>NW_024038733.1:0-1255833 GCF_016077235.1 Cyprinodon tularosa | reverse complement strand
TCGTTTTGTATCGATGCATCGATCCAAAAGCCGACGATCCGATGCATCGACACGTCCGCAAGATAATCGATTAATGTTTTTTTTTTCCTCCGGTCTATTTTTATCCATTTGCTCCTGGGTGTAATTCTCCCTCCCGTGCTGCGGTGGCGCTAAACCTATTTTGCCCTCCTACCTCGCTTCCTGGTTATACTCTTACAGCAGTTTGTTGCAGCAAGCTTCACACAGACATTTTTAAATTATGCTCAGTATTGAAGCGTGGTCTGGGCTACACGCTGTGGGTCTAGATACGGCCGAGGCGGCGAGGAAGTGGCGGCGAGTTTAGCCCGACGACGGAGGGACAATGGGGCAAAAAGAGCGGAGATTCAGCTGGAAAAAGGCTCCCAGCGTTCTCGCGCACCTCGCTCTTCTAGCGGGTCAAACTTCACGAGTTGTTTTCCGCAATTTCGGTCATAAAAACAAAACTAGCCGGCCTCCTGTCTGGTGCACTGTCTGCGGTCAGCTACAATCTGGGAGAGATGCAGCGGAGCGTCTCTCAAGGGGCGGTGACGTCAACACTCTGGAGCCTTCTTCTTCTTCTTTTTTTTAATGGCGGTTGGCAAACAACTTATAGCTGCATTACCGCCACCTTCCAGAATGGAGTATGGACCAGACAAACTATTATATTCTCCCTAAAATACCCGTTCTTCTTAGAAAATTAAAAATACCCCCAAAAACTACATCCCCAGATGACCTTTGAAACAATTCCCTTATATGTAGTTTATTTTTATTCCTGTCTAACTCTCTACACAACATCTCTCTTTCCTGAATATATTTATTACATTCTAAAAAAATATGTTGGACAGTTTCTCTGGAGCCGAGGTATTGCATTGAACTCATTACACTGATATTGTGCAGTATTTTTGCAGTATTTTTTGATGCAACTTTTCTACTTCTGTTATTTGCTGTTGTTTCTAAAGAAAATGCATAATGATATTACAGCTTTCATTGATTTATTTCAAACTTGAAACTTTGTTTAGCCTGTAAGGTGTAAAAAAAAATAAAAATAAATAATAATAAGAAAAAAATTAACCGATTAATCGATTAATCGAATCGAATCGTGGTGTATTCTTAAGTATCGAAAATAATCGAATCGTTGGATCAGGAAATCGATACTGAATCGAATCGCCATGATGGATGTGATTTACACCCCTAGTAACAGCTGAGCTCAGAGCTATAGATGTCTCCTAGCATTATTCTCTCTCTTACTGTGCCACACCTCTCTGTCTCTCAGCCTCTGACCGTAGTGATTTCCTGCGAAGAGGACCTGCATCTGTGTGTCCCCGCCATGTCCGCATCTCTTCCCGTCGTCACCGCTGAGTTTATCCTCACCGGGATCCTGCAGCAGAGAGTGGACTTACAGACTCATGCACTTTCTGCCCCTGCAGCCAGGCTGGAACCTGCTGAGGGCAGAGGGAGAGGCCGAAGGAAGACTTAGTAGACCGTGTCACTGTGAATATAGGCTCAAGATGTTTGAGTTTGTATGTCTCTTTAAGCTTAGATTAAAATTGCAGAATGTTTGTCTGCTTCAAGGACTCAAGAATGTATTTACCATCAAATATGAATGCAAACATATTTTCTAGGTACAGTTTTTCTGCTTCAGCCATTTATGAGTCATTCTGTTTGCTTAGAAATGTTAATTCCTAGAGGCTGAAAAGCACTAGAGAAACAGTAGAGGCTGGGAGATGAAGCCTCTCCTCTGACTCAGAAGTCCTGCTGTGTTTTAAGCTTCTCACCCCGTGTATGTTTAGTGAAAGAAAAATGCCTCTGAGGGCATCAATAAGAGTTTTCATCCAGTTCTGTCAGGTAGACCCAGGAAGTGGAGGATGTTTAAATCATGTTTGTATTAGAGCAGTTGTGTTTGTAGGCTCTTTATTGAAATCCATCTACTCCAGATATCTGTAGATGCAACAGGGTTGTTTCCTGTCCTGATACAAAGTGCATAGTGCCTTTTATACCTCAGATAACCATCAACTCACCAGTGTGTCTATTGCTCCTGTCTCCATTAAGCAGCTCCACTCCATTAAGGCGTTATTCAATCTCATCGCCTTGAGGGAGAGATGCACACCGTGTTGTCTTCCCACTGCTGATGCTGCTTCTGCAGCAACATTTCATCCTGTTTGTCCAATACACACCTTCACTAGATGTGAACGCCTGCCCGTATGCAGAGATCTCATGGGTTTATGGTCTAACCTGCTATAAATGGTCCTTTAAAGATTCAATCAAAGTGTCTTTTTTTTTGTAGAGCCGTTGCCTTGACTTTAAAAAATGTATAAAATCATGAACACATTAAATATTTTGTATGTATCTATCTTTTCTATACTTTGTTTTATTTCATCTTAAGTCTACAGTGATTTTCACTCATCTTGGAAGATCTCAGAACCAAACTGAAAGAGCCTATTTATATTGTACCACAGAAAATCTGCAATTTCGAAATCCATAAAGCCTTTTGATTTCTTTTTATTATTCAATGGCTCAACAAAATGCCAAACATTGCAATATATTTTATTAAAACTAGCAAAACTGCTCTTTTGTATTTTTTTTTGGGGGGGGGGGGGGTGTAAAATAAAAGATATTTAGGTTGTCAAACATTCACCTATTGAAAGGCTTAAGGCTTTAAAATATTTTTTGTGGTCAACGGTTTTTATTGGAGGACGCAGAGGCTGAGAGGCTGGGGTGAATACTTGTAGTTTAATTATGAAAATTAACAAAGGCAGTCCAAAAATCCAACTAAAGAGTAACAGACCAGAACCATGGAGACATCAAGGGAAAACATGTAGAAGGAGCCAGGGAGGGACGAGGGGAGACAATTGCAGCGATGACAGGACCAGCAACAACAGAGGAACCAACGAAGAGGGAGAGCATAAATAGCTGACAGAGACAAAGGGAGGGCTAACGAGCTGACAAGGAGCAGGTGTGAGGAGACAACAAGGGGGCCAAGGGGAAAGGAACACACACACAAGAGGGCAACAGAGGACAACATGAGAACTAACATAAATCTAGAAATTACAACAAAATAGGAATTAAACCAACAAAAACTAGAAAACAAGGAGCAAAGTAAAGCACAACATAACCAAAACCATGACAGGAAGCCTCTATAACGGCTCCTAATGTTGGCTAGAATGTTGAAGAAGCAACTAAGGCCTTTTTTCCCCTCTGGGATTATTAAAGTATGTCTGATTCTGATTTTATAATAAATGCAATATTGCCAAAATAATTGCATTAATAGAACAAATTAAACGTATATATTACATCTTTCTTATTCCTTGTCATTAAACTAATATTTATCAGAAATACCATTATTTAGTAGAAAATTAATGCATCTGTTTTACACTGTCTCACATTAAAAAGTTTAAATAAATTTGCAACTGATTTCCTAGTAGAAATAATAAGCTGCTTTTTAACAGCTCGTGTAAAATTTGCTGCTCTAGATAGGAAACCAAATGGTGGGTGGCTCACCCCCAGTCTACTTTCAGAGATAATGAGGCTACTGGAGGTTTTGTGATCTTTAGAAATACTTATGAAAACAGTTTTATAAAAGATACATATTTTGTTTTGAGACCTACCTAACATTTTCCATCTGAAGACATTTTTGATTTAACAGCTGGTTCTTAAATATATTTACTGCATATCTACAGCCAAACAAGATTTGTATGTTTCTTGATTTTCAGCAACTCATTCATTCCTAAAACTGTCTCTTTGTTTCACGTAGTAAAAGCTGTAACAATAACTACTCTCAGATGGTCGCGAATGTATAATAATAAACTGTGATTCAGATCTAAGAACATGTTACCAGAGTAAATAGCTTAGCTCAACTGTCTCACATTTAATAACACTCAGGATCTGAGGTGGATTCTATAGAAAATGTTTCCTGGTTTTTCCCGAACACAAGTTAAATCATCCTTTCATCCTTTAAAAGAAAAATGGTTGGATGGATGGTTGTTATTATGACAGCCAATTTGTTTACTTGTATTAATGCAGTAATCAATGACAGAGTATGCATGCTTGCTTCAATCTAATTTGTTGTTAATTTAGTTCAATTTAATGCAAAAAATACTTTCATGATCCAAAAGGGAAATAAAAATGTTACCATCACTCATAGGTTTTGTTTTGACAATTTGTTGTTGATGTTAATAGCTGTAGAAAGGAAAGATTTTTTTTTAGCAGTCTGTTTTGCACCAGCTCTGGAGAAACCTCTGACTGAAGACACTTGTTATTTAACATTCCTTTAAAGGGATTATCATGTTCATTCAATTTAATGAAGAGTTCTTCATTAAATTATTTTCTGTCATGAAAATTACAGAAAATCAGAGAAGGGCTGTTTTTATCAACTATTTTGTTCCCCAAATTAATTTTTAAATCAGCTCTGATATGATACAGCAAATTGGATTCTTACTTTAACTTCTTTAGTTGCCAGTGGTAATTCAATCATTGTAATCTTACTGTGTTAAGATGTAATTGTGTCTTGCATGTTACACTGTCACAGTACATCACCCCAAGTCTACTTTCAGAGATAATGAGGCTACTGGGGGTTTTGTGATCTTTAAAAATAATTATGAAAACAGTTTCATGAAAGATGCTTATTTTGTTTGTTGCATATCTGCAGCCAAACCATAAGGCAAATAAATAAAGAAGCTAATTAAAAGAGATATATACATTTATGTTTCACTGTATAATTCAATTTCTACCTACATTTATTTGTTTACTGTATTTTGGGGGGCAATTATTTGTATGCTTTTTTATTTATTGAGCATTTATTTAAGTATTTATTTTTAAATATGGCAGAGTTGGTCCTCCATAAAATTCTACCTACATTTATTTGTTTATTGTATTTTGGGGGGCAATTATTTGTATGCTTTTTTTTTTTACTGAGCATTTATTTCTTTCTATACTTATTTTTTAAATATGGCAGAGTTGGTCCTCCATAAAATTCTACCTACATTTATTTGTTTATTGTATTTTTGGGGGCAATTATTTGTATGCTTTTTTATTTATTGAGCATTTATTTCTTTCTATACTTATTTTTTAAATATGGCAGAGTTGGTCCTCCATAAAATTCTACCTACATTTATATGTTTATTGTATTTTGGGGGGCAATTATTTGTATGCATTTTTATTTATTGAGCATTTATTTCTTTCTATATTTATTTTTTAAATATGGCAGAGTTGGTCCTCCATAAAATTCTACCTACATTTATTTGTTTATTGTATTTTGGGGGGGCAGTTAATTTTATGCTTTTTTAGCTATTGAGCATCTATATATTTCTGTATTTATTTTTAAATATGGCAGAATTGGTCCTCCATAGTGGTGAACGTTTATTTAAAAAAAATAAAAGCATGAACTGTGATTCAGATATAAGTGCATGTAACCAGAGTAAATTAGTGGATCTAAGGTGGATTCTACGGAAGCTATGCCCCCGGTTTTTCCCGAACACAAGTCGAATGGTTCCGAGTTCGGATCTCGACATATTCTGATCATCTTCCAAATGCTGTTGCCCGAGTCGTGAAGTGCAGCTCCTCGGAGGAGGCTGGAAGCAGGAAGGGAGGGAGAGCAGGCAAACATTACAGCAGATCTTCCCCTCTGAGAGGCATCCTTCATCAGCATCACCCCGACTGCACCTCTGCATCCCTGTCCGACCGCTGGAGGAGGAAGACAGTAAGTGTGTTTTTAGGCTTTTACAGGCTTTTCCTGCGTGAGCTGAGGTTTGTGTGTGCTTTCCGGAGCGGGACGGGTTAAATTCTGCAGTTTTTTGTGTTGGATGAGCTGTCCCGACTGGGATGTGACCGATCCACACTTTGAGCTGCCATGCAGGTTTATCACTGGAAGATGAAAGGTGTAAGATCATTTTAAACTAACCAAGCATGGAGCCTGCTGCAGAAGAGAATTCATTTTAATAGTTCAAATATGATTAAATTATTACATTTGGTCACATATAATTTAAATATGCACTCAGATTTGATTTTGTATTTTAATTTATTTTCTCTTTTCCTCTTTCTTTCTGGTGTAAATCCACCTTATTTTTCTTTTAAATGTAATTATTATGCATTGTCATAAGGCCTAGAGTTCTGAGTCCTGCTCACAGTTGCAGCTTCAGGGACCTTAATAGCTTAAAGAAATATAACCTGAATTAGTATATATATATATTTTTTTTTTTTCTTTGCAGTCTTACTTTATGTTTACATATAAATTATTTCCCAATATTTTTTCCTGCATGTATCTCCAGCATGCTCCCCATCCCCTCTTTGGTCCCTCATGTCCACTGACTTGATGTGACAGGTGCAAGCAATATGGTGGAAACATGTCTTATCATTTACTTCACTGCAGCTGGCTTTCTAAGGAAATAGGTTATCAGGCGCTACAGGCTTCTTTTGAGCAATAAAACAATAAAGATTATGGATTCGTCTTGACAGGATGGTTACTTCATGTTTTTTCTGCCATCTCCATACTTGTCCAAATTTCTGCGAAAACATTGAATTTGTTGCAAATATTTATCAATTTCTCTTTATATAACAGAGCTTTTCATTTCTTTTTCAGTTCCTCATAACTAATAAATGAGCACAGTATGTGCCTAAATGGGCCCGAGCTGCCTTTGCGTATCCTGCGCATCATGGTTGCACTTGACCTCATGTCCCCGAACACTATCACAAAAGCAGCAAAGTGAAAACCAAAAAGAAATGAAGGCACAGGGTTTGCTTTGTAGCCTCCCACACATCTGCAGTCATTGAAGGCCAGGGGGACAAAGACCTGTCTGTCCCCCTTCTCTGCTCAGCGTTCAGAGGAAAACACAGATACTGGCTTTGATTTCTAAGTGGGATTCACTGGCTTAGATTGTAGAAGATGATGAGGAGGAGTGAATTAAAGAGACTTGATAAAGAGAGAGATGAAGACAGGCAGAAGAAAGTAAGAGCTTGAGAAGGGAACTATTGAAATTAAAAACTTTAAACAGAGCAATGGGGTCACTAATAGAATGATAGCAAATAAAAAACTGTGTATCAATGGAAATCAGCATGAAAAAGTCATTATCAGTGGCAGTTTCAGTCCTGTCCTACATCATCTTTTAAATGATAGATAGATAGATAGATAGATAGATAGATAGATAGATAGATAGATAGATAGATAGATAGATAGATAGATAGTCTTGTTGTTATGACACAGCCAATTACTCAGGAAGTAACTTTTATTTTGTTTAATTACACAATAATCAATGGCAAAGTATGCATGCTCAATCTAATATGTTGTTAATTTAGTTCAACTGAATGCAAAAAAATGTTTATTGATCCAAAAGGGAAATAAAATTTTTACCATCACTCATGGGTTTCGTTCTAGGAAGTTGTGGTTGATGTCAATAGCTGTAGAAAGGAAAGATTTTCTTTACTAGTCTGTCTTCCACCGGCTCTGATGAAAACCTGTGACTGAAGATGCTTTGTTGTTGTTTAACATTCCTTTGAAGAGGAAGATCGTGGTTGAGCATATTGGTTTTTTCCATTTAAGCCCGAATTGCTTATTGTGAAAACAGCTCTTATCAACTGTTTTCTTCCACAGATATATTTGAAGATGAGCTCTGATAGGAAACAACAAATTGGATTCTAACTTTAACTTCTTTAGCTGCCAATGGTAATGCAATCATTGTAATCTTACTGTGTTGAGAAGTAATTGTCTCGTATGTTACACAGGCTTCCTCAATGGTGCTGTAACAATATAAAATCTATAACTTAGGCCTTAAGGGTGCCTGCCTTCTTGATGAAACTGTGCAAATGGAGACATGTTGTTGTAAACTCTATGGGTTGAAAGGGCGCTACTGGAGTTGTTTTTCCTATTGGTTGAAAGTGCTGTAAATCAGAAGGTGATGGCATTCCCGTTTCCCAATTGGACTGTTGTATTTTCCATAGTTTGTATATGGCCGACACAGCCATTGTTACAACACTGACAAAGACATTGTTCTGTGCAGTATTCGGATTTCTGAGTACCTATACATAAGCATGTTGTTTATTTTAGATATTTAGGTTAAATAGTTATGTAGGAGCCAATTATTTTTTGTTAATGATTAAAACTGTTTTTTGTGCATAATCAAGCCAAGTTTATTTTACTCTATTTTTTAATATCTGTTATGAGAATATGTTTTTGGGTTATTTAGTTATTATTGCTTCATTTTTTGGTTAGTTATGATTAATTTAGGTTAATTATTTTTTGTAAATAGGCAGTCAATTGTAGGACCAGCATGCATCTGAGTGGGTGTATGTTTTTTTTTTACCTGCGCCAGAGAAACATGGAGGAAATGTTTTTTTTTTTTTTTGCTTGCCTGAAGAAGAAAATCAACTGACAAAACTAAAGGATTGTACCTGAAATATCTTTTCTTTTGCCTGCATAAAATAAGTCTATGGTGCATCTATGGCCTTTGTGGATTTTCACTTTTTTGAGCCATCAAAGCTGGGCCACTAGTTATATTGATTATCCATTCTCCTGACCACAGTCCCGTTTAACCCCCTCTGCTCACCCCCACACTTTGCCTTGTCTTGGCTCTGCCCATTTTGGTGACATTTTTTAAAACTGTCTCTGTGCCTTGGGCTATGCTTCTTGCCTGGGTTTTGTACCACTATGGGTGTGTTTGATTTTAGCGGCTGCGTCCTCCAAGGACCCGGTCTACCTGGACTGGGTCCTTGGAGGTCTGTGAAAATAAGGCAAAACAGGTCAGGATCAGGTCATCAGAAACAATCTGGTAAGATAAAAACCCTCTCACCACTGAGATCAGATGGGAACAGGTACGCTAAGTGGTTGAGAGGCAGAACAGGTCAGAATCAGGAAATCAGAAACACTAAAGCACTCTAAAACACTCTCACCACTGCCTAGACAGAACAGAAATAATCTGGCCCTGATGACTGGATGCAGGCCCCTTAAATAGAGGCAGGAGCAGGTGGATCAGATGAGCAGTCATTAGAAACCGGGCAGAGTTGGACAGGTGAATGGAATGAATAATTAAGCCAGTCATCAGTGCCAAGATCATTACATTGAATGGATGCTGAACTTCTCACCGCTGTTCTGTATACTAATTACAATTTGAGGAGCTTCAGCAGCAGTACTCTTGTCGCGAATATCAGATGTATAGTCCCCATAGATATTGGAATCTGAGCTTAAATGTCAGCCAAACCCATTTGCACAGGGACAGATAAAACCTTTCAATAAACCTAACATAACCCGCCACTTATCTGACTCAGTAAACGTTTAAAGCAACTATTTTTATTTATTTCAGTTGAAAAAATTCACATACTGTATTATATTAAACTGCAATTACAATATTCATCACTGGTGGTATTTATATTTTTCCTCTGAGCATGAAGCAGCCGTCTTGTTTGGACTCGCAATGAACTCACGGGATACTCAAGGCTACGAGGGATACACCGGACCTGTCCTTCAAGAAGGGCAAAAAGAATGCAGCATTTGTCAGCTGCATAGCAAGGAGTCTTCCAATCCGAACAGGCCATGGCACTGCACTATGCAGTAATCGGCTGACGAATCTGGCCTTTCGAGAACACAGACGCTGAATTCAAACTCAGCATTTGACTCACCTTTACCAGTCAAATTCAAAAACTGAAAATTGCTCACATTCCATTAAAAGATTGTGGCAAATAATTTGTACCATCCAGGGGGAAGTATCCTACCTTCTTTGAGAAAACATGATGGATGCAAGTTAATTTGGCTTAATAAGGGGTCATAATGTGTAATTTGTCTGACTGAAATAAACAGGGGTTAGTGTCAAAAGCCTACCTTAAAAGATTAATTCTATCAGAGAATATACCAGTTGTATGACCAAATATCTCCATTATTCATGAAATGCTCAACTTAAATCAATAAAGATATACTCTTTATGAAGGATAGTCAGGTATGACATGGAAGCATGAATTGATAGGATTTGTTTGTTTTTGTTAAGTTTAGTACTTGAGTCATCCTCTCCCAATACTAAATGTACAGGTGAACATTTATCCAGGTTATACTTGGGGTATACTAGGGTTACAAATGAGGAAAACTGCTTGTGCTCTCCCCGAAGCCATGCCACCATGGACAGTGAGCCATATGGCCCATATTTGAAACCACTACTGCTCAATAACCGTGTTTTATTTTAGCTTTGTGCTAATATCTTTGCGCTTATTTGGGACTTGTCTATGTCTTGCATCCAGCTTCACAGAAACAATGGTTACAGTTTTTTTTTTTTTTTATTGCTTCAAGATTTCACTGTGAAACAGATTGCCAATGAGGACAACTGCTGTGACAAACAGATGGACACGCTTCCCTTTGCTTCCCTTCCCCTTTCTATCCCAGCCAACCAATCCTGCACCTCAGATTTCTGTTTAATTAAATGTTGATTCCTGCAGGAGCAGCAAGCGTTCATTTATTTTGTTGTATAGAATCAGACCATGATTGTGCAGCTTCACTGGACGTTTTAAAATCTAAGAACGAAGTTAAAAAGGCAAATTGGGGGCAAATCGAATCAAATATGAATGCATTAATGATTTGGCAGTCCGGGAACAATGGTTTGTGCACATTTTCTTTCAGATACAATCGAATTTGTGGGCTGTTAGGCTCCTGGCCCAGAGTGCAGAGGCTTCAGTGATGCTATGCACTGCAAAAAATTTCAATCTAGCTAAGTCATTTTTTATTAAAATAAGTGCATTTGTTCTTGAATTGAGGAGGTAAAAGAGACATTTTGCCAATGGAACAAGAGAATTTACACTTAAAATAAGAAAACACAACTGCATTGTTTTATTTCAAGTGCATTTTATCTAATTATCTTATTTCAAGAGTAAAATTACTCATACCATTGGCAAACTATCTCATTTACCTGCTCAAATTAAGGGTGAATACACTTAATTTAAGAAATTTTTTACTTATTTCTAGATCGTTTTTGCAGTGTGTGTGAAACAGCAGTTCTGGATGTCAGATTATGACACAGTGCAAAAAACACTGCCAACAAAAAACAGTTAACAATGAGGAACTGTTGTTCTTTTCAAACCTGCTTATGTTAAATGGATTGAATGTGAAAGCAGATATTAAAAGCTCAGACAAAGAGGAATGATTTCCTACAGACTGGGAAGTCTTATGGTGTCCTCTATGTTGCAAAGAGACGCTTTAATCCTTGCTGCATGTTTAATAGCTGCTGCAAAGTGTGACTGCAAGCACTGCAGGTGTCCCTCCCAGTCTGCTCCTGGGCTGTGTCAGGGAAAACTGCAGCAA
Source organism: Cyprinodon tularosa (assembly GCF_016077235.1). Taxonomy (NCBI): domain Eukaryota; kingdom Metazoa; phylum Chordata; class Actinopteri; order Cyprinodontiformes; family Cyprinodontidae; genus Cyprinodon; species Cyprinodon tularosa. The sequence continues at coordinate 1,244,570 of NW_024038733.1, read as the reverse complement.
TTTCTATTCTGTACAAACACTGTTCTCCCCCCAGATACCTCTGCCGCCTCATCATAATTCCTCCGAAAGTGCCCTAGCTAGATTCAGAGGAGGTGAACGAACATCCTGCAACTGTTTTTGTTTCAAGACATTTACTGATTTAAATAAAGCCAAGTCATTACTCTGCTCCCTATTACTTACAGTCTTGTGATTTATGAACTATTAAGCTTTATTTCAGCCCAGCAATCGCTATGCTATATATGACAGTGCCAGATGGCCTCATAAAAATGCATATATTTTCCTAAATGATGACCTCTTTAAGACATGAATGAGTTTTTCGTTTTAATTTCTTTTTGCAAAAATACTGCTTATTTTATTTAAACTGAGAGTTTTCTGTAAAGTTAAAAAAGCATTTTCAACAAAAGCAGAGATTCAAAGGGATCTAATGATCCTGCTGGCTAACTCTAACCAGTAGACAGTGTCAGATATACTGAATTTGCAGAAGCTGCAAGATTATCTGCAGACAGATCAGATTGCATGAATAAAGAAACAGGCTTTCTTTTTTAAGCTTACATTTGTCATGTCCATTCTTGTTCCAGTAAACAATTCCTCCTTGTCAGCTGTTTTCATGCTGCACTGTTTGTCTTTTATCACTGCTGACGTTTCTTGCTTAACATCATTTTTTGTAATCAGAACCAATAACACATTCTTAAAGTCCATCCCTTTGATGTCTTGCTTTTGTTGAATCCACGGAAATCAGTCTCATTTGACTTGATGATTAAGACTATTGGAGTTATTTATGCAATTGTCATCTTAAGGTGTTGCTTTTATGTGAGATCATACTGTGTATTTTGTGTTTGCAGTGTCAGGCAGAAATGTATATACGCTCATTTTCATTAAAAGTATCACTGATCTGGGGCTTTAAATTGTGCATTTATACTATTCTGTTTAACAAATTTTCTCTGGGCTTAAATTATATTTGATTTAAAAACAAATATATGCCTTAAACATTTAACTCTACCAGATGTGTCCACAGTTCTTCTTAGAAAGACCTGAATTAAATGGTTTGGTTTAATGGTATGGATGAATTATTGTTCATGCTGCTTTAAATATTCCAGACATTGTACTAATGTGTGTTTGTTATCATCTGATGTTCATTTATGGTGACATTTAGGAATTTGGATGCTCTACTCTTTCATTGTTTTTCCACCTTCTTTGTGCAGTGCACCAGAACAGTAAAACTAACACTGATTATGATGCTGCCTCCACCATGCCTTGACTTTTCCAAACATACTTCTTGTATTTTTGACCATATACATATGTACTACAAAATTTTAGGTACCAATTTTTAATGAAAGCAACATCAAAAATTGCTACATAAATAACTTGAGTCAGACAAAAGTATTACTAAATAAAATACAGTATATAAGAAAATTAACAAATTAAACTCAGCCATTGCTTTTCAACCATGCTTCAACAGAATGATTAAAAAAAACTCATGGAACAGGCCTGCACAAAAATGATAGTACCCTTAACTTAATATTTTGTTGTGCAACCTTTTGAGGCAATCATTACCATCAAATAATTCCTGTAATTCTCAGTTAGACTTGAGCTCCTCTCAGCAGGTACTTTCACTGTTCATGAGTAAACTGCTCTACTTGTGTCAGGTTTGAAAGGTTTCTTTTTCCAGACATCATTGTTTCAGCTTCTTCCTAAGATGCTCTAAAGGATTTACCTCATGGCTCAAAGAAGACCATTTCAGATAGTTCAATGAGTTTTTTAGCTGTGTGTTTTGGGTCATTATCATGTTGAAGACTCATGACCTACTACTGAGACCAAGCTTTCTGACACCAAGCAGCACATTTCTCTCTAGAATCCTTGATAGTCTTTAGATTTAATTGAACCCTACAGAGGTTCAGACACCATGTGCCAGATGAAGCAATGCAGCCCCAGAGCGTTACAGAGCCTCTTCCATGTTTCGGCACAGACAGTCTTCTTTTCTTTATACACCTAATTTTTACATTTGTTAACATAGAGCTGATATGGCAGACACTTCCATTTTTGTCTCATCAGTCTTTAGGGCATTCTGCCAGAAGCTTTGTGGCTTGTCAACAAGTTCATCAAATTTCAATCTGGCTTTTTTATGATTTACTTTCAGAAGTGGTGTTCTCCTTGGTCATTTCCCATTAAGTCCACTTTGGCTTAAAAAACAAATTATTGGTGCAATCTGACAATGATGTTCCTTGAGCCTATAATGGACCTTTAATGTCTTTAGTTTTTATGGACTAATTTGTCACCATTCATACAATCCATTTTTCTTTTAACTTATCATAAATTTTTCTACTGCTACCACATCCAGGGAGGTTACCTACAGTCCCATGGATCTTAAACGTCTGAATAACGTGTGCAACTGTAGTCAGTGATACATTAAGCTGCTTAGAGTCTATATTTTCTTCCTAATCTCCTGAAACAACTCTTTTCATGGCTTCCTTTAGTCCTTGTTGAGTGTGATACACACCATGTCACCAAATAGCACAGTTACTATATACCTATATACACTAGTAGCCATTCAAGATTTCCCCACTTTCCTTGATGGGCCCTTTGCTGGTCACCTACTTCCTTTTTAAACATCAATCTTTGTACTAAAATATTCTGTCATGATTTGTGGACATTAAAGCTACAGTGTGTAATAATTACAGGGATATACAGTCAGAAATGTAATATATTATACATAACTATGTTATTTATCATCATCTACGAGCTCAGCCTCTTAACCTTAATATTTGCGTTGCCTTAGAATTCGTAATTTATAATTACATAGGAGCGGGTCTCGCAGCCATGGAGGCAGACATCTTTGCGCTACGGCAGCGCAGAGCCAACAAACTAGCGATTGCAAAGCAAAGCAGCTCACCAAAACGTCACAACGATGTAGAAAAAATAACGGGTATATTTATTATCTTAAGTCTACATGAAATCTATACCCTACACAGACTAATGAAATACTATCTGTAAAATTATCTATGTAAACAAACCTCATCACTTGAGAAGGTAGGTGATGCGGACGTCGTGGAAGACATTTTGTCCCGTAACGCTCGCCGTACTGTTGGAGGTTAGAAGCGGTGGGGGGGGGAGATGTTCATGTTGCTGCGGTCTGCAGTCTGGACGTTAGATGTCGCTGATATTACACACTGTAGCTTTAAGATCTAAAGAGAAGCGTCATCTTTTTTGCTGGGAGTTGCAGGGAAGTGGGCTGCTTTGGCTGGCTTTTGAATGGGAAGGGCCATTTTGCATGGCTGCTAGTGTATAGGCCCACAAGCTGATAACAAGATTGTAGACCTGTGATGATAATCAATGGACACACTTAAATTTAACACGCCCCTTAGGTTACATTATTTTCAGTCTTTTCTTGGTGGTACCATCAATTTTATCCAGGCCTGTTCCATTAGATTTTTTTTAAATATATATTCCATTGAAAAGATTTACATTGAAAATTTTGATATGACTTTTTATTTTGCTTTTGATAACTTGATGAGACAGTTTGGCTTCCAAATATTATGCTGATGTATTTCCTGACTTATTATAATAATTGAAACACATTGCTTGTGTTTAATGATCTCTGAAGGAACCAAGAGCAGAAGCAGGCTGTGAAAATGGAAAACTTTAACAAATATAAAAAGAGTCTGCAGGCTAACCACAGGAAGAATAGGTTAAGGGACAAATACAGCCACACTGTTACCAGGCAGTTTAATGGAGCAGTGGAGGAATCCAGCAATGAATGTCTTTAAATACAGGGCATTTTATGGAGCAGCTGAGGTAAATGGAAAGCAGGTAGTCTGAGAGAAGAACAAGGACTAAATATCATGGAAGAGGATCTAAACCATACAGACACACACACAAAAAAACTATCAAGCCAAAGTGTAAAACAGAACCTACAGAAATTATTTTAAATGCACAAAGAACAGAACACAAGAATAAGCATGTAATACTAAATTAAAAATAGTCAAACTAATAAGGGAACACGTAAGAGAACATAAGGACAGAGAAATAATTACAACAGAGACTCAGAAAACCCAAAAGCTTAAGGATCATAACAACTCCCCAGTTAAATAGCCTGGGTTTTGTTTTCTAAAATAATGTTTAATGTATTCTGAGGAAAATCAGCTGAAAAAACCCCAACTAATATAATGGAGGGAAATGTTAAACTCGAAAAAGCAGGAATATCTTTTTTCCATAAGTACTCATTTGCTTGAAGTAATTCTATTTAAGCAACTTTTGATGCAGCTCCAACATTAAGCCTTTTAAGTTATTTAGGACTAATACTTGACGACTGGAGTCATTTAGTAAACACATAATTAGCACAAAATGTTACAATAGATCAGTATTATCACTTTGTATTAAGTCAGAAGCATAAAAGCATAAACATTTCCAGTATTACCTATTTATGCCATGCCACATTAAAAGCAGTAATATATAGCAGGAGAACATATGGAACCTTGATGTCATGAAAAAAAACTTTTTTGTAGGTTGTTGAGAGTCTGACAGTAACAATAGTGGACCTGCAGGAACTTGTGAATAAAACTGGTTTTCTCACATGAAACAGCAATATAATATAATAAATGAACTTTATTGATCTTACACTGGAGAAATTTACCTCTGCATTTAACCCATCCCCTTTGGGAGCAGTGGGCTTGCATTGTGGGGTGCCCAGCGAGTAGTATGGGGTTAAGGGTTTGCTCAGACCCAATATCCAGTAATCTTCATTTTTTTCTCCATAATGTACCGCTGCACTATAAGATGTTTTTTCTCTAATGAAGCCAAACTCAAAACACCAGATTTAAAATGGAATATTGTGGTTGCAGTAATGTGATCTGGGAATACATATTTTCATCATTAACAAGACCCTTTTGTCAAAAGTGATTGCAATCATGTTGTTTCAAAGTAAAGTTTAGCTGGAAAGCTAAAGATGAAGAGAGTGATCTTATCTCTCAGCAGTGCGGTGCAGCCACAAATGGATAAAAATAAGCAAAGAAATTACTTTTGTTTTAGAAACATGATATTGTGATCTGTTGAATTGTAGTTACCACTCTTTTAAAAATAGAAAAACACACACAAAAAAGCATGTGGACTGGATTGTGTTTTTGGACCTACCTTCCACCACTGGTCAGGCCCTCTTAGTGGAAATGTGACAGACCTGTTATAAATGTATGTAGTATTATATCGTATTATTCGTATCCCAAAATCCCGTAAACCAACAGATCTGAAGGATCTCCTTATGATGAAGTCCCTTTAAAAACAGCTAAATTATATATTTGTCTCCTGTATGGCTGATAAAATGGATTTACTACAAATTAACTATCAGCCTGGTAAAGGGATTGAGTACACAAAACTTTTTATCCATGACAACATTTTAAGCACCTCGAGAGCTCCTAGTTGCTGATTTTCATATTTGGTTTTAAAGTGTAAGTACGTTATAATTCAGAAACTGGCCACAAATTTAAATCTCCCGAACAAGCTGTTAATGCTGCTCTTATGTTTTTTAAGGAATAGAGTTCAGGCTGTCCTGGTAAGCAAGAAAATGTCAGATCCCCTAATATTCAATGTCCGATCCCCTCAATGCTGTCAGCTTATCTTTGTAGACTTCCAGCAAAGCAGACATTAGCATAAATCCAGTGTCATACATGGTAAAGAAGTGCAAATTGTTGATAATTACAAGTGACGGCAAGCTTGAAATATGATGTGAACACTAATATCTTTACTGAAAAGGGGCTGCAGATAATTTTTCAAACTCTTCTCATTGATTCTGAAAAAGTAAAAAAAAAAAATCCACTGCACTTGGTTTCCAAGATTTGAAGACATTTCGCCACCTCTCCAGGAAGCTTTCTCAATTCAAATGAGACTGAAATTCAAACTTCTCATTGAGTTTCAGTGGGATTCTTCTCTTTTAACTGCAGGTTTGATTGCATGTTTTTGAGAAACGCAAATAATTTGAATATTTTTTATGTATGTTAAACAATCCTTGTTGTTGACCAGAGAGACCTGGCTGATCAAGCAGACCATAGACTTCAATCAGATGCCTTCCCGTCTGCGTTATAATTGGCCAGTGATCAGAACTAATCCCTAATCGAAGTCTTTTATCCCCTTCCACACCATAAAAGCCATTTTTATATAGATATTCACATTTTAGATTCTCTATATTTTGTAGGATTTGTTTGTGGTGCCAATAATGATGACAACCTACATTAATAATTTGTTGTATTTACACCAAATGCTGTAGATTTATATTGATAAAAAACTATAGGTTTGGATACAGAGATTTTTCTCTTTTTTTTTGTTTGTTTTAAACATCTATACCTTCTTTCTCTTTTCAGATGCAGAAGTCTGCCACAATGATGAAAGTCAGTGGGATTCTGCTCAGTTTTTTAATCTCTGCAGGTAGTACAGATTATTCCGTTAAATGTCTTTTCAACATTGAAAAGCATTTTTAATGACTTTGGTTTAAAATTTTTAAATCTTTAATGTGTCTGAAACACTTAATTTAAAAAAAAGTTATATTTACTATTAGTTTATGACCCAAAGTTTTACTGAACAAGAACATGACTGATGAGAATGAGTTAAAATATCCTGATAGCTATTTTCTAATTCTGTTTTATTTGGTATTGCAGCTATTCCATTCCCTCTACAAGGTAAAACTGTTTCTTATTACTATATCACTGATTCTCACCCATGGCGTTTGAGTTATGAGCTGTCCTCTCCCTCTACTTGCAAATGTTTGTTTCCTTTCTCCCTTTCAATCCAGGAGAAGAATCAATAACCCTTTTCCATGGAGAGGATTTCCAAATCGTGCTCCCACCATACGAGGTGGAGCTCACATTCAGGAACTATTCAGACCCTCGGAACCCCTCAGACTCAGTTCTGATGAGGGGGGGGGAAGTGATTAGCAGTAGAGCCAAACACAGCCTGCAACTCAGCCACCTCATCATAGAGGCTGTGGGAGAGGGTGACGAGGGGCTATACATCCTGAAGAATTCAAAGAATCCCAATGACAAAAAGGAAATAAAACTCATAGTCCGAGGTACGGAGCAACTCCACACACTGGGAAATTTAAGGATGACATTAACAGCCTGCGGACATAGTTAAAGTGCAGATCTTGTTTTGCTGAAAATGATAAATATGAAAAAATTAAAGGTTTAACAAAACAAAGATTAGATCGTTTTCATAAACAGCAAATACAGTTTTCTCAATCCTTATCTCAGTCGCTTGCTGTAGGTGTTACCCCACCTCGAAGCAACACCTTAAAGGGATCCACGACTAGTTAAACATGTTGGCCTAAATGTGTTTTGTATTTATAATTAATTAAAATCATACATCCTTTGTTATATTTTTCACCTACCAGTATTTTTAATCTGCTCAATGCATTTAGGGTTGCCATCTCTCTCTTAAAACAAGAACTGTCACATATATAGAAACAAAATTAACTGTTTCATTTAATCCAGGTTTGATTTATGTTTACATAATGAATTCACACACAAGAAAAGGTGAAAATTAATCCATAATGGTAAAGTGGAATACAAATGAAATAGTTCGGACTTACTGAAATGGAACCAACAGTGTAAACAGGAAGGCTAACATCACCCAAGTTGTTTTCTTTTCTTTCTTTTTTTTATCATGAGGTGTTATACATACAGCTGATAGAACTAGACTATACTATCTAGAGCTAACACTATTTGCAGGACCTAATGTGGGTGACAGTAATGCATCTTTCTGTCGTTGCCACACATCATTCTAATATATCTGACTTGTTTTTTTTATGCCAATGATTACTGTGAATATCTTCAGTTAGAGCCACGCTTCCACACAAACAACAGCTTCTTTGTTTGACTTTCCCCCTTCCTACGTTTGGTTCCCCTTATCTTCATTACCCCTTGTGATTTCTACATTATTGTCTGTTTCCTTGCACTCCAGTTAAAACGGAAAAGGTCTAAAATTACTCATTGGTGTTTTGGCTACATGGACCTAGTGCTAGGATAGAATACAATATTGTCAACTTTATTACACTGTCAGAAGAACGAAGCAATGAAATGAACTCTCTGCATTTAACCCATCCCCTCGGGGAGCAGTGGGCTGCCATTGTGCAGCGCCAACACTCCCCACACAATATCTCCTTTGCTACAGGATGCAGCATATATTTCTACCCAGAATATGTAGCGTAAACAACAATGCAACATCCTTTTGACTATATTTATTCATATTTACTAAAACTAAACAGCTTACAGTATTTTTTTATTGTATTGTGTGTACATAGAAAATATTTATCATATAAAGTCTATTGTTAGAACTAATCGTGGATCCCCTTAACGAGGGTTTTTAATCGTTGGATGATCCCAGAGGCTACTTTGCTCGGGAGATTAAATTTCCCTTGTAGGGTCTCCCTTGCTTGCCTTTGGATTACCTTAAATAATAAAAGAAGATAATACAACTTTTAGTTTACAAACCAAAAAGAAAAAAACGAGTAGCTATTTTGCTGTCAATACTCACTGGCTAATAAAACATATGCAACAATGCCTCACTAAAAAAGAATAGAATACTATACAATAGAAAATTCCTTTATTGTCCCACAATGGGGAAATTGTGGTTTTTACAGCAGCAAAAAATTATAGGAAAAAAAAAGAAGCTGCTGAAACAGACTGCCTGCTCCTCGCTGGTGCCCTCACACTATGAGAAAAGGATCTTCTTTTAGATTGTCCATTTTGATGGCTGACAAAGAGAATGAGCCTCTGTGTCACTCTATTAATACCTAAGGGAAACAAGATGACATCAATTAGTCAAATATTCTCAGAGGCTGTGATGAAAGTACAATTTACCAAATAGTTCTATTACATGTACTCTTCAGGACTTGTTGTGTGTATATATGGCAACAGGGATTGTTCAGATAAATTAATCAACTACATTTGTGTTTTTCCTCCTATAATGTACATAAATTAAAGGCTTTCTCCTTTTTTTTTTAGCCTGATATTTTTCTGCAATGAAAGACGAAAGTACTATTATTACTAGTGGTTAACACTAAAGTGGAGGGTGCTGCATTCTTTTCTACTTTAGGGTCAGAATTAATTAAGGACCCAAGGCAAGTGTCAGAATCACTGTGTTGTCATGCCAATCAGTACCCCCCCACACACACACACAAACACTGGATCAATCTTAAACTACTATTGGGAGACTTGTGTTGCTTTAAACTCAGAGAGGAAGAAGTGTGCATGGAATAAAGCAAGTGTAGTAAAATAATATGTGGGTACAGTGCCACATGGAAGAAGTAATGATAGTTAATAGAGAGGTGTGTTTGTTTTTGGACTGTGAGAGCAAAGCTGGAGATGTCAGGCAACAATTATCGACCTTGTTAACCACCATCTCAGCCCTACTTCCGTCCATCCTCTCTGTCTTTCCCTTTTCTTGGTTTGTGTCCGTACCCTATCATTCCCATTACCCTGATATTTCCGGATCAGTGCTCCTTTCTTTTTCTGCATTTGGTTTCTTTTTTTTCCCACATCTGCCAAGCTCCTTTTCCTTTCTCTTCCCTCACCAATTTTGCTGTCATTTCTTATTTGGCCTTTGTTAAATCGTCAGGCATTTTCCTGTCAACTCTCATCAAGTTTGCTGTTCTGTTTATTTGTGATTAAAAGGTTCCTCCCCCTCTTTTACCCTTCAGACTGCACCATCGAACAGATCGTCAAATATGGTGATAACTTTAAAATTCCTATTGCGGGGGTGAACACTCCAATCAGTCTGGAGTACAGGCCCAGTGCAGTGGAGGCCAACCAGACATCGAGGTAGAGTCAGCACAATCACACTTCTTTTCTGAACTAATGTTAGCAATGCTTTTTATTCAGCATTGACACACATGCAGTGAGACAGGCCTGAGACACAAGGTTGAGAAAAGTTCACCTCATTCAACTTTTGTCCGTGCAGACCAGCAGTTGTGGTGTTGACTGCCGCGGGGACCTCCATAGACCCCTATCGAGGTCGCATCAGCGTCAGTGAGCGATACATCACCATCAGTGCTGCTACAGTTAACGACGAAGGAAGCTTCACCGTCAGGGACAGCAAAGGTTTTATCCAAAAGAAAGTGTGCCTGAACGTCAAAGGTGAGAACAGCAGATAAAGGCAAAATAGTTATCTCCACCTGTGCATGACTTGCTTTAATGTCTTCATTCAGGATGTTGTTGTTGCTCTAGTTTTATGCCCCCACAGCATGCTTTAATGGCTTCTTAATGGTAGGCTAATGCACTTACAGTCTGTTAACAGAGCCTATGTGAAGTTATCAAATTTCCTTCCTCCTCTGTTGTCTGTTGCAGAACACAATAAGTTTGAGACCCATTCAACTGGTGAGAGACTGAAGATCAACCTTATTCTGAACAGCTCTTTGGTTCAGCTCTACTACAGCCAAGACCCAAAAGTTCCCGAAAACATTCTGCTGATGGATAAGGGAGAATTCATAATTGTAACTATGAACAAACTCTTAACTTCTTTAAAGATATGACAAATTAAAAACTGCTGGGTTAAAGAACATTATTTAGGCTATTTTGTAAAACAATCCTGAGTTGATGAACCAAGGCTGAGTAAATAATTCCTTGAACCCAAACACCAGATTACCCAACAGTTTTGTGGGATTACAGGTCTCTTTTCCCAACAGTCATTAGCTTAAAAGACTGGGAGCACCCTGGAAAGCAACAAGCCCATCATATACAGAACACTCAGTTACATATTAAAGGGACTTATTTACCTAATATGAGTGTATTTTGCTTGAGGCATTTAGAAAACCCATGTATGCATAGGGATAGTGTTTAAAATCCTCTGTGAAACCATTGCAAGACTCTGAACCCAGTGTCGTCTGAATGTGAGGCTAAAATAATAATAACTGGGCTACCATTCATTCCCAGATGAATAACAAGGCTATATAGAAGGGCCAAAGTTTGAAAAACGATAATGCCTTATAAAGATTTGAATCAAATAGAAGTGGAATTTGGATAAGAAGTTTAGTAGTTAATATGTGGAACGTACCTACACTGACTGTACAAACTACTTCTATCATCAAATTGCAAATGTTGAGGCTAGTAGCCTGAGCTTGATTTAGCACTTGCTTAATAAGCTATTTAGAAAAAAAACAACATATATAGGGCTGTGTTTTTTTTTTTAATGGATTTGGATTTATAATAATTTTCATTCAACCAAGAGGTATTTTCTGATAGAAAATTTGTTAGGCATCTATCAAAAGATGGTAAAACAAAAAAATATGCATATTCCCTTCTTTATATATGAATATATATGATTAGTTCATATATCCATTCATTTTCGGACACACTTAATCCCAAGTGGGGTCGTGAGGGTTGCTTGTGATTTTTCAGAGAAGCCAATTAATCTAACAGTTATGCTTTTGGACTGTGGGAGGAAGCCGGAGTACCTGGAGGGAACCCACACATGCTCAGGGAGAACCTCCACACTCCATGCAGAAAGACCCAGGGCAGGGATTTAAACCCGCATCCTTCTTGATGCAAGGCAGCAGTGCTATCCAAAGCGCCACTGAGCATTATAGCTTAGCTTATATGATAAAAGAACAAACACAAATTTATTAACTGTTTTCTTCATATTTTTTTATAGCTGTTAGTCATATTCATTAATATATTAGCACATTCGTGTTGATCTTTAAATGCGGCTTAACTATTTCTTGAGCCCCTTTTTAGCGAAATACAAGTTTTCATGTCAAATTCCCTTCCTTACCCTAGGGTTCCGGTTTTGAGGACCGTCTCTCCTTGGAAGGTTCTGTGGTCTTTTTGGATCAGATCAAGGCCTCTGATGCCGGGCTGTTTAGAGTCACAGACTTACAAGGATTCAACATCTCTACTGTCCAACTGGGATTAAAACGTAAGCAAAAAATGCAGCTAAACTGAAAGGTTTATGGTTATGGCTTTTAAGGTTATGACTGTTGTTTGTAAACATGCAAAGTTTTGTATTTGCATTTGTGTAGACAATGATTTCAAGTTAGTATTTTCTACACAAAAACACAGGTAAAAAAACACAATATTAAAGAGAAATACATTAAACCAGTCATGAGAAAAATAAGTATGACAGAAAGAAAGAGATATTAAGATGCGTTTTAAGGAAATAAATAACTGAAACACACAAAAACCAATACAAAATAACTGTTAAAATGCTCTTGACCTTTACAGAAAAGATTTTTAAACAATGAACCTCTAAGTTTTTATAAGGAGTTGCTTTCAAAGCTGAGCAGAATGGATATTTCATGATGGATTCGCTAATAAATCATTTCCGATAAGCAATTCTGAAAATTATGAGATCCAAAACAATACATTTCTATTAAGACCAATAAAAGCTGAATAAATTACTTAAGGACTGTTTTAATATCATCCAACTTCCTGGTTTTGGTTGCAAACCCTGACAGCAGCATTGCAGATGAACTGAAGCGGTCTGCTACTTTGGCTAAGTTATTACAGAGACATAAAGCTATTTATCATCATCATACACTGCATGAGGCAACAGATGTTGTAAAACTCCATATTTCAAGCCAATGGAAATATCTACATATTTTTTTTGAATATGGGCTAAAGATATAGCCCTGAGGAACACCTCAAATGATTATTTCTTCAGTTTTCCTTTATATTGTCCCTCCCAAAAAAACGTAGTGCTAATTTGTCAAATAAAATGGAAGCTGCAATACCATTTAGTTACAGTTAATTTTCCATGTCATCCCATATGGATGTGAATATGAGCTGTGCCAAATGTAGAACTGAGATCCAGTAAAACCAAGACAGAAAATAGTTTTTTCTTATGTATATTGATTAGAACCTTTTAAAATTACAGTCACCCAACAGTGAAGATTTAAACGATTAATTTTTATTTTTTTCAACATAAAATAAATGATTTGTTTAACTGCCATTTTAATTTAATACACTTTTGAAAATAGGCTTGACTGCTAAAGAGGGCAAAGAATGGGGTTGTGTTTTTTTTTTTTTAAACAATGTTGTCGTTCTCTGTGTTGCCCTCACAGCCTACACACTGGACTCCCTTTATGTTGCCATCATTGCCCTGCTGGGCCTGTTGGCTTTCCTTCTACTGGTTTGCCTTCTGTCCTGTCTAATCAAAATTAAGAAAAGGGCCAAGAGAGCCGCTGCGCTGGAGAAACTTGCTCAGAACGCTGGCAAAGAAGATGAGGGCGAGGCCTTTAGACAGGTCTGAGAAATTATCATGTTTGACAATGAAGATTACCCCTGTACAGTTATTACATTTTATGTGTCTGTGTTGAATCTTTTTAGGTGGTCAAGAACATCACTAAACTCAGTGAGGAGTCCAAACATTCCCAAGCAGACAACACAGAGAAATCTCAAAGCACTGAGGTGGACATCAAGGTAAAAAGAAATGACACAGCCCTTCAAGCTAAGATGGAGAAATGTTAATCATGACTGAAAACCTTTATGCTGTTCTCTACATTTAGACAGTTGCAGCTTATTCAGAACGCTGCTGCTAGAGTTCCGACTAAGATCAAGAAAATGGATCACTTCAGTCCAGGTCTCTTTGCAGTGGCTTCCTGTGCAACAAAGAATAAAAGCAATGAACGTTTTAGGGCTGAAAGATATCTTTGATCTGTTAAAATGTTTTATGAACCATTCTGACTTCTCAGGTCCTCTTGGAGTTTTCTTACTTTCCCAAAGAAAAAAAAGTGAACATGCAGATTTTCTGCCTTGCAGCAAACTCCCAGAAAACCTGAGGCCTGCCCTAACCTTCAGTTCTCCTAAGTTAAGGCTGAAAGTATTTCTGTTTGCCACTGCCTTTTATTGAGTTGTATATATTTCTACCTTGATCCAAAGCCTGCAGCCAGCCCATGCTCGGTGCACTGTAGCAGAACTTCCCGTATCCTGGTTTATGCAATTTTATCTTTTTTCTTCCTCCATTTTTTTCATATACCTGCACTGTCTGCAAGAGATGGACTCAACTCTAGTTTCTATTGGTCATGGATATTATCTCAATTTAAGGCTTTTAAAAATGTATTTCAAGTTTTTTTTTTCTCACAGGGTGAAGCAATGGTCAATCAATTTCTAATAAAAAGGGGGTACCTATTAAAATGTATTGTGCATTTTTTCTAATAAACATTGTAACAGCCAAAATTATACATACAGGATTAAAAATATTTATAGACCCTCACTGAAATTTGAATAAAGTTGCAGAAAAAGCCACATACATAACCCTGAAACAAGCCTCTGTTATAATTCTGAATATAAGTGAGACTGGTTTTCTAATGGAAATGGTATATTTTGTGTAAATGTTTAATTTCCCACCACTAATCCAGCTTTAAAACGGAAGTGCAGAAATGGCTTCAGTGGGTTTAGGTCTAATATAATCTATATAAGCTTTGATGTGCGTTTACGTTATTGTCCTGTTGTAAAACCATAATGATTCTATTCTATTCACCATCAGCAAAAAACATGCCCCCCCTCCCAAGAAGAAAGAACAGTCTTGGAATAATGCACATAAGAGAAAATTACAAAATAAACACATTCAAACTGTTTGTGGCCTCTGACATTGACAAAACAAATGCATTCTGGAGAATTTTAAGCTCAAACAACACAATGATTGAGGTGTTTGGAAAAAAAACTGCAAGAAGATCATTTGGTCGGGACAAAGTGAGGATTTTGAACATGGAAACACTGTAACAACTGTGAAGCATGGTGGTGGGAGCATCATGCTGTACATGTAGGGCTGTTTAGCTTCCATGAGTACTGGTACAAATAGTTTGAAATATCAAAGATGGCCAAAATTAGTTTATATAATCTTAAATCAACAGTTACCTGGATGATACTGGCACACAATTAGGTATATATATTATGTCAGTTTAATATTCACCTTGTGTGGAACGGAGAAATTCAAATGTATGCAACTCAATCTAGTTTTAAAACAAATGCTGTTGTGTCTTTGGAAGCCTTAAAATTAGTATAATACCCATGCCTTTAATCAGTATATGTAAAGACCTCACAGATGTCCAGCTAACAACCTTCACTCATTGTCTCTTTAAATGCAGGGTCTGGAGGTTTCTTCTAAAGAGGTTGGCGTCGGTAATCTAGAGACCAGTGATTCTGGCGTTGGCTTCAACACTGCGCTGCCGCTGGATACTGACACTGATGTCCCCGATCAAATCCCTGATTCTGAGGCTGTAAGCATTTCTGCTGCTCCTGAAATCAAACCGAGCCCTCCCTCTGCTGCTGAAACCAAGCCAGCTGCTCCACCAGTACCTGAAACTAAAGCAAGCCCTGTCCCCGAGCCCAAAACAGCCCCAACTCAGCCTGTAGAGGGAAAGCTGGACGCACCCAAACCACTGGATACTAAGCTTAGCCCAACCCCGAGTCCTGAGCCTGGTTTAAGTCCAGCTGACAAAATACCTGCACCCAGTCCAAGTCCAGAACCCAAGACTGGTCTGAGTCCAGCTGATCCAAAACCTGCACCTAGTCCAAGTCTGGAACCCAAGACTGGTCTGAGTCCATCTGATCCAAAACCTGCTCCTAGTCGAAGTCCAGAACCCAAGACTGGTCTGAAATCAGCTGATCTAAAGCCTGCTCTTAGTCCAAGTCCAGAACCCAAGACTGGTCTGAGTCCAGCTGATCCCAAACCTGCTCCTAGTCCAAGCCCAGAACTTAAGACTGGTCTGAGTCCAGCTGATACAAAACCTGCTCCTAGTCCAAGCCCAGAACCCAAGACTGGTCTGAGTCCAGCTGACCCTAAGCCTTCATCCAGTCCAAGTCCAGAGCCGAAGACTGCTGCTCCCATCACCACATCTCCAACACCTGAAGTTAAGAGTGCATCTGCTAGTCCAGAGCCCCCAAAACCAACCCCAGCAGAACCTATAACCAATGGTACGCCTGGACCAGATTCCAAGGCAAGTCCAGATCATGCAGATATCATCAAAGACCCGACTCCGAAAGAGGTTTCCACTAAAACCCTTGAAGTGGAGATGAAGTCCAGCAGTGTTGAACCAGAGGCCAGCAAAGATGGCACCGCACATTCGACTACAACCTGAGGATCACAGCTGCGAAAACACAAGGAACCCCCACAGATCCCTCTCTACCACCACTGCAGACAATCAAACACCACTACCAAAATGGTGAGGGAAAAACCTCAGCAAGCTGGGGAGATGATGAGGAAACAAAACCCCACAGTGAAGATAATGCTTCATTTGTCTATATCCTTTCAGACTTTCTAACTAAGACACAGTTTAAATAAAAAACATGGCTTTTAATCTTTAAGCATTTTAGTTTTTCAGCCTCATTGTCAATTAATTTTACTGGAAAAACTGCCAAACTGCAAATTAAATCATTTGCAGAGTTTACAGCTAATATATTAAAGTCACATTAGGTGTTTTATACAGTACATATTTTAAAAAAAATGGTTTACGGCATTTCATCATTGCAGTATAGCACAGTTTCTTATTATCCTAGAATTAACCAGTGGCCCCTGTTCCTCTAACAGCATGTACATAAAACTGACTAAACAATGCAGGTTTTCTGCCCAACAGACCAAATGTGGACCTTATTTATACCTGTTAACGAAGTTTCCAAGATAACAAGACTTGCATAGTTAACCAAAATGTAAAAACTTAACACGGATAGTACTACTTATGATCTTAACTCCTAGTGGATTTTTCAGATAAATTAAATGCTAATCCTGCAGCCTCCAGTTATGTGGATTTTCAATTACTGCGTAAAAAATTACTGCTTACGAGAAAAGCTGTGCAAACTTCTTCACTTAACACATTCATCTTGTTTCTGCTAAACTAAATACTGGAACAAATCCCAAACAGATGGAAGATAATTGCTTTAGGAACAATTTATTTAGGTTTTATCCAATTGGTGTGTGCTTTTACAGTTTTTTTAATATATTTTTTTCCCTTAAAAATATACACTCCTAATTTTGTCCAAATACTTGAAATCCTTAGGAGGAGGGAGTAGTGCAAAACCAATGTCTTTTCTCAGTCACATGGACTTCCTTAGATGTTTTATCTTTTACTAAATAGCATTACTGGATAAACTGAGTTTCACTGTTTCCTTTTTTTTTTTTTTAACATCATTAGGATTGAATGGGCCCTGCATATATATAAATCCAAATGTGACCTTGAATTGGCTCCTAATAAAACGAGTTGGAATGATCTAAACTGATTTAGGACATATGTAAATTCAATATAATATTATATAACTTGACATGTTTTTTTTTATTAGTGCAATACAGCTGTTCTCATAGATCCTTGATGAATTTAATATTTTTTGCTATTTTTAAAAATAATATGATTGACTACAGTACATATCATTAATGCTTTGTGGTGGACTGAATTCATTTTACAACCAACTGTATTTGCTCTTTTAAAATCTTAATGGCATTAAGAACTAGCCTCAATGACCTGAAATCATAGGTTTATACAACCTGGAGCTGCTTGGAGAAGCACAATAGGAAACCTTAGAGGAAAAACATCCATCTAGACCGCATTTTATGAGTCGAGACAATAGAAAGTGCCCCATTCTTGCTGTGTAGGGAGCATACCTGAAGTTTTCATCATGACAATGATTCAAAAGAAAAGACCTGGTCAAGCTGCTGTTGACTAGAGCAAAAAAGGTGAGGTTCTAAGGCAGCCATCTTGGCCTCATGATCTCAGAGATTTTAAAGATACAGTTCGTAGAGTAAAGCCCTGTGACTTAAATTATTTAAAGCATTCAAGCATGGACACTTTTACCAACCAAAAACACAAGGAGCCTTATTCAAAACTACCACAAAGTAATTCAAACTGTGATTAATGTCGAAGAACAAAGATATACATGAGGAACAGGGTTAGGTAAACTGTTAATCAGAATGATTTGGACAGTTTGTCAAGATTTAAAAGAGCAAATACTACTGTTTGTCACCCAAGCACTAAAAGAGTTTAAAAAAGGTTCTGTATTTTTATTCATATCGTCAAAAAATGGCCAAAATATCGAAAGTTATTCCAGAAAAATCAGCCACAAGTTGCACATAAATATATAACTTCCTTAAAGCTGCAGGAGTTTACTGTTTATCTGCACTTCTGATAGGTTCTAGCTTGTTGACAAATATACATTTGCAAACTTTATCAGAGAGTATGTTTGGTGGTTGAATGAAAGAACAGTGTTTCTGGCTTTTATTAATAATAGTAGTTAGCAGTGCAACAGATGGAGAATCCCTCTGGAGTCCAACTTGCAGCTGAAACAAAATCCAAACAGACATCACTCCTAGAATCAAGTTTTGACTTTCAAGATAAATTGAACCAGAGCAAATATTGCTATTTTTCCTCAGGAGCAGCAAAAAACAAAACAAAAAACAGCTGCTTTTCTCTGTTAAAAGAATAGTGATTAAAGTTGGGTTGCGGTAAAAAGTTGCAAAGGGTTGATATCTTCGTTTTATATAAATCTAGACGAGTTGGTACTGGAGGTTGTAGGCTAGTCTAAAACAGACCTTGACAAGTTCCAAAACGACTCGAGTCTTGAATACTTCAAGGTTTAAATGAATGCAAACTAAAACTATATTGCATTGATTGCATTGAGGATTGTGATTGACTTCAGAGTTGGAGGCCTTCCACAGATCTTCCTGTGTGAAACATGGGCTGGGAGAGGAACCTGCAAAGCATTAAGGTTAGAATAAATAACACTGAAAAATAAAGTGGCAAATAATCCCACAAAATTACTCAAGTTTGATACTTACAAATGTCCTTCTTTTGAACCTGAATTTCTCCGACCAGAAATGCTTTCAAAGTACCACTCTCTGTTACTGTTTCACATTGTAAAATCGCCGGTGGTGCAATGCCTCAAAGCTTTATTTACCGTTATACGACCATCGGCTTAACTGTGAATAACCTTCCAGTGTAAATTCATCCAAGATACTGTAAAGATTCATGGAATAATGTTTACATAAATAGTTTGAAGTTTTTAAACTTTATTCATTCATTGGTAATTGAAGTCTATTTTGATCTAGGCTCCTCTCTGACTAGAGGTTAGCTCCAGTTTCTGGTATCAATTCATCCAAATTTCTTCTTGAAGACACTATCAAAGATAACTTAAGTCTCCCTTATAAAATTCTGCTCTGTCCCTTTCAAGCATGCAGTGTATACACAGACTGCATGCCTGAAAGGGGTGCAGATGGACATGCATTTATGCATATTTATGTAAACTTGGTACAGACCTCATAACCTGAAATTTAAAAAACAACAACTTTGGATTTATGAAAGCACACAAAATTATTCAAAGATTTAAAAAAAAATCACTCAGCTGGCCTTTCTTTGTAGGTATTTATTATATGTAATTTTTTTTAAAAGCCATAAAAAAGGTGTCAGACATGATACTAAGATACTAAGACAAAGCGTATATTTAAATAATCCGACTAAAAACTACTAATAGAACTCACTGTACGGGGACCTCTTTTCCAGCCTGGATCTGTGTGGGAACCACGATCACATGTACTGACAGTGACCTTTATATGAACACACACATGAAAAAACATGAACACAAACTGTAAATAATGCATGTGTTTGCCAGTTTAACCCCTTAACTGCTGAATGTTCCTAGTGTATAGAACACTTCTTGTCTCATGTTAAAGAAATTAAACTAATTCAGATTTCTCATCAACCTTGAATCTAATATATAAATGCTTTTACAGATATATACCACTTTTCACTGATGTCTTGATTAATGTAACATCCCAGATATTACAGTAGCTCCTTTTAGCTCAGTTATCAACTGTTATTATTGAAGTGCAACATATCTCTTATACTGTATTAAACATGCTTTGCCTAAGTCACTTTAAGCATCAACCGCAGCATGCCCGAGTCATGTTCTGAGCTTTCTTTCCTCCACAAGTCGCACCTGTGTGTACCCAGAGAGTTGATGTATCACTGTTGCAGTTGTTGTGTGTGTCCGGGACCTTTTTGTTGTGTCTGCGTGCCTATGGTACGGTTTATGACGTATATATGAGCAAACGTGTGCTGAATCTATGCACTGGCGGTTTGTACAGAATGAAATGTGTACTATTTGTGCCTGTGTGTCATGTGTTTAGTATCCATGTGCCTGCCTAAAGTGTGTTTAAAATCAAAATCGTGCGATGCGTTCAGAAACACAACGGAATACTAACAAAAGAAAGTAAAGTGTGGATATTTGAACTTGTCCTTTCTTTGTTTCAGTGCCTAGGATGTTTATCAGATTGTTGGACATTGTTGTCTTCAGTCACTTCCTGGTAGTAAACAGGATGCTCACAAAAGGCAGTTTATACACACCTGAACGGACACAATGGCGCCACTTCTTTACCTTAAATCTGCTTCTGTGAGTGAGTGACAAAAGCAATGAAGAAAATGTAACTTTTTAAAATGAATATATAGCATGCAGACTGCTGATTATGTTTCCTTTTAGTAGTATGAGTTCAGGAGTGTAAGTCATTTAAAAGCTTCATGTCATTTGTTTGGTCAAATGTCATCTTGAAATTATTAGTATTGTGTAAAAAGCCTTAAAATAAATTAATATCTTACTGCAGAAGCACAATCTCACTTAATTTTATTTGATTACATTTGAGTACATTTTTGAAGGAACTGAATCAAATATTAGGATTTTTTTTTATATGGCTGGTGCCACATATATTGGTTTTTCTAAGAACTCCCTAAACTGGATTAAATGAAAAACAGATTAATTTAATCCACCAGTTCTCGCTGTCCTATTTAAATAAAAATATTACAATTTGTATTTATGTTTACCATTCTTCAAAGATGATAAAAACTGTTCTCTAGTAAGGCAGTCTTTTTGGTTGTTCTTCATAAATTAGGACATGACTTATAGATTCAGATCCATGTTTCCAGCTGTTTTCGAGCAAACATGATAACAAACAAAGACTGATGAGTACATGTTTGCCTTGTTGCCATTAACAGTGGGGGAAAAAATCTTCAGGAAAGAGTATTGTCTTGGGATCATCAAGTCTCCTTAAAAAACACAGTAAAGATGTCAAGCAGATTGTTTAAGGCAATCCATAAAGAAAAACAAAAAAAACAATGGAGTCGTTGCTAAACTAAGTCGAAATCTTTCGTCAGATGAACATTTGTGAAAATAAAGTCTCTGTTTAGTTTTTGTATAAAACCCAAAGCAAACTGTAGTAGCTCCTCCCCACTGTTTAGTACAGTGGTGGATCTGTGATGCCATGGGCCTTTATCTCTTTCAGGCTGATTTCACACCAAATTTTTTAAGAGTGGAGGTTAATTTGTAGTGGGAATGTGTAAAGGAGGGAGAAGAAGAAGCAGAAGATGCAGAAAATTAAGATTTTACATCAAAAGATGAAAAAATAGGTGCAGGCTCACCGCTGCATTAAAACATCAAAGTAGCACTAAAGACCGTTTCCCCACCGGCTTTTTATTCTCACTACTTACTTGATTGATCATTGGTGAGGAAAAGCAGCATAAATGCCCCCTCAAAGGTCCTGATAGTCTTGTTATGATGAATGCCAAAGTGTGCTTTGGCATGCACTTTAACCTCTTCTTCGTGCAGAGATGTGAGGGCCTGGTATTTAGTCATTACAGGGCACATAAGAGGCACACAGGACAAACAGCCTTGCGCACAGATGGCTAGTTAAGCTAAAGTTTATGTTTTAGTGTTGTAGCGTTTCCCTGAGTACCCAGAGAGAACCACTGCATGCATAATGGGAATATGCAAACACCATTTAGAAAGACCCCCATCCAGGACCTTCCTGCTGCCGTGCAACACTGCATATTACTTAACCGCTATGCACCCCTTGGAGTTTTCTGGGACCTTTTTAAAATGTAATTGGGAGTCTTTAGATAGCAGAAGTAAAAACAATGGTACCAGTAATACTTAACTTAAAGTTTTCTTTAGATTTTAGCTAAATATTATGCTGCTTCAGTGAACCAGTTATTTATTTTAAGGCTACTTACTTCAGGGATGCCTCTAAATTTTAGGTCTGCTGTATGAAAAATGGAGTTCAAAAGCCTGAGCAGAAAGGGGGTGCTCATTGTTGCCTGTCTGTTTTATACTTTACTAGGATCTTACACAGGCCTTGTGTAATTAGATTAAAGTCACCACATGGTAGAGGTTATAGAAACCTTCTGACTTTTAAACCCACCTCTAACCAGCCAAGAGAAACCAACACAGCTTCTCCTCAGTCTGTGCTAGTTTTGTCGGCCCTGCTGTTATGGACTCTTTGTGTTGTGGCTTTTCAACTTTGTCTCTCTGTATTCCCTTTTTGCACAAGTCTTCACACGGATGTTTTGTAATGACAAATGGTCAGTTTTCTGTTTATTTCATGACTAAATACTAAGAATAAACAAAAGATTACACCATCTACTTCTTGCTTGTCTTTGTCAGTCGTTCAGGAGGAGATTTTGGTTCCAGAGCTTTTTCTTTCTATTCTCAGTCTAATAAATCTTTTAGTACCAACTATAATTATACTCTGGGTATCACGCAGCAATCTCTCTCTTCTCATCGCCTGTGCCATGCTCTGAGCTCCCATAACCTTTCAGGGACGTGTCATAACAACATAGCAGACATATTTATATGAAGGCCAAAGGTGACATCATAAAGTTGTTTGCACCTGCCGCTGTTTTGTTTCTGTTTTCTGGTGCTTGGTTTTCTAAAGCTTAATGCTCAGCCTTTAATTATTAAATATTACAGACATATTAGTTTAATGTAGATTTGGCCACCCATTCTGCATCAAAGAATAAAATCCCAAAGGAGGCAACCTTTTTCTTGCTTATTTATTAACTAGCTTAAATACTTTCAATTATAAGGAAACAAAAAAACACATTTTGGTTGGTGTTGAGCCATAAGACAAATAAAATACATTTTTACTCATTCTAAGATTCGTTTTGTCCATCATTCATCCAGCTACTAAGTCCAGCATCCTAAAGTGAGGGATTAAAGATGGTGATCGGTCCTGTGTTCTTTCCATCATCTGTGTCACATGGGTTGAAGAAGGGAAACAGGGGAACCATGACAGTTCCAGTGGAGAAGGTGTAAATCGGCGCCATTGTAACGGCGTTGTAGAACGTCACTTCCTCCCCCTCACAGTCTAAGAAGACGCCGATGCGGATAAGACGGGCGGACACGGTGACCTTTGTGGGCTTCGGATCAGTGCATGCCAGGATAGAGCCGCCCTTCAAGGCCAACGTCCAGAGGCCGATGGAGGTTCCAGTTTCTGTCATCTCTCCTCTGGGAACATCTTCTCGTGCCACACCTAACCTCCATGCTGTTTTGTAGCCCACCTCCACTTCCCAGTAGTGCCGGCCGGTATTAAAGCCCTGCTGGCCCAGGAGACAGTAGTAGTAGTTGAACCGACGTGGGTTGGCTTGGACCCCTGATGTGTCCTTATCTTCATCGAACCAAACAGACGTGCAGGTCTGAGACAGGGATAGATTAGGGTGGGCAGTCTCTGGGTCAAACTTCACTGATGTGATATCTAAAAGAAAAATGGTTTCAGGACAATGAGATTTACTGACCTTAAATGTGTTTATATGGAATAGAGGTGTGTCTCAAAACATTGTGGTATTGTGAAAAAGTTCAATATTTTTGTCACTTATTTTAGACAGTAAAACTCATAATATGTAGATTAAAGGTATAGTGCAGGATGTTCTCTTTCTGGGTGGATCGTCAAAATAAGTGGTCCTCCTAATTGTCAATCATTCTGGTGATATGTTTACATAAGGCCGCCCTACGCGCTCGTCCCCATTTTCACTTACTGGTGGTGAGTCTGACATAGAGGAAAATTTGCAAATCTTCTTTAGGAAAGTAAGCTTGTATGATTGATGCAAACAGCAACATTAAAAACAGAGCACAGATCCTCTCTGGGGGTCGGATCAGACCGGTTAGTGTCCACTCAAACACGACATGGTCACAAAACCAGCTCTGGGTTCTAGAGAGCCAACTCTATGTGGATAAAAGCGCAGAGTTTTGCAGTGTGTGATGTGCCAAGTCCAGTTGGAGAATTATACCAACATCTCCATACAGCTTGTTAGAAAGCCAGTGGACATATACCAGCAGATGACATGGCACCCAAACCATTACTGACTGTTAAACCATTGTTATAAACATGAAACAAAAACCCTACTTTCATATAGCAATATGAATTTGTAGCATTAAGCAATAGTCCAGATGTTTTTGCATAGAATTTTTGATTTTACTTCTGTTAATCTTATATTTTCTAAATTTGGGGTTTTTAACTATGCATGCCATTATTATAATTTACAAGTAATGAAGTAATAAAAAACTCTCCTTATGTGTAATTAGTAAATAGGATGTTTCTATCTGAAATCTGCTTTGTACTTTATGATTTATTACCTAACGGTTTTTTTGTTGTTGTTGTTGTTAGGACTCCTGTCTGTGTGGTTTGTGTTTTGTGTGTTTGTCTTCCTTCCTCCACCAGGCGGAGCCTGGTCCTGGTTCGCCTCCTCACACACCTGCGGAGGGTTACCTCGTTAACGGAGAGCTCTTAAGCTGCTGACTGCCACTGTCTCGACGCCAGAGTGTTTGCCAGTTTTGAGTACTCTAGCCAAGCTGAGTTTTGCTGAGTCAAACTGAGTTTTTGTCTACCTGAGTTATAACCTCATTTTGTTTTTGCCTCTCGGCAGGAAGTCATCCTGCAACTGGATGTTTCGGACCTTCTCTCCCCTGGAAGGATCTTCTGAGAATCAAGCTGAGCTGAGGATTAAAGGGTGTGATTCAGATCAACCAATTTCCCCAAGGAATGTCTGGGGCTTCTCTCTGAGCAGGGGATTCAGCTCCACAACAACCCGTTCAAGTACCGCAGGAAATCTAAGTGGCAGTCATTTTCTCCGTTCACCTACAAACAACCGCATTCTGGGTAAACCCTGTCCGCCCTCCAACTAATGAGACTAACACTGGAACATCCCCACACCGACTGGAGTATAGGAGTCAGCCATTTTCTGGAAACGTGAGTCTGCAATCTATTTCTCCTCTTCAAGTTTGAGAATCAAATTTCCCACTGAGCCTGAACTGACTGCAGTGTCTTCCCCTCACTTTCCAGTTCCAGTTGAGCAGTGTTCAGAGCTACACTGGATTCATCACAATCTTCTCAATAAACCAGTTAAACTTTCCCCTCTCTGTATTGGTTTTCTGCATGTGGGTCCGAGCTCTTGATAAATTCATGACAGTTGTTGTTGTTTTACTATTTTAAATTTGATCACACAACTGCTTTATTGGGTATTTCTTAGGAGGAGGAGAAAGAATGGATATATGGACTTTATGTATTTTTAAAAGACAAAATTCTGAAAATTAGGTATGCCTTTGACTCTTCCCTTCACTTTGATACCCCTAAATAAATTCCAGTGAAATAAATGTCTTTGGAAGTCTCATACTGTAATAATTATTCTCACTATCAGTCCAACTGCTCTACAAATGTCTTGGAAGTTTAAGAGGTCATTAGTGAACAAACTGCATCTTGAAAACCCATAAACACCACAAACTGGTCTGGGAGGAAGTGGTGAGGAACTTAATGCAGTGTTAGACTATAAAACAATGCTGACTTTGAATGTACCACAGACCACTGTTCAATCAATTAATCATTTAAAAAATGTTAAGTGTATATCACAACCACAAACCTACTGAGACATGGTCATATTATCTGAGCTGACAGGGAAGCTGAGGAGAAAACCAAAAAGCACCCTCAGGGATGGAGAGCCATCACTGTATAGAAGTCTAAAGACATCATGCTGAACGGGGGAAAAGGTGGAGGTAGCATGATGCTCTGGGGATGCTTCTCTTCAACTGGATTGAAGTTGGTCAGAGTTGATAAGAAGATGGATGAAGCTAAATACTGGAATTACATAGCATAATTAACTCTGAGACTGAGGAAGAAGATCTCCTTCCAGGTAGACAATGGGCAAAATGTGTTTGTTTTCTGATTCCACAGAAATTGCAGGTATAGTGTGAAAAGATGCTAAATGGGTTCACATACCGTACTCTTGCAAAGAGGTGTTAACACATACTTGGGTAAAGGCAGCTTTTCATGTGTTTCCATATCCTGTATTGGATGGGACCCACAAACCAGCCTGAGCGGACCTCTGTGTCAACCTCTGCAGGAAGAATAAAGTGGACCTGAGACCTGAAAATGCAAATTAAAAGGAGAAAGGTTACAGTGGAGGACACTTAGCATAGAATGTTGTACATTACAAGCATACCATCAGCACACACACAGGATTAAAGGCTAAGGTATCACAGAGTATCTATTTTTACAGACAAAAGACAGTTGCAATACAAAAACAGACAGACAGACAGACAGGATTTTTTTTTTATATTACTAAAAGCACACTTTGAAAAAAACCTGCCTTTTTACAAGATCTTGGATTTCCTGCAATGAAAGACAAAGTTTAGAACATGATCAAAATGCATTTGCTGACAAATCCACTGACCGCCTCTCTTTCTTTCCCTTTTAAATGAGAAATTGATTTGCACTTATATAATCAGACTGGTCAACTATTTAGCGGATCAATGTCAGTATCTGGTCTGGAGCCAGGAAAGGGCAGCAGAACAAATTGAATGCTTTTCTGCAGACATGCAGCTCAATCTGAAGGCTTAATCTCAACTAAAAACAGGAATAGTATGTACACATATTTACTTCTTTATTGTCTATTTATTTATCCAACTATTTATTATTCTAACATATTTATTAAGATCTGTTTAGCCACATCACCAGTCTTCCTCACTTTGAGCAGTTTAGGACTATCCTCCTCAGTCAGCTTGCTGTTCAGCACTGTTATTGCTTTTTCCAGATCCCTTCCTTGTGCCTCTATCTTCTTCTCTCTCTCCTTCAGCTGCTTCAGCTGTTTCTGCCTCTCCCTCCTCAGCCTTTGCAGGTCTTGATTCTCCTCCTCTTCCAAGAAGCGATGGAGGTTATGAAACTCGGCTCTGATTTCCCGTTCTAATTCTTCAAACCTGTTCTAAAAAAGATGGGAGGGTTATTAGTTATCTTGGATTTTTCTTTCAGAAGCTGAATGAAGGAGTCATAAATGACTTATTTCTTAGTGGATTTTGGGCTTCTTATATTGGTCATATTCGTTCCCACAGGTGGAATCAATTTGCTGTTATAACCTGAAATACATTCTTGTAAAATTATAGAACAATGATTAAATGTAGTAAGAGTCAAAATTATGAACAAATGGTTTTGCCCTTTTGGACATTGAGTTTTTCAGTTTTCTATGTCATTCTGTTTTGTTGATCTTTGGTTTATTTTCCATTCAGTGTTATAGTTAAGCTGTGTTGCTTTTTTGTGTTACATTCTGTTGCCCCCTTGTGCCTGTCTCCTTTCCCCTAGCTCCCTTCTAGTCACTTCTATCCACACCTGCTCCATATCCGCTGATTACCTCAGTCTTTGTTCTGTCTCCCATATATACTTTGTCAGTGCTGGTTTCTTGCCACTCCTCATGTGTGTTTTCCCCTGGTTTTTGGTTTCCGGTATTTTGTTCCTGTTGCCCTTTTGATTTTATTAAACCTGCAAGAACTCATCTCTGCCTCCGTCATCTCTTCAGTTGGGTCCTCAATCAACCTCTACCCAGATGTTGACATTTTAGACTTCATGAGCTTGTTGCCTACATATATAATGCTTTACATTTTACAACTTAAAGTTAACAACCAGCTTTATTGTATTTTGGGCAGATTTCATAACACAGAAATGACACAATAATATGAATAAATATGAGTATCTTACTTCCCATATAGAGACTAAGATCTGTATCATCTCTTATTTTTGAAATAGCTCAATCACCATCTCGTCGCATTGAGTTTAGCTACAGCTGTTTTATAGGATAAAGTTATAACTATTATTCAAACTTAAGAATATGCTTTGATATAAGCAATAAAAATGTATGTTTAGCATGCTAGTCCTGCTGAAGAGTAGTGCCTTGCCACAGTAGCAGGTCTTCAGCAACCTTTAACAGTTTTTTTAAGATTGCCCACATTTAGCTCCACCCACCTTATTGAATACCTCTCCATCCTGAACCCTACCCAATGATTTATGCTGCTGCCATTACTCTTCTGTTGATTTGTTTGGCTTCCGGTAATATGCTATAGTTTCCCACCTCATTGTGTTTTGCACTCATTATTTTGGACTTTTAGAAAAATGTAAACCCAAACTCTTTCAACTTTTTTTCTCAGCACTCCAACAGAAAGGCAGTTTTTGTGAAGTGAATAAGTAAGGTTGTCCTGCAACCTTTGTCAAAGTAACAAAATATATAACGTGCCTAATGTTTTCAGAGACTATGGTTATGGAATTTTATTCTATTCAGCCAAACCTACAGGTTGTGTTGGAATAAAGGTACCTCTACTTCCAATGAGTCTATGAAAGTCTCTCTCTCTGCTTCTCTGCATTCGTCTACCTCATGTTTGATTCTTTTAATAGCCTCGACAAGCTTGGCCTGTAAAACTCACACATTGACACACACAGAAGAGACAGGTTATTAGAGAAAAGGGAGTAGAAACATTTCAGATTTATTATCCTGCAAAATAAAACAGTGTTCTTTTAAAAGGTTAACCAAAATACAAGTAGATTATTAAAAAACATGTAGGCTACCTCCATCCAGCGAGAGCTAAAAAACATTAATCTTACCTTTTTCTCACAGAGAAGGCTTTTGCTGCAGTTGTTGTTTGTGTCTTTGATGTGGTTCTGGTACATTCCAGTTTTCTGAATAAGGAACAAAACTGAAGCGAAGGGACCGAGAAGAAGCTGAAATAAAAGTGAGGGAGGGAGTCAGGAGGGTAAGGCAATGTGAAGGACATTAGTACACATCAAGGAGACAGTAAGACGCATGGGGGGATTAGACAGAAACACGGATGCTGACACAATGAAAACACCAAGCAAGACAAGGGCATACATCCAAGCAGAAATTTACAAGAAGAAACGCATTGACAGGCTCTGGCAATCAGGAGCAACAGTCTGACCTGTGAATATATGGATCCATTAGAAGCAAGCAGGGGGGAGGAAGAGGAGGGGCGGGATGAGGGGGAGCTGCCGGGAGGGATTGTTGGCTGATAGGGAGAGGTTGGCAGCAGCGATTTATGGAAGCAGAAACAGATGAATCTATTTCTGTCTCCCCGTGTCTTTGGAAAACAACAAGAGAGAAAGCCAGCCAGTCAGAGGTTGTGTTGCGTATCAGTTGTTGTGCCTGGAAGGCAGATGATCCATGCTTATTTTTGAAAGGTGGCTCTCTAATGTCTGTAGAAGAAGGTGACGAGATCCTGGGCAGCAGCTTTATGAGCTGATCATGCAATTAGAGCTGAATAGGCATGAAAGGGTATTGCTTTTTCCATCTTTGAGAGGGAGGGATGCAAACTAAATGTACCGTTTACTGTTGTTTTCCCCTGAAGGAGTGTTATCTGTGTGTTAATAAGGCTCAAACCTGCTGTTGCCCTGTCCACTTCTCCTGATCTCTAACTGTCCCCCCTCCCCCCAACACCCACTAAAAAATAGAGGGCCTGGCTACAGGCTATGGGTATGTGAACTGAAGCAGAGTCTCTGCAAATGTTCTTCATCTATAATTCATCATTTTGAGCCCGAGTAAGTGACTGTGGCGGGCTAGGGTTAGGCTGCAAACTTGGTGCAGTACAGGATGAAGCAGATAGAGAGGAGCCCTACAGGGTGGTTTAGTAAAGGAAAAAACTCTACTGCAAGTTTGCATTTTACAGACAGGCTCAACATTATAGCTTGCTAAAAGTAAAGAGGCAAACATTTTTTTTTTTTACTGTATAATATATTTCATTATTAAATGTACATATTTGAACTTGACTATAAAAGGCACCTAAATAGGAAGGTTTTCCATCACGGTCTCTGGGCAGAATAGAAGGAGGAAATATGTTATAAGCAAAACACAGCATGAATACAACTTTTTTTAACAAAATAAACAGCAATAAGAGAGCATATGAAGGAGTTAGGGCTTCTCAGTGGCACAGTGGGTAGCACTGCTTCCTTGCAGCAAGAAGGTTCTGGGTTTGATTCCCGGCCCAAGGTTTTTCTGCATGGAATTTGAATGTTCTCCCTGAGCATGTGGGGTTTCTCTCCGGGTACTCTGGCTTCCTCCCACAGTCCAAAAACATGACTGTTAGGTTAATTGACTTCTCTAAATTCTACTTAGGTGTGAGTGTGTACCAGAATGGTTGTTTGTCCTGTTTGTCTCTATGTTGCCCTGTGATGGACTGGCGACCTGTCCAGGGTGTACACTGCCTCTCGCCCGTAGACAGCTGGAGATGGGCACCAGCACCCCTCGTGACCCCACTTGGGATTAAACGTGTAAGAAAATGGATGGATGATGGAGTTTTATG
The DNA here is from genome assembly GCF_016077235.1 of Cyprinodon tularosa. Classification (NCBI taxonomy): domain Eukaryota; kingdom Metazoa; phylum Chordata; class Actinopteri; order Cyprinodontiformes; family Cyprinodontidae; genus Cyprinodon; species Cyprinodon tularosa. Next base: position 1,214,223 of record NW_024038733.1, on the reverse strand, counting down.
TAAATACATCAACATATCATATATGGATACTAATACATACACAAAAATAAGTATTTATCTAAATGTGTTAGATTATCCATTTCAAAATGTATTACTTTAATACTGCACCCAATGTTCGCATTGCTCGATGTGGTGTTTCATCTTTCTCTTTACAATGCTTAATCTATTCTAAGTGGGGGTTTAGGTTAAAGCAAATTTGCAGGTACTAAAACCTTTGGCTGTGTGGGCAGGTACCAAGTCCCAATGGAAATCATGTTCTCCATAAAGCTTGTCAGCAGAGAAAACAGAAACATGAAGCACTATTCAATTTCCCAGTGAACACTTGTGCTAACACTGGATTTGATCAATACTAAAGCAACAGATTACATGACTCTCAAAATCATTACTGACTTCAAAAACTTTGCACTTGATGGAAATGCAGTGATGTGCCTCGGTTCTCTTTCAACCTTGATATCTGAATTAATAAACAAACAATTAAAGTGGATCCTGGAAAAAATAGCTTTTTACAACTGTATAAATGTCCATGTCCATCACCAGAAGTTCCCCATTGTGGGACAATACAGAGATTTTCTATTCTATTCTATTCTATTCTATTCTATTCTATTCTATTCTATTCTATTCTATTCTATTGTAATGTATTTTAATGTTATCTCTGGTTCAGGGGCAATAAAACACAAACAGTGGACGTCAAGGTTCTGGTGACTCTATATGCAGTCTTTATTAAACTTGCTTCCAGTTTGCTAAAACCCAGCTTTTTCTAGAATAGGCTTTGCATTTCTTGTGGATGGCTAACAGCTCAGCTGTCTTAAGAAAAAACTATGAGAAAATTATTCTATTTTTTTACTTCAATATCATCATCTAATTTTCTGATGAAAACAAAATTATTATGTTATTTTTTTTTTCTATCGACGTAAACATCAATAAATAAACGCTTGATGTACTTTGTATTTTGTAATGAAACTGCGGCCTGTTCTCTCAGATGAATGTTGAACTACCACCGTCTGACCTGTGAGGGGCAGTACTGAGCTGGGAGGGAACTACGCAGCCGGAAATGCTGTAGAAAAAACGCATGTAAACAAGAAAAATGTCGCTGAGAGCAACCCAAGCTAAAGGTAATTGATGCTATTTAAAAAGCCAAAATACGAATTCTGGTTTCAGGTTTTACAGTTTGAGGCTCTTTTACATGTTTTAGTGGTCTTTGTGCCCTGTATAAATAAAAATATAGCATTAAATACTCAAAGCTCCAGCTAACTAAGCTAACTGAGCTTCCAGTATACAATGCACTGCGGCTTAACAGAAGTTCGGTTGGTTAATTTGATTGTTTTTGGCATGTATTTTACAGAAATGAACGGCCAGACAGACGTCGAGGTCGACTACAAGCGAAAATATAAAACTCTTAAACGAAAATTAAAATTTCTGGTTTATGTGAGTGCTTTGAGCTTTTTTTTTTAAGTAATGATGGTTTAAACCCAGAATGCATACCTTATTACTGGTTTACACTGGTTCACAGGAGCAGGAATGTTTTCAGGAGGAGTTGAGAAGGGCACAAAGAAAACTTCTAAAAGTTTCTAGAGACAAAAGGTAAAGTGGTTCCTGCTTGATCATGTCCAAGTGTCCAAATTAAAAGTGGTGTAAACTGAAGTCTGGTCTGTTTTGTAGTTTTCTTTTGGACAGGTTGCTGCAGTATGAGAGGGTGGATGAGGACTCCTCAGGTTGGTACCACATCATACATCTCGTTCTGAGCTGATTTTAGTTTCCTGTCGAGTCAGACATTCTTGCTACTTTCTCCAGATTCAGATGCAACAGTTTCTTCAGAGAACAGTGAAGGCGAAGGACTAAGGGAAAGGGAAAGAGAACGAGAAATTGCTAAAAAGTAAGCCAGAGATTTATATTGATTGACCAGAAAAGGGTTCATCTTTATCTGCATATAATTCAATTTGGACTGAAAAGATCAAACAGTTTCACAGACTTTAGCGTTTTTTCAAAAGAAGGTCTTTATCATTGGATTTAACCTTGTATTTTTAATATCACAGATCTTTAGAAATATTACAAGAAGATGTATTTTAAGTAAAGAAATAGGTTACCGAGTTGTATTATTTATGTTAAGAATATATTTGGGCTGAAAAAATTCATCGGATTAATCGTAATTAATCAATTATTGAAATAATGATCAACTAAGTTATTAACTGGATTATAGAGACTCTAAAACATGCCTTTTGCTGACAGAGCAACCCACTTAGAAAAGTAAGTATATCAAGAGAATGAAATACATAAATATTTTGCATTTAAGATAAAAAAAAAAAAAAACATGCTCTATCCAGAACTCCTTAAACGGAAAAGTTTTAGTTTCACCTGGTTTAATTTCATAAAAAAATCTCCTTTAAGAAACCTTTGGGTGTCTGATTTTTTATCGATTAATCAGAAAAATAATCAACAGATTAATTGATTCGCAAAATAATCATTAGTTGCAGCCCTAGAATATATGTAGAAAGACATTAAAAGTTTTTAAAATGCATTATAAAGACTTTGGTCTTTGGGTTTGGTTTCATATTGTATACAGTATATCCATAGAGCCGGGAGTTTCTCTCAAAGTCATTCTTTTTTGTCTTGAATAGTTTTATCAGATATCACAATACCTTTAATTTAAAAGTCATTTTCTAGAATCTGTTCCAATCCAAGCTGACAGTTTAAAATAAACAATATAATCACGAATGAGATGATGAGCTAATTATTGGAGGTTGTAATTAATCGCATAAAAATACCATTTTATAATGATATGCAACTCCTTTTTGAGATCTATTTAGGAGTAGGGCAGGGAAATATAAATATATGTTGTGGTAATAATCTGATTAATTTCAATAGAAAATATAACCAGCGAATAATGCTGGGCGACTAATTGATTTTATTTTATTGATTAATCTAAATTTGTTCTTAATGGAGATTTAATTTTTGGAGAATCTTTCATTTCGTTCTTTTTTTACCAATACACACCTTGGGCTTCCAAAACTCCAGGTGACATCAGTTCATCACTTTTTGTTGTTAGATTTTTACTCATAACTGATAGTTTATTGATAATGCTCGCCTGAAACCTTTAGTGAGAAATATTTTCATTGTTTGTAGCCTTTTTTCCAGCTTGAATATTTCTGCCCTTTAAATTAAGGTCACTTCCCAGAAAGGACGATTGAAATACAAGCTAGTTTTTGAGAGCAATTATGTTATTTGCAATTTTTTTATATGAAACCTAAGTGTGAAAGGAAAAAAAATCAGATTTGATATGAAAATAAATAGATTCTTGAGGAATTTCACCCAGCTGTACCTGTGAGATGATCTACAGTTTCATTGAACTCCTTTAGAGCCACTAGGCATTCTGGGGAATGTGTGAAAGGGTTTATCCTCTCAACCCCTCATGGCCAGGCTAGACAAAATTGGTATTAAAAGTTACAGATAAACAGGGCAAGCAAAACCCCATACTGGCCCATGCCTCTGAAAAGGAAGTCATTGTTGGCTCGGCTGACCAGGCTTTCTTTCAACCTGTTTCTAATTCTTTAAGATATTTCTAGCTGACTCAAGTTTTTAGAGGGGACTTAAGGAAACAATAAAACTCAGTGAAGGCTGAGTGAAAATGTAAAGTAAAAACGAAACCTGGGTGTTTATTGGTTACATTTCTTCTCTCTATCATTAGGAAAGTCACCCAGATCTAAATAATGACCTTCCATAATTGAATTGCTGGTTATTATTTCTTACTGCTGTTGTTTTTTATGACTTTAATCCATCTATGTTGTCAAGATAAACAATTTAACTAAGCAAATTGTTTAGCTCCATAATTGTTGAAGCTCTCATTTATCACTTTGACCTCATCTGTGAATTCCTCATGCTTCAGGAGGAAAAGCAGCCCTGGAGCATGCCTTTCTTCCTCCTCCTCATCGCCTCATCTCTCTCTGCTGTCTCGTCCTGGGGTTAACCCCCTGCAGTCATCCAGTGCCGGATCTTACCTCAACACCGTGAGTTCTCCAGTTCTTGGTTATTTACCGCAGTAAAACTGCAGCCATTGTCATCTTCTCATCTGCAGACATATTCCCTGTTTTCATTGAATTTTTTATTTAATGTTTTCTTTTTTATACATGTTTTTATTTTCGTTTTTATTAAATGCCTTCACTGTCCTTGTGCTCCTCGTTCTCCCGTGTTTGTATGTTTGTGTTTCTTCTATGTATGTGTGTGTGCCTCAAACTCTTCATGAAATTGTGCATGTGGTCATTTGGAATAATCGGGGTGTGCATGTATGGGGGCAGATGCCCTTCCCACCAGAGTATTTGGCACCGCCAGTCGAGCGAATGAAGAAAGAGAGAAAAACAAAGACGGCAAAAAACAAGAGAGAGGCCACAGGGAAGGTGAGAGGAGGAGGGGAAAAAGGAGATGTTTACAGAGAAGTGATGATAAAACAGATTTACTCCTTCCAACGTCTTTAGTTTTTATTGGTTTGTTTTAGAATATTTTATGCAACATTTCTCTAAGTTAAGGTACATTACCAATTTTTGTCTTAACTTTATGTACACATCTGTGACATTACCATCCGTTGCCATTCACCTTTTTATTTAAGATGTTTTTGTCCTCTTTTTGTCCCCTTTTTAAATTTTTTTCCCTTCTTTTCCTTAGGTTGTTGCTCCGATGGCGGCTAACTACACGTCGCCTTCTGGAGCCGCTCAGGCAGCTAGAGGGCCCTTCAGCTGGGTTCCCAAACAAATGCTGAGCGGAGACGCGGCTGATGAGGAAGGTGAGAGCGACGGGGACAGCGACAGGGGCGACGAGGACAGAGGGGAGGGAGATGAGGCTGAGCTCGTCATTGACATTCCCAATGAGTGAACGAGCAGGAAGAAGGAGGAAAAGGATGACAAAAAAGACTTGATTTTTTTTCTCCTGAAAGCCAAGCTCCCCCTGGTGGCTATAGGATCAATTACAGTGTGATTGATAATGATAATTTGCAGATTATTAATAAAGCCATGATCTGGTAATATTTCTTTTTGTGAAGGTGCACTTATTGTGCATTCCCTGGATTGAACAGATGTTTGAGTTTTTTTTGTTGTAGTAGTTTTTTTGTTTTGTTTTTGTTTTTTGTTTAACCATCCAATTTAGTACAATCTATCAAATGTTTTTCTCTGAATGAGACAAATTTTGACCTTTTAAAGGAAAAATGTAACCCAGGGTGTCTCTAAATGAGGTCGTTTTGAATCCAACAGAGGAAATAGAATGCATAATTGTCACCCCGTTATGCTACAAAGCATTGGTCCAAACTGTATTTAGATTTTGTTTTTTTAATTGTCTTCATAGGGGTATCTTGATCTCAATGCTCTATATGTTCTTGAAAGCTCATAGCATTTCATCACTGTTACATGGACCACATCAAAGTTGTGATTATATGGTACTTTACTGACTCATTAATGCTCCGCACATTGCAGGATCAGTTTTTTTTTCTTTCTTGACAGCAAAAGATGTTTCGCCTTAAGCAGAATTTTTGTCTAAATATGGATCTCTAGTTAAGGATTAACTCGAAAGCTACCACCTTGTTCTGATATGGTGGCACCTAAAACCTTAATCTGGTTCGGTGGGGTTATTATGTGTAATTGGTCTCTCTCTGTAATAAAACATGTTGTACCATCATGAGCTTGTTCAATAAGCCAGTACCGCATACAGCATGTGTTTTATGCTACGGCAGAAGTGACAGACTTATGTGAAATCTAAAGGCTTGCACCATTCCGGGCAGACTGAGAAAACTGATGGTGGATTGTTGCAGCCTCACTGCACATAGGAACAGAGATGTTGTCAAGGAACAAAAAGCAACAGCTAAACATTCGCTGTTTTGACTTTCTAGACTGTTATTAGATGCTAACAGCGTTCTGTCCCTCTGGTATGAGTATGTCTAATATGAGCTTATCTGCCATAGCTTGCTAAAATGGGCCACGTAAATCTGACTGTCTGCTAGCTGCAGCTGCTCCACATATATATTGATATTTCTCAGAAGCTTATGAAGATATGACATGGTTCTGCTGCAGGTAGTAAAAGAATTACCCTGATTAGCTGCAGTTGGTAGCTATCTAGATCAAAATATTCATTTCGTGTGGTATTTGATATGCTGATCATGCTAATCAATGCCCACTTGTCTCATGACTCAGTATCTGTAATTTGATCATTTCTGCTGCTGTTTCTATTTTTCCACTGACTGTTTTATCCATTAACAGTCTTTTTGCTTTCCTTGGTCCAACCGCTGTCTCAAAGTTTGTCATTTGTAACCACAGAATTACAAAGTTGTACTTGTTACAGTTCTGACATAATTAATGCCTTTTTTTAAAATACATACACAATTTGTTTTTGCACCTGTACCGTTGTGTGTCAAAGTCTTTTCATTTTAACTCTAAACTTTTTTAAAAACTGAAATATTGTTAGCTTTGCTATATAAATAGCACAGAAGCTGCAGAGGTGTTGTATAATTCTTTATGTACGTAAAGAGCTTAAACAGCTTTTATTTAATGGCTTGATGCCCTGCTATGAAAATCACACCGATTTAAGGAATGCATTATTTAAAGTTAAGATTCAAATGTGTTGTTTTTGTCATCTTAATTCATATTTTGTCAGAAATCTATTGCTTGCTTCACCTCTGTCCTGAGGAATGCTGACACCACTCTGCAGAACCTTATGTTTGCCTTTGGCTCCTTTTAACCATAACTCTTGAGTAATGTGAAGGCATTCTGGCTGAACTCCACCCCGTCTTGTTGTTGGGAGTGCTTGAGATCTTTTTTTACTTTTCACTCTTACTGTTTACTTGCCATTGCCATAATGATTTTGTAAGAGTCCATGCATGCCAGAATCGTGCTTCAGCAGGCATGTTACTGATATTAGGAAATGCCAGCTTTAATCTGTGGGCCATGAAGGTGGGCGTGTGAGTTTAGAGTGAATGTGTTGCTGTCAGCGTTACGATTTAATGAGGATTTCATTAACAAACTGCTTATTTTAGAGCTCACTGCTTGATTTAGGAGCTGTTCAGATAAAAGCCATGTCTTTTTCTGACTCACTGGAATGTGCACGGCTTTGTTGCACAAATGTATTTTTTTGGGAATGCAGTCTTGCAGGTAATTAATAGGTGTGGGCTCAGGTTATGTGCCACACTGCAATGGGAGGTAAAGGTGTAGCTGCAGAGGGAGCGGTGAGGAGCACAAACAGCCAGAGGGTGGAACTGACAGAGGGGGGCGAGGCTGTCACTGGAAAGGGAAATTAAGGAGTAAGCAAGATTGTTCCTGCAAAAACTGATTCACTTTCACGGCTGGAAGGAGAGGAAGGCAGGCATGGTTGGAGTTAAACCAGAGAAAGAAGCTAGGAATCGGTGAGGGGGAAAACAGCAAGCCCATCAGCAGCCATTATTTATCTTCATCTGTACGCCGAGACCACTGGATAATTTATAAGCCTCCCCTCATTGTGTTTGAGAGGAGGGAAGATTAGCTGAGCTCACCACCATGCTGAGTCCTGCTGCTCTCAGTGCAGCAGCTGCTGCTGCTGTCTGCCTGCTGGCACTTCTGGGCCCAGGCCTGTCTCTTCCCGCTGAGCAGGACTCCGAGCCAGGCCTCACCCTCTGCGACGGCTCCTTCTACAGACAGATGCTTCCTCTGGGAGCCTCAGCTGAGCTGCCCCTGCACCGCCGCTGCCACAGGCTGCCCGGGGGACAGGCGTTTGCCACTCTGTCCAGCCCGACCTGTGACACCACTGTCTGCTCTGCCTTTCATCTAAGCCATGGATGGACAGGGAGAGAGGAGGAGCATGGGGGAGAGACTGTGGTAAGGATGCATTAAAAATTAAGATAGCATTATAGAATTTCTGCTTGTATAGCTTATAAGCACTCCACTTAATTACCACCCTTTAGACTTGTTTTCTCTTAGTTTTTCCTGCAGGTCCAGGTTTTTACTTTTGGACTGATTCTTTGTCTAATTCTTGTCAAAATATAAACATTACTGATTGACCTTGCAAAGGTATTCACAGCCTTGAACTTATTACATTTTATGTACCTTAGCAGCCACAAAATTCAAAGTATTTAAGTGCTGTTTTATCAGAATAGTGGCAGGTTTAATTAGAAGGAACGTTAAGCACAGTTTTCACTTTAGAAGTATGCATAAGCATTTATTCAGTCTTAGCATCCAACAGCTTTCCTATCTTCTCAGTAAGTATAAATCCAGCTGCTCCTTGAAGGCCTGAGCATATTGAACATGAAGGAACAGAGCCGATAAGTGTATTTTGCCTTGGCAGAGAAGTAGATGTAGGTCATACAATACAAAGCTTTGAGGTTTCAGATAGATTTAGTCTGTCATCTGAAAATGGAAATACTAAAACAAGTCCTAGCTGTAGAGACATGGCAAATGTGGATAAAGTTTTGATGGCCAGATGAGACCAATACTGAAAAATTGGCCTACGGTACATTCAAAACAGTATGTACGGTGAAAAATAGAGACAGAGAACACACAAACTCCATAGTGATGGATGGTGCTGGCCGCAGCATGCTGTGGGGATGAGACTCGCAGGATACTGTTAAAGATCAGAGATATTTTTCTTCTTACTTTGACCACTAAAAAAAAAAATCTCAGTAATACAGAGCCATCACAAGTTTCCCCCCTGCAGTCTCTACCAAGTTCTGTAAAAGCCTGATAATGATGCTTTGACATTGTTCTTTTGGAGCATGAATGTATTTAAACATTTCAGAGAAGCAGTTCTAGAGGACCAGACTTGGAGACATGATTTAGAACCGAATTTATGCCCCAAAATGACCCAGTTAAAGCTCAGATCTATTGTTCCTTTTTACTAGTCTCTATTCAAAGCTGACCAACAACTTTTTGTATCACCTGCAAGTAAGAAGAGGATGATTTTCTACACAATATATTTTTCTATCGATAATCCATATATGTTACTTTTGCTGACATTACTGCAGTCTTTAACCCACGTTTTATTTCTGAGATTAGAACAAATAATCATTTGCTTAACAACAATAAGATCAGAGTCAGAGGTCATTTATTTATAATTACTAATAAGTTATAAAGTAGCTTTTTATCAGTCTTTAAAGAGGTTCTGATGCCTTCTAATTTGACAGGTTACTTATCAGTAAATGTAAATGAAAAAATCTTTACAATAATGTATATTCCTGTTTACAGTAGACCTGTATTTTGGTGGCTAGTAATGATTCAACCCCGAAACCAGCAAAGTAGCTGCTTTGTTTAACATTAGTCAAGTTATGCATTACTAAGGTTTTAGGAATGCATCGTGGAGGTTCTTGGTAAAAAAGAGAAAAGGGTTGTGGAGAAGTAAAGTTTACCTTGTTTGTTTTAAACACATGAAATGTTAAACATTAACTGATGTATTAATCACAAATGGAAAATTTTGCAGGAAAAGTAAAAAAAAAAAAAAAAAAGCAATGATTTGTCCAATAACAATATTTTCCTTTTTTTACTCCAAGACAGAAGAAGATGGTGCCAAAGCCACAGTTCCAGCTCTTCTTAAGGGAGGAGCAGATCAGTCTGATCCAAGCTCACCCATAAACTCCCCTTTTCAACAGTGGGACTCAGCAGTAGCAGCAGTCATCCAGTCTAGCATCATCCCCAAGTGTGCCGCTCTAGGAGGCGGCCTCTACATCCTGACAGGAGCAGGACGACTTGGGGCAGCTGAGGATGGAGATGAAGACTGTCAGGCCAAACTGCTGTGGTCTGCAGTGTGCTGCTCTCCTCCAGAGGGGAAAGGCAGCTTCAGTGTAGGGTTAATCAAAGAGACAGAGGAGGGAGAGTGGCAAGTGAGCATGAAGGAGCTGGAGGATATGTTAGGGGTGGCAGAGATATTCTCTGGAGGCTGTGGGGGAGACAACAGGGAGACGGCTGCAGCCATAGTGGGGCTTCCCAGTTACCAGCCTCATGCAAATGCTGCAAAAGCAGAGGCAGATGCAACAAATGTTATATCAGAAACTATTGACCCACATGCAAAGGAAGACATAAAGGAGGGCAGCAAAGTGCCTGAAGAAAGGTCTGCGGTTGGTGCTAAATCACAGAATGCTGATGTTTCTGACCTTTCAGACGAAACCGTAACAGAATCCCTACTTTCTGTGAGTAGCGAGCAGTCATATAGTGAACCTGTTACTGAAGAGGACTCAAACTCCTCCAGCACTTTGGTCTATCTCCTGTCCACCACCTTGTCCATCATCAAGGCCCCCCTGCACCCCGTCTTCTCCACCATCACAGAGTTTCCTGCACAGGTGATACGGCATAATCTATTGTTAAATCCTGACTTTCAGGTTGCTCTGGGGAGATACAGCCCTCTGCACACACACCACTAGCAAAGATGTACTAAAACCCTAAAAGTAAAGATAATCTTCTTTTAATGAGGGTGTGATTAAAAAAACCAGGAGAAAATCCGATAAAGGGAATTATACAGAGGGTGGACTCAGTCAGAAAACTGTTGGTTCAAAGCAAGCGTGTCTGGCTTTATCTAAACATGCGAAGTGGCTTATCGCTATTTGCTGGTAAAGCCTGGATAAATAAAGAGGGATTTATAATTTACATATTGCTAAATGTTAAATCCTTACTGAACTAAAAACTGATTTATTTTCTTATTAACTTTGACCAAAATAATCAATTTCCAGTATGCTCTGGCAGATAGATTAGGCTACTGCAGATGTAGTAAATGATGCATTGACTTATCAGCTCTCACACATCTTAACAGGAGTGGTAATGGATATAGAATTGGAAACATTTCTCTTTTTTATGTGCCAAATTTGAAATTATTTTAAAAAACTGCAACAAAAAAAATGTTAAATACATGGTGATGTTTAGAGGGGTTGTATTTATCTTTTGTTTCTTCAGCTCATGATGATAGATGTAACTAAATTATTAATTATCTGAAAGATAACCAGTCACAGGCAACTCTGGTTATTATAAAGCACCATAAAACTGCAACCTTAAGTATTCACAGAGTACTTGTATATAAAAAACAATTATGTCTTTATTTTTGATTAATATTCCTTTTTATCGGGTTTCACTTAAACTTTTACTGATAACATGTGCTCTTTTTAAATATCGATTGGATATAAATCAATCTGTTAATAACTTTGACAGCATCGTTCTTAAAGTGGAACGCTTAATTTATTTTAAATAATTCAAAAAGTCTCTTTATATTCATTACGCACACAGGGTATTTAAAGCATTTATTTCAGGTGGATGACTGCAGTATCCAGCTGTTTGAAAACCATTTTTTTGGTAATTGGAGTTCAGCTAAAATTGCACGGTGTAATAGAAGAACTTTTAATGCAGAAATTCTTATTGTGGTCTAAGCATGTCCATGTATTTTCAGTGTACCTAATAGTTATCTCTACTGACAAGCTTTATACAAATGTAAAGTAATTTTTTGGAACTGGGACCTGGAAGCTACATACAATGCTAAAAGTCTTAAAAGCTGGCTCAAAGACAATGATGTGTCTGTTGCTTGATAGGCCATCAAACTGGTCTGACCTGAGGATCTATGAAGGACTATAAAGAGGAAGATGAGGCATTATAGACCCAAATATGCAGATGACCTCGATGCCATTATCAAAGCAGCCTAGGCAATATTTTAGAAGAACCAAAATGTTGATTTCCTCCTCAGCACGCCTCATTGGTGCACTCATTCTTATAAAAGGAGCCCTAACCACATATAAAATGTGTATAATGTACATAGACTCATATTCATTGTGATAAAAATCCCCTTAATTTGTCTTATTTGACATTCTGCTTTTCTAAAAGTTAATTTAGGGTTTTAATTATCTGCAAGACATAATCATTAACTGAAATAAATAAAAGCCCCGTGTGTTTAATGAATTTATGTTTTCATTTATTCTAGTTTTCCAAGTTTAATGTCAAAGCTACATTTGAACATGCTCAGCGTTCGTCTGCTCATTTCTAGGTGTGGCCACATAGTTTCTTTGATCCCTGGCATTGTTTCTTTCCTTGCTAATCACATGCCAACGCCCTTTTCTTCTTCCCCAGGTAACTTATGTTCTTCAGGAAGATCTGGGAATTCTCTCCGCGCTGCCTGGTGACACCCTCACTCTGTTCCACCTCCTCATCTCTGACCTTCTGTCCTGGATGGGATCAGCTGCAGATATGCTGCTTGGTATTGGGGGGACCTGCTTCTCCAGTTTTTATTTCTGCACCTCCTCAATGGCAGAGGCCCTGCTGATCAGCTGCCATACTGGGTTAACAGGAATGGGAACCCTGGCTGCAGACACAGTGGGCATTTTTGGAGGCGCGCTGGATAATAGTTGGTGGGTGACCAAATTTTTTGGAGGGAGGCTGTGGGAGCAGACTGAGGGCTATGTGGGTACTGTGGCGTCTGAAATGCAGGGTCAAGCTCAGGGTGTAGGTGGGGGTCTGGGCAGGCTGGCCTGTAGAAGTGGGAGTGGAGTGGGCAATGTGTTCAGGATGGGAGGGAACTTTATAATAGGGATGTTGGATGTGATTTTAGGTGGAGTAAGGGAGGCGTTTGGGCAAGAATCAGAGTAAAGGATAAAAGGATTAAAGCCATAAATAAAGTGTCTTTATTCTGTTTTTGTTTAGATTTTTCTAATGCACCATGGTTAAAAAACAAAACAAAAAAACACTGATGTCATTTGATATGCCTTGCAGTTTTTTTTTTGTTTTTTCTTTTTTTTTTTAGGTTTTTTTCTTCTAAATAAATGTAACAAATTTTAAATGTTGCACATTGTTGATCACTGTGGAAAAGCTGGCTGTCCAAATATCTTGCTGCACCTTCAGGTCTGATTAAGAAAAACACACTGTTTTCACTGTGCTTTGGGATGGAAATGCTCAACTCCTGTGTTTGGTTTTAGCACCTGTACAGCTGAATAAAGGAGAATGCTTGCTTTCAACACTTAACATTTGCTTTTTATTTTTTTCAATTTTGTATTTGTACAAGGGGAGTGTTGGTCTAGTGGGTTAGAGCAGTGAGCTTGTGCTCTGAGAAGGTTGCAAGTACCCAGTTCAATCCCCACTGCCTCCACTTTGGGTCCCTGAGCAAAACCCTTAACCCCACGCTGCTCCCGGGGCGCCGCAAAATGGCAGCCCACAGATCCCCAAGGGGATGGGTTAAATGCAGAGGTAAATTTCTCCAATGTGAGAACAAAAAACTTAAATTATTATTATTTAATTTGATGCATTAAAGCAGTATTTATAAGTTAAAATAGCCATTCTTATAGTAATTTGATACTTGTGGGGATGTTTGTTTCCAGCTGTTATTGGATGAGGCTAGTTCACCAGTCCATCAATAAAGATGAGTTTAGAGTCGTCAGTTTAAAGCATGCATTACAGCAGGACCCACACCACTATGGCAAGCTATTTTAAAATAAATTCGGTTGTAATGCCTTTACATTGAAGATATCTCAAATTGTTTTATGACTCGACGTTTTAGCGATTCAAGATATCTCTAAATATATTTTCTATTTTCACTAGTCAAAATACTTATTCGAGATATCTCTAACTACATTCTGACTAGTCGAAATTACGTCAGATTTACCGGTACCATTAACGTGTATGGAGACGTCAATTTAAGATATCTAGAAGGAATTACTGACTATTTCAAATACACATTTCAGATATCTTCTATGCGTCCTAATCAGAATGTAAATACAGATATCTTAAATTACCATTCTGGATAGTCAAAATGTTTTTTAAGATATCTGGAACGTAATTATGGATGGTCAGACAAAACCGAATTTATGTTAAAATGGCTTCCCATACTCTTCCATAACATGCATTCCACACATACAGAACCTGCCTTTGATTTAAATGAGTTTTTCCAAAATAAGGAAACAGTGTTAAGGACTGTTACACCATACATCTCTTTTAGTGATTCCTAAGAGAAGGAGGCTGAGGGGGCAGACCAAGGCCAGACGAGATACAGTACACAGACTTTGCAACAAGTTCTGGGTCTCACTGGGAGGACGTCCAGGCAAGAGGCAATTTAAAAATCGGTTTCTGAGAGTGACATCTGGGCTTTTATTCAGGAGTTGTCACCTCTTTGACCTAATCCAGGATAAGTGAAATGTAATTATGATGTTATTTTGGATGTCACAACAAAAATCCATGATAGTTGTTCAAAAAATAATGAAATATCTGTTATAATATGGAACCATGACAGAACTGAAATTTTCTGTTATCTTTCCCTCAATAAAATTTCATACCAAAATCTTGCATATATAATAACATATCCTTTTCCTATTATATCTTAGCTTTCACATCTGCTGGACTGTGGTGGATCCTTCTACCTCCACCACAAAGTTTGTGTAAATTCATAGTTTTGCAAATGCAGATCAGCTGGATGTAGAAGCAACCAGGAACAAACCACTTTCCCAAGAACTGAGGGGGAATTTTGTTTAAGTTTACTTTAGTTATTTTGTCACCTTAATATTCAATTGATTGTGCTAAGTTAAAGAGTTGTTTTATGTTTTAGTTTTGTATGGACTTTTTTTGTTTTGTTTATTGCTTCTCTGTTATGTTATACCTCCCTCCTGTGGAAAGTTTAGGTTATTCCTACACTATATAAGCAGCCTCTGTTCTGTATCAGTGGGTCAGTTTTTTGTTTGAGTTCCTGTACAGTTGACCTCAGTTGAGTTGGGCCCAAATCAATGTTATTTATTATTTAAGCTATTTTGTATTGCTTTTGAGCCTTTGTTAACTATTTTTTATACTGTTAAATGAAAGCTTTTTTCCAATTTTTAACACCTTTTGTCCTTATTTAAGTTTGGTTCCTCACATGGACTCTATGCTCAAGAAGCTTTATCAGCAATCCCCTTGCCTCCTTAAAAGACTAAGTAAAAAAATACATTATTCTTTGTATAATGTTTTATTGCAAACAGGCCACTTGTTACTTATACTCATTTTGTAATTTCAATCTCGTGTTCTTTTGTTCTTTTTATCTTCCTCTTTATGCTTCCTCTTGTTGAAATTGACATCATAAATTACATTTGTTTTTAACCTGACGGTTAGAAAAAAAAATAAAATAAAACCCACAAGACTTTTATCTTGAAAACAATATGTTTTTATGAGGTGTGGCTTTTACTTTAGCCAGCCATGAGTTTTATGATGATAAACTTTATACTTTAAAAAAACAATCTGTCAGCTTTACAGTATTTACAGTTTTACAGTCTCTATACTTCAGCTAATGATTACTAAAATCAATTACTAAATTCGTAAATTATTATTTTTAATAATCAATTAATCCGATTAATCGTTTTAGCCCTAAATACTCTAATGACAAAGGTTTAGAAACCCTTTTAAAGTGAAGCTTTTTACCAACTGTAAGGGTGGGGTTGCAAAACCATACAATCCCAAAAAAATACAAATACTTTAAGTTGCCTGTCTCACCCAAAGGAAATTTAAAATAATCAGTAATTAATAGCCTGTTGCTGGATCTTTGAAGAAACATAACAAGTTTGAAGTTGAATTATGTGTAGGCCTTTTTTATTGGGAGGGTAACAAAACAGTACATGTTTTATTTTTACGCCAGTTTTGGAGGAGGCTATCACCCGGTTTAATATCGGTCATGTTCTCATTTTGGATCTCCTACAAACTTTGCTGTATGCTGAAGCTGTCCCTTAAATGTAACATGATTTAGTTATATTTTCCTTGTTAGCAAATATCATATTCATTGTAAAAAAAAAATAATAATAATAATAAAAAATAATAAACAAAACACAATGGTTTACCCTCTGCAGCTGGGTTCAAAAACGAAAAAAATGTTTTTATTGCCTGGTCAATATCCAACCTGTTCATTCTCACTGACTGTCTATGACACATTAAGACAGGCAATGTTATGTGATTATAACTCCCTTTGTTATTGGTACTGTTTTTAATTTTTTTTTGTTTATTGTTTTGCTCCTAATTGATACTTTATATGAATTCCCTCCTAGACTCTGCATCATTGCAGTTTGAAATAAAGCTTAAAATAAAAAAATGTTTTATTTATATTTTTTCTTATCATCCAACCATATATATTTCTAAAAGCCAAATCTTTAATTCAATATTTTTTATTTTAGTTTTCAATGTATTTTAAAACGTATTTGTTTTTTGTTTTTTTTTTACCGGAAGCTGTTGTTACGTTGCATCAGACCACGCATGCGCAGTAGACAGAGAACTCATGCGGCTGAGTGTATGCTAACTAAGCTGACGTCTCTCTGCTCCATTCAAAGGTATGTGCTACTTTTCTCTGTGCTTTTCAAAGAACTCCATCAGTTTATTGACAGCGAGTTTTAATTAAATTAGTGGCAGTAAAACACAAGAAAGGTTAAAAAAAAGTAAAGCTTTACTTTGACATGTAAGCTAAGGCTAATTAGCCATAGCTTCTTAGTGGAAGTTCTAAGTTGACAGGGGGTGATAAATGTCAGCTTTGAAACATAGTGAAATAGAGATGATATGCTTGTAAAATAACTATGTTTTGTTGCCATTAACTGGGGTGGTGTTTTTGTTCGAAATAAGGACATTTTATATTTACTAAAGGCTTAACCTAATAAGTCAAAATTGAACTAACATCTTTATTACTCATCAAGCAGTTCTGCATTTAATTCATATTATAGTACTAGGTCTAACTAGATGTGTGCACAAACTGTGCAGAAAGAACAGCTACCGCATTACATTGATATCACTGGCATTTTCTATGTTTTACTTTCTTTTTTCAGTAGCTTATATGAAGGGCAGAATTAAAGCAAGATGCCATTAAAGTAATACAAGAGAAAATATAAAAAGTTGTAATGTCCTGGAATATGTTTCCTTTAGATAATTTGTGTTAATACAATTTTTTTGTTTATCTTTGCCTAAATCATTTTATAAATAAAAGAAACAAAGCACCACTAAAGTCTTTGTGAATTCCTCACATTTTGTTTAACTTTCATATTCATGTTTGTTTCCGATAACATCTAGCAGGTAGCATGCAAGGACACGTTAATCAAATATGACACACCTTTGTAAAAGGAAATCTGGTAAAATAAAAAGGAAACTGTCTGCATTTGAAATGGGGAATAACATGCAAAAGTAATTAGCAATGGAAAAACATGTCTTTGTCAGCTGTTGAAGCAAATATAACCCGCTGAATTAACCCCAAACAAGAGATCTAAGCTGACCTTGGATTTGTCCAACATAAACAGGTGGCAAACATTCTCACCAGAATCACAGATTCTGTTAGTCAATTAAAATCTACAAATAAATAACCCAAGTATATCACAAGTTGACAATATTTTTTTGCTTTTTGTTTTATTTATTTCATTTTGATATGATCCAGAAATCTAAAATTAACAATAGCAAATATATGCAAATAACACAAATTGGTGTTGTATCTGAATACAGTGCTTGAGTAGCCATACCTTTGACAGCTTTGACAAATATATATAATTCTATTCTAAAATACTTCATTGATAATAAAGGTAATATCACATTTATAATCTGTACTAACCTAGACTGGATCTACTGTGCTGTTGCTGGTCAGCTGTATACTTGTTTTGTCAAACTCCTTGTAAACCTCTGTGTCTCCTCCAGAGATGGCCACTCTCTATGTGTCCCCTCACCCCGACGACTTCAGAAGTCTCCTGAGTCTTATTGCTGCGGAGTTCTGTCCATCATCTCGTCCTCGAGTCATCACAGAGGATCCACCAGCTTCCCTTAATGCCCGCTCCAGACCAGCTCTGGTTCTAGCTGCTGCTGGGGATGGGGACTCTGTCCTGAGCGGGGCCAGTGCTGTTGCATGGTACCTGGCTTTTCAGGGGAAGAGGGCTGGGCTGGACTCAAAGCAACAGAGCCAAGTGTGGCAGTGGCTCAGCTTTGCAGACAATGAGCTCACCCCAGTTTCCTGTGCTGTTGTTTTCCCGTTGATGATGGGTGTGGATATAAAGGTAACTGCAAGACTAGTTGTGAATTTATATGCAATATTAATTTCCCTGTAAAGTTTTACATTTTGTTGTTAGAATGACAAACATTTTGAAGTTAGTTTCCTGCTTCTCTCATGAACCCTCTACTTATCTGAGTTATCCCTTTATCTTGTTAGCCCTGTGTTGATAAAGTTAGTTTTTAGTTTAGGGACATCAAAGTGAATTGTGCTGAACTACAAGCTTAAAACGCTTGACTCATTGTACATCCTTTTTCGTTGATCTGTCACATACAATCCAAAATAAATGTTAATGAGAAGAAATGTCTTCCTGTTTAAGGATATAAAAATGTTTACAAGATGCAGCATAAGATTAGTGTGTTTTATTTCCAGCTCCAGCAGAGTTCCCGGGCAGAACTTATGCGGGTTCTAAAGGTTCTCGATCAAGCCTTGGCGCCAAGAACCTACCTGGTGGGGGAGAGCCTAACTCTGGCTGATATGGCTGTAGCTACATCTGTTCTTCTACCTTTCAAATATGTATGTATGCTGCACAGCCCTTTGATTATAGAGGTTTCTCTACAGTGACACTCAGGTTTTTAAGTGCTATTTTTTTTTTTTCAGGCGTTAGAGCCTTCAGACAGGAAGGCAGTGACCAACGTGACGAGGTGGTTCACAACCTGCATTAACCAGCCACAGTTCCTGAAGGTGCTGGGAGAGATCGCTCTCTGTGAGAAGGTGGGACCAGTAACACCTTCACCAAGTGCTGCTGGAAAAGCTACCAACGCTGGTGCAGCTGTGGACTCCAACAGCTCCACAATTAATGGTAAACCAAGTATTTTAAGATCCTTCCTGAATATCAGAAGAATATTATGAGATTTGTTCAGAGATTTTATTCATTTCACCTGCAGGTCCACCAAAGACGGAGGCGCAGCTGAAAAAGGAAGCAAAGAAGAGGGAAAAACTGGAAAAGTTTCAACAGAAGAAGGAAATTGAGGCAAAGAAAAAGACGCAGCTTCCAGCAGAGGTACAGAATGTGAAAATCTGTTCAAAATGCTTTAGTATGGATGATTATCAAACACATGATTTGATAAGTAGATTGTCTTTTTGTCTTTCAGAAAAAGGCAAAACCTGAGAAGAAAGAACTTGGAGTGATTACATATAACATTCCTACAAACCCTGGAGAAAAAAAAGGTAGTTTTTTAATAACAGATCTGGGAATCCTTCATTCCTTCACTTTTCATTAAGACAGAGACAAGCTGAAAGGCATCGCATAAAAGATTTTTCTGTTTGCAAATAGAAACACTGGAAATAAATGTTTGATCTTAATCTGGGATTAACCCAATGCACCATCCTACATTTTGTAAAATTATTATATTTTTTGAAATAGCTGTTGATAAGCATGCTGAGTTAGTTTTGAGAACACAAAATATGGTTCCTCCTCCTGTCCTTATGTGTTGTAAGAAATATTATAGCCAGCATGTCATATCCAGTTTCAGCTTCTTTTGAAGCATCTAAACAGATTTTGGTTTTCAGAGTAGTTTTGATGCTTTTTGTTTTATTTATGAGGCAATATGCAGTTTAAATATAATATATGCTGACTCCTTCCTATAAATGTTTCTAAGCAAGATGCAGAGCAGCTGCATGCTTCCTGTAGCCATTGTCAATCTTCTTCCAGAATTCTGGCATTGATATTAAATATTTATATTTAACTGTCAGAGTAAAATAAAATAAAAATCCATCCAAATTTTGCACGAGCATCCTCACATGATGCTGCCACCACCATGCTTGACAGTTGTTGCAGTGTTCCTAGGTTTGAAAGGCCTAGTTTGACTCCTCCAAACATGTTTTTCCTCCTTATTATGGAGATTATTTGAAGGAACTTTTCTTCTGAATCCATTTGGCAGCAAATTTCAGTCAAACTTTATGATGTAGGAGCAGAAAACACTTTGTATGTTTAAAATGCAAAAACCTAAGTCAGTGTTTGCCCATGAAACAATCATACAGGCTGCTGTGTTAAGTGGGTGCAACATATGCAGCAACCCTAACACCAGGTTTCTTTATCTCCTCTGGTTGTAGACGTCATCAGTGCTCTTCCAGACTCCTACAGCCCTCAGTATGTGGAGGCTGCTTGGTATCCATGGTGGGAGAAGCAGGGCTTTTTCAAACCGGAGTATGGTGTAAGTGTATCGCTCTCCCTTTTGTATACTACCTTCAGATCAGAGCTTTTAACGAATGACGGCAACGTTTGACTGCATTTTTTTTTTTTTTTTAGAGGAAAAGTATCAGTGAGCCAAACCCTTGTGGGATCTTCATGATGTGCATCCCTCCTCCAAACGTGACAGGATCTCTCCACCTGGGTCACGCTCTCACCAATGCCATTCAGGATTGTCTGACCAGATGGTGATTAACACTAAGTATATTTTGGTAATCTAAAGTTCATGTTAGCTGATGGAGTTCTTATGTTTACAGGCACAGGATGCGGGGGGAAACCACCCTGTGGAACCCGGGCTGCGACCATGCTGGCATCGCAACACAAGTGGTGGTGGAGAAGAAGCTGAAGAGGGAGAGGGGTCTGAGCCGCCATGATCTGGGCAGGGACAACTTCATCCAGGAAGTTTGGAAATGGAAGAACGAGTGAGTCTGAAGGCCAAAAATTTATCAGAAATCAACTTGAACAGGAAAAAGAAGATGGTTGTACTCCTTTGTAGGAAGGGAGACCGTATTTACCACCAGCTGAAGAAGCTGGGGTCCTCTCTGGACTGGGATAGAGCGTGCTTTACCATGGATCAGAAGCTGTCCTACGCGGTGCAGGAAGCCTTCATCCGTATGCACGATGAGGGGGTGATTTACAGAAGCAAGCGGCTCGTCAACTGGTCCTGCACCCTGAACTCCGCCATATCTGACATAGAGGCAAGTTTCTTCATGCTCCTCATTTCTCTTACCTTTATAAACGGTTTGTGCTCCTGATGCACTGCTTGTTTGTGCTGATTGAAATTTAATGATCCTAAACATCAGGGAGGAAAATAATGTCTATTTACAAAATGACAATAATCATTTGTATTACTTTCCTAACATTCAAAAGATTTGCAATCACTTTATTACCACGCCTTTGGATAATTGCAAAGTCCAGATGTGGATGCTCTGGGTTTGTGAGAGTCTGTTATTTAGTTTATACTTTAAGTGTTCCAGAAATTAGTACTCATCATCCAAAATGTGCAAGTTTTCTCTGAATAAAAGCAAAAGATCTATATAGATCCTGGCTCAAACTATGTTACAAGGAGACAAAGAAAAAAACCCTAAATAAGGAGGAATGCATTTATCAAACATGAATGAGTCTGACTGAAATGAAACTAAAAGTTTGGCCATATTACTATGCAACAGATGTTTGGAAGATCCTAAGAGATTAATGTGGCTCTGAAGCCACAGGTTGAAGACCCATTTATTCACTGGAGAGGGTGGTACTGCTGTCCAGCATCTCATGATTTATGACAGCTTTGACCCTGGGTCCTTCATGAGGTTTTCCTTAACATCCCAACCATCTCTATTAGACATCAGTAGTTGGATTTAGTTGGGTGTTCCACGAAATTGATCCATTTCAAATCTGCTTTGAAATAAAGAAACATCCTAAAACACAGAAAATGTATTGAGTATTTTTAAGGAGCCTGTTTGATCCAGGAAACCTTCCTATTGAAATTACCTACATGTCTGACGAGACAAGAGGTCAAATATCCAGACTGCAAAGAACAAACTGTTTAAATCTAATTTTAACCTGAGAATCACAATAAGTTTAAACTTGTGCACCTAGTTCTACCTTTAAATTTATGGAAAAATTACCGATAAAGTTATTCTGACATCCATCTTCTGATCAGTATATATGATTTGGGACCAGAGCTGTAAATGTTCAGATACAGACAATGAAAGCTTAAAATCAAACCATCCTTTCAGTCGGTTCTGGTCACAATGTTCCCCTCTCATTAAACCTATAATATTTGTCTTCCAGGTGGATAAGAAGGAGCTCAGCGGCAGAACTCTGCTCCCTGTGCCTGGCTACAAGGAAAAAGTAGAGTTCGGAGTCTTGGTGTCCTTTGCTTACAAGGTGGATGGATCAGGTATGTAAACAGGAGCAGAACATATTGTTTCAGAAAATGTGCTACAACGCACTTCAGCTAAATTCCTTAAACTTGTTTTTTTCTCCAGATGAGGAGGTGATCGTGGCCACGACCCGTATTGAGACGATGTTGGGAGACACGGCTGTGGCTGTCCACCCGGCGGACCCCAGATACCAGCATCTGAAGGGGAAAATGGTGCTGCATCCCTTCTGTGAGCGCAAGATGCCAATTGTCTTTGACGACTTTGTGGACATGAATTTTGGAACAGGCAAGTTTTGTCACAAGAAAACAAAAGAGGTAATCACCAAGTTGTTTAGCTGGGCCTTTTTTCTCATTCCTGCCCCCTTCACCTCTGTGTTCAGGTGCTGTCAAAATCACCCCAGCTCATGACCATAATGACTACGAGGTCGGAGAGAGGCACAATCTGGCCTTCATCAACATCTTGGATGAAAATGGGCTTCTCATTAATGTGCCTCCTCCCTTCCTGGTATAGTGTCTCATTATCTCCCTTCCTCCTGCACTGAGGGCATTTTCTCTGTGACACTCAGTTTTCCTCAGGGAAGCAATTTTATCTCAGACTTTTCTTCTCGCCGCATCTGTCTGTCCCAAAGGGCATGAAGCGTTTTGAGGCCAGAACAGCCGTCCTTCAGGCGCTCAAGGACAGAGGCCAGTTTAAAGAGATCAAAGACAACCCCATGGTTGTTCCAGTCTGCAGGTAGAGCCAACATTTTCAGTGTAGGGTGTTGGTTCAGAGATCTATTTCTCCCATTTAGGATTATTTCTAAGCTGTGCCATTTTTCCTCTCCGTCAGCCGTTCAAAGGACATCGTAGAGCCGCTGCTTAAGCCTCAGTGGTACGTGAATTGCAGAGATATGGGCAAAGAGGCTGCAGACGCTGTGAGAGAAGGCAGACTCAAGATCATCCCCGATCACCACCTGAAGACTTGGTTCAACTGGATGGACAACATTAGGTAGATCTCTAAGACTGCTTCATCGTGGTAGCCAAAAGATAGAAATGTTCAATGATCCACAGAATGCAAAACTCTGTAATTATTTCATAAGGACAAGGTCGGTTCAGAACATTGTCAGCATTTTATGCCATCATTCTTTCCTTTTAGGCAGAGGTGAATTAGCTCATCTCAACTGTACAATATTTACCACATTTTTTCCTAAAAAATATCCTAAATCTGTCGTATTGGCAGGACATCTCCTGTGTTCAGCTCAGTCAGATGTAGGTGTGACTGCCTTAGTGGTTAGGAAGTAAGCTTAGCAAAAAAGTTCTTCCTTAACTTCAGGTCTCTATCAGAAATTGGACAGTTTTGTGCCAAAATTTGGGCAAATCCTTGAAATTTAAAGTTTTTACACCAAATAAATGTCATTGAACCAACTTGAAAAATCATCTCAAGTAACTTTTTAAGTCAAGCAGATAAACTTATTAATATCTGTTTAGATTAATCTCAGATGATGTAGGCAGATTTAAATTCAAACATCTATGTTCCGATTTAAATATTTTGGGTTAACTTTAACAATCACTGCTCCTCAGCATGCATGTGGGGACAGTGGACAGGATTTTTAAAGAATTATTTACTGAAAGAATCCTTCAGTCGATCCTGACTAGCCATTGTAGGAGACAAACTTAGACAAACAAAAAACAGAAATCCCTGGTCCTGGGGAACATTTTTATGAATGGAGTTAATGTCAACATTGATTAGTGATTTAATCTGTGAGAGAAACTAAGTAAATTACTTTAATTGTTCCTCTATTGGCTTTGAGCTGAAGAGAGACATGGTTAAACAAAGAACCACATATTGAAGGATTATCATCTATAGTGTGAGAACACAGCTAATGGCAGCAATACGTGAAGGAAAATTGAGGCTGATTATTACGACAAAGTAATTAGAAGAAGAAAGATCTTTAGTGTGTCTTCTATCAGCCTAAGCCCATAAAAGCGTTACAAATTTAGCTTTAAGATACAAGCCATTCTTAATGTTAAACTTTGTAGGGAAGTTTTAAAGCATATTCTTAAAAGTTCAAGTGTCCGCTTCACATTTGCCTTGTGTTTTCTTTTTGGAAACTAGACAAACCTGAAACCTATAGCCTGTCGGGAACATATGGAGCCCTGTAGACCTTAAATATTAAGAACTTTATAAATAAGGGAAGGAGTCTAGGGAAGTTAATTCAAGCCATTTGTAAAAGTGATCAAACATTTGCAAGATTTGTTTTTTTCCCGCTATGTTCCTTCTGTTTGAAAAAATACCCCACAAATTAACATTTTATTTCAAGAAAATAAATAATTTATGAGTAATTTTAATCCTCACATATTCTTCACGCATTTTTTTTGTTTAGGGACTGGTGTATTTCCCGGCAGCTGTGGTGGGGTCACCGTATTCCTGCCTATTTCGTTACTGTAAACGATCCTGCTGTAAAACCTGGTGAGGTAAGCTGACATCCATCACGTCTTTCTGCTCTGGAGGACTTTAGAGGGTAGATTAAAAGCCATTTTCATCAGTATAGCTCATACCTTCTTTCCTTTATCTCTAGGACATGGATGGTCATTACTGGGTGAGTGGCAGATCAGAAGAGGAGGCCAAAGATAAAGCAGCAAAACGCTTCAACGTGTCTGTGGATAAAATTTCTCTCAGACAGGGTGAGATTTACCTGCTTAGCATATTCAGTACTACAGTAATTAGGTCTGATTACAACAGGGTATGCAGCGCACAGATTTACTTAATTACATCAGTTACATTCATGATTTGAAAACAGATGAGGTAACCTTTTTACTTTTTTTTTTTATTGTGTTTTAGATGAGGACGTTCTGGACACTTGGTTCTCGTCTGGCATTTTCCCCTTCTCTATTTTCGGATGGCCTAATGAGGTAAGACGCTTAGGTCAGTTGACTTTCTGCAGATGCAAATGTCACAAGAGCTTCAGTCTTTGGTGCTGAAGATAAAAATAAAAAAGCTGTAAAGCAAAACTTATAAAGTGGAAAGCCTTCACCTAGGTACTGAGTTCACCTGTAACTTTTATGAAGCCAATAAACTGGTTGATATCCACTTCATGAACCTGTCAGAGTAAACCTTATAAAATGTGACTTTGAAACTGTTGTTTTCCAATGGAGTTGATGTGGTTTTCCTTTATGAATGCTTTTGTTTTTAGACCCAGGACCTGAATGTGTTCTACCCCGGCACCTTGCTGGAGACGGGTCATGACATCCTGTTCTTCTGGGTGGCCCGCATGGTGATGATGGGTCTCAAACTGACGGGCAAATTGCCTTTCAAAGAGGTGAGTCAGGCAGCGACTGCTGACTTGTAGCAGCTGTTCATCACAACCATGGAATAACGGCATGGACCCTAGTGATGACGCCATTTCTCACCAGGTCTATCTGCACGCTGTGGTGCGGGACGCTCATGGAAGGAAGATGAGCAAGTCGCTGGGGAACGTCATTGACCCGCTGGACGTCATTACAGGGATCTCTCTAGAGGTAACACCTCAACGCTCAGCTCAGTAAACTGCCTGCTTGCCTTCTCATCCATTCATCTGTCTTTTTCCCATCTATCCCACCCTCTTTCTATCGGTTCACCTGTCCATCCATAAGTCTAGTTGATCCACCCATTCATTCATCCTTCTCTCCCCACAGTCTGTGTTTTCAGCAGATTTTACATTTAAAATCTGACCTGAGTCAACCAATAAATTCAGTTAGGTTTGGTTTTAATACTTTAGAAATCGACTGAAAAGGACTTAAACCTTGGAGTTTGGAAAAGTCTGACATTTTTCCGTGAAAAATGTGTAGAAATGCCTTCAGATAGAAACTAACACTCAGAAAAACTCCTCGTCTTTGTCTCCCGGTTGGGTTTTTTATTTTTACATGTTCACTACAAGCTCCTTGGCCCCTCCAAGCGCATATTCTTATAAAAAGCTTTATTAACCACCTCCTTCTGCTCCCAACAAGCTTTTATTGAACCCATCAATCTCTCCAGCAGTTATTGAGTCAGTTGATGCAGGACTGTCCTCTAGGGGGCACTGCATGACCTGCAGTAAACTGAACCATAGCTGATAGTTTTTCTTATAAAAGCTTTATCTACCTCATCAGAGAAGTGGTGGGAATCTAAAGGTTTCCACTTTTTCGTTTATTTTTTAAATATTATTGACATTAAATATTCTCCTTGAAGAGTATCTTGGATTTCACAAAATTATATTATGGTTCAAACTGCATTTTGGATCAACTTTACACAGAATATGCTAGCGTTGGCTTTTTACTGAGCAACATGTTTAAGGATTAATTCCTGCTAGTCATCTGGAACAGCTTACTTTAAGATGCTCTTGATTTTAAATGGCTTTCCTCCATGTAATGCATCATTATAACCAATGGCTTCAACATATTTCTTTGGGATTTTATGTTGATGACCAACAAAAAATGCACAAATGGAAAGATATCAATTCTTTTTAAAATCCAACATGGGGATGTTTGGCTTGGTTTCTCTTAATTTTGTGAAGGAGTATAAAGATTGTGGGATCTGGGGTCGGTTTCACAGTGGTTAACTGAAAACTCTTTAAGTTTTATAAACCTGAAATCAGGCAAACTCTTAGATTTCTGTTTCACAAAGCGATTTTACTCAGCCTCTGTTTCTGTTGCCATAGTAACATTCTCCCCAGAGCTAACCTGGTCGGGAGCAGGTTTTGTTCAGTAAACTCAAGAGTGTCCTCTGTCTCAGCTCTCCTTAGAGCCAATCATGTTTTATTTCCTGATTTAGTCTGATTTTTTTCTTAGTTTTGTGCATACAATAAAAAAAAAAAAATTCACACAGATTGTAAAAAAACATCTGTTAAGGTCTTATTAAAGAATGATCGGCATTAATTCACCGAGTATTAAATATTGATAGGGAGAGATTCTACAACTCAGTTGATATAATATGAGATTTACTTCTTTTTAGTTTGTTTATTATGAGTGGCATGTGGATTCTTTTTTTCTTACAATACATGAAGAACTACTGAAAATATTTTTAGATCACACATAAATAAATAAATTAATTCCCAGGGAGTAAAAAGATACATACAAAAAAATAAATAGATACGTTGATCTACTACCATTCAATAAATAACCCTGTAATGTTACCGTGGTACCAAGAGGCTATTCATTTTACTGAATATGTATTTCTGATATCTAAAAAAATATTTTTTTGTGTCAAACTGACCATTTCAAACAAAAATACATTCTCCACATCTAGAATAAATATTCTGTTTGTTTAGAAATGAATTTTAGATCTATGCAGAAATTCCAGATATCATAAATACATTTTCAGTCAAGCTGATAAATGTTAAAATGGCCACTTAAAATATATAAACATTTTTAGATATATAAAACTTAATTCTTACTAGTTCAATGTGGTTTTTTTTTTTAACTTTCGGAAATTCAGTTTGTAAAAATATAATTTAGAAAATATGTTATGACTGTTCAGTCTAAGAGTGTAAATTTTATTTATTGTAATGATCTTCAAATGGAATAACAGAGAGGAGAGTGCTTTTGATAAATGGTAAAACGACCTGCCATAGAGAACTTGATATAAACTTACACATTAAAGGCCTGGTTATATTTCCTGCAGCAGTGTGTCGCAGTGAGCTTGACTCAGACATTTTTGATTTATCCTCAATATTGAAAGGTGGTCTGTGCTATACCCTGTGGGTCTAGATACAGGCGAAGCGGTGAGGAAGTGGGGGCGAGTTTCTCCGACAACGGAGGGACATGACGGCAAAAAATAGCGGGGATCCAGGTGGAAAAAGGATCCCAGCGTTTTCGCGCACCTCAATCTTCTAGCTGGCCAAACTTTACGAGTTGTTTTCTGCAATTGCGGTCATAAAAATAAAACAAGCCAGCCTCCTGTCTGCGGCACTGTCTGCAGTTACCTACAATTTGGGAGAAGCGCAGCAGAGTGTCTGCGGAGTGGGCGGGGAGGTGTTTTTGTTCACTGCGCAACCTATGCAGACGACCTAGTTTCAATGTATAAATCAGCCTTAACTCAAGACAACAATCTTCTCCTTTGCCATCTTCCTCTCCTTTTTAGCTGTTGCGCTGTCTCTTTCTCTTTTAAACATCCATCTATCTTCTTCTCTTTTAAACACATTCTCCTTTTTATTTTTTTCATTACTTCATTAGACACATAAGATTGTAAAAACTTCTAATTTACTGTGTTGGGCCAACCGATGAAGTTCCATAAAAAAAAAAAAAAACATTTACATTCGTTTTAGCAACAGCAAAAAGGGACAAGAATTCAAGGGACTTTTTTTTAAAAGAGGATTTAGTTTTTATTTTTTTATTTTATCTAGGGACTACACATTATTCTGCTCAGTTGACATTTAAAAATACTGAGTGTGTGCATTTAAAATAGTTTAGAGGCTGATGGATGATTTTATTTTAAAGTATATTTATCTGCGTGATCCTAGCAAGTCAAAAAAGAAAACACTCATGGCTGCATCGTTAACATCATTGATACGTTAGATCAAATATTAAAGGGCCCAGTTGGATATAAATCTATGTCCAGACCACTTTTCATCCTTTGAAAAGAAAATATTTTTTCACACTTATCCAGACTGGGATAATTATTTATCTAATTTCTAGTAGGGCTGGGCGATAATTCAATAACGATATATATCGATCGATAGACGTGTGGCGCAATAGAAAAAAAGAGGGTCGATAAAAGTTCGATAAAAAAGAAACGCAGTTTTCCTTCCTTCTCATTGTAGCCTAGCATGTAGGTTTATGCTAGTCACTGCTTCCTCCCAACCAATCACAATCGCGGACCCAGGCATGTCGTCACCAAGCGCCGCCCTCTCAAACCACAACACAGAGCACATGAAGATGCAGCAAGGAGAGGCGGAGGAAATTGTTTCAAAGAAGGGTTTTTGTAGTTCGGCAGTCTGGCAGTATTTCGGTCATGGCAAGTCGGACAAAAAACAAACCACAGTCATCTGGAAAATGTGTCGGGAACCAGTGAAAACGAAGTCTGATAACACAACCAACTTTTTTTTATCATCTCAGTCGCTCACACCCGCAGGAGTTCGAGCTGTGTAGGCCCCGACGCGGCTCTCCTCCGAGGAATCTTCGGAAAATATATATATATTTTCAGTTCTGGGCAGTTTCCCACGTAGTTCTAACAATTGAGATAAAAATGCTGAGGGGCCAGAAACTTCAAAGTAATAACTCAGGTTAAAGCAGGAAACGGGGGCGGTGGCGGCAGCGGTGGGGGGGCATTTATTTATTTGTTATATTTATTTTGGTCACTTTTCTGGTCACTTTAGTTTATTCTTTGTCAGTATTTAATAACATAACTCAGGTCTCTTAAGTTATTTTTCTTTAAAACAATTCTGTTATGGTTAAAAAAGTTGGTTAAATAAAGATTTAATTCGAAGTCTGTGTTTGTGTTTTTTATTAAAATTAAATCATTTAGCAATATTATAAAAAGTCCAGGCAGAGCTGCACATAAAATATGGTTTCAAATCTTTTCAATAATTATCGATATCGATCAATATGCATTTTTTTTTATCGATAAGCTTTTTTTCTATATCGCCCAGCCCTAATTTCTAGACAGTATAGAGACACCTAAGATGTATAGAAAATGAATATTGAGCAAACTCCATGTCTGCGCCTCCTGTAGGGTCTTCACGCCCAGCTGATGGACAGTAACCTGGATCCTGTAGAGGTGGAGAAGGCAAAGCAAGGTCAGAAGTCGGACTATCCAAACGGCATCCCAGAGTGTGGGACTGATGCTCTCCGGTTTGCTTTGTGTGCCTACACCAGCCAAGGTTAAATCCTCCTCCTAGTTAATCCTATTTTAATCACTCCATAACTTTGGTTTAAAAACCAAATAAGGAAAGATAAACTCTGCTGCAAAATGTTTTACGTTATTAACTCATTATCCTTTTTTTTCTTTTTCTTCTCTCAGGAAGGGACATAAACCTGGATGTAAACCGCATCCTGGGCTACCGACATTTCTGCAACAAGCTTTGGAATGCTGTGAAGTTTGCTATGAAAACGCTTGGAGAAAACTTTGTTCCATCAGAGATGGCCCAGGTGAGATTATGAGACAGAGAGCATGAAGAGAGGTGGCAGGTGATGAATATAAAGAATAGTTTATCTCCTGGACCATTTTTCGTTTGCTCTCCTTGGTAGATTTCTTCTTTTTCATAGTGCTCTTTTTGTTTTACATGGTTTCCATGTTCTCAGCTGTCAGGAGAGGAGAGCGTGTCGGACCGGTGGATCCTGTCCAGACTGAGTGCTGCTGTGGCTCTCTGTGAAGCTGGCTTCAAGGCCTACGACTTTCCTGGCATCACCACGTCCATCTATAACTTTTGGCTCTATGAGCTTTGTGATGTCTACCTGGTAGGTTCCGCTTAAGTCTGTATATAAAAAAAAAGTTGAAGATGTATAAAGAGGGTTAAATACAAAGAAAAAACAATCCACATTTTAAAAAGTTGCTTTCAATTTAATACATGATATTGTCTGTAGCTTGCTGTCCTCTTAGGGAATGGAATAATTGTTTTCTTCTGTGTGTTGAACCATCTCTGTGTTGCATTGGTCTGATGTTCATGGGTTAATTTAATGACCAAAAGGCGACCCTTCTCAAATGTTCTGCCAGAGGCCTCCAGTTTTTACTGAAAGTTTTCCATATTTCTTTTCTTCTAATAAGGCTCAAGAGACAACTGAGGTAGATATAAACTCAAAGCATCACTGAAGTATTTATTTAATTATTTTTTTCTTGCCATCACTCAGTTGATTGGCACTTATGGCATTTAATGGTTACTATGGTGATTTGGTGACTCAGGGATGTCTTGCCTTGCTGCAGCTCTGAGCTGCAAACATGAATATCTCTCCTTGTTCGGCTTTGTTCTCCAGTTTATTTATTTTTTTACTTATTCATTATCTTTGGATGTAGAAATGAACAAATTAACATGAAAAGCTATTTTCTTAAAACCATTTCCTGACAAATGGGCATCAACACATATCTGACTAAATTACACGTTAACTTCAATTTCCAATTTCGAAAAGGGGCTCGAAGAAATGACTTTCTGTTGTGAAGCATTTATGCTGCAGGAAAAAAAGAAGGGGGGACTGGTCAGCTTTAAAAAGGAGTGACAAAAAGCTGAAATTTTAAATTCATTTTGAACTGAAGGGATTAGAAGGGCTGTTAGTTTTTGTACCAGCTTTGGATGAAAGCCCAGTTTTTATTAACTTGGGATTATTTTTTTTTCCTCTACTGAACCTTTAGGTTGAAAACCGTTTTATTAGGATTCACCCTGAGCCTAAGCTGCTGAAATAAAAGCTGAATTTAATTTTAGGTCTAATTTATAATGAAGTCTGAGATGTTGGCTGGACCTCACAATGATGTTTTGACTGACTGTTTTGTGATAAAGTGCAAAATGATCTAAGCTGTCTAGAAATGTTTGCATTAGAACTAAAAGGCACAAATTCACTGAGAAACACTAATAAAGCTAAGAATAAAGCTGAAAAGTCCCACCCTTTTTAGTCTTTAAACACATCAACAAATGTCATTTTATTGATGTCAGAGTTCAATAAAGTCAGGTAAAATATAGACATACTTATTGACTGTTCCTTCAAAGGAATTATTCATGTTTGTCAATTGTCCTTTTTAAAGCAATTGAATGATTTTTTTTTTCTAAATAATTGTCCCTCCATGAGAATTTCCCCCTTTAAAGTAACTAGTTGTTGAATTTTTTTCTAAATTATTGTTAAATGTCATCACAGATTCTTATAACAAATGTTTTTTTGTTGTGTATTATTGACCATAACAAACTCTTTGTCCTTCAGGAAAGTGTGAAACCAGTGTTTATCAAAGCGGATGAAGACAGCGCCGCCCAGAGGCAAGCCGAAGTGTGCAGGCAGACACTTTACACCTGTTTAGACGTGGGTTTGCGACTTCTTTCCCCCATAATGCCGTTCGTCACTGAAGAACTCTACCAGAGATTACCTCGACGAAAACCTCAAACTGATCCGCCCAGCATCTGTGTGACATCCTACCCGGACACAGCGGAGGTAAGATAAAGGGTTACCAAAAGCAACTGAATTAACAACAGTGTTATTTCGTTAACGGGGTCCAGATTGGCTAAAAACTTTGAGATCCTTCACTTTGTTTGAGGGATTTTATCTGATTCTCTTTTTGCTTTTTGAGTGAAACATGGTCCTTTCTTTAGTTTTGCTGGAACAGCGAGGAGGTCGACCGTGATATGGAGTTCAGCATGACTGTGGTCAAGACGATCCGATCTCTCAGGGCCGACTACAACCTGACAAAGACCAGAGCCGACTGTAAGATTGTAGACACTCTTAAAACAGCTTTTTATTTCAGTAGAATTTCAAGGCTTTAACATTTTATCCTCGATCTGCTGTGATGGTTTTTTCTTGAAACACACTGGGTGGCTCTCTGAACCTCTGCTGACATGAATAGAAGTGGTGGGAAGTAATTGCATAGTTCAAGCATGGCACTTAAATAAAGTTGAGGCACTTAACATCATTATTGTTTCCAGTTTATATATTTCTTTTTTCTTAAAACACAAATGTAGCTGAATAAAATTACATCACATGCAAAGCTTTTGAATAATGCTGCATTAAGGTAACATGATTTGATGTCTAAAATGTACCTTTTGTATTTTCCTCTTCTAGGCTACCTCCAGTGCATAGATGCTGCAACCGTGTCTCTGGTGCAGAAATACAACCTGCAGATTCAGACCTTGTCTTATTCTCAGGCCGTCATCCCTCTGACAGCCAACCAGCCGGTCCCAGAAGGCTGCGCTGTGGCTATCGCCTCTGACAGATGTACTGTCAACCTTATGCTCAAGGTGAGAGTAATCCCACTCCTCCTCCTCTGAGCCGGAAATGGCTGTAAGCGTCTTTAAAGATGCTTTAAACTAATACCGCCAGTGTGATCTGAGTAATTACATTTAAATTGAAACCCAACATTGGTGAATGACTTTGACGGATTATCTATTGGATGTAAAAAGTCGGCGCCCCTGTTGGAATACCAGGTTTTATGTGGCCTAAAAGAAGAATTTCTGTTGCTGAGGACAAAAGTGACCAAGTCAATAGAAAATACAAAGATGGATTATGTGAAACTAAAACAAAGAAAAATCTGATTAATCCTGATTAATAAATGATTGACAGCTAGTTTGATTATTTAGTTGTTAACTAAAGTATATAGACTTTACTGAAAGAACATCTGAGAGCAGTAATTATGAGAAGACTGCACAAAAAAAAACAATAAACACTTTGCATTTAAGGTGGAAGCCACTGTTTAAAAGGGAAACGACAGGTGATCACATCATTCATCTAAGGCTGTTGATCTTTAAAAATAAGGAAATTTATGAAAGGAAATGTCTAAAATTTCTAAACCTTTTAAATATCTGCATTCCAAGCTGATTTTTTTTATACATATATTGGGAAGGTCAAAGGTAACGCTGAACCTAGTTAGTTTTCCTCAGAACATGCCATGAGGAGGAAGTTAACCCCGAAATCCCCACATCCTTCTGTTACCTTCCCGCTTCCTTCCAGACCGCCTGCACAAAGCAAAGCCCACAGGCTCCGCTGTTCCTCCCATCTTGCTTCGCTCCGACTTCCTCAGAGCTCGAGGAGAACATGCGCGCTATTATTATAAAATTCATAGGAGTAAAAAATGCGGAAATAAACTCTTAATTTAATATGACATATTTAAAAACTCCCCATCAGCATCCAGCATGTGTGCAGTTTCTCCCCAAAGATTTTCTTTTTTTTGTAGATTTTTATAACAGGGATCACAAGGATCATACAAAATTGGTTTGTATGAACTATGCTTGTTCTCTACGTTCAAACTCAGCATCTCTTAATCAATGCCTGCGTTAAGAAGTTTGTTTTGAAATTGTGAGATTTGCTCTCAGAAGTTTTTGTGTGTGAATTTGATTCAACTTTTAAGCCTCTCGGTATAAAATAAATATTTCGAGGGAGATGAGAAATCTACTTCCTGTTATGCTGAAGTACCAGTAGTTTGCATCAAAGCATTTAATTAAATGGTCTTAGTTTTGGGGAATATATAAGAATTAGGCTTTAATTTGTAGTTACTGACCTATCATTACTACCGTATTTTCACGACCATAAGGCGCACCGTACTAAAAGGCGCACTCTCAGTTATGTGTCCCATTTCTGTATTTAACACACACATAAGGCGCACCGGACTATAGGGCGCGTTTTTTATATACAGGTACATGTCCTCTACTACCTTTAAATACCTCTACTGCGTATTTAAAAATACAGCGGGGGCAAAACTGAGTATGACTGTGCTTTATTCATGTATTTATTACAAAGTATTAATCAAACCTGGCAGCTGGCCGTGAGACAGACACATCGCAGATGACACAGCGCTGTGATCACTCCTAAATTAACTTAAAATCCTGAAACCTGCCGACGGAATATGTTCGCTTTTATTACCGGTATCCTGGTGCCTGCAGTTTAAATTATTTAGATGAAAAACACCTGCCAGCAGCCGCGGTGAACGAAAGGATTTCTCCTGTTGGCGCACCGCTGGTATGTGGGGGTCTGAGCGCCTCCGACAGAAATAGATAATCTGGATGAACTGACTGCAATTATGAAGTTTTCAGGTGGCCTTTCTCACTTAAAAACATATTAAAACTACTTTATTCCCACTGATCACAGCAAATATAGCTGCAAGATTTAGATTATTTAGATGAAAAAACACCTGCCAGCCCCCGCGGTGAAGAGGAGGAGACCCGCCCAGAGGCTGCTGTTGAATTAAGTTTTCAGGTAGAAAAATAGAGCGGGAGCAAAACTGAGTATGATTGTGCTTTATTCATGTAGGCTATTTATTACAAAGTATTAATCAAAGTCATCATCCTCTGTTTCTGAATTAAACAGCTGCGCTAAATCAGACATGCCAATTTCCCCTTCTTCGCTGTCAGAGTCACTTTCCGTGCAGCGCGGCTCCTCAGAAATAATGCCGGCTTTTGTAAAATCTTGAAGAACAGAGCCAGCAGACACGTTAGTCCAAGCATCTACAATCCATCCGCAAACGGTGGCGTAACTTGCCCGGCGCTGCCTTCCACTTATCCTGAAACTGTGGTCTCCGTCTGTCATCCATCGCTCCCACGCCGCTCGCAGCCTTACTTTGAACGGCCGCTTCACACCGATGTCGAGCGGTTGAAGTTCCTTTGTCAGACCCCCGGGATAACGGCGAGCACAGCGTTCATTGATTCACCTTTTTTTTCACATCGGCTGTGAGATGGGCACGCAGCGATGGTGATGCGTGGAAAAAAAACACCTGGTCTCCTCACATAGGCTACACCTCCCTCAGCCACGCTTTCATCATCTCCTCATCTATCCAGCCTTTTTCATTTAATATCATATGTCATCAGAGCGCTGTGTCTGTCTCGCTGTCAGCTCCCAGATCAGCTTCTCTGATTGGTTGATGCGGCGCGTCCAGCAGCAAAACTTCAATTTTTCCATCTTGAGCAGCAGCAGCGCGTTGGCGGTGCATCAGATGCTTAAACGCTCCCGACATGCTGCACCTGCTGCTCAAAACGCGTTGCAGGACCTTTTGCTGCACCTATACGCGCGTCAACCATTGACTTTGCATGTAAACTTGCTGCTTCTGCTGCACCTGCTGGGTCCGGTTCACACCGATGTTGAGCGGTTGAACAGCGAGCACAGCGTTAATTTGTTTCCCCATGTTTTTCACATCAGCTGTGAGATGGGCACGCATGGAGTTACATATTAACAGCGATGGTGATGAGTGGAAAAAAAACACCTGGTCTCCTTATATTCACCTCCCTCAGCCACTCTTTCATCATCTCCTCAATGAGGTGGTCTCAAAAGTCGCAGTTACAACACACATAGGGCGCACCGCACATTTTTAGGGAAAAAAAAGACGTTTAAGTGCGCCTTATAGTCGTGAAAATACGGTATATTTTAATTTGACAAACTGGATCTTCTCGACGTTCTTTTTCCTGTTTGGTGCGATTGCAATCGTGGATCTTGACCTAGCCGGACCGGAGCGGGGCAACAAGTATCTTGGCTCTGTATTTTGACGGTGACTGAAGGAGGAGTAGCGGTGGATGTGGAACATTCCTCATTGATTATCATGACAGACATGTACTACGCACGACGCATGTGAGTGGAATGGAGATGGAGGATGTGGAATCTGGTGGTAAGGGAGGGAAGCTAATCGCTAACAAAGCTGTAAAGCAGGTGTCATTAACCATTTTAAAGGGGAGAGCCACTTTATGGTTACTGAATCATGAAGGACTACCAATATCGACCTATGAACTGGAAGTTGAGTCGGTGTTCACCTAAAATGACTAACAAAAGCCCAGTTTGGGTGACTTGCTTCGAGTGATATCCTAGCATGTTTGTGTTCTTTTCCTTTCTCTTCTGCTACTGAGGTAATGTTGTCAGACTATTAATTTAAAATTCTGATAATAGAGCAGCCTGCTGAGGTTTACCAGAAGTCCACACATGCAAACCAATATCTGCATTTTGATTTGCATCGTCCACTGGATAACAAACTTTCTGATTTTCTGCATTGCTTTTATGGTCCAGTGCAGTGAGGACTGCTGAAAGAAGCAACCAAACATTTACACAAATATGTTGAGTCTTTACAAGATTCAGTTATACACTTGGACCTCTGCAACAAAGGATACGTCTTTGAAGTTTGAAAGAGGGGTGAAGGATGCCATCTTTGTTCAGTGATGCATTTTTTTCTTTTAAAGAGGGGGAGGATTGCAGTTTCAGCTTTTAAGCATTTACACCTCTGTCCCGGAACTGATTCTGAAGAGACATGACACATGCATGCTCATCATGATTCAAATGGCCAGAACCTTTGCCAAACAGTGCCTAAAAACATCGCTCCAGATAAACATAGAAGACTCCTAGATAGGTGTTAAAACTATTTTCAGAGAAACTGGGTGGAAGTCTGGTTGCCTCGGATTTAATCCTCTTTTAAGGTTGCCATGACCCGGATGACTGAGAATTTGCACACAAATATTTTATGCCTGGTTCTGATAGAAAGGTCTCAGAATACATTATGAATCATATTTTGGATGGCATGCAACACCTAGGCTGACTATTTTATTCCCAAATTTCTTTTTTAAACTTTTGGTGTTGGATGATGTGCTGCTGAAAGGATTTTTTTTGGACCTTTGTAATGATTGGAAACCATAGCAACCGTATCAAGTTGACTTATTTTTACACCCAGGAGCAACTTATTAGCATCTCAAAAGCAGATATAATATTTTAACTACTTTAGTAAGTCTCTGCTGAGTTAAAAAGGAGGTGCCGATGATGCAGAACAGGAGCGAAGAGAAAGGAGGAGAAAATACAAGCAATCTCCCCCATCAATCATTATAGACAATGTGTGATTTTTAGGAATCAAGTTAAAAGAACTTGAAGCCCTGGCATGGACCCAGACAGAATAAGGGAAAGGCAATATTATGCATTTTACTGAAACATGGCTGTTGGGCCACATCCCTGACGGTGCCTCTCAGCCAGGTTTTCTGACCTCATGAACAGACATAGATTTAAAGAAGGCTGGAAAACTGTAGGGATGTGGGTTGGCAGTGCCACTGGTTATCACCCAGGACATGCTACTGTGAATTATGGTCTCTCTAGCACAAACTTTGAACTATTGGCAGTTAGCTTTTGTCCATATTATTTAGCCACTAATCACCATTGTTGTTTTGGCAACTATTTAGATTTCATTTACTGCTGTTTTTCATAAAGTTAACTTCATGTGACGTCATCAGTTCCTCGGCCACTATAACAGTTGAGCATACCTCACTCTGCTCCACTTTCAACATGTCAACAGATTTTCAGCTGCTGTACCATAGAAAACAAAATTTTGGACCTGTTTTATGCAGATCTTAAGGTCTCTTGTATCTCTGAATTAAGACATCTTTGGAAATCGAATCTGTCTTTTTTTTTTCCTCTGATTAAAGTATAATCCCTCTTTAGAAAAGGCAAAATAGACCTGCATTGAAGAGAACTGAAAGAAGATGGTCACAGAAGACGAAGCAGTCCTGCAATGTTGTTTTGAGGCTACAGACTGTAATGTCCTGTCAGCCACACGGAGAGGACATCAATGATAGTGTGACAAAATATATTAACTTCTGTGTAGATAACGCCATCCCCACCCAACAGTGAGATGCTTCCAACAATAAACCCTGAATCACCAGTGATTTGGCAAAAGGGCTAAACAAGAAAAAAGGAGTCTTCAGAAAAGGAGACTATAAACTATTGAGGAGTATACAGAAGCGACTCAAGGTCAAAATAAGAGAAAGCAGGAAGAAGCTGAAGAGCAAGCTCTAGGAAAACAATATCAGACACGTGTGGTCAGGGATGAAGATCAGTGTTAAAGCAGAAGGAGGATCATCTGGATACAAAACCTAGTTTCCATTGGGATCAATTGGGAATTGAAATGTAGATGGCAATAGCTGTAGCAGTCTGTATCACAGTGCCTCCCAAGCCTCTGACTGAACCCACTGCTAGTATGAAAAGGACCCTCAGTGTCGCCTGTTATATTTATTAAAAGATATGAACACTCCTCTGTGTTGGATCACCACTCCAGAAGACTTAGAAGAGAACAAACACTCTGTTGATGGCGCTACCTCAAGAGATTGCAGTCTCACAGCAGACGTGCAAACATTGAAAGACCTGTCCTTCCTCAGGAAGTCCATTCTGGTGTCTGATTGAACAGGCAGATATCCTAGCACAGGCTGTTAAGGTAGCGAAAGGGTGTCGAGCACGTTAAAGATGTGATCATGATGTTTAGCCAGGAAAAAGTTTCATTACTTCTTGAACTTCACCTATAAGTCAACTGTATTTATATTTCATTTTATCCTCTTGTTATAAATTTGAGTAAATTACGCTGAGTATCCAACAGATGGGCTGACATTTTCCATATGTTTTCCTGTTGTTAATCAGCTGAATGCTTCATTTCAGCTCTGACAAATTACATTACAGCACTAACACAGCCCTAAAAGCATAAACACATATCTGTATGCTAATCAAGACATACATCCTCAGATCGCTGCCTGAGTTTTTCATTCTCACCTTCAGAGCTGAAATTACTCAATGATTTAAAAGTGTTGTCCTGCTCCCCCCCTGTAGGGCCTCATCGACGTAGAGAAGGAAGTGACTAAGCTGATGACAAAGAAAGGCGACTTGGAGAAGCAGATGGAGAAACTGAGAGAGAAGATGGCAAAGAGTGATTACAAGGAGAAGGTGCCAGCAAAGGTTCAGGAGCAGGATGCTGAGAAGGTGACAGAAAGAAATTGACTTGCAGGGTCCCTGAAGCTGGTTGATGTGTGAATACCTGGTAAATAACTTGTAGTTTTCTCTCCTTTCTTCCACAGCTACGCCAGAGCCAAACAGAGCTTGAGAAAGTGAAAGAAGCCATAGAAAACTTCAAGAAAATGATGTAACTTTCCACTTTATGTGAACCGGGATTGTTTTGTTTTTTTCATGTCATTGTGGTTTTTCAAACAAAAATGTAGTATGGAAAGGAATAAATGAAGCTCTTAAAAATAAACAGGATTTAAGTAAAAGCTGTTGTGTGTAATCCATTTTTACATCTCCTGTCAGCTAAAGCATTCATACACATGGTTCATTTAGGAAGAATTCAGTTTTCTAGATTTCTGACCTGTAAGGCCACCTAAAAATATATACATGTAGTCAGTTTAGGCAAATATTTCTGCAGTGCAGAAAGACAAAACAATTAACCAAATGGTATAAAGAAGAGGAAGGCAAACAATGCTACAAAGGAAGGGGAGGAAAAGGATGGGCTGAAAGAAGTTAAGATGGAAGGCGAGGCTGAGGAGCAGGATGATGTAAACAGGAAAGAGATTCAAGGAAGTAATTTCCAAAAAGGAAAGGAACTTTGATGATGAAAACATGACGAGTCATAGGTGGGAGTTTTGTCGACGAGACTAAGTGAAAGTAATCCAGAATAGTCCGGTACTGCATGCTCAACTCTGGAAAAACTCTCCTGGTCCAGCTGTCCTTGTGCAGAAATGCGTCTCTGCTCCACACTGATTGTTCACTCTGAGCAGTATGGCTCTTCCTGCACTCGCTACTTAATAAACTATATGTGGCTGATCATCTTCTGCCAAGCATAAAACATCCCTTTGTCCAACTATCAAGATTTTATTCCTTCCAGCTCACAAGAGGTGATGACCTTTAATTCCTGCCAAAAGGAATCCCTAAATTATATCCAAAGCACATATTTATTAGCATACTGATTATTTTTTGGATAAAGACCCAGATGAAATACGTCAACATTTTAGTTCATTCTTTAAATTTAGGGCAATAAGGCAATTTAGTAGGCTATATGTGCATTTTTTTTTTATATCAGACCCCTGTGAATTTAAATCTACTTTGACCCCTGAGCAGTGGTAATAAGGAGGTAAATTCTTATAAAGACAAAATTGTTGCATGTTTTGTTCTATGCTTTTCTGGAGCAATGGAGATTTTAATAAACTTTGTGTAAAGCGTAATTCACAGTAGATCAGAAAGCATTTGCTTTGGGATGGAAACCTTGTATGTCTAAAACCATTCCTTTATTGTACATTTTTTGAGCTTTTCTGTCTACTAGATTAACCAATAAGTTGAGCTAGATCAGATATTTTTACAGCTTTAGTGAGACACTTTTTTTTTTATAATGCAGGGCATTAATTCATAAAGTTTATTTGAATTCTATAAATCAATGTTTTCTGCCCAACAGCAATGATGAACTGCTGGGGAGCATTCTATATTCAAACAAATTGTAGTTTCTACGCAAGAGCTGTCAGTCTGGTAAAGAATCTGGTTATTTGAAATTGTTATGGTTAACTGTTTTATGAATTGCAACATAAAACTGATTAAAACCTTTTTGAGTTTTAGTGACTTAAACTAAATTTGCGTCCTGAAGAAGAAAACTAAGGTTAAATCAGCGATGGCTGTCAAAAAAAACACTGGCTCAAAGGAAGAAAACAGAACTGAAGATGTAGACGTGGTAAGGAAAAAAGTGGATGTACAAAAACGTTCCCTTACGCCTATAAACCTGGATATCACTGGAATGACATTAAGCATTTCCCAGATTAAGTTGGAACCCAGTAGGTACGCACTAAAGATGTGATGAACCCACACAGAAAAAAATAAATCCATCTCCAAATTTTATTTAGCATATTTAAGAGCATCATTTTAGGCTTCATCTTAATTCATACAGACAGTTTCCACAAAAGGAAAAAAAAAAAAAAAACCCTGAAAAGCTTAAACACTTTGGCTGCCTTTCCCAGATGGAAATCCTCTATAAACGACGTTAAGATTAGTTTTTATACACTGAATCGGAGCATTACATGTCTCTTACATTCGCTTTACAAACCCAGCCAAAGAGGGAACAATGGAAGGAGTGAGTAATGGCTTGTGCATTTATTTAAATGCATCCTCAACAGAATGACTAAACACCATAAAAGAAATAAATGTGCAATAATCTCATCTCGGTTTGTGTGTGGAAAGGATCTGGAACCATAAAAAAAAAAACACAGCAGGAACACAGTTCACCACAGGCAATCGACCTCTTGCTTTCCTTCCTCACATCATCCATCCATCCTTTTTTTTTTCCCCTTCTCAAAGTCTCCAGGGCGAGTGGAACTCGGCGGCAGGAAGAGGGGTGCAATGTGTTGATTCAAAGTTTCGCATGTACTTCCGAGCCTTGGAGAGAGAGACGATGGAGGAGGAATGGAGAATTAGATGTGTGGGAAGCCGACGTACAAACAAAAAAAAAAAAAAAGGAGTTCAGAGCCTTGATTATATTAGGTTCATTCTATCTGGCTCAGTGCCTTACAAATCTCTCCCATCTCTTAAGGGCTTTACGCAGGAGGTGAATGGAGCCTAAATTAGAAGGCATCACCGGGGGAGAAAAAGCATAGCATTAGCTGTAATGGATGGCACTCCTCTTGTTTG
The DNA here is from genome assembly GCF_016077235.1 of Cyprinodon tularosa. Classification (NCBI taxonomy): domain Eukaryota; kingdom Metazoa; phylum Chordata; class Actinopteri; order Cyprinodontiformes; family Cyprinodontidae; genus Cyprinodon; species Cyprinodon tularosa. The sequence continues at coordinate 1,172,233 of NW_024038733.1, read as the reverse complement.
ATGTTAAATGACTTCAATAAGCTGGAGCGTGCTGAAATATATTACACCAGTCAACCTGAGAGCACAGGTGAGCCTGTTACTATGGCGACCGGAACTGTGTTCCTTAGCAGTAATGATGTCTGAGGAGCTGAGTGTGTTTTATTTGTAAGGAGGCGGGAGGTAAGAAAACCAAGAATAAAAAAAGGGTGGTGGGGGTTTATTTGAGGTAAAAAAAAAAAAAAAAATCCTTCTAGGAGAGATTTGATAAAGGCAACAAGTGGCTGCCACAGAGATTCTAAGCAAAGATGAAAACAGATTTCCTCACCAAGAAAAGAGCAAGCTGACGCCTTCCCTCTGGTGCCATGTCTTCACCTGGTGACATTGAGAGCGTCAGCACACGGTGAAAACATTTGTTTGCTTTAATCCTGCGTGGAGCTGATTGCCTCTAGTGATCGTGGAGCCTTACCAACACTCCATGGAAACGGGACGTCTCTGTCCGTCTGGTAGGACTGCAGCACAGATATGCACCAGTCGTCGTCCACTTCGTAGGCGCTATACACAGATGCTGCAGACAAACAACAGGATTATCTGGTTAAAGGCTGCCTACACACTTCCCAGGTTAACTTTACACTTACTCTCTGTGGAAATTAGGATTCTGACACATTTATGCACACATTCCCTGACTCAGCCTTTTTTATAGGAGCTTTCAGTCGGGTAGAGGCATCTGATATGGCTCAATAAATTTTGTCTGGTTTTTCAAGAAACATTTCTAAAACTTGCAGGCTTTAAATGTGGAAGGTAGGGAGAAATGATTCATGGATGAAAAGAAAGGAACAAGGAAAGAAGAAAATCAAGAAAGGAGGATAGAAAATAAGTACCAAAATGAAGGTAGCATGGAAGGAGACAAAATTAATGGAGTTGACACATCAAGAATAAAGAACAGGTTGACACGGGATAAAAATTTTCTATTTTGTTTTTCCAGATATCAGGAAATAAAAACACCAAAAACAATATTCTATATTTTTCCATGTTTTGCAGGAAAGCCAAAAATGTCTGTGTTGATAAGATGCTGGACATGCGAGATAAGAATATTTACCTCCAATGTTAGCAATATTAGTTAACCATTTCATTGGTTTCTCAGCAAACTTAAGTTAGGCCCACTTTCATATCAAGGTTAAGTTTAAAAACACAAACATTAAGCTTATTAATCTAACAAAAAATTTAAAATCATTATATAGATCTGTTGCTCAAAGAGTTTTCCTGTCAGAGCAAATAAAGGGATACCGTGGTCATCAAAGCATACTGGGGTTGACAGGGGCTAAATCCTTCTGGAAAACTAAATCATGACATTCTTGTCAGCAGTGTTCTAATAGGGTAGATAGATGCTCCAGATTTGGACTTGAAAAAAACCCAACGGTTCGACAGCATATGACCTGGCTCCTTCAATCAGAAAGGCAATGGACTACATTTGACTCCCACGAACGTGGAATTTAACCCTTTTCAAATGAAATGAAAATCTAACTAGTTTTTTCGATCCAATCTGATACCTGTGGTGAGCATATCAGCCGACATCCAATCTAATTCAACAGTTAAATAAATGAACGATATATCTTTCCATTAGAAGGAAGGCTTTATCCTTGACATAAACATTGTTACATAAAGCTAACAAATCAATTGAATATTATTTATTAAATAAGTAGCAAAGAGAAAGAAATAACTGTCCATGTAAAGTGCACTGGATTGGAACTCTGATATCCGATATCAAATCCCCAATATCCAATCCAGCTATCAGACATTAGTTTTTATTCATCTCTAAATTTAAATTTCATCTGAAAGAGGAGCACAGAGACAAAGTCCAGTTCCTTTTCTCCTTATTCCAGGGAATATAAATATCTTATTGTCTCTGGGTCAGGAAAGAAATTTCTTTAGTTGCAGCCCTGGTCCTGAATTTGCCAGGACCACATCAGGTTTGATCTGCACTCTACCCCAAACTCTAGAAAGTAATCTAACAATCTTTCCAAGCTCAAACCATAATCCTATTTTTTCCTTTCACTCAACCATCCATATTTATGATTGAATCCAGCACTGTTAAAAAAGCCTGCTTCTTTAAGCAATGATTTTACAGAGTTTATCCTCCTTGTAAAGGCTGTCACTGGCTTTTTGCTGTCAAGTCAGGATCTTTCTCATGAATTAAAAGGCCATTAAATAACATTTTCTAGAAAGAAAAAATAGTTTTTGGTCATTTGTCATAGAAATGTTCATAGTGTTTACAAACAGTTAATGGTCTGGAGCAGTTCGCTGACGCTCTGTGAAGGGGTCAAGTAGCTGTTTGATCCCCACAGACTGCCACTCTGGGTATCTGAGCAAGACCCTTAAACCCACACTGCTTCCCGTGTGTCGAACAATTGTAGCCCGCTGCTCCCCAAGGCAATGAGTTAAATGCAGAGGTACATTTCTCCAGTATGAGATCAATAATGTTTAATTATATTAAATGTATAATATAACAGTTATTTAAAACTAACAGATAAATGCTTGATATATCCACCTGTGTTCAATGAATCCATGAGTTTCAACTTTTTAAATTTAATCAAATACCGTAAATTCTCTAATATAGGCCCGGGCCTTTATTTCACTCAAGTGCATCGCGGTCCAGGCCTTTATTGAATACAGGCCAGTATTAGAGACAGGCCTCTATTGCTATTTGAGCAAAACAGACTACCAGTGGAATGAATAAAAATGAGATTTTGTGTCTATTTGAACCTATAAAACACTAGGTTCATTTATTGAAAAAGTACAGTTACCATGTCTCGCTTGGTTTGAAGTAAAAAAAAAAAAAAATCCTCCAATTCTGTTTAATCCTCCTCCTCAGTTTCCTCCTCCTCTTCATCTCTCCCTTTATTCTCCTCATCACTCGCGCTCCTCCTGTTCTGCTGCGTGTCTGTTCTCTTCCTCGCGCAGACGGGCAGCAGCAGGGCTTGTCGTCCAGCTGCGCAGGGCTGTGGTACTTGTATGTTACTTACTACCACAAGTATAATGTTGAGGTATGCCCAGAAAAAACGTTTATAGCCCCGGCCTGTATTAGAGACCGGCCATTATTTACCTCCTCTGACAGCGAGACCGGCCAATGTTAGAGACCCGGCCGCTATTGGAATACAGGCCAATATTAGAGAATTTACGGTATGCGTACTTTTAATGACTTGATAAGTCAAGCTTCTTTAAAGTACAGCACCTATTTTTCTTCAAATGAATTTTACTATCTGGCTTCTAAAAACAGACCCAGATGGAAACAATCATTTTAGAGGGAAAAAAACATAACCAGATTTTAAGAACTTTACTTTCTTTCTTCCTTCCACACAAACTCCTCCCCTTACCTTCTTCAAAGGGAGTGGACGCTCCAAGCCACTGTCTGACAACTCTGACTCCTTCATCTGTCATTATCTTGGGGTATCTGTCCATAAGGATTCAATGAGTCAGTCACATATTGGGTCTGAAAACGCAAAGTGTCCCAGACTATGACGATACAGAGGCTGGATGTGAGAGAGAAAGAGAACCAACCTGAACTGAAGCAGTCTGAGCAAAAGGTCATTCCCTCTGTTGGACATGATGTCCTCTGGACCCCTGTAAGATATCTACAGTTAAAGTATGTCCACTTCCGTTCATATAGCTTGAGGAAGGAAGAATCTCAAAGATTTGGCAAGAAAAATATTCACCTTTATGGGGCAAAATGTTCAGGTAATTTTTTAACCATTAACATAAATTAACCTGTCTGAGATTTCTCTGCCTTTCTCTGCTGGATCAATGTAATCATATAATCAGCCACTTCTCAGACTTGTGCTCCTTTGTGTTGGTCTATCCTTATAAAAAGCTTTATAATAATAAAGTTATGTTAGTGTTTGTAATGTGACAAACTTCAAGATTCTTTTGCGAAGCTGCATAATTGAATTACTTTTTTTACAAATGAGGGGGAGAAAGTCTTTTAAATGTTTTTAAGGCCTCATATTTGACGTAAACTGAACAGATAAAAACTTTTTCTAGCAGGGGCTATGTTCAATTTAATTGGAAGGAATTCATGCCAACCAGCAAGTTTTTTTAAGAGAAAAAAAAATGAGGAGTTTCTTTAAAACTTATATTCTGTTTGTCTGACTCACAGAAAGACAGAGGTTATATATTTACTAATAAAAAGAAAAAAAAGTTTTAAACTCTACATTGTTAAAGCAGACATTTACACTGTCATGAAAAAAAGCAAACAATTTATATTAAACAGTTCGAAACATACGTGGTGGTGATGATTTCGTCTCTAGTCCTCCTGACCAGCAGGACTGGTCCCTGATATCTGCAAAAGGTGAAGGAGACGTGTAAAGCGTCTTGCTGAGTCACTCTTAAACCTTTCATGATCATTTTCTCCACAATCAGACTGTTCAACTAACTTGAGAAGCTGCTCTGCATTGTTGAGGTTCATGTATTGCCTCACTGTGTGCTGCACCAAAGGTCCTGAAGAAAAAGAGCAATGCTAATGTTGTAAGGAGCAGTAGACATATATATTTTACTAAAGAAGTGTGTAATCTTAAACAGGGTGCACTCACTCCAGCTCTCAGGCATCACTTTAAGTGCTAGGGGTAGAAGATCATCAAAAGAGGCATCCAGCACAACTGACTGGAGCTCTGGGTATGACATTACAGCCCAGCTGGCTAAAAAAGAAAGAAAAAGTATATATACCTACATTTTAAAGCTCAAAGTAAAGATTATAGATTACTTGTATATTTTATGTACTGTACCTGTAAATCCTCCTATGGACCAAGCATAAATCACAATATCACTCAGTTGAAAACCGAGCTTATGCACTGCAAACTGTATGACCACATCCATGGCGTTGGCCTCATTCTGGGGAAAAGGGACTCCCTGGCAGGAAGAAAATACCAAAGGGAAATTTCAAAGTATTAATAAAATATCACTAATCACTGCAACTTTCAGTTCCTAAAACATTACATCCATTGAAACAGTCATAACCTCCCCAGCTATTTTATACCACAGTGGGAAAGTTTGGGCTTTTTGTGCAACGCAGGCAAACAGAAACTGGTCTTTCCACATGCCGTTCTTTTCCATTGCAAGGCCTGTTTGGACCAGATGATGCATGGCGAGCACAGTAAGGGGGTGATTCATCTTTAACAACAGCAGAGGACAGAGTAACCCCACTTACCGTGCTGCCTCCAAATCCAGGGTGGTTCCAGCCCAGAACAGAGTAACCACCTGTAGAGATCAACATGGGGGACGGTATGTTTAATATTGGAATCCGGTTGCCTTGCAAAACTATTCATGCACCTTGAACTTTTTCCACTCTGTCACTTTAAACAAACAAACTAAGAAGTATTTTATAGCAATCTTCTCTAAGAATCGACTCTGATCTTGTGACTCTGATCATATACTTGACAAAGTCCAAGTCTTCTGAAATCTCAAGCTATTTCTTTTCATTATTGACCTTTAATTAAATTTCCATCAACTCTGAAAAGTTGCCCCTATCCCTTTTGAAGACAAAAATCCCGCAGCATCATTCTGCCATTACCATATTTCAAAACTTTCGCAGCGAGTTCTCACAATGACGTTCTTTTGGCTATTTTTACATGAAGGTAAAGATGTGTGGAGTGGATTGATAATCATCCTATTGACAGCCTCTCCCACCTGAGCTGTCACTCTCAGCAGCTCCTCCAGAGTTGCTATTTTTCTCAGTAATCATCCCCTCCCAGGCTTGCACTACAGATGGTAGGCCATGGGTCTTGAATTATTAGTTAACTCCATTTACTAATAATTACTGGATTTTATTAAGGGGATTTAAAATAAATGGGGTGAAATGCAAATTAATGCCACTTCTCAAGTTTTACTTTGGAAGGTCGAAAATCAAGAGAAGATGTTTCTTATGTTTCACTATTAAGCACTACTTACTGAGCTACAATTAAATTTGTGGTTAGGTGACAAATGTGAAAAACGTTCAATGGGTTTGAATATTTTTCAAGGCGCTGTACAACAAAGCACCTGACCTGCCGTTAAGTAGAACATTTCTCACCCTCCAGAGGTGTGTTCATGCAGCCCACCTCATAAAAGCCGGCATTCCCCTCACAGCAGATGACCTGTGGCACATTTCAGCAACCATCAGTTATATGAAAGGGATTTTGTTGGACTCAGGACTGCGGCTAGGGGACAAACACAAATCATTTTCGACATTTACCAGCGTCTGGCCGGTCCTGCCACCATCTTTCCTTCGATCCACAAACATGGTGTCAATCTCGTTCCCATCACAGGCCACCAGCTTGTTCCTTTGACCATCATACTGTTGCAGAGAAAATGAATAAGAGGTGGACAGTATGATACATTTACTATCTATGCAAGCTGGGGGTTTTCTCGCTTTACCTCCTCTATTAATTTAGCCTGGCCTTGCTGCAACATGGGCCTCATTGCTTTCTGCAGTAAACCCACAGAGCCGGGGTATAACATCCGCCTCCCGAATGTGTGAGCAATAAGAAAACTGCAAAAGACCACCAGAAATAAATCATGCTGTGTCAAAACTATAGTTAAGAAGAGATTTTGTATTTGTGGAAATGTTAAAATTTCACCCAGCACTCATACATTAGTATACATACCCAATGACATGGCATGGTAAAGTGCGTACAGAGTTGATTAAGCTGTCTGCTGTCCCCCTCAGTCTGGGCTCTGGCTTCAGCAGAGAAACACCACCTTTGGACTGTTTCCTTTCATGGGGAAATGTGCACATTAATATAAATACAAAAGCACATAAATGTAGCAGCTAATAACCACATTCAAACCCTTTCTACTATTCCTAATTTTTGTCACTTTATACAACTGTGTATTTTAATAGAATATTGTCTTTCTTACCATTTAAACACTCCTGTTAATGACCCTATCAACATATTGCGCCACCTGAGCAGCAGATATCATCAGCTCCTCCAGAGTTACATGTTGAATGATTCTCTTATTTATCTCCCCTAGCTCAGCAGGTTGGTCCAGGCATCCCCAACCTCGGTCCTCGAGGCCCGCTGTCCTGCAGGTTTTAGAGGTTTCCTTGCTCCAGCACAGCTGATTTTAATTAAAAGCTGATTAACAGGCTTTTGGTCTACTGCAATCATTATAATGAGCTGTGCTGAAGCAGGGAAACCTCTAAAACCTGCAGAACAGCGGGCCTCGAGGACCGAGGTTGGGGATGCCTGGGTTAGTCTAGCTAACTGGCTATGTTTTGACTAGTCTGTAGTTATGTGGTACCTTTGTGATGCCATTTTTTAAAGAATATTATTTGTCATATTTTCCCAAAAAAATCGAAAAACATATTTTCTATAGCAATTTGCACTCCTTTGTGTAGGGATATTAAGACTTATCAACGGTTCCGTTTTGTTTTTTGTGACAAAATGCGGGAAAAAAGGCAATAAAAACTGCCATATTTATAGTAAATATTTAGTCAGCATTACTCTACCTCAGCTGAATCCATGTTAATGTTAGAAACGGATCCTAATTGAAGTGGAAATTCACTGAATAAACAGCCATTTCAAAAGGACACCAGTAACTTACGGACTGCTGACTTCTGTCCAGCTGAAATCTGAAGGCCAGTGTGAGAAGTCAAAGTCATAACACCTCAGCTTTTTCTAGAAAAAACACAAACCAAAGACTCATTGACATTTTTTTTAATCATAACTAGATAACAATAAACCAAGAATGTGATTTATTCCTGCAATTCTAAACATTGTACCTTAAGCCCAATCAGTGAAATTTTACCTTGTTTGCTTGTGTGTGATTCTTCTTAGTTTCTTCCAGAACTGAGATAAACTGAACATAATCAGAGTTTTTCCATCGCCCCCATCCTTAGGGAAAAGCAAAAGGGGAAAAAAAAAAGATAAGTCTATGTTTATATGAAACAAAACTTTTGTTGCTAAACCTAAAGGGTCTTTTTTAGAATGCTTTATGGGCAGAAACCTAGCTTAACAGTCTCAGTGGTAATGAAATCTTATTGGTGAGCTGAATCCCTATCTATATCTAAAGATGAATGGAGCGAATTAGTTACTGCCTTGCAGGAGGTTAAAAGAAAAACTCAGTAGTCTCACCTCGAAGACATGCAACGCCCAGAAGACATACGAGCACGGTTCCCACGTACTGACTCACCGGAACCAACTTACTGCTGCAGATGTAGCCTGAAAGCCAAAAACAAAGACTACAACTGTGTAAACAGGCCCCATTTCCGTTTCCGGTGGCAGCGGAATATTGACTATTCCTACAGAACTCAATGGGATTTACAAAATGCTAAATAAAACACTACAGGAACGTTTTTTCTTCACAAAACTTTTTTTGGAACGTCATTGAACAGCGCTGACGACCCGGTGAGTAGCATATTTAAAAAAAGAACGTTTAAGGTTGTTTTAAGGACATTATCGGACATGCACAATGGAAGCCATTCTAAAGCAGCCAGGGGTGGATTCTAAATGAGCCAAAAAGCAGAGACAGGAGCAATTGTCAAACTTTTGGTGTCGATCATTTGATTTCATCCCGGACACTACAGAAAATGGGCTAAAAGTGTTAAAAACCGAACTTCTCCTTTAAGGAGTGGCACATAACCTTGAGTAATTAATTTCTACCGATGCTCAGCCTTGCTGGATGAGCCGGTTGATAATGTTTGGATTAATTCTGCTTGTAGGACATCAGCCATGTACAAGGACATGTCCATTAATAATTTTTTAGAGAACTGTATTCATAAAGAATTCAGATTCAGACAGCTATTTGACTGTCTGTCATTTCCAAACACTTCCCAGATTTTAATGCTTTCACTGCTTCAACCAAAAGGAATTACCTAAAGAGAGGCTTTTGCCCCCAACTCTTAAAGGAGCCGTTACCAAGAGCAAAGAAAACAGATAGCAGGTGGCTATTTTAAAGATCATAAAACAGACATGCAGCTGAGCTCATTAATGTTTCATCCGTAATAATTATTTGACATTTAACAGATCAGTTTATCATTTAGATTTATTCACAAGCAAAAATCCATTTGTGGACTTTCTGAAGAATTGTCCATTAAATCCCACTTTTCTAGTTTAACCAACAGGTTTTTTTTTTTTTTTTTTTTTTTTTTTTTTTTTGCGTGTGTATTCCTTGGATGAAATCCAACTTTTAATGAAAACCAAAAAATAAATAAATAATAAATAAATAAATCAATATTAAACCTCTGAATACCATGAAGCTTGGTGAAAAACAGAAAGATTCTTGGTGGATATCAGGATTTCTTTGGTCGATTGATCTGGGATATGAATTGCATGTTATGTTTCTGTGTGCTACTCTGCTAAATTAAACAGCAGTTTTGTTTTCTTTATTGTAGTGATCTGGCAATCAGCCATGAAGATCTTCTAGGAGACTAAAGTACATCATGTGCAAAGAACTGCTCTGACCTCTATTTTCCAAAATTAGGAAAGTTTGTCTGCAACAAAGGTTATTGAAACGTCTTTAGGTGGCTGGAAATCATTGCTACCTCACCTACATATTATTCATCAATTCTCTCAGTGTATTATTTTGTTTTTGAAACCTAATTTAAACCATCAATGGAGTTTTTGTTGCAATATTACTAATAACTACTGTGCTGGTATTTTAATGATCAGACAAATGTGTGCATTGATTTTTATTATTATGTATTTTTTTATTCTTTAGTTTGCCTTCAGCACATATATGTACATTTAAGCCCATGTTCCTCTAGTCGTAAATGTGTTTCTTTTATAATGTTATAAAGAGGCATTGGTTGTATTCCTGCAAAGGCTTTGGTTCCCTTAAAGCATTTTTGTTTTTTATCATTTTATTTAAATGAAAAACAAAATAGAAATAAAACTTCTTTCTAAACATTCATCCAGTTATTGATAATTGTTTGACCAACAGGAGGCTATTGTTCCATAGACGTTTATATTTTGACTTTCTATACAAAAACAACCTGCTTCTTATTCACATAACTCATTGGTTCGTCTTAAAATTATGTTCAGGCGCTTCCAATGACAGTTAAAAATGACATAAACTTAATATATTGGTTGAAATCAGAATATATCATAACGCATAAAAAGCAACCACTGAGCTCTTCAAACAACAAGGGAGCTCAATATCTCATGTATACTGTGTCATAAAACAAACTCACACAATGATTTTATGTCAATGAAATACAGACAAAATCTAAAAGAAAAACAGCAGCTGCCAAGGGGTTTATTTTAATGTTTAAGCAGCTAATTCTCACTTCATATACGTATTATGACGATGTAATGTTTAAAAGATAGCCCCTTAATATTTTCAGTCAGCTGGTATTCATCAATCCTACCTTTTTTGTAAAGATAACAGAGGAGGAGAGGAGAGCTGTAGTAGGACAGGGACCATAGTGCTGAGGCCTGGAGGAAAATCATTTACACTTTAATAAAAGAGTTTTAGCATTTCAACAAGACAAGTAAGAAAATGTTGTACTGACCCAGCCAAGGATACTGTCAGAGTGTTTTTCCAGACCCCTGGGTTGGTAGTTCCACCCCTGTGAGAAGTAAAAACAGGCTAAATAAGCTAACGTTAGCTTAATTGGTAGAGATTTATCTCAAAGGGAGGAAGAGGGTTAAAAAACAACTAAAACAAAACATTATTTATCCATAAAACAGGGTTTTACGGTCTATTAAATTCAAACAATGATATCATTTTCTCTTCGAATTATTGCAGTTTTTTTCTTCTCCAAAGTGTTGTTACCATGTTAGCAAGCTACAGTACGCGGAGCTGGAGCAATAAAAAAATAATAAAAGCAATGAAATCATTATTTACAGCTAGATTAGATATTATAATGGTGCTGAAATAGAAAATAAATTAAAACGGATAAATAATTGCACATATCCCCCTCTCTGCTCGTTCACCCATCACCAACTGTCATTCTAAGCTAAGCAGAGCAATGACAGCAATAACAACCGCCCACCGCAGCCATTAAAGAGGAAAACTAAACATTTCGACCTCAGTAGCTCTAAAACGAAGTAAAACTCATTGTCTCCTACCCTTCTGACCAGTCTGCCCTCAGGTCGAGACGGTTCCGGAGACCGGTGAATACGTTGAAGACGAGGCCCAAATACACAGCGGTACAACATCCAAGCCGCCATTCTTGCACCTCGGTGGCTACGGCAGCCTGCACTGACCAAAACTCGGAAAAATCAAAATGAAATAAAAGAATGAGACTTGTTTTGCATCAAATATTAAAATCAAATCAGCTCTTCAGTACCCCATTTGAAAATAAATACATAAAAATGAAGACAATACAAAACAGAATATATATATATTTTTTGTATTTTTTTCTAAATAACATAATTTTATAACTTTCAGTTTACTTCCTGACCTACTGTACCTGTCCATACATTATCATCTAACCAACCAGGGGCGTCAGCTGACACAATACTATAAAGGGGCACAATACGGCACAAAGAAAAATATTTTGGGGGGCAATTATTTATTTTAAAAAAGCATGGGCACAGATAATTAATGAAAGCATGAGACTGAATATTTTATAGCACTTAAGACTTAGAGACTTAGACAGATTTTATTTGGCAAGGCAAGGCAATTTTATTTGTATAGCACAATTCAGTACAAAGACAATGCAAAGTGATTTACATGATTAAAATAGGAAATAAATAGGAAAATAAAACAGAATCAAAGCAAGTAGGAAAAACTAAAAAAATAAAATGAAATAAAAAATGCAGAAACAAAAAATAATTGTCATTTCATTTACATAAGTGTAAAACAAAAAGAAATTTCGTTTGGAACAGCTCACTGGACAATTTCATCTTTTTTAAAAGTGCAGCCTTGAAAGATAGTTAAATTGTACAATCAGATTGTTATTTTCTGCGTCATTAAATATCTACCTGAACCAAACTGAATTGAATTGGCCCACTTGTGAACTTAACTGTATATTTCTAATCCACTTCTGATGAAGGCACAATTTATCTTCATTAAATATCTGTCAGCAAACATGAACTTGAAAACTTAAAACTTGAAATGTGCAACTGTAAAAGAAAAAAAAAAAAAAAAAAAAAACATACCTCTACATGCATATATGTCTGTGTGTATAATTTCTATTTGGGCCCATCCTATGATGGTGTGATGGTGATTATCCTATGAGGTGTGTATATCATGGCCAGAAATATGGGAGAGCTGATTGTAAATTTTTTTAACAGTAAACGGTATCGTCTCGGCCAGTGGCGGTTGGTGGAGTTTTCTCCAGGGGAAGCTATAAATTCAAAATAGACGTATACCAAAAACCGATCAAACATCTACTAAGTTATCACACCAGTATATTTATATGAATGCCAACAACAAAAAACATTCCAAAAACAAAACATAATTTCATGAACAACTTTACATTTTGTACATAAATCCTGCCCTTCTGAGGCTTTGTGAAGGTAAATCTGTGTTTTGCATGATCCAACATGATGTCAGAAAGCTAAAAAAATAATAATGTACCAGTTTAATAATGGAGAATCTTTTAGTCAGCTTATATTTGATTAATATATAAAATCTATTTATTTTCTGACAATGTCTTTATTTATGAGCAACTATGCAAATTAACAAACATCTAGAAAAAGTTCTTCTTTGCCTTTTCTACAAAGTGCTTTAAATCAGTCCTACCTGTCTTTATCCATGCTGGGATAAATGAGCTGTGAGAGCGGAGTTGTGAATGCGGAAAATTAATTAATTAAAAAATCAGTGCTCCTGGCATACCCAGGCACCGCAGATCCAGATCGTGCCTCTGCCGACGCCGAAGTAACATACATTCACATATATTGAAAATATATCACATAAATCTTCCAAAATATAATTTGATGTTTTGAATATATGACACTTTTTTTTTTGTTTTGTTTTTTCTAATTGCCTACTCACAAAGAGTTTTATTTTAATGTGTTAACGGCTAATTCTCACTTCATATATTATGATGATGATGTTTAGAAAATATTTCAATATTTTTGGTCAGCTGGAATTCATCAATCCTTCATTTTTATTGTACAGATAGCAGAGCAGATGAGAGCTGTAGGTCAGGGACCATAGTGCTGAGGCCTGGAGGAAAATCATTTACGTTTTAATTTCCTACCTGTAATATTTTTGGACCCTCTGCCCGTTAAATCACATCCAGGAGCCTCAGAGTCTCTGACACCAGCCATCTCTCTGTTCTTGGCACTACGTTTGTTGACAAATACTCACTATGCTTACGTTAGAATATATTGTCACATTCTCTTCGTCCAAACACTGTAACTCATATTATAAATAACTCTCACTTAAAATGGAACAATTTATTCAAAAACTGTTGTCGGTCACAGACGCCCCCATTCTTTTTCCTCCTTTTGGCTTCCCCCTGTAAACTGACAGGAATGTTAAAACTATAGAGCTGCTGCAGGAATATGTAACTGTAAAAATACTGCTGGAACAGTCTACCTACAGAACATGTAACAATATTTTATCTCTGGATTAAATAAAACATTGCTTGTTCATCAAAGGTGTTGAATTGTACCACAATAATCCTTAATCTGACTGTTTTCATCCATAATATGAAGCATACTTGGATTTCCCAAAATTAATCTATGAAGAATAAAAATACTAGCTAGAAAAATAAAATTATCAAAATAAAATTTAGATAATAAAAGTTTATTTGACATCACACACCCACACACACAGACACACACACCCACACATACACTCCTTTTTATTCTGTGAAGACTTTGCAGCATTTCAGAGATTTCCATCTGTGAAACTCCCAAAGATCACGGACAACCCCACTGTAGCTGATCTGTTCCGGGACAGTGATGAATCTGCATTCAGACAGATGGTGGATCTGATTATCCACTGGTGCTGTCAGGACCACCTGGACATTAACCTGCCAAAGACTGTAGAGATTGTGGTGGACTTCCAGACACCCTACACAATGCTTCCCCTCACAATCTAATTAACAATTTCTGGTGTGGATCACTTCTGGTTCCTCTAAACCACCCTTTCTCTCTACCTAAGCTGGTTCTCATAAACAGACAATATTTAGAAGAAGGATCAACAGAGACTAAACTCCTGCAGCAAATCAAGCAGATAAACCATTGACAAGAGCTTCTGGTCATATTCTACAGTATCATTATTCAGTCTGGTCTGTGTTTTTCCATCACTTTGTGGTGTGGTTCATTTACAAAGCCCAAACACATCTTACACAAAAATATTTTGACTTTGAACTTCAGGTAGGAGCTACAGTGCACTATTCACAAAAGTAAGTTGCCACACAGACTCTTAAATATCTCTTAAATATCCAACAGTTAAAGTACCCATTTGCACCAATCCTACTGTTTGGAAAAGTGAAACCAACGTCAAATTTCTCATTGTTCGCACCAACTTGACGATAATAAAATCTTTTGACTATGATGAAATAGACATTTCAACTCAAACTGTTACAGCCCAGATCTATGGATAAACATTGCTTTGAAATTAGAGACATGGATGCTTTATTATATGAAATGAATATATAAATTGATAGCTTTCATGTTGGAATCATAAATAAAAGTCTCACATGTTCAATCTGCAAAAGAAGAGTTGACACTTTTACAGTGTGTAGTACTATTGACTTGCTGCAAGAAGGTTCTGGGTTTGATTCCGGGCCCGGGGTCTTTCTGCATGGAGTTTGCATGTTCTTACTGTGCATGCGTGGGTTCTCTCCAGGTACTCTGGCTTCTACAGTCCAAAAACATGACTGTTAGGTTAATTGGCATCTCTAAATTGTCCTTAGGTGTGAGTGTGTGTGTACATGGTTGTGTGTCTCTGTGATGCCCTGCAGCGATATTTTGCAGGGCAACACAGCTACATAATATATAATGTGGTTTAAGGACAAAGACTGTTAAATAAAGAATGTTTTTTACCTTTGCAAGTGAAACAAGGGTTTGCTTTTGTATTTTATTTTACAATAGCAGCATTTCTGGCATTTTTGGTCAGGCTCCTTGCCCTAGCAATGCAGGAAGAAAACACTTTCTATGCAGATATTGAAACAATTTTATCTTGGTACCAAAAGTGTTGGATGTATATTTTTGTCGATTGTAGATCAACGAAAATTTTTGAAATTTTAAAATCTCTTCATAATTCTCTGCCAACACAGTAGACGAAAGCAGCAATAATTACCTCTTTTATGCCTTCCAAATTAAAAATGAATAACAAAGTGTTTAACTATTCAAGCACAGTAAAGTAAAGAAGCAGTAGATCTAATTAAGTTATGCCAGCATTCTTTTTGGAGCAATACAGCATTTAAAATCTGCCTTGTTTGATTCAGTAAGAGGCTCACATAGATTCATCTTACTTGCAGCCATATTAAATAAATCATCACAGAGATGCATGTTACACACTGCGATGCCTTTGTAATAAATTACATGAATAATATTTCGATTTTACAGTGTAAGATTAACAGCCACCCATTCTGGAAATGTCTGTGGGTTTCCGTAATGTCTAAAGAGCGGTAGCTTGCAAGAAAAACCCGAATAGCATTTCTATAAAGCTCAAAAGTTTTCTTTAAGTCCCCAACTCTGACGTTGAGTAGTTCCTCCTGTTTATAAAAGGCCTTTTGCGGCAGCTGTGAAGAGAGAGGATGTGACAGCTGGATGGGGATGAAATGTGGGTAGGTGATCAGCCCTGACACTGCTCGTATCTGAAAACAGAGAACAAAGACAAACTCTCTCAAAAAAAGAAAATAGGAAAAAAAAAAAACTCCAGTTCTCCAAACTCTTTCATTTCCCCCCCTTTTTAACACAAACACAAGCAGCCCACGCAACAACAACACAGAGGCAAAGGAGTGCGGCCTGTCATTGCATGGCGTGATATTATGCCGTAGTGTCAGAGTGATGTGCAGGCCAGTGTGATTGGTAAGTGTGAGGCCAGTGTGACGAGTGGCACATAAACAGCTCCACTCACAGGTGATGCTAGACATTTTTCCTTACCGTTCCAATTCCTTATAGATGTCATTGTCTCCTCTTGGCTTCAAATCCTGGCACAAAGAAGAAAAGAGAAAGGAGTGAGATGAGGACAAAGAAACATCTTTAAACTAAATGTATGTCCCTCCAGTGTGTAATGAGATTGATTTCTTAGAGCAACTAATGTAAGGGGGCTGCTGAAACGTGACGGGTTAATGTGAAAAAGGCCTGGTAGATTGGAGGACTCCAAGTGTGAAGGAAGACATATCTGCCGACAGCTTAGGGAGGGAGAGGGAGAATCAGGGGACTTTAAATGTGATACTCCTCACATTCTCAGGTGCATCTCTATAAGTGAAATATCAACAAAAGGTCAGATTATTTCACCTGTTTCAGTAATATTACAATTTATTATATCACGTATTTCATTTAGAGTGAATGGAGTGACAAAGCCTTTAATTCTTTTAATCTAAATTATGCAGCTTAGAGCTAATTTATACCCGAAAAAAATGACCTTTTGAGGATATTCACATAAAACAAACAAATACAAAAAAAAAAAATTATAATAATAATAATTTTTCCTTTTTTTTTGGTCCCAAATATTTCTGCTATCTTATCTCCCCCAAGCACACATTGCCA
Organism: Cyprinodon tularosa; assembly: GCF_016077235.1. Taxonomy (NCBI): domain Eukaryota; kingdom Metazoa; phylum Chordata; class Actinopteri; order Cyprinodontiformes; family Cyprinodontidae; genus Cyprinodon; species Cyprinodon tularosa. Next base: position 1,155,662 of record NW_024038733.1, on the reverse strand, counting down.
CTATCCACTAAGATGTTATGACATAAAGGTACTAGTTAAAGAGGTTTATGGTCTCACAGAGTGATGCACACAGGTGTATTATTATTATTATTAAACTTTTTTGTTAAGTATACAATTCAACATGTGTTAATTCATAGTTTTGATGCCTTCAGCGTGAATCTACACTGTAAAAAAAGTCAGTAAATTTACGGTAAAAAAAGGTAAAAGACCAACAGTTTTTGACCGTCGTACCCAAAAACGTTGCATTACCGTAGAATTACATGGAACTACCGTAAGTCGAAACTGCAAAGAAAGTCAGTAAATTTACGGTAAGAAATGGTAAAAGACCAACAGTTTTTGACCGTCGTATCCAAAAACATTGCATTACCGTAGAAATTACATGGAACTACCGTAAGTCGAAACTGCAAAGAAAGTCAGTAAATTTACGGTAAGAAATGGTAAAAGACCAACAGTTTTTGACCGTCGTATCCAAAAACATTGCATTACCGTAGAAATTACATGGAACTACCGTAAGTCGAAACTGCAAAGAAAGTCAGTAAATTTACTGTAAAAAATTGTAAAATGCCAGCAGTTACTGACCAGAATATTCACAGCATTATACTGCCGTAGAAAATACATGGCATTGTCATAACTGAATAAATATATATCCTAAATAATTGTGACAGTCACGAATGTAGAAAATACAGAAATATAGTGTAAAAATATAAGTAATTGTAAAGTTCTTAAAAAATTGTAATATTGCCAGCAGTTAATTACCCTAAACTTAAAGGAATAGTACACCCAAAACATGATTAGCCTTCATTTTCTACTCACCCCCATGCTGAACAAAACTCTGGAGTACTTTTTTGATATCTCAAATGCATCTGGAGATCTGGGAGGCTTCTTGCTGTCTGCTGACATTCAAATAATGGAGGTCTATGGCGCCCGAGACAGAAAGGTCCACAAAAGTCCACAAAAACTTGTCAATATTCCTCCATACTGCTCGTCCAATGTAATCCAAGTGTCCTGAGTGGGTAGCATCCAGAATTTACTCGAAACGAAGTCATTTAGAATGTTTTTAGAGCCTAAACAGTAGTGTATAGGATTTCCTAATAGCGCCCCCATGCGCGCTCACGATTCTACGGAAGCCGGCAGACCAAACCAGCGCATTCAGCTCGGCAAAGAACTCATGCTCTTCCTCAACACTGAAGACCTCAGACATTTTTCTTTCGTTGTTTCTTTCTTTGCACAGGTAAACAGCACATTTCTTCTTCTACGCTCGCATTATCGGCAGACCAGACGCTGAATGCGCACTTTCTTCCGGTTTGGTCTGCCGGCTTCCGTAGAATCGTGAGCGTGCATGGGGGCGCTATTAGGAAATCCTATACACTACTGTTTATGCTCTAAAAACATTCTAAATGACTTCGTTTCGAGTAAATTCTGGATGCTACCCACTCAGGACACTTGGATTACATTGGACGAGCAGTATGGAGGAATATTGACACGTTTTTGTGGACTTTTATGGACCTTTCTGTCTCGGGCGCCATGGACCTCCATTATTTGAATGTCAGCAGACAGCAAGAAGCCTCCCAGATCTCCAGATGCATTTGAGATATCAAAAAAGTACTCCAGAGTGTTGTTCAGCATGGAGGTGAGTAGAAAATGAAGGCTAATCATGTTTTGGGTGTACTATTCCTTTAACAGTAGCAATCAGCCAAAATTACAAATTTTGCTGATGTTTAGATCTACAATGTAAAAGCGTAAACAAGACTGCAAAAGAATTTTTTACAAAGAACAGAATGCTGGTGTGATATTCTGGTTTCTTTTTTAATAATGCCTTTAATACACCAAACTGAAATCTCAGCAGTAGACCAGGCATCGATCTGGCGATCCACCGATTGCAAAGCAAACTCCTACAGCCAACGCCACCATCACTTATGAGAGTATTTGATCATTAACATTAAGAGAACTGTATGTTAGCCCCTCTTGCTTGAATGAAGCTGAAGTTGGTTTCCAATTGCTGCTTCCAATTTGGGAAATGGCTAAAGGGCAATTCCACCTAATTTTTCACTACAATCAGCATCTTTAATTTACTCTAGCTAAAAAACTACAACACCTAGACTCTTCAAATCTGGACTAGATTATTCTCAACTCATATCAGAATATTTAAAACCAAGTGTGGTGTTTGTAAAACCTTTATCTGATTTGTGAAACTTCAATAAAGAACAATTCTAGTGTTATCCAAAATCATACAAGTTGTAAAGTCACCCATCATTGAAGTTTCACAAATCCCACACTTGGTTTTAAATATTGTGCTATTAGTAGAGAATAGTCTAGATAGTCTACACTGAATGCTCTCTGGTATGAGGAGGCAGGCCGGATCCAGCATTGCCAGACCAAATGACACAGGCTGTAGTTTGGGGACCCCTTGTCTAGAGAGTTTTTCATTTTGTTATTGTGATAAATAGCAGGGTTTACAGTAAATGGAGACTGTTATTTGTCATGTAAACAAATAATTATCTAGTTTGCATTGCTGCTTGATCCTTCAGCATCAGCAGCAAGATTCTTTTAACTCTGTTCCTGTAGTGGTGTCCTGAACTCAACACAGTAAAGTCACTGTGCTAACTAAGGTTGCTAACTAGGGTGCTGAGAGCCCAGTAGGCCTGGTCCTTGTCAAGATGCTGCTACTGTCTTTGAAATCAAATTTCTGCTATTTTTGCACATTCAGGAGGAGAAGGGCAACACATCACAGGTGAGTCCCTTTCACGGTTTTAACTGAAGTTAGCTAACTTTAACCAACTGACAAAGAAATGTGTAGTTTCTGAGCCATGCTGTTTATGTATATGCACTGCAGCTATATATTTTTACTATACGGAACATTTAATCTTCACAGATGCAACACTTCCATTAATGTTTCTGTAGGAACGGCTGCATAGATTATATTTCTGGTCTACTTTAGACTACATGTGCTTAAAGTTATTGTTAATGGCAGAAGCAACTTTTTCCAAGTTTGGTTCAATAATTAATTTGAATTACTTTGAGTGTGAAATGTTCATGCATGCAAGTTAAATCTCTGAAGAACATGTTAGCTTTTGTTTCAATACTTTGGTAATACTTAGAAGTATAAAGCTTGGCATCAGAGATATTATTTAATATTTTCCTTTGATGTCTTGACTCTCACCCCCAAAATACTTGCACTAAAGTCACTGGGTCCATGACAGTTGAAGGATTTTAAAATAAGAGAATTTAAATATTAATATTTTACAGCTTTTCTCAGTTTGGGTGCATCTCTCAGAACAGAATTGAAATTCCTAAAACTACCTGTTCAATCTTCAAATTACTGTGTCACTTCTGCACATCAAAAAATTAGTTTTGCAAGTTTTGCTTTTGTACATCATGTAGCTGGTTATGTACACTTCTATGCTTTTATAATTGTAATTTGCTTTTATCGTCTTGATCAAAATATGTTAACCCTCCTGTTGTCCTCGGGTCAAAATGACCCGCCACTGTGTTAACCCCCCCCCCCCCCCCCCCCCCCCCCAAAATCCCCTAAATGTAATTTTTTTAACTTGAGATTTTAAGACTTTTCCTAGATTGGCCCAGACAATAGAACAAGTTCAGTGTTGCTTTTAGTCTCATTTCCATGTAAGCTGTACAAAAAAAGGTACAAAGATGGTCTTCAGGTCAAAATGACCCGTGAGGCAAATGGAGTTGAAATCAAGGTCACAGAGTTATTTACAAACCATAAAATGTTACAAAGTCTTAGTTGTGTCTCAGATCAATCAGTAGCAGAAGTAAGCAGAGAGTGGAAGGCCAATTTTCCGAGCCACAATGCCACTCAAACTCTTTCACACCTACTCAAGACTGATGCGATTTGATGACCGTGAATCAAGACCAGCAAGATGTATGACAGACAAACTTGCAGCCATAAGAGAGGTATGGGACAAGTGGGTGGAGCGGTTACCCTACCTCTACAATCCAGAGCCTGATGTAACAGTGGATGAGCAACTGGTTCCATTTAGAGGTAATCTGTTTTCATATTTGTAATAAAAGTGATTTTCACTATTGATTTCTTTGACTGTTTTCTGTGACACTGATACTAATCACTGATGCTAATGTCTTTTGTCCAAAGGTTGTTGTCCTTTCCAGCAGTATATGCCCAGCAAGCCAGCAAAATATGGGATCAAGTCATGGGTGGCTTCCGAATCAAGCTATGCTTGGAAAATGCAAGTCTATACTGGGAAGTCAACCAGTGGATGCCCAGAGAAGAACCAGGGGTTGCGAGTTGTGCTTGATGTGACAGAGGGACTGAGGGGTCACAATGTGACATGTGACAATTTCTTCAACTCTTATGAACTCGGACAGCAGCTCCTGAAGAGGAAGATCACCATGGTTGGTACAGTTCGAAAGAACAAGCCTGAGCTCCCACCTGCACTGCTTGGGTCAAAAGAGAGAGAGGTCTTCTCCTCAAAGTTTGCCTTCACACCCACCACCACTCTAGTTTCCTACCTCCCAAAGAAAAACAAGAATGTAGTTCTTCTGAGCACACTGCACAAAGACGGCGACACTAGTGACCGTGAGGACAGGAAGCCAATCATTATCCTGGAATTCAACCGAAACAAAGGAGGTGTGGACAACCTAGATAAGGTGATTGGAGCATATAGCTGCAGAAGAATGACTGCCCGCTGGCCCCTGGTCATCTTCCACAACATCATTGATGTGTCCTCCTACAATGCCTTTGTGATTTGGATAGAGATCAACCCAACCTGGATGTCTCATAAGCACAACAAGAGGAGGGTGTTCCTGGAGCAGCTAGGAAAGGCACTTGTAACTCCACTCATTGAAAGAAGGAAGCATGTCCCCCGCACAGAAGCCTCAGCAGCAGTTGTGAAAGCTATTCAGAGTGCAGCAGCTCCTGATCAACCTGAGGATCCATCTACCACAGCCACTTCCCCAGCTAAGCCAAGTAAGAGGAAGAGATGTCAGTTCTGCCCTCAGACTGTAAAACACATACTGTGTGCTGCAGGTGTAAGAAATATATCTGCAAAGACTGTGCACTTGCATACTGCCCTACATGTGCCAATTAGTTGAATGGGTTATGTTATTTTTCATATTTTTGTATTGTACATCCTCTTGTTCACTGGAGAAAAGTAAAAGAAAATTAGTCACTGTGATGAATAAAAATGCATTCGAAACTCATTTTGCACATTTTTTTTCTTAAGCTATAGAAATTCAAGTGGAGAGGGAAAACTCAAGTATTCACACATTTTGTGGTGAGTGACAATATACAAGATAGAATTTGGTGTTTAAAATTCAATTAAGCTGCTTATATTGGGGGTTTAGTGAAGACGGGTCATTTTGACCCGGAGGATAAAGGGTGTATACAGAAAATGAGGACAACAGGACAACAACGTGTCTGTGTTGAATTCTCAACTTCCAAAATAGCATCAGTTCATTGTGTAAGTCTTAACATGCATAAGTCTTAAAGTTGTCATAATGTGAATCATATATTAATTAATTTATATTCTATTATTTTCTAAATCTGTCCTGAATTGGTAAATTGCTCCCAAGTGAGTCCTGAGTTTCTCTAACAGGTCAGTGTATGAACCATTAGCTCAACCAACGATCAACCAGTTTTCTGAAACAGATTGGAGGTGCATCTTGTGAACCATCAGTTGGCAACATTATGCTCTATATAGTCAGAACACAACACAATGTTACATGTCTGAGAACTGATGAACAAGTATCTGGACAGAGTGAACAGCCAGAGAGAAGAAGAGGAGTGAGGCTGAGGAGGAAATAGTTGGGAGGAAAGCAGAAGAAGAGTCAGAAGAGGCTGAGGACATCTGCCAGTTTCCATCAGTCCAACATCAGGACATGGCTGAGACCCACAACATGACGCTGATGGAGGTCCTCCCACCCTACTGTTCATTCCTTAACCCCACTGAGGAAAAAAGATCCTCAGTGGAGTTAAGGAACAAAGTGACTATGGAAATTAAAATGTAATGTAATTTCTACAGCACTGTACAGTTTTCCTTGAGGAGATTGTCCTGTGGCTCCTTTTCTACTTTTTTTGTTCTCTGCATTTCTGTCTTTTTCTTTCTGAATCACCAAGGCATGGTCCATGAATAAATTATAGCAAAAGCGTAAATCAGTGTTTCTCAATCCTGGTCTTCAGCGTCACCCTGTCCTGCAGGCTTAGGTATTTCCCTTCTGCCACACACCTGAATTGTATCTCTGGATGATTAACAAGCTTCTGCAGTACTTGATTGTCATCCAATCATTTGAATCAGCTGTTCTGGAGTAGAGGCACATCTAAAACATGCAGAGCAGGGGGTGGTGAGGAGCAGGGTTGAGAAACACTGGCGTAAATGATCCTTTTGTAGTCTCTTCTCATGACTAATCAATTTGACTGTCTTATCTGTACATAGAGAGACTATAACTTATTATTTTGAGTCACTGATATGTTAACAGACAGAATTTTAAGAGCTGAACTAAGGATTTTGAAAGCAAACAAATGCTATTTTTCCTGTTTCTACAAATTGTTTTGAGAAATGCGCTTACTGTTTTGTAAATGCCAACAATGACTTGAGAAATGCACCAAAAGTGACTGAGAAAAACTATCCTAGCATAAATTGTCTCAGCTGTATCAATTTGTTTGCCTGTATGAAAAGTGTTCACATTTACAGCTTTGTTTCTGCTAGCTTGCAGGAAATGTAACTTACATAAATGGTTGAAGACAACCTATTGGCCTTCATGAGACTCAGATAAATGGTGAGTATCTATTTCATAAATTGCCTAAAACAGTTATATTTGTTTTTATTTGTTTTTGTTTGTGTATTTTGTCTGGTTGCAGACCAGAGGATCACACCTGTTGACAACAAACAAAGGTTTAACTACTGAATTTTCAGTCAGAAATGATCGCACCACCTGGTTGAAGTACCTGTGTCCATATGCAAGTCAACAAAGGTGAAACAAACATTTAAGCGAATAAGATGTTCATGTAGTGCATCTTTCTAACTTTTTCTTTTTGTTTTCCAGCAGAGAGGAAACACCCGATTGACAACATGCGAGTCTCAATTTCAACCTGTGACTGGGAAGACTACAACCATCCTGAGCAACGTCTGATCTCAGCGACTTGTGACTCTCAACCCAGAACAAGAATCCTTTTATCACCATTTTGTCTTCTACAATATGTTATCTCTTATGTGGACACATACTGTTTGTTTTGTTTCTGTTTTCCAGATCTCAGTAATACCGTGAGGAAACTGGACAGAAAATAGAATCAGTTCTTTTTTTAACTTGACTTTTTAAATAGAAATTGTTTCTTTAAGTGGATTACTCGTAATCTGTATTTTTGTTTAATTAGAAATTATTTTCTTTATAACTTTCTGTATAGAAATGCTTGACAAGTCACACTTCCTTGTGTGTTGTACTATAATTTGTATGGTAAAATTCTGGTAGGAACAGAGACCAGTAATTTACCATAAGTTTTTTTTGGGGGGGAGGGTTTACAATAAAATGTCAATATATCATCCAGTCTGGATGTGTTTTTCACTCATGGAGATATTATGCCTCAGTCAGCATGACCGTATTTACTACGGCAAAACCACATTTTATTTTTTTTTAAATGTTTTAGGAAGTACGGTATTTTACCGTATTTTAAAAATACGGTAATAAACTGGCAGCTGTGGTTGCCAGAATTTTACCGTATATTAAAAATACGGTAAAATCCTGCATTTAGCAAATACGGTAAAAAACTGGCAGCTGTGGTTGCCAGAATTTTACCGTATTTTAAAAATACGGTAAAATCCTGCATTTAGCAAATACGGTAAAAAACTGGCAGCTGTGGTTGCCAGAATTTTACCGTATTTTAAAAATACGGTAAAATCCTGCATTTAGCAAATACGGTAAAAAACTGGCAGCTGTGGTTGCCAGAATTTTACCGTATTTTAAAAATACGGTAAAATCCTGCATTTAGCAAATACGGTAAAAAACTGGCAGCTGTGGTTGCCAGAATTTTACCGTATATTAAAAATACGGTAAAATCCTGCATTTAGCAAATACGGTAAAAAACTGGCAGCTGTGGTTGCCAGAATTTTACCGTATTTTAAAAATACGGTAAAATCCTGCATTTAGCAAATACGGTAAAAAACTGGCAGCTGTGGTTGCCAGAATTTTACCGTATTTTAAAAATACGGTAAAATCCTGCATTTAGCAAATACGGTAAAAAACTGGCAGCTGTGGTTGCCAGAATTTTACCGTATTTTAAAAATACGGTAAAATCCTGCATTTAGCAAATACGGTAAAAAACTGGCAGCTGTGGTTGCCAGAATTTTACCGTATTTTAAAAATACGGTAAAATCCTGCATTTAGCAAATACGGTAAAAAACTGGCAGCTGTGGTTGCCAGAATTTTACCGTATTTTAAAAATACGGTAAAATCCTGCATTTAGCAAATACGGTAAAAAACTGGCAGCTGTGGTTGCCAGAATTTTACCGTATATTAAAAATACGGTAAAATCCTGCATTTAGCAAATACGGTAAAAAACTGGCAGCTGTGGTTGCCAGAATTTTACCGTATATTAAAAATACGGTAAAATCCTGCATTTAGCAAATACGGTAAAAAACTGGCAGCTGTGGTTGCCAGAATTTTACCGTATTTTAGAAATACGGTAAAAAACTGGCAGCTTTGGTTGCCAGAATTTTACCGTATTTTAGAAATACTGTAAAAAACTGGCAGTTTTGGTTGCCAGAATTTTACCGTATAAAGACGGTAAACTTCTGGCAACTCAGCTGCCAGTTTTTTACCGTAAAATGAGGCCGTTTTTTTTTACAGTGTACAATTTTCATAGTCATGAAAATAAAGAAAACTCTTTGAATGAGAAGGTGTGTCCAAACGTTTGGTCTGTACTGTACGTCTTTGGTAAAGCTTTAGGCCAATTTATGTTAAATAATTACATTTTGGGGACCTCTCAACTGGTCCCAATAAGGGGGCAGCAATACTGGGTTTATTAAGCATTATTTCACAAAATGTAAACCCCAATCCATCCATGGCATGACATTTTATTGTATAGTCAAGAGAAATGCTCAAGTCTGTAAAAATGACATTATTATTTTCTCTTCACTTGACACAAAAACAACCCATGTGAAGCTGACATCATTTAGGATTTTCAAATCAGCTTAAGTAGAAGATTAAAAACCTAAATAATTTAAGGCCATAGATTGTGCACTTAGAATATTGTTTTATAGTTGAAATACAATTAAAAATGGTGTAATTACATGAAATAAATGTTTTTATATTTGTGAAAAAGTTCATTTGTTATTAAAAATTGTATATAAAGAGAATTTGTATTACTATTATTAGTATGTGAAACATATTTTTAATAATTTCTGAACGAAATCTTAGAAAAAATTTCCATTTTGAATGATATCTTAATTAACGGAGATGTCCTTAATGAGCCATTTTATTCTGTGCTGGAGACGACTAAATAACTTACCATGTAGACTGAACCCTGGGGAGGAGCCTGTTTGGGAGGATAAGAGAACAAAAATAGTGTTAATGAACAACCAGTAACAAGAAAGGAGAGAAAATGGAAAAGGAGGATGAAAGCAAAGTATAAGAAGTACACTTCAGAGAGAAGAAAGTGAACCTGAGAGACAAAAGGGAGAGAGTAGAGAGGTAAACACTAGTGGGAGAAGAATAGAAGAAAGCATATAAGGAGTGAAATTCATCAGAGGGGATTTTGTTCTTGAAAATGCCTGAATTCATCACCTGTCTTATATCCTCTGGATTCTCATAGATGTTCTCCGCTTCACCAGACTGGACAGACAGTGACTGCTCAATACCTGAGTGCAGAGAGAAGCGACAGGACGCACTCTCATGAAGTGGGGGCACATTCATTACAACAAGCCCAGAGGATGTCATGGCCCACATCACTCAGACGTGGGGCCGACAGGGGGGCCTGGAGATGGACGGAACAACGGAGAAGCTGTCAAGAAATAAATCGCTGGAAGACTCACCACGATCAGAAATGTGTCTCTGTCTCCATAGCAACACGCCAACAGCTGCTGCAACCAGGGGGACCAGGAGTAATAAAGCAGAGAGAGAAGGGTGCGGAGAGGAGGTAGTGATGGTGACACGCTCTGCAACAGGGGTGGGGTGTAAAAAGAAGCAAAAGGACAAAAACATGAATGTCTCAGAGCGATGCTAATGTTAAACACACAAGGGTGAGTGGATGGCCCAGAACTTATCTGTGTTTTGCTGTTTGGGTCAAGATGGAGCAACCTTATTTTTTTTAATATTCATTTTGTTATGAAAGGACCTTGCAGTTGCGGTTTTCCCGCGAACATGTTTCATGCATTTGCATCATGCTGCTGTCAGTCACAGGCAATGATTGTTGTGGAAGATGATGAGAAAATCTGAGACGTTCTTAGGCACAGAGGGTAGCCTCTGGAATTCCTTTGCAGATATCGATCAGATATACCTCCAGTTTGGACTGCAAAACCTGACAATTTAAAATGGCATCTTGGAGACCAGGTGTCAACTGATGCTTACACCACTTCCGTACAGAGTGGAGTTTACAACTGCATAATTATTCCATACCCTATTCCCAAAACAAACAGGATAGAATCTAGATATTCTCTCATTTCTTCCTTTTTCCTCCCATTGAGCTACTGCCTGGAGGCAAAAATATAAACATAACAAACAGCCAGGCACATCAATACAGCTTTATAAACAGGTGAGCTAAAAAGTGATCAACACACACATTACATAAGCACATTATTATCTTACTGTTGTGCTATTCAAATTTCATGGGAAGAGTGCAGCTTTGTGAAGTCCTTGTTTGCATACTGAGGATTACATCAGTGTTGCAAAACAGAGCCACAGGGAAGCTGGGTTATTCCTCAGCTGTCTTCTCCACATTCATGGAGTACAAACCAATTAGATATCTGCCAGGCATCCTGAAAAGATTCGTAATAAATGTCAAACAAGCTGAGGCTTTTATTAATACGCCAGTTATAAAGGCTTAAAAAGTTTCCACAAGCTTTGAACTTTTTTTTCCCCCACTGCAATCACCCAGTTTAATGTATTTTTGGGGGGGTTGATGATGGAACAAAAACTACACAGTAATTGTGAAGAAGAAGGAAAGGCATTTAATCTAGAGCAGTAGGGTTTTTTGCTGGTAGTGGTGGTGGGTTCTGTTTCTATTAGCGTTACAGCTCTAAAAACAGAATTTTTATTTAGAAAATAGCCTAAGTTCAGTTTTTATATTAGATTTACATTAATATATTCTTTTACTGGGCCTTGATCTAAACCAACAGTTTTTGGCCCTGGCCATATGTTTTTTTGTCATCATCCTTCTGGAAGGAGGCCATTCTACCCAGCGTAACTCTAGAAGGGCTTCTTACAGGTAGAAAATCACACCTGCAGGATGAGGCTGCCACCCATACTTATTTGTAAAGGAGTAAATGGGGCTGAATACTCATACAGACCACATTTGAGATTTGTACTTTAAAAAATGTTGAAAAACATGTATTTTTTTTATGTTAAATGAAAAGAAATAGGGAAAATCACATGGTATAACATGTTGGAATTTCTTCTGGTTTGACTAAGGCCTTCATTCAACCTGGTAAAACTTAAATTACCTTTTGCAACATTAGTTATCTAGAGCTGCATTAAATTTTTGCCCAAATCTTGTAGGCTGTGGAAAACATTTTCTAACACATCCTAATTATTCTCAGTGGGGTGAAGGTCTGGGTTTTTTGCTGGCTAATCCATGTGTGAAAATGATGTCTCATTTCCTTGAACCACTTCTGCACAACTTGAGCCTGAAGCTGTCATGTCGAAGCATGCCCACACCATCACCGAAGAATAAATTCTTGGTCCTTGCCTACATTCAGGTAAGCAGTTGAAGTCATTCTTTGGGCACATGACCTTAAAAGACCTACACTTGACCAGCTGTGTCAACTCAGATCATAGCTCTGCCCCCAGAGGACTGTACCTCTGGAAGAGGATAAATCTAGATCGTATGGATTGCTCCAGAGCAAAGTCTTTATGCTCTGTAGCAAAGTGAAACCTTTTCGACTGAATAGCCTCACTGATCAGGGGTTTTATTAGGGTCACAGAGCTGCGTAGTCCCAAACCCCTAAATTTCCATCTCATTGTGTAGATAGAAATACTTTTAACCAGTCCACCCCTTCATACTGTAGTTATTGGGGCTTTTCTTTTTGTAAAACTCAATTTAAAGATTAAGGCATAAGTGTTATGTTTTTCTTTCTTTTTCGCCAATCATTTTCTCTAACATATGAGGTTTGTGTATTTCTTAATAAATAACTAAATCCTAATAGGATAAAACATTTCAGGGGTTTGATTGCTTATTTAAGCATTGTAAGTAAAATTCAGTCCTTTTTTTATCTTTAAATGATTTCTATTTGAAAAAAATAACTGACCCTTGAGTCTCACCCTGACCTCTGTGTCACGGTTTTAACCGGTTTCAGAATGATCCATCAATTATGTGCTGTGTGAGGAGTAATTGATTGAAGAATAAATGCAGGGGATGCTAATGGAATACTGTAGTGCTATAGCTGACCCCAGGACTGCCACGCACAGCCTCCCAGGCTAGCTTTAATGCATGCATTATGTTAATGGAGTGCAGTGAAGTGAGGCCTAGATCGGTAAATTTCACAGGTCTCTGCAGCGGCTCCTCTTTCTATCCTTCTGTCTCCACAATCGGCACTTACTCCCGTTCTCTGCTGTTTCATCTCAAATGAGGTGGTGGTGTTGGGGGGGTGATTTATATCACAGTAATTGTAGTGTGGAGTGGCGCAAAGGATGCAGACCAAAGTAATGCTTGAATGCTTCCCAAAGGATGAGTAAATTGAAGATATGGAAGAAAATCCCTCACACTGAAAGTATTTTGTGTGCTGCTGAGCAATTTGATTGCTTCAATTTGGTTTTCTTTGTACTATGCCATCTGCAAAAGAAATTCGTTATTATATTGTGTTGTGTTTTTCTTTTTTCACATTTTGAATAACCACTCTATTTTATCTGTGTTTTAGATATCCGGAAACAAATGAATACACACTAGGGTGTCATGCTGAAGTAAGCAACACATACCCCTTTGAGCTTTTCCACTTTTCTTATACATTGTATTTTGGAAGGTTATCCTACGACCAACAAAGTTTATGCAAACAGATGCACTGAAGTGGAAGAGATTTTCCACAACTTCTATAATGTGCCTCCTTTCTTCCGATACCTCTAAATAAAATCTGGGGCTAGTGATTGTCTTCAGATCTCACCTAAAAACCAAAAGGATGCCATGCAATTTAAGCACAGTACAAACGCAGTTCTTCTGTGAAGGCCTGAGAGGTTTGTTAAGGAACACACAGCCTCTACTAAACACAGCAACACAAACAGGTGAAAGATATAGATGTAGAGAAGCAAAAAAAGGGGAGATTTAAAGCTTTGGTAGGAGAATTTGCTGGCAGCACAATGAATGATCTTTTTGGAGAGTGTTGAAAAACATTGCTGAAAAACACACAACAAGTATTGCTTGAGGTTTGAGTTAAGCTCTAAATAGGAGAAATCAGACAGTCAGAGTGCATAAAAATGAAATCAATTTTTCCTGAAATGAACAAATTTTTTCTTGAATTAAGCAGGTAAGTGAAACACCTTTCCAATGGAATAAGACAATTTACATATCAAATAAGAAAAAACAAAAGTGCATAACATCTAAATATCTTATTTGAAGGTTAAAAATGCTCATTCCAGTGGCGGATTATCTTATTTATCTACTCAAGTTAAGGGTAAATACACTTATTTTAAGAAATTTCTACTTGTTTTTCAATAGTTTCTGCAGTGTAAAGGAAGGTAAAACTCTCAGATGAGAACAAAATAATAATCTTTCACTTAAACGGACATGGAATAGAATTTGGTAGCACAATCATGCTATAAAATTACTTTTCTTTAGCTGGGTCAGAGTTCATTGGATTTTTTTTTTTTTCAAACTAAAGACAAAGACTAGGTAAAAACCTGTCAGAGCCCTGAGAGACTTGAGACTGGGGAGGAAGTTCACATTCCTGCACAATAACAACCTAAACATACATCCAGTGTCATGATATGCCCTGATAGCTTACCTTAATTATTTACTTCATTCACCTGTCTAACCCTGCCCGGTTCCTAAGCAGCGCCTATCTTAGGCCCCGTCCACACGAAGTCAAAACGAACACGAAACGCTGATATTTTCCAAAACGTTTGCCGTAAAGACGGAGACGTAAAATAAATGTGAGCGTCCACACGAATGCATGAAAACGCTGCAAAATGTATGCCAGGCCTGTAAGTGGCGCTGTGGTGCCAAAGCAAAAATAAGCGACGAAATGTTGGGCATGTGCACTAATATTTATACATGGTTGCCCTGCGGGTCCATTTTCGTGGTTAAGTGAAATTCAGGTGCTGAACTATGTCGTCGATATTGCTCTGTTCTTCCTGGAGATATTCCAGAAGAAGAAGATTCTGTTGTAAGCCCGACAGCAGGGTGAGTAGCATTAGCAACGGCGCCATTGTTGTTGTGATACTGGTCGCGCATGCGTGTGTAGAGTCGACGCTATGACGCATGCGTGTAAAAAAAAATATGCGGTTAGGGCGTAAAGATGGAAACGCGAAAACGGCGTTTCAGAATCTTCCCACTCTATAGGCTGAATAAAAAAATGATCGTTTACAGACCCCCGAAACGCCGGCTTCGTGTGGATGAGAGGCTGGTTTGGTGAAAAATTTGTGCGTTTAGGCCAGGGTTCGTCTTCGTGTGGACGGGGCCTTATTTACCTCAATCTGTCGATTTATATTCGGCTCAGCCCAGCTATTGGGGCCAGATCATTGCTTGATTCCTGTTTGTTTGTCTCATTAGTTTTAGTTAAGTCCCTGGTTCATGTTGCTGTCCATGGAGGCCAGTGGATTGAGAGGGTTTTGAGTTTGTCTCTTGTCTTCTGATCGTTTCCCGGCTGTTGTGCACGGAACCCTCAGGGTTTTGGCTCGGAATGCGGGGACAGTCGGTTTTAAATCCCATAAGCCTGGCTCCTAGTTAGAGACCAGTTTAAAGTTCCTGCAATTATTCCTAATACCATGTCTTGTCTCTGTCCCACAACCTCTGAGCCTGCCTGTCTGCATCTGTGGGTTTCTATCTGAGCTTGTTGCTAAACGCAAGAAACTTTTCTTTCTGATGGATCTGTCTGTTCCTGTCAACCCCTGACAGGGCTGGGGACTCCTGGATTCAAGAACTGTTCCTGTCTGATCTGTTTCCCTAACCTGAATTGGATTCCTGTCCGCTTGCAAAGGTTGCTGCGGTGGGGGGCACTCTCTGGGTGGCTGTGTGCTATAGCTTGTTTGGCAGTCCATTGGCTGGATCCTGCGTTCGGAGAGGAGGCCCTGAACTGTTGAACCAGGTAAGTGACTCACATGGATAATCATCTTCCTTCAGATTTTCCCACATCCAGCGTGCCAGTGATGGGTTGTTCCCCACCCCCTTCAGCCGCTACAATCTGCAGTTCCACAGCTCCCCATGTCTGTTCTGTTATCTTTATTGTAATAAACATTTTGAACTTTCCCACTGCCTGTCTAACCTTGAATAGTGGGCCCATCTGTCCCGTTTCATGATAGCCAGGTTACAGTGGATGCTTATGTGTTAAAAATGGTCCGATCAAAGTCCAGCAATTTTTCCACCTAACGTCATGCGCCTTCTCTCATAATATGTGGTAAAAAAGAGGACCCAAATGCAGAAACAGATGACGGAGGTGATGTTCTGTGTTTTAATAACAATAAACAAGAATATACAGGAACCAACAGGAGGGAAATGGGAGAATCAAACAAGGAATCGATGAAAAAAAAGTAGCTTAGACACTAAAGCTACTACAGCTTTAGTGAACCAGCTGTAGGAGTGTGTTGAACTAAGGGGAGGAGATTAATGAAAGCACACAACATGGTCAACTATCGTTGATACTGACCCTACATAATCTATGACTACATTGAAATCCCAAAATATATCAAAGTTTGTGGTAGAGCAGTAATGGTGAAAAAACGTGAAAAACAGTTGAATGGGATATGAATACTTTTTAAAACACCTTAGACTTTGCTTTTCTTCAGGGCAAATAAGAAACGCTGTGATAAAATGTTCATCCTTTCTTCCTAAAAGTGCTATTTATATATCTTTAGATGTCACCTCTTATGGTTACATTATTCATTATTACCCACGGATTTTTTTGTAACCTTGCACATTTGCAGTATTTGTGCAACCTGACACTTTAAACAGTGTTATGTAGGCCAAACAGCGCTCAGTTTATTTGAACTTTCTATGCTGCTCAGTCAAAATTATTTATATATATATATTATAATGTCCTGGTATAAACTTACCCTTGATGGGCATCAGGGCATCATAATCAGCTCCGGGTCTTTTAGCCAAAGTGATGTAGTGGATTGCAGTGAGGTAACTAGTCTCCGCTGAAGGGATCCATTTAACTGTCACATCCTCCTGTGCTACCCCACAGCCAACAATACAATAAGCCTGAATAATTTAGTTTTTGTGAGAATAGATGTCCCAAGGTCCTATCTTATTATAGTCACATATTAGATAGGTAAGGGCGATGAAAGAAAGAGAAAGAAATCTTTTATATATTTTATGTTTTATAGAAGAGGAATCTGCACACAAAATTACCTAACCTTGCAGTGCCAGGCATATTCATTTTGGTTTGAGCTTATCTGAGATTCCTACCGCTTTAAAAAAAGATCAGTTCTTTTTACACAAAGCTGCTGCATCAAGTTAATAAAAGTGCTTTGCCCCCTTACAAGTTTGTTCTTCTTTTGCTTCAAATCATTAAAATTTTATTACCAGACAAAGATTGAATTGTAAATGCAGTTTTAAAATTATGGTTTTTGCCTTTTTTTTTTTACTGTTATCCAAACCAAGCTGACCCTGTGAAAATAGGGTCAGGTTGTCAAAGGCTACTGTACCAAATACCATCCAAGGTTTTGATTCAGTTTTACAAGCCAGAGCCAGGCCTGATTTCATTCCTTGATAATTCCACTAACCGTGTTTGGAGGAAGAAGAATGATGAGTGCCATCCTAAGAACACCATCCCTACTGTAAATCATGGAGGTGGTAGTGTCATGCTTTGGGGTTGTTTTTCTGCATATGGGACAGGGCGACTGCACTGTATTAAGGAGAGGATGACTGGGGCCATGTATTGCGAGATTTTGAGGAACGACCTCCTTCCCTCAGTTAGAGAATTGAAGATTGGTCAATGCTGGGTCTTCCAACATGACAGTGACCCGAAGCACACCGCCAGGATAACCAAGGAATAGATCTTGAAGAAGCATATCAAGGTTCTGGCATGGCCTAGCCAGTTTCCAGACCTAAAACCAATAGAAAATCTCTGGATTGAGCTCAAACTCTGTGTTTCTCAGCAATAGCCCAGAAACCTGACTGATCTAGAGAAGATCTGTGTGGAGGAGTTGGCCAAAACCCCTCCTACAGTGTGTGCAAGCCTGGTAAAAAACTACAGGAAACATTTGACCTCTGTAATTGCAAACAAAGGCGTACCAAATATTAACATTGATTTTCTCAGGTCTTGAAATACCTATATGCAGCTTTGTGATACAAATAAATAGTTAAAAAAAATCATACATTGTGATTTCTGGATTGTTTTCTGTTTTTGTTTTTAGATTTTTTTTTTTTAGATTATTTTTAGATTATCGCTGTGGACATGCACCTACATTGACAATTTCAGACCCCTCCATGGTTTCTAAGTGGGAGAACTTGCAAAATAGCAGGGTGTTCAAAGATTTTTTCCCCATCCTTTAGTTAAAACAAAAAGTAATATAGGTAGTATGTCATTTAATGATTCCACATTATTATCTGATTTTTGATATTAGATGAAAAAAACAATGTTTCCAAAAACAAATTTGGTTTGTTAAAAGCATAAAATCTCATATTTTCCTGCATGTATTTCTTGTGTGAGGCTTTAATTCTACTGGATTTCTTAAAAAAAACTTATGCTCAAAAACATTTTGTCCTTTGACCCTCTGAAGTAAATATAAAATTTGACATATGGTATCTGTCAGAGGGCGTTCTAGTTTTCAAACCGCAGGATTTCTGGCGGATGAACTCTTTTATCCGCAGCAGATCGCTTCATGGAGCACACATCCTTGTATTTTCTACACTCATGGTTCATTATCTCTGCAGATCTGACAGGAAGTCCGCCAGGACTCAGTGATTCTGAAATAATACCCTTGATCTAAGAAAAACAAAACATCACAAAGCAGAACATAAACCATCTTCCCAAAATTACATCTCACCTGTTGGGGGCACTGTGACAGTTTCAACTGCCCATATGCTCTGGCCGTTTTTCAACTGCAGGATGCAGGTGTAATTCCCTGCTGCATCAGGGCTGATGGGCAGCGGCAGGATGGTGCTGATGCTGCCAGGGCCGTTGCTTGACATCTGCAGCTGCCGAGTCTTATCTTCATGTTTCCACACAACACTCTGAACCTCTGAGCGCTCTGAGTACCGGCACAGCAGCTCCTGGTTTGTCGGATAATTGTAGATTTTGACTGTAGGAGAAAAAGGATGGCATAGGAAAGAGAAACCAGAAACAAGAATGCGTTGGTGAGAAAAAACGATCAGCTCGGATGAGAAATGAGAAAGAGTTGAAATGTTTGTGTGTGAATATTTAAAAGGGCAAGAAGGGAAAAAGAGTAATGAGGGAAGGGGACTGTGATATGAAAAATACAGAACAATCTGAGGAAGGGTCAAAATAATATATATTCATTAAAGTGATTTACTGCTAATGCATTGGTTGACTGTGACTGATGCTGGGTGTCTCATCAAACTGTAATAAGAATCCATCTGGGCGTAATCAAGCCCTGCAGATCCCCACCTAACACACACACATGCCTAAAAACACACACTTCAGCCTTGATAAGTGTGATCAGCGTGGGCCACCCACAGCCTCGATGGGAGGGCAGCAGGTATAATCACACATAATGATACTTCTAACGACGGAGGGGTAAAAATATATGCCTCACATGATTGGGGAGTGGGTAGAGGAGTGTATGTGTGCAACGGATGCAGATTTGTGAAGCAACGTGACAATGACAGTGACGGATCGAACGGTCATGTCTGGGC
This sequence comes from Cyprinodon tularosa, assembly GCF_016077235.1. Taxonomy (NCBI): domain Eukaryota; kingdom Metazoa; phylum Chordata; class Actinopteri; order Cyprinodontiformes; family Cyprinodontidae; genus Cyprinodon; species Cyprinodon tularosa. The sequence goes on along the minus strand of NW_024038733.1, from coordinate 1,136,509 downwards.
AGCTGTGATGGATGCCGGTGGAGCTGTGATTAGTAAAGCCTTCCAAGGCCAGCCTGACAGGCTGTTGTAAGTGTACCAGAGCATGTTGAGTTTTTGTATCTGCGGGTGTGTGTGAGTGCTCCAGCAAATATAGGGGGAGAACTCCCTGAGGCATGCTCATAATAATCAACAGGTGATTAGCTGAATTTTAAATTTATAAATGTAATATATTTCTCTTTCAGGTACAATAATACAGTTAATGTTTTCATTTAATAATGCCACATTCTTCAAATGGCCCCAGGACACGTATTCTTCATTTGTTATTCTCACTCAGAGTCAGTGAATAAAGCCCTGAAACCAGTAAAAATGTAATGTCTCACTCAAGGACTCTTCAGCAGGGGCGATGATTGCTAAAATACCTCATGAGACAGGTGCTCCGGTTAGAGGGTTGTCTCTCTAAACGCTGCCTCATGTTAGATCAGTGGTTGTCATCTAAAAGCTTTGCAAATGCATCAGTTGAGATTAACATGGTGAACATTTTTGAAACCCTGTGGCTTTCATGTTTATGCATAAAGTCACAGAGTAAATAAATACAGGTGCAGGGTGATAGTCTTGGTAGGTATACAGTTTAGGTTTTTGAAATATTTGTTTACACAAAGCCACATAAGATGAAAATTTTACTTGCAGCTTAGAGGAATTGTACAAAATTTGCTTTCCCCCCAAATGGGCAAAAAGTGCCTTTTGAATAATAGATTTATTGATAAGGGAGCCGAAAATCGAACATTTTAGCAACAAAAAGACGAAAATTTGGAAGGGTCAAGGTGAGGTTGTCAGACTTCTGGTGGTTATATTGTCCTGTGCAATAAATTCCTTGCAAATTATACTTTTTACTGTACAAAAGGTGTAAAAATTAAAATGAAGGATTGCCTCCGAGCATTTCAATTTCATCTGAACAGCTAGACAGCTAGAGCAACAGCAGCTGAGAAAATACTGCACTGAAACAAAGGATTTGTCCTACGTATACCACAACTAAAAAATTGCAGCTGCACAAATAGATAAACTTATGGCCTACTGGAAACACATGTTATATGGTTAGATGAGCAGAAACATTAGGCTTTTTGGCCATAAGGATGTTTAATGAAATCAAAGTTAGGCTTAATGCTGTGGGTCTGTTTCACTGTCATTGGTACTGCATAGCAACAGTGGATGCAGTCATGGATCGGGAGGGGAACTCAACCCCCCAAAAACAGATAGATACAGTAGTAAGAACAACACAAACTGCTTGTGCTGATCAAGAAACCCTACCCTTGGTGCGGGTCGGGTCCCTGTCTCTAGTGGGGGACTTTGCATTTATATTTTTGTTTCTTGTGATGGCAGGATAGAGTAGGAAAAAGACAGAAAAAGAACAGCCCTCAATTTATTGCTACTGTATGTCTGCATCCCACCCATGGTAGTTTGTAAAGGCCAGGTGAGTACAGTTAACTTTGCTTGTTGTAACTGCTAGGTGCAGCAGCAAGACAAAAAGAAAAAAGAATAGAAATGAAATCAATTTTAGCTTCAGTTAATAAGGGAACATGGTTAGTAACTAGTATTAAAGTATTTTGAGTAAATTGAAATACTTATTGGTAAAATATGTGATCTCCTTTGCAATTGAAATGAACTATACTAATTTAATAAGCTATGCATGACAATGGACCATAACAATGGCTCGGACTATTGTTTTTTGCTCTTGTCCAGCTCTTATGATGGTTGATGATAGGAATGAAATCATCATTTAAACACCAGTTCTGGCATTCTCGATGGATGCTATATGGATCATAATCCGAGGATTGATAATCCATAATACAAGCTGTCGAAATGAGTTTCCTCTATACAGTAGGAGGGCTGACTCCTACAGGCAGGGTGGGGAGCTTGAACAAATAGGGGAGAACAAAGTAGAGCTGCTGCTTTTCTGCATAAAAAGAAGATAAGATGGTTTAAATTCCAGATGGACCACTGTATGCCACCCTCTGGAGGTTTTTGTGGGAGTTCTGACTGAGGAGACCCTCTTGAAGACCCAGAACTCTCTTGGGAGAGTATATACCCCGTTAGGCCAAGGATTGCTCCCTTTGGATGCCTAAGAATGAAATTGAGGATGTTGGTGGAGGAGGTACCTACATTATTAAAGTCTCCGCATCCAACCCTTGTTTTTGGAGTCCTTTAAGTTAGATTTGTGACTAAAGACTAAACAGAGGTTAACTCAGACAAAACAATGCTGAGCACAGTTGTTAACACATTTCTATACATTTATATTCACTGTGTGATTAGCAAGCATCCTTGGTTGTAGGAGGCCAGCTTAAGGAGCCGAGGTGCTTTACCATTTAAAAGATTAATCTAAATAAAATTCAAACTACATCCCAAGAGATTCCTGCCACCAGTCTTCTATTGTTCCTCCAACTGCTGACAAAGACTTTCCTCATAATTTATGGCTTGCCAGTCACATTTTTAATGGAACAATGAGATGAGAAAGAGCTTTAAGAGACAGCAGATCCTTGATGGAATCTCACTGTGGTCCCAGTCTCTTCTTTTTCTGTAAGCATCTCCACAACAATTGCAAAGCCTTCTGCTTTACATTTATGTAGAAACAGCAAAAGAGTTCAGTGTTTCTGCGACTAATGATGTGGCAACTGACAGAAGTTCTTTCTTTATGCTTCATAAGCTTGAGTTTATCAACCATCCTCAAGCTGACATGATACCATTACTTCATAATTTTGTTTTCTCTGTGGCAAAGAGTTTCCAAAACTAATGTTTTTATTTGTTTATATGTATCACTCACTTTTTGGTTTACAAAGACCAAAAAAAAAAAAAAAAAAAGTGAGAATAGAAAAAAAAAGGTTATTGTATAGCAGAGTTTTTTCTAAACTTACTGGGGAGAGGAGTCCTGAATGACAAGCTTCAAAGATGCACTATTCCATTTAGGAGAGTTTGAGCAGCAGCATTTATCATTTGACTTTTAGAGCAAGGTTTCCTTCAAAAAAGTAACATTTACTGAACACTTATATTATGTTTGCTTGCAGATGGAGTAAATAGTTATGTTCTGACATATGGCATGGTTTATGAGATTAACCCTAACAAAGTGTTTTGATAGCAAAAAACCATTAATAGTTTATGAAAATAACAAAGATTGGGATTTTTATTAGAAGAGAAAAGAATAATATAATAACAGTGACCACAGATCAACTCGTGGGTTTGGATTTTAATATAAGTGATTGTTAAAACCATGATTTAATAATATAAAATAGTATAAGCATATGCTTTAAAAGCTTATTTAAACTGTAGTTTTTTGACAAGGGTGTTCAACCCCTTTTTGCCGGAATATTAATTGAATAAATCAAAGTTAAGATATAAAGTACAAATTGTAAAATTGTACTGTAGTTTTAAACATATTAGAGGGAATAAACAATATGCATTGTTCGGCAGTTTTTTTTTGCATAGAAATATATAGGAGTTTGGGAAAACACATGCTGTTTATATACAGGACCAAATCTTTGTTACAGATAATATCTTTTATTAGTCAGATCTTAGAAAATTCGGCAGCAGTGTATCCAGTCCAATCTATTCAGCTTCTTTTAAATGTGATTTTTTTTATTGTAGACATTATTACACGTTAGACTCAAAGTATTCTCCAAAAAGTTGACAGGGTTTTTTTTTTTTTAATCATAGATACAAACTGATGACAGTGCCCCATGAGTAAAATTGAATCATAGAGCAAAAATTACATTACAGCGGGGATGTTTTTCTATCCCTGCCACAATTTCCCTTCAGAAGTTAATTATTTAAACAATGATGTAAGTAGAAAAAATGTTGAGAGCAATAACCAAACTTCAACAACTAAGTGATTCATATTTTTCAGTTTATGAAACCTCCTGAAAAATTGATTAAAGAGGGATAGTTGGATGCATTTGGTTGCTTTTTATAATACAGACGGGAGCAGGTTATGCTGGTTAGTCATTTTAACAGGGATGGATTATGTATATTTGTTTTTAGATGTCGTGATTTGAGGGGACTGAGTAAATTCACAAATGAATAAAAGGATTTTATACATTTTTTTTTTTACAGTAGTATTGAAAATGTTTGGATGCTTATTCTAAACATTTTCTTCTAAATGTGTCCCAAAAAATATGATCTTGTGTCTCATATGTCAAATCTCTTATATTATTTTTAAGTGTTTGGTTTTCGGTTGCAGTTATGTTTTAATAATTTTCCTGCTGTTCGTGTTTTCTAACCTGTGGCCGTTCTGTTCATTTCTTTGTATTTATTTTCATAGTTTATTCTTTTAGACTTTTCCCTTGATGTTATGTCTGTGTCTTAGTTCAGCTCCATCTACAGGTGCTGGTCATAAAATTAGAATATCATGAAAAAGTAGATTGATTTCAGTAATTCCATTTAAAAAGTGAAACTTGTATATTATATTCATACATTACATACAAACTCATATGTTTCAGATGTTTATTTTGTTTAATTTTGATGATTACAAATGACAACAAATGAAAATCTCAAATTCATCATATCAGAAAATTAGAATATTACTGAAGACCAATAAAAACAAAGGATTTATAGAAATGTTGGCCAACTGAAAAGTATGAACATGAAAAGTATGAGCATGTACAGCACTCAGTATTTAGTTGGGCCTCCTTTGGCCTGTATTACTGCAGCAATGCGGCGTGGCATGGAGTCGATCAGTCTGTGGCACTGCTCAGGTGTTATGATAGCCCAGGTTGCTCTAATAGTGGCTTTTAGCTCTTCTGAATTGTTGGGTCTGGTGTATTGCACCTTCTTCTTCACAATACCCCATAGATTTTCTATGGGGTTAAGGTCAGGAGAGTTTGCTGGCCAATTAAGAACAGGGATACCATGGTCCTTCAACCAGGTACTGGTAGCTTTGGCACTGTGTGCAGGTGCCAAGTCCTGTTGGAAAATGAAATCTGCATCTCCAAAAAGTTGGTCAGCTGCAGGAAGCATGAAGTGCTCTAAAACTTCCTGGTATGTGGCTGCGTTGACCCTGGACCTCAGAAAACACAATGGACCAACACCAGCAGATGACATGGCACCCCAAACCATCACTGACTGTGGAAACTTTACACTGGACTTCAAGCAACGTGGATGAAGTGCCTCTCTTCTTTTCCTCCAGACTCTGGGACCTTGATTTCCAAAGGAAATGCAAAATTTACTTTCATCAGAGAACATGACTTTGGACCACTCACCAGCAGTCCAGTCCTGTTTCTCTTTAGCCCAGGCAAGACGCTTCTGACGCTGTCTGTGGTTCAAGAGTGGCTTGACACAAGGAATGCGACAGCAGAAACCCATGTCTTTCATACGTCTGTGTGTGGTGGTTCTTGAAGCACTCACTCCAGCTGCAGTCCACTCTTTGTGAATCTCCCCCACATTTTTGAATGGGTTTTGTTTCACAATCCTCTCCAGGGTGCGGTTATCTCTCTTGCTTGTACACTTTTTTCGACCACATCTTTTCCTTCCCTTCGCCTCTCTATTAATGTGCTTGGACACTGAGCTCTGTGAACAGCCAGCCTCTTTAGCGATGACCTTTTGTGTCTTGCCCTCCTTGTGCAAGGTGTCGATGGTCGTCTTTTGGACAACTGTCAAGTCAGCAGTCTTCCCCATGATTGTGTAGCCTATAGAACTAGACTGAAAGACCATTTAAAGGCTTTTGCAGGTGGTTTGAGTTAATTAGCTGATTAGAGTGTGGCACCAGGGGCCATCAATTTTGAACCTTTTCACAATATTCTAATTTTCTGATATGATGAATTTGAGATTTTCATTTGTTGTCATTTGTAATCATCAAAATTAAACAAAATAAACATCTGAAATATATGAGTTTGTATGTAATGTATGAATATAATATACAAGTTTCACTTTTTAAATGGAATTACTGAAATCAATCTACTTTTTCATGATATTCTAATTTTATGACCAGCACCTGTATGTCTTTTAGTCTTCCTCCCTGAGTGTCAGCGCTCCACTGATTAACACACCTGCATCCAATGTAATTTCCCTTCCCCTCTATCAGGCTAAGAGATCACTGGCTCTCATTTTTCTTTGCTGAATTCAGATAATTTCTCACTTTCTCTTTTTGCTATATATTATTTGCCACTTTGGCTGCCTGTATTTCTGCCTCTGTCCCTTAGGTCTTTTTCTTATCAACAAATGTGACATATACAAAATGCAGGCTTAAAAGCCAACAATGCTTGTTTTAGATGGTTTAGAATGCAAATATAACTTTCAAGCAGACCTAAATAACCACCATCCCTATGGTGAAAATAATCAGTTTCACCATAGGGATCATTTTTAAATGTGAGGTGTTTAGCAGGTATAGTAAGCCCCATATTTCAGTTTTGGTGTAAACATCAATTCTTATGTTTTTCCAACTGCTTCACCCCTCTTACCTTTCAGAACACTAAGTCTAGTCCACTGGCTGAACACCACATCATTAAGGTATACTTCACAGATGTAGAGGCCTCCATCCTTTAATGCAGGTGTGAGTAGGAAGGAGAAGTTTCCAGCGTTGGGGTCATAGGGCGGACCAGCTAGCTGGAGTGTGTTGCTCTGCTTTGAGGTGGAACTCCTCCAACGGTCATACTGGTACACTAGCTTCATCATGTTGTGATTCTTTGCATCTGGTCGAAGCCAATGTAGCGTGACGAAGTCGCCCTCGATGCTGGGGCAGGTCAGCAGAAGGGATTTATTAGCCTGAGTGGCAGTAGAAATCATTTCGCCTGCAAGCAAGGGAAAGAAACGGAGGGGAGAATATTATAGTTCACAAAGACTGGCTGATTAGCGGTTCTGAGCAAAAGGTTGATAACAAGGAGGTTAAGACAGGAAATAAACAGAATTGCCAAAGATTAATGAAATGAAGGCAAAAACCCACAGCAATTAGGATTAAGTTTTTATAAGCTGAGAATCACCTCTGACCTTCAGCCCCACCTGATTAGCAGGTAGCCAGAGATGGCAAAAGTATTCACTTTCTGTACTTGAGTAAAAGTACAGATACTTGTGTTAAAAAATACTCTGGTAAAAGTGGAAGTACTGATTAAACTTCTTTACTCAAGTAAAAGTAACAAAGTACAGGCTTGTAAATTTACTTAAAGTATAAAAGTAAAAGTAGAAACCACTTTTTTCATGCCGTTGCCTACATTTTAAATGGATGTCTGCCAATAGGACTAGATCTCCGTTGTGTTCATTTTCAATCATCTCGTCGTCCATGCTACTATGCTAACGCCACCGCCACCAAGCTGCAATGATTTGCCGCCAATGAATACCGCCGAATCTGTCGATTCATCTTGTAGTGGTGTGTCAAATAAAACGTAGATTCCCATCCAATTAGATTGAATTTGGTATTGATGACGTGAAAAATAATAACGGTAACTCCATTGAAATGATTCAAAACTAAAGTAACGAGCCAATTTTTAAAAATGTAAGGAGTAGAAAGTACAGATATTTGTGTAAAAATGTAAGGAGTAGAAGTAAAAAGTCACCATAAAAATAAGTAGTAAAGTAAAGTAAAAATTTTAGAAAAATCTACTTGAGTACAGTAACGAAGTATTTGTACTTCGTTACTTCCCATCTCTGCAGGTAGCTGACAAAGGACTTTCAAGGTGCTTCTGTTGGAGTTACTTACTGTGTATAATATTGGTGAATGAGGCCACGCTGTTCGCTAAAAAGAGAGAGGAAGAACAATAAAAAAGGGAAAGGAACAAATAATGAATAATATATAAACATAGCAGCTCTATTATTCAGAAACCAACTTTAAACAGAGGTGGTGGACTCAGATTCCAGCTTCCAAAAACATACAATTCAATCATAGACATGATCCCTTCCAGATATCACCAAACCCCCCACCCCATCACAGAGGAACGAGGGACCTACCCGCCCCAGCCGGTGAACAATACCTCCTTAACGACCAACCCTTAACAATCATAGACAGGTTTCAGGTATTACAGGAGACAATCCCCCCCGTTAATGGCAATCCCCCCTTTAACGACCGACCCCTAGAATCATAGACAGGTTCAGATATTACAGGCTAACGATGGAACTAACGACCCATTCATCGGTTACCATTGCATGTTTCCAAGCGATACAAGGCGTGTCTATATAAGACTCAAACTCACTGCGGATCCAGACATTTGAATTGAGAAAGCTTCCTGGAGAGGTGGCGAAACGTCTTCAAATCTTGAAAACCAAGTCCAGTGGATATTTTTTGAATTTTTACGGAATGACTATGACCTGGATGACTGAGAACCTTCATCAGCATATTATTCAGAGTAAGAATTCTAGTGCAGATCAAAAACACGCTTCGGAATCTCAAAACCCTTTTATGAAGTAAATACTTTAAGAAACAGGATTCCTGAAAAGATAATGCTTCTGCTCCTCTACTTTCTGGGTTTGAAGCTTGTTTTCATAAAAAAAAAATACAGTTGTACGATTTTCATCCTGCAGCTCTCTCTCTCTCTCACCATCAACTGCCACATCCACATTTGCAGCCAGAACACCAGTGGAGTTTCCCCAGAGGTGGACCGTACAGGTGTAAGTCCCAGCATCACTGATCTGGACCTGCGGCACTTTAGTCACTGTGCCTGAGTCCGACCACTTCTCTGTCTTCATGGGAAGGCCGCCAGGTGCCGTCCAGGCAATTTTGGAGACAGAAATGTCAGGATTGACTCGGGCGAACAGCCGCAGGGTGCTGTACTGACGGACAGGCACAGCAGGGAAGAAGCCAACTGCAGAATGAACACACAAAACCAGCAACAGAAAAAAAAAATTAAATGCAAAATATACTAACTTTTAATTCTTGTATTTATTTTTTCATAGCGCATCAAAAGTAGAGCAGATAAAAAAGGCCTTAATCTCCTTGAATTTTTTTTAGATTAGTCTAAATTGGGTTTAAAATATTCATCCTCCAAAGACATTAAGATCTACAAAGATAATCAAAAATCTCTTTTTTTTATTTTATATTTGTTAGATTTTGTGAAGTTAAGATGAATATAACTATTTTTCGTCTGTGATGCACAACTATCACAAAATACATTTATTCTTGTGATGAAAATTATTCCATCAGAGATGCACAGACTTTTTGGTTGAACAATTGTGAACATTTACAAGGTCAGAGTATCTAAAGTGCAGGAAGACTTGTATACATGTGATAGTTGTGCACTTAATTAAGAAGTACATGAGCACAACGACCAAAACAAATATTTCAACTGAGAAAATTATTGATGCAACGATACATAAATGTGTTGCAGCTCACTGAAATTCAGCATAAATTATTTAGAACCAGCGACTTAAAAAGGAAGGAATATCACAAAATAATTTGTGAAACATTAAAATGAATTAAAATTAGAAATAAAACTATGAATAAAAATTTAAGCCTTCTTATAATTGCCCTCCATAGTACAAAATATCCAGAAAAAACTCAGGGTTCATTGCTTTTTTTTATGCTTTTGTAACATTTTCATGTTATAACCTTTAAAGTATTTTGTTCGGACTGCGTGAAGCACAAACAATTATACAGCAAGTAATGCTCAAGTAGAGAGAGTATTTTTTATAACAACAAAAAAATCTAGAAAAGTGGGGTGTGCAGCTTATTCAGATTCCAGACGTATTTGCACCTGAATAAAACAGAATACAACCAATTGGTCTTACAAGTGAACAAACCAATAGTCCTTCTGTGTGTAATTTAATCACACATAGGATTTTAGAGAACTTTTGTGAACAAGAAGAATCATTAGGACCAACAGTTTAAACACAGCAAACAGGCCAGAAATGTTTATTTAAAACATTTGGAAACAATTAAGATGTAAAATATGTTGTCTTATAAACAGTGGAGAAATAGTAGATATAAGACTGACTAAATGTTAATTATTTAAAGAACTGCTAAAACTGTCAAAGTAAGAAAGTTTTACTTCTGCGGATATAAGCTGGAGGGAACATTAATGCAGAAGTTGGTACACTCTAGTAATCTGACCTTCATGATAAAGTGGCAGGAAGGAAGCTATTAGAAGTCTAGTTTACCAAAAGACATTTAAGAGTGACAGCAAACTTGCGGAAAGAGGCACTCTGGTTAGATGAGACTAAAACTGTTTGCATGACAGCCTGAACCCATCATGCCCTATGTGGAATGATGGAAGAAGAATCAAGCTTTGGGGATGTTTATTTTTCAGCAGATAGAAATTGGGATAGTATTGATAGGAAGCCGGGATAAGCTAAGTTCAAGGTAATCCTGGATAAACAAAACTCTAAGTTTTCCATCCAGCAGGACAATAATCTTAAACACAGAGCTGTAAGATAATGGTTTAGAACTTCACAATTGTGCTGTTAAAACTGGCTGAATTAGCCTTCTTCAACCTTAGCCTGACACAGGAGACTGTTCCAGTGATGTGGAAGACCTCCTGCCTTGTTCCAGTACCAAAAACAACTCAGCCAACAGTCCTTAATGACTATAGACTGTTACCCAGGTCCAGATGGACGAACAAGAAGCTATCAGGAGCCCCTGCAGGCTGATTATCACCGTGGAGTTGAAGATGCAATCATACACCTGCTTCAACAAACCTACTGTCTGTCAGGTTTCTGTTTTTCTTTTGAGTATCCAGTTTTACTTTGCTCCTTGTTTTCTATTTTTAGTGGGTTAATTCTTAGTTTATCGAGTTCTTTGATTCTTTTCTCAGATACTGTCTTAGTTTTGGTTCTGTTATATTTTTCTTTTTAGTGTTCAGTCTTGCTTTACGCATTGTTTTCTAGTGTTAGTGGTTTTATTTTTATTTTGCTGTGTTCTTTGGTTTTTTCCAGTTTCTGTCCTAGTCTGGGTTCTGTTATATTTTCTTTTGAGTGTTTAGTTTTCTTTTCTCCATGTTTTATAGTCCTAATTATAATTATTTTGTTGTTATTTCCAGTCTTCCAGGTTTCTTTTTGCTCTCGGCTGCCCTCTTATGTTCTCCTTCTTCCCTAGCTCTTTCCCTGTTTTGTTCTGTGCACACCTGCTCCCAGTTTCCTCATTAGCCCTCTCTTTGTCTCGTTTAAAAACCTCTTCTCTTCAGTTCCTCTTTGCTGGGTCCTCATCATACACCGTCCAACTTCGTTTCTCTGAGCCTTCCTCCTCGAGTTTTTGATTCCCTGATGTCTCCATGGTTTTCTGGTTTGTTTTCTACTTATTTTCTTATGTTTTGAATTTTGGATTCCTGGGTGTTTTTTTGTTTTTTCAGTTACTGTTCATTAAATCTATCATAAATTCACCTCTGCCTGCTAGCCTCTGCTTTTGGGTCAACTAACCATAGCCAAATGGTGACACTGTCATTTAAACAAGGCAGACAGCACTCAGCTACGGTCAACAACAATTGTCTTGACCAAAGTCTACCTGACAAACCAATCCCAGCTTGTAAGACAAACATCAAACTGTCAAATTATATAGTCAGCAGAACAGGAGTACCACAGAGGATGGTATTCACACCATTCCTTTTTACTCTGTACGGCCTTAACTATTGTACAAAACAGAGTTAATTTGCAGAAATACTCGGATAACTGCAGTGGTCTGGCACATAAGAAGTGGACAAGAGCTAAGTACAGAGAGATACTGAACCGCTTTGTAGCGTGATGTTGAGCATTACCTGATCCTGTATGGCACATATTTCAAAGTCATGTGTGCCATATAGGATTCAGCCTGCAATTTGTTTATCCATTGCCCTCTGGATGATATTTAATTACCATTAGAACCGGCCCACAGGCAACTGCTGCTTGTGCACGCTGCTGTGAGTTTGCGGGCTATCGTTGCATTGTGGGGAATGTAGTGTTGGTGCAGTTGTGTTGCACGCACCAACACTACATTCCCAGGGGAAAACAAGATTGTGTTTTTGTTTTATTTTAATGTTTTTGTTGTGATTTGCATGTTTGGATTGTTTTGGTCTTTGCTTTTCCCCCTTTAACAATTTAACAATCCCGGTATTCTGTGCCTGGCGTGCGGATTCCACCTGCCCCTCGCTCGGGAGCATGTCTGTCTCTATCACCTGCAGGATCAGCTCCCCTCTCAATACAGTACATTCAGGCTCCTTTTATTTTGACTTCAATCAGCCTCTGCTGACACCTGTATTCTTTTTTATTCTGCTGTCCTTTTTAGTATTTCTCTGCTTTTTGTTTAATAAATTCCTTTTTAAAGAACCTCTGGCTGAATTCTGGATCTGCTGCTGTGATTCATCACAATTTTTTTTTTTTTTTTTTTTTTTTACATCTCTTTGTAGAAGATGTGATTTTTCTTTGGAGGAAGTATTGTTTTGTCTGTGTACCATAGATTTTTGTATTTTATTTTATTTATTCATCGTTTTCAGTTGAATGCAGTTGAATGCAGATAAGAGCCATGAGAGAGAATACAACTTTTTTTTTCTTTTTCTTATGTTACTATTTAAAAGCAGTGATCGGTAGGATCATAGAGCAGCACAGTAATGCATTTACTGTTTATAATGCATACACTTTCCTTGGTGTAATAGGCTATGTTCATTTCAATATGTTTTAATAAACAGTTAACCAGTCCGGCCCTCGGCTTGTAGCACATATGTTTTTTTGGCCCTCTGTGAATTTGACTTTGACATTCCTGCTGTATAGTAACATAACGAGGGAGATGATTGCAGATAGCAGAAGAAATTTGAACAAGATGAATTCTATTAACATCACGGGAGAGAAAGTGGAGACGGTAGATGAGTATAAATACTTTGGTTTTCACCTGGACAACAAACTCAATTGGAGACACAACTGTGAAGCTGTCTACAAGAAGGGACAGAGCAGACTGTACTTCTTAAGGAACCGTAGGTCCTTCATTGTTTGTAAAAAGGTGCTGCATATCTGCTATAACTATTGTGGAGAACGTGATCTCCCTTTCTGAGGTAAAATCATCAGAGAATGTTTTTGATAAACTTTATATAATATAATAAACAAGGCTCCCTCTGTTTTGGGAACTCTAGTGGAACCTATGGAGATACTTTTACAAAAACAAAAAACATAAAGGACACCTGTTACCATCTCATTCAGAAGACTGTTAAACAACAACAGTGCTCTCAGTCAGAGGATTCTCCAATTCCTGTGTAAGACAGACCGCTACAGAAGATCCTTGCTGCCCACAGCCATCAACATCTACAACAACTCATTGAAAAAAAGTTATGTTATGGCATTTTTTTTATTTCCCTTCTAGATACCAAAAGTGAAACAATTTCCCAATTAAAACAGGCAAAAAGTGTCTAAGTATAGATCCTTTTCACCCCATGAACCTGCAATTGTAATTGCATCAAAAGTAGACCAATATTTTTTGCTTTCTCGCATTTAAAAGAAAGTTAATAATCAGCTATGATAGTCAGTTATGCCTAAATAATTATAGTGATAAACTAAGTTAATAACTTTAACAGAGAGAAAAGTGTATACAAATTCAATTTCTCATTCTACTAAAAAAGGGGTGTCTTAAAATGTGACTTAAAGTGTGTAAGTTCTTTCATAAACAGCGACTTAACGAGTCTTAATAGGGGGAAAATACTGGTATGTGCTTTTAAAATTAAAAGACCCATCATGTGGGAAATGATGCTGTTTCTACTGTTAACAGCTTCTCACATGCATAAGTTATCAGTTTCTTACCTGTTAGAACTTCTAAAAGGAAAATCCTTTGTTTGACTTTCTTCTTTTGTTTCTTTATGAGGCATGAGTAGAGTCCTCCGTCCTCCGCTTTGGGTGATACGAACAGTGAGAAATTCCCCGTGTTCTGAAAGTTGTCGTCAGTCAGTCGGATGGATGCCTTCGAGGCTCCTCCGCAAAACTTACTCTTCTCACTGGCAGAGAGAATCAGCTTCCACTCATCCGCATCCACCGACTTTACCATCCAGTTAATGGATACGTCACCTCTCAGTCTGGCACCGGAGCAGACCAAGGTGGTGGATGTGTTTTCTTCAACAATTACAACTTCATCCCAGTCTGAGGAGGAGAGGGAATGTTTTACAGAAAAAAACTCCAAACAAGAGAGTCAGTTTTGGTGTTGCACCTTACAAAATTAAACATAAACTCTTTATGTTTTCTCTGCTACAAACGTACTTTATTTGTGTTTGCCAAAATCAAATCTAGTGCAACCAGCTTGGAAGTAGTTTTGCTCAAAGGGGGTTAGAATTGAACTGAAGAGCATAAATGCAAACCTACATATGTGAAATAACAGCAGCAGTGCAACTGCCGCCCATTCAAACATGATGGTAGCGCTATCATGGTATGCTTTATTCAGCTGAGACAAGGAAGGAAAGTTGGCAGTATTGCTTTTTGAGTTTAGGAATTCTACTAAATTATTAAATTTTTGCTTGTTTGCTAAACTTTAAATTACATTTTATTGCAGTTGAATCTGTGATTTGCAGTAATTAAATAAAAGGCTTTATTGTCATTCTAATGTACATTCAATGTTTTGATTAGCAGCATCGCTTTAGCACCATTTTAATTGAACATTAAAAGAACATTGAGCCTTTAACTAAAAAGCCAACTAAAAAGATGGTTTTCCAACATTCAGAATAAAAACTGAAATAAAGTTTTTCTATACAACACCAATGTGACTGAGCTTTAGCTGAATGTGAAACAAATTAATTCTTAAACTAAAAAAATGATAAAGATATACCCTAAAAATCCTATATCTGGAAGTATTTCTAAAAAAGTATTGACTCATGGGAAATGAATATAAAATGTAGAAATCACCTTTCAAATGCAGTATTTGCAAAATAAGAAAAACTAAACATTTAAATTGTTTTTCACTTCACTTCTACTTTGTATTGATCTATTATGAGATATCCTAATGAGATAATTGATGTTTGTGGTTGTAACATAGCTTTTTGGGAAAATTTAATTCCAATTATGTTCTATTGTAAGTGTGATGACTATGTTAGATAACTGTCCAATCAGGATTGTAAAAGCTGGACTCAATGACACAGACTGAAAAAAGCTGTCCTTGAGCTTAGCCTATCCAGCATTCATCTCATAAACATAAAATTGATCCACTGGAACAAAGATACACACTCATCCACATTCAGGACTTATCACTAAGATAAAGCAATATCTGGTAAAACGGGGACCGTTCAATATGCAAACAAAGTTTCAACTGCAGGATAAATATCTGCTGAAACATACCTGTATGAGAGCTGATGACATGAGAGGAATAAAATACAAAATAAGAGGCAATATACCATAAAACCACAGACTCCATCACAGCCTGGAAGAAAAACAATCTCACTGCAGCCGCTATTTCTCCAAAACTTGTGACCTTTCTTAGTTTTCCTTCAGAAAGCCAGGGATTTTGTTCAGCTTCAACATTGGTGATCCTCAACTGATGTGGTAAAAAAGTTAAGTTGTGCATTTTATAGACCCAGAGGAAATGTGGCATCTAACACTGGTATAATCAGCAGGAAAGGAGCTTGACAATTCCAGTTGTGTCTCTCTGTGTTTGCAACTGATAAAGTAAAGTTCCGGGTTAAATACACTTCATGCAAACATCATAAATAGAGAGCTTAATGACATTTATTCATGCTAAAGCAAAATAACCAAGAATTTGGTTGCAGACTCTGAGATCATTGCATTATAAGGTCTGTTTTTAGTAAGCTGCATCTGACAATGTTTTTTAGAGTTTGGCAGATCCTTTTATTTTAGCCTTTTTTATCAGTCAGTGGAGTTGAATCCAATTTTGTGGTTTATAGACCAAATATTTCCAACCAGCAGAGGGTCAGCAGGCTCAGAATAATATTTGAAAAGGTTAATACACTAGCTAAATCATTGATCAGCCAACTGAAGAAACTTTAGGGTCAATCATTTTCATTTTCTTCCACTTCCTAGTAAAACAGCCCCAGCACCTGTTTATACAAAGATACACTATATTGCCAAAAGTATTTGCTCACCCATCCAAATTATTGGAATCAGGTGTTCCAATCACTTCCATGGCCACAGGTGTATAAATTCAAGCACCTAGGCATGCAGACTGTTTTTACAAACATTTGTGAAAGAATGGGTCGCTCTCAGGAGCTCAGTGAATTCCAGCGTGGAACTGTGATAGGATGCCACCTGTGCAACAAATCCAGTCGTGAAATTTCCTCGCTCCTAAATATTCCACAGTCAACTGTCAGCTGTATTATAAGAAAATGGAAGTGTTTGGGAACGACAGCAACTCAGCCACGAAGTGGTAGGCCACGTAAACTGACGGAGCGGGGTCAGCGGATGCTGAAGCGCATAGTGCGAAGAGGTCGCCAACTTTCTGCAGAGTCAATCACTACAGACCTCCAAACTTCATGTGGCCTTCAGATTAGCTCAAGAACAGTGCGCAGAGAGCTTCATGGAATGGGTTTCCATGGTCGAGCAGCTGCATCCAAGCCATACATCACCAAGTGCAATGCAAAGCGTCGGATGCGGTGGTGTAAAGCACGCCGCCACTGGACTCTAGAGCAGTGGAGACGCGTTCTCTGGAGTGACGAATCGCGCTTCTCCATCTGGCAATCTGATGGACGGGTCTGGGTTTGGCGGTTGCCAGGAGAACGGTACTTGTCTGACTGCATTGTGCCAAGTGTAAAGTTTGGTGGAGGGGGGATTATGGTGTGGGGTTGTTTTTCAGGAGCTGGGCTTGGCCCCTTAGTTCCAGTGAAAGGAACTCTGAATGCTTCAGCATACCAAGACATTTTGGACAATTCCATGCTCCCAACTTTGTGGGAACAGTTTGGAGCTGGCCCCTTCCTCTTCCAACATGACTGTGCACCAGTGCACAAAGCAAGGTCCATAAAGACATGGATGACAGAGTCTGGTGTGGATGAACTTGACTGGCCTGCACAGAGTCCTGACCTCAACCCGATAGAACACCTTTGGGATGAATTAGAGCGGAGACTGAGAGCCAGGCCTTCTCGTCCAACATCAGTGTGCGACCTCACAAATGCGCTTCTGGAAGAATGGTCAAAAATTCCCATAAACACACTCCTAAACCTTGTGGACAGCCTTCCCAGAAGAGTTGAAGCTGTTCTAGCTGCAAAGGGTGGACCGACGTCATATTGAACCCTATGGATTAGGAACGGGATGTCACTTAAGCTCATATGTGAGTCAAGGCAGGTGAGCAAATACTTTTGGCAATATAGTGTAGCTCTTAATAATAACATCAAGTCCTCTTGATGCTGAGTTCCTCACCTTTCTAACCCAAAATAAACTTTTTCCCACAATGGCAAAACAATGCAATACCATTTTAATCCGATCATTGAACCTTAATAAAAACATTTTCCTCCTTGATGGTTTGTGGCGGCAAACTTTAGAATGAGCAAATTTAGGAGCAAGTAAGGAAATGAAGCTTTCCTGAGTGTGGATAGTAGCATTAATGTTTTAGTATCCATTCCCTTTGGTGGTTCTTTATTCATCCTAGACATCTGAAGCAATGCACTGACTGCAAAAATCCAAAAGGCAACAACTGATGCATGCAGTATACAGTATTTTAGCCCCAAAATTAATAAAATTAGAAAAATTAGAGAACTATATATCTGCAGATGGTAGTGCAATTAACTTAGCTATGTGCAGATGGCAGTGTGGTGAAAGATAGCATACAGATGGTAGTGCAATGACGACTGTTGGAAATTTACAATGGTATCAAAGTTTTCTGTTGGAGTCGGCCCATCTGTTAAATATTGTGTCGGTATGAGTTTACATAACAAAAGACATAACCTTTGCATGTATATATAACAAAAGTTATATATAATTTGCTCAAAAGTTACATTTTTAGCTTTTAATGCATATCATATGTATCAAACTCAAGGCCTGCGGGGCAAATCCAGTCTGCCACAGCGATAAACTTGAACAAAGAAAAAACTAACAGAGCAATGTGCTCTTTGTAAATAAAATGATTAAATAAAAAGTTTAATTTACAGCTGTAATTTTTCTCTGATCTGCACAAGCTCAGATTTGTATAAACATTATCAGCACATTCATGCAAAACTGGCTGCATATCTGACAACTAAAGGGATGAAAACATTGCTGGTTTTATTGATTGCTAAGATAAAAGTTCCAATTGATTATGATTAAAATCATTAAAACCTTATTTGATCACCTCAGAATTTCATGCTAAAAAGAGCACTAAGCAATCGTTTAGACTTTTTAACTGCACAAAAGCGACTTTTTAAAGATGTTTCCATCTTCACTGCAGACAGAAGGAAGCATGACTTATTGTCTCCTTGCTAAATCTGAGCTGGATAAGAGTGATTATCAAACTGCATATGTCTGGACCACTCTTCTTATCAGAAAGATTGACCAACATTCTAATTAGTTGGTTTCCTGTTGGAGACACAACTTTGAAGAATAATCTAAAAATGCCCAAGAGGATGTGAGTCTGGAGCTATTTTAGAAGTTAAAGTTGGACTGACTTATCCCTTCCAAAACCATTTTGGTTTAACTGATATGGATTTGGGATTAACGTCTCCTGGTTGTGTCTATCTTTAACAATCCAGGAAACTATATGATTGAAGCAGCATGTTGTTAAAACACAACCGGCTTTGGGACAAAATTGGGACATTTGCCAAAAAGGATGTTTGAATAAGTTTGATGGAGTCAAGGTGGTTTTGACCTTAGAAATTGACTGGCTCAAGTATTATTACCCTACAAATCAGCAAAGACCACACGTTTCTAGTGTAATGCTTGACTCTTAAGAATACTGAGTCAGCAGTGTGTTATATTATGCAGACTGTGAGCCAAACCTAAATGCAGACAGGTCCTCAGAATAATTATGATCAGGCCTTTGATGATAAAAGTAGAAAGCACACAGGTCTGAAACAGAGCGAACAAGCCACATACAAAGAATTCATTATAATGGAAGAGTGTGGTAAGTAACATTAAAGATCAGGGGATTAAATAATGTTGCTTGGATGAAAATTCTAATTCAATTCAATTAATAATTACTTTATGAATCCCAAACGGAAATGAAACCTTTCAGTAATTCAAGAGCATTTTTTCATAGGGTTCTTATGGGTGTTGATAACTGCTGGCAGGAAGGATCTTCTGTAGTGGTCTGTCTTGCACCATATCTGGAGAAGCCTCTGACTGAAGACACTCTGATGTTGTTTTAGAATCTTCTGAAGAAGATGTTGTCCATAATGTTCTTCACTATATGAAGAATTATTATTTTTGAAATTATCTAAATACATTCAGGAGGAGTTCCTACAACAGAGCCAGACTTATTAGCTTGTTGAACTTATTTAAGACATTTTCTCTGATGCTGGATTCTCCTCATTCCCTCCTGAAGTTTTGTGTTACCTTAAGTTCTGGTTCATGTGTTCCCTGGTCGTTATTTCTTGATTAATGCTTCTGTTGCCACCACCCTCATCATTAAATCTGGAAGAAACCATCTCTGCCTCCTTCTCTCCATTTGTGTCCTCTACAAACCTCCACTCAACTTGACAGCTTCTTGTCCATCTTTGATGCACCCAATGCAGGTGAAAGGACTCTGTGTGGTACTGGAAGTCAGAGGTGTACAGAGTAAAAAGGAAATGTGCTAGTACTGTCCCCTGTGTTGCTCCCCCCTGTAGTGCTGACTATTTAGTAGACAACTGACCCTTCAGTCTCACAAACTGTGGTCTGATTGTCAGGTAGCCTTCGGTCCAAGAACGTACAAGACAGTAAACTTAAGAAAAATTATGAAAACATAGAAATTAACTAAACATCTAAACATAGCAAAATTTGTAGAACATACATAAAAGGCAATGATGGCAATAAAAGAAAACCAGAAACAAAAACAAATCATAACACAAAACACGTGATAGGTAGTGATAACATCATGAGTTTGTCACCCTGGTACATTACACAAATGATACGCATAGAAAATAGGGAGAGTTTTCTCATGCTCTTCAACATCACCTAAAATAAACAATTACATAGTTTACCTTTTTGATGAAAGTAGGTAATCCAACATGGCAATAGTCCCAGCATGGTTAGTGTCTGGAATCCAACCAACTTTTGGATCATCTAAAATCTCTAATTAAACTTGGAGTTAGACATGCAATCATATACATTCCAGAGAACTGACTGGCAACAATAAAGGTGAATGTGAGGGATTGCTGTCGAGTCAATGACTCAATCAGCCGGTTTTTTATTAGATAGAAAACTTTAAAGCCATAAGACTGTATGTTCTAATTGTCTCTTTAAAGTGCCTAAAAGGTGAATTGGCACTATATAAATAAACTGAAATGAATTAAATTGGTTTCCTAGCAATTCCCCTAAGAATATTTAATTAAATTTAATAATAGAAAACTTTAAAGCCATAAGACTGTATGTTCTGATTAAATTGTCTCTGTAAACTGCCCTATAAGGTGAATTGGCACTATATAAATAAACTGAAATGTATTAAATTGGTTTCTCAGCAATTACCCTAAGAATATTTAATTACATTTAATAAAGGTGTAAAAATACTTAATTTTGACCCTATGTGCTTAAAAGAACATCTAAGTCTAAACCTGGACACCAAATTGCTGTTTTTAAAAATTAGTAAAGTTGAATGTTCTATATTTATTTCATGCTGAAAATAAAACCCACACGTGTGTATTTTTGGTCGTGTGAAATGTTAAGGTCTTTAAAATAAATATGTATTCCTTTTCTATTTTTTCAAAACTTTGAAGCCTCAAATCTCCAAAAATAACATTTGACCCTATCAGTGAGATTAAAGAATGCCAAAAGGCACGTGTTAAATAGAGAGGTGCAACAGAAAGTGAGAGGCTGAAAGATGAAAACTGAAAGACATAGAGAGTTAAGGTTGGTACGGGTACACAGCAACCCCTGGGCAACATGTCTTTACATCCTGTAATTGTCTTCAATTAAGCTAAAGGTATTATCAGCTCCTCAGAGCACTATTACAGATTTTTTCATAATTACCACTGGGGGTGTGGGGCTGTATGGAGAGATTGAAAAGGAAGGAAAGTAGATATGTACTGTGGGTGAGTAATGACAGAAAAAGAGGCAAAAAAAGGAAGAATGGGAGGAAGGAGTAACTCACTAGGAGTACTGATGCAAAATGAGAAACAGAGGGGAGAGGAGAAGTGTGAAAGGGTTTATGAAGGGACCAGTTTAACTTCAAAGGAGTCATAGCAAGGAACTGATCCAGTGCCCCCGTCTCCTTCTCCTCCTATATGAGTAAATAATCACCATCAGCCTTGGTTCAGTCTAATGAATCCACCACCAATGAGCTAATATCTGTTAACTATGCGGCTCATTATCGCTGCCACAGACCCCCGGAGAGCATAGCGATGGAGGACGGTGTGAACAGCAGGAGGAATTGAAGGACGAGTGGACGGAGGAAATTGAATGACACGGGTTAAAGGAGAGGAAGGAAGGAAGTACAGATGAAGAGACAGTGGGGGGGTGCATGGCATACAGTAAAATTGGTGGTGGGAAAATAGAAAGTGTGAAGGTCAATTTAGTATGGGTATGAAAATGGGTGAATGTGTGGAGGAACAGAAATAAAATCCTTCATTTCGTGGCCACAGTCTTTAAAGCTCCTTATTCTACCATGAATACATACAATTTAGCATTAGCAGCAATGCAATTGGGGCTGAGGGTGGTGGTGCTGACAGTGATGGGGGGGTCTTTACAAGCTGCATTGCCAGAAGGATGCTGCAAGTTTTATCATTCTCACAGCAAAATGTCTTTGCCAATTAAACCACACAACTGTTTGTCTGAATGACAGTTGCTGCATAATCTATGGGTGGGTTAGGAGAGGCGAGCAAACTCAAATTATGCTCCTT
This sequence comes from Cyprinodon tularosa, assembly GCF_016077235.1. Taxonomy (NCBI): domain Eukaryota; kingdom Metazoa; phylum Chordata; class Actinopteri; order Cyprinodontiformes; family Cyprinodontidae; genus Cyprinodon; species Cyprinodon tularosa. Next base: position 1,114,742 of record NW_024038733.1, on the reverse strand, counting down.
TTTCACAGGCGTATGAATCTATAGAAGTAGAAAATATCAACTCAAAGTTTGGTGTACGGGTGAGCAGAACATAAGGTGACCTCTGATTATTATCTGAGACTTTCAAATTTGCACATCAGGAACACTCTCTAGACACAAGCTGCAGAGGAAGTGGGAAATAAGAGCAGAACAGAGAAAGGCTTTCAGAGCTCTTTAAAAAAGGGGACTTGCAGAGATGTAATTACATTGGCTGTAAAACACATGGGTATAAGGATTAGACCTAAACCAGATAATGCTTCTGTCATGCAACACCACATAAAAATGAATATTGTAGAGCATATATCAGGCATAAAATCTGTTCTATATTATTGATAATTTATTAAAAATGCTATACAATGGCTAATTTAAAAATAAACTTTTAGATTTTGGGAATAATCCAAACATCTAAATATGTTGATGTTGGTTTGGGTAATCCTAAGGCACACATTTTATTATGGGCTGCATGTGTATGATAATCTTAACTTAGAAAAAGCTTATATAATAGAATGTAGGTTTATGTCTATTTTTAGGTTGTTTAAGATGTTAAAGCTAGCTAGTTGTGATTCTTACCACTAAAGTAATCGTTAGCTCCCTCATTTTATCCAGATCTGCATACTTATAACCATAATATTAAGGAACTTAAGAGATGTTTACTTAATATGGAAAAAAAGTCTACTGCTGTATAGACCGACCTTTCGTAAAACAAGAGCAGTGTATTTCTTCACATAAACAGATGAGAATAACAGCAGTCCAAGATTAATTTTTAAATACAGTTGCCCAACTCACACAGAGCTATAGTTATATTGAGCTGTCAATTCCAAGGTCAGAGGATACAACTAGAAAATTGATAATCAATCGCTGGCTTAGAGTGTCCTGGTGCCAAATCCACCGATAGATGTCCTAATTAGTGTTGCAATTAGGACCTGCCGGATACCAGTATTGGGCGGGGCCCCAATATTGCACTAAAACGGTGGTATCGGTATCGGTGAGTACCGACAAATAGGGTAGCGATACCATTCTGAGAGCCAAAAGTTTATTCAACTATTGTCACCCATGTCAATTAGGAAATAAAAAGTTCTACTGGATTCACTTTGTATAAGTCTTTTTCCTGCTTAACAAAGGTAGGCTGCAGCTTGAAAAAGCCATGATGGCAATTATTTTACATCCAAATAGTATGCATTTGTTCACACACACACACACACACACACACACACACACACACACACACACACACACACACACACACACACACACACACACACACACACACACACACACACACACACACACACACACACACACACACACACACACATCAATTTAAAACAGATAGTATTGGTATGGTATCAGTATTGGCCAATAGTGCAAAGCCACGTATCAGGTATCGGTATTGGGGCCAAAAAAAGGTATTGGCACAATACTAGTCCTAATGCTTGAACATGCTGCTCATTATAAACAATCCATGACTTCCATGACCCCTCGAGGTGTCAGTGTTGTTCCCCAAATGGGTGTTGAAGCCCATAGGCAGAATGATGGAATCCTCCCTTCCCCAAGGCGCAGGAATGTGACCCTCTCATTCATCGGGGTGAATTTCAGTACAAAATGGCTGAGCTGGGGAGAGACAAGCAGACCCATCCCAACCCTCTGCTTATCCACAAAGATTTTCTCCGCAGTAGAAAGTAGTCCAGCCTCTCTCATCTCCTGCACAGCCTCTACTTTAAGACTAGTCTTAAAACTTCCCTTTTTGATAAAGCTTATTGTTAGAGTGACTTAGGTTATCCTGAGCTATCTCTATAGTAATGCTGATATAGGCTTGTGATGCCGGAGGAAATAGGGACCACTTTTCAGCATTTTGCTTCATTCTATTTCTGTTCTTCTGATCTACATTTTTTGTTTTTTCATCCAATAAATGTTTGTTCCACCTACTTTTTCTCATCAGAAACTTAATGTAATGTGACTACAGTGGCGCTCTGTTTAGCTGTGACACCATCCTGGAGGAAGGCATCAGCTGGACTCCTGCTGTCAACAGCTTCAATTAAAGTGTTGACCATGTTTTTCAGTGCTTAGCCCTGTTTCTCTCCAAGACAGAGAAACAATATTGGTTCAGCATTTACTGTCACTAGCTCTATTAGCTCTCTTTATTTGCTTTAGATTAAAACTGGCTAAAAGAGACCTTATAATTCAGCCGATGCATGAAGTAAGCATTCAAAGAATTTATGTAAAAGTAAACTAGTATTACTAGGAACAGGAACTGACTGGAACTGGAATCTCCGTAGAGAGGAGAACTTAGTACTGTTAAAGGTGCACAAATGAAAGCCACTAATACTCTCAGAATCCAGGGGGTTGTGCTGCCTCTGATGATTGATCCCCATGGCTCTGTTTGGATGAGTTTGGATAACTTATTGACTGTTTTAAATCTTAAAAGGGGTCGTGTACAAAGAAGCAGTCAAGAAGCCTGACCTGAAACACAGGCTGATTACCCCAATATCAAGTTGCTTCAATGTATAATTTCCACCAACTCTTCTTATTTGCTGCAAGCTATACTCATGAAAAAATTATCTGGAAAAAAAAAAAAAACTTCAGATGAGTTTCAGCTTTGAATTACATTTCTGATAGAATATCGTTTGAAATAAATGGTTAACGGAGATCTACCATTGACCCAGGCAGAAGTTAAAGTCTATGGCAATATACATTGTTATATGAATGTTGTATGAATCAGTTAGTTTCATTTTGTGGAGTCAGTAAATAGATGCAAGAACCTTTTTTTTTTCTTTTTTTGTAACTGATTGATCTGACTTTGTGTTGCTTCCCAGATTTCTTTATGGGTGTGTATAGATTTTGAGGGGCATAATTTATATCAGAGGGGCAATTGTGTGCCTTTTTGAAGAAGCAAGCAGCAGGGGGCGCAATAATCCCCTGTTTCATCGTTCGTCCATGAAAGACTTTAATAGAAGACAAAGTCATTTCTGGGGTGGATGTGTTTTCTGGGTGTGATGACATTTACATGGGATAGTTTGAAGTGAGCGTTTAGAATCAATAGAAAAACGCATCTTTATAAAAAAAATGCATCCATGAAAATGTTTAAATCGGTTTAAGATTTTTTATTATGTGTGCGAAATAGATTATAAATCCCCCATGAAGCCAATATAAACTACATTTTCCCGAACAAATAAATGCAAAACCACTTAGCAGAACACCTGCTGATCAGTTTAGGTGCCATCCCAAGTGAAAGCTGTCATCCAAGTTGAGGTATATGTAAAAAGAATGCTTGAGGCAATTTCAACAAGTTCCCGTGTGCTTCCCTCTTCCTGCATTTGATCCTGCGGTCACTAAGACCTAATTGTTTTTTTTTTTCAGGGACGGCTGTCTGTGACGCCTCTCTGATGACATCACCCAGTCATTCCCACATACACACTCACACACACTAGTGCGCTCTCAGAGACCAGTTGCGAAGCAGAGACGCGGTGAAGCACCTCATTACATCCTGAGCACCAGCTGCTGCTGCGAGGGGAAATATTCACCTGTGACGAACTCACACGGATTTTAAAAATTCATTTAGACCAAAAGTAAACGGAGGCTCGTCACTCGACTGACATTAATTAAAAGTTGTTTTTTTTTTTCATTTGCCTTCAGTGACACAGACTTTCTGATCAACATTACATATTTTCTAAAGGTGTTTCATCTGTTTTTAAATTGTTCTGGAGAGACTGTGCGCTTTTAAGAGGACCATAATGGCGAGGTTTTACGCCCGAAGTGTGTGCGTAAAAATGATCGGACTGCTCTGCGTTGCGGCGTCGATACTCACCCAACACGGTAAGAAACTATTTCCATTTGAATAGATTTTAGTTCTATTGGTATTTTCTGACACATAAACCACCTGTCCGGGTGATGACACGCTTTGACGCAGGTAGTGCCAAAGCGCTCATTTTAACTACTTTTTTATATTTCGGAAAGTTTAGTTAAAAAAAAAAAAACTTGAAAAACATCAGGTCGTATTGTGTAATCAGTATCCTGATTTCCGGATTGCTGCGGGGTTTTCGGTCATTGGTCCTTGACCTGAGTTTCGGTGGTGACTCAACGCCATTTTCATTCTCCTCTAAGGTGTGGCTCCGCTGTGAAACAGGTGTTCTGGGTGCGCGCGACTATCAATCCCACATCACCACTCCTGCCTTTCCTGCTTCTTTCCCCCTCTTTCCACACTTTATAATCTATTAGTTACACTTCAGTAGAGTAAAAATGGAAGGGAGACAACCCCTCAGATAAAAATGGAGAGAGTTTCAGCTACAAGACAAGTAGTTTAAAATGCATAGACAGAGCATAGACAACAGGTTATAGGCAATATCACTGTGTTAGATGTTTGTGTGCGCGCTTGCGCGCGTGTGTGGTGGTTTGCTGTTATTTAGTAACTATTGCCTTAAAGTGACAGTATCAGTCTTGCTTCCTGGCCAAATAAATATTTCAGGTGTTTTCCATCCCTGAGCTCAGGTATCCACAGCTTCACTCTTAAAATCAACTGTTAGAGAACATATGAAATGATTGAATGGTTATGATTTAATTCAATCCATTTTAAGCAACTGTGGAACTAGATCTGTTGAATTTAAGGTTAATTTACTAAAATTCTTCTAGATCCTGTTTTTTTCCACTGATTAAATTCACCCAATGCACCAAATGAACTAAACTTACAGAATAATGTAATACAGAAATTCAATTCTTTTCTTTTATTAAGGGATAGCCCCTTGAGATGATCCATCTCGTTTTCGAGGGGGTCCCAAGAACAACAGAGACAAACAATACACACAGTCACACATCCATACCAAAGCTCTTCATCACTACAAGCTAAACAGTCCAACATCTCTACACAAATATATTTATGCAGGTAAACAAACAAATAGAAAATATATGTATCTATATATATAGAACACTAAGCAGAAATAAAATAAGAATAAAATACAAGTAAAGTACTCAGGAGAAAACCCACAATTGGAAAATCAGTTAAATAAATAAAAAAGATCAGAAGGAAAAATAAGCATGTATATATGCACAACCGCACACATGAATATAGGTACAGCAGCAGGTACATAACTTTTTGTTTTGTTTTGTTTTAAGGACCACGGCCAGGAAAGCAGGTGCACTGGTCTCTTGAATGCAGAAAACTTAATAAGGATGATTTAAAGTGAGGAAAAGATGAAATTGATCTCAGTGATCTGGGTAAGCTATTCCAGTCAGAAGGGGCTTTAAATCTGAAGGCACGTCTTCCTATTTCTTTAGATATTCTTGGAACAGAAAAGAACAAATGATCAAGATGTCTAAGTCCATAAGTAGACCTATATGGATTCAAATGGTTTTGTAAATAGGATGGATAATTAAAGAAAAAACATTTATAAATAAACTGAAACCAGTGTAACTGCCGTCTAGTCTTAGGTGATAAGAGGTTAAGTTGCTGATACATGTGACAATGGTGGGTAAGGTATGGGCATCTCAACACAAATCGACAGAGACTGTTGAAAACAACATTTAGAGATTTAAGGTGTGATTCTGTTGTATTCATATACACAATGTCAGCGTAATCAAGGATTGGAAATAAAAGCTGTGTTACAATTCGTAGTCTGATCTGTTGAGTGAAACAATTTATAGAGCAATATAAGAGTCTAAGATTGAAATTAATTTTCTTGACAACGGAGTCAATATGTGACTTGAAGGAAAGATTGGAGTCAAGCAGTAGGCCCAAATATTTAAATTCTTCCACATTCTCCATAAGAGTATCATCCAGAAACCTTATTGACAGAGTATGATCTTGCTTAAAACGGGTTGTCCTGTTGTCAAAAAGCATACTGTAAGACTTAGTCTTATTAAGTATGAGCCCATTCGCTGTAAACCACTTCTGAATATCATCAAAGTCTGATTGCAATGAAGACTCAATCAAACTAATGTCAGGTTTAGCAGAGTAAATAACTGTATCGTCAGCATACAGCAGGATATTACAGTTTGAGCATACTTTTGGAAGGTCATTTATGAATATAGAGAACAACAGAGGGCCTAAGCATGAACCTTGCGGAACCCCATTTTCCATAACTGTGTACTGAGAAAGACAGCCATTGAAAGCCACCGACTGACGTCTTAAATGAAGATAAGAATTAAACCAAAAAAGTGACTGCTTACACAGACCGATACCATGCAGTTTGTCAAGAAGTAAATAGTGATTGACCAAATCAAAAGCCTTGGTGAGATCTATAAATATTGCTCCAGTAGGCATGTTATTGTCTAAAGAGGATGTAACATCATTGACAAACTTTGTGAGGGCAGTAGTGGTAGAGTAGTTTGGTCTGAAACCTGATTGCATCTCAGAAAGGACAGAGAAGTCATTGACATATTTAAACAATCGCTTAAAAATAATTTTTTCAAATATTTTTGCCACAGTATTAATAATCGAAATTGGTCTATAGTTATTTGGGTCAAGTGGATCACCACTTTTATGTATAGGTGTTACTCTAGCATACTTCCACATGGCTGGAACTTCAGATGTGGATATGGATAAATTAAATAGATAGCATAGTGGAAATGCCAGGATGTGAGATGCAATCTTAATAAACTTAATTTCCAGACCATCAGGACCAGCACTACCAGATTTAGTATCAGAGATAGCCTGTTGCACTTCAGTAGGAGTTATTGTAGTTAGTGTAAAAGAAGTATTGGCTACTGGTGAATTTACAAGATTGGAATGGAATAGATTAGATGGGCATAATTTGCTTACAGAGGAAAAATGTTGGTTAAATGCATCAGCCACAGTAGCAGGGTCACTACTAATTTTATCATTTACACGAAGCGATAGAGGAGAATTCACAGCAGGTTTATTCAATAAGCTGTTAAGTTTTTTCCAAAATTGTTTTGGACTAGTGAAGTCATTAGACAATGCTGTCTTATAGTAATTTGACTTTGCATTCCTTGTTTTCACAGTACAGATATTACGTAATCTCTTATATTCGATCCCATCAACCATAGCTTTTGTTGATTGGTAACGCTTCCAGGCCTTATCCCTTTCCTTAAAAAGATGCAACAGGTCACCATCAATCCATGGTAGATGCCTACCCTTGACTTTCACCGATACCCATGGTGCATGCTTGTCAATCACATTGTGTACCTCAGTATGAAAAAAAGTCCAAGCATCCCCAACATAAGGAATAAGTTCTAACCTAGACCAATTGATATTTAGCAAATCATTAATAAAGGAATCTTCAGAAAAGTTTTTATGTTGTCTTACTTTAATTATTTTAGATGGCAATCGTGGCAATCTTATTTTCCATACACAGAAGATAACCGAGTGGTCACTGAAGCAATCTGATAAAATACCAGAATCAGCTATTCTGTTGGGATGAGTGACCAAGATCCAGTCTAAGAGAGATCTGGAACTCCCAGCCACTCTTGTGGGTTCCTGTATTATCTGAGTGAGATGCAGGCTTTCCAATAAACTCTTCTCCTTAGCTGAAGACCTGTCGAGCCAGTTTCGGTTGAAATCACCCAGAACAATAAGTTCATCAGAACAATTAAGTGAATTAATAGTGGCAAGAATATTATTAATAGATTCGGAAGGAGAGTTAGGAGGCCTGTAGATATTACCAATAATCAGTTGTTTATGATCAAAACGTAGTCTCACAAAGAGGCACTCAAAGTGCAATGGGCTTTCATTTGGACTAACAACCTCTGAGGTCAAAGTAGAAGATATATAGGTAGCAACACCTCCACCACGACTGCCTCTATCTGCTCGATATAGGGTGTAACCCTCTAGGCTTATTTCAGCATCACATATTTTATTTTGTAACCAAGTTTCAGAAACAGTAATGACAGCAGGTTTGTTATAAGAAAGCCAAGCTCTTAGGAGATCAATTTTGTGAGGTAAGCTCCTGATATTTAAGTGAATGATAAATAAACCTTTACCCATATTCAAATAGAACCAAATAAGAGAGAGCAGGACACAGCGTAGGATAGAAGAGCAACACACACATACACACACATCTCACCACACACACACAAACACACATATATAGCCTTGACCGAAAAAGAAAGTAGACTATCTGCCAGCATACACAAAATATTATGATTATTCTTTTACTTCTTAATTTCCCATTAAGTCCACAAAAGGCAGCATCTATCATAACTAAAACAGAGAAAGGCCCGTTGTAGGGCGCACCAAAACAGCACATAAATGTGCAATCCAATAATAGGCCTATATGTCAACAGAGGGCTGCTTATCATACCAAATGCAAAGTATCTCAGTTTTGAGCAAAGGGACAATTAAGGAGTGTCTTTCACGAGTATTCAGTTTTCCATATCATTCATTGCCTTCAAAGGAAAAAAAAAAAAAAAAAAAAAAAAGAAAAAAGAAAAAGAAAAGAAACAGAAGAAGGGGAAAAAAGGTATGAAACAATTGCAGCATCTTCTGAACTCATATACAATAGGCTAAACTCAAAGTTGAGTCAGTCAGCATTTCCAATTTCCTGCAGAAACTGAAGCGCAGCGTTGGGTGTTTTAAACTGCACAGGTTTCCCGTTGATATCGACTACAAGTATAGCAGGGAAAGTCATGTGATAGTCCAGTTTACGTTGCTTAAGCTGTTTTTTAATGTCATCGAATTCACGCCGTTTGTTGATCACAGCCGCACTGAAGTCGGGAAATATATGAATCCGCTCACCATTGTAGACAAGTTGCTGCTTTTCTCTGGCCAGTCGAAGGACTTTCTCTCTGTCCTGAAGACTGAGAAATCTCACCATGATCACTCTTGGCTTGACGTTGTCCTGTGTTTGCTGTGTTGGATGGCGATTTGCCCCCTTCTTTGCTTGCTGCGCCTCGGAGCGCTGCGCCTTCACCTTGGGTTGCTGTTGCGCAGGGGAGCGATGGGCCTTCTCAATGGCCGGGGGTGTAGGGAAGTTTTCACTCCCGAAGAGGTGAACAATCAGGTTGGAGATAAATCCACGAGTATCCTTTCCCTCCGATTTTTCCGGAACGTGGACAAAGCGAAGATTGTAAGCCCGGCTTCGGTTTTCGATATCATCCAGCTTGGCGCGCAGGTATGCGTTTTCCTTTTCTAATACTTCCATTCGTTTCCCATAATCAGAGATGTTGTCCTCGTTGCTGCTAACTCTCTGCTCAAGCTGCGAGACATGCTCTCCTAAATTTGAAAGCGAGAGCTTTATTGTTTCCAAGTTACTCTGGATAGTGTCCATTCTTGCATCAAAATGACGCACCATTTCGGACTTTAATTGCTGGAGCGCGTCCAGGAGAACTTCATTTGCACCTGACTGCATCTTAGGGCTTGCTAAAGCGTCAGAACGTTTCTTGAAACAAAAAGTCGGCTGCAATTTTCATATAACTTTAAGTTCTACAACATGTTTCAGTAATTAGAGATAATTGAAGGCCATATCTTTCGAAAAAAGTTTGTTTGGCAGAGCAGTCTGCAACACAAAACACTCACGCAGCCGCCATCTTAATTCAGATATACTTTGTTAATGCTGAAGGGAAGCTGAAGGTAGTAGATTTCATGATTGAAGTTTCTTCAGAAGGATATCATGCTTGTTATGAAACAGCCTCTGATGGAAACATTAAGTCTCCTTATTAGTTTTCAGTCTAGAATAATCCTGATTAATATATTTTTAAAGCAAAGCTCAGGCAGGTTATTAGATTGTTCAAACAAGCTTTATGGATGCAAAGGATCATTAGTGGGCATATCTGCTAGGTCATTTCTTTCAAGACATTAAAAAAATAAACTTTGAGAGAACTAGTCGTCTTTACTAACTTGATGCCATGTAAACCTTTTTATTTTTTGCCTGGCAATCATCATTAACCGATGATTTTCGTTGCATGTTTGAGTTTAGCATAAACTCAATTTCTGTATTGGTCAAAGCTGGTTTCAAAACTCTTTACATGCTATCTCTGATCATCAGGAGACAGGTGAGTGTGTGTACATGTGACCTAAAATGAATTGGCAGCTTCTACTTAAATCACTGTAAGAAGCCCAGTTTGCTGCAGTATTACCGGATGGCTTGATACAGCCATATGAATTCCAAATTAAGCTGATATTACAGCTTTGAGTGTTGACTGATACTGATTATAAACTGGTACAATATTAGCCCAAATCATACATACTTTTATTACACCATTTCAATTGTGGCATGTTAGAAAACGCCTGATCAGGGGAAGTTACCCAAACAGAGAACAATTGTCCACAACAATGGATATATGAGGACAATTGACCCATTTATTATTAACCAATGGGTTACATCAACTTTAAGCAGAATATTATGCTTATTTTGGAGATTTTAGAGACCAGATGATGCATTCCGATATTAGTTTTTTGGCTGATTTTGGAGCAATGTCCTTCAGTATCATATTGGGACATCCTTACTTATTAAATATGCCTCTCCAAATGAACCTTTTCAACTGCGGGTTGAATTATCCTGCTTGACTTGTAGGGATGTCCCAGTCCCACACTGGATATCTGTCCGCTATCAGGCAAAAAAAGTAATATCAAAATATATTGCCCTGCACCTAAAATCTCTGATATTGGCATGCTGATTAAAACACTCTGCTACCATGTAAAGTTTATGTAACCTGTTGGCTTATCATAGATGGGTCATTTGTTTTCATATTGGTGTTGGCTAATATTTAATATCACTTGATTAATCCTTTTTTCTGACATTTAACACTACAAAGTAAGTTTTAAAGGTATGGATGATTTGTGTTGATATCATATCGGGCCGATATTGGTATTGGTCAGTTCTCAAAGGTGCAATATCAGTATCAAATCGGAATAAAATAAAAAAAAATGTAATTCCATTGATTTGTACTTCATGTATTCAGTCAAAAAACAACCCTCCTATTTTTTTTTTTTTTTTTTGTTAGACAAAAGATTGACGAACTGCTGCCAAAATTTAATAAAAATGCTTAGTGTTTTTTCCCCCCCCCTTTTCCATCATTGAACATTAAATTGAGAAACTCCTGATTAAGTTAAACACTTTGCAGGCTAATTTTAGCTCCATTCTAAATGACTATCATTTTTTAATGTTATATGTGCACCACCCACCCCTCTACAAAAAAAAAAATAAGTTACTCTGAGTAGGGCATTCCTGGTATGCAGTTTCATTAGCATATTTGTGTGTGGCATTAAACCAGTTCATCTTTTTTTTTCTTTTCTTTGCTTTGCTAGGCCATCTATTTGTTTTGTGATGTAATTGGGGCAAGAATGTAGGACTAGATCTCACACTCTGGCACAGCTACTGAGCCATTTCTGGTTGGGGGGTAGACTGCAGTGTGGTTGAGTATATGTGCTGTTGTTTTTAAAATCAGGATTCAGAATCAACATCCTTTTATATTTACTTGTTTTTCCTTAGGTTTCGTGTTGTGGACCTGCTTGGTATGATTTCATTTAGCAGCTCATGAAGTGTTCTTACAGGAAGGGAGAAAAATGGGGAAATAAGACACAAAAGGTTTTACATATTTATGAGCATAGAAGAATACTAGGCTCAGCCGGGATTGCTTTTAGTTTCTCTTCATTGAAAACATTTCATTGCTCTAGATTGAAACCTCTTACTTCCATTTTTGTTTAAATCACAACAACTGTAGAAACAAATCAAACTTTCTTTTGGTCTGCTTTGCATTTTTTCTCTTTCCCTTTCCTGTTGAGACTTTGACAGCAACCACTTACTTCCACCTTAAATCTGCATGCGAGGGCTGTGATTTAATTCAGTTAGTGGTTTAATATGGCTTGGATTCTAATGAAAAATCCAATATAGAGTTTATGGGGTTTTAATTAAGGTTGGCTTGTGTAATATTTCTGTTTACATAAATGCAGAATGCATACCTTAATCAAAGCAGGCAGGTGGGTTCCCAGTTTAAGCTCTGAAATGACTCTGTAATGCCCACCCCCGCCCTCTTACTCCCAAACATTTGAAAGAATCATGGATGTGGGTCAGAAAAGCTTGCCCCATTACCATGGCGATGTTTTTTTTAAGAAGAAGGGTGGGCTTGTGGGTAACGCCATAGCAGCATTGTCTTTATGGCTGAGTAAGCTGCATGTTTGCGGGGGGGGGGTTGGATGGTATGCTGAGCTGCCTGAGAAACCGGTGGGCATGCAGGGCGAGCAGTGAAGTTGCTCGGTGGTGGTGGGGGGGCTGGAAAATATTTTTTGGTTGTTATTTAGTTTTTTGTTTACCTGAAAGCTTGCTGCAAAACTCCTTCATATGCAGCCTGGCTCCTAATTATTCTCATCAGGTTCAAGAAAGCAGGTGGATTTTCAGCCCCCCTGCTGCTTTGCTTTGCAGAGACCGAGATAGTGGATTGGCTGGAAAACTCAACAGGCAAAAAGCGATTAAGACAGGAGACCCCCACCCGTCACTAAAAACCGTCCTCTCTCTCTCTCTCTCTCCCGCCAACCCACCCCCCACCCCCACACCTCTACTGTTGAGCACATAGGGGCCTTGTTCTCGTCTCCCCTCCCGCTTCTTTATCTTTGGCTCTATCCTGTCCACTGCTTTTGTCTGAGTGATGGTAGTCATTGGGTCATTCAAATAGCCCGCCCCTCCCCTCTCCACCTTTCTCTCCAGACTCAAGGCTGGCCTGTTTATGACGAGAACAACTTACGCCGCAGACGGACAGGAAAAATAAACCACATGTGACCTCGTCATGGTCTGCTGCCAACACTTAGGATTTATTTTCCCTGCTTAAACTTTTTACTTCGGTTCTACGATCATATCCACTGATATTGTAGTAGTATTTATAAATGATCTGAATTCCCAAGCTTTTCAAGGTAATTGAGCATAACCTGCCTTCTCAAACACACACACATTCACGCACTCAATTTCTTTTGGCAGTCCTTTGTGTGCATAGCTCAAACTATTACATCTAACTACTTCCCTGCACATGGTGTGAACAGTGTAGTCCTGCCAAGACTAGGACTATTCATCATCACAGCAGAGAAAGAGCACCGTACTCCGTCCATTAAGGGGAATCTAATTGATGGATCACAAGAGGAGATTATTTTTCTTTTGCCTACTAAAAAAAAAGTCCTTAGTGTCTCATTAGTCCCTGAGGGGTCTTGGTCTTGGTTTGGTTTTTAGCGTTAATGGCTGTCATGGTTCGGTCCTATCATTATGGAAATGAGCTGTCCGATCCTCTTCTGCACAGGGTCTGTAAATGTCAGAAGGATTGTGAAAAGGTCGGCAGTGTGTGTCCATACGTGTGTAAGAGATTCTCGTTCCGAACGTGACTTCCTTCTACTATGCATACTTGCAGGTATTAAAGTGGTTTTATTGCTAAAATGACTCTTCGCTGACCTTCTTCTTCATCTTGTAATCACAATTAAGAGCCTGTTGATTCAGACATGAAAGGTGTGTGAATATATGGCATAATGGAGCTGTGGATGCTCACTGACATCCCCTGAAAGTACATCCCTTTATTTTCATTTACACGTATATGTATTCAATTATTTATATTTCTGCAGGTAAAATATGAACAGCTTTAATAAATTTGAAACTATCCCTCGAAGGCAAAGGAATAAACAAGCCCCACTGAATGATAAAAAGTAGATCCTTCACAAAATATTGAGCATTTCACTAAACAGTGTTTTCGAGAGTTAAGATTGAATATATAAAACCAGCACTCTCACCATTTTACGCATGATATGTCTCTTCTACCAACTAGGTGTTGCTTAGGCGTTGAAAACATTTAATCAGCAGGTCTTGTTAAAAGCTAAAAGCCTTTTTTTTCATACAAAAACCTCGATTAAGGTCGATGCTCAGCAACTTGCAGACTTAGAGATATAGATATTTTCATAAATTAATTGTGGTTTGCTCTGTAAACAGTGCCGGAGGCTAGAAACACAAGCAATCCATCAGGTTTATTGTTGACTTGGCAGATATTATTAGAGACTGGGTGGATGGATCTGAAAAAGGGGGGAGCGTCAATGAGCACGAGTCAGTGCATCGTTTTGCGTTTGAGGCCACGTATTGGAGTACAAATGCAATTCTTACACAGACAGTTGCACATGCAGCTGGTGGTGGACAAGGACGGTAACCTAAGGTTGTACTGCAATTCGGCTGATGTTTTAATAATGAGGAGGAGGTGTCGCATCACAGGGTGACAGCGCATGTTTGTCTCTTTTTAGGGAGTGCATCGTTAGAGCTGCTCATTCGGTTGATTAAAGCAAGTATTGTGCAAACCCCTCCGTTAAAGTTGCTTTTCTGCAACGAGGGGAGCTTGTAGGAGCTGTGGGATAAATCTTTCTTTATCAGCGCCCCACTCCTCCCTCCTTTGGGCCCCCTGCCTGTACTTACATGCTGGGCGTATGGTGACCTGTGTTGGGGTCACACAGAGAGGCCCCCCTTTGGGATGTTTGTGTTTGACTCCCAGGGTGCCTGACCGCTGGAGCCGTTCCCATCTGATTAAATAAGAAAAATGAACAAATATCCTCCTCTTGGAAGGAGTTCCAAATGTTATTAATATGGATGGGATGGCCCAAGGGCTTTCCAAAAAAATACAACTGCGCTCGGGTCGATGCTTCTCTTGGCAGAGGTGTGGGGTTGAACTGCGATTGCTGCAGAATCTGTGCACCCGCTCTCTGATGGAGGTTGACTGCAAAAGACTTCTCCATAATGTACTCTAACCACCCACAAGTTTGCAGATAATGGAGAGACTTAAAGATGGCGATATTTGCTGGTGTAGCATGCCAGAGATTATCTTTGTGCTGCTATAATGCATGTGGCTGGATTTTATTATTCTCTTTTTTTCCACATCCAGATATTTCCACTCCATTAGTTGAGGAACCTTCTGCCAAGTGTGTATTTTCCCTATCTGCATGTTTCTAACTAGCTAACCCTAAATGGAATTTGGTGCGGATGTGGGTGGAAGCCTTTTTCAGCTCAGCCAGTATGGAGAATGGATGGTAATGTTCATCTGAAGATCCATTGAAAGGCAGCCAAACTCGTTAAACTATTTAAAATAAAATCCTCTTAATTAACTAGACTTGGGAGATTGGTGTCTCTGTGACCCTGCTTCAGTGAAATCTCAGAGGGGAATCAGCTGTTGTCTTAGGATGGGATGGGGTTGTGGATGTCGACATTTACAAGTTCTTCATCGCAGCTTGTTGGCAGGAAGGCTGAAGGAGGGATTTCAGAGAACTGCAAGGAGGGAGTGAACTGAGCAGGCCGGGAATTATCAGCTCATTTGTAATTTAGTCGCACCTCCCCTCCTCTCGTTTTCTCCCACTCTTAAAGCTTTAGACACATATTTAATTACCAAAGAGCCTTTCATGGAGACAGTTAAGGACTGCTCTTGGTAACCTCTCTCTTCTTATGATTGTAACCTGGCATTTAGCCTCTTTCTGTCATCTTTCTTCTTCTTGTTTCTGTCTTTGTCACATTCTTTTACTCCTGAAATCCTCCCTTCAGAGCACTCAGCAGATCTGGATGCAGCTCAGCACTGAGGCCCTTGACTGTGTCCTCGCTGGCTTGTCCCTGCACGCACATACACACAGCTGCTCATTAGCAGTCACCTTAATGTATCTAAATGTAGTTGGCGAGGTGGAAGGTGGTTTGCGTTATTGATCCAGTATTGAATGGTGGATGATGCAGTGCCCTTATGTGATATTGAAATTATTTAGGGCTCATGACAGCAGTATGAAACTCCTCCTCCTCTCCAGTTCATTCCTCCCTGCGTCCTTTCTGTCTCCGTGGGTTTTGGAAATGTCCAGCTGGTTTTGCCATCACCTCCAGCTCCTTTGGCTCTTTTCACACGTTTTTGCTCCTTTGCGTTACCCGTCGACACGCTTTTGCATGGCACTGTGAATGCAAGCAAACACCAATGCGTCGCATCTCCTTCACACCTGACTTTGACAAGGTCATGTCCAATTCACACTTATCTGGGGTATTGGACAGGTTGGCTACAGGAGGAAATTGAATTTGGTGAGACATGTCTTGTCAGGGCTCAGGGAGCTGGATAGTGAGCCATGTGCACCTCTACAACCTCCAGGGTCTCGACATAGCCTTAAAAAAAACGCCATAGAAGAATAGAATTTGTGCATTTTAAAGTTTGGAAAACTGTGGGTTAAAAAAAATTGAGAATATTAGGATATATTTCCAGAACATACGAAATATGCTTTTTGTAAAATGACTCACAAAACTGAAGGAATTTTCTATGACACATTGAAGCCTAAATTAGTGTAGCTACTATAATTTGCTTTGACGTGATCTCTCTGAAACACTTAATTTCTTCTTAATATGTGGGGGGGGAAAAAGATTTATGTAACAGGTGAAATGTTGCTCAAAACATGATTTTCCCTTCATTACACAACGTCTCATTATTCTGAGTTGCTCAAATGAAATGGTTCATGACTAAGCATGATGTGGTGAGAGATACTCATGTAATATATAAAAAAACACTTACTGCTGTTTAATTTGTATAAGATGAACTGTAAAAGCAACAACATCCTCCCTAACATGCATTTATGATGTTTTAATGTTGCTAGTTTGAGTAAATGTGCTTAAAGGTCACTGTCAGGGTAATGCAGGTTAAATATATTAACCTTTATTCTAAGAATTTGAACAAAACCTGCATAAGGTTTGACTGCCTTCAAATAATTGAACGGATGTCTCTATGAAACTGAATTGAGATATAATCTTGACAGAGAATGAGTTTAAAATTGCATCTGCAGCAGAAAAAAAATATATATCTTGAAATTATTAGCTGTATAATGTGCAAGAAAACCCTGAAGATGAACATCAGGCTTTCTTTAAGTGTTGGCATAGTTCCACGACCGCGATTATTCTCAAGATGAAATCAAGTGTGAGGTTTCTCTATATTAATGAAACACCTGAAAAGAAACTGAAGATACCAAATTGAAATGCAGAGAAGATGAACTCAACATCTTAGCCAGAGATAATAAAAGGATCTTTTAAGTGTATTTGCAATGAAAAACATCTTGTATCTTGAAATAAGTGTGAAGAAATCATTTCAATAACCAAACAAGCTTGAAATTGCTTTCCACGATGATTTCTTTAAAAAGTGTCGGTTGCATTACTAATGAAACTGCCTTTGCAGTTAAAGTTACTTAGGACATGTATATGTATACGTATGTTGACATAATGAAACTGATGCACTGTAAAATCTTCTTATGTAGATATAAGAGATAAACATTTTGCTGTTATTTCAAGATGATGGGATAAACAGTCTCTGTTTTCATAAAAATACCCAGGGGTGACATCAACAGATCATATTTACTGACTGAAACATAGACACAACGTCATTGTTGCTTAGGTGAAAATGTTTCTTTTACAATTATTCCAGATTTTATTTCTTGGAGAACATGGATACTATTTCCCCAAACATTTTTAAAGAAGTAACATAAGCTTAAAGATTTTTATTCTATGAAAAAAATCAAAATGTATTTCTAAAATAGAAACTGGTTGGAAACCTTGACCTTGTACGGCAGCAGGTTTCCTTATTGTTTGCTTTTCCTGTTATCCCAGAACTCTTATCTGACCAAATGGCTAAAATTACTCTTGTAATGTTTAATCATCAGATGCAGCAGAAAATAAACCTGACTAAACAGTTGCACAATAGGTTTTATTAGTTGCAGAGGCATGCAGGAAGTGTTTTGGTGTTTCACAAGATGAGCAACCTTCTTATGATCCCACAGTGTAGTCTCACCACTGATATCCGCTGTGTAAATCGTTGGTTTGAAAATCGGCTGTGAAGCTGATAAACGAGTCGCAGAGTCATCATTAGTCCCCGGAGCCCTTCAGTGGCAGCAGTGTTTAAATCCCCAACAGCCCATTAAGGTCAAATGGAGGCAGCAGGTTTTATTCGGTTATCAGCCCGGTGTTTTGTCAACATTTTGTTCCTGGGTTTGTTTGGGAGGGGGGGGGGTTTCTCCTTCGTTGAAGTGATTTGTCTCATTTGCTCGACTGATTGCCTGCTCACTAATGGGCCACTTGTTCCCCTCTGCCACTCTCCCCTCAGTCACATTTGTGTCTTAGCTTCCAGTGCTTCATCTTAATTTATTCCATCCTTACTTCTTTTTTTCTTTTTTTCCTCTTCCCTCTGTTTACGTGCTCTTGCAATGCTCCAACTTCCTCTTCTCTCTAATGCGGTTCGCATAATTGATCCATCTGCTCAGTAAACTGCTGTATTTTTTTTGTTCTGCTTCTTCTCTTTGCTTTTAGTTGTCAATCCCTCCTTTCTGCCTCTGTAATTGGTATGTCTGTAACTCTCCGACCCTCCATCTCACTCTCCTTCCCCTCTGTAGCTTTCCTCTTCTCCCCATCCCACTATCCAATTCCCCAGTTGTCTCTTTCACCTATATCAGTCCCAGAGTTTCTCTTTAAGCCCATTCAAACTGCCTTTGCTACTTCTGAGTCTCCTACTCTCATTTTCTCCCAGCTTTTCTGCTGTTAATGCCTCCTCAACAGCCTCCAGGCTCCCTACAGACGTGTGTTGCAGGCATCTGTACCTTCCTAATGAGGTTTTCTGGTTCTTTTTTTTCTTTCACTCATCAATCAGTGTTGTACACTTGTCCCCTTTTTATTTCTTTCCTAATGGGCAAAAACACCTCCTCCTGCTCTGCCTTGGTGGGCATTTTTTTTTAAAGGTTAACTTGTTTTGACAGCGTTGTACTCTTCTACTCCATCTCTCTTGGTTCATTTTGTCGCACGGTTGAGGCTATGGATCGACATCCACCACTTCAACCACCTCCTACACACGAGGAGTGCAGCTAGAACATGCACTTCTCATGTTTGCATGCAACACTTAAGGATGTCGGATTGATTTAATGGCTGGAGAGAAGTAGAAAGGAAAACTCAAGTGACAGAACAAAGTCAAGTGACGGAGTGTGCAGTGAAAGTGGGGTAACAGGAGAGGAAAATGGAAGCAGAGGCAGGATTTATTTAGTCTCAACAAAGCTAACCTGTCGCGCAGTGTTGGGATCAGGCCGACAATGTCCACTCCCCTGCTGCTGGATGTATTCACACACTGCTCTTCCGCTGCAGGCAGTGGTTGAACCGGTAGCTTGACTCATCTAACAAGAATCTCACTCTGAAGGTGAAACAAAAATTACATCTGAGAGTTAATTCTTGCTGAGAAGAGTAATGCTGACAAAGATGTTAACAGAAAAAAAAGCTTTGCAAAGCTTTTTGTGGTGGGAGATAAGAACGGATGATGGGAATAGTCAATTTACATTCATCTATAGAGCTATATTCTACTATTTACACTGATTGTCACTAATGGTAACAGTGGTTTTAAATCTTTTTGCGGTGGGAGATAGGGAAAGATGGTGGGAATAGTCAATTTACATTCATCTATAGAGCTATATTCTACTATTTACACTGATTGTCACTAATGGTAACAGTGTTTTAAAATCTTTTTGTGGTGGAAGATAAGAAAGGATGATGGGAATAGTCAATCTACATTCATCTATAGAGCTATATTCTACTATTTACACTGATTGTCACTAATGGTAACAGTGTTTTAAAATCTTTTTGCGGTGGGAGATAGGGAAAGATGGTGGGAATAGTCAATCTACATTCATCTATAGAGCTATATTCTACTATTTACACTGATTGTCACTAATGGTAACAGTGGTTTAAAATCTTTTTGTGGTGGGAGATGGGGAAAGATGGTGGGAATGGTCAATCTACATTCATCTATAGAGCTATATTCTACTATTTACACTGATTGGCACTAATGGTAACAATGTTTTAAAATCTTTTTGTGGTGGAAGATAAGAAAGGATGATGGGAACAGTCAATCTACATTAATCTATAGAGCTATATTCTACTATTTACACTGATTGGCACTAATGGTAACAATGTTTTAAAATCTTTTTGTGGTGGAAGATAAGAAAGGATGATGGGAACAGTCAATCTACAATAATCTATAGAGCTCTAGTCTACTATTTACTCTACACTGATTGGCACTAATGGTAAAAATGTTTAAGAATCTTTTTTATAAAGTCAGTTACATAGTATCAGTGTTATGTTTTACCATTTTATTATGAAGGCTTTGCCAATGAATTTGTTTTCCTTTGAAACCTCTCTTGTTTTTCTCCTGGTCTGGTGAGACATTGATCCATGTCCATTAAAGCTGTATTCTTCAAACCACAAACTTGCTGTATTTAGATGGATTGTTTTCTTAGGTTTTTGATTTTTAAAAGGGTCTGAAGTCATACCCAAAGAGAACAACACTTCATGCAAGTAGCTAACCTCTTCTAGTCATTTACAGACTTTATACTGACACATATTTGTACTAGTTGAGTTCGATTTTATCCTGCCTTTTCTTTTTCTAAAATGAGCTAAAAGAATCAAGCAAATAAATGAATTGTACCTTTTGTACTACGTTGATTCCACTAAAAACTGTAGAACTATTATAAATGTTTGAGCAACCAGAGATGGCACCACATTCTTTGGGATTGTTTTCCCAGCCTAGCCCTTTATTGTTGGTGCACAAAATATCTTTGCAGAGCTCGTACTACTATATTACTTTAAAACATGGTAGAATTTAGGAAAACATTGGGGCAATGTTTACATTGATAATACCTAAACTAACATGACTTTTACTAACTTTAATGAGGCTACAACTAGGCCCAGGAATACAACCAATGCTAATGCTAAAAGTAATACTTAAGATGTATGTTACATTATGATATCTTTTAAGATTTAACCCTTTTTTGATTTTTCTGGGTAAAGAATTATGTTGATTAACCCAAAAATCTAACATCACTAATAAATGTAGGCTAATTATCATTTTAATACTAAGATTCCCAGTTTGGCTCTGTCAAATTAATGTGCAATTAATCCTAATGTTTTATTTAGCTTATTTTGGGCATGATGATGTGTTTGCACAACTGTTTTAAAAATAAATTATTTGGACAAAATTGCATTAATATAACAAAAAAGACAAATAATACCACTAAAATGGATGGATTAAATTTAAATTGATATTAAGGACATGAAATATCATGTTTTATATGAAGCATAAAGGAAAAGGCAAAGTTGCTACTATTACAGAGGAGAACTTCATTGACCATGCATCATCACCGTTAAACAGTAAGTTAATCACAGAAGGATAGAATTAGTTTATTGTTTAAGAACCTGATGGTTCTTTTTCTCTCCAAAAGGCGGCTGCTGGACATAATGATCCACATGGTGTCAGTTAAACAGTGACACCATTGTTCTGGGTCATGCTTAGAGACTGTCTTCCTTCCATATCCCTGAAAATTTCATTATGCTTTCTATCCGTCTAAACAAGGTGAATTGAGTATGGCTCCTGAAAAGGCCATCTATTGTCCTCTGTTCCATTCCAGTCCCTCTGCTCTGCACCACACCTGTAACAACGCACCAATCTGTCTTTGAGGAGTAATCCTTGAGGGAGAAGGGGCCATGTAACAGGAGATGATTGGAAATGGGAGCTGATAGAAACTGAAGGGGTCATTATGCTGTCTTTATCCCACAAGAGTGGATTTTTGGTCCCTAAATGTGATTTTTATTTTTTGCTGAATGCATATATATTTATTCTGTAACAACAGAGTTGCTGGTAAACAAAGTAAACAATGAGAAAGGGCATCTTTTTCTCTGACAAATCACTGCTGTATGTGTCCATCTCCTCGGGTTGCTGAGCAGTCACCTCAGTGTTCTTGTTGTATTTAAGCCACCCTTTACCTGCTGTCCTTGACCCTTCTTCCCATTTCCCCCTTCTTCCAAAAACCCTGTGGCTGATTCGTGGTCTAGTGATTCATGAATTTTTCTTCAACACAGTCATGCAGGGTGCAATGCATGAGTGTGGAGTTTAAGAAGAAGTCTGATTGCTGGAAGGAAGCCGGGAAGGATTGTGCTGCGATGCCAACCGTGATTAGGGCAGTAGCACTCGCCGCCTAAATACACATTTAAATAGATACAGCCTGAGGATGGTGAGGACGGGTAGGGAGGAGGAGAGAGGTGAGGAAAGGATGTGACTTCTCTGCTCATGTAAACTAACACAATTGTTCTGGTTTTAAATAGAAGTCCCTCAGGCTCCATCTACCAACTTCCAACTTTTCTGGTTCATTTTCTGCTTCATCCTTCCACCGTCTTCCACTTTGCTTTCGACACAGAACTGCTTTATCTGGCATAGATTATTAATGTCTCCTTTGACGTTTTTTCCATTATCCTCCCTGAAACCTCCTTGTTGTCTGTCCGCTGATTTGGCCGCCATCCCTGTGCCAGTCTGTTCCACTCTCTTCCAATTTATCTTCCCTTCCCTCGTTCCTTTCAGATGACTCTTCCTTCTCCCTCTCTCCCTCTCTTCATCACCTCACCCTATTGTGTCTGATTCTTTTCTCTATCCTCCTCTTTCAAACTGTATGTATACATTTTTCTTTTTCTCCACCTTCAACCGGACCTGTCCTGTGAAGCTCAGGTTCCCCAGACAATTAATCAGCTTAATTTATTAAAGTATTTATACATGCCCTTTTTTTTTTGTCCCATTATCAACATAGGAACTAACATACTTGCTAGAAATGGAGTTCTTCTTATAACAGCTTTCTTTTCTAAGTTTTTTAAAAGGTTCATCCATTCATCATTCCATCCATTAACAATTGCTTTATCCAACCAGTCCATCTGTCTATCAATTGGTCAGTTTGCCAATTCCTTTATTTAGAGCATGGTTGTCAAACTCCAGTCTTCAAAGGCCATTGTCCTGTAACTTTTAGGCTTGTCCCAAGTCTAACAAACCAAAACTTGATGAATGAATCACCTGATCTAATTATGCTATTCAGGTGTGTTTTCTAACATTACTAAAAGTTGTCGGGCAGGTGCGGTTGAGGGCAGGAGTTTGATACAGTATTCTAGAATATTAATTTTCCCTGAGCACGTTTTCTCATCTACTTGCACAGAATTCAAATATCCATCAGTCTGTCTTTATTTTAGCTGTCCATCTATTTGGCCAATGGTCACTTGCCTCCAATTACCCTTTAATCTTCAATCACTTAAAATGTTTCCTTATATCTTGCAACTGATATAAAATAGTTCAACTTGCATGTCCACCCATTCATCCTAAAACTGATCTTCCTTTTTAATATTTAATATTTCAAGACATTTTCTTTTTTGGTGCCCATCTTAAAGCCTTAGCTTGAGAGCTGACTTAGATCTGGTTTTGAGTTAGAGTCATTCTAGTCATCAGTGATGTCATTCTAGTGAGTTTGGGCTCTTTGTTGCAGCATTGGGGCAGTCTCCTCCACGAGGGACATGCCAGGAAAACCTCTGATAAGGGAGGTGACCTGATCAGACACCTGACCTGACCTACATTACTCCTTTCAATGCGAAGAGCAGTGGTTCTGCTCTGCTACCCCCCTTGATTTGGATCACCACATCTGTATTTAGAAAGATAAGCATAGCCATTTTAGCCACTTATCTTGTGGCCCTCTTTTCTTTTTTTTTGTTAAGCATGCATTTCTCATGATCACTGAGGTTGGTTGGAATGGGGACAGACTGGCGCATTGAGAGTGTCTGTTTTAGCCTAGAGGGACTGGAAAAGCCTCTGCAGATGAGGCTCTGATTTATCTATCAACTCACATTCCTCCCTAGCAAGGCTACTGAGCATTACACCATGTACTTGAAATTTTCTACATCTGACATAGACTGACCCTCAGCCCTGAAGTTGTAGTCCCCTGCCGTTATTGATTCTGACTTTCAGCCGCTTACTCTTTTCCGGGTAGCTTCACACTGAAAGCTGAGGCAGCGTGCGCTAAAGGCTTGACTTGAAAATGACCACAGAAAAATAAGACCTATTTGTTGTCTTTCATAAGCCCTACCTTGAGTTTCACACTTTGGTCCTTGCACTATTCATCCTTTTGCTGTTTTTTTTGATTTAGCAAGTGAGAGATGGAGGTATGCGGTTGTCAGGATGGATTGATGGATGACGGGAGGCCACGGGTGAGAAACTCTGGGCGTTTGATTGACGCTCTTGTCACTCAGGATAATACTTGCAGAATTGGCTGCTTCGTTACTGTAAAAATGTTCCTCCATGGAAGCTTTACTGTACGATGCAGATGCTTCACATGTACTTTTTTTTTTTTTTTCTTCTGCAGCCCAAGTGATCTCCCATCAGCTAAGAGTAAAGCTTACTTCAGACATGTATTGGCATTTTCAAACATCCACATTGACAGAGGCACTCTGCAGCTTACAGGCCTGCCCTTTAAAAAGTTCGTCCCTTGAAGATGGCATTATTATGCAGTGTCAAGGTGCGACAAGCCAAGCAGAGTTGCATTAGCAGAATTAATATGCACGACGAATGAGGGAGTCTGTCCATGATCCCCCTAATGCTTATAGCCTCTCAGACCCCGCTGCATATCTTCAGAATCATCACACTCTGGAGGTACTTATCTCAGCAGCCATCAAAGCTAATGCATTTTGGCCCTGTGTGCACAGCACTTGATTTTAGGAGTTGTGTATTTTTACTATCACATTTGCTAGCCAAACAAAATTTAAGAATTATGTTTGACACCTGGTGAAATGACATTAAGTATGATGGAGTATTGGCTATGATGTGGTTGTTAAACAGACTGTTTTTAGGATTCAATTCTTCTGACAGAAGATGGAAAACTCATTTAGTTCTTATCAGATTGCAGAAAATGGGCACCAGGTTCCCATTTATCAGATTGTTCATCGAGATCAATCATCATATGGAAAAATGTTGATAGGGTTTTTTTTTTGGGTTGCTCTTAGTGAGTCAACATGCTAAAAGTCCTGCTGGAAAAAAATAACTTCTCGTTTATATTTTTGATCTTGTTTCTGCGCTGATTAAGTAATGTTTCGGTTGACAGATTGGACTCTGCAGTGCAGCTGCCTTCTGTGTCTTATTTCTGATAAAATGCAGGTCAGCACAGTGAGTCTTGTAACTTGTGATATCATTCATCATGCAGCGTATCACACAGCCACGCACTGGCTCAAACTGTAGCCTCAAAATGAATTCAATTTTGGAAAATGTCAAAATGTTAGACAGTCTTGGAAACGTAAATTTATTTTATAATAATCAATTTTAATTTTAATGAACATAATAGTCAGTTTTTTTAGGAGACTATAAAACATGAAAGAAAGTGAACTTGGAGATATTTTTCTTGTTCTATGATGATTTGGGTCAAATAGCTGCCATGATAAAATCTTAATTCAAAATCGTTTGAGTACACTTGAACCCATAAATCGCTGGATTCAATCTGGCAAAACATCGGATTGTATCATGCCTGAAACCGTTTAAAGCTATGGTGAAAAGTGAATGCAGCACATTAGAATGCTCTTTATTCTTCAAAACTGCGTCTCGAAAGTTTCAACAAAGATAAGTCAGTTTTTTTTTGTTCAGACGCTGCGAATTAAAGGACATATGAGTCAGATTGGAAGTGAAACAGTCAGCAAAATAAACAGATTTCTTTAAAAAAAAATAGAAACTAAGATGATGAAGTCAGGAAACTTTATACTATTTCGGATCTCTAAGGAAAAATGTTAACTTTGTTAAAGCTTGTTCAAATAGCAACTGCAGATTTTTGTTTTCTAACAGACCGGCGTGTTCTTATCTACGGGTAATTGCCGAGTCTTGGGATTTCTGCATTCTCCTGTAAACACTGGAGCCTGTACGTTTTGAAGAAATCACATGGGCAAGCACTGTGTTTCAGAGGTGAAGTTCTTAGCATTTATTTTTAGTCCTTTAATCTCCCAGGTTTTCAAAATTCCTTGAAGTGAGGTTTTCTAAAAAGATTATGCCTGCAACGGATGACTTATTTGGCGTTTTGTTTTATTTAAACTCAGAGGCTGAATCCAGCATTCAGTCTGAGTGGGGCCAAATCCAAAGCAGAGTTCTTCCAAGTTATGACTTTTATCCTAAAATGTCACAACAATTTAAAGGAATTCTAGTTTGAGGTGGTGCAACAACAATGCGCAAGTTGATTTTATAACAATGTTTTTTGTCAAGCATGATGTATTTACTCACGCGACGAGGTGTATGGTTCATACATTCAACAGTTGCATCATATCCGATATATATAAATAAGGTATATAAATAAAATATTGTAAAATGAAGCAGTTTTTCACCTCTGTAGGTTATAAGGCTTTTGACTGTGATGGCTGTTAATATATTGAATAGAGCAGCTCACTGTTGTGGTTTACAGTTATAAGTGATAATTGACCACCAAATAAAATTTTAATGGAACACAGGCAATGGGCAATTATCATTTATACTAACTGTAAACACCAACAATGAGCTGCTCTGTTCAAGATATTAACGGCCTTTAAACTTTTGCCCGAACTTTATTCTCAAAATTCTTGAAAGTCCCTTTTAGAAATGGCAAACATTGTCTTGTGGGGAGGAAACTGTGAATTCTTTGACAGCAACATAGAGGCTGATGTAGGAGTTGAGGTCCCTCATTGTCCAGAACAAAATGATCTATGTAAAGGTTAAAGGTTTGAAACCTGACCTTCTCTCCAAAGTCAACATCTGAAGAATGATGTCAGGACATCCGGGCAGGCTTAAAGGCTTTCTAGAAACAATTGGTGTAGAAATTACAGAGGAGCTCGTGTTCTAAAGCCAGAAAAATAATGTTTTGGAGTAAAAACATCTATGGACATCACACTTTAAGAGTTAATTTTAGTGAAAAGAGATTTTGGTTTACAGAAAGATTTTTTTTTCTCAGTTGAAAATATTATCTAATTTCATGTTGTAATGAAAATATATTGCATATCTTAACACTGTGAATCAGGTTTTGGGCATTTTTTATGGATATTTATATTTAGGTTCACACTGAAGGGAGAAAATTAAGCAGGTTTTCACCTCTGTGGGTTATGAAGGTTACCGACTGTGATAGTTCCCGTAGAAACCAGACAAAATGAAACAAGACAAAATAAAAGCTCGCTGCAAAAAAAGAAGCTGATGAATGTGAAAATTAAAAGGCCACAACATACTTTTTACAGCATGTATTTCATCACTGCAAAACCAAATGTAGTAAAATGTGTTACATGTAAACATCAGGAAAGTTTCAAATGTAATCCCTCAGAAATGTGAATGATTTTGAGACCTTTTTTGTTTTCTTTGCTCTGTGACAGCATCCACACTGAAGAGTGAGGCTTATTTCCAATTTCTAGAAGGATTACCCTTCTGAGTTTCTCATGGGTTGGTTACATGTCAGAGCTTATCAAAGTACCTAGTGGTCACTTTAGGTTCGCTGAATGTTTCTTAGTCAAGCTTTAAGATTTTGAGTAATCAGTATAAATAAAGGAGCATTTCTCATTCCCTGCTGCCCTTTTTAAATTTGTTCTCTTTCTCTCCTTGGCTCTCTTGGCCTTGGAGCTATTTAGGTTATTGTGGGGATTATATGCTGGTAACAGCTGAAAAAGTTGAATACTGAAAACTTTAATTGGAACCTGAAGTTGCAGCTTTAGGCCACTAATCCTGCCTCATACTACTGGTTCCAGATCATATATTCCCAAAATGATCCAGGAGGAGGTGATGAAAATGATGAGTGTTAAATGATAAACGATAGTAAAAAATTACCTTTGGGATTTCTGTTCCTGGTAAAGGTGAGGAGAGATGAGTGTGTTGAGTCGCTGCTTTAATTTGATTTCATAATGAAAGTATTGGAATCAGTTAATCAGCATAATATTGGCATAGTCCACTGTGCCAAAGGTGGAAATGTTTGCGCTAGAGGGAGGCTGCTTCCAGGGCTCACTGATAAATTGAGGTCATGGTCTAGGCTAGCACAAAATCATTAGATCACCTCACAGTTGACAAACCCCATTTGCGCTGAGTCTGTAATGGCAGAAGTGGCTGGCGAAAAGGGGCTCAGGAGATTCCTGTGAACGCAGGCAGTGGGACAGGAGCAGGGGGGAAAGATGAGTGGAGACTATGCAGTTGGAGGTAAATGCAAGTTGGCAGTAGCCAAAGGCTGGAAAGGCATGATGGCACAGTGGGGAAGGAAGAGAGGAGCCGCTTACTGGACCATCAATGGCGGTAATGAGACACAGGTGCAGCCCGAGGTGTCCAGGCCTCCCTTGCAGAAAAGGAAAGGAGTACGCTTAGAGATCAGTCAAAGATACAAAGCAAATAAGATGGAGTCTTTCCTTTTGATGAAAATGATTGCTTATTAGCATGTGCAACCCCACAGGACAACTTGGAACAATCACGCTGAAACAGTAGGTGCCCAGACGTGCCATTAATCAGAGAGCAGTGTCTTTGTCTATTTATTTTAAGCACATGGGTAAAAACTCCTGAGGGCAACACATGGAAAAACAACAATTACTGAAACAGTTCAGGGTATTTCTTTGTCGCATATCATTTGAAAAAAAAAAAAAAGTTACAAAACAAGCAAAAGAAAAAAAGAACACTGATAGTACTATAAGGGTATAATAAGTGGGTTTTAAAAGGTTATAGTTAATATCACTGTATGCACTTCGTGATATCTTCACTTTTAATTGGTCACTCTTAGGTAGTTACAAACAGACTGAGGCTAATGGCTAATCTGGGATTGTCCTGCAACATGCCTGCACACAGTTTATCCAAAGAAACGGTTCATTAGCAGGTAAATTGCACACTCATCGGCGCGTTTGAACATGGATGCACATCAAATTACTTTAAATATAAAAAAAAAAACATCAGAAATGCCAGGAAATCAATCTGCTACAGAATAGCAACATGATTTAATTAAATTTTCCAACAGACCATCCCAAAACATTCACAAATGATTAACCTTTTAGAGGCAGTTGCTGGACAGCAATGATGGATTAGTTTGCAGACATGTTTTGAACACCGGTCAGCAAAAAGAGGTCAATGAGGGGAAAGGTTAGGAAGGACTAAGGTGGTGCACTGAGATAGGAGGAAAAAATAAGAGAAACAGGACTGGAAGAGGAAAAAGGAAAGCGAGCTGCGCAGGAAAAGGTGTTTTTTTTTATCCTCCTATAAGGTGTGGACGCTGTTCTTCCAAAACTCATTTTCTTTTGACAAAATTCATATCCGTTAAAGAAATAAAACATGTTATAAGTGGAGGAACCCCCAGCAGCAAACAAATGAAGGCTACATAGTGGGGAGGAAGGAAAGAGCAACCAAGAGCAGATGGACTCAACAAGTGTTTGCATTCATGATTTGTTTGGATTTAAGACATCAGAGAAGGTGATAGAATGGCTTTTGTATTCAGTGAGTAAATATTTTGGAAAGGCATGCTGTGTCAAGAGATTGCTCTTTGAGGCGGAGGATGCACGGGAGATGGCGAGCTAGAGGAGAACTGTGGGGCAGCAGCTCTGTTTATTTCGCCATGCAGAGACGCGAGTACAAACCCAGCTTTGTCCTGCAAACGGGCCTCACTAAATGTTAGAGCTAGTTGTGAGAGCTCAGAGATGCAGAAACTGCTTTTTTCTTTCCCCTTCATTTGCTGCCAAATGACATTGCTTACTCTGCTACGGGGTTGCCCTCACTACCAGAGGCTGGTATCTTGAATGAACAATGTGTACTTCTTAGGGTCTCTGCTTCACCTCAGGGAGGGGCATCGCTGCAAGCCAATGATGTACTATATTGTTTACTATACATATGATTTTCTGGCAGCCATTGCCTTCTAAGTGATGTTTATCCTTTTTCTTACATCAGAGTGCAAACAAATGGATGAATCATAAAGGCAAAGCAAACATGCACGATGACCTCCATGCTATGAACAATGGTTAATATCTTCTTCTTTACCATTGTGCTGTGGCAGGACTTCTGGATCTGTAGGGTTGTGGGATCAGAGGGATCATTCATTCACCTCACACTCAGAAAAAAGAAAAAATGCCCTCCATACCCCAACACCCCTGCTCGCCTTTCATCTTTACTCTCAGAGGCGTCTCTTGTTCCGTCAGTCTCGGTGAAGGGGAAAGGAGACTGGTAGGGGGGAGGAAGGGAGCAGGAGGAAGGATGTCAGAGAGAGGGTGAGAAGGTAGAAGACAGCAAGTGATACGAGTTTCCTGTTGCATGCTGAACAATCCGACAAGCTGCCCCCCTCCTCCATCAATGATACCTTCACCTTAGTTTGAGCTAGTATTTGTAGGGGTGGGGGTAACAGGTTGCACACTGTCTACTCTTCTGCTCTGTTTCTCTGAATTTTATCCTCCATCTCTTTAACTGGATCATTTTGCCCACATTCCCCAACTTCCCCCCCTCCTAGCTTTCCCTTCCCATCTTATGCTTCTGGTCTTTCTCCTCTGTCCATCCCTCTATCTTTGCCCCCCCCAGAGCTTGCCTCAGTGGGTCGGTTCCACTCTGTCTGTTTGCTGATGACTCCACTCGGAGCAGATGTGATGCTCAGCAGCTGTTGGTTTGCTTTGCAGCGCTCCCCTCAGATGACTCGCTTGCTCTTATTTATCTAAACACAGTTTCACCCCCCCTCACACACACTTCTCAATTTACTGTGCTACTCGGCTGCAAATTGGTGAGTTTAATTTCATTTTCGGATGCCCTTTTGTTTTCCTTTGACCGGCCCCATCAATTCATTCCACTTCCTATTGTCCTCAGTGCAGCTGTTGATGTTTCAACATTTATTTTTTGGTATTAACAGTAAATTAGGGAATTTGTGTTTGTATGCCATATGGAAGCCAGATGTCACACTG
Organism: Cyprinodon tularosa; assembly: GCF_016077235.1. NCBI lineage: Eukaryota > Metazoa > Chordata > Actinopteri > Cyprinodontiformes > Cyprinodontidae > Cyprinodon > Cyprinodon tularosa. The sequence goes on along the minus strand of NW_024038733.1, from coordinate 1,084,098 downwards.
TGATTGTGTGACGCAAATGTCAGCCCTTGGTCATGGTTTTCAAAAGCATGAAGGGAAGATCATTGTTCCTGTGTGAACCTGGTGAAATGAAAGAGATGTTGAATATTGTGATTTTTTTTTTTTCTCCCCTATTCCATCAGTGACAGCCAAAGAGCAGAGCAGCAGTCAAGATAAGAGATTCAACGGGAAATGTGCCAGTGACCGAAATAGGATGATTTTATTTTTGCTTTTCATATGAACGGCACTGAATGGTGACGAGATGATGTAAAGATAAAAAAAATACCCTTTTTATCTTTAGGTTCTCTGAAATAAATCGGTATAGACTAAAATGGTGGACAAAAGATTTTTCTCTTACACTAGGAAACTGAACAGCAGTTAGTGTTTGTGTATTTAGTATTTGATGTTTGAAAAAAGTCTTTCCTAATTGGTTGGTTGTATTTTATTCCATGTTTGTTTTATGGCATTTTAACCAGAAGCACAACAATTAGATAATTTTCTATATTTTAAATTTTTATTTTCTGAATTTTCCTGCTTAATATAATAGATTTAATAAGGAGTCATTTGGATTTCATTTTTTTGGATGTTGGCAACAGGAAGGCAAATGTTTGTCCCTTCATTCCTAATATTTTCATAAGGATATTATTTTTGTGGAAATCTCAAAAACAGATAAAAAAAAAAAAGACATCAGCTGCCTGTGATAACATTTTTATAATTGTTCAACTTGTCATGTCTGCAGAAAATCATTCTTGGTGCAGCGAATAGACCATAATTTTGCGCAACAGTCTTAAAAGATGACTCCTATCTCATAAAAAATTAAAGTGTTTGAGCATTTAAGCTCATTATGCTATTCCTTCATCAAGGTCAGCACAAAGCAGCCTTTTCTCAATTCACCATGTCTAAATAATCCATATGAATTCTGCTCTCTTAACATCAGCTCCTTCCTGCATAGAAAAACGAGTGAACAAGTCAGATCTTCATGGATACATTTATCAGCCACCTCCAGGAAGCTCCTCCATTGGCCATGCTGTGGCTGCACACCTACTGTAACAAACGCCCTCTTTCTGTGATAGCTGAGTTGTGATATGAGGCAGGGTTGGATAATTTCTGCTAAAAGTTGAGACAAAGCAGGTCTTTTAGTGGCGGCAATTGTTCTTTTTTAATCTAATGTCCAAGTTGTAAAAATGTGGTTTTTGGGTCCAATACGTCTCTGACTTTGTTCAGCCTTCTTACAGAGTTTAATCACTACAGGTGGCTTGTTAAGGCAGCGTCATGAGATAGGAAAGAGATGGATATAAACGCTATTTAAAATAAAACTATGTTTGAAATATATGAAATTTGGAAATATCAACAGCGTTATTAGTAATCTTGCATCCATTAAGGTCAAGGAAAGGATTGATAAGAGAATAAAGATGAGGGCTGGTGTTTTAGTAGAGCCATCTGCGCTAACGAAGCTAATCAGTGATACACGACGCCCCAACACTTTTAAAAGGTCAACGCTGCAGTCTTTTTTACCTGTTTTTAAAAGGATTGAAACCCATTTTAAAGTGACTTCTCTCTCTGTAACAGTTTTATAAATGATGTCCGATCACAGCAATGCTTTTGATAGTTTTTTACCTCTGAGACGGAAATGCTTATTTTTATGTAAAGACAAAAAAATTGTCCAAAATCCTGGTTGTACAGTTGGGATTTCCAAGCTGGGTTTGAAGCCTTTATCATTGTGGGAGAGAAAAAATGCATCTGGACAGATGAAGGTTGAAGGAATGGATTTTATTAAAGCTAAAATCCCACAGCAGTCTGCCTTTTCATGCCCTTATTACCTTTATTAGCTGTCCCTGTCTGAGAGCTGTCCAGTGAATGGAGCATACTCTGACAGGTGCTTTCTCTTTTGATGTCAGGGCGAGGAAAAAAATGCTGTCATTTGAGAGGTAGATCCTCTCCCTACTGTGATGACTTCAGCCTGGATTAATTTGTTACCGGAAGGTTCATCTGGATCTGAAGCCATGCTCACATGTGGCACATCTGTAAATTGCTTCGGTGTGATCTCCTGGAAATCTGGGATCAGTGCTGCAGATCCGGCAGCTAATCAGCACTTGGAGCTTACATCCAGTAACTTCAACCTGTGCTTCTCTGTGGCAGCTGGAATATCGCTGCACTAGGGATTTAATCGCTCCAGAAATCCCTTAATGGGAAAACGTTATATGCAGTCTAATTTAAGGGCTCTGAGATAAAATATTGTTGTGAATGAGTGGCTGTGGCTGTGTGTGTTTCAGGCATACAACCGAAATGCTGATAAAGGATATCGAGCGCCACTTTGCCCTATGCTTTTAGATGATAAGATTACAAGGCAAGAGGTTTCTCTCTTTGCACTTTAGCCTCTCCGGTCTCTCCTCACATGGTGGCATACGGCGCAGCGTCAGTGGGAATTTCATAGTAGGGGAATCATCGCTCATTCCCGGTTCCCCTTTGAGGACTGCGCTAATTAGCCGGCGTCTGTGATTAGTTGGCTTGCGTTTGATCTGCTCTGCTTGTCTCCCCCCTCTGTCGAAAAGGCTGCCTCCCTGAGCTGTGATTTGGCTGAGAGGTGCAGCAAACACGCAGGAAACTAAAAGACAGAACCTCAGAGATGTATGCGGTGGCAGATTTTATTTTTCCAAGATAGAGAAGCCGGCCTCAGAGACCTGGGATCATACACAAGCAGACAGCTGCACACAAACACTCATACTGTGCTTCATGTTGGGAAATCAAGTCTGTTAATATTTTACTATTGCATACCATGAACTGTGGTTACTTTCGTTTTTAGGGGTTAGCTTGTCAGAGAAATTCCCCTGAAAATCCAGAAAAGGCAGAGCAGGCAGGGTGTGGGCGGCTGGCTGGAAAGTGGACTTCCTTAACCTTGGGTGATAACTGCTAAAGATGGCTGAATTATGAATGTAATTAAATCTGGTCTTCTCCCTTCACTCCCCTTTTGGGTTTGGTCTCAATAGCAAATCACAGTGTGTGGGGGGGGCGCCCATGCTGCGTTTAATATAACACAAAAAAAGGAGAAAGTCTTTGGTGCGTGACACAGCACTGGTCCAATTACACACAGGCTCTGATATTGAAGGGCTCATCTGTCCTTGAAGCCAGACGCTGGAGCAAAGTAGGACCATCTCTCTGTTTGTGCCTCCATACATCTATCCTTCACTTCCCCAATCCTCGGACTGTCACTCCGCCTTAAGGGGCAGGTAATAAACAAAGGCAGCCTCAACCTGCTGTAATAACCGGCTGATAGGAGACCACTCCAGCACCCGTGGCGGTCCCTGCGAGTGTTTGTTTGTTGTCCTGCTTTTTATGCTCCTTCACAAGGGACTTTATTCTACTGAGAGGGTGATCACTTCTAGCCCCAGTGTGTCTATAAAGCTCGGTTTAACCCTCTTCTTTTATAATCTAAGGATATGGTTCTTTTTTGTGGTTAAGAATACCACTGGTTGAGATTGGGTTGTCTGCTGTGGAACTCGGAAAAAATTATGGTTTTTTAGAGTACATTTATGTAGCGGAAAAATAACCAGGAGCAAGTGGATCTGGCTATCTATAATGTTGTTTTAATGCTATTGAAAAAGCAGTGGGGTTTTCTAATTTATAGGCTCAGTAGCCACTGCCCAGACTGAACTACTGTTGACAACATAAACTAACAAAATAAAATTCTCAGCTTTAGAGAAGACTTTAAAAGAAGTTTTGTGTTCTTTTTTTGTGAAAAAACTAATGGGATGCAAACCATCAGAAGTATTTAAATGCAACTACCATGAAAATTTATTGTCAAGGAGGCCATGTTTCTCTGCAGTCGTTTTTTTTCCTATCCTTAAATTTGAAAATAAAAACTTCTGGGTATAAAGGAATTAAAAATACATATTTAATCCCTTCACTAAAATGAGCAGGGACAATGGTCTATATTTAATTTATAATGCAAATACTTCCAAACATTCCTAACATGCAGTCAGTTTACTGCTAGACGAGGACTTGCATTGGCAGGGTCTTATGTTAGCGCTCAGGTAGCCCATTTCCTCGTCTGCTTCAGTTTAGCACTATTGTTGTAAAGGTTTAAAAGAGTATTCAGTAATGAATATCCCAGGTAAGGTGTGTCTGGTCCTCATAATGTATTTTTCAGGCTTTTCCTTAGCAGCATATAGCATAGAATAATACACTGCTGCCCCTCTTCCATGTGTTGCTGTGCATTGTAGGTCAGCTGGCTGAAAAAGGTTTGCCATCTTTAAATATGTGTAAAAGTAATTATTTAAGACACCTTATATTTGATTAGGGAACTGATTTTGGAGTTCTTCCAAGTTTCAGCTACCTTTATGGTAACCTGATATGCTGTTAACCATTAACAAACAGTCATTCAGTGTCAGCAATTGTATCTCAACAGCTTATGACTAAGCAGGTTTCTATGGGAAAAGAATAATCCCTCTCTCACTCTGGCATTTCTAAGATAATGTCCTGAATCAGACTAGGAAGTTAAATGGCTTGAAAGAGATATGACTATAAAGCAACAAAGAAGGAGGCCTGAAGATATATAACAAGGTAACAGTTTTTAAACTATAATCTGTTTAGCATTGAGCAGTAAACTTCAGAATAAACAAAAATAATTGATTCAACTAATATGCACCTGTTAGTTACTTTTTGCCCTTTAAAGAACACAAGAAAGTTATAATATTCTGTGACATAAATGTAATTAAAATATAAATGACTGATACCTTTAGTGGGTGTTTTTATCAGTCAAGGCAACAATAAACATAAGTTAATTTTAGATATCGCCAGATTGATTAATAATGTAACTTGATCTTTGTTACTATTTAAACTAAATCTCAGCTATTGCAACGTCTTGAAACTCTCCAGAGAGATTGTTCTTTATTATTCACTGGGAGGCTTAAAATCACTCTATCATAAGGAAATTAGTGTGTAATTGGTTTTGGACTGAAAACTTATTCTACTTGCATGCTGGAAATCTTTAGAAAATGAAGGCGTCTCAGATATTTTCGAAGTTTCTAAAGAGAAAAATGTCAACCTTAAAGCAAAATAGGGCTTTTGATAAAGCTGTTGATAAAGCAACTAAATTATCACCTCATTGCACAATTCTTGGTACAGTAGTTTATTTCACAATTATTGATCAGTCAGGCTAAAGAAAAATCTATCTGAAGGCCCGGCGCCCTGGCGAGGGGGATGTATTGACCTGCACACAGCCCCTGTCACAAAAACAGCCGGTAAATGACAGTAAAGTGATTTCAGATTGTTTCTGCACAGGCACATTATGGTTTTAGCTCGTCCCAGTCTTCACAGGAGCTCGTGTAATTAACCAGCCAGAACGTTTACCAGCTACATCTACAGAGTGGGTCTAACGAGAAAACGTCACCACAGTGAATGGGATCTAATTGGGGCAAAATTAATTCCAGTTAAACAATCACTTATAGAAGGATGAAAGGAGCATTAATGGTGAAGCGCTGCCAGTTGTGCAGTTTTTCTTTTCCCACTATTAGAAATAATTTATGAAGGCTTTTTGACCTTGTCCTTTTTTATCTGCAGGTTTAATGGCTTATCACTCCTCGACAGAAACAGACGGAACAGTATTGTTCTCAACTGTATTCATTTATTAGATTGCTCTGTGGCTAACTAATTGTGCGTGCTCTGCATCGCTCTGTAGACATTTTCATTTACTTTTCATCTTTTTTGTAGACTTTTTAATTATACGTTTTTATGATAATTGACGTTTTCTGCCTGCTTTTCCATCCCCCATGTATTGTTTTACCTGAAGAGTTCCCATTCCTGCAGCCTGCCACATCTTTTTACCTTCTTCAATATAATTGTGTTTAACATGCTAGCTTCAGGGTAAATATCAGGTTATGCTCCCCGTCTTTTTTGATCTGTCTCCTTGAGCTGCAATTTTGTCTATCAGTTGTTCATTCAGTCATCTATCAGCTTCAAAACAATACACAATGTTCCTGGGGCAAGTTGTCATAGTGACTGCTCATCAGAGAGTAATCAAAGTTGATCTAAACATTATGTACAAAGGGAGGAGAAGGAGGCAGGGCTGGGAAGTAACCCAGAGTAAAAGTTCATCATGTTTCTTTGTGGCGTTAATAAAGCCTGAAACCTCTTTTCCTTTCTGCATCAGTTTCATTCCCTCCCCCTGTCAGGAACGCCTTCTCCTTCCTGCTTTATGCCCAGCTGATAGGTGGAGGGTGTTGGTTTCATCCATCCTGCCTTTTTTTCTGACTTGAAGACAAAAGGCTATTCCCCACCAGCCCCCCCCCCGGCTGGCTGCAGACCCGCTGGAAGATAACTTTGAAGCATACAATGCAGCTGCACTAATATACAAAGAATGCCTTTTCTTTAACTTTTAATTGCTTTGGTTATCTTTTTTGTCACTCACTCATGTCCTTTTGTTCTTTTTTCCCCTACATCCTGCTTGCCTGATGTTTACTAATTGTTGCTATCTTCCTGCCTTAATGTGGCTCCATTTGTTTTTTTGTAATTCAGAGGGAGTCATGTGTTTCCATTGTGCTTTGAAAGTGCAGGTGGATTAATCAGATATTCTATCCTCTTTACAGTTGGAGCAATTAACTGCAGAGCTCTACTGAGATGAGTCACAATCACGATGAATCCTAATAACTCTGATGTTAGTTATACCTTTTAGATTGGTATGAGATAGTCAAAGTGGTACGAGATACTATCATAGTTTCACTGTTAATGACTGATTAGAGATTTTTTGAGTGTTTCCAAGTCTCCAGTTTTTATAGAACCTGGACCTCTTAAAACAAGTTTATAAGAATTTAGCCTTTTAAGAACTGATACAAAATCTGACATTAACATAGAATCTTTCTTTTTCTGGTCTTACTGTTGTGTGGAGTCATTGACAGAAGAACCTCGGTTACACAAAAAAGGTTTCAACATCAGATCTGAAAAAATTGCCAAATCATAGAAAACCTAAGGAAGCATCTTTAGCCTCTTCAAATGGCAATGCGGTGTTTAATATTATAAATACTAGGTATCTGTGTTTGTTCCTTTTTATAATTTTGAATCTCAACTCAGCAATGCTTATAAGTTGCCATTCTAATGGATAGAACTTGGTAAATTGAATCAGCCTTCCTGTTATCTATTAAAAGCCTTGCTCTCCCCCACCGAGCCCCAATTAACAGTAGAAACATATAAATATTTAACATATAAAAATGTCCCTTTTCTGAACTGCTTCAATGCTTAATCTTACAAATCTTGCAGATGCACAAACTGCTAACTTTGAGCCATCTTCTGTTACTAACTGCATACACAGTACAAACTGTTGGCCCTATGTGAGTAAAGGGAATTTTAATTGGCCATTTGTCCAGATGAGGCTGAGTTTGAGTATAATATGACAAGCTTCTTTGTTGGTTAGGGCTCCCATCACGATGAATCGGCCACGATTTAAACCCGTTTCCGGGGAAGATACATTTCAAGCCTCCTTCTTGCTGTTTCTTCCTAATCATAAGTGCAGCTGCTAGAGTGAAGCTGATCATAATCAGCGGCACTCTAGCTTGTTTACACATGAGACCCAAGGCAGTTCCCAAGAACCTTAACAGCCATGCGCCTACACAAAAACATTAGCTGACTTTGTTGTTGTGGTTCTGTTTTAGAATATAGGTTTTATAAAATATTGAATTTACACTTTGCATTTGTTGCTCCTCTGTTGTTGGTCCACACAAATGTCTTTTTTCCCCTCTCTTCTGCTATTACAATCTGTGTTGATTCTTTGTTCGACTGTGTGTGGATGTAGCCTTAGCCTGGCCAATGCAACTCCATTCTATGATATGCCACTTTTTCATTTAGCTTTTCCAATTTCCCCCATATAAGTGATGCTTGGAATCTCGACAATCATCCTAACTTATTTTTAGAAGCGGATAATGCACAGAAAATAATCTGGGCTAAAATCTGGAGTCCAGAATATATATGTCAAATACTTTAAATGTTTGGGACTGTAGAAAGGATAATATCTCAATTTGGAGCTCTTGACATAACATAGCAAAGCTACCGGTAAGTAGTCTATGTCTACTTTTCGAATATCTAATTCTTATATGAATCCCTCAGATTATCCAGAGTCATCAGTTAATCATAATATTGCCACACTCCGACTTGTTTGTTTGCTTGTGATGCTTCCTGACCTTCTGCCTCCCATATGGTTGTCATTGATTTGGAAACCTGCTGCTTGATCGTCTGACAGACAGACTCCGTCTCTGTTCCTGTATCACTCAGAGACCAGCGGCCTCCCTCATAACAGGTCTGCTTTTTAATCCTTCAATGTGTGACATAAATTAGTCTGGTGTACAAATGAGTCTTGTTGGTGATTTCGACTGAAGCGTGCCTCAGCTGGAGGCAAAGCAGGTGCAGAAACCTAAGGTGAAATAGAGGGGATTGGGATGGAAACACACAGCTGTGTTTGAGTCCAAGGATTAGGTGGAAGCGGAATCCCTCACACTTTTTTTTTTAATTTGCAGAGAGAATGATCACACCCTGACTGAAAATATCCTCCGACACCTCAGTAGACTCTCATCCAAGTGTTGTTAGGCAGGAAAAAATAGGACGCATAATCACATTATGTTAGAGGCTGACTGACATGCCGAAGAAAGGCTGTATACATGCTGAAAAGATGAGAGGGAGATAGACAGATGCATGCGCTGTCATATTGGGATTTTTGTGGAAGCACCTGACACTTGTAGCTTTTCCTGATCTGTTATTTTTGTGGTGAGATGCTTTCAGACTGGATGTTCAAGCACAACGGGATGTACTTGAAACGCTTTCAGGGAAAGCCATGCAATGGATCTTTTGACTCATAAGAGAGAAGACAGTTTCAGAATGAAACCTGGGTAACAGATAAAGATATTTCTGACACTGACCGTGCACTTATAAGAAAAAAAATTAAGTCTCCATTCCTGAGATTTAGATTTTATGCCTGCAAACTGACTGCAGATCTGCTGCTATCGCCATCCGTCTCCAGAACCCAACTTTAGATGCAGTGCTAAAAAAAATCATGCCCACTCCAGTTACCATGAGGAGTGATAGCAAACGCTGCTGGGATGAAGAAATCAGGCAGGAAAAGAACTAGCAGAGGAAAAAAAATACATATATTGAGGGAAGAGCAGAATGAGCCAGAGGGATGAGAAGGATTTATTCCAAAATGAAAAGACAGGACAGGGGAGGACAGCACTGAGGGAGGGGTGAGTGATACGGAGGGAAGGCAGGGTCCGTGGAGGTAGAATGATGTGCACGGCCCAAAAACAGACAAAGCAGAACCAGGAGCCGCAGGGAGCCGGGTGTCTGTCAGCCAGTAAGTTATTCACTCACTCGTTCACTGGGCTGTCGCCGTGGTGATGGAAGGATTGTACAGAAGCAGACATTTGTTTGTCAAAGGAGGGTTGTGTCCTCTCTGTCCAAGGTGGACAACGTCATGCCGGCAGGACTAGACTGACTGTGAGCGTGCTGCATAAAATCATATGATATTCATGAAGGCATTTTGGCTTTTTGTTTTAGTCCACTCTGCTACTTTCTGCCATCCTTGACCATCTCTCTCTCACATGTTATGTCTTTCAACCCTTCATTCTTTTCTGAGTAAGCTACAGTATAGATGTTGGTGTTTATTAATAATGAAGAAGTGAGAGACGATGGAGGGGGAGCCCTTTTCTTTCGTTCCTACTCCAGAATGAATAATTCACCTGTAGAGGAGAGGAGAACCTCTCCATCATGCGTGAGTTTCTTCGGCTCTGGATGTGGTTTTGCTTTCCTAGCAGTTGTACGTGTGGAAACCTGTTTTGTCTCTGTATGACCACAAGTCCCTTGAATCCCCTGGGTGTTTTGTGTTCCTCTTGGGTTGGCCCATGCTAAATCATTTACGGATTGTGAATCTTGGTGGTTGCTGGATTTATAGGCCTGTTGCAGTCTGCAGCTGTCTATCTTGGATGGGTCCAATTATTTTCCCCCGATTCTATTTTCTTTTATGAATTCTTTTTAAATGTTTTTTTTTTTCTTCAAATCCAGCATTCGGCTTTCTGCATTCTTTATTTTTTTTATTTTTTGGACTGGTCTGACCTGCAGCTGGCCTGTTGAGAAATAGTTTTTGTTATTGACGGGTAATGGAAGTGGTTAGTCCACAGAGAAGGATGTTTTGAAGGAGCTTTTAGTGTTACACTGGTAGACCATCAGAGCTGAATGTTTCGAAATGCCCAGTTTTTATTCCTTTCCCATAATCACTGTAAAGGCTTATGATTTTTATCATTGGGATAATTACAAATATCTCCAGATCTTAATCAGTCCAGTTGTTTAGACAATCTCCAGTCCATCGTTCTTCCTGATAGTCCATCCTTGATTATCCATCTTTCTGCTAGTCTAGTTTCATCCATTGCTCTCTCTGATGTCGAGCATTCTTTCATTAATTGTTTCTTTTATCCATCCGTAATCCCTCCAGCTGATGTTCTTTCTGTCCATGTATTCCATCTGGTCGTTTTTTTATCATTAATTATTGTGACCATTCATTTGTTCTGTCTTTCCATCCATCTTTTCATCCAACCATCTATCCTTTCAATATTCATCGGTTTGTCCTTCATCCATTTTTCTAATTATCAGTGAATATTTAAGTTTTTGCTTCTATCCTGCATTTTATCTGTTTGTCCATTCATCCCTCTGATGGTCCTTTATTTATGTCCTTCAACCCATCCATCCATCCATTGTCGGCCTTTAATTTTTCATTGTTTCTTTGTCAATCTTTTTGACCCATAATGTCAACATTTGCTGTTTTAATGAACCATCCATTTACTGTCCACGTTATCTGATTAATGTTTTACTGATTCACAACAGTCTCCAGTTTAGAACAGCACAACATTGGATGCTATTTACGAATATAACTGTGATATATCAGGTGTCATATATGCCTGTTTTTGTAATTCCTCCCTGTTTCATCTGTTCTTTCTACACTGTCCTCAAGACTCATTGAATCTCTGTCAAACTGATTTAATAATGCACAGACATATAGAAATGCAAGTTCATAACACAAAATATAGTAGCTAACAATGATTCATTACACTTCTTGGCTATATAATATTTTATACACTAATGTAATGATGATGTATTGGTGATTTGTTTCTCAGAATTAGTTCAGATCTGTTTACAGTGTTTAGAAATAGTCAGTCGGTCCAATCACCCACAGTTTCACTGTTTGTGTTCCATGACTTTTCAGGAACTCCTCTTCCATTTTTAAAATGTGTTCTTTAAGATGGGTCACAGGTGGATTGAATGGGAAACGTGTTTCAACCCTGTGTTAAACAAAGGTTTTTGGGCTAGTCTAGGATGGAGAATGCTTTGAGTGTTTTTCTTTAGTTAAGTTTTTAGTAGTTTTGGGAGGAAGAAATTAGACCCTTGTTTAAATTCTTGTAAATATTCCCGTTGGGTGTCTCTCCTGACGTTGATGCACTTAATTGAAATGGCAAATGCTTATTTTTGCAAATGATATTCGCTCAAGTCCTCGGGCGTGTTTGTTATAAACAGGCAGCTAAACAGGAATGCACAGCAGTGTGCAGATGCATGTGAATATGTGCAGACACACACACTCATACCTCCTGGTGCAGATCTCTCCTCCAGCTGTTCATTTCTCCTTGGCACTTTGAAGCCTGTTCATGTCTCCCAGTGTCCCTCCCCCTGATCCCCTCTTTCTCCTTCACTCCCCTTCTGTCACATTTCATGCATTTCTGCTTCCTTTCCTTATTTCTGCCCACTCTTCCTCTTTACTCTTGCACTCAGTCTGTTATCAAATATTTCATCACTGTGAACAAAGTGAGATGACATCCTTTTTTCTATTTGTTTCACTTTATATTTCCCCTCCTAAATTCTTCTTGCATCACAAAGATTTATACTTCACATCTACTGCATGCAACCTAAATATAACCTTAAACCTTTTATTTATTGGCATTTTGCTGTGCTTCTTTTTTTCATCTGTACTGTCTATACACCAAACTCGCCACTATCTGTGATGATTTTGATGTCCATTTCCAGTGATAACTTTAAAGCCTTTGAAGTGTGCCTCTTTTATCAGACAAAGTGGCTTTTGACTCTACTGATCTGTAGAGAGGGAGGAAAAAAGCATATGGCAGGAATGCATTATTATAGGATGTCATTGGAGAACCTCTAAAAGTAGCCTTCCTATATGTTATTGATTAGAAAAAGCCCCATTAAAAGGTCAATGGGAATTTGAGAAGCATCTCAAGTCTTCATTTCCTGGTTTTATTCTTGGCTTGTCAAGCCGCTTCAAACTGTAAAATCTTAGCTACATCCAGAATCTGCTCGGCATATCAATCCCTCCGCCTCTAAATATGTGCAAGCCTGCACAGGCTGCATATGCACGTTAATTAGTTATCAGTTTTTGTGTGTGAAAGCCAGAGTAAGTGCTGTCGTCTGATGGGAGTGACTGACAGACAGAGGGTGGCTTCAGACCGATGATTTTACAGACTACAGTTGATATCTGCGATTAGAACAGACCAATAATGGTTTAAACATGACACACAGCAACTGCAGTATCTGCTTTTGTTAATAACAATGGAAACATCACACAGAAGTCAGTCACACGGGTAGCTGCATCGAGTGGGAGGCATTATTAAACAAAGTGTCAGAAAGCACACTTATACCAGCTTTAGCGGTGAGCATTTCTGACAGTTTTGACTTTTTAAAGCTCAGTTGAGTGGCCAGTTCCCCAAATTACAGCCACACGAACTGTAATGTTGCAGCATGTCAGTCAGTGATTGAGAGAAGCGATGAAAAAGGGGCAGAAATAAGGCGGTCCAAAACTGCTTTCATTTCAATCACTTAGCACAAGCGATTGGAATGAAACCTTTTCTATTATCCTGTTAGTTTTTTGGTCAGTACATGTATTGGTTCTGTTCAGAGTCTCGACAAAAGTTACAGACTGAAACTTTACATTAAAAAAAATGTAATCGAAAGTACACGCGTTTTAGTGATGTTTAAAAGAAATCTTCCTTTACTTTATGTGTCATCTGTTTTTAGTGTAAATATTAGCAACATGTGGGTTGAGGTTGAAGTTAATCAGCATGGTTAATCCAAGCAGAGAAATGTCAAGATGGCATTCAGTTAACCAGTGGCAACCTTATATTTCCACTCAGCCTCGACCTCGGCCCCAAAGTAGAAATGTTTTACTGTTGGGATACAACTTTTTCATTTCCTAATTTTGATTTTCAAGGGCGTTCCAGTTTAAAATTAAGACTGGAATGTTGGAAATATAGCTCTGTAATCTACATGTGAATTCAAATGTGTAGAAAGGCTTTTCCTAAACAGCCTCAACCTTGTCTAACTGATGAGGTGTTAAGACAAGAACTTGAACTTGAAGATTTTAAATTGCTTTTTAATTATTTGAAGGAAAGGGGAATAAAGAGAAAAAATAAAAATAGTCTCACTGTTGGCCAGACCAAACTACAAAATGGCATCACTGAAATTTTATATCAAATTATAAGATGAAAGGTGGAGTTCTTTGCTGGTTAAAGTCGGGACCAGACAGGCAAAACGTCAGCTTTAACTCTCTGTTCTTGATATATCCCAAAGATTACATGAAAGAGGCAGGTTTAGTAGGACATTGCTCTGGGGGAGGATGGCTAAGCTCATGTAAACCTTTAAAAAAATAAGCTATATAATCTGAAAATCCATCCTGAAATGAAGAAGCCCATGTAGAAAGACCAATTTGTTCCTGTTTGAGCGGCTGCATTGTTCTGAGCGCGCTCCATACTTGCAGAGAGTGGCTTACACTGACCTAGCTGTGAAGTAATAAGCGCACAACACTTTTTAGTCGGTGTGCCAACAAACGGGATTCTTCTGTTTGAAGGTAGTTTGTGTTGATTTGAAAAGACTGAATCTACCCCCATACTAATTTAATGAACATCTCTGATATAAAATTTGATGTCTCTTTTAAAATGTCTTGCTTGATTTATAACGGTCTCAAAACAATTTAAGCTGCACTGCACAGAACTACAACTTTATTAAAAATCTTGGATTAGAATCATACTCTTAATGCCAGTTTCTCAGAAAGCACGAAATTGCACATTGGGAGCTTTTCAAAGCTCTGTTTGGCAGAACTGCTATTTAGAAACCACTTATATTCAAGGCAGAGGCTGTTGCAGTTGGAATATAACGCAGCCTCTTGAACAATGAATAAGCAAAAGAATCCAATGAATTGCCCATTGCGATTTCTCTTCAAAACTAGTTATTTTTCTTAGATGTTCAAGGATGCATTGAGCCCACGGTTTGTTGCTTACTCAAACTATGTAGTAAATAAGTAATATGCACACTCCTTGCAAGTTTGCATGAGGCTATGAGTCATTATAGACTAACTTTTCCTTGAGAATATATTATCTTCCTTAAGCTGCTCACCATACTGCCTGTATCAAACATTCGTCTGCGGTGCATAGTGTGAATGCTACAAAAAGAGGAATAAGAAAATAATAGAAACAGAGAAATTCACACAGACCTGTGAGAATAATGAAAAGTGCAGAATGCTTACTGAGACAGCTGTGTGCTAGAGAGGCCAAAGAAAAACACACCCACATTCTTTCTCCGGCGCTCCGTCTTAGACACGCTCGCACTCTCACACAATGGGCCGGTAGGAAGCAATCTTCAGGAACATGAAGAGCGGGGGGGACGCTTCATTGTTGCCCAGCTGACAGTGCATACATAGCTGGTAGCTTGATGAAATGGCAGAGTCACTGAGCTCTGAAGGCCATTAGATAGTTTAGTTGATGGCTTGCACTCCCTGTCCCCCCTGACCTTGGTGCTTTTCTCCGGTATTGCAGGGATCAGGCAGAGGACATGAATGCTACTAGGCGCCGGTCTGCCAGGCAGCGTGGCAGGCGGACACAGACTGATAAGCGGATGTTTGGTTTTATAAGCCACGGCTGGCTCAAATGGGATGATGAGCAAATTAAGATTTTTTTTTTTTTTTCCCTCTCTCTCCCTCTGCTCCTTATGCCAATGCAGAGTTTGTTTGTTTCTTTCTATACACTGTGATTGATCATTAGAGGTGGGTTTCCACTACAGATTTATTTACTTTCCCAGGTAATTGGGTTTGGGTTGTGTCATTATTTACCCCAATTTATTCCACTACAAGGAAACAAAATTGGATAGATCCGTTTTTCTCCCTTTTAATTTTAAGTCTTTTTCAAGTAATTTAAAGTTATGACTTATTAAGTGATACAGTGTAATTCCACAGAGAGAATCATTGGCTTTAATTTTAGAAAAGTTTTGTTCAATACAATTCGATATATTCCTATTTCTATTATCAGAAAGGATGAGGTCAGAGACCCATTCTAAAAATCTACCCTTCCTGCTCTGGTAGGAAGATGGAACATTTGCATCTTAACTCAGCTTTTATAATGTTATATATTTAATATTTAAAAAACTCAGACATTCCATGTATTCTTTGAGCTTCAAACTAAACATAAAGTTTTGAAAACTTAATTTTCATGTATGCATTCCTGCATTATAAACTCTTAACACCGTTATCAACAGTTTTCTGGAAATGTAACTAGGTCTCGTTAAAGAATTGTTTAAGTACATGTTATTAGAAGCACATTTATACAATCCTATATGCCATTTTCTTTTTTTAAGTTTACCCAATTAATGCTGCGTTGGGACACATTTTAATTGCCAAGATAAATATCTAAATATAAGAAACATGGTTATATGTTGAATTGACTTAATTCTTCCTTGGAGTAGACTTGAAGAGGCAAACCGCTATGATGGATACCCAGATCTAAACATGAACACCATGTTGTAATCCCCAACATAGAACGCCCTGCTGTACACCCTCTTCTAGATTTGTTTAGGATGTGTAACACTACACCTTTATGTTTGGTTCAATGTGACTTACATAGATTAAGAAGTGGAACCTTTGTTACATAATTCTTATAGTTTTACCCCTAATAGTAATGCAGTTTATTTTCAAATCTGAAGCCTCTTTCTGACAAACAGAAGCCAGACAAGATGTCTTCATCATTAACTGTCTAAATGTACACAAGAAGCAACCTGGGTGAAATGAAGGGTCCGGAAATTAAGATGGAGCGGAGAGAAACGATCTTGGTGGTGTAATGGGGACGTGGCTAAGTTCACTTCATGAGTCCACCCTGAATCAATTTCCGTGCTCTTTCTCTTCCACCCTCATCAACCATCAACTCTCCATTTTAAGCCGCCCTTTTCACTTCTTTCTCTTCCTCTCTTGCAGACGTCTTTGTCCCTCAACTGTCTCCTATTAACCTTGTTTACCGCTTACAACGCCTCCTCTTTCCCTCAACACATTCTCTTTTCACTCTTTTTACATCCTCTATTCCTGGCACCAACATTCACACCCTCTCATCTTCACTTTCCTCGCATCCATCCTCCGTCACTTGTGCATTCCCAGGCGTTCTCTCTCTCTCTTTCGTCTCATCATTTTATCCCTCTATCCTTCTAGCGCACGCCCCTCTCAGACTCATTTTCCCCTCCACAGATGAACGGTGGGAAATATGGCAATGTCAGCGTGACCAGGCAGGAGATCAGAGTGAGAGGACTATGTTAATATGGCAGGGCTGTCACAGCGCCATTAGCATAAAAAGTCTGTGTGCACGCACATCATGTGGGTGTTAAAGACATAATGATAGGTGACAGTACTTAGGTTGCTGACATCTAACTACTTGAGGAGGTTGAAGAGTGCAGTTTTTGGATCTGGATGCGTTCGCTTTTACATGATGGTGTTTATTTTACCTGCAGGCACTAGGGCTTTGGTAAAGTAGAGCAGAAATGACTCTGTTTCTGGCCTTGCTCTCCTCCCTGCTCTTTTTTTTGTCTCTCTCTCACTTGTTCTCCCTTTTCTTCTTCTTCCCTCATTTACCCTTGAACTGTCTTTTATTTTCCCATCGTTCTCTTTAGTTCCTTCTGTTAAATGTGGCCCCTTCTCTCCAAATATTTATATTTGCAATTACTTTTCTCAAACATAGCCTTGCTTCAAATTTTTCTAGGATTTTTTTGTTCATATTCATACTTCTTGAATCATCTTTATTTTGTCAAACTCTTTAAATTTTCAGGATTTTCTTTTCTTGTTTTTCTTATTTTTTGGGGGGGGGGGCAATGGGCTGTTGTGAAGGTTGAGGCTGTATAATATTCATTTCTCCGGAGGCTGTTGGAGTCTAAGGCCAGCCTGTCTCTCGTCTCCGCTCTGACGGGAGTTGATCTGTGTTGTGTCTCCTCTCGTTGCATCTGTATGACTGACACGGACCTGCCTCCACGTTGACCCCACATTGGTTTGTGTTTGTGGATGTTTGTGCATCTTGGGTGTGCGCTCTGCTCTGGTATTTGCACCAGAGGAAAAACATGCCAAGACGTGAAACATTTTCATTGTTGAACAGTTGCTCTGTTCAAAATATTTACCTGTTAACTGAGTAGGAGATGAGGGTATCTACGTGTTTTGTTTTTTTTTGTAAGGTTTTGAACGCCATTTTAAATTTCATCTTATATTCCCGGTGAAATTATGATTTTTTGTTAATTTATATTATAAACCTTAACTTGAACCCATGATAAAAAAATAACTATATAGTAATGTCAGTGCAGTAGCAGTATGTTCTTGCATGCAGGATCTCTCTTTGTATTTACAATAGCCTGTACAATTAAAGACAGCTGCTCAACTATCACTTAGGGAGAGGTTCAGTTTGAGTATCATGGAAATCTACCAAAAAGACAAAGTCAGTATTAAGAAGAGGATAAGTTGGTGCATGTTTTCCCCATTAGATTACTAACTGGATACATAGCACTGCCTGCCGTGACTAATTTTGAGGTATAAATCTTTCATGGAGCTTGTTAAGTATTGTATTGTGACATTTTCAGATTTGCACAGATAGCTGTAGCTGTATCTGTCACAAGCTTTAATGTACAGCTAAGCTCCAAATTATCTATACACCCCCATACAAGTTTTTTTTTTTTTTTTTTTTTTTGGACAAAATGTCAAAATATCAGTGGAATGAAGCTTCTTGTCTTTGAGATTTGAAGACCTCTTTGCCATCACCCTAATCTTCAACTTTCAAGGCTTCTTGATCAGATTTAAGTCTGGAATCATATCTGGGTTGCTCCAAAGCATTATTGCTTACAGTGAAAAGAAACATGTTGGTTAAAAGGGTGGATTACTTAAGCTAAATCCTTGATTTATTGGCTTCAGTGTCATACTTACTGCAGATCCCCTTTTAGTTCCACCTTCAACCCAGAGAATAATTTAAATAGGATTAAATCTTTTTAACTCTGTCATTTCACTCACATTAGTGAAATAATTTGGTTGAGCAAGTCTGTTAAAAGACAACTTTTACTGATTTATTTCAATTTGTAGCGAGCTTTTCATGTAGTAATTTGCATGGGTTAAACACAGACTAAGATATGAACACCTAAGGCCTGATTTACATGACAATATTTAGCTAAAAACGGAAAAGCTTTGTTGCGTTTCCGTAGTTTGTGTACACCCCAGCATATTTTCTTTAAATGAAAACTGGTTCCAGAATATCAGGTTTAGAAAATATTTTGGTCTCCATTGTCATGTAAACAGGAAGAACTGAATCTTCCTGTCCGGGAAGTCCTGGGACATGTGCAGAATGAATAAGTGGTGGCACCTTTTCGAGCAGGGAGTATTTATGTGTATTGGCATTAGAATGCTGATTGATTAGCTGCAAAACTCAAATCGCTATATGAAACATATGAGTAGTAAACTGTATTAAAGTGCTATTGGTAAACCAGTCTAGATAAATCTATTTGTCAATACGAGGGATCATTAGTGTAATAAGGTGTAATTTTCATTCAATTTTCTCATTTTCTGCTCTATGGAGGTTCAGCTTCTAATTATACAAGGTGATCTGATCATAGTTAGACCACTCTTTAATCAATTGATTTGAAAAATATAATGGCAAAATCTATATATTTCTGCTGTTCCTCAGAGTTTTTACCCAACCAGAGATATTCAGAGGAGGGAGTAACATTTTTCACCCCAAAAAGAATCAGAGCTACTCCTAAGGGCTGCTTAGTGGCTGTCCAGAGGTTTCTCTGTGGCTTCAAGGGGGTTGTTTTGTGGTTGCAAATTGGGCTGGCGCTGTGAGAGCTGATGTTATTCTAGGAAAGTCTTGTTTTCCTCCACTTTCCCACTCGTTCTTTCAATCCTAAAACCCTCATCTCCTCCTCTGTATTGATATTTCATATCTCCCCGGAGATGGAAAGATGTGTTGTTCATTGCCTTATCTGCTAGACTGTAGGTTTCAGCTCCGCCTCAGCATTGGGCTTTGACACAGCCCAAACTGGTTGAACTGGTCTTGCAGGTATTCGTGTTTCTCTTTCGGTGTTATGTATCTGTAGCTTGTTAGCAAAACAGAATCGCTTCACAGCACTGGCTGCAGAAGTTTTGAAGTTGCGTAACTGCAGGTAATCCATTCTTTCTTAAAACTGGTGGCGTCTTGCTGACATAAACTAATGTGGGCTTATTCACACAAGTAATTACATTTTCACAGAGACCTGCACACACAAACAGGCGCACACACAGAAAGAGGAACAGTCTGTCGGCCTAAAACTCTCTCGCCCTGTATTTCTCACACTGGAAAAAGCATATTTATTTTGACTCTGCTGTTACACAGGAATGTGTCGGCACAGCAAATGGCAGGCTATAGAGAGGCATATCCCATCCTGATGATTTATGACCCATGTTCAAAAGAAGACTGGTTTTCCTCTTTTTTTCAGCTGCACACTTCCCCCTGATTTTTTTCTTTTCTTTCCCCCCCAGCTTCTTCTTCATCCACACAAGCAGTCATGTAGAGATACCAGCTTCTTGGCCTACTTGCCTGGGTTCACTAATATTGTCCTCTGTTGTACCAGACACATCCACACAGTCCTCATTTATCATCGGGCTTATTACTGACATGATTCCTGCGCTCTCTTTCTCTGTTTCCTTCCCGGTGAAGGAAATGGCTGTGGTTAATGTTTTTCTCTCTTTGTTTGACACAGGGACATCAGGTCAGCGGGTGAAGGTGGATCCAGAGCTGTCGTCGTATCCTGGCCAGACGATCAACCTGCGCTGCTCCTTCCCGGACACAAATGGCGTTCAGCTCACAATGGTCAGATTCACATTTCCAAGATGAAATTACCTTTCTTTTTCCTCTGTCTGTATTTGATTATCTGTATTCACTGATGTGCTTATATCAGCTCCACACTTTGTTCTGCAACAATGTTTTGCTCCATCTGAACATTACAGCTCTTATTGCTGCCTTGTGACTCAGTAAATTGGTGTAAGTGCTTGGAAATAAAAGGGGTGGTCTAGTGTCTTAAAATCCGAAAAGACTGCATTGTATTAACCTTTATTTTGGCCGGAAAAAGTAGAGGCTTTGAATTTTATTATCTCACATTTTATGCAATTCTTCCTCTGATGCTGTGATCTTGGCACAGGTCAAATATAAATGAACAAAAACCAATGAAATTATCACACGTATAAAGTTTTTATACGTTTGGTTTGGGACTGTCAAATGACTTCCTTTTCAAATAGCATTTTGCGTTCAGAGAGGTAACACCGACCATTACAATACTGTAAGAAAAACAATGTTCTTAGGGGTCTTTTTTTGATCAATGTTGCTAGGAAAAAAAAAACAACAGAATAATCACCTTTTATTTAGTTGGAGATATGACGTTAATATTGGGAACAGGGAAAACAGATCACCATCTGGTGTATCTAGTGATGCGAAAACCCCTGTTTGCAGTGTTGAATCTGGTTTTAACTCATATACCCCACAGATCCACTTTAAGCACACAAACATGCTTGTAATGCTTTTGCTTAATCTGTTATGTTATCCTTAAAATGAACCCAAAGTGGGAAGGTCGAAAGAGTTGAATGGCTTGAGCTGTATTAGCAGAAAATAGATGCATTGCTGAGGTCTATGCTGGTTGGCTAGTGGTCGTGTTGCTCAGTAAATTTGTTTGCAACCACTTTATTCAATCTTACTATAAAAAAAGAACAATGATTTTTTTATGTTATAGGTGTAGTCTGAAAGGAGGGAGTTTAGTGAAGGCTTTAGCCTCGACATGAACATTTAAAAAAAAAGGTAACACATTAACACGGATATAAATGTATTTTTATATTATTACCAAATTAGTCAAAATAACACTTCCATGTAAAGTGCACTGGATTGGATCCCAGATATCTGATACCAAATCACAATTATAAGATTAAGGTATCTGATCGGTGCAGCTCTAGCTCTAACGTGTCGGTAAACACACCAGAGGAGAGACACGAAAGAAAATATATTTATTCCCCAAACAATTTAAAGCACTCATTTCATCTTGCATAAAAACTAACTTACAATGCAGTGTTTTGGATCTTGCTCTCCTTCTTTTCTTTTTTTTTTTCCAGAAACTCACCATTCAGCCATAAACAACCTACTTAGTTATTCTTCTCCATAACCAGTGCACCACATTTTTAGCCAGTTTTAAAATCTTCATTCAAAATGCATAAAATGTTGAACTTCGTAGTAAGAATAGACCTTGAAATTCAATGACCTCAATTTGTGTCTCCAGAACCTTTAGGTTTAAGTTAAGATCATTTTTAAGTAGGAGGTCTGAACCCTTTACATGCTAACGCTACTAAAGTCTTAAAATAAAGCCACTGAGGCGTTAAATAATAGTGTGACAGTTAGACTCCTATTTGTGTAAATAGTGATCCAGTTGACCAAACTTTGAAGGTTTTCGCAGATTAAGAAAAAAAAATCACTACAATCAAAAGATCTGCAGTTCAGCTCCATGTGCCGTTTTTTAAAATTTAAATTAGCTGAATTAAGCCTTAATCTATCAAACGATGGCTGGCAGAAATCATTCCAAGGCAGGCAATGGGTTTTTTATCACATTTGGGCTTAATGTTTTATTACTCTAAACAAACAACACTAAGCTTCATTTTGCTTCAGGGGATTGAATATGGTAATGGATGCCACTTCTTAGTTGCATTTAAATGAAGTGGAAGTGCACAACTTTAGCCGTTTCCCTGAGAACAGCTGAGAGAGTTTTGCTCCTGGAAATATTGTCATCCATATTCATACCTGCTCCACTTACCTGATTGTAATGCTACACGTGTTGCTCCATGTAGATTACATTTAAATCTCAACTCCTTCAAAGGCTCTCCAATGTTTCTTATCAATGCTGTGATAAATGAGGCTTGCTGTTCTTCTCTGCGTCTATATGCTGACCCTGAACGTGCTCCTTCGCAGGTCAATTGGATATATGAGACAAAGGAAGGAGAGAGGATAAACATAGCTGTGCTTCATCCTTCCTTTGGCCCCAACTACCCCCCCTCGCCAGTGAAGGGCAGGGTCAGCTTCAAACCCAGTCCAACAGAAATGGCGAGCCCTTCCATCGAGATCACTGATGTCAGGATGTCTGATGAGGGCAAGTACATCTGCGACTATGCGACGTATCCCGATGGCAACGAGCAGGGAATCACTCAGCTGATCATGTTGGGTAGGTCTTAATCACAATCTGCTGTTTTTTATTGGTTTAGGAATAAATTATTGAGATTGTTTTCAAGCTCAGAGGTTTGGAAAGGTTCTGATGAGCATTAAATCAGTCTATTCATGTAGAGCTGGGAACCATGTTTGTCTCTGTAGGGGACACTTCATGGACCAATAAGAAACGAACAGTTTCTAAATGTCTGTTGGTGCATCTCTTTAAAATGGAATATTATCAGAAAATTAATTTAAAAAAAATATATATATTTTTTCTGAATGAATTCAGCGATGCGGGGCAGAAAGGCTGTTCTGACCATGCTATGGTTAACCCAGAGTGATTAGTGTCAGGCAGAGAAGGTCATTTCTAAAGAAGTTGGTTGTTCAAAGTCAAATCTCAACTTTTTGCCTAAAGCAACTTTTAGAAACAAGAATTTTTCCATAAATCTGAGATATTGGGGCAGCAATGAGCTCGCTGGTGCAGGATGCCTACAATCAGTCCATACACCCGACTCTGAAATACTGTCTTTTATTTTATGTGGCTATCAAACATATCTATCCGACTCTCCGCCTCACTCTACAGCTAATCTATTAACTACTTTCTACTACATTAAATTGTACTTTTTAACTTGTGGTTTCCACATTAACCAGCAAATAGCATTGATCAGCTTGCTCATTTAAATACACAATGATATTCATGCAGAACTTTGCATGGACCATTTATGGTTTAATGTGGTTGTGTATATAGCTGAACATGAGATGGAGCATTGGAGGTACGCCTGTGATATATAAAGGAAAGCTTTTTGGTTCATAAATTAGGATTTAATTTTTTGGGCCGTTCTCCATTTTGATTTAAGTGGCGTACAAACACTTAGTGTGGATTACATACAAAGTTTTATAAATGACACCCCTGGTCTGTTTTAGCCAGACGGGAGTGTCATAAGTGAGAGAGCAAGAGAGACATGGTGATGAACTTAAACACATCCACAGGAACCGCCTGAGTTTGCCAACAACATCCGCACAAAGTCACGAGATTTTCTGATGTATAGCTCTGTTGTTGTTCCCGTCTGATGCTGTCGTTTTCTGTTTGAAACTTTAGAGTAAAGTAAAGCTGTCAGGTTTCAAAGTAAAACCAAAAGCTGGAAACTGCAACACTGCCTCTACGCTTTCAGGGTGTCTGCTTTAATCCCACTATGCTCTACAAGGTGATGATCAATGCTTTACACTCAGAAGAGTCGCCTTTTAATACGAACTTGTAGAAAACAGTTAAAGCTGAAATTAAACACCCATTTGAAATTAGGCTAACATTCTTTACGTGTTTGCAATAAACAAATTGCACAAGGACAGCTTATGATACAACTAAAATAATAAGGATGCATATTTAAAAGGAAATCTCAATGGCACATATCTATGATAACCTTGGTGTCCCTATCCTTTGCTGAAAGGATATAACCAAAAATATATTAAATACAGCTCTCATTTTAATGGACAAAGCAGAATCAAAGGAAACGATTAAAAAATATGTAGAAATATTTTTATTTTTCTACTACATACTAGATATAATTTGGTGTGTAAACAAATACTAAAGGGGCTTCCTTAAAAAAAAAAAAAATCATCCTAATAAATCTGATTTACATTAACAGTTTGAAATGAAGTGTTTAGCAGAACTCGGCTGAAGTTGGTTCAGACTATTTCACAGATTTTTAATTTTAGTTTTTATAACTTTCACACACCATCAACAGATTGATTGGTGAGGGGTACATTTAAAAAAAAAAGGTTGGCCAGCTGTCCTCAGTTTATTTTGCTTTTCTAGCCAAACATGTTCAGTCATTTTCAGTTTTCCAGACTCTCTGAATCTGAGCCAAAGCAAAGTGAAGCATTTTTTATTTTATTTTATTTTTTTTGCGACGCTGTCACCCATCTGGTTATAGTTAGAAAGTACTTACCTAGGGGGATAAATGCCAGACGTCTTGTCCTGTCTGATTTTTATTTTTTCCAGCCTGCTCTTTAATTCAAATGCAGATTTTAAAGGCATCTAAAATCTGGATCTTATTGCTGTAATAAGAGACCACAGAAGACCTGTTTTATTCTTCTTTATTGTAAGACAGCCGAGGCTCAGCACCCAGCGGATCAGCTGCCCCTCACCTCTCCAACTCGCCGTAACTCCGCTCTCCCTCAGGCGGCGTATTGATTGGTCTGCTTGTCATGCCTGCTGTCAGTTCTTGTCTTCCTACTTTCCTCTGATCCCACAAAGCTATGAGAGAGGGCAAATGAGAAGGGAGGAGGAGCAGAGGGAGAAATAACTGACATCATGTCGTCATTTAGAAACTGTATGGAAATGCATTGGGAGAGCTGGTTCAGCAGTGATTGTGATGGAGGAAGAGTAGATAGAGAACTGAAGGAGTGTCTGAGAGTTTAGCACTCGCCTGTAATTGTTTGTCAAAGAAATCTCTGGAGAGAAAAAAAAAGAACTACTGAACGGAGAATCTATGTGTGTTTGATTGGGGTTGGGAGGACAGGGGATGTTTGCTTTTGTCAGGCAGCCTGACTTAAATTGTTTTTCTGTGAAAGATAATTGCTCACATTATCTTCTTCCTCGCTATCTTATTTTCTTTTTATCTCTCTGTACATCTATTAATCCTCTGTCTCTCCTGCTTTCTTCCATCCTCCACCTGTGCATCTTCTCCTCCATCGTCCACCAGCTAAGCCAGATAACTCTGCCGAGGTCTTACCTGTGATCGCCGGGACTCAGGCAGTCGTTGTGGCCCGCTGCGTGTCCAAAAATGGCCGCCCACCAGCCCAGATCAAATGGGTGACCACGGCCAACGGGAACTGGACAGAGAAGTCTCAGACAAGTGCCGACAACACTGTGACAGTGACGAGTGAATACCGCCTTGTGCCCAAATCAAGGGACAATGGGAAGGAGATCGCATGCTTGGTGGAACACAGAACCCAGGTCAAAGTGGAGAGCATCTCTCGGAAACTAGTCATTCAGTGTAAGACCACCACCCCCTCCACACACACACATACAGACCCTGCTCTCATGATTTCCCCTGGCCTTCACACACTGTGATAAGCTTTGAAAATTTCAAACCTCACAGTGAATAATTAAACTTATTTCTCTTCCTCCCCCAATTTCCCTCCTGTCATTCACCCGTCCACCCCCAGTTGCCCCTGAGGTGACAATTGAGGGATATGACAATAATTGGTACGTGGGCCGTTCAAACGTGGCGCTCACCTGCAATGCGAACGCAAACCCGGTTCCCACTTCTGTGATCTGGAAATCGTAAGTATCTTGTTAAAGTACAATCTTTTTGCTGTTGGAGGGCTTCTTTTCTTGCTCTCACCCTTCACTCCCAGCTCTTCAGGTGTTCCAGAACCCTTTATTATTGACACTGATAAACTGCATTGATTAAGATGTTTTTTCATAATGGATTTTGTAGCCAGCCTTTCAATAATGAGAAACAGAGCAGGACTCCTCCTATTGTCCTGTTTTGACAGCCATTAGTACAGCTGTAATGAATGCTGAAATAATTAGAAGGGGGAAAATGTTTTGGTTTAAAAGTCTGGATCTGTTTATACTTGTCATCCTGTTTGTAATGACTGTCTTATATTTAGTCCCCAAATGAATCTGCACAGAGATTAATAAACAATTTAACTAATAATTTTAAAGGTATTGTGGAGGATTTTTCGTGAATGTTTTTAAATGACCTGCCCCCTCCACTTAAAAAAAAAACAATTGCACATGCACAACCCTGTACCCGAAAGGGAACACCTATTAAATGTGTGAAAGAGCCAATTTCTTCTCGTGCACACTCTGTTTAAAAGTTGCTGTTCTCATAGTTCATATAAGCTCAATTTTTTCGAACGTCCACCCTAACCCATACACCTCTCAATCGCTATATAGAGTGGGGACTATATAGTAGACTTAACACCAAACTCGGTTAACTGACCGTTCGGGCAGATGATCACTGCTTTTTGCTCCGTTGGTCACATAATTCCTCTGCCTGGGCCATTTTTGTTATTAGTCGCCGCTGTCAGGTGGCGACAATGCTGTGATAGCAAATCTCATAATACTTTGCGATGAGAGCTCTCCACGCAAAGCATTCTGGGATGTACCTGCCTCTTCTGAGGTCTTTTTTTTTCTTCTAATACACTTCGTAGATACTTTTTCTCTTACGACCCTCTACCACTTTCAGAACCACAGTGAGAAAGGGAGGTTCAATGACTGTCTGTCGGAAACCGTAGCTCACCACAAATACGCCTGAAAGTGTGCATGCGCAGAAAAAGATGGCTAACGAGACAAGCACATAAACATATCACCAGAATGATGGTACATTCATATTGCAAAAGAGTGAGAAAGAGAAACCCTAAAATAGATGAGAAGAAGGCTAAATTTTCTACTGCACAATGCAGTCCATAATCCTCATGTGCTTTCAACCTCTGTCATAGAACAGCAATTATAAATAATTGTTTTAGTCCTTCAATCTTTCTATGAGTTCTGAAAAAGGACATTTTAATTGGACAAAGTTGGAATCATTCAGTGAACATTTTACACATGGAATCTACTACAACATTCATATTAGTGCATTTCTAGTTATGATTCATTAATGAAGCTGCGATAATTAGGAAAACTGGACATTATAAGGCTGAATTAGACTTTTTCCCACATTAAGCAATGGAGTGAATTTTTAGGCAATTTGACACTGACTGTTTTTATTCTGCCAATAAAGATTAGTAGAATTTATCTGGAGTGGACAATGCAGCATATTTCTAGAACTGCTCATCTATTATCTTTAATTTATTCTCTCTTCACTAAGTTTTTGGGTTTTTTTCAATGCTGATTTTTATGCTCATTTCACCTCAGAATGTCGGGAGAGATGCCAGAAACTGTGTTGGTCAAATCCAACGAGCTAAAGGTGCTGAAAGTGGACGATACAGTCAACACCACTTTTGTTTGCGAGGTCAAGAACCGCATCGGGACTACCAGGGATCAGGTTACCATCTTCGTCAGAGGTGAGTGCATTCCTGATCCAATTAAGCTGTGCATTTTTAGTATTTTAAACTTCCCTATAAGAACATAAATCTTTTAATGAGATTGGAAATGCTCACACGTGGGGGTATTCGTCACTGGAAATAATTAATTGAAGTGTCCTTTTCATGCACTTCCCTGCCACATAATGAATTGGCATCCCAAATCCACTCATCTACTGGTCCTAAATAGATAAAAAGCAGTGCTTAGTCTAATTTTCAGAAGTTGCAATTGCAAATGTCCATACATAATGATGAATTTCACATGCTAAATCCATCAGTTTGAGAAAGCAAAAAGCACTGCTTGCTGTTCATCCATCAGCTAAACTTACCTCAGGCTTGTATATGAAAATATTTATATTCTGAAACCTATGAGCTGGAAGCAACTGCTCTTTCATCACACAAGCCACATTTTCCTCGTATTTTATGCTGTTTAATACCCTTAGTGCTTCCCAAGGGATACGCCTTGTTTTACATCACATGCCACGTAAACACAAACAGTTTCTCTGTTCTGGGGACAATCTATGGTGTTTAGGTTAGTGCGTCCAGCTGCTCTGTCCTTGGTGTGTGTGTGTGTGTGTGTGTGTGTGTGTGTGTGTGTGTGTGTGTGTGTGTGTGTGTGTGTGTGTGTGTGTGTGTGTGTGTGGGTGTGTGCGCATGCATGTGGGGGTGGGGGGTGGGGGGTGTCTGAGGAGAGGTAAATGACTGAGTCATTTACCTCTCCTCAACCTTATACCTCTTTTTCTTTCTTTTTTTCTTTTTTGTCAAGAGTGCATGCCTTTTTTCACATCTCATTGCATGCTGTCAATACATTTTATTCCAGGTTTCTGTGCCTCGATGTTGTCCAAGGTTTTCTGGTTTGTTTGTACATCTAAAGCCAATCTCTTCAAGTGTTCTTTACAAGGTTTCTACATTTGCCTTCAGTGATATTCGACTTGTTTTTTTTATTATTATTCTTTAAACGAGACCACTCTACACTCTGAAGATCTGCATTTAAAACTTCTAAAGCTTTTTGACAACAATTAGGTGTGGACTATGACAGAATATTAAAAAAAACATCACAATGTTGACCTCAAAAGTATTTTTTGTGTATTTTGTTCAGACAGAATTGAAATTCAGTAGTTTTTATGTAAAGCTGAAACAAATTCTAGTTTTGATTATGCATTCCGCTCACAGGCTGATGCAGGTGAAGAACATGGTGTTTAGCAGTGTTTTTGAGAGAAACAAAAAATAATATTTTCACAATAATAGTTGAAAAATCTGCATAACTCTTTTATCTAATAAACATAAAATATTTGGGTTCAGTTTGATTTGTCTAAATATTCCAATTCTTATGCTTGTGTTATGCCAAGGTGGTTCTATTGGCAAATGAGGAAAATATGTATTACAATGAAAACATGCCTGTTGAAAAGTTTTATAATTTCACCAGAACAGGGTGACACTCAGGGGAAGGTTGGCTAAGGAAATGATTTAGCTTCTCGGTCTTTCATTGCAACGTGAAGCATTGAGGGTGATGGTGCTGATGGACCATTTTTTTAAAGGTTAGATTTTCAAAAAAAATTTATATTTAAATTCATAATTTTTCCCCCTAAAACCTATTTAGATAAATTAAAAACAAATGGGTAATTCTGGATATTGAGTGATATGAAAGACTGATATAGATATAATACATTAGTCAGACATATTAAGCAACTCAAGTCTGATATGAATTCACCAGATAAAGGGTCTTTGTTGTTTTGCAAAAAAAAAAGTAATTTGCTCCGTTTTCAGAAGTTATGATGGCTGATAAAAACTTATATCAAGAAAAAAATAAGGTTAAGTATTTTGTTTGAGTTGAAGAATGGAAAATGTGATTAGAAGTCCATGTTTTATATGTTCATTCTGCTTTCTGTGCTAAGGATAAAAACAGTGGCGTTTTTCTTCTGGGTTTTTCCTCATCCATCTCCTTTCCTAAGCATTTTTACATTATATCTCATCTCATTATACTTTCATAACCAAATATTAGCTCAAGAAGTTATCTTTAGACGGACATGTATACTTTGTCTAAACTAAGCCTAACCTTTGTCATGAATATTTCATATAATCTTATTTTATACATATTACAGCATGTCTGATTGGATCCCAGTTAGTTTCACAGTTCCTGTTTTTTGTTTTGTCTTTTTATAAACCAAGCAAATGTTATCCAGAACTAAAGAATAAAAGCAGCTGCTGAAAATTGTTCCACCAAACAGCCTTCAGTTTGGGAAGACCTATCAGTCCATTTAATATTGTGAGGTCTGGTTGTTCCCTGTTGGCCTGCATGTTTCTGTATGTTATTTGTGAAAAGCATCTACCTATAAAAACATGCATCCTTTTTGGGACAAGACCTCTGATGGTTCTCTGTGCTTTGAAGAAAAAAACCATCTAAAAAAGTGTCCATAAGCCTGAAAGAGGCCACATGGTCCCAACCCCCCTCTGTTCTGCAAGAGTTCAGCAGAACCTTTCAGCAGGGTTCACCACTACATTTTACCTCATACAATATGCATCTACTTCCACTTTTCTGTGGCATGATTGCACTTAATATGAAGTTATTTTCTGCTGACATGGGAGTAAGCTCTGTCCATAATGGGGGAGAAAGTATATAATTTCCGCTGGCTACTTCTTAAAAGCCAACCAGTCTCTTCATGCTCTAATTTTTAGCTTTTTTCTCACTCTTCTTATTTTGCTTGCTCATTCTGAATATCTCTCTCAACTTCATCATCTTCAAGCCCCTTTGCTTTTTATGGTGCCACGGCATGCGTCATCGAACCCCTTGGGGCCACTGTGAACTACTACATGCAGTAGTAGTGTAACTGGCCTTCTTTGCACAAAGGATTTTGCCATCTCCTGCTGAGTTTTACAAGAAAGATGCAAAAATCCCAGAAGCAGGTGGAGGAAGATGGAGTATACTGGCTTTCAGACTACAAAGCCAGGGAGTGTGCACCGAGATAAATCGGTGCCAGCATGCACTCCTTAGTCTGAGAGGGTAAAGACATGAGGGACGGAGGGAGAGAGAGCGATGCTGACAGCATTTAAAACTCCTGTGGGAATCTTGTGCCACTGCATCCTATCTGCACAGCCATTGGCCTCCACTATCGCTCAGCGTAGCGTGTGTTTCTGTCACTCTTCAAGCCTCTCAGAGCGGATCAGTCACCCTTTGCTGCTTCAGCTCTTCACTGCTTTTCTTCGCTTTGTTCCTCTTCTGCTCTTTCTTTCAATTTCTTCTTTTTTTTAAAGTTTTGTTTCCATTTTTCTTGACCTCTTAGTCTCTACATTGTCACGTTCACTCTCCAGTTTCCCTACCTTGTATGAACTTTGCTCAACTCCTCGTCCACCCAGTCCCCTTTCCTCCATCCTATACCAGTGTTACTCATTTCCAGAGGAGGAGGAGGAGAAGATGTGAGCTAAATCTGCAGGCAGTTAAGAGGTGACTAAGGCAAGCAGAAAATGTCAGAGCCAAGTATGATTGTGGAAAGCGGCAACTGAGACGAGTATGGGGGGAAAAAAAGAACCTATGGTAGATAGAGATGACTTCAGATGGGGGTGTGATTCAGACCTGCAGAGACTAACGTGGATCTGTGTAGACAAACGGGGCTAAGAGGGGCGGACAGGCGTGAAATGGTCAGCACCTGCTACATGGCAGGTCCTCCGCTCCTTCTGTTTTCAAGTTTTTTTTTAAACGTACAGCTGTATGACACACATACATGAACGCTTTACTCGTTCATCTGCCCCCAGCCGTGCCCTGTGCACATGAGGCAAAGAGAGGGATGGATGTCCTCTCTTCTCCTTGCCTTTCCTCCTCTTATTTCTGATCCTGTTGTTTAGTCATACACAAACATACCCTCTTCTCCCCTTTCTTTCCCTTTTATCTCTCTCTCGTCATCTCCTTGGATCCACTTTTTTGTTGCATCTTTCATCCTCTCACTTGGAATTTGCTCTCTCCTCATCCCACTTATCTTATTCTCAGGTTGTCTTTCAGCCTCCGCCTGCATGGTTGCTGATCTCCCTGCTCGGAGAAGATGCTCTTTTCCCCCTCCAGCGTTCCTCTCCTCCTCCTCCACTGCCCATGCAATCTCCTTCTCCTCTTCAGCTTAACTCTTAAATAGCAGCAGCTCTTCCTTAATCACAGCTTAGTATTCTCCATCTCTCTAACCATCCCTCCATTCTTGGTTCCTCTCGGGGGGGCTCTTGTGTGGCTATAACCTAGATTCCCTCCATCCTCTTTCGTCTATTTGGGGGGGGAAAGGAAAAAGAGGGATGGGTGTGTGTGTGTGGGGGGGGCACTTAGCTGACCCCCCCACCTCCAAAAAAGTTAAATGCTCTGGATTGAATCGCCTATGTGGTCAGAGCTCAGAGCATCTCCTCAGTTCAGCAGAAAAGAGATTTCATTTCAATTCTGTGCAATCTCTCTCATTTTCTGACTCATCCGAGGAGACAGTTCAAGGGCAATGGGGGCCTGGCTGTTTTCTTCTGCTGGGTGAGGGGTTTTTCAGTATGCCTCTCAAACCATGCGAGAAACGGCCAGCGCTCAGGTCTGCAGGAGCCAAGTCTCCCCCTGCCGTCTGGGACTGGCCTTCTTCCCGACACTCATTAGCACACATGCACAAACGGTTGTGCTACAAACCCACACATGGCTCTCTTCAGTAACTTCAATCTCAACATCACGTGAAGTCCAGCCCAACATCAGATAACCGCAGACCGTAATGGTGTGGGAGGACGTACGAGGCTGCATGCCTGTATTTGGGAGGCTGCAGCAAATTTTTACTTCTGCTCCATCTCCCTCATTACTCTCGCTCATTTGAAGCGTACAGTCCTCTTGGACGAGATTTCACAAGAAGCAGTCTGTGTTTTGGCATCCACAATATGCTTTCTCAGTTCGGCATGAGGTTTGTGGTGGGGTTTACCCTGTGTATGGATGTCAAAAGTATCATCATTTTACAATCTGTCAAATGCCAAACAACATCTTATCACTATTTTCTAGTGTCCAAACGGAGAATTATCCAAACAAATAAATGTCAAAACAGATTTTGATCAGTTTGTAAAATTCTCCCCATCTTGTATCAGAAGCAAAAAAAATGTGCTAATAAGTATTGAATTATGTTCAGCCTGTTTAGCCAGATTCACAAACATTTTTTTTTCATTAAAAGGATAAACGTCAAAATAAAGGTACAGAGAACCTTTGCCACATTGGTTATGTTATCACACTAAGACGGAGATAAATAAATCGTGCATGGTATAGCAATTGAGGTAAATTGCCTTTTTTTATCTGTGTGCTACTGTAGTTTCTTTGCCTTTGTATAGTCATTTTTCAACTCAATTTCCTTCTCTGCCATTTTGCTCCTTCACCTGCCTCATGGCACAGCCTTGAACAAAGCTGAAGGAAACGGCACATAGCTATAGAAATAGATTTTTCCGCGTGAACGGCTGGTAGAATCTATAAGGCAGTTTAAAATGGAACAACTTGTTGATATTTTTTATTTCTTTATTTCAGATTTGTATGTATAATCCTTTAAAGCCTTGTCTCTCTTTATTCTGTCTGAGGTTGCAACTAAATCAATTTATCTTAGTTCAAATTCTACAGTTTTGTTTTTAGTCCTTTTTATATCAATCCATCAAATTATATGGAAAATTCCCCACCCAAAAAAAAAAAAAAAACAATCCACAGGACTTTGTTTCCAAGTTTCCCTTCCAGGAAGCTTTTTCTATTCAAAATGTCAGAATTGGCATTGAGTTTGAAGCTTTATATAGTAGCCCAAAAACTTGTTTTGGCTTAGAAAACATGCAAAGTGATGCAATACAATGAGATGATAGCGGGAAGGAATCAACTTTATCGCTGCGTTGAATATGGAAAATGTACATAATTTTAACTTATGAGAAAATAACTCACATTTCAACATTCACATTTTTGCTGGCGTTATTTTGGTGTCTGAAGCGAAGAAAAGCCCAAATAACAGCTAAACTCTATTGCAATAGAAATAAGAATGTCTGTGTAAATTCTCAGTCATCTGGGTCATGGCAACCACAAAATAACCTGAAGCTGGAAGCAACCTGACTTTCACCCAGGTTTTTCTGAAGACATTTCAACACCTATGCAGGAGCCTTTGTCAGTTCTGTCAGCTCACACCAGAGCAATGTATTTTTTTTTTTTAAGCAGCATGGAGGCCTATCCTCCAGACATAGTCTCTTTAGATGCCAAGCTAAAGGAGATTTTGGTTTTCTTTTAATTAGGATTTTCTATTTTTTTCTGGTCAAAAAAGAGGAACAGAGTATGCTGAACTCAAACATATACCAGCCGTGCATATGAAATAATGTAAAAGTTGTAGTTGGAAACTAGATTCTATGTAGTACTGTGCTACATAGATCTCTGAACACCTCCCTTCAGAGTCTGTGTAGATAAAAACAAATGTTTTTGCTTTGTATTGAAGAATTATCACAACGGCTACAAGATGTAGTCTATATTTACCATCAGTCACATAGTATTCTATAGCACTATATTAAATGGTAGAAGTAACATGGATTTAGGTGGTTAGATTTACTACTGCTTTGTTTAAAAAAAAATAATAAATGGATAAATAAACCTTTGTAGGGATTTTTTGGGGGATGGTCGCCAAGGAACAATAATTATTCTAAAATTGAGCTGCTCAATGTGGCTGAATGTTGGAGTGGCTTTAATGATAACCAAGCATCTGTAGCCCATTGAAGCATTTTCAGTAAAGCCATGGTCCTTACACTTGGCACAATAACAGCAAATCTCCCTGCTTTACAACTTGCAACCAGAAAGGGCTCAACTTGCATAAAACAGCTAAAAAGTCCACAAATGACTGGAAGGCTCACATCACACTAACCCGGAAAAGAATTGGTCAAATAGGTCTAGATTCTACTTTGACTCTAGTGTAAAAACTAAAGAGTGGAAAGCACTTTGATTGCAAAAAAATCCAGATCTGTTTAATTATTTCTACAATACCAAGTTTTATTTGTTAGATTCCACAGCTCTGTCAACATTTCCTCTAAAGCCAGAACCAGAGGGCTCTACTTATAGAGAATATCATAATCTCTTTGCTTTAGCAGATTGCCAACATGCACTGATCCGTCACAACTTAATATCCTCATAATACTACCAGTACTTTAGTTTGACTTTTTTCCCCTCCCCTTATCCACACAGCTTGCATATTGCAAGCTTTCTGCTGGCTCATCTAGCAGCTTGTTTCTAAGACGTCCCCTTCTTTACGCACTTAAACAAACTTCAGAGCCTCCTTGTTGGATGTCTGGGCCTGCACCGACAGCCTGGGGTAGCTCTTTCTACGTCTCAATTTGTGAATCTTTTAAGGGGTTATCTTCAGAACGGCAGAATAAAACATGAATTATCCACTACAAAAGGATTTATCTGTACAGGATGGAAGAAAAAAAAATAAATGACTTGAGCGATGCATTAAAAATAATTGGATGAGTAGTGCTTGGGGAGAATTTGCATTTGAATTTAAGTGTAATTTCCTTTGATGTGATGGAAGTGTGTCGCAGCATCTGGCGCAAAGTTCTCCTGCATGTGATGGAGCTCCTCTGGGCTGGGGGGTGATAATGCACTTCTTGTGTTCCTGTTACAAGTGGACAGAGATCTGCCTTGGCCTCTGTTGTGTGTGAATAGGAGTGTTTAGCACAGCATGTAAGGAAAGAGATTTGGCATGCTTTTAGGGAAAGCATACAAAAGCAGGAGAGGTGTATATCTATCATTGTAAATTCTTTCCTAAGGGTTACGATGGAGAAAAAGGGTACAAAAAAAGTATCATTAAACAGACGTACAAATGTATATTGGAGTGATGACGGGTAAAATGGATTTAGTACAGACGGCATGCATTGAGGAGACAGCTGGTGTAGTGGAGAGATGGAGGAACAGAAAGCAAATAAAGGACAGAGGAGAAGAGCACAGGTGTAGAAGCCCGCACACTTTAATTTTCTCTCTTGACAAGAATCAGTGTTAGAAGAGCAATTCTGTCAGCCTTCTGTACACTTAACAAGAAGGGCTGGCTTTTTAGGATTTCAAATGGAGAATGACAATAAGAGTTAGGCTGATTTGCTGCTTTCAAATTTAGGCAGCATCTTGCAGTTAATCCTCTGCAGTGCCTGCTGAAAATGCAAAGAGCAGAGGAGAGCTGCAGACATGATATTCAACACATCTAAGGGGTTCTTGATCACTTTCATCCAGGGACTGGCATGAAAAATTTATTTGCATGGCATGACTTTATTTGCTTATAACCTCAGCTGCTCAAACCTTTGGGGAGCAGAGATATTTTAGTGACAGATAAAGATTTCATTCTTGTTTACTTGTGGCTATGAAGTGGAAGCTCTTTGCTTTTAGCACTAATAGGTGTGATGCTGTCCGATAGTAACCTGTATTCACAATCAAGTCTGTAACTGAAGGTTTGGAGCTTTTAAAGAGAGGCTGCCTCTTTCAATATGAACATGCAGGGCATGAATCTAACAATATTTGGAGAATTATAGATGGGGAAAAAATAGCAGCAAATGCACTGAAAATAACCAAACCTGTGTTGCCTTGTGAAGATATTCATACCTCCTAAACATTTTCACGTTTTGTCATCTTATAACTGCAAGCTTTAATTCATTTTCTTTGGATGCTATTGGATAGACCAACACTAAGGAGTGTATAATTGGGAAGTGCAAGACCATTTTAAAAATGCTAACATATTCTAAGAGCGGTCTCAGTCTTTATCCTTTTAGTTGTGGGGTTTAGAACTTCCGTTTGTTGCCTTTACAGACACAAGTCTTTTAGGTTGTCTATCTGTGAACATCTATCTTTTTTCTAACTTTCTTACCAAAATATTTCAGGATAAGTCAGATTGAATAGACCTCATTAATTGTTTCCATAGATTCCTGATTGAGTTTGGACTTTGGTTTGGTCGTTATGACTCATAAATGTGCTTTAACCCAAACTATTTCATCTTAGCTTTAGCTATGCGTTCAGCGTTCATATTCTGCCCTTAAGTTTTTCTTTTTCTATTTGGCTCCATCCATCTTTGCATGAATACTTGACAGCATTTTTGTCTCTGCTGAAGGAAAGCAACCTCCCACCATAATGTCACCACTAGAGACTGACATTTTTTCGGGAA
Source organism: Cyprinodon tularosa (assembly GCF_016077235.1). Classification (NCBI taxonomy): domain Eukaryota; kingdom Metazoa; phylum Chordata; class Actinopteri; order Cyprinodontiformes; family Cyprinodontidae; genus Cyprinodon; species Cyprinodon tularosa. The sequence goes on along the minus strand of NW_024038733.1, from coordinate 1,047,404 downwards.
TCCCATGGGTCACGGGATTCCCGTGGGATTCCCGTGGGATGGGAGTCAGTATTAGTAACGATCACGGGATTGGGACGGTACAGGATTAAACATTAACGGGAGCAGACGGGAGCGGGAGCAAACCAATAGTAACTTCCGCTCTGAGTTTTTCACCCACGCTCAAAAACAACAAGAATGGGAGTGGTGCAGGAGCAGGAGTCATTCTGAATGGGAGCGGGATGGGAGTGGGAGTAATTTCACCAGGAGTGGGACGGGACAAGATTTAGATTTCTACTGTGGCCCGGGATCGGGACGGGACACCATTTTTTTCTGTGTGAGTGGGACGGGACAGGAGTGAAAATCCACTCCCGTGTCAGTCTCTAGTCACCACCACCATGCTTTACTATTGGAACCGTGCAATCGGGGTCATGTGCAGCATCTCTGCCATGCACACAGGTTCATAGGTTCAGTTTGGGCTCTTGAATGTTGTTTTTTTTTTTAGGTAAACTTCAAACTTCTTATGGATTTTTCCAGCTTAACTTGCTTCTTCTAACGTGCATTAAAGTCAGTCAGACCTTCTGTTAGTTGTCCAATAGATGAATTCTCCGATTTGAACAGGGGTTTCCATGGATGTCTTGACTGCTTCTCTAATTAATGTTCCATTTGCCTAGACTGTCAGTTTAGGTGAATTGAAATTCTTTATCTGTATACGCTCTTTCCTTTTTAAGGGTATGCTTTGAACCCTTAAAGCTGTTCAAACCTTGGGATTTGTTTTTCAAGTAACTTACTGTAATCACATTCTTCTCGTCCTATTTTTCTCCTCCGTCTTTGTTATGCTTTTTGTTGACAAATAGTCCCTAATAAGGCCACCAAAGAACTGCTCTATTTATTTTAACATTAAATTAGACTCTAAAAGGATGACTGAACAATTAGAATTCCTTAATCTTATTTTGGGTTATCAGAATAATGAAGGTTTAATGTAAATACTCTACACAATGTTAGAAACAACAACCATAAAATCAAATTTTTTATTCTATTCAACAATTGTTGACCACTTGGTACATGCTATCCAGGTGAAACTTATTGGATTTATGTGACTAGACAGCAGTTCATTTCAAATGAAAGACTTGGGAAGCCACGTGAGAACTGGGCCTGGCACCATTGCAGACGCACAAATAAATAACTTCTGGATCTCTGTCTGTATTTTCTTTCCTTGAGATGCAAGATTCCTTATTTCCAAATCCATAGCAAATCGTTGGCCCATCAATTGATGTTCTATGACCTGTTGGAAGATTTACATGATGGCATGTCAAATACAGGGAAATCTTACCGCATGTATCACATGAGGGCTTTGAATCCTTTGAAAGTGGGAATAATGCACAAAGAGAATCAATTTCCTTTCTAAAAGTAGGCTTACTCTTTAAATCTCCAAAGATTACGTGTTGCTGTAGAAACGGCTTATGAAATGAAATCTATGCTGTCTTTCTGATGTAGTCATCCTTTCTGTTTAAGTTAACTCTCCTGATATGTTGTCACATAGTGCCATGCTGCAGAACTGGAACGAGTTGGAGGGCATTATTCTTCCAAGCAGCTTCACAGTACCGTGGCTGCAAACAGCATTAATTCTAGATGTAGTAGAGCCAGAAGCCCCCAGCCCACTCGTCTATAGATGATGACCGTACTGGGAGAAAACAGTCACAGATTCTGTTTATTGGGAGTTGTCTGAGTCCCAGAAAGCATTTAAAATCCTGAAGTTGTGGCCTAAAAAGCTGAAGTTAGTTGGGGTTTTGGAGTCTTTATTAGAGAAGAGCTGTAACTTTTGAATAAAATGTCTCCTTAGGAAGATTTACCTGAATTGAAATGTTTTATTTTGTGGTCCACTTACCTATAGCATTTTTATATACTTTAGCAGGGATGTGTCCATTATATTGTTTTTGTGCTTCATATTTATCCTTTAATTCCATTATACATCAAAGGCTTAAAGAATAACATAGTTTTATGGTTCAAGTTGTTGCATCTTACAAACTACGCAGGGGAAAATGGCTTCATTTCATGTAATTTGATGTATTAACATAATGTGTGAAATAACATTTTTCTTATAAAACAGTAATGTTAAAAGCACATGGCACCCTGGGCTTGCCAGTGATGGTTTAAAAAAAGTTAGGATTTGATTTTCTTCTTCAAAAAAATAAATAAATAAATAAAAACTGAATGGCTTTTGTAAATATTCACATCAGTTGAATTTCTATCTTCTAAACAAGAGAAAACTTAAAAGCAACAATTTACAAGCACTTATTTCTCTGAACTGCATAGAAGTGGACACAATGTTGTTCACTCCAACTAATAACGGGACTTTAAACTGAAAAGGGGTTTTTCCATTAGACAGAATTTTAACACACTTTTTTAACACAATGGCATACTTTAAAAAAGGTAACTTGAGTAGTTTTGGCAGTAATATCTGATTAATCCCAGGAGGGTGCCTAGGATTTAATGCCTGATTCTGAGGTGATGGATGGCATTATTTAGCAGCTTTTGCTCTAAAATTATCATTAATCCAATCATTCTTCACAGCACTGACTTTGAATCATGCCACAATTCTAATTTTACCCATTATCCATTCAATTTTTTAAGCTATTTAAAGAACATGAGCAGCAACAAAATCTTCGATCTTCGGCTAACATGTTGAAATGTTGAACATATATGTGACATGTTTACTTGTTTAAAAGTTTAATGAAATTTGTCATAATTTCTCAAATCTTGCTTAGACAGTATTTAGCTTTAAATGTTAGCATGAGCAGTGTTAGAATTAGCTTTCAAAGTCAAGACTGCCTTTTATTTGGCTCTTTTATAGCTCTAAATGGAGTACATAAAAACCAAATGAACAGTTACTAGGATTTACATGAACAATGCTGTGGTTTATACAGAATGAGGGAACGTTTCCAACGTAGCTGCAGTCTTTATTAGCACTTCCCTTTGCTTGCAAAAGCAATAGCACAAACATGTGCTTTAAAGGTTGAGTTAAAACACGGCCCTAATACCACTGGACATGGGTGTCCAGGGAGTGGTAAGAGCTACGCAGCTGACGAGTCACCTGGGACCTCATCAAAACTCTGACTTAGACTCAACTGCTCTATCCCATGTGTTTTTGCGTGCACAGACGCACAAGTAGTAATGGTGTGTTTGATTTGGCAGAGCCCTACTTTTGCTCTTATCCTCTTAAGTTAGTTTGCACCCTAACAAAGCCATTAAATGAACTTTTTTTTTTTTTCATGTGCATCTATGAATGTGGAACAAGGCTGTTGGGACTTTGAGATGCTGGAATAAAAAATGGATCCAACTCGGACTAATCTGCACTAAAATAATTACAAAGCAGAGGGGGGTGCGTCGCTGTTGATGCATTGCTTCAAGGAGGAATAGTCATTCTCCTTTGTCGTGTTTTAATTCATTCAGCAATCCTCCATCTCTTCATCTACTCCTTTCCTTCATTCTTAGCCATCTTTCTTCTCCTCTGCATGGCCTCCACTTGTTCTGCTCCTGACCGTGTGCTCTCCACCTCATCAGACACTGTGTACATTTAAGTGCGTGTGCATGTGTGTGTGGACTGAACCCCTGATTCCCAAACTCCCCCCCCTCCCCACCCCTGTAAGCTCTGTGATTTGTGCTGAGCCTTGGACAGACCCTGGTTGTCGAAGGGCAACACTTAGGGGAACAGAGCTTAGACATGGTAAAGATGTGGCTGTGGTGAAGGGGACAGGAGCAGCCTAAAGGGAGGGAAGGGTCTATTAGTGTACCTGAATGCTCAGCAAACATACACATTTTTACACACACTGCCATAAAGAAAATATTTGTTTGCTTACAGATTTCTACATCTTTTTCATTGTGTTCTTTTAAATGCTCAAAGATGATAATAAAGAAAATCTAAGTAAAATGCTGATTTCAAAGCAGAAGAGCTGTTTGTGCCAACCCAATGTGGAGGAGGAAAAAAACGGCTCCTAAACCTATTAACTGGTTTTGTCAGCCTTGTAGTCCTTTCCAGAATGGCAGAGTTTAATGACTTTCTTATCTCTTTTTGAACTGCTTTAGATCAGAGCACTTGTTGCCCTTTGGAGATCTTTGAGCCCAGTTGTTATCAGACAGGCTCTACTTAAGTGATTTCTGAATGTACACAGGCGTAGATGTGTCTAGCAAAATTCATCTTGGCTTTCCAAAGAGAATTGATCATACATTGGCTCTGGTGCGTGGGTTTAGGGTGAATGGAGGCTTTGGTCCTTGAAGAGGCTCTCCTTTCCCCTTTCCTGACTGCCTACTATAAAAAATTGCAACAAAAAAATTAAGATGGCTTTATAGGTTCTATAAAATACCTTAAAGAAAAAAAAATCATCAGCTATTCTTAATTTAAAAAAAATGCAGGGTTGTTTGTTTTCCCTAATGGACTAGGTTGGTTTGATGTTTCTTTCTCAGTAAATGAAATCATCATTTTGAATCATTATTTTATATTTTCTCAGATTATATATGTCTGATCATCTGAGTTAATAAGAATGAGTGAGGCTTCAACTTTTACATTTCAAAAGGGAAAAAACTGAAATCTGTAAGCAAACAAATAATAATTTTTAACAGCACTGTGTATAAATTTACAGTGTAGAACGGACTGTACCTGCCTAAACGAGGTTCACACCAACACCACTGACATCTCCCAACCTTCACTTTTCCCCTTTCTTTCCCCACTGCTCTTTTTACACTCTTATTTTTCATCTCTCTGGTGTCTTTCTTCTTCCTCAACAATTTTTCCCTTTCTTCTATTTTCTCCTTTCCTGCCTCTCCTCCCACCCACAGAGCCTTCAAAGAGCGACTCCAATGCTGGCGTTGTTGCAGGGGCAGTTATTGGCTCCCTGCTGGCCCTCCTTTTGGTCGCAGCCCTCGTTGCCGTGCTCGTCACCCATAGCCGCAGGCAGCAGCAGGGTTACCGGGCCAACGGCGGCAGCGACATGAAGACCCGCATATTCGGTGGTGGTAAGAAGGCGAGCAAGAACGGAACAAGCGGAGGAACGGGGAGCGGAGGCATCACGGGTGGTAATAGCAACGGGCCCGTCTACATTGATCGCTCGCCCAACCAGGGTCTGGGAGAGAAAAACAACCACCACCAGCCGTTCACCATGGGCGCCCGACCCGAGGTCGTCGCCGGGACACCCACCGCCCAGGACATCCTGCTGAGCAACGAATTAGACGAAGCTGAGAGGAGGAAGTTCGATGAGATGGAGGAGGACGAGAGCTACGACCACTTCTCTGGAGGAGCCCCAATCCTGCAACTGCGCCCGCCTCCCGAACAGGATCATATGATTGGAGATTACATTGATGATGACATGGAGTCACAGCGGGATGGCTCCGTCATCTCTCGGACTGCAGTTTATGTATAGAGGAAGAGGAGGAGAGCATATAGAGTAGGAGTATGAGAGAAAAGAAAAGCAGGCTTTGGGGCTCTTATATTTGTCAGATTGAAGAAAGCAAAAAAATACCACTTTTATTTTTGCAAGCTGATTTTAAATGTATCTTAATATTAATCAGAATGAAGTCCCACAGTGAGCAGGACTGGAAGAGGGCATATGGAAATCTATTTTAAGAAGCGTCAACAGAAAATCAGACTGGGAAAAGTGCAACATCTCTCTCACCGCTTCAGCTATGCTCTCCCCATTGCTGGGATCTTGACTTTCAACTGACAGACTAAAAGAGAAAATACACAGTGTGGGAGGAGGGAAATTGAATCATAATACAAGCTTGGCTATACAGGCATTTCACTTGCATATTCACTCTTAACTTCACTTAAAAAAAATACTGTGGTTGTCGAGCAGTTCCATGTTGCCTGTAACTCTGAGTCCTCCTGTGGGAAGCCTTTTTGTTTTGGTAATGTGTTGTGCTGTAACATCTGGTGTGTTGGTGTGTTAAAAAAGAGACAGAAACCATCAGGTGTATTAGAAGATGTGAATGATGTATTTGCTTCTGTTCACTCTGCTCTCTCTGCCTTTAAACTCTCCACTCTGTAGATCAATGCCGACATCGGTCTCTTAAGGTTCGAAGAGAAGCTTTTGGTCCTTTTTTTTAATCCTCTACAAATAGAAAAGTTGATGAAGTTATCATTTGCAACTACTTTTAAATTTAAATTTTGCATGAAAGTTTTTTTTTTTTTCTGTCGCTTGAAGTTAGGTCCTAGATAAATGATTGAGGTGTAGCTGATGTGACCCGTCGAAGGATGAAGGAAAGGATGCAGGAGGAGTAGAATGGTGTTTGTCCCTTTCTTTTCTCTCATTTCAACCTCCTGACAGGAGGAGCTTGATTGGTAATGAGCCATGAAGTTGCTCGCCTAGCCGGGACCAACAGATTGCGCCACTTATCGTTTATGATGTGGCGTTTCCGCTCTATCCTTTGCCACCAGGAGCACCCTCCTCTCTCCCCATTCTCCTCAGAGTTTATTGGAAGGTGTGATTTATCTGGGGCGGTGTCGAGGTCACGGCCATCGAGATCAGGGGGAGTATTTTACCGCTCCTGATCCATCTGATTCCCCACTTACTTGACTCCAGCCCATTCTGACACACCAGGACTGAGTAATCCACCTAGAGTAGCCACATTTCCCAGCTCCGCCTTTCACACTTTGCTAAATGGCCGGATGTAACAGAGCCTCCATAATGCCGTAGCAGTAGATAAGACAGATTTTCAATAAGGATCCTATATTACTTTCCATTAGCGGATGTTAGATGTGGCAAATTGATTGGAAGACTTAAAACGGTTTGCTATTGATGGGGAATGTGTGGGGAAATGGCCCTTTATGATGCAGGGGCAGGGCTTATTTTCTTCACACGGTTACTTCATCCTTTTAATGAGCCATTGGGGCTTCCTTTTAAAAATGAGATTTGATGGCTACTGTACTGTCTTTAAGGCTCAAGGTACATTTGCATGCATCTGGGTAATTGTGATAAGAAGATTTTCTACTCATGAGTTTCCCACCCTTCTTATTGACTCCCCTTTGACCTCCTTAGAGGAAAATCAAGTTGGTGTAATTTAAATTGATATCAAGGCCAGGTGAGCTCTGGGTTGGCATTTTTGAGGGTGTCATCCGTTCAAAACCAGCTTGACCTTTCACCAAAGGGTAGATGGATGTGATTGCCTCCATTTCTTATCATGTCTCTTTAACCTCAACCTACTGATGCAGGGAAATGCTTCAGCACACGTTAGGCATGGACTGGTGGAAGGATTCTCAGGACCTATTGAATTATTAATGCACATGAAGATTACGAACATGATGGAGGTTTAATGAAAGAAGAAACGCAGAAGTTGTTTCTAGTGCTGCTACTATAAAAACCTCCACCTTTTTAATTTTCAGTTAAAGTGAAGGATGTAGGAAAAATAACCCCCAGGCAAAATTAAAAGAAAATCCAAAAAATGTGTAGGGAATTTTAAAAATCATTAATCACTAATTAATAACTAGGATATAATTTTCCTAATTATTATATTCAATGTATTTGGGAAACATTTTTTGATCCACAGACCTCAGCAAATTCAGAAAATATCATATTAAAGAATTTTGATGAGAGGAGCTTTTTTTTCCGGTTAACATAAAATGTTTTAGAAGTTTTCATTACTTGTAGGCGAGCGACTATGATTACAGGCTTCTTTTAGCTAGCTGACTGATGCTGTGCAGCAGCAGGTGGGGGAGGGGATCTGCCATATTATTGTATTATATATATGCAGCTGGAGAAAGAGTCCCTCTGAAACATTCTTATTAAAAGGACTTGAAACTTTAGAAACCATATGAAGGAAGACATATTTATTTATTCTGATACTTGTAACTGGCCCATGCCAGTTTGTTAGCTTTTCAAAGTCTCAACTTGTATTCTGGCAGAGAGAGAACAGGAAACGCAGAAGGCTAATAAAATGTTGACAGCATTAAGCATTTGAGCATCGTATGGCAGATTGTAAACCAGTGTGTTCAATAGGATTATCATCTAATGGCCTTAGTTTATGCATATATGGGTGAGTAACAGCATTATTGAACACAGCTGACTTGTCACAACCACATCATATATAAAAAAATGTATTACTTTTTTTGCACTTGTATTTGTCACTACTTTAATGAACAATATAAGTGTGAAACTGTTTCTTTGGGGGGTAAAAAAAAAAGGTTACAAAGGAGAAACAAAACACTATGTACATTTAGGTGTGAAGTATCTGTGTACTATATATGTAATCATTATTTGTCTCGTGAAAATGTACATATTTCTGAAACTGTAAATATCGGATTGAAGGAGCCCGTTTTTACCCGCAGCAAGGAGGTCAGAGTTCGCCTCGAGTTCAAATGTCCCAGCAGGCTTTTAGAATGTAGATCAATTTAACGACGTAATGAACTCACCAACCTCGCATCACCTGAGGTTGATTTTTATATCTACGTGTTTTTATTTTTTCAAATAGCCTGCGTTTTCACATAAGCACATACCGTTTCTAGCGTCTTTGCACAGGAAAAAAAAAGAAAAATCACATTTATCTGGGATTCCTTCCTCACCCAAGTCATGCATCTGAGCCAGCTTCCTGTTTGTGCGCAGCAGTTAGTTGGGTTTTCTTTCCTGGTGACACTATCCCGACCCAAACTGTAACCTGAGTGGCCGTCTTCTGCTGTTGTTTAAAAAGCGTAAAGCTGCAGATATTGTGAGTTTCAAAGGTGCGCTTGCTTGCACACATGCACAGCTGCTGTACACGTATACATTGGCAGGATGTGGAGAAACAATTCGCCCACACAAACTCCCCACATTCGCTCTCATTATGCTCACTCCCACAGCCAAACTGGTGCAGCAGACGCCTCATACCTGACAAGTCTGCCATCTTCTGACATGAGCCCACACATAGCCACACAAAATAATCATGAAAAAAACAAACAATAATAAAACAAAAAGGCATCGATGCCGAGATGTTTACTTCTAGATTTCCTCCTCGAAGGAAGAAGCTGCACCAATATTCTGAGCGTTTTTCTCAGAGCATTTTTTTGCTGCTGTTGGGAATATAGATTCATTAAAATGCCACCAACTCCTGATCATCCTAAATTACTCCTTCCAATGCTTTTAAAAGACACCAGAGAGAGTCACCCTCCCGACTTCTCGTACCCCAGCGTGTCGCTGCCACCCCCTAAGATGCAAACACAGTGACATCCACCTCTTCACTGCAGCAATGCTTGTCAAACAAAATGCTTTTAGTGAACCCTACAATTCTGGCTCGGGTCTAGCATCAAGGCAATGCAGTCAAAAAAATCTGATATTTTCCCCCTATACTCCAAAAAGCGACATCCCTTCGCTGTTTGTTTGGCTCCAGACATCTGATGACAAATCAAAGCCTTAACATCTCTCAGCTCACTCGCTTACCGACAAAAAAAAGAAAAGAAAGCAACAACGTTCCTGTGTACATAGTATAAATATATAAATATGTAGCAGAGGAAAAAGAATTACTAATTTATGGTGTCACATTTGTGTATTACTCAGTGACAGCAAGCATGAAGGATTTCTTTTCTTCTATTACAGTCTCCTCTCTCTTCTGTTATTTTGCAGTGCTTTATGAGTTATGTTTTCTGAGTGCTTTATTCTTGACTGCTGCGCTGTGATTGCTGCCAAATCTGGTGAATTTAAACTGTATACACATATATAAACACACACACACGCCACAACTACGCTATAAAACACTCTTAACCCAAAATGTGCTTTTATTACTATTGACTGCTCTGTGTGGATGTTGTTTTAACTTTTTTGTATCTTTTAATTTTTGACTTTATTTTGGTCTGAATTAGGATTGTTGTCACTATTATGTCATGTCTTTCTATATTTTTCTTTTTCGTATTTGGTTCATATTAAAGACTTCCTGGTTTTTGAACTGTTTCTGTGTTGTTGCTTTCTTGTAAGTGTGTGGGTCCCTCAAACTGCAGGTTAGCAGGATGAGTTAGGACACAGATTAAAAAGAAGCGGCACTCATTGATTCCTGCTGATTAGATTTATAGATAAATTGATCTAGATATGAAGTGGCCCCTCGCTCTCTTGTCACAACGTCCCCAGAGACGAGAACCACCCTCTATATTTTCAACTCCAATTTCCTGGTCTGGCTGCTGGTCTCGTTTCAGTTTCGATAAATCTCTGTGTATGTCAACAAAGGTGCGATAACGGGCTTATGTAGGGAAAAAAAAGAAAACTGAGCAAGTGTCGGGGAAACGGTTTTGCAGAACAAGAAACCTGTGTTGAAGGATTTTAACAGTCTGTTTAGGGTTGCTGATAAAGATATTGATGTTGAACGGGGGATTTAGTTGCTGATAAGGATTTCACTTGTTAAGCATCGAGGGTTTTAGAACGAATTACTTACAGGAAAGAATACAACAATATAAAATCAGATATAACTCCAGTTTTAGATTTCAAAGCAGACTTTTGGTGCTTATGTAAGCGTAACTCATGAGATATTTTTATTCTAATGTTAGCAGTTTCCCAACATTACCTTCATATTGTGTAAATATGAAGTCAGGATCCACTGGGGGTCAAGCCATCAGGTCTAGTTTATTTTAACCTGGTGAAGAAACTCCTTTTATATCATGTAACTTCAGCATTAAATCTTCTAAAGTGCAGGATGCAGCTGAATAAATGAAGTTTTATTTAATTGACCAACAGCACGCCGCTCTGATATATTATTAAGCAGCTTTTGCAACTTAGTACACCATAATAATAGTTTAACTTTATTATTCTCACAGAGGAGAAATTTACCTCTGCATTTAACCGATCCCTTTGGGGAGCAGTGGGCTGCCATTGTGCTGCACCTGGCGAATAGTGTGGGGTAAAAGGTCTTTGCTCAGGGTCCCAGAGTGGCAGTCTGTGGGAGTGGGGTTTGAAGTTGGACCTCTGGATTCCAAGTGCAATGCCCTAACCACTAGACCACCCAAAATATGCCTCTACTTTGCCATGATACACTGTTTTAGATGTTGAGGGCTGCAAAAATGGTCGCAGACCAAATCTGGCCCACTGGCCTCAAGATTGACCCATTATGTTTTAGCCCACTGTTTTGATCTAAACAATTCCCTCACAGCTCTGGTTTTGCTTATTAGGGCCTACACTGCAAAAACTCAAATCTAAATAAGTTATTTTTTCTTTAAAAAAGTGATTTTTTTTTTTTTAATTGGGGAGGGAAGTGAGACACTTTGCCGATGGAACATGTCAATTTACAATTAAAATAAGAAAAAACAATTGCACTATTTTAGGTGCATATTGTCTAACTATCTTATTTTAAAAGTGAAAAAAAAATAATTTCATTGGCAAATCCTTTAATTTACCTACACAAATGAATGGTAGATAAACTATTAGCCTATTAGCCATTAGCTTTTTCTGATTGATGCCTTCCTTCACATCATATCCAAAATATTGAATATTGTTTTAACACGGGTTTAAACTTCCCTATCCCTAAACCTACCTGCTTTTTACCTTGGTCTTAGTGATGCTGTTAGTTCCCTGATGTTCTCCAATACACCTTTTAAGCACAGCTGGATTAATACTCGGACTAAAATTATACATTATGACTATAGACAATGGGTTCCAGTAGTTTTTTTTTTCAGGGTATCACACTAAAGGAGCCAGAACACAAGGTGTGCACTTTCTACTTTTATTTGTAAAGAAAGTTGAAAGCTGTATCCCGTTCCTTGCATTTCACAATTGTGCAAATCTTTTGTGTTAAGACACGGATGTTATGTGACACAATGGGAAAAAGTTCATGGAGCCTGGATACTTTTTCAAGCCACTATTACTTTATTCCATTTCTGCTCCAGAGTACTAACTTTAAACTGAAGCAACTCCAGAAAGTCAGAATTAATGTAGCGTATTCACAATGGCTTTTACTTGCATCAACATTAGTTGAAATGTTCTAACTTTGACTGTTTTCTGCAGTTCATCATTTATCCGTTTACGAGCAATGCAGGATCCAAAAGTAGAATTCTATCATTTCAGAGATTACATCACTCAGTCTTCCCATTGCAGCAGTAAATAAAATGCTTCATATGATATTGAGGTAGTTTTTATAAAGGCGCCTTTCTCTAACAGGATTGATGTAACAAATTAATCAGCATGTTAGAAGCTGAACCTTTTTGTTTATACAGAATTAAATGTAGTTCCCACTATTTCCCAGTCCATGGCCATATCAACCAGTAGCATGTGTATTAAAGCTTGTTCATTAAAAACCAGAACTGGCAGATAATTTATGCATATGATATTATTTTCTGATGGAATCAGACTATCAAAGGACTTGCAGCATATTTTTGTTTTAGTGTTATATTTTCCTAAGATGGCTAACCAGACTGATGATGTGTAGCACTGGGTTAATTCTACAAATTATCAGTCACCGTCTGCTTGTATCCAGTTGTTCCAAGGAAGAAGAGACATTCAGCTGAACTTTCCAAGCTTATAGAACAAAAAGTGACATAGTCTCCGTTATTCAGGTTTAGCCAGCCTGTAACTAGAAGGCACAAACATATTTGCTACCAGAAGATGGACAAAGTGCTTCTTACTGTTCTTTCACTGATGAAATTTGTAGATTTTGACTAAGCTGGGAGAACAACACCTATGTGATCATCCTCCTGCACTGCCATGTATATTTCTTTGTCCCACCCTAAACGATAATACTGCATTGAGATTGGCCGACCCATTTGGTGTCTTTTATTGAATGATGGGTTGTGTGCTCTGTGGGCACTCAAATACAATAAGAATTCAGCTTGCAGAAAAGGTTTATGTTCCTGGAAATCAAGAATTTAAATTTAAAAAAATTTTACCCGGTGACTTCCAAGGAGGAACTGCATCTACTATAAAAACCCAGATCAGTGCAAGTGTTGCCAGCCGGGTGAGAAAGAACACGCGTTACTCTTTTCAACACGAATAAATAATAATTTCCCAATCTTGAGCCTAAGCCCTGAGAAAAGACTGGAAGAATGTGTAGGTGGAGCTTCAGTAATTTTCCTGCAGGGAGGCAGTCTATGTTTTCAGGTGTGTGTGTGGGGGGGCTGATATGTGCAGGCTGAGCTGAAAGCTCAGTGAAAGAAGTCCACCTCTCAAAGGCTGCATTGTTTGAACTCTGACTAAACCGGTTTGGTAACATTTTAACAGCAGGGCAAGTAGCGAAGAGGTCTGTGTGCTGGTGCTAACATGCATGCATTCATGCCGCTTCCCCTCGTTTGGTTTTAACTTTTATTTCACACTCCCCACTGAATAATGCCCTGTTACATTCTGGTGGTAACAACCCAGTAAGGTGACAGTTGGTTAGGGGCGGCTATGGCAGCACATCCTCGATATTTGCCTGGTGCGTTGATGCAGGGGTGTATCCGTGTTTCGTTCTGGCCTCTTGTCACAGTTCATTTTTGTTGCAAGCTTCTTCTGTCAATGCAGCCATTTACTGCAAGTCCAGCCCACCATCTGGCCACTCTAATTGGTTTGGATATGAGGCTGGTGAGATGGAGAAGACATGCACACAGACACACTCCAACTCTTTGATATATATTTTTTTAATATATGAAAAAAAAAACCCTGAGTGCAGCAGCAGCAAAGCTTTTAAGCTGCGACTTGTTATAAAAGCCCATACAGCAACTTGGCTTTTCTCTTTTTTTGAGTCTCTTTTCAACTGAGTAGGTATACACAGCATGTGAAAGCTCTGACCACATAGTGCCAGACCCACTTTATTTGAGCTTAGGGGCAATTAACCTGAATCAGAAGCCAAAGTGACAGCATCTACACTGCTATCAAGATTAGCTTACAGACAGGAGACATGGTTTGGTGCCCCATAGCACTGGAGCCTTCTGGCTATAGCACTACAGCATGAATGCATGCAGAAGAGTGTGTGTTCCAGAAAGGATTGCGTTGGGAGCATGTGATTACTTCAGACAGGATGTTTGTGTGTTAATTGAAGTGAATGTGACTGCTTGACACATGCATGTTTGTATAAGGCTTTATATTTGACTTTCAGCTCCAGCGGCTACATCCACAAGGCTGATTAAACATCTGTGTGTGTATGTGTGGATACGCAAAGGCCCTCTCTGGTCTCTCTGCAAATAACTACAAACGCAACGCTCCTCATTTAACCTCTCACCTTACGGCTCCAGACCCGAATAATAAATCGCAGAGTCTGTGATGGATGGCTGGGCTTGTTTAGTGGATATCCTAAGCGACGGATGTAGTGACCTGAGTCTTCACCAAGATTAAACCATGTCTACCTCTAACCTCAATTATGAAAGGTTTTTGCATATTTTTAATACCCTTTATGGTGTTTGTCTTTTCTTTGCCTGCGGTGAATGTTTAAAGTGCCAAATGTGTGTCTTATGCTAAGTAGGGGGGTTTTGGCAAGCACAGTCCTTTCAGTAGGGATGCCACTAACTGTGGGTGTGCAGGGGAAGTTTCTACTCCAGTCATTATTTTGGTAGAGAGGGCATACCATCAAATATCACAAATCTTTATTAACCTTATTCTATACACTAATAATAATGCCATTTAATACATGACCGGAAGCCTGGCCAATGCAAGGTCTAGATTTCATCAAGTAATGGAAGTCATTTATATCCTAATTTCAGGGATTATTTTTAAGAAGAGGAAAGCCAAAAGTCACAGCAAGAAACATGACTTTTGACAGATGTGGATGAACTGCATCAATGTTTTAACATGTTTGAATGAAAACCAAGGATCATTAATTGTCCTAAAATTTAAGCTTTTAAAGAACATTGGCAACTCTATTTGTTTTGCAACTTAAAATGTATCAAAGTTACTCTTTGTATGTCTCTTTTTAAGAAATATGCTTTAACTCTGGGTGTGTTCTCTTGCTCCTGATCTAGACATATTATTTTAGATTTCTTTGTCTCCATATATATGAGGAGTATAATTAAAAACCTGTGTGACTTAATGTTTATATATGACTATTAAACAGTCTGTAATATTTATCAATTACCAAAGCTCTGAAAAGCTCGACACAATCCACTTCCTGTTAACTAATGTCCAAAAGTTTGAAAAGTTTTAGATTCAATATAATGAATATTCCAATTGTGTAATTTTAAGAGTGCGGGCAGAGATAAAAGGCAGCCCTCCCCTCTACTGTTAGGCAGCCAACTTGGCTACTAGATAAAGCAGCTCGGCTATTTATCAGCTTTAATAACCTGGTAGAAAGAGCAATAGTAACTGTTTGAATTATGTAAAAATAAAGAGCCTCAAATTATCACCCTTAATCAACTTTACATATTTATCAAATAGCTGCAGGTATTTTAAGTTTTTGTAGCAGCAGTTGGTTTTAAACTTTAGGGAAACCATGATACCTTGAAAGTGAGGTAGATTTACTTAATGTAGCCAATATAAATATCTGGATTTACTGCAGCCTTTCCTTTAAAGTTCATGTAAACAAAACATGTAACATACTCAAGCTAAATATAGCAAATTCTTGTTCAATCAGGAATTAATTCAATTCAGTTTATTTATATAGCGCCAATTCACAATACAAGTCATCTCAAGGCACTTTACAGTTCATCAGATCATACAGTCAAATTGATACAAAGTTTTCTATCTAAGGAAAACCAGTTGATTGCATCGACTCATTGACTCAAATACAATCCCTCACACTAAACATGCTTGTAGCGACAGTGGAGAGGAAAAACTCCATTTTAACAGGAAGGAACCTCCAGCAGAACCAGGCTCAGTGTGAGCGGCCATCTGCCGACGCTGACTGGGGTTCAAAGAGACAGAAGCAGAGATACAAAAAGCACCTGTAAAAGGCGGCCCCGTCCAGGAAACACACAGCCAGGCAGACGAGCTCCGAGCCAGCTCCCATGTCAGAGGATGGGGAATTAAATCTTTTGCTGAGGCAGCAAAAGATTTTTTTAAATGTTATTTATAGCCACCTTAATTATCATTTAACCACCTGGTCAGAGACGTCAAATAATACAATGAAACTAGTGGAGGTATTATACCAGCAAGCCATTATGGTTACGGATTTTTTAAAAACCAAGACATCAATGTCATATATTAAATAAGCAAGGCTTTTTTAATTGGACTGACCTGTGCAAATTTTCAGATTTATGCTTGAATTACAAAGTCACTCATAATTTAGACCCAGCTGCTCAGAGTTCATCTATCAGAGAAACAACTGTGGGCGTGTGACCAGAGGCTCTGTAAGAGGAGACTGTTTTTCTCTGAGGAAGAGCACCTTTGGTCTGTGGGCCTGGTCTGTGAAAGGTGCCAGAGCAAATCAGACAAATATCAACATAAAAGGCATTCACTAAACATCTGAATAAATGGCTTGCTCATATATATACACTAGTGAGACTACATCTATTGTGCCGTATTTTTATATTGATATTTTGATGTGGTGTATTTTATTGTCTCTGTTATCTTAGCAGCAGTGTTGTGTTTGGTTGTTTTTTTTGTTAGGATCTATCTAATTTAATCCCTAGTCCTTACTGTTTGTCGGCGCTGTACTTCTATTCTTCTATTTCATTGCCTTTTTAACATCATGACCAGGGGACTACAGATAAAAAAAAATAGCCTTTAGCTAATTCTGGCTTTTTTAACTCATGAATTATCATGTCATGTGTTTTATTCACTTGCACTGCCCCCTTTTAAATAAATCATATCAAATCAAAAATACATTACAAGTATGTCACACAGATTCTTGTCTATTTTGAACAATCAGGCATTTTTAAAACAGGGTAATTCTCTTTTCTAAAGACCACTTCACCTCAGTTACTGGAAGCTCTGCTTGGGACTAGATTGGAAAAAAAATAAATCAAGCTACATCAACCTTACTCACTTTTAAGTGTTTCCATTTTGATAGTAAGACTGCGGCAATAAGTTAAATTTGTCAACCTTTAGTTACCCTGCCAATAATTGCATAAAGTTGGATTATTTTCCAACAGAGAACCAGTTTTGAAACTAAAATAGAGTTGTTGTTTTTTCCCCAATTTTCATGTTTTTTTATATTCAGCATTGCTGAATTTGAGATTAGACTGCTGGGTGCTCTGGCTACCACTAGAGCAGCAGAATTTCTTTCCAAAGTAAACAAAGCCAAAACCAATCTAAATCTAGCTAAGCTAGAGACGCTTGAAGATCTTGAGGAAAACCGTAGCACTGTGGACTCTGCCCTTATCCCGCTCTCTCCGTGGGAGGCTTTTTACAGCGAGGATATGGTTTATTCAGTAGAGGAAGGTTTGGACGTTTGCCTACTTCAAATTTCTTGGTTTGGAATGACATTTTTTTCTGGGCTGGCTGCCACAACAAGAGACTCTTTTATAAAGATGCACATACAAATCAAAAGCAGTTCTCTAGGAACACATGCTCTGGTATCTTTACATCACCGCTAATAACTTCTGCAATGAACTTCAGTCATTGTGAAAATCAAGTAGAATTTTAACCTTTTGACTATGAGAAATAACCATGTTCCTACTGCCTGCAGCTATCATAACAACTCTTTGGAAAAAAGCTGATGAGTTACTTCAACATTTAATTTCCCTTTGGGATTATTTAAGTATTCCTAAATATGATTATATTTCGAACATTCTGTCTTTGAAAAGGACTTACCAGTTTTGCATTGTACAAAATATAAAACCAAGACAGAACTTTTAAGCGTTTTGCAGAACCAAATTATTTAGTTGTGCCGCAAAGTATTTTATATGTCTGTCTGGTTTTTGTGATTGATGTAATTTTCTCAAAAGCCACACCTGCTAGGCACATCCTTTATATGTGTCTCTTGTATAGTATGCAAACGGGTTTACGCTTCACTTGGGGGAGTGTTGGTCTAGTGGTTAGAGCAGTGCGCTTGTGCTCTGAGAAGGTTGCAATTAATCGGTTCCTTCCCTACAGCCTCCACTCTGGGTCCCTGAGCAAGACCCTTAACCCCACACTGCTCCCCGGGCGCCCACAATGGCAGCCCACTGCTTCCCAAGGGGATGGATCAAAATGCAGAGAAGGAATTTCCCCATTGTGGGAATAATAAAGGGATTTGCATTACATTTTACACACTTCATGCTTTAAAGCTTCCTTTTATGTCCTATAACTGCTAAAATAGTCCCTCCAACAGTGTTGAGCATGGGTAGGAAAGTGCATGCTAAATCTTTGCTTTCCCACCACATACATGTTGTCACCTCTTGCACTCATCGAGGATTTGTCTTGTTTTGGTTTTAGATTTCTATTTTCTAAACCTTGGCTCCTTTGAACTGAAGTCTTCTTTTAGCAACACTGGCTGAAGAGGAATCGGGAATTAAAATCTGACTCATCTGATGGAGCTTGTGACTTTTACTTCTGTTTTGTAGTGTATAATTTTAAGGAGAGGAAATTTAAAAAGAACTTTAAAAGCCTATTTGAATATGTTTCGTAGAGTCTCTAAAGAATGACTGACGGGAGCAATGGCCCCTGTGCGGTTACAACAGATATCTGCTTACGCAACGTGCACCTTATTCATGCAGTGCACAACACAGACAAAACCTCTGCTTTAACAGAGCTTGATTTTCTGGAAAAGGCTTGGTTAATCATGTGTAGGTAATTAAAAGGATGTGGTGACATACCTCCCTTGATGACTGTCTAGATGTAAATAGTTCACAAGCATTTTGACTGATATCAAACAGCAGTTTAACGTCTGAAGCGTTTCTGGTCCAGACCTGATAAGAACTGAAGAACTAAAACCTAAAGCAATTGGGTCTTAATTAATCTTAATTTCATAGCAGTATTTAGCTTTAATAACTTTGTATTTTAACATGAAAACTTAACCTGAAAAAAAAAAATGATGAATTCCTAAACAGTAAGTTACACTAAAGAAGGTGTCCTCTTGTAAATGATAAGGCTAAAACAAAATAGCATTTTAATTGGAGGTGGAGTTTGTAAGCAATAAAACCTGTGAAGCTGGCAGGTTTGTTTCTGGCTGCTGAATGCACCTGATGTTTTTCCCATCATGCAATGTTCTATATCCAACCTTGCAATTTGAGTCTATGGTGTCAAACTACTGTTAGACATTTCCTTGTTGGAATGGGATGAATTATTCAAAGATCTCCTTATATTACTGTCTGTCAGTCTAATACAAGAGCACTCTTTTATTATACCTACAAAGACTGTTTTATTCTTTATGGGATCATTTTTGCTAGAATTGCTTGTTTAATTAGATTTAAATAACTGTGAAAAAAAAACAGAACAGATCTCTTAACTGCCTTTGCCAATTTCACGCAGTCTGAGTCAGTTTGTGACAAATTTGGGGGTTTATTCATCGCTTGTGAGTCAGAATGGGAGAGTAATTGGTGTGCATGACTAAAGCAGATTGTAAACGGGGCTTTAGATGGTGTCTTTTTCTAGTAGTTACTTTATTGGCACAATAGAGATACTTGATATATGTTAACCTTTTCTGATCATATTGATATTTTAATGTGACTTTTTCAAATTATTCTAATTATTTTATCTTTGGAGGTATATTGTTTTTCCTTTACAACAAAAACAAGGCAGCTAAGGAAGAGAATGGTATTATTTTGTCAGTTATAAAGTGATGGAGGAGGAGATCGAATGAACAATGGGGTGACTCAAAAAACTGGCACTAAGTTAAAAGTTTTGTAAAGTTTTTCATGTTCCTAAGAAATTTTGTGTGCAAACAAACACATTGAGAAATAATGTGCATAAAAGATGAAATGGAAAAACATGTTTTCCAGGTCTGACAGTTATAGTCACTCGATGAAGCCTTCCTTTTCTCCCGGCAACTGTGCAACCAAAATAGTCTACCCCACAGTCCAGTCATACAGTGATAAGACGAAAGTTTGTCACTTGAACAGTTTGTCTTTATTATATAGATCTTGAAAAGATATAGATATAGAAAGAAGATAGAGGTATAAAAAAAAAAAAAATGACAACGGAAACTTCAAACCACTTTCAAAGAAATTTTATTACGTGAGAAACTTTACCTCAGTGGTCTGGCTGTTGACTCACTGTACCCCATAAGGTTTGGTTCTTCCTTTTCTTAATTCAGTGTTTTTTTTTTGTAAGGTCAAGGCAAGAATTTCTCCAAGATTGAAATATTTTTTGTGCCATCCGTCCTCTTATTGTGGTTTAATGTCCAAAGAACTCAGCAATGTAGATGATCTTTGTAGCAAATCCGATCCCTATTCAATAATATGTCTAATTTTAGATGGCAACTAACAACAGTTGATTTTGTGTGTCAACATGCTACATTTTGAAATAATCCATTTTTAAAAAAAACTGAAGGGGATATTGTTTGCTTATAAATAGAACATTTCTAATTTTATTAGCTCTAAAACGTGTTTTGCAATGATATGGCATTTAAGGTGATATTAAAGAAGCTTATTCTCTCTATTTTTCCTGATTCTCTGATCTAGAGAAGAGCGCAGAGGATACATTTGTAAATAGTTACAGCAAACTAAATTGTGTCGTTCCTCTTCCTCAAGCTGTAAATTAACCTTTGCTTTTGGTCATTTTTTTTCCTCTTTCATTTGTGTATGTCCTCCGCACACACAAAAAATACCCAGGGCAGACAGAAATGGGGGAGCAAGTCTTCTTGTTTCCCCTGGAGGCTCTGGGCGTTTACTCTTCCTGTCCTGTGCTGACAGGGTTGGAGGTAAGGCGCCGGTTGCAGTGCATTGTTGGGCGGGTGACTCCCTCTGGGCAAAGCCAAGAGCTGAGAAGGCAGGGAAGGGCAGAGAGAGGTGAATATACATCGCAAGGTGGTATTATAGGAGGTCACAAAGGGCGTGATGGTGTGAAGTTGGGAAATACAAAACCTTAGAAAAAGATGGGGAGTTCACTGGTGTATGAATTTAACAGTGACTAATGCAAGATTGAACAAAACGGCGAGAGAAGATGAAAGGCAGAGCGGGGGAGTCCGCAAGGAAGAAGGGGGCAAAAGGGCAAAAAGTAGAACAGGGTGAGGGGAGGCGCAGGAGGAGTAAAGATGGATCGGAGATGGCTGAGCTGATGCAGCTGTGTTGATTTTAGCTCCTCGATGCTCGGTTTGTGTGCCTTTCTGGAAGCCTGCCTATCTCAGATGGCAGAGAAGAGAAGGCTGCTGCAGCGTCCTCGGCCCTCCACACACCTGCAAAAACACACATCACTGCTGCCGCTCAATGAGAACCACAGTTTCGTTTGCCCGATTTGTTGCTGTGAGGGATGTTTGACCCAACAAGGTCATCACGCTGTGACTTACCTGGAACCAATCCTGTTCTTTAAAAATAAAGAACACCATATGAAAGCAGCATGACTATCAGGGAGCATCCCTGTGAGCAAAGTGTGCACATGTCTGAGGGGTGCCTTTGTGTGTAGGTACATGTCTGTGTGTGGGTATGAATAAAAAGATTATATCAGAAGAGAGAATGGTTAGTTTTGCTCCTAAGAATAGCTTCTGTGACGGAAATGATTTTGATTCTGTATGCAAGCCTGTGTGTATGTGTGTGTGTCTGTGGTTGTCTCATTTTTTTTTGTGTATTTGCCCTGAAGTGTTTTACAGATCAAATGCTCTTGCTGTTTAATTCTCCGTCTCAACAGGCAGCCTTTACAAAGAACATTCCTGTGCTGGCACGTGCACTTCTACGCACATAGATACAAATACATAAACCTTTAGAAAAATTAGAATAATACTAAAGATTAAAACACAATACGGCTGTAAATATTTGATCTTGGAAATTTGAGACATTCTACTAGGGACGGCTGAATTTGTAGTAAATGATGGATGATTTGCTTCACATTCATTTGTGTATTTAACTGCTGAGCACATGTATCCATGACTTGCTGCATGAAATTTGATTGCAGAGGGTTTTTTTTTTGTCATACTTAAAAAAAAAAAAAAAACTGTTTCTGTGTTATGGGGTACATACCTGTTGAGCTTTTCCACATTTTGTCTTAATAACCACAAACATTGTTGCGTTTATTTATTTTTAAAGAACACAACATAATAATAAAAGTAGATGTAAAATAATATTTAGGATCTTCTGTGATTCCTTTAAAGATTTGTTAGAGAACATTGGTGAAAAATAACTTCATGAAAGCAAAGAAACAGGCAGGAAGTTGTGAAGATCATTTCATAATGGAACTGATGAAGAACAAATGCAAAGATGCCAAGATTTCATTGACTATCTGAACAATATTTTTTTACATATATTTACATATTACTTTGTGTTGGTCTGCAAAAAAAGTCAGTAAACAAATGCACTGAGGTGTCTGTAAGAGGACAAAAGTTTATGAGGCATTATCTCCTTATTAAATTTTGTACCACATGCAGGCAATCATAAAGGGTTTATTATGGATTTGTGGCATTTCAAGTTGTGTGGAATGGTAATAAACTTAAAACCTCAAGTTTCCTACATGCAAAGTTTGCATATTTTGATTGTTTTCCACTGTGTTTCCAAAAGTACAAATTCCCTGTCTGTAAACTTTTAGTAAAAATATATATTTGGTATTTTTCATTATAAAACCCTAATGTTCAAAATAATTTCTTCATAAACATAATTCAAGGTTACGCATATCTGGCATAGCTCTTGAGGCATTAGTTAAGTATATAAACAGTGTAAATATGTATGTTTTACATTGCTATGCAAAGCCACAGGGCTGTATAATTTTCCTCTTTTTCAGTACAATGATTTACAGTTTGCAAAAATTGCACCCACTCAGTAAGGATCAGCTGTAGCTCTGACTCATCTTTTAGTTCTGCATTTATCTTCTGTGTGGGTTTACTGTGTACATCTGCTGGTATGTACTGTACAGTATGGTGAAGTGAAGGCATGGACTGTGAGTTCTGAGTCCACGGCGATGTTATCTGCCAGCTAGTCCCGCCGCAGGGTTCAAGCCTCCTCTGCTTTCTTTTAAATGTTAAAAATCTCCTTTTACAGAAAAAGAATGATCATAACTTCTCTAAATTGTGTGTTTGCGAACATATGCATGGGTCAGCACCTCCCTTATAACCACAGATTTCCACATATTCATTTGTCATCTTATCTAGACATTGGGTTTCTTGTAATAGCGTCTTCTGCCACAGCTGCTTCCCTTATCTCTCACGGACTAAATGTTAAAGCAAGAAATCTAAAGCTTTGTTTGGCTGTAGACTACCAGTGTATTCTGTGTCTTCGCTCATATATATATATATACACTATATTGCCAAAAGTATTTGCTCACCCATCCAAATTATTGGAATCAGGTGTTCCAATCACTTCCATGGCCACAGGTGTATAAATTCAAGCACCTAGGCATGCAGACTGTTTTTACAAACATTTGTGAAAGAATGGGTCGCTCTCAGGAGCTCAGTGAATTCCAGCGTGGAACTGTGATAGGATGCCACCTGTGCAACAAATCCAGTCGTGAAATTTCCTCGCTCCTAAATATTCCACAGTCAACTGTCAGCTGTATTATAAGAAAATGGAAGTGTTTGGGAACGACAGCAACTCAGCCACGAAGTGGTAGGCCACGTAAACTGACGGAGCGGGGTCAGCGGATGCTGACGCGCATAGTGCGAAGAGGTCGCCAACTTTCTGCAGAGTCAATCACTACAGACCTCCAAACTTCATGTGGCCTTCAGATTAGCTCAAGAACAGTGCGCAGAGAGCTTCATGGAATGGGTTTCCATGGTCGAGCAGCTGCATCCAAGCCATACATCACCAAGTGCAATGCAAAGCGTCGGATGCGGTGGTGTAAAGCACGCCGCCACTGGACTCTAGAGCAGTGGAGACGCGTTCTCTGGAGTGACGAATCGCGCTTCTCCATCTGGCAATCTGATGGACGGGACTGGGTTTGGCGGTTGCCAGGAGAACGGTACTTGTCTGACTGCATTGTGCCAAGTGTAAAGTTTGGTGGAGGGGGGATTATGGTGTGGGGTTGTTTTTCAGGAGCTGGGCTTGGCCCCTTAGTTCCAGTGAAAGGAACTCTGAATGCTTCAGCATACCAAGACATTTTGGACAATTCCATGCTCCCAACTTTGTGGGAACAGTTTGGAGCTGGCCCCTTCCTCTTCCAACATGACTGTGCACCAGTGCACAAAGCAAGGTCCATAAAGACATGGATGACAGAGTCTGGTGTGGATGAACTTGACTGGCCTGCACAGAGTCCTGACCTCAACCCGATAGAACACCTTTGGGATGAATTAGAGCGGAGACTGAGAGCCAGGCCTTCTCGTCCAACATCAGTGTGCGACCTCACAAATGTGCTTCTGGAAGAATGGTCAAAAATTCCCATAAACACACTCCTAAACCTTGTGGACAGCCTTCCCAGAAGAGTTGAAGCTGTTCTAGCTGCAAAGGGTGGACCGACGTCATATTGAACCCTATGGATTAGGAACGGGATGTCACTTAAGCTCATATGTGAGTCAAGGCAAGTGAGCAAATACTTTTGGCAATATAGTGTATATATATATATATATATATATATATATATATATATATATATATATATATATATATATATATATATATATATATATATATATATATTATATATATATATATATATATTCATTTGCAGCACATTTTTCATCCAACACCTTTGACTCACCCCAAGCTCTTTTAGTCAAAGGCACCACTTTCGTAAAATGATTTTACCTACTTCTAAAAGAGTCTGCTGTGACAAACATGTAATGCAAGAGTTCTTGAGAAAATGCTTCCTTTAGCTTTATCATAAAGATGATAAAGACAAACATTACCCAGAATGATAACCACCAAGATGCCTCCAACTGCAGGTAGGGATCGTTGTGTTATCTGCTTGTGATGTCATGAAATGTTTAAAATAAAGTGTGACAAATATGGCACATTTTGGTGTTTTGCTTTTAGAGGTAGTGTTCCAGTAATTTGACTTTAATTGTAGTTAAGAAGAGGGCACATCCAGCCAGCCACAGTCAGAGAAACAGGACTACACTGGAAAAACAGGCTGATCTCGAACATCTATAAACAAAGGTGTTGATGGCAGCAGCACAGCAGATATGTATCTGTCCTTTATTGCACAGAAATGTTGTATGCATTTATTAGCCAGTCACATAGCATCAACTCAATGTAATTTAAACTTTAAGATATGAAGAAGACTTCAGGTCCAAGCAGAGCATCAGAATCAACAACATGGGTTTAAGTAAATTTAAAAGCTTTACAATTATTGCAGAAAAGTTGTTTGGAGCATTTCAGAAACTATTGATCCACTGGGATTCTCAAGCACAACAATCTCTTAGTTTACAAAGAATTATAATGGAAGAAAGAAAATATCCAGGAACAGCAGCTATGTTGATTGAAAGGTCTTTTTGTCTGGGAGAAATGGTCCGACTGGTTGAAAATTA
Source organism: Cyprinodon tularosa (assembly GCF_016077235.1). Classification (NCBI taxonomy): domain Eukaryota; kingdom Metazoa; phylum Chordata; class Actinopteri; order Cyprinodontiformes; family Cyprinodontidae; genus Cyprinodon; species Cyprinodon tularosa. Next base: position 1,022,123 of record NW_024038733.1, on the reverse strand, counting down.
TAGAAATACAGACATGGATAAAAAAAAGTCTCTTGTTAGTCAACATACACAGGACATAAGTGAAGGCTACAGCAGCCAGAGAGTATTACTGGTGCTGCTTCTGTTAGCTAAAAGAAATAAAGCTACGGTTACATTTCACAAAAGAAAAAGGGTGAGTCTTTGATTTCAGCTCAGTCATGACAGGATCGGACCTTTGGGTGAAAAACGTGAAGCTGTGGATTTGCTCGGCCTTGTATCAATGGTTAAGGCTGGACTAAGGGATATTTTCTAGGTACACTCTAGACCCTGCTGGTACAAACTAAACATATATATAAGTATTTGAATATGGCCATGACCTCAGTGTATTCAAAGTGCTTCCTAAGGGCACATCTCAATCAAGTAAAGCACCTTTGAATCATAGCAGTCTTGTGTCAATGATATTTAAACCTGCAAGAACTTGGTAATGCATGAACAAAAATCTCCTTTGAACATTACTGATGTCAGAGGGATGTAGATATTTCTTTAGACAGAGTTGATTTGGCAAAGTGTGTTTAATAAAGTTGCATATGAGTGTACAATCAAGTTTAGTTCCTGTCCCTTTATTTCATAATTACCTTGTAAGAGAAATTATTCTGGCCTCTGGTGGGTTAAAAGTTGCTCTGATGGCTGTCAGACATCATCTCTTCAGCACATGTCCTGTCTCTCCATGAAGCAATGCTGTGCTGACCAGAGTGCCACTCCTCCGGGGAGTACGCCGTATGTTTTTGTCCCCTTATTAACCCCTCCTCTCCTCTGGGAGCCAAAGCGATTTCAGCCACATCGTGCACTCACTCAGCGCCGCAGCCAGAGCATTATGGGTAACTCTTGCAAGCCACTTCAGAGTTTATTGTGCAGAAGATCGAGCTATTTAGAGAATGGCTGAGCATTGCCATGCAAAGCACAGCCACCCTGCACCATCCCAGGTCCTTTTTAACTGTCTGGTTTGGGCAGCAATAGGAGGAATAGTCCTGAATGGACAAAAGGTCTTATCTTACTGAGGAAATTAAATGGTATTCAAATGTGGCATTTGGCATCACAGGAGCTCTACGTGAAGTGTTTACAAACACAGGATTATGGTTCTCAGGGTTCTGGATTTGATCTTATATACGCTAACGGTACAAGGATTAATCTCTGCTTCAGACGTTCTGATTTGACCAACTTTCACAACGAATTGCTAATGAACACATGCACAGTGATTTCTGCCTTGTTTAGTAGCTGGAACAGTTCAGTGATAACAAGATAACAACATAGTCTGAAATTCACAAGTAGACCATACAGAGCACGCTGTGGGAAGCATGAGCGCGAGGCTTGCATTGTGATTAATTCATGTTCCAGTACATTTCAGTTTTCTTAAGTCATTACCCTCCCAAATGACTTATCATTGCCAGCGGATCCAGACAAACAAAACTCTCATAAACAAGTGCCTGCTTTGGCCCAATCTTCAGTCTATCGCTCTGTGTTTGTGCGTGGCCCCCCCTCTCCCTGCAGGAGTCCTCATGCCGTCATATCGCCTCCAGCTCACCGTTATTTATCAGCGTATTACACACACTGTCCAGGTACCGCTTGCAGGTCGTTTATCTACTGCAGGTCTCCACCAAGCTGATATATGGAGAGGTTGCATTTCTATATCACAGCCCTCCTACCAGCACAGGAAACACACTTGTGTGCTTTGCTCTCAAGCCCCTGTTTTGTCATGGTGTGTGTCTAAATGTCTGATAAAAGGCAAAGGTGTGTGTAGACTTTTAAGTTTTTAACCTGGTTATTTATCCTATTTTAAAGCCCTGAACTCTGCTGTGTTTTCTTTAATATCCCTTGATTTTTTTATTATAGACCTGTAGTGCATAAGTGTCAATTGAAAGGAAGTAATGCACGTTTTTGGAATATTTTTGATAATCTAGAATGGGTGTCGTGCATTTGGGGTGTTTTTCTACCAACTTTGTAGAGAAATGTTTTCCCATTTCTGTTTGCAGACTAGGTCCAGTTCACTCAGCCTGGAAGGAGAACATCTGAAACATCAAATTTAAAATCCAAATGGAATATTCTCAATTGTATTTCTGGAGTTTAACTATGCCAAATATAACACCGGAATATCCTTTAAACTATTTTATCCCACTGTAGCCGTTATTGTGCCGCTGGAATGAACCTCTGGCTCATTCTCAGGTTTTCTCTTGCTGTTTACTGATCGTTTTATATTTGATCCCAGCCATCATGTCATTAATTTTAAACCAGCCTTCCTGGCTCTGCTAAACAGAACCTGTTAAAGGCCTTATGCTGCCATCAGCAGGGATGGCATTTTCAAGTTGACCTGCAGTGTAAAGTTTCCTCCCCACAATAGTTTGCGTCTCAAAACAAATGTTCACTTTTTGGTCTCATGAGACTAAACAGGACTTCTTTTGTCTGTCTTGAAGCGTGGCTCAGATATGTGGACTGCATAACTAATAGTTTTCATGCAAACAGATTCCCATACCTAAGCTGTGAATCTGCTCATATCCTCCTTAGTTACCAGGGACCTTTGTCTGCTGCTCTGCTTAATGCTCCCCTAATCCAGTGTGTCAGTTCGTATGGCCATGTATAGATAGATGATGCACGCTGAGCTGAACAGTTCTCCTTTAGATGTCTAAACCTTGGGTTATTGTTTTAGAACCCAACCCTGTTTCAAATTTCTCCAAACCTTTCTCCCTGACCTTTCAACTGTGTCTCTTGTCTTTGCAATGCTGTTTGTTCACCAATGTTATTCAGCGATCCTGAGACCTTAACAGAATGTCTACATTTATGCTGAGGTTAAATTACACATAGGTGAGTCTGTATTTTGCAGTTGTGAAGGTCCCCCGTTGCACTGGGTTTCATTCAAAGTAAAGGCGGCTGAATACAAAACAATCTTTTCAGAACTACGCATTACTTTGCGTCGATCTCTAAAACAGAATCTCAATGCAATTTAATGAAGCTTGCGGTTGCTATGTCAGAATATTTTTTTACAAGGCGCTGTAGAAAAGAGCTCAGGAAGTCTCGGTCTGTGTGTTTACATTGGCTTACAGCTGGAATACTTGCTGCACTAATAACACAGAGGCCTCCTACAGCTTATTAATCTGCAGCATAGCTTTCAGTTGTCTGTGAACCATCAAAGAGTAAAAAAAAATATCTTTTCAAAAAACCCCAAAGGCAGTGTGTTTAAATTTCTCACTTTTCCATCTAAAAGTAACAAGGCAAACATTTGGAAATGATTTCATCTTCAGATGGTTTAATCAACCAGCTTTTCATCTGTTAAAATTAGGATGTTTTCCTTCAGGAAGAAAAAGCTTTTTCAGTTTGTTTTCCATACAGATTGAACCACTTTGATAACATGATCCACAAATGTATTCTTTTGACATCTGTACTGTAATAACTTATTGGCAGAATGGTAAATATGTTCGACGGATCAACATGCTGTTTAGCAGTATGAGTTGGCGTACATGAAGATAATGGATATGCAAATTCTGCTACATTTTACAAGCTTTTTAAATGATCTGTGTTGGTGGTCACCCTCTGCGTTGTAATGTGTGCGGGAAGGGTATTACTTGTCTTGGTGCAACGAGCCAGCCTTTGTATTAGGCAGGTTGAGCTGCAGGGGGAAATTTTGTAACACTTGACCTGTTTCACTGAGTCATTTGTGTAAATGAAAAAAAAGAAGAGGAGGGGGAGAGAGCAGGAAAGATGAGGGGAGGGCAGCGGCTGTACAAGTGGTTATGGGTTGATGGGAGAGAGGCTGAGCGACAATGAAAAGTGATCAAAAATGAGGAGAAGAAAACAGCAGCTGGGTGAGCCGGAGGGGGGGACAAATTGTGAAGACGGCGCCTTCATTTTTTTTTTTTCTCTTTACTTTCTCCATCTCAATCTCTCACCCATCCTTCCATCTCTGTCCATCATTCAGCAGCCTCAGAGGCAGAGCCCCGGCCCCTCTCCTCATTACTCACCCCCTTCAACCTTAAAGGTCAGAAGCGCAAACAGAGCACTTTGAATCTCAAGAATATCAAATTTCTCCATGACCGCTGCAGCTGGCTGGTATTGGCGGCACATCTATGCACGTGCATGTGAATGCACATGGAAAAAAAAATAAAAATCTCCATGTTTTTGAAAATACTTGAAGCCTGGCACTCTGCATACATATTAATGGTGTAGCCTTTCATTTGAGGAGCTCAGCTGGTGGTCTCCTGCCTTGGAGGAAGAGTTTAAGCTGTATGTCTGCCTCACTGGGTGCTTATTTAGTGTTTTTTTTTTTTTTTTTCCTCCTGTCCTCAGTGTGTGTTCAGCTCCATTTGTGTGCCGTTTTTATTCCATCTTCCCTTTGGGTGTAATGACTATAATTTGAGTGATGCCAGTGAATTTCAGAAAATATGAAAGGGTCAGCTCACAATTAACCAAGCACTTCCTACGTTATTTGATTTGAAAATATGTAGCTAAGTTTGCATAAGACGTCAAGTTTATTTTCTTTTAAATCTAGGATCTCAGCAAATTTCTTTAATTGGTGCAGTTGCTCATTTAGCCTAAAAAATGAACTAATTAGATTTAGTGGTAGACTTTTAGTCATGCAACCTTACAAAGCACATTTTTAACTTGAAGTCTGTGCCAATAGTTAAGAGCAGAAGGAGAGAATATATTTTATGGGGTCAAATACTCAACAGGAAACATTTTTGCTTCAAGGTTAAATATTTGTGTTAAGAACACGGTCTTTATACTCTGCCATCTGAGTGAACAGATGTCTGCAGAGTGCTTTTGAAGGGGATGTTTGTAGTTTGAGTGTTTATTCTTAAGTTAGAACGATTTTGACAAGTCATATTTGATTTGTATGCAGGTAAAGAGCCAATGGTGGAGCACAAATAGAGCAAAATACATAAATGCAAGCCATGTGTTTCATCAGGAATCTTTTATCACAGCTTAAAAAGGAGGTTTTAAAAGCCACATTAAACAATGAAACCCAAACAGAGCAGGTGGTTCTGACATGGATAGAAGGCTGAGGGTTAACTAAACTCAGCAGATGCTTGGACCTCCAGGCCAGCAGGGAGCCCCAAGAGGTACTTCATCCTCACAAAACATAGAAGTCCACTATTATATTTAATGTCTGCCATTTCTAGAAATATCTGCATTGGGAATTTGAGTAGATTCAATTCAATTCAGTATATTTATATGTCACCAATTCACAACACATGTCATCTCAAGGAACTTTACAGTTCACCAGATCATACAGTCAAATTGATTCAAAGTTTTCTATCTAAGGAAAACGTTTATCTATCATCAAAAAACCCAAAAAATGTTGAAAAGCAGCATTGATGAAGAATCTATCATTTTATATTCTGGGAATATTACAGCTTTGATGGGTGATCAAGCCTTTAATCTCTTGTTTTAAACTTTGTTGTCACATTTATGTTTTAGCTTTTGCCTCATTCTTCTCCTGTCTTTCACATCTGTGCCCATTTTGCCGCTGCTTTTGCTGCCACTTCTGTGTACAGTTCAGCCATAGCCTCTCAGCTCTGGTGTGACGGGGCTGGCATGGCGACCATAGCCCGCCGGCTCTTCCTACAGTGACGTGAGCCCCCCACTCTCTCGAACCAGTCCCTGGTATTTGGTGACATTTAGTGTTTTTTACTTCAAAAATATTGTCAGTGTTGACATTCAGTTTGCATAAAATTCATGATGTATGTGGCACCTCCTGAAGGCGCTGCAGCAGAAAGAGATGAGGAGTGTGTGACAGCTGAGGCACAAACGCACAACTTCAGCTACTGAGCATGCAGCTCTATTGACTAATAGAAAAATCTGCAAATATACTGTGTTTTAAATCTAGGTCATCAAGCTTTAGAAGTGATTTAAGTTATGCCTTTCCCCGGTTTAAATCCAAGTGGATCCCTTTTTTCAGATTTACAAGTCCCTAAGGTGCGGTTCTTTATTTATTCTCCAAAGATTAATTTCAGGATGACATTTTATGATCTCCAATTAACGTCACCAGTCGGCCTCCCTTTTCACCACTGATTCTTGCTTTATCTTCTCGCCTTTCGTCTGTGTCGCTCAATATGTGTGCTCAGTGAAACAATCGTACTTCCCATTAAACAATGGGTTTGTCAGGTTCTTCTTGACAGAAGCAGGTACACGTTAAGGGAGGGAGCAAGGGATGTAAAGATAATAGGTTTCTGTTGTCATTAACATTCCAGCAAGGTGCGTTGAAGACAGTGCCTCTGTGGCTTAGTGTCTTTAATGACAGCCGGATGAGCACAGCTCTCAACCCCCTAATGAACACGCCCTGATGAATCTCGTTCGAGTCCGTGAACCTCTCTGACAAACATTGAAATTGGCCTTTCTCTTTTCATCAATGAGCCTGAATCCACAAAATAAAGCCAGTGTGACAAGTGGCTGAGCTCCCAGTCTCCCAGACGGCGAGTTGACTAACAGGTCACTCGTTCTGTCAGGTATGATCGGCAGGTTTCTGGTGTGACGCACCTGTCACCTGAAGCAGAAACAATACCCAGCCTGCATGGAGGTGTTCTTTTCTCCTTTTGCTTTTTGTTTTGTTTTTACCAAAGCAAAAAGTGGTGCGAGGCGAGCCAGCGATCCAACACACTGAGAAACAGCATCATTCCTGTTGAGTGAATCCTGTTGACATACAAGCTTTGGTGAAGTGTCAGTAAATGGTTTGCACACAGCTGCAGGTCAAAGGCACAGCTTCTATCATTACAGTAATTCAACAGCGTGTAAAAATCCCCCATGCAGTGAAGTTAAGACATGAGATGGTGAGAAAAAGCAAATCAAAGCGTAACAGTATTTGCCAGAATTTGCTGTAAAATCAGACAAAATCATTTAGAATGCCGTTTGTGATGCAGATAAAGTCTATTTTTTCTTCTTTTTTTAGTTTAAGGTTATAATACCTTTCCAGCATTATGAATAAATTCCAACTTTAGTTTGAGCTTGCCCCACTTCATGAAGAGAAGGGAGGCAGCCTGATAGGTAATGGTTTAACTTAGGAAATTCCTCAGTAAAACAGTAATGATTGATCCAACTTTAAGATCTAAGCTGGGATATCAGCAGATTAAGAAATGGTTTCATATGATCATTTTTAAAGATTAAACCGACTCCGGCAGGAACATTTTGTATTTGGCTTTTATATAGATAAAAAATTTAACAAAGGGAAAGAATGGTCTTGTTCAAGGGAAAAGAACAGAACCATAACACATAAATCACATTAAGCACTTTCTCCTCTATCCTAATGTTTAAAGTCAGAGCTTTATAAAGGGTGACTGCAGTGAGAGGAAAACCTATAAACTTTACCATTGATTTGTGTCATTTTGAGCTTCAAGAGGGCCTGACGTACAACTTTGCCCGAGGCTTTACCATCAATATTCCCCTCACTTCGCTTGCTTGGATATAGGCCACAATTGCCTAGCTAATCAGGTAGTCTGTCTGGGTGTTTTCAGGTGGATTCAGAGTTTAGATCGGGCTGATTTCTCCCTCCCCAGCTTTCTTGACTTTGATCCTAATATCTCATCCTCTCTTGGATCAAAATGTACAGCCGACTGTTCCCTGCTGTTTCTCTGGCAGCGCACACTCCGCCGCACACTCAGGTGTGCTTTGAAATCAGAGCAGAGCAGACGGATTTTTGAGCTAAGTTAAGCCAGGGATTAAGGACAAATTTACAGCTCATCCAGGTGTGTGTAATAGTATTTATTTCCGACTTGGTGAAAAATGGCAGGATTTTCCTGCGGAAGGCATCTAAACCTTTTGCATCATCTCCTGCTTTCACTCACAAGTGCTTTTATAAAATCAACCTCACAGGCTTGCCCTCTGTCTCTATTTATGTCATCTACACACCTGACAGTGCAGCATGCATGTCTGTTATGCCTCTTCCTCTGTGCCAACCAGACTTTGATGCATTTTTGACTTTTTTCAGGTGAATCCTCTCCAACACCCAGAAAATCATTGCAACAGACTCTGCTCACTGGATATTTCTTTCTCTCACTTAGCCTGCTTTTCCTTCACCTCCCATTCTTCCTGCTCTCTACGTCTTGCTCAGAGCCCTTATTAAAAATGGAATAAGTGTGTGCTGCATATTTAAAATGGTCATGGATGGATTTAAACGGCTGATGGTATTTAGTGTCTCCTCAGGGAGCTGCTATGAGCCCTTAAGCTGACTCCTCTGCCTGGAGCCTGACTGACTGGTGAACACACACTAAACCTCTAATAATGGCTTGTGTACACACAGTTAGCCGCTGACGCGTGCACATACGTGCACAAGCCCCCATTATAGCCCACTCTAGTAGTGACGGCGACACAGGTCACGTTTGTTATTGGTGCAATGGAAGCATGCTCATCGCTCAATAACTCATTAGTTTTCCTGCTTTGATTCAGCAGTGTGTAAACGTCTCTAAATGCATCTGAAGACCCTGATTCAGGGTTCAAAGGCATGCCAAAGTGTGTGTAAAGCAGTGTGTATGTGCATGCAAACCTTAGTTTGAATGCTCTCCCTGCAGTCTGTGTCACACTGAGCCTCTTCAGGTCCAACAGCAAGTGTTTCTGTCATGTTGTCTTTCATGCTGGCTTGAATTTGGGCCCCGATCCGCTGCTAAGTGTCCTTCGCTGAAACACTTTTGATTACCCCACACAAACATGCTCAGACATAGAGCATAAATTGTGACGATGGGGAACAGCATGCACACACACGGTGATAAACAGACAAGGAGGAGAAGTGCAGGAGCATTTGAGCAGCCTGGGAACAAGAGAAGGAAGAGATTGAGTTTGGTTGTGTCTGAACAATGAGATGAATGGTGCATGAAAGAGCATTTCCATTAGTGAACGTATGCCTGCAGCCACTTTTAGTTTGGAACAATGAGATCAGTGGTATTGCCTTCAATGCATGGTAATATAGAGTTATTCATTATTGATGTTGCAGGGAGTTTTAATGGCAGTTACTCAATGTAATGTTATTTGACGTATATAGAGCAAATCAGTCTTTTATTCCTGACTTGTAAAGGCTTACAGCATGTCTATGAATATTTGCATCTCTGCTCATGCATTTGAAGTGCATCACTGCATATTGATTCAGTTGTACTTTTTCTTGTACAAGTCTGTAAATGGAAACCCACCGAAAGCATCCATGCTCAACATTTTTGTCTTTATTTGCATGTACTACCCTTCAAAATGTTGTTATGCTTAAAGTTAAAGAGGAAGAATTAAAGAACAACAGTTTAGCTGTTTCAGGAAGAGAAAATAAAAGCCAGCCGCCAACAGAACCACTTGTTGGTAAAAAATAGAATATGCAACAAAAATACAGTCCAAACCCACCTGTTCTGAGAAGACCTAAGAAGTTTGTTGGAGGACAGTAGTGATGAACATCATGAAGACCAAGGAACACAGCAGACAAGTCAGTTAGAAAGTTCTGGAGAAGTTTAAAACCTGCAGTAGGTACAACATTTAATCATCTGATGGCACAATTTTAAACCTACCAAAAATGCTTAACTCTTAACTGTGAGAGCAAGTAAGGAAAAACTGGAATCTCCTTTAAAAATGGTAAATATGAAAGAAGTTCCTTTGGTCACATGAGATGTAGGCTAAACAGCATTTTTTGGTGTTTCTACGAAACACTGCTCTAACACACCATACTCGCTGTGAAATACGGCAGTGATAGTTTCATGCTGTGGGGATACATTTTACTTGCAAACAAGATGAATTATGCTGAGGTTTGAGGATTTTCAAATGTAAATAAATCTTGCCAGAAAAAAAGAGATGCAGTAGCCTTTATACAGAAATGTTTTGGACCAATGAAATGCAGTGACTGTATGATGTCAACGCGTCAACCAGAGGTGGAAGGCTAAGAAAAAAACATGGCTGGTTTCAGCTGAAATAACTACTTTCTTTTTGGAAGAGCGAAACAATGCAATTTTGCATTTGTGAATGGGAAAGATGTTACACATTCCTCCCAACCCGATTTGGTAAGGGTTTGATTTGTCAGTTAACAATGTTGAGAATGTGATGATTAAAAACTGCCACTGCTGCTGTGATTGGCTAAAGCTCAATATGGAGGCAGGTTCCACTTGGTGATTCTTTTGCAAATACTTTCCCCCAGAGCCTTATCAGAATCATACTGTATGGAATTTAAAAATAAGCTACACGTATCAATCTGGCTTATGCCGAGTTTAATACTTTTCTTCAGCTGTGACAAAACTGTCCCATTTAAACGATACTAATGATCCTAAACTCAGAGCTATATAGAATACATCTCATCAATTGTTCCTAATCTTGTTAGATCAAGCTAAAATGCATTTTTTGGAACAACCTGGTGAAAGTTCAGGCTTAAATCCAATGCATAAATCCAGTTTGATTACACTTACTATGTTTAAAAAAAAAACTGTTCCAGCCTTTAGTTGTGCAAATGAGTCAGTTGCATCTTTAATTGCCGAAATAGATGGTTAAACAAATAATTAATGGACAGGAATGCAAATTTCTGCCTTGCCTTTCAGGTTTTTTTTATTATTTCCCAAAATTTAAAATCTTGTCTAACGTACTTGAGCAAGGCAGTGCAAACAATGCAGGGGAAGTAGGTACTGCAACACTGTAGTGCTTGTTGACAGATGCACATGGATGACCAAACAGAGCACAAAGAAACAAAGCATTCGCAGAAATCAAGAGCTGCAACATTTTTGTTCTTTTCCAAAGCAAATAATGTTTAGATTTTCTTGGAGGCAAGTTGTTTTCCTGCAACGTTATGGGAATCCAAAGCATGAATCACCAGCACTCCATGACAGCCAGCCAATCAAACACATTTAAACAATAATGAAACCATTCCTTGTATCCACACAGATAAATTGAACCTATAAATTCTTTCTTCTCCACCTTCCCATCTCCGCTGTTTGCTATTGTGTCCACATCCGGCTCCCAGTGGCCCTGCATAACTAAATGGCAATAGAGGAAAATGTCTTCCTTAATGAGCGTTTGAATTCGGGCTCAGCGAGAGCGCAGTTTTCGGGTGTCTCGACAGCTCGCATTGTTGTGGTTTCTCTCCAGGGGTGTTGGATGAAGAGGAGAGTAAATGAATGTGGAGAGTGCGCAGGGCCATTACGACTCTGTGTGTCATTAATCAGCGGCTGATGAGAGGCCATTTGAGGGAGAGATGGGGCCTATTACGGCGATGGCGCTCTCAGGACTCTGTGTGAGGCTCTTTTTGTCTGCCTAGTTTGAGGTCAACAGTGCAGCAGGTACAAACACAAACAAAGCTAGAGGGGAAATGGATGTTTTCAAAGAAAAACGCAGATAATTCCACACATGTATAATTAGTCATATATGCAATCAAAAGAGTTATATTCAGGCACTTTGCCATTTCTCTTTTGCTGCATATCTTTGGATTCCTCTGGCTTTCAGACCTCATCACATTCTCCTATTCTGTCAGTTCTCTCTGTTCCTCCCTATATGTTTGACACTCCTTTCCCTCCTTCTCCATCTCTCTCGTCCTCTGTGCCTCGTTTCTTTTCTGGCAGGCTTTGTGAGCGACTTGGTGGGAGGGCGACATGACGAGCACTCTCACGAGTCGGTGAGAGTTGAAAGGAGGGAACGAACTAACTCTTCATGCTAGGAGAAAGAAATGGAGGAAGGGTGGTTATTTTTTTCTAGTGTATGTCGGAGACTGCAGAGTGGTGGGCAAAGAGGTGAGAGTTGCTTTTACCCAGAGGTTATCGGCGGTTAGCAGGGCAGGTAAACATACCATCTGCTCCTGACTGCCTGGCCTCAAGGCCGCAGTGACAGTGGCAGAAGCAGGAGGGGTGGGCGGGGAGTAAAGGAAAAGCAAGCTGAGAAGATTGATAGAGGACCTGAGGGGCCGTTGTGCTAAAATAGGTTGTTGGATATTCTCAAATTGCAACATTTACAGTAGGTTACGGTATTTGTTCAGGGTGAGAGGATTACCGGCTGGAAGTTAGTTTAAATTAGTTCAAATATTCCAGATTTTATGGAAAAAAGCTGACATTTTATTACATTTGGGTGGGTGGATGGATCAATGGATGAATGAATAAGTTGAAGGATGGATGAAAATGGAAACGGAACTATAATAAAATCAGGAGCAAATGTTTTCATGCAGGATTTGTACTTTTTTTCATGCTTACCCAAACTTTAAAAAAAAAATAACACAATTCTGGTATTCTTCTCTTATTTGTTAGAGGCATATATTCTCATATACTTTTATTTGCAAAGTTTCTTTTTCTAGTTTAGGTTTTAGTTGTTTTTTTTATAAGAATACATGGTCAGCCACAGTTGTATTGACTGCATCCCCAGCACTCGCTGTGTAATTGCTGAAGCCTGAACTACAGAGCAATAAAAGATGTAAGCGGACACATTAGTATAAACAGAATATTGTAAATAACTCAATTACAGTGTGAACTACTTGGTTGTGAGTGGTAACAATGTTGTCCTTGGGCACCGTTGTGGTTAGGTGTTTGTTTATGCAAGCAGAGATAATTATAATGGTAGATAAAAATATCTAGCAGTGCTGCTCCTGACATGGAGTGTATTTGTTTTTAACAAAGAGCAATAAGGTATATTTAATTTAAAACGTGATTCAACACGATGTTATATAGTGAGGTAGGGAGATTTGTTCTCTCCCCCCTCAGGAAGCACTTTCTAGTTTTATATTTCTAAGTGTTGTGGTGATTAGCACTGTTGCAGCTGTAAATAATGAACAAAAGAGAGCTGTAAATAAAAAATGAAAACAAATTGACACGTTGAGGAAAATGTTTTGCCATTAATGTGGAAATAATACTTGTGATGATTCATCTATGTAAATCATGGACAGGTGTAAATTGCTGCCAGCAGGTGATGATTTGAAGTTTCTGCTTCTGTCTGGGAAGGGTTTTGGCTTCAAGCAGTTTGCACGTGTGTTGCTTTCCTTTCTCTTCATTAGAGCTCTCCAGAGACTCCACACAGAGTCATGTATACAGTTCAGATTGACAGATCGAGCTTCACTCGCAGCAAGACTGCAAAGAAAAAAGAAATCTCTTTGGTTCTCTGGAATGAATTTTATTCAAAAATTCTATCAGGATCTAAAAGTGAGTGTGATATTTTTCATAATTCACAAATTTACCACATTGGAATATAATAGATCATTTTTTTCCTCATTGCTGACATAAATCGGCGTCCGTCTGGCATCACAGACAGACGGACAAATGTGAAAATGCAAATGGCACCTCACTTCATTTCATTTCATTTTCTGTGGAGTGATATCAAGGGGTGCTAATCAAAATTCATCTGTGTGCTTTTGGAGAGACCTACAATGAAACCTGTGTGTGCCGAGTGATGTACCTCTACATGGCCGTTACATAAAACAGGATAATTGCTCTGGCCCTGAACAAGGCTGTTTGAAGATGTGTTCAAATCAGACTGTGGCTCCCACAGATTCTGCTCAATGAAAACGAATCACCAGCTCCTCAAATTAATGGATTTCCAGTTCATTTATGTTATTATGATACAATGCAGCATCCTGCTTTAATACGCTGCTCTAAAAAATTAAAACACTTTAGAAATACATCAGATCTCAGTCAGGGAGGGGAAAAAATCAATATGCTGTAAATTCATACTGATATGTTATGGTAATATTACTGGTGATGATTTATTGAAGTCTGTGAGAAACTGAAGCTGAAAAAAACTGATATGGTAGGCAAGTGGAATTTGCTGAAATGTAATAACAGCAAACAAAAAAGGTATTCAGTTATTTTTATGTCCCCTACATGCTTGTATGCTTACCAGATGAAATGGTGGCACGCCTCTTATAAGATGGCAGATGGTTACCTGCAGTGTTTCCACTCTAATCCTGAGCAGGGTATCACTGACCTAAACATGATGTCCCACAGTTGTTCTATTGGATTTAGTTCAGGAGGTTGTGGAGGCCAGTCAATCTCATCAATTCTTCCTCCTGGAACTGCCTCCATATTCTTGCCACATGAGGCGGGGCATTATCTTGCACCAGGATGGACTAAGAACCCTGCAGCAGGAAAGGGTCCAACAATGGGTTTGAGGATTTTTGATGAAAAATACCTAACGGGAGCCTGCATCATCATTAATCATTTAAAAGTCTGTGTGTCCTTGCATCGGTCTACCAACACTGAACCATCATTAAACCATTCTTGCTGACCAGGGTTGCAACATAACCTTCGCAGCAGCTTCTCCAGTCCTTCTCATGTCTGTCATATTAAACTAGAGTGAATCTGTAAACAGAACATGGCGCCACTGCCAGAGCTGCCGGTTCTGAGTTTCTTTGGTAAATGCCAGTTAGGCTCCATAGCGGCATGGTGTTCAAACACCTTCAGGGGGGAACTTGGCCCTCAGGCAACCCCCATGGAATCCATTTCTAATGGTTTGGTGTCCAGCTTGAAGTCACTTTGCATGCCTCTGGCAGTAATCTTTCTGTTCCTTCTGGCACAAAGGAGCAGATTACGGTTGATATGTGCTGATGGGTTAAGGAGGTCTGATAACAAAAGTAATTTCCCTCTGGGATTATTAAAGTATTTCTGATTCTGATAGCCTGTCCAGCTCTCCCAGTGTAACTGCCTGTTTCCTGGACTTTCCTCAGTTCCGCAGTTTCAGATATTGCTGCACTCTCCTGGGGAAGTCTCTCTTTGTGACCTCTGTAATGTTAGGTATGGCTTCATGCTGCCAGAAGTGTCAACGACCCTGATAAAGTACAAAACTACTAAAAAATGTAGTTAAAACATTAGGTTGATACATATCTTATGTAAAATGAACATTTAGGGCAGATAATTTGTCTTGTAGTTCCGGTGGGTGGTTGAGATTATTACCTTTAAACCAAAGCTAAGTGAAAAGACACACTTGAGTGTAAACTTGCCTCCTGTTGGCTCCCTAAACATTGTTTGGGATTGTTATGACCCCTAAAGTCTTCTACTCTAACAGCTGTAACGCCTTCAGAATTGAAATGCTGCTTGAGTTTATTTGAAACCCAACCCAGGCTTCTTTCTATCTAATATAGAGCTATGTACTTGCAGAGACATGCTTTTTTCCTTTTCTTGTGCAACAATCCACATTGTTTGGATTTCCTGTGCAGAACAACCTGCTGTCTTTATTAAAAAGAGATTTATTAAGATATGACAGTTTGTTTTCAATAATGAAATATTGCTTTTTCTATATATACTCATTGAAATGGTGAAGGTGGAATAGGTCAAAGTCATCAAATTTCAAGGTTTGCTTTTGTTTTGATAAAATCTTTAACCAACGTTTTTTTTATATATATATAGTGCAAATATATATAGTTAACGTTATTAGACCTTGTTCTGTTTTGTCCTTTCATTGTATTGTTCAGATAATATAACTTTAGAACAAGAAACTCAAGAAAACAAGGGTTTAACTTTCTTTCCATGACAGTTGATTTATCAAAGAAAAACATGCAGGTGTCATTGCTTTGCATGTAAAATGTCGAGGGAAACAACTAACTTATTGCACCTAATATAATTATCTAGATCATCAGGAACCTAATGCGATATGTCTAACCTTTTAAAGAACATTTAGGGAAGTATTACACCTAGGCTGCCCTTGTTGTCTGTAGGAAACATGTCCTGTGCTTCCCGAGGTCTGTGCTAATCTCATTTCTGTAGCACACAGGATGCACTGCATTTAAGAAGCCTGAAAAGCAACAAGTTAGTCTAAAGGCATATGGATTTCTCTCTTTTACAAAATACTGCATTGACTCCTAAGTGTGGTAAAATGTAACACTTTAAGAGTTTAAGCTTATAAGGATTGTATTAGGAATGCTTATCCTAATTAAAGGCAGATTTGATCTGCATCAAAATCATCAGTTTAAAGCAGATCCAACAGTGAATGCTTTGCACCTCAAGGTATAAAAGTAAGAATGAATTTCAGTTAGTTGAAAGATCTGGTGTATAATTATAAGCTCCACAGCACTTTCAAAAGTAAAAGTTTAGGGATTTAAGTTGCTGTAAAGTTTTAGGACTACTAATGGATTCCAACCAGGACCAGGGGAGTCTCCTTCTCAGTCAGAACCAAACTGCATCTAGTGGAGCCTGGCCAACGGGGAGATTTTTACTAAATCTGATGAATCCAGTTTGTTTGGGTCATCTGAAAAAAAATGTTGGAGAATAGAGGATCGGAGTCATCCTAATTCAATGCACGTATTTAAAAAAAAAAAAGTGGTCATTGAGGAAAAGCTCCCATCAATAGGAGTTAATTTAATGATCTTCCTTTTTTCTAGCTTGAGCACCGTGTCAGAATTCAAAGGTGAAATAGATGAACGCAGCTCAAAACACAAATAATTAGAATTCATGGTCTGATAGTAATTCAGATCTCACCCCAATATGATAATGTTGTCAGTTATATTTAATGTAGTGAGTTGATGAGCAGATTCCAAGAATGAACCTCCTCACCATCTGTCAGGATTTGGCCTAGAAGCTGATCCCAAGCCTGCAGGAGTGAACTGAAGAAGAAATTACTTACTCCTACTCTTATTATTAGAGCTAAAAGGGTAATATTTGTGATTGTTCTTCATTACACTTAACAATAAATAAAAAGGTCTAATAATAGTAGGACGCACAGGTGATTTTCCTAGCCTCTTTGTTTGTTAAAGGAACTTTAATTTGTCCAAATATTGATGTGTTGATGTTTCCTGTTGAAAGATTTGCATGTTGAATGGCAATTATTGCAACAAAGTTAAGCAAAGAATTTATTGTACAGTAAAATGTCAGAGCTCATAATTATAGACTGATGCTAAATGAGACCTCCACACGTTGAGTTTCACTTGTATTATGTTCCTGTTGGATATGTTACTGCTCTCCCTAATTACTTTTTTATGCACCGGAGTGCTAAAATGTTTAGAAAACATAATGTGTTCGTATAGCTGTAATGACAAACTGACCTGTGCTTTTTTTACTCTTGTGTAAAGTACTTTGTGTGCGGTTGCCTGACGCCCCTCTGTGACGGTACATGTGTTTGCAGAGAAACAGAGTGTTTGTAGTACAACAGATTATTCATGTTCTGAGTGGACAACCACATTTGGCTAATGCACCCCTGCTTTTCTCTGCTGGCTGCAGCCGACCACCTTCTTGCCAGTGTAAAGTGGACTGTAAATATTGACAAAGAAGACAGCAAGGAGGGGGGTACAACGACCTTGTCAGAAAGGGGAAGGAAAGAGTAGAAGATGGAGAGGGGAATGATGGAGGCATACAGAGATGGTGGGGGGGAAGAGGAGAGTTCCTGCCTTCTCCCAAGGCAAATGAGTGTGCTTTGATGCACTGTGGCAGGGAACACACTGTCTCCCCAGAGAAAGAGAAAGGAAGAGCAGCAACACACACCAAGTTCACACAGTATCAACCACAGACCTTTTTAAAATGCCAAAACGCACATGTGCACTTACACAAGACGGTGCACACTCCGAGTCAGGGATGTTAATTTAATCCTCAGACAGTTGAAATGAACAATGTTGATCTCTAGGATCACGTAAGATTAGAAAGGACCAGCCTTTCTGATTTCCCCTGACCAAAGACCCTTACTAAGCCATCTGTCTCTCTCGCACACACAGAGAATCAGAGTCCATCAGGTTTTTACTTCTGTCAGATCGCCTCGCCGTGTCCTCCAAGGGCCATTCTGCCGGTCGTGTTTGCCCAAATAACCACAATCAATTTGATCTGATTTGTTTAGAGCTAAAATGAATTATAATGGTGTAGTGGGTGCAGGGAATAGTAAATGACAGTTGCGGTTGAGGGTTTTAGAATTAGAGTGAGAGGTAGCTGCAGCTCCTGCATTAATGGTGAATAATTTAAGAGTGTGCTTGTGTTTAGAGGCTGCAGGGTAGACTCAAGCCAGCTCTCTTGTATCATTAAGCCAGCAGAATTTCTTTCTCCTTTTTTTCTGATCTTGGTCTTCCCTTTCTCATCATTAGTCAATGCTTCTCTTGTATTACCTTGCAATTATATTCATTGCCTTTAGGGTTTTTAACTGTTCTCATTTTACAAGAAGTTTTATTAGCATAGCTCCTCTCACTTGAAAAGAAATTACAAAAGATTTTACAAAAATACATCAAACGTAAACATCAAAATGATTAAAAATCTGTTGGTACAAATATGTCATACAGTAATCAGTGGAATAGACATGACACAGCAGAGTATGTTAGTGAAACTGGGTTAAATATCCGTAACAATAATGAATGCCAGAAAAACTAAAAGCTTGCAAAACGCTTTTTGGTTTACACCTGGACATCAGTGATCCCAAATTAACAATATTTTGTAAATTATGAACAGTTTTAAGTTAAGTGCTTGAAATTACGACCAAGAAATATTGAACTGTCAAATTTCTGAGTCTAGACTTAACAGCGGATCCAAAGGAACTTCTGTACCTTCTGGTTTCAGTATTTTTGTTTAGCTATGTGACACAGTCAGTGTTTTCTTTCTGCTGGTACTCTGCTGCTAGCTGTTTACGTTTAGTAGCATGAATAGTTGAAAACATGCTTGGTTCTCCTGATTTACTGCAGTACTTCTAAATAAAATACAGTTGCACTCAGAAATTATCCGATGAGTGGAAGTACCCTTTGCTTCAATAATAAATCCAGCTGTTGTGTAATGGTTTCAGAGGTTTGTTTGAGAAGATCGCCAAGACATGGACTTTCACCCAAACTGTCACAAAAAGAGAGCTTTATTAACAGTATAGGCCAAATGTTCATAACTCAACAGAAGCTGCAGAGATCTGGTAATAAAAGTGGCAGCTTCATGATGAGTGGACCTGATTAAGCTTAATGTTGAAAAGAAAGAGGAAGGCAAATGCAAGATATAGATGGAATAAGGTCTGACTGTTTTAATTTTGGATTTAAGATTAAAACTTGCCTCGCATAAATGCCACTAAATCACTATTAACCTACATTTTACTAATTCTCTTCTGCTAAGAATGCAGCCTGTAAAGAGATTCTATCAGGAATTACATCAAAGGAGGTTATTTGTTATTGCTCTATAATGCAGACCAGATATATTGATGGTGATGCAACATATAGTGCAGCTAAATTTGAGACCAAATGTCCAAATCAAAGTCCAGACCTGAATCGAATTGAGAATTTTAAAGTGGGTTGGCAAAGTAATGTTGTTGTTTTTTTCCTTTACCCGTTAAGCAGTTTGTTTAAGATGTAATAAAAAAAAAAGTCAAGAAGGTTTCAGAGGCTTCGAGTAACAAGTGTTTTTATTAAAGAGGAGCCATTATAATGCCCCAACAGATGGATGAGCTGTGCGTGTTTTTTACAGTTACCCCCACAATCTAAAGGCCAGGATCTCTATTTTCTGTTAGTGAGCAACGAGATTATGCACACTGTTCTTTATCTTAATCTCTTTCAGAGGCCATCTAATCATTTGGTTCTAATCTCATCTCCTGGCACTCTGCTGGGACCATGATACCCTTGTGTTATTCTGTGCTTTGTGTTGGTTTTGCAACCAGAGTTTCAGCTCAAATTACTGTCGAAACTGGTTTGTTTCAAAATGACATTTAGCTCAAACTTTTAAAAAGGTCTTATGTTTCTTTTGATGCTTCTTACCAAAGAATTGAATTTAAAAAGCAACATAGAAATTAAAATCTTAAATATTAGATTTTTTTTCTGATCAAACACATTAATAGCTCCAGGGTTTTAATGGATTTGTATGATGTTTGAGTTTTTATAAAAAGCATATTTGGGTGTGATTTGTAGGAGGACGACAGGGTCAGAGGCGGGGGTTGACATACACTGAAGGCAATCCCATAACATCAGCATCTCGTGGCCAACCCGGCATCAAGCTTTGGATATTTTTGTCAGCTGTCACTTTCTAAAAACTCCAGCAAACCCATTAGAAACAAATTTAACAGTCAGCTGCAGTGGGATTGTTTTTTTTTTTTGTTTTTTTTTCAATGGACAGTCATACTGTAATCTTTTAAGCTAAGATCAACCCCACATATATCCTTCTCTTTTTTTTGGGATCGTAAAAAAAAAAAAAAAAGCTTTTGAGTGCTGTAAAAAACTTGTGTGTTTGTGTGTGTGTTGTTTAGATTTGCAGAACAGGTCAGTGGGGGTAATAAAAACAGGCTTATCTCCTCTCGTTAGGCACACAGCAGATAAGAGATGCAGACAGAGACGCTGCAGATTTGTGCTGTCGTATTACGGAGCCAAACAAACGAATCCTAAATTGAACCAGAGACGGAGCAGGATGACAGGGAGACGGAGAAAGGATGGGAGGGGGAGTTGATGGGAGTGTTGGAGAGGAGGGCAAACAAATGCGGTAAAAGCCAGCAGCCCAGTGCTGTGAAGTTGAGGATAGGCCAGCGTGTTTAACTTTAATCCCTTCAGGGAGAGGCGTAAACACGCAGCAAAAGAGAACAAGGGATTGAGTGGAAAAGAGAGGGATGTGAGATCTTTGTCTTCTGCTTTCTCCTTCATCCCCTCTCAGTGTGTGATCAGCCAGTCGAAGGCAGCAGCAGGGAAATCCCACTGTACTTATCCAAAGCCAGCCTCTTAATCACAGGCTTCATCTCTCCTGGCTGTACCTGCTGCCTCCTCTTCTCTCCTCTCGCTTCTTCTCTCTGAAATGTCTTTCTTCCTACAATGCTGATGTTTAGACTAATTTGTTTGACTCTTCTTGAAATGGATCCTCTTCTGCCTGCTACTTTTGCCTACTTCTAGTTGCTCTATAACAGACTCCTTTTCCTATTCATTAGAAAATAACTGATCACTTTCTATTAGAAGATTCAGTGAAGTTGTTGGGGATAGTTTCCTTATCTCTTATAGTGAGATATCCTAACACCTAGTCAGACAAGCTCCTCAATTTATCTGATTTTAGCCTTTTACCATCACTTAAACTGAAAATTATAAACCCTATGGGATAATAATGGTTTCTATCCATCTATCCATGGTGTCACTTTACTAGATATTAAATTGTCCAAAACCCACTAAACTGATTTGATGCATACGTTCAGCAGCATTTGGTAAAGTATTAAAATATTTTGCACTGAATGGTTTATTTGAAGGATGTAATTTCATTAACTGATCATTTCTAAGTCAAAAGGCAAACATATCCAAGCTTGAAAGAACAGAAAGTTCTGAATTCCAGTTGGGAAAGTCTTTTTCAGCTTGTTTGTTCTTCAAACTTAATAATACTTGCACAGAAAAACTCTTCATTTGCATGTCTGATTTGTACTGCAGTATCATACCGATTAGATAACATATTGCTGCAGTGCTTGAAAATTCAAAATGCATAAAGTGAATTGCTAATAGCAGTTATCCTATTTATTAGGCACATCAGCTGGCAGTTTTCGCTGGTCTTCTGCCTTAGAACTAGAACATGGTTAGTGAGGTTTGACGTCATTCCCAGATTTAACTCGTGCCTGCTTTGGTAAATGACGCTCAGCATGAGTAATCGTCATCACTTCTTCATGGATTCACAGTTGGCTCGTTCAGGTTTTTATAGGGGACTTCCTGAATCTTAAAAAAAGATCAATGTTCTTAATGATTTCTCTTTTTCCATGGCTTAAAATCTGTTAACTTTATCTGAGCTAATGCTCCCACCAGTCATACTTTTAACACAGCTAAGTACCATTAGTCCACGCTTCCTCAATGTTTCTGCAGTTTTTAAGCTGACAACATTTGTGTTGAGGGCTACAACCAGAGAAAATGTAGAACAACAAACTTTACAATGGCTTTCTTACAAACGTGTTAATGGTAGATTTAATTTTCCATTTATATAGAGTGTGGATGTAGACACAGAAACAATTGTGGGTGAGATGATTAGACGATATGGAGAAATAATTTGGGTTAGTTTCATGAAGTTCTGGAAAACCGTTTGTATTGAAAAAGGTAATGGAGGATCCCAGGTTGTGTTTGGGCTACAGGAACAACTGCTACCCTTCATTGATAATACTGTTGGATTGTGGAAAAAGCAGTTTCATGACCAGACCCCATTCCCTCAATAGAGGAAGATTCAAAGAAATGAGGGTCAGTTTCTCTGGCAACACTGCTCTAAAGGGATAAAAACAGTAGGAGCAGAGTGGCTTTCCTCTTGGTCTTAGGTCTTTGCGACAAGCAAATGTCTCCATGTTGGTTTCTTGATCACAGATGTTTGTAGGGTGTAGCAATAGGTAAAAGGTAAAAGGGTGCAGCTAAGGTCCTATGTGATTAAAAAAGGGCTGTGGCAAAAAAAAAAAAAAAAATTGATCCAACTCTCAGGCAGTTATATCAGTGATCTTCTTCCTTGACTGTATGACCCAGGTCTGATTGCTTTAGGATTGGGTCCTAAATTTTGACTTGGGGTGGAGAGGTATGTCTTTTGGGACGAGTTTAGGGTAGACCTGCTCCTCCTCTACGTTGAAAGGAGTCATTGTAGGTGGTTTAGGTCCCTGACATGAATGCCTGCTGGGTGGCTTTCTGTGGAGGCTTTCCAGGCATGTCCTGCTGAGAGAAGAGACGCTCAACCAGACCCAGAACAGACAGGAGGGCAATATAATCCCTCTGACCTGGGAACCATAAGGTCCACCCACAATGCCCTGGAATGAGTTTATGGAGGGGAGGATGTCTGAGATTTTTTTTTTTTCCCGGACTCCCACAGTCTAATCTCAGATGACCTGAACACAATAGTTTGTCATTTTAACCATAGCTCTAAACATTTAGAGTTTTAGCTATTGCACAATGGCTCAAACTAGCTTTCTTCACCTTTATTTAAACTCACTGCAACTATGCATTTTGTATTGCAGGGAAAAGGTTATTCATCTAAAACATCCCTTTAAACAGAAAAGAAAGGAAAATAGGTAAAAAAAAATGGGGAAAGTAAAATGCTGTTATATAGCTGTGTTCAGGAGTCATCCATGCATCCTTAAGCTCAAGAGATTCTGGTGGTATTTTCATCCCACTGAAGTAGGTCTGCAGTAATTTCAGACATCTTCAGCCAACCATTCAGCCTCATCTCCTTTTCCCGGCACTCCTCCTCCAGCTCTGATATTCCTCCTCTTCTGTGCCCCGTGGGAGAGTGGTGGTCCATGGTTGACTGGCCAGTCGGGCAGGGAAGGCTTTAACACAGGAAGAGGAAAGAGATGCCTTTCAGACCAGATTGTTCTCGCATTGATCTGCTCACAGGAACAGACTCCAACTTAAAACTAAATCTGATCTCTGGTCCATTTCTCCATTCATAGAAAAAAAAGAGAAAGAAACGGAACAGTATGTGATTTGGTGGAAAGAAACAGCCCCCTTTGCCCCGAGGCTCCTGTTCTTTCAGATAAATTGGATGGTCCCTTGAGTCTACTTGTTTTTTGTCTCTGTTTTCTTGTAATTTATGTAGATTGTGCCTCTGAGTGTTCATGTCTGGAAGGGAGAGGCTGGAGGGCAAAGGGCACCAGGCGAAGCTGCAGAGTTCTTGTGTAAATACATCAAGCCAAGTGACGAGAAGGAGGGATACAGAGCCGAGTGTTCATGCGTTGTGTTTACTCTGTGTTTGGATGGATCTTAACTGTGCTCGCGTGTCTTGTCCTTGGCCTGGAGTTACACAGGTGTAAACACATCCACCAAACACGCACACACAAAGTCTTCCTCTGAGATTTCATCATAGAAAGACCTAGCTGGTGTTCAGGGCCAGCACAAAGGGCACTACCACCAGTCTCTTCTTTCAGTCACACCTCAGCCCTTTAAACTGAGCCAATTTCCTTCAGCTATTTTTTTTTTTCAATCAGAAAGGAAGGAATCACTTTCTACCTGAAACCCGCTGAGTGAAATGACATGGTTGGATAATGACGCTGGCGAGATAAGATGCAGAGAAAAGAAGAGGGCTTCAGTGTCGCTCCAGAAAGACGCTGGGAGCTGAAAGCGAGAAGGTTGGCCTGATGATAAACAGAGACAGAGCTGTAATGAGGAAGCAGCTACGAAGGCTGTATGGAGAAAAGGCAGGTATTTAAAATGCCTTTGGCCAGCAGGTGCTGCCGCCTTAAAGAGGCACAGCACCACCATGTGACCAAAAGCTTTCACTACATTAAAACGAGATGGAATTTAAAAAAAAAAGTGGTTTAATCTGACAGTCTAAGACAGTGACTTTGAAAAATGTTTTGCCCCCAAAGATTTAAATGACAGTAGAAGCGACTTGAACTTATGGCCTAAAGTGGTATCACTAAACACCAGCAGCATCAATGGCTATTTAATCTAATATTTAAACCTAAAACATGAAAAGATTGTATATATAAGATTTTAAGACTCTACAGTTCTTCATACATAAACAATGTTCTACTTCTCACCCTTAACTTCTGGATGGCTTTCAATCACAAAACAATCATTTAATTTTTGGTTTTTTTGTTTGTTTTTCTCAGAAACTTTGACAATTTTTTAAAGAATTAAATGTTTTAACATGTATGTCAATAGTCAATTTTTCTATTATCAGTGGCATGTTTTATAATAGATGCATTTATTTTAATAATCAGTTTTACTCTATCATTTTGTTTCTTGCCATTCTTATTAAAAGCCTTTCTTTCATTGACTCTTTCCATTATCAGTTGATAATCATTAGAACTAAAGCAACTAGTGTGTTCAGGTTGTTTAAATTCTCAAGTAAATCTGTTTTAAAACCAGTCAATGAGGCTTAGGCTTTTGGGTATTAAAACATTACATTTTAATTAAATTCAACCTTTCTTTTTTATGTGGCATTGGACATGTTAAACCGTTTTAAAACCAGCATTAGGCGGAGGTAGTATCTCCAACAGAACTTATCAGGAAATAGCTAATTGAATTAATAATCAACATATAGCTCATGCTGTAACTATTTGGAAAAGTCTTAAAGGTTATTACAAAAGTTAATATTTCTAAATTAATTTTTTTTATTGGATTCATTGAGGGTTAGTGACTTCAAGCTGCTGCTCTGTGCTGCAATTTTTATATGGATTCTTTTCACCTACCATCCTATAAACTGGTACTTTTCAGAGCGTCTTTCAGAGTAATAATAAAAAAAAATCATTGGTCCTGACTTCAGACATGGGGCAGGATTAGCTGAGATGTTTCTTTTCCTAATTTCCTGAAAAATGAAAGTCAACAGATGTCTGCATTTCTTGGTGACTTCTCATTTCTTTATCTTTTTGGAGGGTGGGAAGGGAAATGGTCTTTTTTTCACTGAATTGCCAGGAATAGATATATGTTTGAAATGCCAACATGGATGGATAATATATGTTCATTGATATCACTTTGGGCGAGAAGTTTTCACCATTTGATGAGTGATTTTTGGATAACTTTTCAAAACTTTATGATTGTCCTGTTGCAGTGAACATTTAGTTAATGGAAGTTTTTTCTTTTTTTTTTGAAAAAACAGAATTTTGAACTCCAAATTTGATCAGAATAGACCAGCACATTGAATCGTGGCTCTGGCTGAAAGAAGCTGCTCTCGCTGTCTTTAATTTGAATTCTCACCTACCAGAAGAAAATACAAAATGAGACACTGTGGATAGCCTGCTGTCAACTTAATATCATTTCAGGCTGGAACATTGAAAATCTCAATTTCAGCTTTCAATTTTTTAACCAACCCAGTCTCTCTGTTTAAGCACATACCAGCCTCCTATACAGTCGTTAAAATACCATATTTAAAAAACATATATTTTTTCATTTTCTTACTTCTCATTTTCTTATAGTTTTTTTTTAGTTTATTTAAATCAGATTTTTTGCTTTTATCTCAACTAAATATATTTTTCAACTAGCTTATGTTTGTATACTGTTAGAACTGAGTTTAATAACATATAATTTCCTGCTACTTTACCACCCATTTCAGTAAAGTTTTGACATTTTCCAAATGTGTTGATAAGTTTAATATTAGGGAAGTTAAAAAGAAGTGCTCCTGTGAATTACACAGGAGCACTTCTTTTTACACACAAATATTTGATCTGACTGAGCAAAGATGGCCTCTTATGACTAAGTGCATCATCACTTCACGACTCAGACAATGAAAATTACAAGCTTGAATGTTTGTTTTTGTCACATTAAATTAGCAGTCTAAGCTTTCTAAAAAACACATTGAACTCTGTTCAACCCATCAACAGACTTTCTCTGTCTGCTGTATTAGAAGAACTACTTTTATTCAATCTGTGAGGAGCTTTAGGATTGTTTGTCTCACTGTATTTTTCCTAATGTAATGCTCTCAAAGTGCCATGTGTTGATTGAGCATAGGAACCATTGCATTCAGCTTTTATCAATTGGACTATAAAGCCCAACAGATGGAGGAAAACCCACAGGTTTGCTCTGTGCTGCAGAGATCCCGCTGGGTCTTTCTTGGAGGTGATGTAGCAAAAGGTAACGAGTGCTCTGAGAAGACAGGATCATTAGAGTAGCTTCTGAATGAACAAAAGAATGGAAATTATTTTAGGAGATGTTCAAAGTAGTCTATTGTTGGAAAAGAATTGTAATTAGAAGGCTAACGACGCTCAATCATGACCCCTCCAATTACTAAGACGAGAAGTTTGTTCTCATCAGATGAGCCTCAGATCCTCTCTGCCCTTTACCTCCCCCTCATTAGCATAATCCCCCAGGAATACTGAGGATAATGAGTCGAGCTGCACCTTCAGTAAACATGCCTCATCGGTGTGTGCGTGTGTCTGAAAGCGGCTGATGCTCAGCGTGGTCATGGTTCATTAGTCGACTCTCTGCATGATTCCTCTGGTTCTTTTTAATCACCCCTGTGACTCGACACTCTAATCAAGGCCGCTCCTGTACTTCAGCACTAAAGTTATACATATCCGCACAGACATTTCTTCTCCCTTTTCAGTCGCTGAGTGTTTTTTTTCTTCTTCTCTTACATTATTAAGCCACTCATAGTGATGTGAAGTATCGTCTGATATCGTCGTGTCTTGTGCTACATGACATTTCATTAATGGTGATGGTTGTTATATCCGTGCCTTCCAACCTCGCATTGTGGAGTTCACAAAAGGTCATGCAAATAATGGGAGCCAATAAATGATTATTGAAATAGAAAGCGGTGTGTAGTTCTGGTGTTTGCCTTTCTTTTTTCATCATTTAACCTTCTTTTTCTCACCTTTTAATTGTTTTATCACATGCTTCCTTTTAATATTTCAGCTGATTCTTTGTAGGGCACAGTGCTGAATAAAGTAGTGGCTCATCTACATTAAAAAACATGAACTTGAGTGAAATCCATTCAGGTTTTAATGTGTTTAAGGTTAACACCGCTCTTCTAGTATGGTTCTCTTTCTACACGGTTTAGAAGAGTTTATTTATAGGAAATGTTTACACATTTCTCCAAAGGTGCAAATATAAGGTCAGACAATGGTGTTAAAAAATAAAGGCCTGGCTCACATTTTCATCTGTAAATGATCCCTGAAGTGTTCTTTTATGTTTAGTTTGACGCCTGTACATGTGAGGTTCCTACACACCAAACGTGCTCTTACTTGTTTTTATTGATCACAATTACTGCTCTAATGTGCAGCCATCCTGTGCACTAATGGTCTAAGTCCTGCTAATGAAAAACAGTTATGCATGAGGGTCCCCTCTGCACAAAACTCTAGACATACAATGTGATCAAACAATACCATTTTTTTCCGTTCCATCCATTGGAGCGATTTAACTAGGTAATGATTAGCTGTAATAAATGGTAAATTGAAGTAGCAAACAAGCACAGACCACAGATCAGTAATGGACCAAATTTGAATGAATATGTTTCAATTGGTAAGTTTTATTTGATTTATCTTAGCCAGTGCTATTGATGTTGCAGGCCATCCAGAAACATTAGCCGTCAATCAGCTGATTAGTCATCACATAACTAATCAGCTGTCCTGTTATTAGTCATGTGAGGTTAATATTTTCTACGTCAGAATTTATTTGTTTACTCAGCTCTTAAGTGCTTTTTTTTTCCCAAAAAAAGAAAGAAAAAAAAAACAGCTTAAGCAAGCATAAAAACCTTTTTGTAAAACTAATTCAAATTGTGGTGTCTCCATCAAGCTCTACCTATACAGTACTTAATGTGCATAAAAACATTGATGGAAATATGGCCAGGGTGAAATGCTTTAGATCACTTTAGTAAGTAGCGTGCACTGCACACGGTAAGGCTTAGATGCAGAAAGTTGATGACGCCTTACACACTGCAACTCAGCATGCACCTATTACCAAGCAGCTGTGTCTCCCTGTTGCTTCCCTTTTTGCATAACTCCAATAACTGTGTCATAGACTGTCATATTCAGTAGTGAGGAGATTTTCCAACTGGATTATTGCAGAAGGCTTTTATTTTAAACAGAAAATGATAACGAATGTGACCAAAATAATTTTGATTGTCTATTACTGCTGATTGTTATTCTTAAGCTTGGTCAGAGAGACGTTTTTAGGTGTACAACATATTTTATGATGCAGTAAAGTAAAAGAATGGTCAACTTGATTAAATAATTGATTCTGCACTAGTAGAAATATCATCAAAGAAAAGACTCGTCTATCAATTTGTGAGCTTGGATAATGCAAATAGTTCCAGCCTCTGAATTTTTAAAAGCAAAACGCACCGTGCAGGTTTTGAAATAGCCTAGTCAAAGTCTTGACTTGTATCCAGTTGAGATTATGTGGTTTGATCTAAAAGTAATTTTTATGGTCAAATCCCCTCTAATGGGTCTGAATTAAAACTATTCTTAAAGCAGAGTGGGTAAAAACTCCTCAATGGTGACATAAAGGACTAATGACTATAGGGGCGTTTCTTTTTTCATGTACTGCAGGTTGGGTTAATTTGGTTTGCAAAATATTCTGTTAACTCCTGTCAGCTTCTGATGGTAGTACACCTTGTTTTATTGAAAATACGACAAATAAATGAGGGGTTTTTCATTTTGCATAAAGGTTTTATTTTATCTTATCCACTCAGGTCTTCTGGCTCCAGCCTGCTCGGCATACCTAGAACCAGAACTAAACATGGAGAAGCAGCATTTAGTTCCTATGCTCCACTTATCTGGAACAAACTTCCAGAAAACTGTAAAAGTGCAGAAAGCCTGAATTCCTTTAAATCAAGACTAAAAAAACATTTGTTTAGGATTGCCTTCGACTGTTCTAGTTAAACAGTTCAACTGAAACATCATTAGTTCAACTTTTTTATTTTCTTTAATCCAACTGTTTTTAATATTCTTTTTTGTTTCTGCATTTTTTATTTTATTTTTTTCCTACGTGCTTTGATTCTGTTTTATTTTCCTATATTTTAATCATGTAAAGCACTTTGCATTGTCTTTGTACTGAATTGTGCTATACAAATAAATTAACCTTGCCTTGCCTTTTAGTTTTCATAAACAGGGCAGACAGAGCCCTGTTCTTAAGATTAAAGGCGTTACAGAAAACCATTTTCCCAAAAATATCTGTTCAGCTAAAACAACTCATTTTGTCTCTATATTTATAATCCATTACTAGATTTTAAAAGCAGGGTGATTTTTTTTTTTTTATGTATCTTTTAAAATGTCTTCTTTCTTTACACTTTGCTTTCTATTTTCCAGGTACTCGTCTCCCAGAGAAGGGTCCCACCACAGGCAGCATCATCGGTGGCATCATTGGGGTCATTCTGGTCATAGCCATCATTGGAACAGCCATAGCCATGTACCGCAAACACAAAAACAACAAACTCAACGGAGAGTGAGTATCTGACGGACTGAGCGTGGGTGACTCGGTTTCACTTCACTCCTTTTTTTTATGTCTGTTCTTTGTAAATCTGTTCCCCTCAGATGGCATGGCATATAGCGTGCCTCACATTTCTGTGACTCACTAAACATGACAGCTGGGTGTTTTTTGTTTCAGAGGTCCTCCCAAGTACAAGCCCCCTCCTCCCAAGAAGAACAACAATTCTGCCACCAGGGTGAGGCATCATCGAAAAATGCTTGCAAAGCCAGACACCATCAGACACTGTTGCAGGGGTGTCAGCTAAAAAGACAAAAACATCTTAATGTGAATTGACTTAAGTTTTTGAGGTGTAATGGATAATGTGTTTTGTGTACATTTGCAGTCAGTGACGTCGAATAACACCAATGTTGCAGAGACCAGACCTATGCATTACTCCACCCAAAGCCCAGAGCCCGTTACGGTGAGAGCATCTTCTGCTTCTTAATGAACACAACTTTAATTCTGACATCACTGGATAACCTTTGAGTTATTTCTAACACACAGAGATGCCTCGTGTGGGCTTCTATTAAATATTAATGACATTATCCAAGGCTTCTACAAAGCATGATTTATTTAGCAAATTTTTTTAGCTTGCTGCCCTTTAGCAGGGAGGTGACTTTGGGATCAACTGTGAACCAATGTACAATATTTTATTAAATGGGGAAGAAAGTTTTGATATCACAAATGGCTGAATTAGTTCTACTAAAATCTTAGTAAATAGCGCCACCAAGAGGTAAACAGGGTATGATAGTGGCCACTCTATGAATCAGTGGATGAGCTTAAATGACTTGTGTATTTGAGTACTATTTTCTCCTTTTTTTTCTAGTTTTAAGTTTCCCACTTTTAAAAGTTTTGTACACGACCCCTGTATGGGCATCCTATTAAAGGATTTTTAAGCTCTGACTTGCTGTTACTGAATGAGCATTTTACTTTTTCTGTTTTAAAAAAAGAGAATAAATGACATGGTTCAAATTTATAGACCTGTTTTTTCTCTGCATCTGTAGAAATATACATATAGAGTAAAAATGTGGGATGGTGGCATGCACAGAGGCTTTCCAAACAAAATTTCTTGGAAAAGTTGTTTAAATTCATAAACTTCCACAGTTTAGTTTCAAGACCACTGAAGTACCCACTATAATACCATATTTTGATTGAATTGATGGGATTTTTTTTCTTTCAAAAACTAAAGAGTAAGAGTAAATAATGATTTCTTCACATTATTCACATTTTTTATGTTTTCTTGGATTTTTATTATTTGAAGCACAGATAATGTAAAAATAAACAAATACTTGAAATCATTTAGATTGTGGGCTCTGAATCTATAATCTGTGAAATTTGACTTTTTGAAAGGAATTATGCAAATGAAATAACTTTTCCTTGATATTCAAATGTTTGGTAATTTTTCTGTATTAATACATTTCACTAAAAAGAGTTGGATTATATCTCATTTATGGCCTTACAATACATATTACAGCTCCCTAACCATCTGTTTTTGTCCATCTCAAAATGTAGAAATTACCTATTAACTATTTCCACATTTAGAATCTAAAGTGAGTTTTTCTGTATTCTAAAATTAAGCATCCATTTATTTGAATTACATTGTATGCATCAGTAGCCTTCTTGTCGTGTAAAACCACTGACCCACAGTTCCAAGAAGCTCTGAATTGAAGTCATTGCTCCAAAGAACAGAAACCGTCGAACCTGTCTGGCTTATTTCATTTTTTCAAATATGATAATGAAATTACTTGGTCATCTATAATACAAACAACACAATTTGTCCTCTGCTTTCAACCCATCTATAAGTGAACAGGAGCGATCTAAGGGCAAAGGGTCTTGATCGTGTACCCAGACTTGCAGTCTGTGGGCATTAAGTTGGGTACATTCAGCTTTCTTCATCCCTTCAGGGTTTCTGGTACCAAGACTTTCTGTAGGTCTTTTGCAGTTGTTAAAGGGTGGGGGACCACTTCCATTCCCAGGGATCTAGTAGTAACCAAGCTATGCTTCATGTGTATTTAGAAGCACTAATCTTTATAATCTCGAGGGTTGAGTCATTTGATGGACAACATATTTTTTTTCCATTCATTATAAGATGTGGTTGTTGTTTTCTTTTTTTCTTTTTTTCTTTTTCATTTGCTTACATTACCTTTGTCATTGGCAGGACCTCGATGGGTACCAGGAAGATGACGTTGATGGGGATCTTGGAGCACACGATGGAGAGCACTACTTCTCTTCTGCCCCTTCAGGTTGGGATGACCCTGTGAACCATGATGTCCCGCCTCCTTACATGCGTACAGACAGTGGCCCCCAGGACTATAACGGGGGCTCTTACATCGGTCGTGGAGAGAGCTTTGTGTCGTCTGCCATGATCGTCTAAGAATCATAAAACTATTGGATGTTTAAAAGGATGATTGGACGCATTTCTGTTTGTGAAAAAAACATGATTTAACTCTTTTTGAGAGTCATATTTTTGGGAATGTGAATATTTTCCGCCATGTTGTCAGCAGTCTGTATTGTGTGTATATATTTGGAGGTGTTGCTTGTTTATGGTGAGCCTGATGCAAACTGTAGTGTACATCTAAGAATGTAAAATACCTGGATATTTGATATTCCAGCATACTTGAACATTTCCAATCTATGTTCAGGTTATCACACTTCTTGTATAAGCCTTTTTATCAGGGAGATGTTTCAGAATATTAAATATTCCTACCTGCTGTGGTTATAGATGTAACTTGGTTAGCAGAAGCCCAATAAATCCTGGTAGCTGCATCTGTTGCTTCTCAGGCCCAGCTGGTATGAAGTCGGTGTGAACCAGGCATCATGTGGAGAAGCCATTAGCTGCAGTTAATCAGGCAATGCCAAGACGAGAGCCACAGACCGTGACGACATTAGGTTTTTAAACTGCTGTCTTATCATGTTTTAACACATTTTCTTGCAGATTTTTTTTCTTTTTCTTGTAGGCTTTTAGATTAAGATGGTCAGACAGCCTTAAAGGAATGTTTTTTGCTTTTGTTTTTTATGCAACAGTCTTTTTACATCCTTCTGTCCGTCCTTAAAGCCATAGAATGAAAAACACTGTTGCTAAATGCATTACCACATGTAAAAACTGAAAAACATTTGTATATATATTTTTTTTTTATCACTATCTACTTTGTGTGTTCAGTTGAATTTTTTCAAATTTGGATTAAAACCACAAATATGTTGCAAAAAATCTCTAATGAAGGAATGGAGGAGTAGGGATTTTTTTAAGAGGTCAAGGGGTTGACACCAAATGTAATGTGTTAAATATTTTTAACTTATCATCCTTTTTTTTTAATTTAATTGAATTTCTTTGCTTGTATGTGCTGGTGCCGCAAGGGATTTTCGTATTTTATTTTTTATCTATAACAGGTGATTTTAATGCTTGAAAGCTACTGCTTTAATTCATATTTTACATGCAAATTTATTTTTGAAATTTACTGTTATTGATTCAATAAAAACTAAATTTAAGGTAGCCCAAATAATTTTTCAGCTTTTTGTGTTCATTGCAGCATGACTTGTCACGCCCACGCTTTTTTTGTTTCACGTCTTCGCCACGTGAGGGCAGTATTTACTGAGTGAGGGACACTGCTGAAGAGTCTAGCCATGCTTGTAACCTGCTAATGACTGACACAGAAAACACCCATCTTAGAAGTGTGCTGTTGCTGTTCTTAGTGTCGTTTTGTGCCATTGATCAGGAAATAAAGGAATATGGTGCATGGCGAGGCTACAGTTCACATGCTGCATTAGGACTGCAGTGGCTCAAATTATATGTTGGCGTACTCTTGTTCAGGTGCTTTCCTTTATCTTGTCTGACTCATCACTTTCTATCTTTAGCTTCTTTTCCTTTAGTATAGCACCCCCACTCCAACACTAGAAAAGGTTTTTTCTTTCTTTTTTTCCAGATCAAGGTGATCCAGTTTACTCACTTTAACCACACCAAACAATCGCTACAGATGCAGAATTTAGGGATTATGCAGATATCTCTCTAACACCAGTGACTTGTGTGTGTGTGTGTGTGTGTGTGTGTGTGTGTGTGTGTGTGTGTGTGTGTGTGTGTGTGTGTTCTCAGCTCGATGTGTTGCAGCTTATCAGTATTAATTGGTACGTTGTGCTTCTTTGTCCTGAATGAGCCTGGGCCTTTGCAGATTAGCCCGAGCTGCTGCTACTGCTGCAAATGAAGGCTAGCTACACACCATGACTCTGCAGTCTGCTACCCCTCTGCCTGCATTCTGGTCACACATGAGCAAAAAGGCTTCTCCGAAGTACTGAATGCCTAATAGGTCGATTGCTGACATAATGTCTCCTGGAGCTGAAGGCCATTGAGGCTTCCTATTCATTTTCTATGCATGGATGAATAAGGAAACGAAAAGATTGGGAGAGGGAAATATTACTTGTAAGACCTTAATCCCTGTCCAAATATCAAAAGTTGTAATTTATTTCCACACTTTTTTTTTTTTTTGCTTTATTTCTTTGGTCCTTCTTTCTATCTTACAATATTGCCTCTCCTTTGCTCCTTGCCCCCTTCAGTCCTTTAATGCATTATTATGTCCTAATGTCCTTCCTTCAGTTCTTCTCTGTAAACTTGTCTGCAGATGTTTTACTTTTTGTCCTCATGTCTTTAATTTCTTATCTTACCTTGCCCTTCCTTACCTCTTTTTTTCCTGTTGTATTTTTCACTTTCTTTCTGATCTCTACTTCCTTTTTTCCTTCATTACTCCTCTTATATTCCTTTCTGTGTCCTTCCATCCCTGTTTTCTCTGATCTCCCTGACATGTTCTTGTTTGTTCACTTTTCTTCCTTCTGTACTTGCTTTCTTCTATTATGTCCTTCTCTCTTATGTTATATCCTTAGAGTTAGTGTCACTAGAGTCCTTCAAAGAGGAAATGGAAGACATGAAGCTAAGGTATCAGGTTTTATATGTACAGTATTGCTTCTCTAAGATCAATGCTAATGTCTTTCCTTTGTGTTGCTCTTGTGCAAAGCTGATTTTCAATTTCTGAAAAATGCCTATGTGAAAAAACAGAATATATATTTCTTTTTAGACACACTATGGAGATGATAAATAAAATCCACCAACACTGATTACCTTAAGAACTGATTTAATAAGAATATAGGCTGACCTGTGATCTGAGGCCTGTATAGATCCAGCTATTTCACAAGGGCTTCAAAGGTTTTTTGGAAAATATTGATAAACTGTAGAAATCATTATGGAGGAATGTTACAGCGTGTGAAGTAAGTTTTTTTTTTTTAAGTTTCATTTAAAAAAAGACTCAAAAGTAGACCCGGGGCTTTTGGAAAAACATTCCTCCGCCACTGGAGCAGTGGTCATGCATGCCTGAGGTCAAATTTTCATCAATGATTTGTTATACTTGACATCAATAAATTCTCTTAAAACCTAGAAAGTGTTTTTCTCTTTTCTGCTGCACTCTGAGAACTCTCCCACATGGATTAAAGAACCAGGTTAAAACAACTTGCTAACTATTAGCCATTCAATCCACAACTCTGGCCTTTACAGTGGGCCACAAAGTCAGATTTATATTTTGCCTCAGGTCACGAAACAACCTCAGCAAACAGATGAAGCTCTGGTCAAATGAGACCATCTTACTCTTTGACTCACATGCGATATGTCATGTGGGGCCAAAACTAACATTATACTAAGCAAACCAATCCTCTTTTATGGAAACATTTTGAAAGTAGAGGCATCATTTTTGGGAAAGTTTTTTTTCAGTAATGACAAGGAAACTGGTCACAGCTGATGGAAAGATGGATTAGCCAGAAATGGTGAGAAAACCTGGAGAATAAATCTGTAATAGATGAGACTGGTACAAGGGTCTTCTTCCGATCTGAACATAGAAGGGTTGATTCCAGTTTCCACAAGTCAATGCACCCTTGCGCTCGGTTCTTCCCCCTGAGCTGCACATTAGTCTGTGAATCTTTGGGCATTTGAGAGACTGATAAAATGAATGTAGCTGTAATGTAAAGTGCTGAGAGTGGTCAGATGACTAGTAAAGCACTTTATATAAACTCAGTCCCTTTATGCTTCATATCCTCAATCCAAAACCATTTGTGATTTTTCTATTACAAAGTCGATACTTTCTGAAAAGTGTGTTTGCAACAAAATTAGAACTACGGTAACGGATCTCAATGCTTTTTGCACAGGGGCTGCAGTGTTTTCATTTCCCATGACTGTCAAAGCATTCAGAGGCTTTTATATGTAACCGAAGGGAAAGTTTTTCTGAGAACGCTCACGGCATATACACCGTTACTAATAGAACTGTTCTGAGTATTTGCCCCATTACAGGATTAGTGGACCTTGTGAATTGGCAGCCAGGTAGCCAAGAGTGAGGAATAAGGCAGAGAATAAAGCTCTCATCCCTTCAGCGCTGCTAAGCCGGTTAAAAATAGAGGTAGAAGAGAAGGGATTGAGAGAATCAGGGTGGACAGAAAAGTTGTGGGAAGGAGCAAATGACTGAGTTGACTCGCAGCAAAGTAGTTGATCAGGCGTTTAGTGAGTGACCTTGTCTATAAGGGAAACAAATGTGTGGCAGCTTGAGACTTTAGCGATCCCTAGTGCTCATGTTTAAGCCACCAGTAACTTGACCTGATGCACAGACTCGCCATGTGTATGACAATGATGAGCCTGTTCGGCTGCATGCTGATGGCTTGGTTGGTGAGTAAAAACCAGATTGATTATAGGCCTCGAAGGAATTAGAGTATATATGCATAGATTGAAAGAAGTGCTTGAAAGATGTGGATCATTAATTAAAAAATTAATGAAATGACCCCATCTGGTTATTCTGCTTGTACTAGTTTTTAATCTTGCTCTTCATAATCTAAAAGCCCTTTTAAATGCCTTGTTTCCCTCCCGTTTTTTCTTCTATTCCTGTAAACATCAGGCCAGGAGGACAGGCTGGGTGAAAGAGCAAGAAGACGAAGAAGGCACAAACGCTGGCACTGTGGTGAGTGACGCTGTGAAGCTGCGAGCGCAGACATGAAGGCATTCTGGTCTGGAAGGGCACAGCTGATGGTGCAACTGGATGAGGGCTGTGAAACAGGAAGACAGAGAAGCTTCCGGGGATTAAAGGGGAGTGTAAGGTGGAGGGCAGAGAAGGCCAGTGGACAGCTGGAGGAGGCTTTGATCACATCAGATCTGCTGAAATTTGGGCCAATTGTTTCTCTGCATTTGGAACCACTAAATCAGTCAGATAAATACTGCTTTATGAGTCTCAGATCTATCTAGAGCTTATGTAAACTAATAATAGGTTGTGTGTTTATCTAAAGGTTATTGAGTTTATATTTAGAAAATATGCATTACAATGTTTAAGAGAGTAAAGCAGGTCTAAAAATATCAGTGAGTGGAATGTGGGTGTTACAATGTTGAGAGACCAAATTATCTGCTTGGCGCTTGTTGCTGTTTCACACATCACAGCAGACAACTGCCCACTGAATGTGGCAACCTTAGCTGTTACAATCCAATCCTTCTCGTTGGCTGCATTTACAAAAAAGAAAATAAAAATCTATTGCAGCTGTAAATGGATCAATTTACAGAACACACACCCTTTTGATTTAGCAACAGTGAATTATAGAAATGTACATACACTTCCTTCTGTAAATTATACAGTGAGAGGGGTTGCTTCATATACAGAAGCTGACAGCCATCTGGGGTTTGATTCCGAACATTTTGATCTAATCTGAAAAAATGACATTCTTTCAAATGGCTTGTGTTAAAAAGCTGCTGTAATATCTCACATCTTTCTTCCTTTAACTGTTTTAATCACGGCCTCATTAGTGTTGTCCATGACCAATAGTTGCCTAGTTACCAGATTGTCCTGCCTTAGCTGCCCATATGTGCAGCTTCTCCAGAGCCTTCGCTTGGATCTCTGATGCTTCAGTCAGTAGCTGGGCTGTTCTAATCGTACATATATTAGCAGGCAGGTGTGTGCACAGACATTTTTAGAGGTAAGTATATAAGCAATAAAAAAGACACCATAACCAAATTACTTTTTAAAATAATAAAACAAAAACACTTTATACATTTCTGCTTGTTTTGACTGTCCTTCGTTGGCATAAAAGAAATATATCAGTATGTACTGTACATAATTACAAATAATTACTAACTGAATCTACATAAAGCTGAGAACACAGTATAGATTATTTTGTTGTTTTTTAAGAGAGTAGAAGCATCGTCCGACTGTTAAAATTAATAAAAGACATACCTTTCATTTCAAATCAGAACCCTACTTTCAGTACTTCATGTTTACAATGGGTCTACTTAAATCAAATCAGCAGCTAAGTGAAACTTATATTTCTCATTGTTGTGCCACTCTATATTATAGATCTTCTTATCTAGCCACCTAGAAGTCGTTTTAATCTGATGTAATTTTAATTAATAATAGGGATATGCCGATATTTTAAAACTCATGTAGCCGATAACCGATATCGATACCGATGTTAAAGCTGGACAAAAATAAGTAGTCATTGAAAATAGCAGTTTTGGTATCCATTTCTGACACAATAATATACTCAAATATATTTTCATATGCTGATATCAAATTGATTTTTAAAAACGCGGTATCGATCTATTTTACTTTCAAAATCTCGTGAACTTTCATCGTTCTGTTACAAACTCTCGTGAAATTTTGCAAATTCTTGTGAGATTTTGTTAGTAAAATAGATCGATACCGCGTCAATATATCAACATATAAAAATATGGCAAAATTTCGTGAATTTTCGGGGGAATTGGTAGCATAACGATGACATATAGCAATATTTTCATTAGTAAAAGAGATTGATATGGTGTTTTTAAATGGCAATATATCAGCATATGAAGATATTGGGATATTTTAATGTATCACTATTTTTTCCCTCGTCTTTAGAAGTTTTAAGTCTGTAAACAAGAAGTTTTTGAGGAAGAAGAAGAAGTAGTATTTTTTTTTTTTTTTTAGACTTTAGAAACTCAGAAGCTGATCAAATATGGGGTTAAATATCGGTGGGGTGGCCGATGTCCGATATTCAGTTTTAAGGCCGGTACAGGCCGATACCGATAGGGGGCCGATTATATCGTGCATCCCTAATTAATAATGTTACTTACCCAGCAAAATATGCTGTCAACTGTTGTTGTTTTATAATACTCTAATGATAATATCCTTCACTGTAGGATTTTTAAAGAATTTATTTGTAAATGGTGGTGGAAAATACGTTTCTGGTCAATAACAAAACTTCAACTCAAAACTTTGCAGCATAACCTTTGTTGGCAATGACAGAGGTCAAACGTTTCCTGTAAGTCCTCACGTTTGTACTTTCTGTAGCTGGTGTGTTGACCCATTCCTTCATACAGATCTCTTCCAAAGCTGGGATTTCTTGGGGCTGTTGTTGGGCAACACAGACTTTCAACTCCATCCATTTGTTTTCTGTGAGTTGAAGTCTGAAAACTGGCGAGGCCAGAAATTCGTTTCAGGACTAGCTCTTTAATTGAATGAGTGTTGTGTTTGTTAGGGTTACACTCAGTATTCTGATCTCACTGATAGGAAATTTTGGCTCATGCTACGTTCTTCCCTTTACATGAATCGGTTGTCCTGTTCATTTTGCAGAAAAACAGCCCCTCCAACACCATGCTTCACAGTAGGCTGGTTGTTCTTGGGAATAAACTCTTCATTCTTCTTCTTCTGAAAAGGGACAAAAAACTCTATTTCATTTTCTTCACATAATATCCTCCCACCCCTTATCTGGATCATCAGTATGCTCTCTGGCAATAGTGGAAAGTAACAAACTACATTTACTTAATTACTGTACTTAGGTATATTTTAGAATATCTTTACTTGCATGCATGCATTTTGCGTCATGCTTATCCCGAGCGGGGTCGCTGGTGCATATCTCCAGCCGTCCAGGGGCAAGAGGCGGGGTACACCCTGGACAGGTTGCCAGTCCATCGCAGAGCAACATAGAGACAATCAGGACAAACAACCATTCACACACACACCTAAGGAGAATTTACCTAACAGTCATGTTTTTGGACTGTGGAAGGAAGCTGGAGTAACATGCAGAGAACCCACACATGCAAACTCCATGCAGAAAGACCCCAGGCCGGGAATCAAACCCGGACCTTCTTGCCGCATGGCAGCAATGCTACCCACTGCCCCACTGAGCAGCTCAATATCTTTACTTGAGTAATTTTTTGGGGGGGTACTTATAACTTTCACTCCACTACATTTCGAGGATGCTGCTAGCTAAGTGTTCCTTTTGGCTCAGCTTTTTAATCTATTTTTTTTAATGTTGTCTTGCATAGTTAAAATGTACATATACATTTTTTCGTAGTTGCTTCTTAAGCATTAAGCAGACAAATATTTTTCTCTTAGTTCATTTGAGTCTGCATTTGAATTCTAAAGAAAAAACAGAAGATAGAGAAGTTAGAACTAAAAGCTCATATTGATGTGTGTAGCCCCGGAATAATTTACTTCCTGATTGTTATGTCAAAGTAATTCTGTTGCAGAATCTAACTTGATAACATTTTCAGTAGCTTATAAGAATAAATTCCACATAGTTCTGTTCTGAGCTACTTTTTGTTTGTCCTTTATTAACTTTAATTATAACCTTTCTATATTCTCCTATATTTTCCTGCTGCATATAATCAGTAAAACTGTGAATCTAAAAAGGGATCAGAATTATTCGACACAATTGTTTTAGATGTACATATTTCTGGCTATAATATTTTCTTAGCGATCCTGTGGCCTTCACTGCTTGCGTATGTAATGCTTATTCATATATTTTAATGTTAATTTAATTGAACAGATGATTAAAAGCTTATTTTTTAGTGACTCAGTTCACTAAATGAAAGACATCATATAGATCAGCAGTACAAAGACAGTGTTTTTCCTAGCTGTTATTTCTGTTCATTGAAATGCTTTTCGGATTACATGTGATGAAAATATATTAAATCAGACCAATAAAAGCATTTTATATAGAAGCATTGTCTTAATTAAAACTATGTCTAATGTCTATTTAAATTGCTTTTTATCCAGACTTCACTGGAATGCAGAATTTATTTAAATATACCATTTATTCATGCCATCATTAAATTAATGTTTTCTTTACTGTTGAATAAGTTTGAAATAGTTGACTAATAACTGGATCTGCAAATGTTGGATCATTTAGATCTTCAGCTCTTAGAGCTGAAAACTTACTGGAGAGATACTGTTGTAGTATAATTCAGAATAAAAAGATCCCATTCACTCCTCCTGGAAAGGTAAATAGCAGCTGTGTTCATATGTGTCCAATTTTGTGAGCTTGCTTGTGCTACATTTAGTCACGATGCTGACTGGTTTTTAATATTTAACGCCTTCAGCTCAGGTTGGATTTTCTGAATCTTCTTTTTGCTGTTAATCATTAGAGCAGAAAGGATCTCAAACGTAGCCTTTTAATATCTTGTCAAGTGTTCCTAACTTTCCCAGAAAATGAAGTTATCCAAAATCAAAACAATTTCCTTCATTATTAACAGCGGGGAGCAGGTTGCAATGACAGAATAACAACCTTCTTTTTGAGTGTTTCGCAACCAGACACAGACAGGTAGCTTTGAAATCAAATGTTCTTCAGCTGACTATTGATCTACACTGTCA
This sequence comes from Cyprinodon tularosa, assembly GCF_016077235.1. Classification (NCBI taxonomy): domain Eukaryota; kingdom Metazoa; phylum Chordata; class Actinopteri; order Cyprinodontiformes; family Cyprinodontidae; genus Cyprinodon; species Cyprinodon tularosa. The sequence goes on along the minus strand of NW_024038733.1, from coordinate 980,873 downwards.
TACCTCATGTTCTCCAATCAATCTGTCATTCTTATGCTTCAAGTGGTTGTCAACTAATTTAAAGGACATTTACTTCAAAGTCAGCAACATAAGATGCCCTTAATCCACTTAAATTATGCACCTCCCTCTTCTTTTTTTTTTTTTTAATCCATCTGTTTCTGGCTTCTAATGCAGACAGCAGGACAGGGCACAAAGAGGCAGGTGCTTGGTCTTTTCACCATATTAAAAACGTGCTCCACCTGAGCAGAAAGTAGAGAAGTAGAGACATAGTATTACCTCTATTCAGGAATAACATCTACACCACAGAAATACGTAAATTTAAAAAATCCTCTTCAGGCAGCAGAATGTAATTTCAAGGACTCATGGTGGATATTAAGAAAGCCAAGAGAATATTGGCGAGAAATGCTGGTATATTAGAGAAAGAATACAGTTCTAAATGTCAGAAAACAACATCATAGTTAGATGTTTTCAAATTGTGGATGATTCAGCATTCTCCTGTGGGTTGTATTCCATTGTTTTGCTAATCATTTAAAACAATCTTTTCTAGAACCAGATAAATAGTGAAAAACACTCTCATGACTACAACAGAGTCAGTTCCAGGTACTGTCATCTGTAGCACCTTCATAGGGTCTTAGCAGCCTCAAAGACTTGTAATACTGTAACATTTCAGTCACAAGGCTTTATATTCAGCATGTCTGTGGGCAGGACACGTCATCTTCATCACCTACTGATGGTGGCGCCTCTGTACAGCAGCCTTTCCTCTCTCATTGTGCCCCGAGATAGCTGCAGCTGCAATGTTCGCTAACATCATCATTGTGTAAATGCATGCGTAAATGGGTGAATGACTGATTGTTTATGTCCCCTGACTCAAGACACAAAATAAAGTATGCAGTTTACCATTTCTGGACACCCTCATTTCCTGCATAAAGCCTCACCCTGGGCTGCCATATCCAAGAATGGTCCTGAGCCCCCTGCTGTTCACCCTGATGACACATGACTGCGTCCCCAGGTTAACCACTATTCACATCGTGAAGTTCACTGACGACACTACGACCGTAATGTATAGAATATATACATTACTACAGAGGACTACATAGAGGAGGTGGAGCAGCTGGTGGACTGGAGCAGACACAAAAACCTGATCCTGAATGTGGAGAAAACGAAGGAGATCATCGTTGACTTAAGGAAAAATCAACCTAACCATGCTCCACTCCTCATTAACAGCTCAGCTGTAGAGGTGGTCAGCAGCACCAAATTCCTGGGGGTGCACATCACAGATAACCTCACCTGGACTGTAATCACCACCTCACTGGTCAAAAGGGCAATAAAGCGCTTGTACTTCCTGCAGAGGATGAAGAGAAGCCACCTGCCCCCCCCCATCCTCACGATCTTCTACAGAAGCACCATAGATGTCTCACTATATGCTTTGGCTGCAGCGCCACAGACTGGAAAAAGGTGAGGAATGGTGGGAAGAGACTTTGCAACATTCAATGCAGGTCCAACAGATTCCAAAACAGCTTCTTCCCCACCGCCATCAGAGGGCTGAACGCTAAAAAATACTTTAAATCATATCATAGTCTCTGCATCAAACAGACAATATAAATGCGTTTTTTTGCACCATGTTTTTTCTCCCAATTTTTACGGTATATTTGATCACTGCTGCACTTTCAGAACATGGAAATATGATGAGAGCTGTACAAAACGAAATTTTGTTTTGTATAAACCGTGTATACAAAATGACCATAAACTTAGTCTAAGTCTAAGTACAGGCAGCACATTCTGCTGGAGAAGAACATATCTGGCATGTTGTTGCTGCTACTGATAAATCTTAGTCAGAACTAAATTATTTTCACATCTCTGTGGTGAGTAACTGACCCTGCAATTTTAATCCAATATGACTGTTAGATCAAAATCACCCAAAGACAATGTTTGTTACTGTCCAGCATACATGTAAATATAAATAAAGGTAAGATTGAACTTGTTATTGCTGGGGTAAATCTAGGAAAGTTGAATTTGAAGAAAATATTACTTTTTGTTTGGCTTTAAACTCGGTTTCCGGTCACCATGACCCGAAGGCAACAGGAGGGTTAATTGGATGTCTTAAATCATTTTCTGTAATTCATTTAACCTATTTTTAACTAAATCAGATGTTCACATGCTAAACATTACGTTTTTTCCTTGCATCCCCACAAAATAAAACAGCTGGATGAACTTCTGCCAACAACTCTAGATTTTTGCCAGAGGTTGTTAAGCTACTCAAGTTAATGAGTTGTGTTTTCTGTGGTCTGCATACAAGTCTCCACAGGTTAGCCTGCCAGGTCACTTTGATCAACCCTGCAGCTGTACCCATGGTTCTCATGGAAACAGCTTTGCAGCTCTTAAATAAGTCAGTTGAATCCACAAATACGCTTGACAGCTGTCTAAAAGAACATTGGCTTTATTCAAGCATTCATTTAATCCAGCTCATTAAATATGGCTGCACATGTAACAGCTTGTCTCTAGTCCGACCATTCTGCTAATGATGTGACTTCCCTTTGGTTTTTAGTTGTAACGCAGCAGTTTAAATGGAGACATGACATTGCTTCGGGATAAGCCAAGAAATGATAGTCTGCCTCAGTTGTTTCTGCTTCAGTTTTACAAGCTGCATGTTTTTGGCATCCATAACCTTGGGAGATATCCTTTCTTTTAGCATCACAGAACGCCTCAGAGGACAAGGAATCAACCAAAAGGCTGTCAGGGTCACAACCGTTTGGGGACACGTTCCCTCCATTTCTCCTCGCCTCATTACTCCATCTGTTCATGAAGCAGCATAGACACATATTTACTCAAGATGTTCCAAATAAAAATACACATGAATGCAATTTAAATCTGATTTTCTCCCAAAACACAAGAGTAGGAAGGAAGGGAAAACAAATACTCTGCATAAAAACTAAATATCCAGCATACTTTTTACTCTGTAAATAGATGCTTTTCTATTTACTTTTTAAATTGAATTGTTTAAATCTTATGTCTAATTCTAGATGTATGGAAATGTCATAAGAGCTGTACAAAACAAAATTTCATTTTGTATAAACTCTGTGTATACAAAAGGACAATAAAGTTTGTCTAAGTCTATGTATGCATAAGTATGTGGCATATTACATTACTTTACATAAATAAAATAATTGAGAATGTGAATAACTATACTATACTATAACCATATATTCTATACATTACAAACCAAAAAGTATACAAAAATAAATGATAAACTGAAGAATATTAAACACATTTCCTGATCATTGAAAACATGTAAAAGATAAAGAATGATTCTTCTAATAAATACATGCATATATATATGTGTGTGTGTGTGTACACATACATAATTTATTTGCCTATTTCTAAAGCCACATTCTCCTTTTTTTTCCAACGGAGTTCAGATTCTTACTTGACTCAAAAAAACAGAAAGTCGTATTCTTGAGGAAGGCTTAATGACACAAAAAGCACAACACAGTCCTCTGTAAAATTGTGCACACCTCAGACTATTTCATGAAAGTGTTTTTTATTAGTAATTTATGTTAAAGGAGTCAGGAGTCAGATGCATTTTGCCTTTTTTGTCATCACTCATAATATAGTACATACAATTTAAATCCAGCGAGCTTATCAGCTTATTATTAGTGCATGCCAAAGAAAATACATTTATTTCATGGTTAATGAAAGAGGCACAATTCTTTGTGTCATTTTATGTTTTAACATAATATCATAACATAGTATAACATAATATCTAAATGAAATTTTATATATATATATATATTTATATAAAAACAAAGAAGACATTTTTATAAATGAAACCTTTAATTTCTATGGAAAATCAAGAGAAGACTTAAATCCTACAGCTTCATGCCAAAATTAAGGAACTAAGCTAAATAAAATGTTATGCAAATGAAGTATGAAACTGTTTAAAAAAATGCAGGAGATGACCTTTTGCTGCCTCTATAGTTAGAGCAGAGATAGCTTTTAGACAACATCATGTAGAACCAGGGTAACAGACATACTGGATGGCTCCAGGGATGCAGTTTGTAGGCCCATATAATAGGCAACACAACTTAATGCTTCATTGTGATGTGGGAGGAAATTGTTTTTTTTTATTCATTTTTGATAGAATGGGCTCTATGCACAACTCCACTACTTCGTGAAATTAAGCACCTCTTTTGTTTCCTGTCTTCCTTTAATGGATGAACTGATTAATCCAGGTGTGCTTGGCCATTGTTACTGAGGTAAGGCACACCTGGATTAATCAGTTCATCCAGTAGAAAAAGACAGGAAACAAAAGAGCTGAGCATGGAGCCAGTTGCATATATTTGTGCACTTAGACTCCAGCAACACTTTGCCGAACCAAATGTTGATGTATGTACAACTCCGCGACTTTTGGACCATATACCTAAAGCTTTGGACATCTAGAAATGGACGTTGTTCTAATTGTCTTTAAAACAAAACCACTCAAAGTAATTCAGATTTGGAGGGCAGCTTCTGTTTCAAGCGTATTTTACATCTAGACTTTGACTGACCCATTTAAACATGTGAATCTGCTTTAATCTAAACCATCACCCTGTAGCTCTGGGTGTATGTTAAACGGCTGTTCTCCTGCTGGATAGTGAACATCTCTCACAATCTCAAGTTGTTTCCAGATTTTAACATGTTTCTTTGAGGGATGTTCTGTATTTACTTGGTATTTAAGTCCCTTCATCAATACTGTACAAAAGGTAATGGCATTGGCAGCATAATGCCTTTCAGTGGGGATAGTGTGTTCACATACGTGCAGTGGTGTTTATTTATTTAGTAATTTATGTATTTGTTTTTCCAAGTACACAATATTTCATGTAGGTTTTTTTTCTCTGATCTAAACAGCTGCTTCCTCATGCTTGCAGAATCTTCTACAAAGCTTATGGCTGTCATGATTCTGCACTTTTTGGTTCTGTTTAAATTTTCAGTTACACTTTGATTTATGTCATTCAGTGTTTCCTACGTCATTGGTTTCATTTCCATTTTTGTGTCATTCTAGTAGTTTTCTGGTTTTATAAAGTTCTTGTTTACCCTCTGTTGCCCTCTTGTGTCTCCTTCCCCGAGCTCCCTTCTAAATTACTTTGTCCACACCTGCTCCCAATCAGTTGAAAAGAAAATACCCTGACTTATTGGTTACAGTTGATTACTCTTGTTTTCTTTGATCAGTTATTTTTGGATTTATGCTTCTGTTGCCACGACTCCTTATGAAATTAGCAAGAAACTACCTCAGCCCCCGTCTCCCCTTTTGGGTCCTTTAAAAACCTCCACCCAACTTGACAAAGACAAAATTTAAAACAAATTTCCTATGAATGTTGTCATTGCAGACTGCTGTAGCTCCTCCAGTGACAATGGGGCCGTCCATTGTAACTAATCCATTGTATGTATTACTGTCCATTATTGCTGTCTTTGTTGGCCTGCAGTTCTGGTAGATGTCTTTGTGTTATACTCTAAATCCAGATGATGGATTAGTGTGTGATGTTTAAATCTTGGCATAATGTTTTAAAACATAAGCTTGCTTTCAACTTCCCTTTAAAAAGTGCTTAAATTTTTTTGTTTTAATGTGGTTATACACAAAAGACCTTAAAAAATATGAGAATTACCTGGTAAAACATGAAATAGTATATTTGCAGCTGTAGCATCTTTCATAAATTCTAACAGTTACTTCTGTCCTAAAATGTTGCTGTGTTTTACTCCTTAAGTCTTCCAACAATCAAATATGCCTAAACTAATAGGCTAAAACAGTTTCACAGCTGATGCGTTCAAAATATCATCTGATAAAAAGTCCATGTAGCTGAAACGATTTGCTGCGTTGAAAAATGAGCTCTGGGAGGATGTCTGGCAGGTGCATTTCTGCAGACACAGTACACTGATCTGGAAAAGGAGCCCAAACTCCTCTCCTGACGTTGATATATTTCCAGCACAGTTTGAAAGGGAAATTGGTGGTTGTGGTGTTGCATCTCTCATTAGTTAGCATGCTGCAATGCTGGAGAGAAGAGGCAGGCGCCCTAACCTGTGGTACACTGCTGTGGTCTAGCATTGAGGAAACAAATGGAAATACCTTTGTGATACGTGCTTTTCAAAAACACATTTATGCACATTTGCTTTCAGCTCCCTTTACCCTGGTATTGTCAAATTAAAATCAGTGCAACCTACTGGCTTTATAAGTTACCAATCATTCCGTGTTTGATCTAATATCCCTGTAAATCTAGCTGATTTTGTAAATAACATGGTTGTTGTTTTTTAGAACATTAAAGAAAAAAAACTACTTCAAAAAGACCAAAGACCACAGGAGATGGTCGAGAGGAAGCTGTTGAGAAGTAAAAAAAAAAAAAAAAAAAAAGTTAGATTATGAAGTAGCTTTTGTTATCTCAGAAAGAAAGAGACATCCCTACAGCCATCAATCATTCAACGCAAAATGAAAGGAGTGTGTAACAACCCCAAATCTGCTGGAAATGGATATCATTTTAATTTATGGGATGGAAACCATGGAAACCTCCTGATCCACAGTTCAGGAGGGAATATCTGTAGACAACTACTGGTGGTGTCCAATGCAAATGCGTAATGGAAGAGAGGTTCAAAAAAAGCCATAACATGTTGTGATTACAGTTAAGCACAAGCCACGTAGACATGAATTATGTCTACGTGTCTAAGTATAAATTTAATATAGCCTGAATGCAAAACAACAGAAAGTGAACGTCACCCTGAACGCATAACCCCAGTTGTAAGAAATGGCAGAAATATGTTATAGGATTTTTTTTTTTTCAGCACAGAGAAGTTGATTAGTGTTGATGAAATAATTGGAGGAGCTAAATACAGGGCCTGTATGAAAATATTTTGGAGCCTAATTGGATGTCATCTTTCAGTAATACAACAGCTAGTGCTACAGTTGAATGGTTTATATTAAATACATGTATTTGAATGTCCTAGTCAAAGACCAAGTGTATGATCATCTAATCTGGCTGCATTTTTGCAAAGAAGAATAACCAGATGTATAAGTATTTAGAGTTACAAAGCATGCAAATATTTAAACAATACTGTAAATAGGGATCATGAAGTACTGGCTCTCTGAATGTTATTAAAGATCCAACACATGCTCACAGAATAGAATTCACTTTGGGACCCTGAATCACTGCTCACCCCATACACTAGACACTTTCCAGCAGAGAGATTGTCATATTGAAATATACCATCTATCATTTTGCATCATATGTTCTTTTAAGCATGGGTAACCCATATGAATAACAAGGAATCCAGGAATGACCTCCTTTAATATAGGTTAATTTAATAAAAAAAAAAAACTAAGATCTATTGTTTCTAACTATTCCCTTAGGAGCTTAACCTTTAACCAGATGCATATGTGGAATGATAATGCTTATTTATAACAGAAAACATCCAATACCTTTTTAGCCTCTAACTGTAACAAAAGAGGGAACACAAGATTCAGTGAATGTCACGATGGGGTGGAGGTTTGAAGGAGGACCCCAATGCAGACAAAAAAGGTGAGGGTGGTTACATGCAGATTTTAATAACAAAAAGGGTAAAAGAAGAAAAAATCCAAAAACATAAATCCGCACAATCCAAAAATGCTGAAAACCAGGAATAATCACAACAAGAAGGGTGACAAACCAGCAAAGAGTGACTGAACAGGAGGAGAGTATATGGCAGAGAGAAACAAAGACCGAGCTAATTAGCAGATTGGGAGCAGGTGTAAACAGAGGCAGCAAGGGAGCTAGGGAAAAGGAGACTGACACAAGAGGGCAAACAAGAAATATCTATCAACTCAAATACAATAAAAATAAGTAGAACACAAAAACGGAAATAAGACAAATGAAAACTCTGAGATAAAACTGGAACAGAACCAAAACCATGACAGCGAAGAACCCGTTAAAAAAGACATCTAGTCCAACCAGAGGAAGCAGGTCTGGGAGAGTCAGTAACAAGCACAGAGCAGCCCCTTTCTGCCAGAGCAGTGCTCAAGATAAGGGCATGAATGCACATCCAGTGGACAGGCCTAGAGGCCAGATGATATAGAAACACACACACAAGCATACAGAAGCTGCACTTGACACAAACAAGAAAAATAATCTTCTAAAATTAGCACTCTTAGTACAGAGGCATTATATTTTGTTTCTGCAAGCCCATACATTTTAGCTGTGCTTGAGTAAATAGACTGCATAGAGGAGGAGTTGCAAGGGCGAGGTGGGAATTCATTTGAGGTAAAATATTGCTGAGGTTGCCTGACTATCACAATGTTACAGTGGTACTCTATCACCCTGACTTATTGGGTACAGCTGGAGCTGGACCCAGTTACAGACAAACTGGGTCGCATGTTCCAGGCACAAAAACACTGACAAGTAATAACATATTGAAATATATTGTGGTACGCTTCTACTGCCTTAAATGTATTCCTATATGTTGATCTAACTGAATGAACATATATTAATGGACAAAGGCAGGATATGCTACATGCCTGGTCTGGATCACCCTAAAGAAGCTCCTGTTCAGTGTTCCTCTAAATATTTTACCTTCTGACTTAGAAAAATGGAAGAAAAGGTTAAATTAGACAATGCATCTGGTTGGCCCCCAGCATTTGTTTTTGGGATCGAGCCATTTCATGGTACCTTTGCAGTTCTGCTCTTAGAGACAATGCAAGTTTTTGTACCACCCTCCTTAGGAACATTTGAGATCATTTAGATTAATTTCTAACAATCTACTCATGGTCTATTTTAGGAAAACGATGTTATTATAAACAACGTTGACCAGCTGGAGCCCATTTAATACACTCCGAGTCATTTGTCAAAACACAGATAAGAAATAAAACAGACTCAAATCTGTTGTAATATAAAAAAAACTTAGATATAATACCCACAGCATGATTCTGCCACAACCAACTGACACCTGTTTGATGCGTTTCCTCTGATGGTTTGTGACCGACTTCTAATGGTTTTCTTTTAACCAAAGGCTTTCATTTTGCGACTCCTCTACAGAGGAGAGATTTAGGAAGCTCACCACATGCTAACAGATACTTCCCCCAGAGCAGCAGGTCTCTGCAGCTTTTCTAGCCTTCCTTAGATGTTGAGGTGGCCATTGACCCCTCGGTTTTAAAATTAATCAAAACACAAGATAAAAGTACTTCAATGATTTGAATTAATCAGCTCTTCATTAACCACAAATGCCCAAAACCTCCCTCTTTATTTAATCCTAAAAAAACTGGTTAAAATCTGACCTTTGTGGGGTTGGGTCCAGTTGCGAGCCTTTTATTATTAGCAGTTTTAAAACAATTACTTCTTCCCAAACTGAAACACTTTTACTTCACTAACACTGTTAGCCCTCAACAATCTGACATTATTTTCATACAAACCTGAATCCTGTCAGGGATTATTTTCCCCCCATTTGTGAACTAAAAAGCATCCCCAGACATGCTAGACATGCATGCAAAATTCAGTTTAGAGTCACTTGAAGAATTCACATCGTCATGCAAAAAGAACATTCACAAAATTGAAGCTATGAATCATATTTTTGGTGAAAAAGGAGGCAAAGGGAAGAAAGCTAGTCATTCAGACTAGCATGTTTCTGAGGAGTATGATGATGTCAAATATCAACGAGAGGACGCAGACAGATCTTATGAAGACATCAGTGATGCAGAAACTGCTCTCATCCCGGCTGAAGCCTTTAACTCTCTGGCTTAAGAGTGGCTCCTGACATACAGGGTAGGGAAGCTGCTTAAGTTGGGATCAAATTTAGTTCAGGGGTCAAAAGATTCACTGTGACAAGAATAGGCAACATCAGGACACATTTATATTTTTTCATGCCATTCTACCAGAAAAGTACCTAGAAAGACAAATAGTCCATTGTTGGATTGATTTTGGTAAAGAATACCTGGAAGTCTGTATTGGTGTTGTTCTTTACAGCTGCCCACTAAAATCTTGGCAGGAGAAAGGCAGTTTTTAAATCTCTTTATTGATCTCATAATGGAGAAACTCAATCTCTGCATTTAACCCATCCCCTTGGGAAGCACTGGGCTGCCATTGTGTGGCGCTTGGGGAGCAGTAAGGTTAAGGGTTAGGGTTAGGTCTTGCTCAAGAACCCAGAGTGGAGGCTGTGGGGATTGATCCAGTTAGTTGCAACTTTCCCCGAGCACAAGCACTCTGCTCTAACCTCTTGGCCAACACTTCTCCATTCAAATTCACCATTATCTTTAGGACTTGCTCTTACAGACACTTTACTATTTAATATTTTCTAAAGTATAAGTTTGATACTTCTGTTGACATTTACCCAAAATGCTAATTATTCGTCTGAAAGTGACAATCATACTGCACTTCAATAAAAATAAAGGTTATAGGTAAAGAAAGTTCAGGAGATGACAAATGGTTATGTTCCTTAAAATCTTTTCTGTTTATCCACAATGCATTTGTGTTCTGGATCCACATCCACCAAGGTGGAACTCCTCCAAAAACCAAATGACATATATTTTTTGAGGATCTAGAAAATTCCCCTGGAAGTTCACATGTCGAATAAAGAAAGCAAGTGCTGCAGAATCCAGCTGCAATGGTATGTGTCAGACAGCTGCAGAGGGCACCTATCTCTCCATCCTAGTTATTAGTAAGGCCCATAACACCTCACATGCCTCCCTTGCCTAAAAATCAGCAAGAACAGCCACATGCTTAACCACACTGAGCTGCCCTGATTCTGAAAGGAAGAGGTCTGTAACAGAAAATTAACCCTAATAACAAGCACATTGTGCTTCAATTGCTAACATCTAAGCTAAGGGCAAATTAAATGATGAATATGTTATTGTAATTCAATTCAGTTTATTTATATAGCACCAATTCACATGTCATCTAATAACACTTTAATGAGAAAATTAAATCAAATCTTACAGTCATATGGTTCAAGTTGTCTTTTTAAGGAAAACCAGATGATTGTATCGAGTCATTGACTTAGCAGGATTCGCTCCACCTGAATGAGCACATGGCAACAGCATTTTCTAGTTGACTGTGCAGCAGTCCCTAACACAGAGCATGCATGTTAGGATAGTGGAGAGGAAAAACTCTTTTTAAAGAGGAAGATAACTATATTCCTAAATGGCATTCTGTCGAGGCCGTATAGGAATTAGAGAAGATAGAAACAAACAAACAAAAGAAACATGGAAGCACAGATTTATAAATAAATGGACTGTCTAGGAGAGAAACAGTTAAGCAGACAAGCTCTGATCTGAATTTCATGTAAAAACAATATTAAAAGAACACATATAGACACCGTAAAAGCTGAGCCCATAGCTACGTCCAGGAGAGACAGGATTAAACATTGAAAAACAGGCCCACTGCTATCACCTAAATAAAGATGTTGACTGCAGCAGCCAAGCTGATGCCTCCCTTCAGGGTCATATCACAGTTAGAGTGCCAGACCAGATTAATCTGCTACAAAGAGAAAATAAAAACAGAGAATAAAAAATTACTTCTCTCTTTAGCATTTACATATAATAACTTTGGTGGAAGTGCTACCTGATCAGTTAATAGACTGGTTACTGCAGTTTGTTTAATCCTGCAAATCTCAATTTTTTAAACCTCATACAAGAGATCTTCCTGTTGTTGGGTCAACATTTTCCTTTCTGTGACCTTTTCTTTAACAAACAGGGAAAGAACTTAATCTTCTTTCTTGCTTTTTTACTTAATCTTCCCCATAAATTAAGTCTGCATCTTAATTTTTACATTTTGACTCTTACTCTGCTGTTTCATCCTTTGCAAAGCGCTTCTTATGCAATGCGGGAAAGTGAAATGCTGTCAATTTAATCTGGGTGACGTCTGCATGTGTGTCACTGAGTCGGAAAGAGAGAGAAAGAGAGAGAGAGGGGTGGAGTTTGGCAGAACTGGCTGAACTTTAAATCCTCTTATGCTCCTAAAACGAAATATCTCTCATTCATCTGTCTGCTGCCTGTCTGCATCTCCTCATTATTCCACCCCTGTGTCTGTTTCATGTAGTAGTAAATTGCTTTTGTGGTTCGAATGAATAGAGCTGATATCTTGCTACGTTTTTTATTTTTTCTCTCAGATTTCCTCCCACCTTCCAGTACTCAGTGTTCCAGCCCTTCGTTCCCTCTCTTACTCAACACCTCTGAGTCTTCTCGCCTCTCTCCATCCCTTGGCCCCCCTGCAAGGTCATTCCCAAGGACGCTCCCAGCATCCCCCTGTCTGATTGGCCGATGGGCATTAAAGGGCCGGTTCCCCTGTGGTGCACATGGCTCCACTTCAGCTCTGCCACAAAGCTGTCACCGTTCCCATCACTCCTTAGGCTGATTACTGTACTCCCTTCACACACCTACAAATGACTCACATGCAGTTATCAGTTCATCCAGCACTCCAGGGAACACAGGAAGCTGACATTATTTCTTACATGCTCACAATCTAGTTTCCAAAATCAGGTTGGGATTGCTTCCTCTCACCACACGACAGGTTACCTTTCACGATGACTAAATATGCTGGGCTGCAAATATGTCCCAGTGTGCAGGGCCAGAAAAGAAACACTTGACCCATACTGACAATAAAACTAGCATTGTGTGAAGTGAGCAGATATTTCCTCAGAATAAGTGGCACACTATAAGCCACTGAACACACAAAGCACAGAGACAGTCAGCAAAATGGCCACAACACAGAACAGATTGAGTAAAATGTGTCGTCTGGACTGAAACATGATTTCAGGGTGGCTGGTAAAATATAATAAGAGAAAAGTGATGAAAGGATCCGGGATAAAAAAGCCGAGGCACCTTTTAATAGGTTTTCTAGACTGCCCATGCTTAGTGAAAAGCCTTTCTGCTAATCTGCTAAGTTATAATAACATCCAAAAGCCATTTTCTCTTCATCCTGAGGACCTCATTTACAAAGCAATGTAACGCTGGGGTATTTGATGAAAACCACTTTAAGCATTTTGTCGCAACACAGAAATAAATTAAAGAAAAACTCATTCAGACACGTGGAAATGTTGGCCTCCATAACTGCTGGCATAAAAGGTTAGAAATAAGAAACAATTCATTTATGTTTTTGCAGTTGCATAATCTATTTTTTCTCAATATTTCAGTTTCCACCATTTTATTAGATCATTATCTTACTGGTGCTGTGATGGACAAGCCACCTGTCTAGGATAAACCCCAACCAAATATCTCCCCGAATGATGACCTGTTTATTCTTATTTAAATAAACCAGACCAACATATCTTTATTTGAAATGTCTAGACTCTGTTTTTATATTTGAAATAAACAGAGAGGTGCAGACCTATGGAAATATACATTCTCCTCTGTACATCATTTGCAGAGATTTCCTACATATTCCTTCTTTACACCAAAAACAAAACTACTTACTAAATCAAACTATTTAAGATATTTAGTTATTATATTAAGTTATGTTTTTTTCCATGCAACTTTTGCCTCTATCAGAGTTTTTCACTGGCGTTCTCAGAAAAAATTGATGTCAGTTTTTCTGTATTCTTTCAAACAAGCAATAAAACAAGCTAACAAATTCAGAAAACAGCTGCACTGAGGGCGTCTCATCAGAAAAAAAAACTCAGCAAAGAACATGTGAAAGCAATCAGGGCATATATTGCAACAGATAATGAGGAGAGTGGCTCTTAAAAGCCACAAATGGTGCAAACTGTTTTGTGTTTCCTAATGCCTTTTGTACAGATACTTGCATCCATGAAACATCTCAGATCACATTAAGCTGTTTTTTTTTGGAGGCAATGGTTGCAGGAAGGATTCATCCTTTATTACATTCAGTTCTTACAGTGAGAACAACAAAACCATCGGATTTCTAGCTCATCACTCCATGCACCTCTCCACCAAGGTCTATGAAATTATTGCTTGTAGTTTTTTTTTTATATAATAATAAAAACACTCAAACCGCCATATGGGACTGAATTCATTCTTTCTTGCCAAAGGTAATAAAGTTTTACAATCACACAGAAATGAAAAAATCTATCTTGAAAACAGACTGAAAACTGAACGTTTTCCAAAAGATGAGCTTAAGAAACTTCATTAGAGGGGAGATTTTAATCAGATATCATAAATATATCGGTGGCTTTCAGTAATAATGAAACAGGTTGACATTATTTTCATAAACACTTGAAAAGATTGGTTTAAACAAGAAAAAAGGAGATCACAGAAGCAGATTTAGGAAGAATGTTAAATTAGAATTCCTGCTTTAAAAGCTTGATGCAGAGTTTAAGGAGTTTTATTGCTATGAATGAAAGGTTTAAGAGCAGACATCATAATAGTATTTCTGGGTTTAATGGCCATTATTACACGCTATAACAACTTTTCATGAGGAACATGATGTTCTGACTTATTTTGTGAGTGTTTTTCAGCTGATATGAGGTAGAAGGCAGATATTAGCTGCAGTGGCTGAGGTGCATTAAGAGGATGAAGGGAATCAGAAAGAGGAGGTAACAGGGACGATAGAAATAGGACAGGTCATAAATTCAGACTAGATAGACATCTGGAGCTACAAGGGAGATGACTTGTATATCATTTACAGGTTATATGTTCAAATAGGCTTCAGGGCTGTGCAGATTTGTGAATCAGTTCATTAATTTTTGTGGAGAGCATCCTAAGAAACAAAAGAAGTCTCCAAAATAATAATAATTTAACTTTATTGATCTCACAATGGAGACATTTACCTCTGCATCTAACCCATCCCCTTAAGGAGCAGTGGGCTGCCATCATGGGGCCTCCAGGGAGCAGTGTGGGGTTATCAGTCTCGCTCAGAGAGGATGTCTGTTGGAGTGGGTTTTCGAACTCACAACCTCAGGATTCCAAGCTCTATGCCCTAACCACTAGGCTGCCACTCCTGTAATATCGTCTTAGTTGTTGTCATGACTAAAGAAAATTCATCATTACTGTGAATAGCAGATAAAAAATGATGTCTTGCACCTTTTTTTCAGCAATTGTTAGGGGATCAGCATCAGTGGCCAACCTGAATTTAGCAGTTCTTGATAAAGAAGCACCTAAACTCCTACGTGGGCCACAAATGGCCACCAGGTCGCACTTGAATGGACTTTTGCTAAAAGGTTAGGCTGAACTTTAAACTATTTAATGTCAGATCTGGGGCAGTGTTTCTTGACCTAGCCCTGTTTTAAACTGGGAGTGTTTCTCTATCTTTATGATGCTGTTTGTTTGCTAAGGCTTTCTAAAAGAAAACATTTAAATTGCTTTATTTTTAAGATGAACCTACATACCGGTGGACTCTTTTCACCAATGAAGTGATTTCTGAAGGCACAGGTAAAAGAAAATTTTCAGATATGTATTGTAAACCTGTGTTAGTCTGTGTAATAGTATTCTAAGAATCGACATGAGGTTTAGGACAAAATGAGGAAAAGATGGTGAAATACATCTCAGAATATTAATGTGTGATTACAGATTTATCTGTGGGAGAAAAATAGCTAATTTTTCATTTGAAAAATCAAAATCTTTCTCTGGCCTTACTTTTTTCAGTGTCTGTTTTCGACAAACACCCATTCTTTAAAGAGACTCCAGCCTTTTTGCCTTCTTCACAAGCCTACCTACAAACCATCTTACCTATGACCCCTTTGCTCTCGTATGATAACCAAACCACCACTAACAGTCCTGTTTCACTAAATCCTAGAGGAATTTTCCACCAGCCGCCCAGTTCTGTCCTCCTTCATCTTTGTCTCACTTATTTCTTCCTCGCCCCACCCTCCTCCTTTCCCTCCACCTCTCTTCACATGCTTCGTTTCTGTCATCTTCTTTAAACCCATCTGCCTTTCAATCATCTCTCTGCTGCCATGTCAGCTCCCACATCATTGTCTTCCCCTCCTCTCTTTTCCTCTCTTTCGGTCTCTTTTCCTCACATCTCCCTGTCCTGGACTTTGAGAGTGGAACACAGATTATGTCAGACGTTTATAAAACCGGATTAGCTAGGATCACCTTCACACATGTACGCGCACATAGACGCAAAGAGACTAATTACTCCATGGATCCCTGTTTATAAACCTCAATTGTAGCTGTTTATAGGTTCACTTTATATGTGCTTAATGGTTTTGGACAACAGGCAGTCATTTATTTTAATGTTGAAAATTCAGATCCATATCCTGGACTTATGGCCTCTATTTGAATAGTGTTCTTGGTTTTAGCCCTTAATGTTAGTGTAAGACTTTGTTTTACTTCACTGTAACCTTCTTTAAACTTTATTTATATTTCCTATAGGTATTAATGTTCACGAAAGCATGAACAGACAGATAGATAAATAGATCATTGAAGATCCAGCGATGATACAAATGAATGCTCAATATTTTCAATTAATTTGTCATAATATTAAATCAACATGTATTTTTTTTTTTTTTTACAGAAGTCTAAATCAAATATAGCGTGAGAACTGACATTTCAAGCAGTAGGAGCGGTATTTCAATAAGTCTATTCTTTTTTTATGTACACTGTGGCTTATCACAAATTAGAGAGCAAATTTGCAATGCAAAATTGAAATACAGCACATGAAATATAAACTGCCTGTTCTCAATGTAGTATTTTATTTTGCAATTCTGTCTTTTTTATTCTTTTTTAAAAAAATATCTCATGAATGCAATGTGATTCAGCACATTTTTTTAAATCCAAATTTGAATGAATGATATTTACGGTTTAATTAGGTATTATATGAAAAGCTATCAGGATTATGTAATTAATGTGTACATTTTTTAAGTAAAACTAAGATCTGTTTACTAATTATTTAAGCAAAAAAAAAAAAAAAAAAAGCAAATATCAGGAAATAAAAACCCAAATTGTAGTAATGGCACATCTAAATAGCTTAGAATCTTTGAAATTACTGTTTAAAATAACAATTGCATTTATAAATATCTGGAGTAGTATAAAGAATATGTAAGAAGGAAAAACCAAACAGAACCATCCAAGTGAGGAGCTTGTAAAATTGTCTTTAAGCCAGGTTTTTTTTTCCAGCATCACCTGACTTTAATCATTTCTGTGGGAGTAAATCTCATTAAGGGAATTTTTTTAAATGCCACACAGGAAAACCTGATTTCTTTTGCTCTGGAGAAACTGATAACCAATAATCTAATATATATATATATATGTATATATATATATATATATATATATATATATATATATATATATATATATATATATATATATATATATATATATATATATATATATATATATATATATATTAGATTCTACATATATATATATATATATATATGTAGAATCTAATATATATATATATATATATATATATATATATATATATATATATATATATATATATATATATATATATATATATATATATATATATATATATATATATATATATATATATATATATATATATATATATATATATATTAGATTCTACATATATATATATATATATATATATATATATGTAGAGAGAGAGAGAGAGAGAGAGAGAGAGATAAAGTACTTGAGTTTCCGGACTATATTTGGCATAAGGACACACGGACACATTCTGTTCTATTTCAGTCTGACATAGGCATATTTTCCTAAAACCTACGCAGACGAATGACTTCTGAATCTTGTGACATACGACTCATCCACAGCTCTGACTCATTAACTACATGGTGCGGGCAAACTCTTCCGTACCCCAGACCATTTCTATTCCTATGTCTACTGCAACACGTGTGAATGAGCTTTTCTCCAGAACACCATTCTTTTGCTGTGCTGATTTTCAAGTCAAAAAATAAGCCCCTATAAGGAATAATGTGAAACATTGTGTCCAACATCAAACCTATTTCCTTGCATTTAAATCAGTTGGGGAGCAATCATCTTCTTGTTCTTTTCCCTCTTCCTTACCTCTTTCTCCCTCTCCCTGCATCCCCTTTTATCCAACCCCCCTCAATTTCTGACTCAGCAGAAGTCAGAGGCAAGGTCATCTAACTGTTTTTTTTCTCCGAAGCTGGAGAATTGGGGGATTTTTCTGCCCTTCATTCCTGCACTAGAGGAGGGTAAGCACTACACAGTGGAGTGGCTTATAAAAGGGGGTACAACATGAAGGCATGACAGAGCTAGATGTTGATGCAGGCAGCCATTTTGGTTTGGAATGAGACGATGATGAAAGAGCTTTATTAACAACACTGTTTCATAACACATGTGAGCACCACTCTGCATTTAGATTAAACTATTATCCAATAGTGTTTGTAAATTATCTGAACAGGACAACTGATTTAACAGTCGTCCAAAACAAAAAAAACAGCCTTTAGGACTTAATGGAAAAAATAAATAGGATCTGAAATTCACTTTAACATCAGAGTTAATAAGACCTCTTTTCTGACTTCCCAATATTGTACTGCAATGCACCTCGGGCTTTTTAATTTAAAGTTTTAATTAAAGATATAGTGGAGGATGTTCTTTTTCCAGGTGGATCATCAAAAATAAGTGTTCCTCCTAACTGTAATCATTCTAGTGATATGTTTACGTAAGGCCGTCCTACGTGCTCGTCAACATTTTCAATTACATGTGGTGAGTCTGACATAGTTGAAAAACTACAAATTCTTTTGGAAAGTAAGCTTGCATGAGCGATGCGACCAGCAATTTTTAATAAACAAAGTGCACAAAAAAATCGGCTCATGCATGCTCTCACACGCATTTGATAGGTTTTCCCACTCGGGTACAGAGTTGTGCATGTGTTGTTTTAAAAAAAAAAAATGTATACCTTTAAAAATTTAATTTACTAATTGGGGAGATTTTAAAAGCTGCCTTTATTTGTTGCAATATCTTTTTTTAATTCAGTTTTCAGGCACTGTGTTCCATTCAAAATGTACTTTCACCATGTGTGGGTTGAAATTATGAAATTAAGTTAAATTATCATAATGTAGAAGAGAAATAAAACGGCTTCTATGCACTGGTAAACTTGTATTTGTTGTTTAGCAGCCAGGGACAGATTTGAAAAGGTTAAAATCTCATTTTAATGCTTAATATAGAGTCAAGTCTAGCATATAGATAACATTTTCATTAATGTGGTGTAAAGGAAAGCTCTGCGTTTAAACCATGAAGCTTTCACCCCCCGATTCTTTCCTGAGAAGAGATCACTCAGGAAAAACTCTTTCAGTAACACTTCATAATGTATATGTATTAAATAACCATGAGACATGACAACAGATTTAGACAGAAATTGAAAATTTTACTCAGACCAGAGAATTTGATTAGGGTTACAGATGGCAGAGCTTACCAACCGGGCTTGCTTCTTGTTAAAGTCGGCCCAGAATCATATTTCAAGAAGCAATTTATACAACTCTAGTATGCCACATGATCATCACATTATACACGTCTGTAAATGAGGAGACATCCATGGCTCCAGCCTTATCAAAATATTACACAGTGTTCTAGATCAAGGTCGCTGCTCTCATTCCATTCCCAAATCTTTGTCACGTACATAATGAAGAGGACTTTTTATCCTGACATAGGAGCTGTCCTAATTAGATAAACTACTTGGGAAAACCTTGGTTTAGACACATAACAGGTTGGTATTATTAGGGTTTTTTCAGACTCACACATCATCAATAAAAATAATCCTAACAGCATAGAACGTTTCTTGCCTAACGAGATTCACATTTCTGAAGAAATTGATGAGTAAAGTGCCTTTTAACTTTTTCTGGTTGTTCTGCAGGAGGAATTTATCTCTGTATCAACCCAGTTTATCAAGAATTTTATCATAACACTACAGAGCAACAGAGAACACAGAAGTTCAGCAGAAGTTTGGGCATTAGAGCCTAAATAATAACTCAACTGCGTCGTGAGAGCGTGTTTTTGAGGAGTGCTGCAGCAGAGTGTCCTTTAACCTGGAGCGAACCCCGCACTGATGCTCAGAGCTTCAGTGGTACTGCATGGTCATCACTGAGGCCCTCAGCAAGGAGTGCAACGAGGCATGGGAACAGCATGCTGGAGGGACAACACGAGTGACTCTGACAGCTTTAATCAGGCATTGCTGTGCATGCTTGTGTATGCAACTCTCTAGACTCCATATGTGTGTGTGTCTGGGAGTCCTCACTGCAATATTACGGGCTCACAGCTTCAAATAGGCCAGTCTTAGTAAGGAGAACGTCCTCTGGATGTTTGTCTTTGGCACTGTTACAGGAACACATTTTTCCCCTCCGTGTTCATACAATATTCTCCCTTTCCATACACTCCTTGCTTTAGTTAGTACAAAAAATATCAGCATCTTAAAATTCCATAGACCACCATGTATAACTTCCCCACTAGCTATGTTTAAGCTTTCAGAATGAATGTTTAAAGTGAGAAACTAATGCCAGTTAAAATGGAAAGTCGTGTCTACCTCCAAGGTACACCTGCCTTACTTCTTTACATAAAGCGCTGACTCTGCACTGTCAGAACTGTACCTGTGCTGATATAAGCAGTAATGGCTGCCTGCTGATGTCTGCAACGCTCTCCAACATGGACGGTGACACAAACCTATGACTCCAGCTCTCATTCTGCTCTTTCTTACATTTAGCATAACCTACATTACTCTGTTTTCTGACTGCTGACAAGTGGAGGTGGGCAAGACATGGTGATAACCAGACAAGGAGGAAACAATCAGGGTGTTTCTGACATGCAAAGTACAAAATACTGGTGTTACATAAGAACAGCAGGCCTAAATATACAACAATCACGACGACTGGCTTTCTAACCTTATGCGTCCTTTTTTTTTTTTTTTTACAAAAAAATGTCAGCTTAGAGACTCGCGATGCTGCTGGTTGGAAGCTGCGGGATTCTGCAGTAAAGCAGGAGGGGCAGCTTAGCTTTCTGATTGGCTAGCGACCTCCATCAGCGAGGAGACGCTCGGGATTCTTATTGGACGCCTTCACCGGCTGTGGGCGGGTTCAGTTCGCTCGTTCCGCTTCTCTCATTCGCTCAACTAGGCGCTTCTTGCCTCGGCGGAGTAGTGCAGCGTGAAAAAAGGGGGTACTGCGGCGTTCGAGTCGCGGAGGAGCATCTAGTGCTGAGGCAGTACGACCAGCTCAGTTTTTTTCCTACCGGCTCCTTTTCACCGCAAGTATCAGAGAGCAGAGGAAGAGGAGGGTTCCACGCGTGATGCTCCGCTTGAGACCTCAGCATTTTATCTAAAAAAAGACTTCTTACTGGACAAAGAGGGGAGCCCGACATTTTTTTTGTTAAAGGTTTGAGCTACTCTTTATTCCACTCCTTTAACTTTAAATTCTATGCGTTTAAAACCGAATAAATGAGCTTATGCTGTTCTGTTTTTTAAGGCGAGGTATTTAAACACTGAGGGTCTGACACCTCTCAAGCGGTGCATCACCTGAGAGAAGAAGAGTAACTGCGCCAACATGGGGGTAAGAGCCACCATTTTTTAACTTTCTTAACTGCGTGGTAGCTGCGTTGAAGTGGCCTGAGAAAAGTGAGGGAGGGTCCAATTATTTTATTAGGAAGCATAATTAAAATAACCACACAGTGATGTAATATGGATACCCGGCGTAGCCTCTGTGTCTCAGTGACATTGACTCTAATGCGGAACCGTTTTACCCTGCTCTCTCTATATACTGCGACAAAAAAAAAAAAAAAAAAAATGATGCAGACAGACGCTCCAGAGCACAGCTGCACCAGCTGTTACTATTTTCCCTGATTTTGGTGGAGTTTAGTTTGTCGTGAATCAGAGGACAAGGAAGGTGTCTCATTTGCTGTCACCGTAACCTTGTGAGCCACAGTAGGCCCTAATCGGTTTATTCCTCCAGATTGCTCCGGTGTTTAGGGAGGGGGAGTTTATAGAGGGAGGGCACGTGTTCATCTCCATCACAGACTGATAATGTTATTTTCACATTCTTGTGCATCACGTTCTTTACGATGATTTAGCAGATTTCATCCATCCCTCCTCCTCTCTGCCCCCTTTGAATGGATGCTGTCAGCTGGAGAGCTTCGGCACCTTCAATGACCCGTGCGTCATAATGCGGTTACCGGAATAAGCGCATCGCCAGTTTATTTCTTCTTAGATTTGTGACATAATTTAATGACTCGTTAATCGCAAGCAAATGGTCACTAGGGTGTAATAAAAAAAATGGAAGAAAAAAAAGCGCAGCTGAATGAGAACGATCTGTACAGCGCGTGTTCGTGCGCGCATAAAAAAGAAAGATCATGACTGAACTTACAGCAGTGAACCAATCAGTGGGTGACTCTACAGAACTAGATGGAAATGTACTGGATGTGAGATCGGATGTAAAACAATTATCTTTTTTTTTTTTTTTTTTTTTTGCGCAATGGGTTGCTAAATCGCCATCCGCTGATCGCGGCGGCGTGACGCTGCAAACGGATTTTGAGGAAAGGATCCTTTGCAGCAGCGGGAGACTCAGTTTAAAATGTGCTGTATTTACGGATACTGCGTCAAATCGAGACAAAAGAACAGGGAACAGGGGCGCTTACGCACGCACTGCGGTGGATGTGGGGAGGCTCGGCTGTTGCTGTAGTGATGGGAAGGGGAATTAGTTGTCCTTTGGGGGCACAGTGCGTCCCTCCAGGTGATGGCATTGTAGAAACCAGTAATTAGAAGAGGAAACGCTGAAAGATGTTGAGCTGACCCTGAGGAAATGGATAGAAATTCCAGATATCCCATAATCAGATGCCCAGTTTCCTTATCCATCTCGCGCTCCATTCCTCTTTTCTTCGTGAACGTCCTCTTAGCGGCTGTCCTTCCTCAAGGCCGCAGGGGGCATCGCTTGCGACTCTGGTTTCTGCGTCAAACCAGGGGCGTGGCTTCTTCCGTGGAAATTCCCTGCACAGAGCTGTGATAGGCTGCCACCCAGAGCCACGCATAAAAGAGACAGTACTGATGCTGCGTTGAGAACAAGCTGAAGCTCATCCTTCCTTCTGTTCTTGTATCAAGAACAGAAAGACGAGGTATATATAGAGATTTCTAATTTTAGGAAAGTAATGTCACTCACACAGCCTCCTTATTTTGCACACTGTTCATTTTCCTCCCTGCATTGATGCTTCTCTGTAATTAGATATCAATTTACAGGCGCATTGTGCATCCAGGGCTTCACAGCTGCATTGACTGCTGCTGTTAACCTTCAGATATCTGATGTAGATGGTGGTGATGGGATGGATTTGCAGGTGTAGTGATAAAGAGGAAAAACGGCAGTTAAAGCAAAGAGAGGGGGAGGGCTGCGTGACAGAATATCCTTTATAGGATAATGACCTGAAGCTCACATTACAGTGGCTCTTGTTCCCTCCTGCCACACCATGTGAGATTGGTTATCAGGGGCAGAGGAAGCAGATGGTTTCCAGGACGTGCTGTGGGTCTGGGTGGGGAGGTTTGATGATCAAAATCAGTAGAAATAGGGATGTTATTTTCAGGAGGTCACATTGCCTCAGAGCAGCCTCTCTTAGATCCTCTGTACTTGTCTCTTAGGTTTCTAGAAAATAATGTTCATTTATATTTGCACCACTAAGGCGTCTGGAGGGTTCTAAGGCATCAGGCTTTACTCTAGGTGATGAAGGTGCTGTGTGGCTGCTGTTGCTGCTCCTGCAGAGGCCCAGCCCTCAGTTTGGTGCAGAGTGCTGCTCCTGCTGCAAGGTGCTTTGCATAGGCTGATAAGTCCCTAACAATACAGAACCCATCAGCAAGACAGGTTCATACAGGATGTGTTCCCTTACATGTGTCCTGGGATTCGGTTAAGGTCAATAAGCTTCCTCTCTTCTAGCAACATGACGGCTGCCGATCAATAGAAAACGGTGCTCAGGAACATTCTGTTTTCTCTCATCCTTCAGCAGCAAACCTGCAGCTGCTTCACTTTACTGTATGGTTTAAAGAAATCAAAAGCCCCAAAAGATCACAGTGTGGGGTCCTATTGCTTTAGCTACATCATAGTTTGATACAACCGCTAGTTCAATTGACAATGCACAGTGGTTTCATATGCATATGTTCGTTACTCTCCTGCTCTGATTTAACAACAGTGAACCCTTAGATCACCCATCAGAATTGATTGATCAAAAATAAAGAGTTTTTTCCTGTCCTTTAAAATTTTCAATTCAGTTAACTAAAGACATTGCCAAAACTTTACATATTATCTCCTGATCCTTTAGGCCCATAAATTGGTGATATAATATCCTGATATTGTGACTTGATGCCTTTTAAACCCATCTTTCCCTGATTGGTTGATCAGCACCTTGTGAATCGGGGACAGAATGTCCAAAATGGGTAATATGATATTTAAATTTTTCAGTCATCCTTTTCCTGCTGTAGCACACTTTTTTTTTCCAAGTCAGGACACTTGGTTGGAGTGTGTTACATTACATTTAGTCATTCACTGATTCTCACACACTGAAGGTGGCAAGCTACATTGTAGCAACAGCTGCCCTGGGTCTTGCTGACAGAAGCAAGGCTGCCGTACACAGGCACCACCGGGGCCTCTTACTTTACTAGCGATTCCGTTTTTTTTTTTGGTCAAATATGTATATAAAAAATGTTAGCTTATGAAAAATTTGTGATTTCCTGCAAGGAGATGATAATTCTTAGTCATTCATATTCCCACACAGGAAAAAAACAAAACAAAACAAAACGAATACATCATAGAGAATTTATTTGAATATTGCTCGTCAAAGCCTGCACCAAATATCACCAAAGCAGGTTGATGAACGTTGGGCAGCCATGTTTCTGAAAAACCTCATCCACAAAATGACAGAAACTGCAAAAGTACGAAATGAGTAGCCCTTTTCTAAAGGGCGTGTTTTTTTTAACAGGTGAATAACTTCAAGCAACTGAAACAAACAGGCTTTTATTAACACCTTCACATAAAAAATGTGCATACAACTATCTGCGAGAAACAAGTCTGTACCTTTAAACTTAACCCAAGATTCACTGTATTTATTTAAAGTGCCACTTCTCTAACTCCCAGACTACTTTTTCCATATTACATAGAAGTGAATCTATCTTTTCTTTAAAGGTCATGTTATCTCTTCAAGACATTTCTTTAAACCATGTTTCTTGATTAGACATAGTGATTGATATGGCCAAAAGTTTCCAACTTAAAATGCCGATGGTCTCCCATAAAGAGAGCGTTTCAGGAGGGGGAGGTTGCCCAACTACAGCAACATGACTAGCTGAGCTGTTGTCCTGGAGATGCGCGTCTCTCTGCACGTAAATCTAGGCACAGTAACACTGCACAGATGCAATGGTCAGTTACTTTGATCTCGATGCAGTTTGTGTTGCTGGTTTTTTCATGTTTTTTTTTTTTTTTTTAGTTTGATGATTAGTCAATAAGTAAAAGTTATCTTTCAGTTGTTTAATTTATTTTTGTGTCCTTTCCAAACAATGTTTGACATTCTGGCTTGAAATCATATAGTGGGTGTAGAGAAAATATGACTTTATAACATAATGATGTTTATATTTCCTATGTTATTACAATAATTCAATATGAGGTATCAGTTATTTAGAAAAATATTTTATTCATTGTTTTAGAATAATTATTTGCCAAAAAACCTTGTTTGTAGAATGGATTGCATACCTTGTTCTTGTTCAAGAGCTCTTACAAAGCATTCTGGGATACATCTGCTAGTCTAGTGACACTACATGTCAAGGTGCATTGCGGGAAATTATGAGTCCATTACTTTTTCATCCACTAGGCATTCGAACACTCATTTAAAATGATATAGTGCTCTATATGGGCCTATATAGTGCTCTATATGGGCCTATATAGTGCTCTATATGGGCCTATATAGTGCTCTATATAGGGGTTAGGACGGATGTTCCAACACACCCTATGTCAATAAAAATACTCACTTATTAATCTTTTACATACTTGCAATTAAAACTATAATTTAATGTTATAAATGTTAATTATAATGTCTTAGATATGTTATATTTTAGCAATAGCCTTTAGAGGAAAAGTCAAGTAACACAAGCAAATGACCAAAGCATCAAGTCTACAGTGAATTAACTAAGAGGAGAATACACCACACTTATTCTACAGACCAGATATTAATGCATATGTAATAATAACCAAAGAAATGTGCAATTTTATCCATTAAAGTATCTAAATCCTTTTTTAATTTCTCTGAGAAAACAAAGTGAAATGATTATATAGCTTATTTGTGTTTTCTGTCATCTGACTCTGACATTAAAACTGGCCCACACATACCCTGTTCCCCTGTTTCACTTTAAGACGCATCTTAAACAAGGCGACCATAGAGGTCAGTGTAAGAAAGGCCTGCACTAGCTTTTTCACCAGGGTGGATATCTGGAGTGTGATGCTTGGACAAGGAAAACTTAATAAAAACAAAACTGGAGTCTTGCAGAGTGTTCCCCTTACCATAGCTTACAATAAAAACAACTGTCTACTGCTATTACAGTCAATCCAAAATTGATGAGGCTTTGTGAGCGGTTTGAGTCTGGCTTCTTTTCTGGACAAAAAACCTGCAAGTTTGGCTTTAAGACTTCATATCATTCTGATCCAACGTCTCTGCAAAGAATAAATGCAGAGCTGATCCAGCAACCAGAAGCAAAACTTTTGTGTAAAAATTGCAACAAGTAGGCATGGCAGGAAATGTTAAAGTTCTTAATTTGGACTTCCTTTATGGTATCCTCACAGGTGTTGAGTAACGTACTATCAACAGTCCTCTCTGTCAAAGTAGTGGCGAATTTTCTTTAACCACTATAGTAACCAACACATGTTTAAGTGGTTTGAAATATGTTGTTCTTTTTTGAGAAAGCATGATAAATTATATATATATATATATATATATATATATATATATATATATATATATATATATATATATATATATATATATATATAAATAAATAACCAGTACTTGTATAAACATATGTCTGATTCCTTAACCACACACTGCACCTTCTCAGAACCTGGCAGGACGCACTGCTGCCTACTCAACCCAAGATTTACAATGTTAATCCAATCCAGTTATAGTCCTGACCAGTTCTACTTTCTGGACTCAATAAAGTCACACAGATACGCCATAGTTTCTGTTGCTTGGACAGATAAAGATGATGACTGGACACAGATGGGTTGAAGGAATCAACGTAGAAACGAGGGGATGAGAGGGTTACGGTTTAAGAAGGGATTTTCAGTTTGGGTTCATTTATTATCTTTAGTGAACACAAGGCAGATGATCAAGAGCTAAAGAGCGTTAATCTCTCTTTATGTTTGCAGATCTTAGAGGTTAAGATTTTCCGACTGTTTTTCTAAATCGTATGCATTCTACTTTGTTGAAAATTTCTCTAAATATTATTTGATCAGCCTGACACATACCTTTCATTTTTTTTAAAAGTCTGAGCAACAGAATTTTCAGATGTTTCTCTGTTTTTACATTCTCAATATCTAGAGAGGTTTCTTGCCATCTCTCAAATTTCCAGAAGTCGTTCTGTTTTTTTGATGTATTTTATATTTGCCAGAAAAACGGGATATGTTTCTCATGTTACTCTCAAGGCCCCATTGACTTTCCCAAGCCTCGACGTAAACGCACACCTCTTAGGTAAAATGAAAGCTTAATTTATTAACTTGTTTTATCCTGGATGTGCAAACAGAGACAGGGGAGAAGGCGAAGCATACAATGGGCTAATCCAGTGCTGCAATCAGACCTCTTAATCCCAGCGGTCAGGTCGCTTGTTCTTGAGTCTGAGTCCTCCCACTTTGGCCACAGCCCTCCTTCCTGTTGCAAGAACAAGCAGATGGCTCAATGACCTAGTAAGTTTGCAGAAATACATAATCAGTGATAAATTAATTGCACATTTACATTCCACTGTTGTAATATTAGAAATTCAGCCCAATTAAGGCATGCTAAAGAGGCTGCTTTCCTGTTTTTCATTAGACAGTTCATAGAAAGGACAAGGCCAATGCAGTAACATGAGCCCCAAGGGTAAACTGGTAACTTTGCCATTTATAATTAACAGGGCAAACAAACCTATAAGCCCTATCTAAAAGCACCTCCCCTAACACTCATATAGTAAGTAAAAGTCTGTATTTTTCCATAAAGCTCTTTATTTTGATAAACCTGTGAATGATTGCAAGAAGGAAAATATTTAAGCTAGAAACACAAATCATTGGATGGGAAAATCATAATGGGAAAAATTATTTTAACCTTTGTATGGAAGCACGGTCAAGAAAAAGTTTCTCTTAAAGACTTACTTGGTTACATTTTGATACCTCATCTCTACATATTGAATAAAAAGGCATCCCTAATGTACGTTTGCAGTTTTGAGTCAGTGGTTCTCAGCTTTATGCATATTTCAGTTGAACAATGACGCACATGGAAGGTCGAGGACCTTCACATAGAAAAAAGTGAATGAGATGACCCGTATTGGATCAAATGTCCACCTCTAGTTACCCTTTAAGATGCTGAAAACCAAGCATCCAATTATTTGCATCTGGTTTTAGGTTCACTCATTGTTCTCCATGGTCGCCACATCAAGAGCTCATGAAAAAGGACTGCTTTTAAAACAAAGAGGAAGATACTCTGCATGTTTCCTGTTCATGTAACTGCAGTCCATCAGCTGATATTGTGATGATGGTCTCAGGGAGCAGAGAGGAAGTAGTGATTTATAATGTATCTGGTAGAGGAAGTAGATGTACCAGTATTTATACTAACTTATTTTATTTTTTTTGTTGCAATTTCTGTTATTCAACCAAAAATGCTTATGTGATAGAGCAACGCAGTGTATGACTGAAGCAGGAGGAAAATATGCATTAAAAGTCTTTAAATACATTAAGTGTGGACTAAACATGCATTTAGCCACTTTTACTGTGGTACCTCTAAATAAAGCTTTGTGATACCTATGGCATGAATCAATCAATCAATGTTCTTTATTCTGAAGTACAATTTGCACTGTAATCCAGATTTTAGATTTGGTACAAACCATTCATTGCATACATCACATACATTAGGGAAGGAGGGTAAGAAGTTACCATCTCAGTATCTCTGTATTGTTCCAGCTAACTGCCACTATCTGTTATAAGGTCAACACATTGAAACACGGTGGCTCTCTTATATTGGTGCATAAATAAATAAAAACTTTCAGTTCTGCTGCAACAATTCTGTGTAGTAAAAGAGGAACTTAAAAAAACAACCTCCCATTCACAGTTAAACCCGTAATTGGTTTGCATGCTCCAACCTGTGGTCTGTAACATGCTTGACATGACTGTGCCACACCTAACCTGAGCATTTGTACCCAATGTTTACCAATCCCCAAAGATTTCACTTCAGTGCCACATGCTTACTGTAGGTGAGCACTATTTGCACATTTGAACTTACTGAAATCTTATTGTTTAATCATGTTTTTGCATTTGGATAAGATGGCTGTCACCCAACCCCCCAGTCCCCCACCACAACCACATCTTCCCCTGTCTTCTACTGCCGCAGTGTGCGCGGATGCTGCTTAGGCAGACTGTAGCCAATTCGGTGACTCACCTCTGCTAATGCAGTCACATAGAGACATGAGCACATTAAAAAACACAAACTACTTCTTGGAATCCATCAGTAGCTCTAGAAAAAGCAGCGGTGAATGTGGTGTCCAGTTGCTGATGCATCAATTATTCCTCATCCCAGATAACATCAGGGGATCCTCAGAGCACCGTGCCACCGCTGAGCTTCATCACCATGTCAGCAGCCATGCTGCTTGCCATGGTAACTTGTTCTCTTACATGCTTACTCTTCTTTGGGTTTTCAGGGGGCAGGCAAACATAATGAAATGGGAATAAAGCGTAAAACAAACATTGGAAATGTGTTTCCTAATGTTAACCATTATTCTGTTTTTACCGTAGCTCAATAATGTAAGGGAGAAATATGTCCATCATTCTGTTTTTCCTGTGCACCTGTGGGGGAGTGAGTGTATGTAATTACAGCCACAAGTCTCTATTTCCCTCCTCAGGACAGAGGGGGCTCATTGAATTACTCAGAGATGTTGAAGACAGCTGGATAGCTGCACAGAAACACACAGGCAGGACAAGTGAGAATAGATAAACACAAAGTGTGGATAATAACGGACATGTTCATCTTTACAGTACTTGCTCATGCTTTTCTTTGGTAGACGTAGAAGAAAAATGGTTTCAGTTGGTGGGAAAATCTGTTGGCAGGGCAACTCTTGTGCATCCTTCACACTGACCTTTCTAGACGGTACAAAAAAAGCCCCATAGGCAGTTGACCATAAGTCATGTGGAGGAGGAAGAAAGTATAATTTGTGGAGAGCAAAATGTGTCTCTTTGGGCTCGCCTGTTTTTTTGAGAAGCACTAATATTCCACATCAGCCTGAGCACCATCACTAGGGTAGGACACTGATAATGTTGGTAGATAAAGCAAACGCAGATCAATCCTTAAAAAAAAAAAAAAAACGGTTGATAAAAACAGTTGAGATAAGAGTGGAAGTAAGTCTTTGTGCAGGATAATGACTCTAAACATACAGCCTGAGCTAGAAGGAACGATTTGGATAGAATTTAAGCGACTGGTTGGTCCAGTTAAAGCCTCAACCCAAATCTGATCAAGGATCTTTGGGAAAGCTTAAAAATCTGATGTTCGTTGATGTCCCCCATCTCATCATCATCCCAGTGCTTCCCTTGGATTTTTTTTCCCTCTTCATAATTTTTCTGTTTTTTTGGCTTATTGAATCAAATCCAGATAAGATTAAATAAAGTTTGTTGTAGTAAAAAAAAGACGGATGAAACTCACTTTGCAAGGCATCATATCTGATTTTATATCATCTTTATTGTTCATAGTATCAGACTTGTGAATCCGTTTCCTCTGATACATTGTCTTTGGCACACAGTCCGTATGCAATTTCCTTACCCACTGTTCTGTAAACCGACGAGGATTAGCTGGCAACACATCCTTTCACTATGAGTCACACTCTGTAATATGCTCTCATTCATATTTGTAAATAACACCTTTATGCACACATACACCTTCATTAAAAATTAATTTTTTAGCAGTTCATGATGTTGAGATGTGATATTAGTGTGGGTCTGAACACAGACACTCAATATCTAATCAGACGCCTGAAAGAAGGGTGACAATACCCACATTTCGTGCTCTGTCTCACCCTCCACGATCATTTCCTCACCTGCTTTTCTCTCACCTCCCACTGATGTCTCTTTTTCCATTTACCTAGTCTTGTCTGCCATCGACTTTCGTCACCTCCCATTTTATCGCTTTCAAACAACTTGTATTGTGCAGGCCCCAGCAGCTGTGTAAGCTTGATTGTTTATTTAGATTTGTGTCTTTATCTGCCATTTCATCACCCTGATCACATACAGGAGCAGGCGTACCGTATAGGTAATATACCTCGAAATATAGGTGTGAACATTAAAATGGCAGAAAATGTTGGTGCTTACATCTCACCTCTGAGGAAGAGGTGTTGAATTTCTCTTAACCACAGTTTTGCATGACTTCTTGCAAAACAGCACTGATCTCAAGCAGATAATACCCACATAAAATATCACATACATGTACCTGAGTCAACACTTTCCCACCCCACCTCCTTTTTTTCTCAAAACACACTCCCACACCCCTTGACCTGTCCCAGTGGGGATCAGCAGCCGTACTTTTCCACTACACCAGTCTCTCTCTGTGTGTAGCCTCTTCCTCCCTCAGCCTGCACTGCAAAAAATAGAAATCTCAATAAGTTATTTTTTCCTAAAATAAGTGTGTTTTTCCTTGATTTGAGCAGGTAAGTAAGACACTTTGCCAATGGAACAAGACAATTTCCTTTTAAAATAAGAAAAAACTATTTTATC
Source organism: Cyprinodon tularosa (assembly GCF_016077235.1). Classification (NCBI taxonomy): domain Eukaryota; kingdom Metazoa; phylum Chordata; class Actinopteri; order Cyprinodontiformes; family Cyprinodontidae; genus Cyprinodon; species Cyprinodon tularosa. Next base: position 949,100 of record NW_024038733.1, on the reverse strand, counting down.
GTCTTATTTCAAGTAAATATTATCTAACTATCTTATTTTAAGAGTAAAAATACTCATTCCATTGGCAAATCATCTTATTTACCTGCTCAAATTAAGGCTAAATATACTTAATTTAAGCCATTTTTTACTTATTTCTGGATTGTTTTTGCAGTGTGCCTGGACACGCCGCACTGAGAGATTTGCTTACCTGCTCTCTTGTTACAGAACTTGGTGTTTGCATAGGAGTGTGCGTGTGTGTACTTTTTTGCAGTCAGGTCCAACAACTCATTCACGCTGACATGCTGCTCTCTGCCCAACAAGCTCATACAGGGTTTTATTGTTTGCTCTCAGCTAATAAAAAGTGGTCGTTGAGCAACCTGATGGCACCACTTAATTAAGTGAGAGTAGTCGTGCATATCTGGTATCGTTAAAGCACTATCTATGGGAAACTAAACCTGAGAGGCAGGTTTGTTATACACAAGAAAAAGGAAACAACACAGGGGCTTGACTCCACATGGGGGGTTTGTAGAGTTTCATTTCTAACGGGAAATGCAGAGGCAAGCCTCTCTTTGTTCAAATGCAGGTGTGTTTGGTTTGGTGTGGTTTGTTTGGGCCTGTAGCATGGGTGGAAATTTTGAGTTAATATTTCATACTCCCCGCTTGCTGCTTTTTTCAAAACCCACACCCTGTAGAAATAAGACCTCTGAAGATTTACCTTAAAGATGAAATAGAGTAATGGAAATCAGTAGTTTGGTAGGGTTAGTTCCTAGACTTACCACTAGATGGCACCAAGTAAAATGCGGAGCACTGTTAACCAAACCGAAGTCCAGGATATCAATGGAGACATATTCTATATAAATTTTATACTGTAGTTAATACATAGTGATTGTTCTATTTTACATTATTTCTTTATCTTATTCTGTAAAATCTTCCCCTGCTTACAAATTACCTGGATGAGCAGGGGAGTTGTCCGCTGAGACCCTTGTGTCTCCAGCTCTGGGGAAGTCTGCTTTCACCTCTGGCCCTTCATCACCCATATCTGTTTGAATTTTATCCATGAGTCATGTTGAGCAAACTTAAAATATTGTTGTTGATCTAATAGGAGAACAATGTGTCGTGCTGGAGGAGCTCTGCTCCTCTAAGTTTATTAATGTCCTATGTCTAGTGTTTAGAAAACGTTTTCAGTGTCTTTGAAATATATATTATTTAAAATTTTACATTTATTGCATTCACATTGTATGTGGTAGATCAACAAAAAGTTGGATAGAAAAATACATTTTTTAACCGTTTTTGCTAACTAAGGGGGTATACATCGATTTGTTCCTCCTCATCTAACACTTTAAAATCAAATCTAATTTTTCAGTTGTCTTAATAAGTTACTGAATGATTTATGTTAATTTTATGTTTTGTAAATGCCCTGGATTTTTTTTATTATACATACAATGGAATAGATTATTAGAACCATCCTCATGTTTTTGCATTACCCAATCAAATTCAGGCTGGAATCCAACTGAAAATCTGGGGTAAGACCTAAAAATCTTTTGTTTAAAGGACCTCTGTCCATTCAGTGGTTTTGCCTATCATGCAACAAGTAAACAGGCAAAAGACTGTCAGTCTCTACTTTTTCAAAGCTGGTGGAGGCACACCTTAAAAGATCTACAGCTGGAACAGTAAAATGAGCATCCAAGTTCTTTATTTACTGATGTTGACTAACTAACATTTGGGGCCACATTTTGTTTATCTATTGCTTAAAATACATATAGAAACTGTTCAAGTTTTTATTTTTTAAATAGCTAATTCGTTGGTTTTTATTCATATCTTCCCTTTACATTTTTTTCTCAGCCAGGTCTTGACTGATAGTGAAAATTGTGTCTTAAGCAAAAACCTCAATGTAACAGTCAGCTGTAAATTGAAGCAGCTATAATAAAGCAAAGTAATCTGTAATGTCCACATATGGTGTCCTGTTGGTTGGTTTTGAGCTATGATCTGGAATTTTAAAGCATATTAGACATATTAGCAGAAAAGCTTTGATGGCTCTGTAGTCTGTGTTTCTGCCTTTTTCTCTCTCTGATGTCCTCACAGCTTGCTGCTTCATAATTGAATAAAACGAAGCAGGTTAAACCATTTGCACTCTATTACATTGTGTTGTGAAGCATCTGTCTGGGCATCAAGTATGACAGAGCATTTGATCAGAGGACATTAGGTGAGTCTGCCAGGACACACTACAGGTTGTGGCTTTGATGGCACTTTACTGTGCCCTTATGATAGTGAAATTTTATAAGTGAAGTGAAAGCCCTTTGGGAAACTCCTCCAACTCCCATTGTCATTGTGACACAGCACACCCAAGTGAACACTGCACACTGTGAAATTGCATTTATGCCTCACCCGTGCAAGGGGGCAGCCCTCAATGGCGCCCCAAGGGAGCAGTGTGGCGGGACGGTACCATGCTCAGGGTACCTCAGTCATGGAGGAGGATGGGGGAGAGCGCTGGTTAATTACTCCCCCCACCAACCTGGCGGGTCGGGAGTCGAACCGGTAACCTTTGGGATCCAAGTCTGACACCCTAACCGCTCACCCACGATAGTGCTATGTTGAGGAACACACCCTGGGTTCTGAGACTATAATTGCATGTTTTTATATTGGTGTTTTTAATCCATTGCTTCCCTCAATAACTAAGAATACCCAAACTCTCAAGGCCACTTAACGAAGCTACAACGTTATTAGCATTGTACAACTTACTCATAGAAAAAGATTAGTCATCCCTAGTTTCCTGCAGAGTCTGTGGGTGATAGGTACATTTTGGAAGAGCCTATATGCAGGATATGGAATTCTTTGATCATTTTCTAAGAGCAGCTAAACTCAAGAACAGCGGCTGTCTCTTCAGCCTAGTCAGAGGGCATGTATAAAACATATGTGTGTGTCTGTAGTATGGTCGTTCAGACAGTTACCGCGTTGCCACCACACAGGACAAAGATGGCCAATCCCCCAAGAAGAAGGGGGTCAAGGACATGGATGACCTGAAGAAGGAAGTGCCCATTGTGAGTAAAACCTTTCCTTAAACTTTTACTATATATATTTAAATATGTTTTGAATCAGTTTACTTCGCCAGCTGTCAATTGCAGATTTTTGTGTTTTTTTTTTACTCGATCCCTTTGAGAGAGGAGAAATAAGAGAATAAGAGACAAAATGATGTTTATTTGCCCATATTAGGGGTTTGACTTTTATCAGGATGCCGTGAGTTTGAATCCACATTTCAGCTCAAGAAACAGACATCAGGGCTGCCATACCTGGCTGCCCTGTGAATTTCTCAGGTGAACTGCATGGAGTATCTTTATAATTTCTATTTAAATGAATTCAATGCTTTCAAAATATATACATGGGTTATAAAGCATATTATTCTAATTGTTAAGGACTTTTCCCTGTAACATTGCATTGACAAATGCTAGAAAAACAAGATTTTGACATCAGAGAGTGCTAACACGTGTTTTTTTGTTTTGTTTCTTCTTTCTGTTTGTGTTGTGCTCTTGTTGCTGTATTTTTTTTCTAGACGGAACACAAAATGTCTATTGAGGAAGTATCCAGAAAATACCAGACTGATATTGTCCAGGTGAGTCATGTTTTCAGATTCTACCAGTAGATGGCAGCAGAGGGATCTAGATAATATTCAAGAGTGAGGAGAGTTCAACTCTGGTCGTAAAAAAAGGAGGCAAAATTTGTAGAAAAAATATAAAATCTTTGCACCCATGTTTGCATACATTAGATTTTGGTGAAATGTTTGATTTAAATCCTTTAAGATAACATCAAATGTTAGTATTGGAGGACTGAAATAAAGGGATTTTTCTCTAGTCTGTAAAGGGTCATTTATTTATTTATATATATAAATAAATAAATATATATATATATATATATATATATATATATATATATATATATATATATATATATATATATATATATATATATATATATATATATATTCTTTTTGTAGCATAAATTCTATTATTTTCTTTGGCTTTTCTTGGGATACATGGTAAATGTAAATTGGTTTGCTGCCAATTAAAGACATTGTTTTTTAAGGAAAGTCCCCTCTGTGAAGAGGAAGTTGAATGTTAGCATGGAAAGACGAGGTGCTGGAGCAGCAGTGAAGTTAAACATACAGTAACTATAAAATAAAAATAAATGACCTGCTTCTATAACTTGGAGGCTGACTGAAATTTGCAGTTGAACATGCAAAATGTTTTCTGGAGAAAAGATTTGTTCATATAAATAAAGATGAATGTTTTATTTTATGATATATTATGGGATGTACATCTCTTGATCAATTGTTGTTTTTATGGACTTGGCATGACAGAAGAAGCATGGAGCATCGTCAAAAGACTTCTATTCATTCAAATATAGTTGACTTATTTTCTATATGTATATCTTGTTATATACACAGGTCTATAAATAATATAATTTTCTATATAACTATATAACTTTCTCAGATATTGTGTGTTTTACAATTGGTTAACCCTGAAACTGACATTGATCCCCATAATGAGTAATCCAATGTTTCTCCTAAAGTCCTTGATGTTAAGATCTTTTCTTTGCTTCTTTATCCAGGGACTGACTAATGCCAAGGCAGCAGAGTTTCTGATCCGAGATGGTCCAAACGCTCTCACCCCTCCGCCTACTACCCCTGAGTGGATCAAGTTCTGTCGTCAGCTGTTTGGTGGGTTCTCCATCCTGCTGTGGACTGGAGCCATCCTCTGCTTTCTAGCCTATGCCATCCAAGCAGCTACAGAGGACGACCCTGCAGGCGACAATGTGAGCAAAACACAAATTAATTTTTACAGTTTCCTCATAGAAAAAAATCCACAAGTCGCTAAGGTATGCCCCATAAATGCAACCGTCACACTCAGGACTCCAAAGACGGGAATAAGAAAGAAAACCTTTGGAAACTGTGGCTTTGCTCTTCACACCTCTGCTGATGTATAACTCTTTCTCTGTCTGTTCTCCTCCACAGTTGTACCTAGGTATTGTGCTCACAGCTGTAGTTGTCATCACCGGTTGCTTCTCATACTTCCAAGAGGCCAAGAGCTCCAAAATCATGGAATCTTTTAAGAACATGGTGCCACAGGTAAGCATGCTGCTTTATTTTAGGAAACATTGTCATTCTGATTTTTCTCATAAAATCGGATGATAATGTCCTTCATTGTTAACCCAGAGAAAACCTCACATCTAAAGAGAAACTACAGAGTAACATGAAAAGTCTATATTTTCTAGGTTTGTGTAACTAAGGAGGAAGGAAAACTACTGAGTAGTAAAATAGTGGATAAAAAATTTGTACATTTTGAAACGTTATTTAAAAAAAAAACCTTTTTAAGTCGTATGCAAGTTAAAATTTTGTCAAACTTATATTTCAGAATAAAAAAAAGGAAAATTGCCCTACCTTTTGGTACCAGCAGTTCCTAACATTGTTTTAGTTGAATTCCCATCATTCTCTCCAGTTACCCTGAACCTACAGCTAAATTTATTATTTTATTATAAAATCAAAAACACAGTGATGGTTCAAAGTGGATCTTGAAAAATTTAATGTGGCCAGCAGTAAAAGTTCATGAATGGTACAAATGTTGCCCTGAAGTGAATAGAGCCTTAATCATTTTTAGATTTTTTTTGTATATTTTCAAAAGGTAAAACTACACACTGTGGCCCAGATGTAGGCACTTAGTCAAGGTTTTTTACATAAAAATTTCCCAGTTGTTGCTGGAAAAATACCCAAAGCATTTTTGATACCAGTAAAATATAAATCATTTGACTTAAAAAGTTAAGAAACAGTGAAGCTTCCTTTTATTAAGGTAAAATAATTAGAACCATTTTCAGACACACATAGCATATTGCATGTCTCATCTATTGCTGAGCATGGAAAATGAAACTTTCTTATTATTACTACCTGCATTTAATTATATAAATGTAGAACCCCCGATGGCTCTCAACGATTGTGGTCCACATGCAAAAAGTTAAGACGCCACAGCTTTAGCCCTTAATGACCATTATATGTATTTTCTAACTCTTTTCCCTGCAGCAAGCGCTGGTGATCCGTGAGGGTGAGAAGGTGCAGATCAACGCTGAGGAGGTGGTGGCCGGAGATCTGATTGAAGTAAAGGGAGGAGACAGGATCCCTGCTGACATCAGGGTGGTGTCTGCTCATGGCTGCAAGGTACAAACACAGACTTAAACTGATGCAGCAGTCACTGGATAGAGAAGTAATACATTTTATTCTGGAAATAAATGTTAGTTTTTAACAATGTTTCTAACAATCGGGCACAATTTCCCTAAACTTTGTTATTCGATTTGTAGGTTTTATTTTCCTTTGTTCAAGAAACAGACGGATTTTGGGTTTAACTTTGTGATGTATTTTTGAGATCTTCATAAATGCTGAAATTCTGCTAAATTATTAATGTCATAATGTACGAGACCAAACAAACTCTTCTTATTCTCTAATGAAAAAGACTGTCCTGTTTTACCATCTAACAGGTGGATAATTCATCCTTGACTGGAGAATCAGAACCACAAAGCAGGTCACCTGATTGCACCCATGACAACCCTCTAGAGACCCGCAACATTGCTTTCTTCTCCACCAACTGTGTGGAAGGTACTACCAGCATTCTGTGAGGCTACCATAGACTATCAATGATCAACTATACAGTTTATGTTTATCTGTAAATAAATATATTTATTGCAGTAGGATAATCCTACTTTAAAATTATATTTACTCTGGTTACATAATGTTTTGTGGAAAGGAAAATCCTGTTTTGAAAAACAATTATTTTAGACCTGTTATTTTTTCCCATTTCTATTTTTGGGTTTAAAGCAGATTAGAGTATCAAACTAAAATAAAACATTGACAGACACAGAAGAGTATTTATTGTGTAACTGCTTCAATACAGGATAGACAGGGGCAACTCTTGTCATCAGAGCTGTTGACAAGTTAATATGTTAGGGAAATATTTTTTACAGCATAGAAGTTATCTTTTTTTACCATGTTTTTTTATCTAAAAAAAGAAAACACAAAATTCATGAAATTACAGTATGTTTTACATATATTCACCATCTATTTTGTTTGCTAATTTTAAGAAAGTATTCAATTTAAGTTTATTGTTAGCTTAAATAAAGACATTTACAAAATTTCACTATGAATATAGTAAATTTGAAGCTTGACAAAAACATGACAAAACGTTTGGACACTTTTAATAGTAAGACTGACTAACAGGAGTTCCCAGGTTGATTTGATTAAAAAATGTAAAAAAATAATTCACAAAATCATAAATGGGATGTTTTGATTCCACTGGCTTTGATTAAGTGATGGCATCCATTTTTTTTAAATGCAGTATTTTTCTTAAACTATCTTTGGTGACACAAAACTAGTAATCCAACATTTGTCATTTCCTCATATGCATTTTGTTCTTACATTCCCCTCATTTTGAAGAGCTGTCAGGTCTCTGTAAATGCTTTACTTTTTTCCCTACCAGGAACAGCACGAGGTATTGTCATCTACACCGGAGATCGCACAGCTATGGGTCGCATCGCTACTCTGGCCTCCGGTTTGGACACCGGGAAAACCCCCATCGCCAAGGAGATTGAGCATTTCATCCACATTATCACGGGTGTGGCTGTTTTCCTGGGCGTGAGCTTCTTCATCCTGGCCATCATCCTGGGTTACAGCTGGCTGGAAGCTGTCATCTTCCTTATTGGCATTATTGTGGCTAATGTACCTGAGGGCCTGCTGGCTACAGTCACTGTAAGCGACCTGTGTTTCTGGATTATTTCTATTCTTACAGTTTTTTCAATTTCACATTGGGGCTGGTGTATTTAAAGACCCCACAACATAAAGACACAGTATGTAATATGCTGAGTTTTTGACGTAAGATTATATAAATGTGTACCTTCAGGTGTGTCTGACTCTGACTGCCAAGCGTATGGCGAAGAAGAACTGCCTGGTTAAGAACTTGGAAGCTGTGGAAACCTTGGGCTCCACCTCCACCATCTGTTCTGATAAGACCGGCACGCTTACCCAGAACAGGATGACTGTGGCCCACATGTGGTTTGACAACCAGATCCATGAGGCCGACACCACTGAGGATCAGTCAGGTTAGAGAGGAAAGGGCATGTGGAACAGACGGTGCGACATGTCGCACAGCATAAACAGACTCTTATGCGTTGTTGTAATACCCCCTCCTCTCGTCCTTCCCTCAGGTGCCTCTTTTGACAAGAGCTCAGCTACATGGCAGGCTCTGTCCCGTGTTGCTGCTCTTTGTAACCGAGCACAGTTCAAAGCTGGTCAAGAATCATTGCCCATCCTGAAGCGAGACGTGGCCGGAGACGCCTCTGAGTCAGCTCTGCTAAAATGCATCGAGTTGTCATGTGGCTCTGTCAGAGCGATGCGGGACAGGAACAAGAAAGTAGCTGAGATTCCCTTCAATTCCACAAACAAATACCAGGTGACTAGATTCCCTAATATATCAGAAAACTTCTACTCTGTTTTCACAAAGTATTACCAAGTACAAGTATTTACTGGAATTCAAATAAACCAACAGAACTTCAGTTTATTTTATATCAATGTATAACTTTGAATGATCAGGATCATACAGGATGTTCCTCATTTCTTACAAAAGCTTAAAAAGGGATATTCTCCCTTTTTTTTTATCAGCCCTTGTGAGTTAATATTTTTAGATTCAGCTTTAAAAGCACTTACAGCTTTAAGACTATGTAGATGATTGATGTTAGTTTACCTCAGTGGGAAGAGTGGGGGGCTTTTATTTTTAAGGTTGTGGGTTGTAATCCAGGTGCCATCTCCCATATGTTCATGTGGCCAAGCTGTAGTGAAATGCTCTCGGAATGACTACAACTCCAGTTCAATTTAGCTCATGACTGGAGCTAAAGCAAGTTGTATTCTCTGTATTTATCCGGTTGGAAGAGGAACTTCCACAGCTGTATTAATCCTTTTAGAGCTGCTAACATCCATGTTTCCTGGAATTCTAATCAGATTCCCTTTTCCTCCCAAAGAGAAGCTTCCCCAGCATAATGCCTTCACCCTTATATTTCAGCATGGTTTCTTTGGGTAGTTGTGCAGGGTTAGATTTTTACACAAATGGAGGCTATTTTTAACCAATAATGTTACTTTGTTAGCAAGCAGTTCCTCTAGATTGTATTCAACACTTTATGATGGTTTGTTCCATAAAATAAAGTTTTTTTGTGACACAAATATTGTAGAAAGATTCAACAACTGTAAATATGAAACTGTATATTTTATGTAGGGGTTTATCTTTATATTTATCTCCTTGATCTCCTCTTCCAGCTATCAGTACACGAGACAGAGGATCCCAATGACAACCGCTACCTGCTGGTTATGAAGGGAGCCCCTGAGAGGATCCTAGATCGTTGTTCAACCATTGTGATTCAGGGTAAAGAGCAGCCTATGGACGAGGAGATGAAGGAGGCTTTCCAGAGCGCATACATGGAGCTGGGAGGACTGGGAGAGAGAGTACTGGGTAAGAAACTTACTGGTAAAAAAACAAAGATGTGATTACGTTCAGCAGGAGAAAATGTTGAATGTATTGTTATAGTAGATGTATAGTAATTTTTTTTAAAGTATGCTTCAAGAATAGTTTACTCTGCTTGTTTGTTAGCCATTTAAGAATATTTTATTTGCAATTTCACTTGTAAAATGTTTTTAGAGAAATTGACAGAGAGACAAAAGGCTAAAATGTTTATAAAATTTAAACTATAACCATTTTGCTTCTCCTTTCAGGTTTTTGTCACTTGCTCCTGCCAGAAGACCAATACCCCAAAGGTTTTGCTTTCGACACTGATGATGTCAACTTTCAGACGGATAACCTCTGCTTTGTTGGCCTCATGTCTATGATCGATCCTCCTCGCGCTGCTGTACCCGATGCTGTAGGAAAATGCAGATCTGCTGGCATCAAGGTGAGCTACGTAGTACTTGATTTTTGCATTGCATAGATCCAAGAGATGAATCCAAGTTAAAATGTGTCTCTTTCGTAGGTCATTATGGTCACTGGTGATCATCCAATCACAGCCAAAGCCATCGCCAAGGGAGTCGGCATCATATCAGAGGGAAATGAGACAGTGGAGGACATAGCAGCTCGCCTTAACATACCTGTCAGCCAGGTGAACCCGAGGTAAAGAACAATCAATACACACAGAAAGGATGCAACCGCACATGTTTTAGTGAGACCATAAGTTCAGTTATCTGTGTTTTAAGTTTTCATCATTTATTTTCAGGGATGCCAAAGCCTGCGTGATTCATGGCTCAGACCTGAAGGAACTGTCTCAGGAACAGATGGACGACATCCTGAGGAATCACACAGAGATTGTGTTCGCTAGGACCTCCCCACAGCAGAAGCTCATCATTGTGGAGGGATGCCAGAGACAGGTTGGGACATTTTGACAGTGTTTTTTTTTTTTTTAAAGAGGTTTAAAAGAAAAGTTGTGGCCTTCTGAGCAGGGGTTTAGCTCTGGTCCTTATGATCCACCGCCTGCATGAGGAAGATGCTTGTCTGCTCCAGCACACCGGAAACAAATTACTGTGTTCTTGCTTCAGAGGCCTGTTTATGACCCAGTTATGGAAATCAGGTTCTTTGGAGGTGGGAAAAACTAAAACATGCTTGATATTGCTAGGAACCTGGTCCAGGGAATTTTTTTTTTCCTGTGTTGTTTTCTTTGCTTTTTCACCAGCAGGTGGTGCTAGATATCCAGCAGATGTTGATCTCCAGATCAAAATGGATACAATTGAAACAAAATGCCTTTTTAGTGTCACTTAAATCAAACATGAATCTGTTATTTGAGTATGATTTTCTGTTTTACAAGAAAACAATTCAAGCTGTTCAATATTTACATTTTCATTATAAGATATAATTTATCAATATTCTCAGTATTTAAGATATTCAGAATGTTTGAGTTGGACAATTTTAATGATCAAATTCAGATTTTTGGTTGGTCAGTTTAGCATCTACTCTCCTTTCTTTTCTTTATTTTTCTTAGGGTGCCATTGTTGCTGTGACAGGTGATGGTGTGAATGACTCTCCTGCACTGAAAAAGGCCGACATCGGTGTTGCCATGGGAATATCAGGCTCCGATGTGTCCAAACAGGCTGCGGACATGATCTTATTGGATGACAACTTTGCCTCCATCGTCACTGGAGTGGAAGAAGGTGGGAGGTGCCACTGGAGAGACTGAGATTAAATACTAAAAATGTTGACAGACGGAATATGGTTTTAAGAGGATAGAAAAGGGCTATGATTATTTTATTAGGTTAATTTTTAGACATATATAGGTAAAGAATAACCTAATTTGTGTTTTTAAGTGAGCAACTATCAACCAATCTAATCTGTGATTATTGTACCAAAATACACTTGGGTTATGAGTTTGACTCAGCAGACTAGGTTAGATTAACCTATAACCTTTATCTTAAAAAAGTCAACATAAAAACTTTCTATAAAATTCCTTTTTGCTTAATGAACAGGTTCGTTGTTCAAAGCTGGAACTTTATTGTCAAATATTGTCTGACGGGATTTTTCTGTTTCTTCACTGTCAGGCCGGTTGATCTTTGATAATTTGAAGAAGTCCATCGCCTACACCTTGACCAGCAACATCCCAGAGATCACTCCCTTCTTGTTCTTCATCATAGCCAACATCCCCCTCCCTCTGGGAACCATCACCATCCTCTGCATCGATTTAGGAACTGACATGGTGAGAACAAACCAAAGATTTCATATATCAACGATTCCAAGCAGGTTTCCAGCGTTTAAGGCTGACACTTCCTCTGTCTTTGATAGGTCCCAGCTATTTCCTTGGCTTATGAAGCAGCTGAGAGCGACATCATGAAGCGTCAGCCCAGGAACCCCTTCAGGGACAAGCTTGTGAATGAGAGGCTCATCAGCATTGCCTATGGACAAATTGGTGGGTAAAAAAACAAACAAAGACGAAGTGTTCTGTGATTATGTACAGCAAGTGTATGTTAAAACAAACTTTCAGTTTAAGAAGCCACAAAATTGCTTTGAAATTACTTTAAGATATATGACTTGTAATAGGCCCTAATATTGTCACTATGAATAGCAACAAAGAATATTCTAAGCTGACACTAAATGAAATTTTCGAAATGAAAAATTATTTAAAAAAAATCCTAAATCTAAAATGTAGATTTTGTATTTAAACAATGCGAGTACAAATTGTAAAATTTGTAGAATTTTGTATTTATACAATACAATGTGAGTTTTTGCATGGGCTGAATAAGATGTGCTTACCTAGCGAATCGGTAAATGTTTGAAAACATGACCTTTGACACTTGTTTTTTGTTTTGTTTTTTCAATTTTCTTAGGGAAACTCAAAAAATGTTTTTCTCTACCAGAACTTAATGAGGCCCAATGTTCTGGGACTGTTGATTTAGACTAGATCCCTTTTCTTTATTGAGATATATGTTTAAAATGGGTTACCTCAAGGTATCTAGAAATAAAACTTCCAACTAGTCTCATTTATTTAACACAAACTATGTTGGCATCTTCTTAAGGCTAAAGGTACTTCCCAGAACTTTTAAGCCCCACATAAGAAATACTGGAGCTGAATAGTATTTAAATGACATCTCTTAATAAGGTCTAATTCCAATGTTTGCTTTGTGAATCTCTTCAGTAGAATTAAAATCCTGTTTCCTGACTCTCAGTCAAACTAAGTAACATTCATAGTATTTTTCTACTGAAGTGGATAAATAATTTGTGCCAGTTGTGCCTTTCTGATTGGATGCTGGTGGTAAATATAGTCGAACAATCATTGAATAAATAGTTTTTCTAATATGTGTGAATAAATAGGTTTATATCCTGGGTTAACCTGTTAATGGTCTAATCCAAAGAAAACATTCAGTGTTGCAGCTGTGATGTGATAAAACATAAAGCATCAAAGCTAACCTATCCATTTTCCTGCTTGCGCAGGAATGATCCAGGCCTTGGGAGGATTCTTCAGCTACTTTGTCATCTTGGCTGAAAATGGTTTCCTGCCCAGTCTACTTCTGGGTATCCGCCTCGATTGGGATGACCGCAGTTGTAACGATCTGGAAGACAGCTATGGACAGCAATGGGTACGTGTTGTTTTTATTTTCTATTTAAATATCTCTCTTCATATATGGTCTGCTGGCCTAACTGTCATTTCCTTCCTCGCCCAGACTTACGAGCAGAGGAAGATTGTGGAGTTTACGTGCCACACAGCCTTCTTTGTCAGCATTGTTGTGGTGCAGTGGGCCGATCTCATCATCTGCAAGACCCGACGTAACTCTGTGTTCCAGCAGGGAATGAGGTGAGTGCTGCAGCTACATGGATATATGTCTAAATACCATGGTGAATTCCTTTTGGCCAATGCTTGCTGTATTTGTGCACTCAGGAACAAGATTTTGATCTTCGGCCTGTTTGAAGAGACAGCCCTGGCTGCCTTCCTGTCCTACTGCCCTGGCATGGATGTGGCTCTCAGGATGTATCCTCTAAAGTAGGTGTCCAGCTAATGTTTATTAACCGGCATAAAAGACCTGAGATGTTCCCTGCTTACGGGATTCGCATTCCTTTCTTCTTGTCTGCAGGCCTAGCTGGTGGTTTTGTGCATTCCCATATAGTTTTCTCATCTTTGTTTATGATGAAGTTCGAAAACTTATCCTCCGTCGGAACCCTGGTGGTAAGTCTTTGCTTTCTCACCCATTAAGTGTTTTGCTTATATGAAAGACTTGATTGTTACATTTTAGTGGTTTCAATAGCCACTAAGAGAAGTACTTTTCTATTAGAACTTCCCGCAGTGACACCATATGTTTGTATTTTATTTCTTACCGGTTGAACCATTCTTTGATAAGGTTTTCAAAAGCACTGCAGTTCCTTTCTCCACTCAGGTGTTCTTTAGGCGCAGCTGTGTTTTCTAGTGGAGAGAGAAAGGCAGGTCACATTCTGCAGAGAAATAGTCAGAATGAGCTGCTGTGCGCTTTTGAAGGTTAAAGACATTTTCCCAGCAGCTACCAACACTTTCCAATCGTTACCTTTTTTACACTTTCTTGAATTTAGAGTAAAATATTACATATTGCAATTAATATAAATATAATATTAAATTATTATATCATGAGTCTGAGTTTTTACCACTTTTTAGTAATGAAAAAAATAAAACTATTAATTTCTGTCAGTTTAAATGATTATGTCTTATACCAAATATACTGCATATTACACAAGATCAAAAAAATGTTTATATCAAATAAATCTCAGTATGTTTAGGCATTGTACACTATATGCGTCAATCCTTGTTTGGATGAATTAGATTAGATTAGAGGCAGTCAGCCTTTGGTTCTGCTGAGGTATAATGGAAGTCCAGGGTTGCCTTGATAGAGAGTTGTTTTGTTGTCTTTGGCGTCTCTCACCTTTGACAACACTGTGGATTCTCTATGGGCTTCAGGTCACAATAGTTTGACTAATCAAACACAGTGGTCATTAATCCAGTTTATAGTATCTTTGGGTGTATGGGCAGGTACCACCTCCTGCTGGAAAATTAAATTAGCATCTCTATAAAAGAGAAAAACAGAGGATCTACAAAGATCACAGTGAGTGATGACATGGTTCCTCTAATCATCACTGAAAACATCCCACTGGACTTTGAGCCAATCAGCTTCTGTACCTTTAGGCTCTTTCTCTTGACTTTGGGAACTTAGTTTCCAAGCTAAGCATACTTTTATTTTTGAAATAATGTCTTTAAACCACTTTAAGCCCAGATGTATTTCTGACATCTCTGATTCTGGCTTAACATAACAAATGTGACAGCTGTTGCTCATGTTCTGAATGAGTTTTTTTGTGGTGGATCTTAAAGCTCCAAATCCAGCAGCAGTTCACACTTTATGAATTTCCTCTAAACTTGGAAATGAAATTTGCTTCTTAATCCTGTCTGCGCTGCGGTTTTCATTGTTTTTATTTTTTATTTTTTCTACTACAACTTTTCCTTTTTCTCACCTTTGTTTTGTTGGCAGTCAGCTCTTCTGCACAAACCTTTGCTGTGACTGTTTTCAACTAAGTTGGTTCTCCATGATTGTGAAATGTCCACATCATAACATTTCGCAATAGAAAAATCTTTTGTATTGGTCTGTAAATGCAAATTTTTGGGAAATTAATTTTTGTGTTTTAACAGTTAACTATTTAATCTAAAATATCAGACATAAATGTTTGAGTCATACTAGTCTGCAAATAATGAATCCATATTCAAGGACTCTTTTTAACCTGAGTTACTGAAACAAATAAACGTTTCAGTGATATTTTAATCTACTGATATAGATTCTTATATTGTTCGCGTAATAATGCAAATGTTTTTAAATGTTGATCACATTTTAAGTGATTGTGAGCTTTTTGTCTTGTTTTCACTGCAGGTTGGGTGGAGAAGGAGACATACTATTGATCAGTGGAGCACCTTTGCTCGAGCCCCTTTACATCTTCTACTCATCTGTTCTCCCTTCACTTCATCCTCGGCAAGACTCATGTCCAGACGCCTCCTGCCCCCCTTTTAAAGACAAAAATAGCTTTCAAGCAATTTCCATCACAACTGCCCCAAAGATTAAAAAACAGCAAAAGCACCTTTACAACGTTCTACATTGCCCTACGCCCTTTCTCCTTACCTCCTATGATACTCTTTGCATGTTTTCTCTCACTGCTGTGTACTTAAACCAATATATCTACCAAACGGCAGCTGCATATTGTGTATGTAGATTTGAATGAGCTGAAGAAACAGAGGGAGTGTTGATGCTCTGCAAAAAAAGGACCATTCAGCTTTTCCTCCTTCCTCTCTTCCCTGCTCTGTATTTTAGTACACCCGTCTCCTTTCTCTCCTCGCCATCCCTTTGCTTGTCCTCCAGTCACACACAAATTTAAAAGATCACACCATGTGATCTCAACGCCGGCCACCACTTCGACTGCCACCTTTCGCCTCTGAGCGCCTCTGTCTCCTGTTTGCGGAGGACCAGCAGAGTGGTCACCTCCCCGACCATCTCAATGCGTCCATTTTTTCCGTTTATTCAGTTTTTCCACAATCAGTGTTTTTTTTTTTTTTTATATGTGGGGGTGGGAGGGATTTTGATGATTTATTTGTCTTTTTTATTGCTGATACAGGAGAGGAGGTGTGTGAGAGCAACTTTTCCTCATTTAGGCTTAACAAAGCACATCTCATGGTGTCCTCCCTCTTTTCCCCTTCTGTCTCTCACAGCCCTCCTCTCTCTTTCCCTCCCGCCACATTAGTCTGTGTGCACAGTGTGAACCATTGTCGTTGTTAATAACTATTACAATACATCCCCTCTTCCCCAAAGTTGGTAAATCAACTCAATCTCTCTGTGTGCTCTAGGAAATCTATATAATTCTATACCTGAATTGACCGGAGACAGTAAAAAACATGTTGAAAAGCAATGCAGGAGAGACATTAATGAAGGGCATAAACAATATTGGTCAGGATGTGTGTGTCTCTTTTTGTATTTTCTTTGTTTTCAGTTTTGTTTTGGTTTTTTGCTGGTTTCTCAAGAGGCTAATCTTCAATGTTACAGCAAAGCAGGGTTTCGAGTCGTGTTTATTAAAACCAAAAGGCTTCAGGTTCCCATCAAGGCATGTGTGCAGGTGTGATATGGTGAAAGTGTGCTGTGATGTAGTTCGAGTGGTGACAGTATGAGTCCATGTGCCTGGGGCCCTTATCCATGGATCTAGACCCAGGTCCTGATCCAGATTAGTCTGGCTCGGATCTGTGCACACTTGCTGTTGGAGACCAGTCGAAGGGGGCCAGCATAGGTCCATCCTAGGCCACAGAAAAAGGAAGATTGAAGAAGAAAAAAGAAATCATTCAAAACTTGTAGAAATAATGTGTGTCAAATAAATGATCAAACACCAATAAAACATCTAGAACATTTAATACAACCTAAACTGGTGTCTCTGGCTTTGATTTTTTTTGTCACAGTTTGTTGTATCTGGCATGTAAAAAAAGAAAAAAAAATTCAGTCTCCAAAGTTTCTAAGAAACACAAAGGTTACTGTGAATTTAAGGCAAAATAAAATGTATGATAAATTCCTGGTAAGCCAGGTTCATTATCAAATGCCTTACTGTTATGGAAGTCAAGCTTTAAAATAGGACACATAAATGGACAGCCTATTTTATACTCCACTTTACACATATTTATTCAGACCTGATCATTTTTTAAGCAAAAAATTGTTTAGGAACCTGATATCACCAAGTCTTCTGTTACTTTTGATTAATTTAAATATACTTTCCAGGAATAAAACAGTAATCCTTTATCTAAACCCATGAACAGTTGCAGATTTCGTCTCTACAGTTGTTAAACATAAAGGTTTATACAATGAAATCTATTTTTGCTGCAGATATGTGTGATTACTGAACATAAGCTAGCATTAAAAGGTTAACTTCATCCAACATGAATCTGGGAATAAGGTGCCATCTAGTGTCGCTGCTATAGGTGGAAGAGTCTGGCAGCAGCCCAGGGTAATGCACCAAAACTGCATGTGTCAGCCTTGCCTGACAACATAGGAGCTTGAAATAGAGACAAGAGGATTGTATTATATTGTGTAATTATAAGACATTGTGAATGAATGTCTAGGATGGAGCTTAACCCCAGAGCATCTCCAAGCAATCATCTTTTTAAGACTTAATTGCTAATCTAGTGCACAATTTCATGCTGCAGTTCTGCATCAAGTGACAGATACAGATTAGTTGAGTACTTCTCCTGCTTGACAGAGAAATTTAGGGCATATCTCTGAGAAACAGCAGGACTTTGAGGTGCTGGTGCAGCGCTAATGACAAACACTCTCCATTTCACACCAACACATACACACCTACATTGTGTCACTCTCACTGACAAACACCTCTTACTCTCACCCTTGTTCTAATTTCCCCCGTGTCTCTGCAGTGAGCTCACTGCAGTGCAACACCCCCCCCTCCATTCTCCTCACCACCCCTACGTATAATAGAATATCGATCGCTGGGCTTTTGCCGCAGTGTGTAAGCGAGTGTTCCTGTGGACGGGTGTGCGTCTGGCTGGGGCCCTCCAAGGTCATTGCCATGGCAACCTGAGCATGGGGTCCTTTGACTGTGCTGTCAGGGAACATGGGTCAAAGGGGTCACATGAAGAGGGGGAAGAATGGTGGAAACAAAAAAATAGGGCGGGGGGGTGGCAGTTATCGGTGAACACTACAGTTTGGTCTTCTAGCTGCAGAGAGGAGGGATTCATGGGGTTTTATTCCACTGTGCATTCAGACCGGAGCGGAATAATAACCCAGAGGTAGAGACCCGGTTCACAGGGCCACAGAGTTCAACGCAAGCGCTGCCAAACGTGCATAAAAAAGAAGAGAACTGTGCTTCTTAAAAATGAATCAGTAACAAGGCTTTATTGCACGTTCAAAAATGTCCATACATAACAAACCACTTCCAACTAATAGAAACTACTACTTTTAACATACCTGAATAATTTAATATCCATACAGACAATGAGATCAGTTAAACACCAAAACAGAATGCCTTTAGTAGCTTTTAAATGATCCAGAATTTTTATTTATGTAATAAGAACATAATTATTGTGAACAACCAGGCATTTTAAAGCTTCAATTGGCACGTAACCTTTGGAAATATATATCAGAAAGGAACAAGAAGCTTTATGACAAAACAGGTAAAAATTAAAGCAGTTGAAGGCTTTTAATCTCATAATGTGCCTTGATTATTAATAAATTGTGCATACAGTAAGATATTTACTAAACAGAATGATAACATTTCTGATACCATATAAGGTGCTTTCTGGATAAAATGCCATGAGGTTAAGTATATGGAATATAAGATACACATTTAGCTTGGAAAAGGGTTAGAGAGCAGCTTTTGTCCGCCAAACACCTGAAGGCTGATGCCATCAGTGGGTCAAAATGGGTCAAAATGATGCCCGATCGTCAATCAGCGGCTGCTCAAAGTCCAGCCGGCTCTTTACACGGGCTCCATGAGGAGCTCATCCAAGTCGGATCCCTCGAGCTGTCGGAACGCGGCGTGGGAGCCAATCACAAACAGCGTAGCTCCTGGGAGGAGACAGGACAGAAAGGCAAGGTGGATGTTAGGATAAAGAATGTCAAGCTTTTTTCATAGTTATCATAATGCAGGTAATGCCGTCTCTTACTAATGATAAAATTAGTAAGATAAACCAAACTAGAAAAGCTCCCTCAGAGCGCAGACCTCCACCAAGCAGCTAATTTTAGCTTATTGTGATTTACATCTATGGCTAAAACTCACACAAAGTGTCTAAACACAATATAGATAAAGAAGAAATAAAAGAGAGAACATAAACCTGTATCGATCCCATCGGTTTATGCAGTTTGAGCTTTTGTTCTTATGAACCCATAGCATCTTGTGGCTGCAGTGAAAACCGTACATTTCTCAGTGGAACTCTGTGGCTGAAACCAAAGTGATACTGGTATAAATATTGGCACCCTCTTGTCGCTGCTGGTCCATCAGATGGCATTTAAAGGGGCAGAGGTGTCTTTAGAGCTTTAAAAGTGATATCAGTGGCAGAAAGCGGTTTTGCTAAATATTTGTTAAAACATTGTCTGTGCAGTCAGTTCATCAAGATTACAGTCCTGCCTTAAAATATTATTTCCCTGTCGGAGCCACTCAGACCCCCACATACTGGTGGTGAGCGGTCACTGAGAATCCAGCAGCCTGACCCGGTCGCTTCTTTGGGGTTTTCCACTACTGTTCGTGGCAGCTGGAAGTAGATGTTAAGAGTTTTTCAGGTATGTTACAAACTACAGGTACCAGATAAATAGAAGTGAAAATATTTTGGTGGCAGGTTTCTACATTTTGAGTTAACATAGGCTGTTTCAGGGTAGTGATCGCTCTGTATCAGCAGTGCTGTGTCCATCTCCCTGCCAGCTCCAAGATTAGCTTCTCTGATTGGTTGATGTGGCACATTGAGTAGCAAAAGTTCAATTTCTCCTACTCCAGCATCTGTTGCTTGTGAAGCGCGATACGCACCTCAGATGCTCATAAGCTAAAGAGGCGCTGCTTCAGCGCTGCTTTAGACGCACTGCAGGACCTTTTGATGCAAACATAGACTTTGCATGCAAGGCGGCTGCGCCTGCTGCTCAAATCGTGTCCGATGTGAATGTAGCAGAACATTTGAAGAAACGCTACTTGTGTGAGATGTTAAGTTTAAGGTTTCATTTGTATCCTTTAGGGGTTCAGGAATCCTTCATGTAATGCACCTGAGAAAACTATCTTTTTTAAACCATATGCTTCTTCTCCTCATCATTGTGATTCATTTATGGGGCAAAACCACAGAATCTACAAATAAACAGAACCGTAGTATGTATACGAAAACTGGTGCCTATCAAACTTAACTGTTCAGAAACTGGGATCAGACAGCATACGCATTGTGTTGTGACCTCCATTATTATCAATGTGACAAACCTACATCAGTTCTATTTGTTTTTATGTCGCTAACTAAGAGTAACTGAGGATTATTTGAAATTAAAAGTAAAACTCCTGCACACCCAGTGCAGGAACACATGCAACCACAGACTTACCAAGAACCCAAAACACAGCGGTACCAGCTCCAGCCAACCAGAACACAGGCAGGGAGATGGCTCCAGCTAAACTCATCTGGTGGGGAACGGTCAGCTCTTTGCCTTGTTAACCAGAAAGCACAAAGGTAACAAATGCAGGTAGGTTTGTACTTCTCATAGCAGAGGTAATACGCTTGACTATAAGCTTCAAATAAGGCAGTTAAAGCACAGGACATTCACGTGGAACAGAGCTTTTGCTTTCATGTCATTACTCACCAAGAAGAACCAGTTTGGACTCCAGAGATTTGAGGTGGATTATGTAGAAGGCACCAGCAAACACAGCCAAGGCAATCAGCAGCATAGGCGAGCTGATACTGAAGAGCAGAAACAGGCCCCTTACTCTCAGTTTTCAACGCATTCATTCATATTTCAGAACATTTAACTTGTTTTATTTCCCACAGACTTCTGAAACTAAATACTAACTGTGTTGGTTGTTCTATAGTTGACAGCAACAGGAATCAAAATAATTAAAGGCCTTACATGCAGTAGAGAATAAGACCCAGGAAGATGAAGGTGTAGTTGCTGTTGTACACTTCCACATTCTTCACCACCCTCTGGCACAGCTCGCCAAAGTTCCGAGGTTTTGAGAACTTGCGTTGGTCCACAAAACTGGCCCATGGTCGAATGGACACTCTGCGCCGGTCCAACCACTCTTTAGCCCCGCTGACCGAGAGGCCTTTGGGAAGCCACAGCCTGCAAAGCAGAGACAGCCGCATATTAACATGTAAAAAAATACGAAAAATGCTATGAAACATCATCATTTATGAAATAATATCAAACTAAAAAAGCACTCTGAGAGCACAGATCTCTGCCAAGTAGTGACTTACGCCTATAGCTAAAACTCGCACAGGATCTGGATCATTACCAAATTAAAATAAACCTGCTAACAATCCACCAAGATTCCCTTTTCTTGTGTTTTTATCTTCAGTAAAATACTTCCCCACTTTTTGAGTCCAATGCTGAGGCTGTCAATAGTGACTGCTACCTCTCTCTGGTTAAGTGGGGAACTGCTTATTTCCGTCAAATATACCCATCTCACAAAGTTAGAGATTATTTTTAAAAACTCCTGCATCAAGATTTTGATCTGGATCATCACCAAAATGTAATGCTTCATTTGTCACTAACTTTTCAACTTTTCCTGCACACAGACAGACAAACAAAAACATAATCTCCTTGGCAGAGCTAGATATTCTGTTGTTAACATTAAACAAAATATATAAAGTGAAAGGATCTTACTTCGCTAGCACCCCAGTGCCCCCTGTGCCAGTTGGATGAACATCCTCAGCACCAAACAGATCACCAGCCTTGCTATCCATGTCCACAAGGCAGTTCTCTCCCTTTGGTGCACCGGTGGTCATTTGCAGACTTAATGCTGAAAGGAGATTGCAAGAAAATATTATTAAAAGAAAAAAAAAACTAATGTGGATGCAAGATTAAAAATAATCATTAGAAACTTTCACATCCAGCTGAACGGATAGAGAGTTGTCACATCAAGCGGAAATGCATAGCAGATAAAACAGAATGAAAAACTAAAATGGATTCAAAGGAGACCTTTGGGATTGTGATATTTTACACATCAGCACAAAAGTAATCACTGCAACACAATGGACTTTGTGACCCTTATGACTGTGAAAGGTGCTTTATAAATAAACATTACTTACTATGTCGCAAAGCTGTAGGATTTAACTGTGAAAGCATAATCATGCAGCAGAACTAATAAGAAGATATAACAGAAATGTGTTCAAGTTGCAAATTGGGAGCTAATCACTGTGATCAGGCTAAAACTATTATCAATACAAACTTAGGATTAAATTTACAAATTTAGGATTCTCTCAGGCTTCTAACTGTCAAAATAGATTTGGGAGCATAATATACTTGTAGCAAAAAAACCAAGGATTAGCAAAACATGGGATAACAGGAAATTAGATTCTACAGGTTTACTCTGATATTGTTGAAACCGATTTTCAATTTATTGTCTAATTGTGATTTAAAAGTTATAATTTTTTGTTTTGGAATGTTAGAAAATGTTTAAGTGATATTATTCAAACAGAGAATAGTCAACAAAAAATGGTTAAGCTAGCAACTGAGCCATGCAAAAATAAAAAATATGTTACATAAGCTGGACAATTTTGAATCTACAAACTATAACGCATACTAATTTGCAATGGATTGGTTTATGTTTTTACAAGGTTTTTTTTTTTTTAAATAAGGGTAGTTGTTTTTAATCTGATACAACATGGACTTACAGGATTATTCCCATTCAAGCATGTCCCTACTAGTGCATGTTTGTAGACAAATCAGGATCAGTAGGACAGAAACAATTATAGTCGTCACCTAATTAACTTGTCAATTAATTATTAACTGGAGTATTAAGATTCTAAATCATACCTTTAGGTGACAGATCAACCTACTTAGAGCAGTAATTATGCCAAAATTGTAAAAAAAAAAAAAATGTACATCAACATTTTGCATTTAAGAGGCTGCAGCTCTAGATATGAGTCTCTAATTTTTTATTTATTATTCACCTTAATGAATGAGAAAATCTAACTTTTCCATGGTTGACCTACTGATATTGAAGTGACAATACCCACTGCCAGATAACTAGTTATATAAGATGAGAACTACCCAAAACTATTTTAACGTACCTGTCAGAAAGTGTGACAAGCATTTTTTTTTTTTTTTAACCATTGAACAAAAATAACAAAGTTGTGTTCAGGTAGAAACTGTTTTAGTTCAAGGTATAAAACTAAACAAATAATATCTAAGAAATGACTAACAGTATCTCCATAGCCTGGAGACGAACAACTGAATAAGACTTAATAATATTTCAGAAAGAGTTCAATTGAAGCTATTTTAATAGATGTTATAGAGTTAAGATAAAGATATCTGGGGTTCATATTTTCATAAAACGCGACATTTAAGCTTATAGCTTAAAACAAAATTAAATGATCCCTCGTGTTTGTTATCCATACCAAAGCAAACAAATTTAAATATCTAAAATAAGATAAGAGCTGAATATAGTGTCAATCACATGATAGCTCATAATAGTTTGAATAGTTTAGCAGTGGAAAAATACATTCAAATAGGGGCTTGGTCACTCAGGCTAAGCAAGAAAAAACGTTTCGTGTAGTATATTTAGAGCTCCTCTTTAGCGAGAAGCGTCATTGTGTAATATTCGTAAATATCTGATGCAAAACATAAAGATGTTCAAGTGATTAGCCCATTTAGCTTCTCTGCTAACGTTTTCGTTAACTCTGGCCCAAGCAAATAGCTTTACGTCAAAACACTTTACATACGCGTTTATAAATTTATTAAATAGCAAAAATGTAAGATGTAAATCGTAAAATCCTTAGAGGTAAATATAGATTCTTACTGGAAAAGTTTTAAAAGAAAGCTTTCCCTTCTTGTTTGTGTTCTGAATCCCGGATGTGATGTGGCTGTAGAGAGAGTATAAAACCATCTTAGCACTCTGATGCACCCTACCGCCACCTATCGACACCACCAAAAACAACACATTTTCAAACAATACGCATAAGGTAGTAATATGGAAAAGTTTATATTATCATGTGTTTAAATTGGTCATAAAATGCATATGAGCGTTCTTTACAGTGATTTCGATTTCAATAATAGTGGGTCAAGCGAAAGCCATAACAGTTTGTTGGGAAAAAAAGATATCAGTTGTCTGCAGTCTCTGAGCTCGCAGATCAGTGCCGTAAAAACGTGACCTTACATCACCAGTCAAGCAACAGGGATCTGATTGGTCAATTCCTCAGCGTTGTCGTCGTCGCGTCACCGAGCACGTTCCTCTGTGGAAGTTGCTAGATCTTCCAGCGGAAGAGGAGATACGGCAGGAGTGCGGTGAGTTAGAATGATACAGTTTATTTTATTTTAAAAGCGAGTCTAAAATACACCGAAACACTTAAAAGGACACTTTTCATTCTTACGTTTAATCGCGTGCGCACCTTAACGGTCAAAATAGTGTATTTAAGACAATATCTGGTAGCACTAACAGTTATGGTTTTTACTGCTAACAAAGAGTCCGCATATTATATAAGAACAATGAATATTTTTTATGTTGAACTTTATCATTTGTGGCAGAAATCTGTTATTAAATTACGCTGTTTCTTTTTTTTTTAACACAGAAAACGTGAGAGGTTACATAAACGACCACACGGCTGTACCAATCAGCGCTGCTGCTGCTGGGCGTCAAAAGAAAGGACCAGTGGTTTATTTGGCTTCCAACGAGTTGTTGTTTTCTGCTGAATTTTAACAGCGAATAACTGGCCCATTGTTTGGCAAAACAGCGTCGACCCAAGGACATCGAAAAGGTAATTCAGCAGACCTCGTAAACACAAAATGTCTTCTCTTTGTTATTTTGCTTTGTCGAATTAGTAATGCTGTGTTAACACGTATAGGGTCCTCCAATGGATCTCAATATAATGCAACAGCTGTTATCTATAATCATTATACACAGATAATTATATTTTATACGTTTATATCTGCACGGTGTCTGACTTGGCAGTTGTTCAAGTGGTTATTGACAATTTCCACATCAGGGAAGGCCACAAAATGTCATCTCTAAGGAAGATGGCTGTTAAGCCAGTGGTATATCCAAGTATTTATAGCAGGTTTAGCACAGCTGGTACTGATTATTTAAATTTAGCAAAAGTCTTTTAATCAGCTATCAATGAAAATCAGCTGTGCTGCATGTTTTAGGCATCTCTTTGCTGCAACACAGTTGATTGGTATTAATTGGTGATAAAAAGATTTCTAAAGGGCTTGATGGCATGCAGAGGAGGAGCAAGGCGCATGACCCTAGTCCTTCAGGACCCTCATTCCAGAGCAGGAAATACTGGCTTTGAGAGTATTTAGAAGTAAAATGAGTCAGAGCTTTAAAAGGGACTACAACAAGACCTTACTGGCAACTTCCTTGTGTGGCTTTACCTGGGTTGATTTGAAAAGTTCTTAACTTTAATTCACTGGTTCAAAGACAGATTTTGGTGAATTTTAATCTAAAGATTTAGGTTCCAGAGTCTTGACAAGAGTAGAGCAAGTATTCATTGTAACGTTTTCTGTCGTGATGATTTGGGACAGCATGCCTGAGTGTCCTGGGGTTTCTTTTGCTGTAAATCATAAAAATGTATGTATGTATATATATATATATATATATATATATATATATATATATATAATAAAATAAATAAAAAAACTTAATGTTTATGATAATTAGTCTTACTTTATTTTTAAATATGATCCAGTAACAAGCTACGTTCACACCGCAGCCTGAAGTGACCCAAATCTAGGGGTGTAAATCACATCCATAATTGCGATTCGTTTCAGTATCGATTTCCTGACCCAACGATTCGATTATTTTTGATACTCAAGAATACACCACCATAAGATTCGATTAATTGGTTCTTTTTTTTTTTTAACACCTTACAGGCTAGTCAATGTTTCAAATTTGAAATAAATCACTGAAAGCTGTAATATTGTTATGCATTTTCTTTTTGAGAAACAACAGCAAATAACAGAAGTAGAAAAGTTGCATCAAAAAATAATGCACAAAATCAGTGCAATGAGTGCAATGCAATACCTCGGCTCCAGACGTCCCCGTCCCCTCAACAGACGCTCTGCTGCACCTCTCCCAAATTGTAGCTGACTGCAGACAGGAGGCCGGCTTGTTTTGTTTTTAATGACTGAAATTGCGGAAAACTCCTGAAGTTTGACCCGCTAGAAGAGCGAGGTGCGCGAGAACGCTGGGACCCTTTTTCCACCTGGATCTCCGCTCTTTTTTGCCCTCATGCCCCTCCGTCATCAGACTAAACTCGCCCCCACTTCCTCTCCATCTCGACCGTATCTAGACCCACAGTGTGTAGCACAGATCATGCTTCAATATTGAGCAACTTAAAAATGTCTGTGTCAAGCTTACAGCAACACACTGCTTTAAGAGTATAACCAGGAAGCGCCGTAGGAGGGCAAAATAGGTTTAGCGCCACCGCAGCACGGGAGGAAGAATTACGTCCAGGCGCAAATGGATAAAAATAGGCCGGAGGGGAAAAAAACAAAACATGAATCGATACTCTTGCTGACGTATTGATGCATCGGATCGTCGGCTGTTGGATCGATGCATCGATACAAAACGATTATTATTTACATCCGATAATTATTATTTTTTTTTTTTTGCCCATATGCGACCTGGATCTGATCTTTTCACGGCAGTCTGAACAACACAGATCCAATTTTTTTCCAATGCGACCCAGGCCAACTGGCTATGTGGTCCTGGATCCAATACGAATCTGATCTTTTCAAATGCGACCTGTGTCTGAACGGCCAGGTCGCATCCATCCGAACACAACGCCATTAGTAACTGACATAGGTCACTATTCTGCTTCTTGCTATGCAGAAGTGTTAAGAAAAACAAATACCATGGCTTTAAGCATCTTGAAAAGATTGAAGTTTTAAGATTTGGAAAGATCGCTAGATGCGCTCCAGCACTACATCCTCGTTTACTTCCGTAAACACGAAGCACGCTGGCTTGTGACGTCATTGCGTCCTCTACTGCACATGTGGGACAGTTAAGCTGAATGAATGCAGTTCACACAGGAGATCACATACAAGTTGTATATATAGTTGTATATATTTGGTAATGTGAACGGCAACGCAAAAAATTCGGGATTTCACAAAAAAATTGGAATTGAGCATCAAGGCCTGCAGTGTGATTTACTACTCTACTGCTAATTTAGTACTATTGCTTGTTCATCCTTAATTGCACAGTGTATAATTTTTTTTCTGATTTAACTAGGAATATCTAGAACTTTGTAAACAAAGTACCAGTTAAATGAAGCTAGCCTTGAGTAGTCATTTGTTTTGTTTTTTTGCATTTCAGACTGCTCCTAAATAATTCTTCTAATTTTAGTTTTTTTTTTTTAAACAATATGGACAAAGCCATTTCAAGATGCAGAAAAGGTCCATACAATTGAACTGGCTTAATGCAGCTCAGATAATCAGATTTGTCAAGCACCATTTAATTCATTTATTTCTGACTAATGCTACTCCCAAAACTCCATGAAAACTATCAAACCATGTCTTCCTTTTATAAAATGCCACAGAACACCCAGGTTCTTATGAGCGTAATTGTTGGCTTCTTGGTGCCTATCTATTTGCTGCTTTAAAATAATATTGTTAATTGTTTGTGCTTCTTTCCTGTTGAACAGTTTTGGATAAGAAAACGTGGAAAAAAAACATGGCTGCAGTGCGGTACCCCCAGCGCACCCTCAGGGAATCGCTCCACTGGGACGAAACGGAGTGCATGAACTATTATGGGATGCTTTCTCTCCATGAGATGTTTGAAGTAGTTGGCTCTCAGCTAACAGAGGCAGACGTTGAAGTTCTGTCTTTCCTGCTGAATGAAACCTACCCCGGATCACACCCTCTCGACCCGGCTGGCTGGACGGTTGAACCTGCTGAAGGCGATCCAGAGGACTCTGGTGTAGCCCCGAGTCCACAGCTGCTCAAAGCATGGAGACGGATAAAGCACAACGAATCACAGCAGCCTTCAGTGGTCTCAAAGTCTAAAAGCGGCCTTGAGCTGTTGCTAGAGCTTGAAAGGAGAGGATACCTCAGTGATGGCAACCTGGAGCCACTGCTCCAACTCTTAAGAGTTCTCACCCGTCATGATCTGCTGCCATTTGTGTCCCACAAGAGAAGGAGGACAGGTAATCACATAGATGCAATGACTGTGGCTGCTTTGTGATGTCCTCCCAGAATTATTCATTCATCTCTTCTTGCTCCATTTGTTAGTATCTGATGTTTAATTTGTGTTTTTCAGTGTCCCCTGAGAGAACTGGACAGAGGTATGAATTAGATAAATCCGAACTGGTGTTTGGATTACAGCATAGCTGCAGAGACACGGATATGCCTCTTTCATCCTTCACACAACAGTTAACTACAGGTAAGTTTGCTTTCCTTTTATTTTGGTTGGTAGAATAGTTCTCACTCTGTCAAAGCCAATACTTATAGCGGGCTTTGCTAAACGATTCTTACCCGTACCATATTCTGTCACATGCTAACTGTGAACCTCTGATTGGGATCTTATGCGATGGGGAATCATAAAATAGAGCATACTGACCTAGACACACTACTTGTGAGCATCTTTATGCTTAAGACAGAATTCTTGAGATAATATTTTCTGGAGATAATTCAATAATGGGCCTATTCATAAAGCACACCCAAGCTGGAAATTAACTAGAAAAAAACTGTGCAATCAGAAATAATGTTTGTCATAACTTGACCTTTTTAGTTTGCATTTTTCTCTAAAGTAGATCTGATTTAACTTGCCAACATTTTACTTCCTGTCTAGATTGCAACATTATCATCAAATTGCACAACAAATTTCCACTATTTTAGTTGGATTATCAGAGGTGTAGTCGCAGAGCTTTTATAGTCCTCACAGCTGTTCATTTCAATGTGTTTTAATTGCTACAGATTTCATGGTCTGCTTATGTTCTGATTGTGTGCTAAATTAGAACCTGTGTGTCGAGGAGGTAAAGATGAGCTAGGAATGAAAGTATTTATGGTTTTCACAGTTCTTTTGATCCTGTTTTTCAGAAAAAAAGAATCTGATAAGAGTGGCACATATTCAACCCTCTTAATCTCTTTCTCCAGAAAAAAATCTGGTGAACATCTGTTCTAAGAAAGAGCTTGTGTATTAGATTGAGCCCATCTGTGTTGGTTTTAATCTCAATATAAATCAGACTTTTTTTAAGGGGGTTCAAAAATTGGAGAATATTATATCATGTATGATCTCAAAGATCGAAATTTACATCAGACAGGTCGAGGATAAAGGGATGAAGTGGTTTCAAAGGGGGGTTAGTTTTATTGTAAGCTTTAAATAGCTAAAACATTTAAGCGTTGACAAAAACTGCAAAGCTTATGGCACAACTGCTAATCTGCAGAGATATAGTTATAGTTCTCCACCTAACCTAACAGTCAGGGTTTACTTGGGATTTATTTTTATATTTTTGCCCAAAAGGGGCTCGTATCTGACTCTTTAGTGGTAGTCAGAACTGTCCGATTATTTTTACCTCCAAAAATTACAATTTGTGACACATATGGTACTAAATGTTGAGTGAAGCCTCAGTGGTCATGTTGCATTTCACTTTCATGTTATCATCCAGGCAATGGCTACTCATTCATACAAACTCCTCTCTAGTACAGACATGGAGTAAATGGACTCTTAGCAATTATGATGGAGCAGCAAAAATAATTTTTTCAAAAGACTTGAAGCTGTTATTGCAGCTAAAGGTTGACCTACAAAAGTATTGGCTCTTAAGGCTTTGAATATAAATGTATGCCATGCACATTCGTCTTTGTCTTTTACATAAGTTGTGCTAATATCTATATTATAGGTTTTATTTTTCAAGTTCTTGTTTTTGTGGTCAACCCAGAAGCAGTTGCAACAGTTGTTAAAAGAATCACCCTACTTTTGCCTGTTTCCTACAATTCAAGCCATGACACAGATGTTTTATGTTTTCAGGTATTTACCCTCCTGCAGCTGGGTCTTCTACAAGGACTCGGAGGAAGAAGAGAGGACATGGCTGGAGCCGTAAGCCCAAGAAAACAAGCAGACCGGTTCAGCCACTGCCTCTCCCGCCAGCACCTCAGAAAGTGTCGTGTGGTAAGTGCAGTGACTACATGGGCAACATGTCTTTTTTTAAGTTTACATCCTTTGCTCTTATAAGCGCTCTCAGTTTCTCCTTTTGTTTTTCCTTTTTCAAGTCAATATCCTAAAAAAAAAACTTCTCAGTCTTTTAACATCCTCAATTTCCTCCATTTCATTCCCTTATGCTTTAAACTGATTTTAATTATTTCTGCTGATCCTCAGCTTGAATCTTTGCGTTTGCTGACAGCAGTCTTTCTCACCATTTTTGTTGGAAGGAAGCAAACACCATCTGTTTAGTTAAAGTAACATTCAACGGAAAGATCCATGAAGTAGATCAATCAATTCCTGTATTTTACCTCAGTGAAGATTTAAAAAAGTTTGAAAATGATGTTAACACTTAAGAAGTGTTTTACATTGAATTAGACCTCATTGGTCATAAAGGTAGGGATAAATTCTCCAGATCCAAATCCACATTTAATACCTTTCAAAATTACAGCAACTTGTGTTTTTATACTTTTCTGGCCAATTCATCCCATTTACCAACAAACAGTTTGAGTAATAAAACTCAACCTCAGTTCTGTTGTTGGACAAATTTTAATATCACCTTTACATTTTTCGGTATTCCTCTTTGGATCATCGAAATCCAAAATATTCAAACCATTTTCAGTGTTGAAGGATGAACAGTATCCTAATACCTTTCTCGAACATACTTTTTTGTTTTCTCATTGACTCTATTGCATTGCTATTCCCTCACTTAACATTTCTCTAACACATCAGTCTGTGTTCAGCTACTGCTACTAGGAATGGAAACTGGTGGCTACTCCCTGCTCTTTTTGTCTTTCAATCCAGGTTTTATCGACCTAAGAGCCGCCCTTTGTTCTGCTTTGTTGTACTGCTTTCATTTAATTTCCCTTAAAAATTTAAAGTATAAATGAACTCAACTCAACTAAACTCATGAAAATACTCTTGAGTTGGTTCCTACAGAAGCAAAAACGATGAAAGAACTTCAAAA
Organism: Cyprinodon tularosa; assembly: GCF_016077235.1. Lineage (NCBI taxonomy): Eukaryota > Metazoa > Chordata > Actinopteri > Cyprinodontiformes > Cyprinodontidae > Cyprinodon > Cyprinodon tularosa. The sequence goes on along the minus strand of NW_024038733.1, from coordinate 917,798 downwards.
ACATCCAAAATTAAACTCTTAAACTCTAGACTAAATCTCAGCTCAACAGAAAATGGGTACTAAATAATTTTTTGGCATTTTTAATTAGCTGTTACTTGGTCTTTATTTAAGATGGGTATCAAGATGAAACGCAAAACTGTACAGAATTCCTCATTCTGGTCACTGAATGAGGAATATTAAAATATTAATGATGCATAAGTTCTATTAACTTTGAAAGACGGGCATTACGTCACCTTAAAATGTTTTCTGTTTGATATTGTAAGTATAGACTTAGAAACAGGCTTCCTAAAATAGTTAAGTTGTTTCAAGAGCTGCCTTTTAAATTTAATATATAGATTTAATATATAGTTAACTTATTTGTGGTTGTTAACATTAAAAATGTACTGAGTATGTAGCTTTGAGTTGGCCAATGCATATCTATAGATCAGTGACATAAAAACGATTTATTAAAAACAAAAGAACAATTGCTCTTAGTATTGATCAGCTGATTGAAATTAATAATTAATTTGGTTATGGTAAATGTGTAACTTATAATACTGAGATGGATTTCCTTAGCTTTTTATCCTGTACTAATTAGGCCCCATTTACACACAATAACGTATAAATGGTCTCAGCAGGGTCTTGAAGAGGTTTTCTGAAGTGTATAAAAGGAATGCAGCGTTGTTCCTATTGGATATTCCTCCACTGGTTCAAGTGTGAACAAAACTCAGACAGATCGTGTTGGTTCAATATTGTGGTAGCAGCACGTATGTTATCCATAGTGTTGCCTGTACGCACTGTTAGGGAATGGCCTTTGAAGAATTGATGGGATTTGTTGGCTTAACCACAATGCTGCTACTTCATCACATCCACACCAGGCTGGCCGGAGGAAAGGGGTCCTGCCATGCAGCTAAACTGAACATTCAACAAGTCATCATCTGGTACCTAGAGATCATTATGTACTTTATTTTCAGCTAGAAGGAGTTGAGGAGAAATTTGAATGTAAATCTAAAGATGGAACCAAAAAGCCCAGAGAGAGTAAGAGTATTGGCAGGATAGCAATCAACTGTCCTTCCATTCTGATAAGCTGGTAAAGGCTTTCTCCTCTAAAGCAAGGTTGAAACTGATGGTGCAGAAGCTTCCCTGTTTGTTGAAGAACACCCAGATGCATATTACTGTGGTGAGGGCTTTTTTAGGGTACTCCAAAAACGGCAAACAAAGTAGAACTGAGTTACAAGATTGGTTTCGCTCTAAGATCTTGATTTTTCTTTTTGTTTGTTGCTATCTCATCTTCAGCCAATGAAATACAGTTTTGTTCAGCTTAGCAGAGTGGCTTAGGAAAACGACTGCTTCATGCGATCTCTTCAACATCTCACTCCAATGGAATAAAATCCAGGAATTTGACAAATATTCTTCAAATATAAGAAATTTAACTTCTGACCTTCAAGTATCTTCCAGAGCAATGTGAAAAATCAATCCACGTAAATCTTTAATGTTGCAAAACTGAAATATAAACAGTTTTATAATCTTCTTGTTCTAAATGTCATAAGGAGGCATTTTTCACTGCTAGATTTGTTTTAGTATCAAAGTGTCCATGTCCACCAAACTCTAATAATATCCAGCTCTTAAAAATTCATCTTTTTTTCCTCAACGCCTAAAGATAAATGTTGCGCAAACCTTCCATTTCTTTTGTTTTTTGCTCAGTAAGTCAAAAAGCTTAAACATCCCCTCTTCAAGGCCCGTCTTTGCCTGAAAATGCCAAATACTGACCAAACCAAAGGCCAGATGAAGCCAACTTGAATAAAATATAATAATGGAAGGAAGACAGCCCCCATGGGTATTAAAGTTGAGTGATGTGCCTGTGAACATGCTGCTGTCTTGACTCAACATTTGATTCCACCAGGTTGACTCCGATTGTGACTCAGATCGAGTTACCTAAGACACAATGGATCACGAAGACAGAGATCGAGACTGAGGAACAAAACAAAAAAGTCTGTCACTCCACTCTGTGCATACGTACCGCAGTGTGCGTGATCAACTCAGTCATGTGCTCTCACAAGTCTGGGCCGATGCCTAAGGTAAAAAGAGGCTCTCCTCCTTGTTACAACAGGGGGTGGAGCTGCTACTTTGCTCTGTATACGATGCTTGTCTACCATAGATGCTCCTTACCTGGTCCCCTGTCATCAAATTTAATTTGCTTTTAGGTAATTCTTCCTCTATTTAGTCTTAACTGTGGAAAAAAAAAAAAAGTTGTCACAGTCTCGATTTACTCCTGTTCTGACAAGAGCTCAGTGTGTTAAACAACTGACCCCCGAGTCCTCAGCAGTACGCTACAAGTCCCTCTCACAAGTATGCAGTGCCTGTTTAAAAGTAAAACTCCAAGATGGAAGAGATTTGATGCGTCTGGCTTACTAAAGTCATCCCAATTTGGAACTGGATTTAATTTAATCAGAACTGATCCGCTAGGCTTAATGGTGACTCACAAATATGGCCAACATACCGTTTATAAAACTAAGCCAAATTAGCTTAAGTTCAGGAATACACCTTTATCATAAGAAACAGGGGAAATAATTTTGATGAAGCACAACTGCAAGATAATTAGAGTTTTCAGTTCTGGGAATAATAATTTTTAAAAATTTCATTTGTCAGTAGTGGTTTTACCAGATGAGGTAGACCTTATTTCCTTAAAAGTATTTGAAGATTTTTCAATATCTTTAAATCAATAAAATGTATACAAATGAAATGATTTAATAGAATAGCTCTGCTTTTTTCATCGTGTTTCCGTCTAGCGCCATGGACTCGACAGATATGAAAATATTTGGCTCATTTTAACATTTATGGCATCATTTTATTCTTCGATTTTAATGTCGTAGCAGGGTGAAGAATTGATGAACTACTTTCTTTTATGAGGATGTTTTAATACTTGAGGATGTACCCGTTATAGAGAGATAAAAGTAAGGAAATCTTGACCTTATTTGCCTGGAAGTGAGTAGGAAAATTAGGTTTGGGGTGGAAGTCAGTCGGACACGCCCATAAAACTTGTCTTATTGGAGCTATGCTTTTTGTGTCTCCTTAAGCTTAATTTAAAAACATTGCTTTTTCCCCAGTAAACCAACTTGCACACTGAAAAGGTTAAATTTAATGTGAAAGTGTCTATTAATCTCAAGATTAAATTTGCCTGACCTAATATTGATTTGTAATGCATATTGACTTCAGTATGATATTAAAGAACGTTAAGTTGTCCTATGATCAAAATAAAGAAAAAGGAAAACTGAAAATATGTTGGTCATACTTGTGTAAAACACCTGTTTTCACACATTTTAGCACCATAAAATCCTGATTGGTGTCAGAATGTGAGAATTAGCTTGGCTTTGACTTTCAGATGATCCAAGATGGCTGCTGCTTTAGAAGAAACAACTCTGCTGCAAGTCCTTTTTTTTTTTTTTTTTTTCAAGCAGCTCTGAGAAAATGGAGTAGTGCTCTGCTGAGGGAAGCTCGTTGCTGTATCTTATCTCTGCGACCCGTGTGAGGCCCCCCGTGTGCATATGTGGAGACGGAGCAGAGATAGATAGGGCAGTTCAGTCCATCACTGGCCCCTAGCATTTCAACAGACCTTAAATAGTCTCTCTTGTCATGACTCATCTCCAAAACCATTTTCACCAGAGTGTCTGAATTATACTGTGACATTGACAACTGCTAATACTCCTGTTCCTACAAGGCCTGCTTGGGGAGGCTTATGTTTGCTTTAACCCCTGTTGATTAAGTCATTAGTTGTAATGGTTGAATGTAAGAAAACAGTCCAACATAGGAGTAGTCCCAAGCATTCCAGTGTATCTTAAGAGCCCATTTAAGTATATCTGGATTGATTAAGTTGACATTGACAACTACTGGCCTGTCTGAAACCTGATAACTACTAAGAAGTGCCTGCTTGATGTTGAAGGAAAAAAAGGAACCTGGTCAACCCTCATCCAACCCACTTGTGCTTGTCTCTCTTTCTCTTTCTGTATTCGCAGTTCTAAACAGTCCCAACGTGTGTATCAGGAAAACGATATCCTTACACACAATGAGAGAGCGAGAGATCGAACACTAAATGTTCAAACCACGCAAAAACGGTAAAGAGTGATTTGTCTATGGGACATGAGAGGTTTGTGTGCCTGTCTCTCAGATTTCCCCGTAGCTCTCCACTCTCTTGGTCGGTTGTACACCAGAAAAAATGGATCGATAAAGAGTCGAAGCTCTCCGTGCCAAGCGGCTCCTAGTAAATGGATACTTAAACTTTTTTGGGAAGGTAGGGAGGGTGAGATGAGGAAGCCAAATAGGCTTGGTGTTGAAAGTGAGTAATGAAAACTGTGCCTCCTAATGTCCTGTCTAAGTGGATGTCTCTGTGTCCGATGAAGCGTGAAGTTCTCTGTAACCCTAACAAAATGACTATCACTGTGTTCCTGTGGGTTTTAAAAGACCTTCCAACTCACTGTCTTTACTTCTATCCAGCTCAATGGGAAATGAAGACCAGCCGTAAATGCAGTAATTGGAAAGTGTTTATCATAGTCCTGGTAATTGCATGCTGTGTAATAATAGAAAAGGTCGATATACAAGACTTGAAATGCCTCACTCTAACCACAGCAGGTATTTTAAAAAGTTAAAGCTCTTTGTAACCAATTATTTTCACTGCTGATGGATAAAAGCCATCTTAACATACAAGTCATTGAAAAGGAGTGCAATTTTTTAAATTCTGGCTGTGATATGAAAATAGTAAATTTATTTTTACGGTTGTAAAGCATGTACCTGAAAACATTCTGTGAAATTCGCCCATAATGCCTGTGGAAATGTTGCTTCTGATAAATAGTCCAAAGATGCTGTATTCGACAGATTTTTTTTCCCATCTTATGCTGCTGTTCCCACTCCTCCCCCAACCCTGATCCCTGATCTTGATTGTAATGGTTCATGTTTAACTCAATTTTATCACATTCCTCCCTAGGGTTGTTACTATACAACAAATAGTGAGCCCTTTCCCCCATATTCATAGATCATGGATCCTTTGTAATGCACCTAAATACAATTCCTTTGGGTGCCGTGAAAGGTTACAGCGATGCAATAAAATGACAATTAAGACAATAAAATAGTTTCATGTATTTGTTTCTAATTACAGGCAATATTTGCTTTAAGAGGTGTAGATTTTTAAAACTGCATTTGTGTTGTAAGTCTCGGCATACTGTGATAGAGACACGGCTAAAAATGTATTAGAATTAAAGGTCTTCATGAAAAAGGAATTTTTCTTCTCGTACCTTAATACTTTTCTAAAGACCCCAGCATTTGTTTTCAGCTTACATGTGAATTAATTTTCTAAATTTGGTTAGCTCTGTGCCTGAATTTGAAAAAACGTCTTACGAATGTGACATTTTGGTATTTTCTTCTACTTTATAATCTAATGAAGAACCCACAAGGAAAACTAATGTTTTGATACCACTCCTCTCCAAATGTTAAGGGATTCAAAATCAATGCTATAAATTCGACATTTGCATTTCTAATGTCAGCATTTCCATAGTTAACCTCATGAGTCCGATGCCATTTGTTATGGCCTCAAAGAAAATAAAGCTGAAAAGGAGGTACATGAGACTTTATTAGAACTGAATGAAAAATGTCTTTTTAATAGTCACAACTATTACATTATATGCATATTAGAGTACATTACCTCAGGAGGTACATTGAAATATTACTAGCTTATATTGATAATGGCTCCCTGCTTTTAGAGTGCATCAATATGACACCATATATGGCCATTTTTCTCCGGCCTCTTAAAATGGGGAAATAATGGAGAACATTCTGTTCATTCAAGGCCGAAATGTTCTGAACTTAGCGGGTCACCAAACCACTATAAGGAAATAACTACTTATTTAAATGTAGCCAAAGCTACAGCAGGGTCGGAACATAAGTGTTTTTTCTAAATATTTTATGCATTTAATATTTCATTTGTGATGGAGACCATAGAACTGACTAAATTATGTGCTACTTTCTAAACAAAATAAAGTTAAACCATATAGCCTGTTTTATTAAACAGTCCATCCTTGTTGAAACACAGGATATGTAGCTACAGAATTAATACCGGTGTACAAAAGTAAATCCAATCTAAGAAGTTAGAATCTCTGGATCAAAAAAAAAAATCTGGGTGCACATCATTTGTTAACCTTTATGGATTATTCAATCCCAAAAATCTGAAGTGTTCCAATATTTGCTTCTGATTTTGCTTTCAATCTTTAAAAGTGTTCGAAGGCCTGGGTCTGGAATTGATCTCACTAAACATGATTGAATGAGAATGTTTCTAGATTGTGTCCACTGCTGTTCACCTCTCCTCATACGGGTTTGATTGGGAGTGCTGGGTTTTTGTTGCAGCAAAAGTCATCAGCACCCGGTTTCCTCTTGGAGCTCTGGAAAAAATGTCATGGGAGGTGATCTCAGCGTTGCTCTTGCTCAGTACAGTATGTATCCTCTAATATTTCTCGCTGTGCTGTTGCATGACCATCAGTCCTGTAAACTACGGAAACTCCAGAAGCTATTTATTCTCACCATTGAACATTATAAAGAGAATCGATTCTTATTAACATTTAAGCTGCCCACCTAAGGCTGTTTTTTTTTTTTTTTTTCAATCTACAAAATATTTGCTCACGGTGTAAACGCCATTTCAGTTGATTCATTAAATGAAAGCTCCAGCCATGATGTTTGTGGACCTTTTTAAAGCTGTCAAACCACAAGTTCTCATGCTCCAGTTTCTTCTGATTCAACCGTTCTGTTAACAGCTGCCAATGATACTCAAATTCATACAAATGACCGACCAAGAAAAGGAACAACACTGCTGGATCAGATGAGTATTTCTTTCCTTGCTCCGCCTTACCAAAATAAGTTTCACCAAAACAAACTGAGGGGACCATATTTACAGCCAAGATGCTCTCAGATGGGTTGGTCTAGTTCCCTTACATCTCAGATTTCACTGCTGCACCTTTTAGATGTTCTTTTTCCTGTGGAACTGATGTTATAAACAAACGAAAGCCCATTGAATTCAGTCTATTATGTAGGAGAGGTGCCCCCTTAAAAGAAAAATCAAATGCTCATGAATATACCATCCAGTAGTGACGCTGTGAGAACTATCAGCTACAGATTTCTTCTGTTTCTGCCTCTTATCGCCTTGTTTCAGATTAAAACATTCTACTGTTAATATTGATAGTTTTTTCAACTCTGCACTTTGCAAAATGTGATTTTTACCTCTAAACTTTTTAAACATCAAAGCTTCATCTGGCAGTTATGAGGAGCCAGTCCTTTACATCACTCTGGAAGAGGTTTGAATAAGATTTCCTCACTTCAGCCCAATAGAAGGGTCTAAGAAGGAGTGGCTTGTTTTTTTTATCAGCAAACATTAAGGCCATTCTGCATTTTCAGACCTTTATGTTGCCTGATTGGTTCCATTTTAGCCATTTCCTGATTCTGCCATTATGACTTAAATCAGCCTTTTGAAATGAGTTTGAACAGTCAACTAATGTAGTTAGTTTCTACATATATATTCTTTTATATTTTCAGTTATTTCAGTTATGTTTGATCTGAAAGTTAAGGTTACAAAAGAAACAAGGAATCTTGAGCTGAATAGTTCCTCACAGCACTGTAGAACCTAAATATTGGTTATTTCAACTACTTTTCTAACGTTTCTTTTCTTTTTCTTTTTTCCCCCTTTTGTTTTGCCCTCATTACCCCTTAAAATCTTTCCCGTCTTTTTCTTCCCTTGATTATCTACCCGCCGCCCCAACCACTGCTTCCTCCACCACCTATTATCAGATATTCGCCTACGCGTACGGGCCGAGTACCTGGAGCACGAGTCAGCACTGCGTGAGGGCGTCTCTTCAGACAAGCGTCAGCCGCTGGAGCGTCAGTTCGACTTGTTCAGCCGAGCCAGCTTGCTGCTGCGCACCAGAGATCTGGGCTCCATCGTCTGCGACATCAAGTTCACAGAGCTGGACAACCTGGAGGCCTTCTGGGCAGACTACCTGAGCGGGGCGCTGCTGGAGGCCCTCAAGGGGGTCTTCATCACGGACTCCCTGAGGACGGCTGTTGGCTCAGAGGGCGTCCGCCTCCTGATCAGCGTGGATCAGGATGACTATGAGGAAGGGCGAAGGCTGCTGAGAGCCAGGAAGATGATGTCATCGTGCAATGGTGGGGTCACAAAGTCCTGTTAGGCCTAATGATCCAATGAGACTCTTATTCTGTTGTACTATACGATACTTGAAGGAAAGATTAGCTGGGACTAAGGCAGGAGACTGGCGTTCAAGTCGAAGTCAGAAGCACTTTTATGGCCTTTTTTCTTTTGCAGTTGATGAGAAGACCACTAGATGGCAGGAGTAACTATTTTTGTTCATAACACGCCTTTCTGTTTTCAGAGCTGTCTTAAGTAGGAACACAAACATTTATGAGTGAAAGTGGAATAATTATGGATTGGTCTGAATCTGGAGGAGCAGGTACTGCACCTTAAAACTAAACTGGATGAAAAAGGGACTGGCAGACCTGAACATCCTGATCCAGCGGTAAAACTAGAGTTTTTACTAGCTTTATTTAAATCAAATAAAAGAGCAGACTGAATTTAGGTTTAGAAGAAGTGCCGACTTAATGGACCAACCGTATCCATGTCTAAATATTTCTACCATTTTATTTTTGGATTAACTCGGTTCTGGACATTCTCGTGTGCAGTTCCACCACTAACGGTTTGAAAATGACTTATTTAATACTTGAATGCTAGGAAAATATTGAAATATGAAATGGATTAATTATCTCAAATTTGTAAAGCCAAAAAAAACATTTCAGAGTAAAATGGGAGTACTGTGCCTCTGACTTGTGCGTTGAAGTTTGGATCGCCCAGTTTACTCGGGAGAAGATAGATAAGGCTGGGATTCTCTGCCCCGTGCTCCACGATAACCCACCGTATGATTGCTGTGGCCAGTGGATACTTTAGTCATCAGCAGATAACAGCAGTGATTAGGAACAGGTCTCAGCAGACCATGGAAGATTCATCACTGCAACCTTGTCAAGGGGAGCCCTGATAATGTAATGGTGGCTTGTGTCCGGGCTTCTAGCAAGGCCTCAGCAAGTGCTTCTAGCAAGTAAAGCGGAGGACAGTGCGTCAGTCAATAGAAGTGATGTTGGAGAGATCAAAATCAAAAGTGCAGATCCCAGCTCCACTCAGCCCTGCGATGTTGGCCCAGTAGAGTGGCTCACGGACAGCTGTCTACTCACCCTGCTGGAACTAATGCCTGGACTTCACTCATAGAAGACGATCAATAAGGCCTCTCGCTCTTAAGTCCCTTCATACTGGCACGACTTAAGCAGACAGACACTGTCAGGAGCACAAGTGTGCAGGGCAGAGCAGAGACCGGCAGCAGGACAATGAACAGATTTCCATGTTAACTTGTGTTTTTTTTGGTAAAGGAAATTGTGTATGTTTGTATTGTTCACTAATTCAGGGGAACATTGATTTCTTTTGAAGGGTAACTTTTTTTTTTTTGTGGAAATCTTTATATTGAGAATAATTTCTGGTGAAAATTAAAGATTTTGAAAGTCTGATGTTGATTACTATTTCATCTTTTTAGATTTCATTTTCTTAGAATTTTTCATTTCCGACAGATATAACATTTTAGCACAAGTCAGTATATTAAATATCAGCGCATCGTTAATGGGTCATTTCGTTCAGCTTCTTCTGGTCTTTCATGCTTTACACACTACAGCCAGAGTAGACCCTTGGTCTGCCTCATATCGTGAAGAGGTCTGCTGAATACAAATGTCTTAATGTTAAGGGGTTAAAGCGTGCCTGGAAAAAGGATTTTTGGCTTTTGCTCCCATAGAATGGTGCTTTAAAATAGCTGAAATTTAGTAATGCAGGTTATTTTTATTCTTACACCTTTTCATACTCATGCTGTTTCTTATTTCCAAACCAGGACCTGTGGTGTCTAAAGGAAATTCTTCCTTATAATGTAGTCTAAAATGAGTCCTCTTAGATGTTTTTGGCGAAGGACATCAGAACCTACTGGTCAACTTATCACATAGTTAATTTGCTGGCTAACAGCTTGATTAGGCCTCATGCAAAGATTTTTTTAACTGGACCTGTGCTGGTCATGCTTTCAGATGTTAGGCAGCAATGCCACAGTTGGGGTTAGTATAAAAACAAATGAAAAGGGTAATTTCAGCAGCTAGGACCAAGCCTGAAAGACATGCATTTAGGTTTATTGAAGGGACTGAATGATAGGACAGATGAACTGGGTGTGGAGGGTCAGTCTTCAGCGAATGGCTTTCCCCGAAACCACTTAGGACCCAATCCTTCAGGACAAACTAAAGGGTGGGCAAACCAGTACATGTAGACCTCTGGGTAAGCTGGTGTGTTTTTCAGGAGTGCTCCAGACTCCAACTCAGCCAAATATTGACTTCACTCATTGGGAAGGATCTATTGTAAAGCATGATACCATGGGCCTGTTTCCCTTTCATAAATTGATTTTTAAAGACATTTTTAGGTACTGGCGACCTGTCCAGGGTGTACCCTGCCTCTCGCCCATTGACAGCTGGAGATAGGCAGCAGCACCCCCTCGCGACCCCACTTGGGAAAAAAGTGGCTCGTTTAGAGTTTTTTTTAGCAGATGACTCCTTAGCATTTGGCATAATAAGTAAATGAATGGTTCACCAGATCCTTCATTACACTAAGGCTAAAGCATTAAGCAGAAAACATAGAGGGAACCTGTTGGAGGAGCTGAAGAGAGCATCAAGCTCTGTGTGAAGATAAAACTATGTGCTGTCTGTTTCTGGATTGGATTTAATGTAAATAAGGAAATTGTGCTACTGCAATAAAAGATTTAATGATATTTTCATATTGCCTTTATTGCAAAGCAGTATCACATGCTTGTGTCTGGGTAAAATAAAGGTTCTTATCACTAAGATTTTTCTTTGAAAATGACTAAAGTATTTGATGGCCTAAAAGTCGATGAAGCGGAAAAGAACTGCTTGAGACTGACTTATTGTAGATGGTCTCCAGAATCATAATCCTTGCATTTGAAGATAAAATTAAATAAACCTTTTTTTATATACAGGTGCTGGTCATAAAATTAGAATATCATGAAAAAGTAGATTGATTTCAGTAATTCCATTTAAAAAGTGAAACTTGTATATTATATTCATACATTACATACAAACTCATATATTTCAGATGTTTATTTTGTTTAATTTTGATGATTACAAATGACAACAAATGAAAATCTCAAATTCATCATATCAGAAAATTAGAATATTACTGAAGACCAATAAAAACAAAGGATTTATAGAAATGTTGGCCAACTGAAAAGTATGAACATGAAAAGTATGAGCATGTACAGCACTCAGTATTTAGTTGGGCCTCCTTTGGCCTGTATTACTGCAGCAATGCGGCGTGGCATGGAGTCGATCAGTCTGTGGCACTGCTCAGGTGTTATGATAGCCCAGGTTGCTCTAATAGTGGCTTTTAGCTCTTCTGAATTGTTGGGTCTGGTGTATTGCATCTTCTTCTTCACAATACCCCATAGATTTTCTATGGGGTTAAGGTCAGGAGAGTTTGCTGGCCAATTAAGAACAGGGATACCATGGTCCTTCAACCAGGTACTGGTAGCTTTGGCACTGTGTGCAGGTGCCAAGTCCTGTTGGAAAATGAAATCTGCATCTCCAAAAAGTTGGTCAGCTGCAGGAAGCATGAAGTGCTCTAAAACTTCCTGGTATGTGGCTGCGTTGACCCTGGACCTCAGAAAACACAATGGACCAACACCAGCAGATGACATGGCACCCCAAACCATCACTGACTGTGGAAACTTTACACTGGACTTCAAGCAACGTGGATGAAGTGCCTCTCTTCTTTTCCTCCAGACTCTGGGACCTTGATTTCCAAAGGAAATGCAAAATTTACTTTCATCAGAGAACATGACTTTGGACCACTCACCAGCAGTCCAGTCCTGTTTCTCTTTAGCCCAGGCAAGACGCTTCTGACGCTGTCTGTGGTTCAAGAGTGGCTTGACACAAGGAATGCGACAGCAGAAACCCATGTCTTTCATACGTCTGTGTGTGGTGGTTCTTGAAGCACTCACTCCAGCTGCAGTCCACTCTTTGTGAATCTCCCCCACATTTTTGAATGGGTTTTGTTTCACAATCCTCTCCAGGGTGCGGTTATCTCTCTTGCTTGTACACTTTTTTCGACCACATCTTTTCCTTCCCTTCGCCTCTCTATTAATGTGCTTGGACACTGAGCTCTGTGAACAGCCAGCCTCTTTAGCGATGACCTTTTGTGTCTTGCCCTCCTTGTGCAAGGTGTCGATGGTCGTCTTTTGGACAACTGTCAAGTCAGCAGTCTTCCCCATGATTGTGTAGCCTATAGAACTAGACTGAAAGACCATTTAAAGGCTTTTGCAGGTGGTTTGAGTTAATTAGCTGATTAGAGTGTGGCACCAGGGGCCATCAATTTTGAACCTTTTCACAATATTCTAATTTTCTGATATGATGAATTTGAGATTTTCATTTGTTGTCATTTGTAATCATCAAAATTAAACAAAATAAACATCTGAAATATATGAGTTTGTATGTAATGTATGAATATAATATACAAGTTTCACTTTTTAAATGGAATTACTGAAATCAATCTACTTTTTCATGATATTCTAATTTTATGACCAGCACCTGTATATAACTGGCATTTATAAACACTATACCAGGCCGTGGTAAAGATGCCACCATTGTTTTTTAAGCTGCCATCATCCAGAGACTTTCTTATTGTCCAAATGTAGTTCTCCTATCGACCAGCCCCCATGGTAATGGGGCCCAACCCTCTGGGAGAAAACCTGATGGCGTGTTTTCTACTCTGTTTGGAGTATGCTTTGTTTGATGGCCAGCTCTTCTGCCCTGGGCTTGCCTTGGGGAAAGCCTTCTTCTTATAGAAAGCCCAGTTTTCACCCGCCCAGCCTCAAAGCGGAGAGCAGTGAAGTGATGCCCACAGGTAGATTTAGGCACTTTCTCTGAGAATCCAACAAAACTACAGAGAAATGGCTCAAATGTTACTGTGATGTTCTTCCTCAGAACTCTCTTTCTTCGATGTCCTTGACAATACGAGATACTTTCTTAGTTAAAAAAGATGCCAAACACTCAAAGAACATGATATTTGAGCAACCAAAAACTTAATTTCGGTGAGATTTTATGTAATGGGCCTCCATATTTGAAGATGATACATTATTTTAAAGTGGAATCAGTATTATTTATTTTGATCTTAGTTCAAAATAAAAATATGAAAAATGAGGTGTGCATTGGACTTCGGTCCCTCTGATTCAACACTTTGTCAATCCACTTTTCGCTGTTGGTTTTGGGGAATGTGTGCTTTTTGCCCTCCCCCCAATCATGATGCTGTCACCATGATGTTTCAGGGTATGCTCAGCATTGAGTGCATTTAGCTTTGTGCAGCTTATTTCTTTTTCCCCCCCCAAAAGTTGATATTTTTGACCATATGCGGAAAAAGATCATCTCTCTCTGGCTTCCCTTTGGTGTCTCAGTCACCCCTCCTGCTAAACAGAGGACAGAGTCCAGTGTTCATAGCAGGCACCGAGATAAAATAAGTTTTGCTTTTTCTTTAAATTGTTATAGACTAACATCATTGTCCATTGGGAGACTAGCCAGATTCTTGGTCACTAACAGGCAATATTAATAACCCAACTGTGGTTCCTTGTTTGTAGTTTGCAGCTTCTTACTTAAAAGTCTACATTCCCTTAAAATGCCATGTTTTTATAAAATGGGGAAAAAACTAATTTAAGATGTTTTTAGCTGCAGGGAGACATTTATCCTCAACAATTCAACAGAAAAACCTTCAAATTTCTTTGGCAGTATGTGGAAAAAATAGAAAATACCTACAATAGATTGTAAACAGATTATAATTCAGTTTTTCAGCTTTCAGTCTGTTTGAGCTCATACCAACCCAAGTAAATGTTTTGGGGTTTTTCCTGACATTTTCACATTTGAATCCTCTAGCTAAGGCCATTGTTTGTAAACTAATTGCCAAGGATAACATTGATGTCATCCAAAGGCATCTATCCGGAGAAAGTTAAACAAGGTTTCTCAGAACTGTATAAAGTCTCAAACTTTGATAGCAGTGGTAAAAACTAAAATGTAGAAAGTTGTCATGGAGGCTTGTCTAGAGACCAACATCTACACTAGAGAAGCTGCAGGATTTAGAGCACAGACTTATTCTGTTCCACACTTCATTACAGGTGATCTGGATATGAATGATAAGGGTGTTTAATTTAAAGAAATAAAACATCCTTATCATTATCAGGACCTCGCTAAAACTTTGACAATGTATTATGGTCGAATGAAACCAAATTTTAGGTCTTAGGCCACAATTTGAAATGGAATGTTGGTATGAAAACATGCTACAGTGAGACTTAGTGGCAGCATCATACAAATCATTTCTGTTTTCAAATGGACTTGGTTTTGCTTTATTTTTGATCAGTTTAGACAAAATAATTACCAAATTCTTGTCAGTTTTTACACACAAAAATTATGCATCATTTTTGTACATCTACTTAAAGGCATAGTGGAGGAGACCCGCCCTCTCCACTTCAAAAAAAAGAAATTTGAGAGCGTGCACAATCCCATTTCTCCTCGTGCACGCTCTGTTTAAAAGTTGCTGTTTGCATCGCTTTTTTACTTTCCAAAAGAAGATTTGCAATTTTTCCGTTATGTCAGACTCACCACTGGTAAGTGAAAATGGGGATGAACACGTATCACCATAATGATTGACAATTAGGAGGACCACTTATTTTGATGATCCACCTGGAAAAAGAAAATCCTCCACTATAACTTTACTTGGTTATAAATGTTTCATGCCCTGCCCTGCTTACAGGAAACAATTGTGTAAAAGTAACTAAATATCTAAATATTCTTAAGTAGAGAAAATTATATATTTTTTCAGTTTACCTGAAACCTACAAGTTTGTAGAACAGTTTCAGTGCCACTATTCCTGAATCAAGACTGGATGGAGAATACAGAAAGAAATTGGGGGGAAAAAACTCAAATTTTCACTTTACTTGACCTATCTCTAAGGAATAACTCGAAATAAACTACATAAAGCAATCTTACCTTTTTTAAGTATCACATCTCACTGAACATTTGCTGAAGTGAATGTTCCCCATGTTACTCGTACCGATTCAAAGAGAGACATCAGAGATGGTTTTGTGCTCTGTGGTGCAAATTGTATTGAGGTACAAAAACCTAGATGTAATGTAGCTTTGTGTGGCAGGGGGGCTGCTCATCATTCTCTTGTAGACTGTGTACCTCTGTCCGCAGGTGTCCCTCCAAATGTCTTGATTGGATGGAGACTCGAGTCATCTCGCGGTAACTGAGGCCTAAATCAGCCCCACTATCGAAACATGTCATCTAAAGCTGATAGACACTATAGGCCTGCCGGAGCTGCTCTCACTGTATGTATACCCTGAAGCCTATTGTACATCCCTCTGATCGGTTGGAGAAACATTTTGCTTTTTTTTTATTTCAGCAAAAAATAAAAAATAAATTAGATGAGATCCTTTTGACAGCCTGTCCTTATATTTCTAGTGTGTTTGGTTGTCAGAAGCTTCAGGTGCCGTGCAGCTGTGTAACATGTGGCACTTCGTAGAAAGGGATATAAATAAAAGTTGTTCGGTATGTTTACCTGTTTTAGTGAGTAAATAAATGCAGACTCAAGTGAGTTTCTAGTCTCTGCTAGAGCTAGACCCTTATATGATCACCATGGTAGTATATTTACATTAGCATCTGTCCTCTAACATGTATTGTTTCAGAGTATTTTGGTTAGTTTTTAATGCTCTATATGTCATGATGCCCACCCTTTTGTGTTTTACTTATTTTGACTCACCTTATTTCCGTTTCGTCCTGTTTTATTTAAGCCCGTTTATTCTGTTGCATCCTTGTGAATTCCTCTGTCAGCTTCCTGAGTGTCTTTGTTTCTGTTCGGTTTATCAAAATATATCCATTAAAGATGCTCCTGCCGCTGTCCTGTTGCCACTTTAGTCCATCTCTACAAACCGTGACACTGCATGCATTGTTTAGCAGCTGAATTTATCTCTGGCACCATACTCTGAAAGAAAATGTTTTTCCCTTTTTTGTTATCAGGTAAAATTTGTTTTTGTAGGTCTAAAAAAAATCTCATGAGGTCGATTGAAAGTGACATTTAAAAATAAGAAACAACCCTTGGCATGCTTGGTGGATTTGAATGGCTCTTTACTATTATTACATTTAAATAATTTACATAGAACCGGATAGGTTAGATTTGTTTAAACTGTTCTGATACACAATTCCCGAGCTGTGCATGGGTGGTTCTAGACAGGGGACCAACAGGGGCCAGCTAATACGACCCCCTGCTATGGCCCCATGTACTGAAGACATAATACAAAATACATTTCTCAGGATATCTGCTGGCACAGAAAACAAAACTAATTGCTTTTCAGACCACTCTAG
Organism: Cyprinodon tularosa; assembly: GCF_016077235.1. Lineage (NCBI taxonomy): Eukaryota > Metazoa > Chordata > Actinopteri > Cyprinodontiformes > Cyprinodontidae > Cyprinodon > Cyprinodon tularosa. Next base: position 901,286 of record NW_024038733.1, on the reverse strand, counting down.
CACTTTTATTTCAAAAAAGCGCCTACTGCCAAATCTAGTGACTTTTTTTTTCTGCTACTTGAGACTTTGGAGACAAAATATAAAAGCACCGAAGGGGTAACCCTTCCCTCAGCTCTCCTCTATCTTGTCTGCTGTCATGATTCATGCAGCTTTTATTTCATACAAGTGAAAATTCGAGAACAGATAAGCAGATAATGTCTGTTCTTTTCACTTCTCTACAATGAAAAACAAGGATTGGGTTATTTACTTTTCCCATCACCTTTTTGGAAACACAGGAAGGAGCAATCAGCTAAGTTAGAACTGGCTTAGTGATTGAAAAAAATCTTTGATTCCTTTGGAGACAGCATTAAAAGTCAGATGAGCAAGAGAAGAGGTAAGAAGAGAGGGAATAAAGGTAGAACAAATAATTTGTCTATTCTATAAAAAATTCTGTATAATGGGTCTGTTTTATGTGTTGTCTTCTCATTTCACAGGGCCCCCTGCCTGTCTTTGCCTAGGGCCCCAAATTTCTTAAATCCGCCCCTGACTCTGACCCAATCATCCAGCCATCAGCTTTGGTCACTTCGGTGCATCTAAATATTAGCTTTGAGAACAAGATAGCAGATTTTAAATCAACCAACTACGTATATCCATTCATCATATTCCTGCTCCTCCTTTCAGAGTCACAGTGTCTATCTCCATGAAGCAGGACTTCAGACACACTGCTTACAGTCAGGGTGTGCTTCATAGAGCAAATAAAGGAAACTTAATGCAGGGAAACCTTAGGCTGCAGCTATAACCCAGAATTTACTATGTGCCCTCTTACTACGGCAGTGTTTACAACTGCACCACGATGCAGTCCCACCCCGAAGATGATCATTATTAACTAACTAACCAGAACCCAGAATGCTACATCTAACTAGAATAGTTTGGTTTCAAACAACCTGCTACCACATGATTATAGATTCTTCTAAATTTATTTAAAATGCAAGTTAGTACGTAGTACATGCGTCATTTTCCCTTTATTTTTTATAGAATTAAAGCTAAGTATTATCTGCAGATGACAAACATAATCCCCTTGATCTTGTTACATTTTGACTACCAGAGGTTGGTGGTAGTATTCTAGTTATCTGATCAGGCGGAAGTACTTTGTTTGGCCTGTAGGTGGCAGCATATCGATTCATGATGTATTTGTGGAGGCCTCATATTCAAAACAGTGAAGCTCTGCTGAATATCCTTTAGTAGGAAGTTTAGCAGCTGAAACATGACATTTTAGAAACGTGCAGCTTTGACTGGGTTTAATCATTTGTTTTCTGAAAAGGCGGATCTATTAGCTCATTAGACATTAAACACATGAGGGTACAGATCTAAAAGTCAGGATCCTAAACATTAAAGGTGCAGACATATAACTCATCCCAATACCGCTGATGATCTAAGACATGGCTTCACCCCCCACCAACACCTCACAAATGACCGTCTCCTCTTCATCCTCTCTTCTTTCTCACTGTCACGCACGCGCATCTTTCTCCTCACCAGCATCACAGCCCCCGGGTCGCTATGGAAACCGCTTAGATACACGCATCGAGGGTGAGAGATGGAGAGCAAGGAAGGAAAAGGGGGGCAACATAAAAGGTTAGGGTGTCACCAAAGCCTCCCCCCCAGTTTAAAGCTGAACCCCCCCAATCCAGACCCGCGTCCCACACAGTCCCTGCCCCGGCCCCCCTTTCACCTACCTCTGCGCCTCTCCCCCAGCTCTATCCGCTCTCCATCCCTCCTCTTGTCCAGAAAGGCTGCACGCGTGGCGGGGATGGAGACGTTCACCGATGGAAGCGCTGGTAAATTTTCCTCACCTATAAAAACAAACTAACAAGAAGATTGTTCTGATATGGGGTGGGGATCCATGCAGCACATATCCATCTCCCCCCTTTACTCTCTTTCACCTTTTCAACCCTCTGCCTTGTTCTGTATAGTCTGATCAAAAGGAGAAAGATTTAAGCCTATAACTTTCCTGCTTGTGGAGAAGGGAGTAATGACATGATGGTTTCTGTGTGTGTGTGGCGCTGCATTTTTTCTTTGTTATTGATTAGTAAGAAATTAATTCACCGGGGCAACCCTCTGACTGTTCTGACTCTCCCTCAGCCCCTCTCTCTCATGCATCCTCCCTTGCTCCTTTGCTCCGGACGAATGACGTCGAGTCCTTCTGCCTGCTCTACATGTTGTATAATATCGCGGGAATATTTGATTCTGGAGGCGCTGTGAGGCATGCATCTGCAGGTCATGCATTTGCAGGTCATGCATCTGCAGGTCATGCATTTGCAGGTCATGCATCTGCAGGTCACGCATCTGCAGTTCATGCATCTGCAGGTTTTGCTCATGAAGGTGTTGCGCATATGTGCGTCTAATGAGTTAAATTGCTCTTCATATTAGAATATCTGCGCCCTTTAAAAAAAATCCCTCATCTTAGTCAATTTCCAGCATTTTTGCGCTCTGTTCTTGCGCCGATTCCTTTACTGTGCGATCTGCAGAAGCAACATTTTCAATTGAGAATATCCCATAAGGTCTCCGTTGACAGGCAGATTCACCTGCTCCGAGGGCTTCTTAATCAATGTGGTCGATATTTGCTCCCGACGTCCGCAGATCGCAACAATACCACCTCAGGATGTGGGGAGCTTATGCGCCGCCGAAAGGAAATCGATGGACAGACCGAGTTAATTATGGGAAAATCAATTAAAAGGAGGGGAACCGAGGGGCTTTATAAGCCCGAGAAAGGAGCGCTGAGCAGCAGAGGAGCCGGTGAGAGGGCAGCAGTCCTGCCGCTGCGCTCCTCTCTCTGCGCGGCTGCAGCGCAAAGGCTCCTCATCCTCCACAAAGCTGAAATACCTAAATAGCCTACAGTTATATAGTGGCAACTTTTTTTTAATTAATATTATTTTATCTAGTCCTACTCAAAGATTAGGCCTAAAAGCAACGCCTCACTATTTTTGTTCTTTTTTACTAATTCTATTCGCAGAAATATTTTTGCACACTTGACCTTTCCTCGTCATAAGATACGCAGGAAAACGCTCCCTATAGGTAATGTTGCCATGAACTTCATTTGTTTAATACTAAGATATTATAGCATTTATAACATAAGATTTATAACATTTATAAGAGATTAAATAATCAGTTAAAAAAGAGAGAGATGCCATTCTGCTACTGATACTGGTCTGACTGGTTTCTGGGTGTGAACTCACCAAGTTTCCAGTTTCCAGCTCTTTTTCAATGACGCACAATAATTGTGACAGCAGGCCGATTACTTTAAAGATTAAATGGTATTATTATGTTTATTACACTAACACATTGTGTTTATGAATTCAATTAATTCACCGAAGTTTCAGAAGTTTATTTTAAATACATGACAGAGAATTCATAAAACAACCAAAAAAAAAGGATTAAAAGAAGGGAAACTGTTTCTTATTTTGACATTTAAAGCGTTTTCTCATCTAAATTGGATATCAGACGGAAAATCACCTCATGTTCGCCGTTAATACTCTGAAATATACTATTCTTCTTTATAATGAAAGTTTTTTTAGAGAATTATAAACACCCAAAATAAAAACATAAACCAAATAATTTCAATTATTACTAAATGCCTCCCTAAATCCAAAATAAGATGAATTTTAATTTATTTTATTCATACAGCGCAAATTAGCACCTGTTTAATTTACCGTTTCAATCTAATCAATATTAAACACATTTAAGGTATATTCTGATTTTAATGGATTTTAAAAAGAAATTAATTATTTTTTGCTGCTATAGTTGATTTAACAATTGTTTAAAACTTCTTGACCTTAATGTGTGTGTTCTAGCTTTTAAAAGTTTTTAAATTTGTTTTCTTTCTAATGCAAAAAAAAAAAACCCCTCAAAAGCAGATTTAAATTCAAATTAATTAATTTTCAGCTTATAGGAAATAAAACGCAACTGATTGATTGTTTGCATATTACACTCTAAATGATTACTAATTATATTTTACTCTATATTTTACTTTTTAAATGTTTTCTTCTCTCATCGGTTTATTTTGATATTATATTGTACTTGTAAATATGTAAATCTGATTGCAGATTGTTTTGCATGTGGTTATTTTAAAGAAGCGTTGATCTTTTTAAATCTTCCTTTAAAGAATGTTTGAGGCTCCTCTTTTTTGGAGGTCATAGGCCTGTATGCATATTATTCAAATAAAACCAATCACTTGACTAAAAAAAGAGATTTTGAGATATGTTTTACTACTTAATTAAGTTTATAAATGTTATATTTTGTCTCACCTTTTTACATATCCATTTTTTAAGTAGCCAATTTTTTTTATGGTTTTTCCATATTCAAAGTTAAGATAAATTATTTGGGGGTTTTTTTCTGTTCATAAACCCTATGATAATTTTAATTCTTCCAGTCACTAATATTTATGGGGTGAATGATCCCAGCTGACCATCATTAACATGTGTAGACTCCTTAGATAATTCAGCTAAATCTGTTTTGTTTTTTAGATATAAGGCCAAACCTACTGACTGGAATGAACATCTTTGCTTGTTTAGCACATTATTTAAAAAGTGGTTCAAAATTATTATTGTCTATTATTAAATTATTACTGACTATTATTAAATCAGTAATGCCCGTAGATAATTATTTAAACTTTAATTCATTGAATCCATAATAGACACATTTGTGTCTATTCCAGAATAGTACAGGAAAATAAAAGCACAGTAGAATTTTCTAACAAATAATAATTCCCTAATTCTGCATTTTTCTACACGGAGAGTTTTCCAGGACAAACTGGTCACGTTATCGATGATCAGGAAGGGGTCGGTTTGACTCTGCAGGCTTCCTCAGATCATGGTGCTGCTGTTCCTGACTCCTTATCTTCTTTAAACACACCATCACAGCCCAACTCGCTCATTTTATGGTTAATTTAAAAGTGTCTGCTGCTGTGTTCAAAATCTCCTTGTTAAAACACATTTATTGGCTCCGTTTTGATGTGATAAAGAAGCATCCCTTCTGTTAAGGTTTTAGGATTAAATAAAAATGTTTTCCATCCTCTTCTGTTTTTTTGTTGCTTGCCATTTTCAGTCGGTATCAAGCACCACGGCCCATATATTCGAAATTAATCCATTTTCTGTTCACGGCTCTTCTCCCCAAATGGTGCTGGCGGCTCTCCATGTCCCGGTGCACAATGAGCTAATGACCTGCAGGTCAAAGGTCGCCTGGCCAGTTCCTCAATTAAGGCGGGGAGATTGCAGTTGCACACCAAGTCGCCTTTATATTTCTGACAAGAAGGAGCCATTAGTGACTAACAAACAAAATACATTAATAGAAAACGTTCTATAAATTATATTTTATTAGCTGTTATTCTTGTGCCTTGTTTCTATAGGCCCTTATGAGTTTATTTTCATATTAACTGTCAAAGTTTAAACTTTTTTTATATTTAAGACCCCTGATTTTTATTCAGTTTTATGGATAAATAAACTTTGATATGCTTGCAGTGTATTCATTTGATTTTTAATGTTACTTTTAAAGCATTGTGCTTCAGCCAAAAATGGCAGATATTAGACTGCAGCCATTGATCATATATTCTCAAAAGGCAGCTATCAGGAAAAAACAAAGCTCTTTATAATATTTTGAAGTGTGTGTGTGTGTGTGTGTGTGCAGATTGTTCTGCACTGTGGTGTATAGATTTCATCTAATAATTTTGCTGTTGTTGTTTGATATAATTTAAGAGCAATTCCTAATCACCATTACATTAATAAAGTGAAAGCAGGTGGAAGGATTGTTCATGCAGGTGTGCAGGTATATGTCAGTTTGTCTGTCCGTCTAAACCCATCTGAACCGCAGCAGTTGCACAGACGGTGGGTTTCAGCAACACAGACAGGTCTGCAATAAGTGACAAAAGAGGTGATAAATTGATCAAAAATGACCACAATGAAACGGGGCTCTTGTGAGGCTACACATGTCCATTATGGGAGTGTGTCTGCAGGGTTTGTGGTTGGAATACATCAAGGTTCTCCGGGTCAGAGGTGAGCTTCATCCCAGACTGATGACCCTGTAGACAGACTGACCTCTGAGGGGTCTAACAGCTGGGGGAGGAGGCCTCACACTGGACCAGGCAGGGGGGAGAGATGAATGGTATGAGAGGGGTAGATAAAGAAGAGAAAACTGAAATAAAAGTTAGAGCATAGATCTGGAACTAGCTAAAGGAAGAAGCAAAGGTGCATGGTAACAACATCGGACAAAGATGTTTCCTTGTGTTTTTTATTTTCTCGGCTCTCTCTTGAAGCAGTGAATTAACACCTGACCCCTGCCTTTGACCCTACCCCCTCCATCCAACGACCCCCTCCATCCAACGACCCCCTCCAGATTAGCAAATATGGTCTATCTGGCCTGAACACACACTCATGCACACATGAATCTACCAACAGCAACAGTCAATGACAGTCAAATGTTTAAACTAACATGCTAATTCAGGGTGTGAATATGACAGCAAGCACCTTACATCCTATCAGTAGCTCACATTGAATTCTACCGCGTAGATCTTCGCTGTCTCAGTGCTTGTCACCCTAATGGTCAGTCTGTAACGGCTATCTAACCCCCCCACAACCCACACACCTACACAGACCTTCATCCATTTTACCTGCAGTATATAGTTTGCAGCTGTTCTTACGGATGCAGCTGAGGACAGGGGGCACGTCTCCACGTCTCCACTCTGCTAAGCTACGACTAATATCTGGAAATTTAGATTTTTATAAAAGATGTTTTGAGTCTGTTTATGCAAAGCGATTAGAGCAAATTTAAAGTGGAGTGTAAATAAACCTCCAACGCAAATCTATGGCTGCAAGCTGCGACACCGTGGGCTGGGGACTACTAGGGATTGCTGCAAAGTCACATAACTCAATGCAATCCATGGTCTTCCTTGAAGTAAAAGCATGTTATCAGTGGGCATTTTAACCATATAATGTCAAACTTCCAGTTTCTCAAACATGGATTTCAATGTGCTTTTCTTAACAAAGTTGTTTCTGTCCTCAGTAACAGGGGTTTATTGAATTTTATACCTGTGCCATGCTTGCTAATGAGGAGAGATTGCTGCAGGGTCACATAGCTTAATTCAATAATCTCAGGCCTCTTTGAATAGACAACTTTTAACCCCCTGGTATCTTTACCTTATGTCAAAACGTTTACATTTTGATATACATGTATAAATGTATCTTTATATATACAACAATATTCATATCTTCAGCTGTGGTGTGGAGATGCTGAAAGTACTTAAGTAATCTTCATTCAGGTTTAAGAAGCGATAGAACATAAAGTTTTTTCCAAGAGCATTAAAGGAAATTAAATTTAAAAAAGAAACAAACTATTTCAAAATTAATTTTAGTCAGATAACGTTTGTCATAAAACTGAGTTTTAGTTAATTTTAAATAGGAAAGCAGCTGAAAATCATTTGCAACTTTAGAAACGGGAGTTTCTTTAGACATTTCATTTAGCAGCATTTTTAGTAGCATGTCAGTTAATTATAGTTTGTTTTTTATTTTTTTTTACTGTTTTTGCTAATATTAGTGTGAAAATGTGCGGGTCTCTATTACCTCCATGGGGACGTATAGTTAATCTTTATCTTGTGGGTTTGTGCATCGGCTGTTCTCAGTACATTGAAATCTAATATTGAATTGCACTATATATGTGAAAATAAAACTGCATTATGGTAAATCCTTAAATCCAAATGTGAATAGGCTCAAAGCAAACTAAATTAATTTGAGTAAAGTGTTTACACATATGCATGTTGTAATTAATAATCTATAACTCCCATACATAATAATGCCACAGCATCTGTATTCGGATTACAGAACTAAACCAAAAAGAACAACAGATGTGAGGGTTACTAAAATATTTCTGTTAAGGTAAAACATCCATTTAGTGACTGAACAACAGACGTTTCAAATAATATATTTATTGTGTTTGGAATGAATGAATAAACTCTTCATTTTAAACATATATTCAATCAATCAATAAGGATTAGAAAGTTACTTCAAAACTTTCAGATTTACATAAAAGTAAAAAAAAAATAAAGAAAGTTAAATTAGGAAACTGTTAGGTTAAATCTACAGCATTAGAAGGAATGCTGAGTAGCTTTTAAAAATAGCAGATTCAAAGAAATGTAGATTATGAAAAATGATTAGAAATAATAATCATAGAATAAAACATGCATATCCCACCTGTATATGAGGAAAAACAGATTACATTCTGATTATTAAAAACCCCTATGGGACTTATCCAGTACTTAATTTAACAAATTTGTATACTATATTTTAATAAATATCAGGATTATCAAAGTCAAACTTTGATTGTATTGTTTCATGATCAGGAAAACTGGAACTGAATCAGTCTATATGATCTGAATCGGAACCAACTTATCGATTAAGTTTATGCAGATCAGCAGGTAATTTGACTTCACTGTCAGTTTTCAGACATTTAAATATGAATAAATACATTTGCGTAAAAAATATTCTATAATATAAATATAAAATACCGACTTAGTTCTGCATATAAATGTATGTTTGTTTCAAGGGCTATGAAATATTATCTAAATAAACAAAATAAATTCACTTTTTTAAATAAATAATTTGCAATAAACATAAAACACTCTCTTATAATGAGAATTTGCTTTCATTCTAATGCAGGCAAATATACATTGCAGCAATTTTAAATTCACAGCTTAAAGGGGTAACAATAAAATAAACAGGACAAAGTAAAATCAAAGAGCAATATTATTAAAGATTCTGCATATCAGTGTAAATCTAGAGGTTAAAACATCTGAGTTAACTTTAACTCAGACCTTACCTTTACAGTATCTGCCACATCTTTTATGTATGCAAGGTTTTATGTTATCACTTATGCAATAATACAGATTTTAGAGTTTGGTAAAACCCAAAGTAAAAGACTAGTAGAAGATTTTGAGTTATCTAGACCTGATTTCTGCAGTTCTCTCATTGCTGGTCGGCCAAAGAAAGCTATTGCGACTTTCCTAGGCGTTTAAAGACCGCTGCCAGAAATTTTACCCTGGTAGCAGAAAGCCATTCACCTCATCACTGAAATCCCTCCACTCTGGCATCCTGTGGCTTTGGTTTTATTTTGGGATTATACTGCTTGTTTTTTTTTTTAATGTCTTTAGTCTTAAAAACAGCCTATATCTTTGTTATCTGATATTCAAATATGCTCCACCTGGATTTTTAGGCTCATTGTATTTTATAAAGCCTCAGACAAAGAGTGGAGAAGCTGCTTCAGTTATTATGGTTAACTAAAGCTTGGGGATGTTTTCCCAGAGGAACTGCTGATACTTTTTATTATTCTAACTTTATTTTAAATTTATTGTCTTTAAATTTAGTATTTTTGCCTTTATAATATCTGTCTTTTATTTGCTATGCAATTTATTTTTCCCCTTTTCTGCAGTAGGCTTCATAAAATATTTTTTTTTAAAATCCAAATTGATTAGTTATAGGATTTAAAATGATTGTATTTAGGAGTTTTTATTTATGTTAGTGTTTTAGTGTAGCACCATCGGTTTTGTTTTTCTTCTTGCCAAATTTCCACACTTTTGACTTTATTTAATGAGCAATTAATGAGTCAACTAATTTCAAACTAAAATATAAGATGAGAAGATGTCTTAAGATAATATGCTAAAGCTGGTAGGATTAAGTTTTAAGCACCATTTTATTTTAATGATAATAATTTCATAATAGACATATATTTTTCATTTGTTGTTTTTTTTTTTTTAGATTCCTTGCTTGGTTTTCTTTAACGACCTGAGCAGAAAACCAAAACTGAGACCAAATGTTTCCACTTGAACTTGAACCAGACCTTCTCCATTAGAATAGCTTGATCAATTAATTGTATTTGACAAATAATCAATAAGATGATATTGGTTCATTCTTATGTGAACCAGTAAACATTTTCTCCCCAGTATCTTCAGATATTTGTAGGTTTTATCTGTGGTGGTCAAAGGCAGGATTTGCTCAGCTTGTGTTTTTTGACAGTTTAGTGGCTCATGGTACCCACTGAGCATCTCAGGACCGCATCCTCCCCCTCCTCATCCCTCAGCCCCCTCTGGGCTATTGTCCTGGATTGATGGCCGCTCTGGCCGATAGGTGAGGAGGGGAAAGGAGGGGAGAGGAAGGTTGGGGGAGGGGGGCAGTCTGGTCAGCAGAGATTGTAGTGCCCTCCCTCTGCCTGTGAGCGTCAGCAGAGAGCAGACAGATATCTAACTTGATTAGGTTTCCTACCTATCTTCCCACTGTCTCAGACAGAGGAGGATGGTGGCATAGAGAGAAGGGGGTGAGGCGGGGGGGTGGCAGCGGGAAGTTGCCCAGAGGAGAGAAAGTACAACAGAAAAAGCAAGAAAAACACATCTTTTTATCCCTCCTCTCTCTGTCAAAAGCCCCTGTACAGTTTCCTCTGGCTGTGTCTCTCATTCTGCAGTTTTTTTTCTGCTGCTCTATCCCACCTGCCTCTCACTTTGTCCCACTCTCACATCCAGACCTCTAATCCTCCTCCGTTTACCTCACACTCATTCCCTAATCCCAAATCTCCCACCCCTCTTTTTTCTTACTCCAAGTTCTTCTCTGTTTCTCACCTGCACCCTGATCTTTCTTTCTATCACATCCGAACATGCTACTTCTCACCACAACCCCGTCAGACACTCCAGGTGACTGCAGCACACCTTATTTTCTCTTCTTCATCTCTCAGTGTATGTGTGGCCAATTCTGTCACCGACTCCTCTTTATTTTTGATCATCTCATGACTTTTTTCTAAAAATTGTTCATCCGTGTAAATTTTGAAATGATATAATTTGCTTTTATATGGTTTATACTTTTGCACACTGCACTGGTTTATCTTCCTGTCCTGAGCAAGATCCCACCAGTTTGGGTCATTTCAGGCATTTTGTTGGATTTCATCAATTTTCTGTGATTTAGTCTTTTCAGCTCATCGGGCTCCTCTGTGCTTAAACGAACTCTGAAATATATAACGCCATATCTAAGAAGTAGATATAATAATCTTTGCTCCTAGGTTGTTTGTACTTTTCACTTGCATGGGGACAGATTTTGTTTGCAGAGGAACATTATTTTAAACATTATACAGATTAAAGTAATGTTTTGGGTTTTTTTTGGTTGCCTTTTTCTCTTTTTTTCATTCTGTTGGGCCTTCTAACCCTAACATCTGAGTCATTCAGTGATAAAAAGCCTCCTAATATCATGGGACCAGTTTCATACTTGCAAATAACAGAGAGCAAAGTAGAAAAGCAATATTAAATCTGATTTTTAAGCACTTTGTTCAGATCAGTGTCACAAAGAAACAATTTATTTCTATTTCTTTTGATAGAAGCATAAAAATTACCAAAAATAATACATTTTACCAGAAGAAAAAATATAATTTTAGCACCAAGAATGAGATTTGCACAGAGCTAAAGGCTTTAAACTTGGCACACAGTACCTAATCAACTGAAGGACGATGCATCTCTCAGGTCTCGTGTGCAGTGGCGTTTTTTTGAATCAATGAAGACCTGGATGAGCTGCTGTTTTTTTTTTATTGTTGTATTAGTCAATCCACTTAATGAATTTCTATTGAAAATATATACAAATATTATTGAGACACATTCAGTGCCCTACAAAATTAATAAAACTTGAATTTTATCACTATTTCTTACATAACAGCCACAGAGTCCTGTTTGTTTTCCTAGTATTTTATGTGTTAGACTAAAAAGAAAAACATGCATAATCCCAAAGAAGATGGCAAAACAATACACGATTCAAAGGTTTCCCATATTTCTTATAGTGTATATTTTTTTATGGATCCTGTTCGCTGCATGCTGGTCTGCTGCCCTGCAACCCATGACTTATGGATGCATCCTTACTTTTATACATCTGAATCAAATGGCTAATTTCCCTGATATCAGTGTTAGGTCACTCCATCAGCTGTTGTTTGAGCCAAAGTGTGACTTAATGGGAGATAACCAGACGGGACACCACTGTTGAAAACAAATCATTAAAAAAGCCAGACTGGAATTTGCTGAACTGCTTGTTGACAAGCCACAAAGCTTCTGGCAGAATGCCCTATGGACTAATGTGACAAAAATGGAAGTTTCCGCCAATGCATATCAGCTCTATGTTCGCAAACGAAAAAATGTTGGCATCTTAAGAAAAGAAGACTCTCCCTACTGTGAAACATGGAGGAGGCTCTGTCATGGTCTGGGGCTGCGTCGCTTCATCTGGCTCATGGTGTCTGAATCTCTGCAGGGTTGAATTAAAACTCAAGACTATCAAGGATTCTAGAGAGAAACGTGGTGCCCGGCATCAGAAAGCCTGGTCTCAGCAGTAGGTCATGACTCATGTGTCTTCAACAGGAAAATTACCCAAAACACACAGCTAAAAAAACAACAAAAGAATGGCTAAGAGGAAAACATTGAACTAATATGAAATGGTCTTCTTTGAGCCCTGAGGTAAATCCTTTGAGCATCTTTGGAAGAAGCTGAAACGAATGATGCTGAATGATGTCTGGATAAGACAGCCTTCAAACCTGAGACAAGTAGAGCAGTTTACTCATGAAGAGTGAAAATACCTGCTGAGAGGAGCACAAGTCTCACTGAGAGTTACAGGAATTGTTTGATGGTAGTGATTGCCTCAAACTGTTGTGCAACAATATAGTAAGTTAAGGCTTTCATTTTTTTCCAGTCCTGTTTTTATTTATTTGTTTCTTAAAATCTTTCTACTAAAGCATAGTTAAAAAGCAATGTCTATTTTTTTCAATTTTGTTGAATTTTTATTTATTGTTACTTTTATCAGATTAAAGTTATTGTGGGTTTGTTCTTACATTAAATGAGGGGTCACCAACAATTTTGTTCAAAATTTCTTTCAACAGCATTTTCTGCTGTAAATTCTAAAGAAAAAAACATCGAAACACACATTTTTTTCCTCCCATAAGATGATAAATATGTATGTTACATATAACCTGATGCTGTAGCCACAGTGAAAAGTATTTTCCCTTCCCCAGTTGAAGTTTTTAAGTCCCATCGACAGGCGGTAATTTCACTGCTGAGTTTAACCACAAAGTGTTTCACACGCAGCGTTTCATTGCCGCCTCAGCATCCCTCACATTATTCAGATAACAAGAGAGCTTCTATCACATTCTAAAAAATAGGATATGTTTTCTTAATCTGCCAATGGCTCAGCCCCTGAAAGACTTCATTTTAGCTGAGCAATGAAAAGGCTCAGAAAACATCAATATGGCTGAGCAGGATAAGAAGAAAAGGGCCGTATTCTCCGACTGTATCACGCTCCCTCCATATCCCACCCATTTGTATTGGTGCAGATATTGGCTCTCAAGCAAGAAATCAGGATTGCGTCCCTCTCTGAATGGCAGCATCCGTCCGCTGAAGTGGAATAGGAACGTTATACGGAACCAATGCATCCGGACTTGCCTGGACATCTTCGACAATGCCACTTCACACTTTCACCCCCCCTCCCTGTTACCCCTCAATATGTTTCTTCCACTCCATCTCCATCATAACCACAACAGTATGGAAGAAGAGGTTTGGATTAGCCCTAAAAATACAATCATGTCGGCCTCAGCCATGACTGCCTGCTGTTCATCCTGGGTCCACCGTGAAAAATAAAGAAGAAAGCAGGAATAAAAAAACAAACAGGAAATCCAGTCTATTTCATACGCCTCTCACTTCCATTCTCTTTGTGCGTTAAATGTGTGGAAACGGATTGCTGTGAGGATGTTGAGCAGCAGTGAAAAATAAAGAGGGAAAGACAGACAAGTTGCTTTCTTTTGCCTTTCACACTGCATGGTTGATTCAAAGAAACATGAATGGTCTGGATTTGGGTTTTTTAAAAAACGTGTAAATTTAAATGGAAGTTTTATGCATCTCTGTAGCTGATCAATTGTGTTCTTTTAGTCACACTGTAGCATCTCCCTGTATAGGGTCTCCCTGTTGGCATTCAACCACTTTCAAGTATTTCTCTTATATCAACATTTATTTCCCATAGTTTGATGCATATGTATCAGTGTGTTTTTTAGAACTGCCAGTGCAGAAATGGGTGCTTTTGGACTCTTCCTTATATTTCCTATCACTCATCCTATTTTCAGCCTTTTTTTACACAAGGGGAAAAATGAAGAAAAACAAAACCCACATATGAAAAGTAAAACATGTGAGCCAGAGTAGAGGGGGAGGCGAAAGAGAAGGAGGAGGGCAGGAGGAACAGAGGAAGGAGAGGCAATCTCAGAAAACAAGGGGGCTTTCAAAAGTAAGGGATGAAAGCTAGTCGAGCTGTTATTTTTGAAAAATGATCCTTGTGTAGTGCTCCTCTTAAGAGTCAGGTACATATTATTTTATCTTCCTGAGGACACTCAGCGAGGTGTTTTGGCACAAAGGAAATCTGCAACAGTTTCCTTTAAGTTGCACACTTTATTGTTCTTAATGTGATTTCTGACAGGTGTGTAAGACCTCTTTTGGGAAAGGCTTCTTTGATCATATCTGCTTTTTCTTTGTGAGTATTGAAATCTTCAGATCCTTCAGGAATTATTTTTCACAGTTTATAACGACTAGATTTTTGGAAATTGTTCAAATGTTTCAGTCAGAAGTGGAAACAGGACTCCACAGGCTCCAGACCTGCATCCTTTTAATGAAGGCTGATGCTGGCTGGGTAGCAGCATGCAGCCATTATGGCTCTCCTTAAAATCAGAAACCCACCAGAAAAGAAACGTAAGGCAAGAAAACAAAACCAAAACAAAAAAATTCTGCTTTGGAATCCTTTTTTTTTTTCCTAATATAAAATGCTTTGTAAGACACAGCATCTCGAAACCATATTAATTCTTCCCATTTTGTTATATTACAAACCCTTAACTGTAATGCATTTAATTAATATTCAAAGAAATACATTAAACAAAATGTTGAGCCTGGAATTAAAGTGGAAAGAACTTTTTACAATAAATAATCTGAAAAATGTTGTGTGTATTTATATTAAATCCCATTTTACTCTACTACCCCTAAATAAATCGATTGTAACCAATTTACTCAGGAGGTCAACCTAATTAGCTAATTTACCTGTGGGGGATTCAATCTCAGTATAAATCCAGCTGTTTTGTGGAGGTTTCAAACAGCATCATGGACACTGGGAAACCTGCTATCAAGTCTGAGAAATTTTTTTGGAGAAGCCTGAAGTATAAAGCTATAAACCAGGCTTTTAACATTTCATAGAGATGTTTAATCTATCACATGTGAATGGAAAGAGTTGTTTACATCTGGGAACATACAAAGACATAGGTGTCCACCTAAACCAACACAAAATGTGGACAATGAAGGGAAGCCCTGATCTAAGAACCTCAGATGAAAGAAAGTGTTGACAGGAGAACTGATATTTTTGAACACAAACAATCTGTCATTTATAGTGGAGTGGCAACAGCAAACTCACTGCTAAAAGTAAAGCATGCAATTCCTGTATGACATAAACCCTGTAAGGGAAATAGCCAACATGTTGGACAAGGTGCTCTGGTTAGAAGGGACTAACATTGCACTGCTTAGAGCCTAAATGCTATAAAAAAAAACCCAAAAAAACAAACAGCTTAGATCACACATCCTCTTTTTAAAACACAGAGATAGCTGCACCATGCTGTGGGAATACTTTAATGTGACAGGGAGACTAAGTAAAGTTGATGGGAAGATGGATCTAAATAAAACAAGGGTTGAAGCTGCAAAATCCGAGGGAAAGTGTTGCAGGTTTACCATACAGGAGAACAACGACCCTAAACCTGCAAACAGCTTCAGATAAAACCTGAGATAAAGGCAGACAAGTGTGCTAATGGGCTTGTCAAAGTCCTGCCGAATTCCAGAAAAAAACTGGAAGGTTACCATTTCATCCAATTAAACCATTTTGTAACCAAGCAGTTAACGAGCAGCACATGGAAATAAGGAGTTATGGCTGTAAATGCAGCGAAGCAGCTGTATGGACACAGAAGGCCCAAACACCGATCCATTCCAAGTATTTCAGAGTTTACCTCTAAGGATGATTGGAAATCATTCTACCTACATGTCTTGGTCTCTGTGTTGGAATCCGTACACGTGAGCGGCGATTCCTGTACGTTCAACATGTGTCCCCCTGTATCAATAGGTTAATAGCTGGGATGTCAGTTTCAGTGAGTGGCTGATTAGTTGTGTGTTCACTAATCCACTCAGGGGCGGGGAACTATTGGCTTCCTCATTGATTTTAGTGTGGTGAGTAGGCAGAAGATAGAGAGAGGGGAGATCTATTGATTGACCCCAAATTAGCCCACCTCCCCACCCACCAACGCAACCTGTCGTTCCTGTACTCAGCCGCCGCTCTCCCATTGGGCCGCCATGCTGTCGAGCATTGGTTCTGATTGGCTTATTCGATGGGGAGCAAAATGCCTCCCTTTTTTGTGTTGTTGCTGATTTGGAAGAGCTGCTTGTTTGTGATTTGGCAGTCACTTGATTGGCCGTCTGTGAGGATGAGTGAGCGACTGGAGGGCGCAGCTGCCCTGGAAGGCTTTGATGAGCGAAATAGCTGCACTTCCACAGGGACAGCATTACTTTTGTGTTTCTGATCACAAAGTGTGACCTTATTTGTGATGGTTACATGTTCCCTTTTTTTGTCTTGGACAAAGAATGGTCATAGAAAAAAGGCTGGATTTATAAAAATAGTACACAAATCCTTCAACTTTTTCTTCTCTCCTACAAGACTGTCAACCTGCTGCATCATTTCCTTTTTTTTCGTTCTTTATCTTCATTTTTTATCCTTCACTCACTGCCTATCTCTCCCCTGTCCAATCCCTCTTTCCTTGGATATAAGCTTTAGTTCCCTCTCCTGAGCCTTTCCCTTCCATATATCACTCCATCTCATCCTTCTGCGTCTACCTTGGATGTTCCTCCCCAGGCCCTTTCTTTTTCTCCCCCACTGTCACTCTCTCCCTCCGATCCCCTCTGTCTATGTAAGCAAGAGGAGGTTGTTAAACATTTTTCTTCCCTCTTAATTGTTTTGACTGGGCCGATTGGCATCCCGATTAGGCCCATTGATTTCCTGGCGCTAAGTGCATTGATTTTTAAATTTCTTATTGATCCTCGCTCTAAATCTCTTGCACAGTTGCTCGCGCAGCCCTACAGCGTTCGCCAAGCCTGAGACGGAGAGAGAAGGAGTGAAAGAAGGGTAAAAGAAGAAGAGATGGGTTTTAGGTAAACATACAGCAGCATGAAGGAACAGACTCGGAGGCAAAGAGCAGGAGATGAAGTTGGGAATCGTGAGAAGGTGTAAATCGCTGCAGCACAGAAGAAGGCTGACAGTAAATGCATGAATAGAATTGTAGAAAATCATGAACTTTATAGTTTTTTATTGGTTTTAACCTCAAATGTAGCTGTAAAATGATACAAGTTTTTCTTTTACGATAGTAAATCTGTAAGTTCAGGCATTCATAAATTTAGATCGAGCTCAGTCCGAACTTTAACATCCAAGCTACAATACTGATAATAAACAGATCAGGATCTAATCCTTTTGCTCACTCTACTTAGTTTTTAGGGTTTTTGTTTGCAGCCTCTCACAGATCTTCTAACAGTTCTGTCCTGTTTTTAAATCATCTCCCTGCCAACTGTGCCAAGCTGTCCTGTTCCTACTGAAGGAACCAAACCTCACTGCATGATGCTGCATGTCATAAAGTTTTAGATTTGTGCTTGAAATTTTATTTCTAGTCTCATTTGACCAGAGAACCTTCTTTAATACATTTGCTTTGCCTCCTTTAAGGTTTGTGGGAAACTGCACACAGGACCTCTAATGGCTCTTTGAACCAAAAGCTTTTTTTTTTTTTACCTCTCTTCTGTAAAAGGTCAGATTTGAATAGTATAGACTAATGATCTCTGCAGCCCCTCTAGACTTACAATAGTAGCCATTCAAAATGTCCTCACTTTCCTTAATGGTTCCTTGGCTGGTCCTCTACAATTCCTTTTTAAATATCAATCTAGTACTAAAATATTCTTTCTGTCATGATTTGTGGACATTAAGATCTAAAGAGAAGCGTTATCTCCTGGTCAGACCCTGTAATTCAGTGAAAGGTTGGAGTCTGGAAGTTGGAGGGGATTTGGCTGGGAGTCATAAGGGATAGGCTGCCATTTGGCTGACGTTTGACTAGGAAGAGCGATTTTGAATGGCTGCTACTCTACCTCTTTGCTGCTTCACTGATTGATCCTATGCTCTATGTCATGATTGGTTCTCAAGGAGGTTTCCAATTATGCAGAACACCACTGAGGCGGGAGCAGGAGTATGGTTAAACAGAGTTTATTCTGCACAAACACACAGAATGTACAGGATCTGGTTCGGGCCTGGGTTCTGGTTTCACCGGAGTCTTGAGGGTTCTTGAGGTTCTCTTTGGGAGAGTCACTGTTGGTTCAGGAGAAGAGCTTGTAAGCAGAGTCCGTTTGCTGCTTCAGCGTCTCACGTTCAGACCTTGGCCTTGGTTTCCCAGCTCTAGTCCAGAGCTGCTTGGAGGTTCTCAGAGGATCTGTAGGGTTTGGCTCTGAGGGTCGGTTCGGCAGGTTAGCTCTTCCTGAGCTTTCACAGAGGAGACACGGGTTTTCTGGAAACACAGAGACAGAGGTTAGAATCCAACCTGGATTCAAAGTCATAGAGATACAATAAAGATCTAGGCTTTAACGCTGACCAACTGGAACAACGCTGCGGCATTGAGGCAAGGTCTGAAGACAGCTTATATAGTGGATCCTCTGATGATGGTAATGAGCAGCAGCTGTGCAGGAGGCTCTGCTCAGGAGGATCCACGGCGGACTCTGCTGGAGAAAGATGGTACTACTCCAGCTCCCAACAGTACCCCCCCCTCAAGGGCGGATTCCAGACGCTTCAGACAAGACCTAGGGAAACAAGGAAACAACAAAAAACATCCCACCAAGGGTGGGCGCAGGGGCACCAAACTAGGTAGGCAAGAAGCCAAGTCCAAAACAAGAACCAACCCACCCAGGGTGGACGGAGGAAAATAAAAAGGAAAAAACAAACTGAGTCCCAGAACAAAAAACAATCCACAAAAGGTGGACGTCAACAAAGAATGTCTCTGAAATCTTACTGGGAGACACCCGGTAGCAGCTCAGAAATAGGTGCAGGGCGGGGCCGCCCACTGCGGCACCGGAGCTGATTCAGAGAGGACCGCCGACTGCAGCTCTGGCTGCAACATGGAGAGAGCCGCCCACGACGACTCCGGTGCAACCTCCGAGGTGTCCTGAGGCGCCCACCGAGGGCCCCTGGATGCTCGGATCGGCCGTAGAGGGACTCCAGAAGGTTCGGCGGAACGGGGACTGGTTGACTGACTGGAGGCATGGCAGGAGGGAGACCACGATTCTACGTGTCTATGAGTCCAATTAATATGAGGGTTATGTCGCTCCAACCACTCATATCCCAGAACCAAGGGAGAACAGGCTGACGGGAAAACAAGAAAGGTTAAGGTCTCTCGATGACTACCTGAAACTTGAAGCTGAAGAGGCTGAGTTTCGTGGGTAACTTGGTGTAGACTCCTTCCATCAATGGCTGAGACTTTAAGTGGCTTCCTCAGAGGGGTGGTTTTAATGTTTAGCTGTTGAACTAGACTTGAGTCAATAAGGTTTCTCTCACAACCAGAATCTATGAAGGCTGACAGAGTGAGAGTCTGATCAGAACAGGACAGGGTAGCAGGTAAAAGTAGATGAGAGGATTTTCTATTTAGTTGATGCTTCACCAGACTCCCCATAATCGCAGACGAGCTCCAAATCCTATTCTTTGCTGGACAGGAAAAAACAAAATGCCCAGGTATTCCACAATAAAAGCAAAGTTTCTCTTTAAAGCGTTGAAAAATGCACTCTTAAGTGCACATTCATTCCAGCCTGAGGCTGCAGCTTTAACCCGGAAGTCTATGGAAAAATCCGCTACAGAGGAGTTCCCCTGTTTAAGATTTAACAGAGCTCGAGAGTCAATTGTTTGGTCAGAATCTTGGTTGAAAACCTGAGTAAATTCGGAGATGAAGTCTGAATAATAGACATTAAGACTGTCGTCAGTGGGAAATCTAGCCTGAGCCCACTCCAAGGCTCTACCTGTTAGCTGAGAAAGGATGAAGTTTATCTTCCTGTAATCTGTGGAAAAGCTGCCTGGAGAGTTCTGGAAAATAAGTCGGCATTGAAACAAAAACCCCTTACACTTGCTAGGGATACCTGAAAATTTCTCTGGGAGAGACGGGCGAAATTCCGGAAGTGACGTGACAGGCTCCGGTTCCGGAAACGGAAGTTGAACGGGCTCCGCTCCGGGAGCTGATTGTCTGGAAAGCTCCTGCGGAGACCTATTAAGTCGAGTGTTGAGCTCACCCATGATTAAGTCCACGAGCCGGTCCTGAATATCACGGATGGCGCACTCAATTCTCCTAGCCAATTCATCGAGGCTCCCACGGAGGAGGTCCTCCAGGTTCTGAACCCGGGTCGGGAGATCCTTCAGAAGCCTCCAGAGGGGTTCCGCTGGGAAATCTTGCTGGCCGCAGCGTTCTGTCATGATTGGTTCTCAAGGAGGTTTCCAATTATGCAGAACACCACTGAGGCGGGAGCAGGAGTATGGTTAAACAGAGTTTATTCTGCACAAACACACAGAATGTACAGGATCTGGTTCGGGCCTGGGTTCTGGTTTCACCGGAGTCTTGAGGGTTCTTGAGGTTCTCTTTGGGAGAGTCACTGTTGGTTCAGGAGAAGAGCTTGTAAGCAGAGTCCGTTTGCTGCTTCAGCGTCTCACGTTCAGACCTTGGCCTTGGTTTCCCAGCTCTAGTCCAGAGCTGCTTGGAGGTTCTCAGAGGATCTGTAGGGTTTGGCTCTGAGGGTCGGTTCGGCAGGTTAGCTCTTCCTGAGCTTTCACAGAGGAGGCACGGGTTTTCTGGAAACACAGAGACAGAGGTTAGAATCCAACCTGGATTCAAAGTCATAGAGATACAATAAAGATCTAGGCTTTAACGCTGACCAACTGGAACAACGCTGCGGCATTGAGGCAAGGTCTGAAGACAGCTTATATAGTGGATCCTCTGATGATGGTAATGAGCAGCAGCTGTGCAGGAGGCTCTGCTCAGGAGGATCCACGGCGGACTCTGCTGGAGAAAGATGGTACTACTCCAGCTCCCAACACTCTACTGCGTTGTGGTGTCCAAAGTGTCCAAAACATGAAGTTAAAAGCACCCATGGGCCACAAAAATTAACCAACAACAAAATATAGTAAAAGTTTAAAAAAAAGTATTTCAAAGTTAGTTTTTTTTTCCCCTTTGCCAATAAAAAACTTAACATGCTATTTATTTATAACAAGAACAAAAGTCTGTATTTTGTAAGGATGGAATCAGATTCAAAACATTGAAAAGATTTTTTACAATTACATTATATTAAAAAAACAAAATTTTCTTTTAATTAATTTTGGACCTAGTTGGTGTTGTATTCAGTTTATGTCTTTCTTTCCCAAAAATAACCGGTTAAGGGACACTAAATAATTGCTAAATAGGTCAAGTTTAAGTTTTTGTAACAAAGGCTTTTGAAGAAAATTCATTTGTCACAGAAATCATTTCTCTTGAAAAATGATTCCCCCAATGTGATCAGTTAATATAGGTGGGGGGGGGGGGCGCACTAATCTGTTCAGAGGGCCCCAAATAGCCCCTAGGCCTTAGGCTGGACACCGCGGGTTTAGCTGCACGGCCTCATTCACTTTCTCCATCCTATATTATTTCCACTTTAAAATTATTCATTTAACTGACTTCTCTTTGATAATAAAAGCCTTATTATGCTGTTTTACAACCTAACCCGGTTTTGAAACTTCTACACACTTTATTTTTGACCTGTCTGTTTGTTTCTTGGTCCTCATGATTATGTTTGTCCTCTAATATCCTCTAACAAACCTCCGAGGCCTTCACAGAACAGCCACATTTCTCATAGGATTAAACTACACATTTATGCACTCTATTCAATTATCAGAGGACATCTGAAAATATTTGGCAGGATTTTATTTAGGGGTATCAGAGTAATGCATACAATGCTTATTTACATTAATTCAAAATAAAATAAAACAAATGTGAAAACAATTTATGATATTAATCTACATCACACTTCTGCTCCACTCAGAGTTGGTCCAAGTTTTGTTGTTTCAATGTAATGAACTGGGAGAATAAAAACACATTTCAAGTCTCTGATGCCATGCTGAGTTTCTAAGCTATTTTATCATAAATGCATCTGATTTTTCTCCACCGTCACATTTAAAGAGAATCAATATTTTTGCAGAGGTAACAAGCATCACGGAGCGCTGCCTGTCGGTAAGCTGGCAACCGATTGGATGGAACATGTTCATCTTTGAAGAATGAGACACTTTATGAGTGAACAGAGGTTTATAAGGGATAGACAGATATTGGAAATG
Organism: Cyprinodon tularosa; assembly: GCF_016077235.1. Classification (NCBI taxonomy): domain Eukaryota; kingdom Metazoa; phylum Chordata; class Actinopteri; order Cyprinodontiformes; family Cyprinodontidae; genus Cyprinodon; species Cyprinodon tularosa. The sequence continues at coordinate 878,826 of NW_024038733.1, read as the reverse complement.
TCAGAGATGGAATGGAGTGTTTTGTCTTTGCCTTGCTATTTCACATGGTCTGCAGAGCCTGCTGGAGACGCCCGTGTGTGAGTGTGTGTGCGTGTGTTATTTCTGGCTTATGACTGTGTTAGGGTTTTAGAGCCTGCGAGACTCTGAATCTTACATGCCCACTGGTGTTTCTCAGAAGGTGGTGTGCCTAATTGGCTGAATCCGAGTCCGTGCATGTGTGGGCGTGCACACTTGCAATCTCGACGGTACGTGTGTGCATCGGGGCTCAGCCAAACGTTGAATTCTGTATGTGCACAGGAAGTTTTATGTGTGTTTTTATCATCTGTTTGTATATTTTTTTTCACAGGGTGTATGTGTGCGTTTGACCTTTTCTTGACTTAAGTGTTGAGGCTCACATTCAGACCTAGCATTTTCTATATATCCTCTGTACTTGACGGAATTGTGCTAACCTTTTCTGGAGTCATTTGCTGCTTTTTTGATTCTGTTTGTGGATTAAGGGGCTTGCATGATGCACAATATATGGACTGTATGTGCCATTACTCTGTTGAATTACACTTTACTCTGCGTGGATCCACTTAAGATAAGTGCTTTCATAAAGGCAAAAAGAGGGAAAGAAACCATTGTCAGCAATGCTAGAAAAACTTTAATCTCTTTGCAGCTATCAGAGAAGAAGCTACGCTCTGCTCGGATTTTAGGTTTGAGTCTTTTTTTAAAGATTATTTTTATTTAAACAAACCTTTAATCATCATAGTGTAGACAAGATCGATGGATTGCGTTAACTTTAAACATTTACATTTTAGGAGCAACTTTGCATTACAGCTGATAGACTTCAGGGTTGTGCAAATAAACAATGTTAGATAAAGTGTTTAAAATGCATCCACAGGGCTGAGCTGTTTGCTTGGGGCTTTTGTTTGCTCTGATGATAGGCCTGACCTGACAGCACATGCTGTCCAACACTCACATACACACACAGCTGGTTTACAAACTAATGGATGCATTAAGGATATATGCTGCTCTGCTCGCCTGTGATTGCCATTTCTGATATAATGATGCACAGACAGACAGACGGTCGGTCAAAATGACCGCTCCCTCGGACAGACTCAGCCGCACTCACAGATGTCCCTCTGAGCTCATGCACATACACAAACGCACACATTCTTGGGTCTCACAAGCTCAACTGAAACTCAAAAATGACCTTTGACCTGCAGTACCAGAAGCGACATCCCTCCATGTTGAATAGTACATGCATTTTAGTTTACATGCACCTACCGAGCACACGGGTAATGATGAATACGAAGCCAAACCTGAGCAGAACAGTTTGTATTAATGTTGTACTAATAGTAACCTTAATCAATATTTGATATAAAAGGTGTGAATCTAAGTTGCTGTTTTGTATTGTTTGAAAATGTTGGAAACATTGCAGTAGAGGCACAAAACACAAACTCTGTGTGTTATATTGGGTCAAATCAAGAAGCACTCATTGTGAAACAAAATAAAAAATATGGCTAGTTTTTCTTTATTTATATGAGGTAATATTTAATTTTATCCTTACATAAAATCCATTAAACCATCTCAGTATAAACCAAGATGTTACATGAAGATCTTAGAGCGCAGGTCTTCAACAGGGGGTCTGCAACCCGTTGGGGGGCAATGGAGGTACTGCATCGGGGTCGAGAACGTTTTGGCTGATTAGACTTTTTTTTTTAATATTCCCCTCTGCATTTTTTTCCACTAATTGAAATGTCTTTAAATACAAATTAAAATGAATTCAACACACTGTAGTAAACAGATAAATGAAGGCAGAAGATGTCTTTCAGTCATCAATGCACACATTCAGCATCACACAGGAGCTCTTTCAAGCTGGACACCGTTTCAACACCTGTCCCATCAACCAGGAATCAGAATCAGAAATACTTTAATTATCCCAGGGTGAACTACTTCTGTTAAATGACTCCATATGTAATAGAATGACTATAGGACCAGTTTGATATAACACAATTTCAAATAATACACATAATTAGGGGGTTCCTGCTCCATCTCGCCATCAGTATGGAGTCCTTGGCCTGGAAAACATTGACCCCTGCCTTAGATGTTTGTTAGAGAACATTAACAAAGGCTAAGGAAGCCAGCAGACAGCTAAGATATGGAGAAGTTTTAAACAAAATTACATATAAAAAGATAAAAACAACATCTCAAGCTTTGAAAGATCTGACAGAGAGCTAATTAGTCCATCATCTGTAACAGTATAGCAGAACTTCAAATTTAACAAGACGTGGCAAACTGCCCTAAGAAACAGAATAGAGCACTAATTAGAAATGTAGCCAAGATGTCATTTGTGACTCTGGAGCAGCTGCAGAGAACCCAAAGCTCAGGTGACTGAAACTATGTATATCTGATCTTTGAGTTTACACTCCTCATGACATGGTAAAGGAAACTTTTTGGCTAGCATGCAAAGCTCTATGTTTGAAAGGTTGCTAACATTCTGAAGATTCCAAGCATAACACACAGTGGGAGCAGCATCATGTTAAGGGGTATTCTTTAACTCTATAGAGTAGACATGATGGGTGTCTAAGTAGCAAAAAAGAAAATATAATTCAAATCTGTGACAAGAGCATTTTTTCTGGTTGAAGTATTTTTCCCCTTCTCAGTAATGCATCTGCCTGTTTAACCGTTTGAAACGCAGCATTAAAGCTTTGTAGTTTTAACATAAAAGAATTAGAAAAGAATCAAGCTTTTGCAAAGCATTAAATCTTTGGAAATGCTCATAGTTATTAATGAGGTAAAAGTTGAATTAGATTATGTTGGATGGTGAAATTATTTGTTTTTTATATCAGAGTAACAGAGCAGCTGTAAGTGCTGATTGAATGTAACATATTGCAGCTTTCTCTCCATTTGATGGTGAGTTTTGGATTTTATTTATTGTTTAAGTCTGAACCTTATGTGTTTCAATTATCTCATTTTCCAGCAATTTTGCACCCAAAAAAAATGAAATATATTTGTATGGATTTTTAGGTCCTGAATTTGATTCATTTCAATTTATGTAAATAACTTATTCTATATTCTAGAAATAAAGTCAGATTTTCCATCATTTGTATGAAGGCAGTATGCATACAATTAAACAACAAAAATAAACAAAGGATTTTTATTTTTGAAGATTTATTTGTGTATATCTATAATTTAAACAGTTGTTGTTTTCTGATAATTTTTTTTGCTCAGTCAGTCTACTTAATTTAAGCTTTTTTTTTTTTTTTACATTTCTGTACCTTGGCTCCTTTTTTTCATCTAAAACGTGCCCCTTCAATTAGAGCAGATTTGTTCATACCCGATGATGAATTTCACTGCCAGTGACAAATTCGAAATAAATCTCTCGCCATGCACTTCCAGCATGTGTCGCACTCTGATAATTTCCACAATATCCTCTGCAACCCCCCCCCCTTAGGGGCATTTTTTTCTTTCTCTGTCCTCCCGTCATTTCTCTCTCCATCCTCTCCTGTTTGTTTCTGTCCCTGTAAAATGCTGGTTGCTTTACTGAAATACTGCAATGTGCTTTATCTGCCCTCTTTTTTTGCCCCACCACACGTACCTCCTACACCTTTAGTTGTTGTTGTTGGTAAGGGAGCTGCTGCTGTTGGTGCTGATGGAGGTGGTAGATGGGGCGAGGGAGAGGTAAAGGGGTGAGGCAGAGAGGGGAGGGGGCTAGTAGAAAGAAGCAGGCCCAATGACGTGGGTGCGACATGTAACCGTGGTGCAGGAGAGGAAATCAATACATGAAAGGATGAGGAGCACTGGGGTGGATTACCGTCTGGGGCCATGGCTACAGGAGGGGTGGGGGGGTGGTTGGAGAGAGAGGAGGGCGGGTGATGTGGATTAGGGAGGGCGAGAGGCCAGATTGTCCTGTCCCCTCTCTCCTGCATCACCTCCTTTTGACCAAGTGCTGCTTGAATCTTGACCCCCCCTCCCTCTAAAAAAAAAAAAAAAAAAAAAAAAAACTCCCTCAGCTCCTAAACATTGCCCGGTGCCGGTAGGTGAGCCTGCCGCTCTTCATGGACTCTCACACAGCCAGAGGACTCTGTAATGCCGGCTGAATGCATAGAGCGGCTCCGGCCCGATAACCCTGCACTATCTATGTGGGGAATAATCGCCTGATATTACCAGTGTAAATTAAAGACTCCCAGAGAGACTGTGTGTTCTCTCCTGTGTGCATGCGTGTGTGTGAGGTCTTCAGCAGGGTGCATCTGCAGAGCTGCCACAAACCCAGATAATAAATATCTATTATAAATATCATTATTATTGGGCCAATCTCCCCCAATAACAGAGCCTCTGTGAAAGATGGCACGAGGGACCGAGCTGGATATTGGCAATATATCAGCATTGATTATTGGGGGGTGCTGACAGAGAGATGGAGGCAAAGTTAATAAAAACTCATAAAGAAGACAAGGAATACAAAAAGAACAAGGGCTTTAGTTGGATCAGATGCCTGTTTGCCAAAGGACAGAGGGAGTGGACCGTGGAGGTATGCAGGTGGGAGATATGGGCTGCATTTTCTGGCTCTGTATCTCACTACCAGTCTTATCTTTTCTGCTGGGTATGTGGTACTTTTTTTGTGCGACTGTGAACCGGCATTGACATCGTCATACTTACATCCGCCGGCTAACTCGCAGAACTCCTGCTCTTTTCCGCTCCTGTTTGTGTGTGTTTTCTGGAAATTGATTGCATCTCAGTTGGATTTGAACTCTGCAGTTTGGTGGTGGTAGTGAGGGATCCAAAGCCTGCCGAAACCTTGCACCAACCCACACACCATCACCTACCGAGATACACAAACAACACTTACCTGCCCACATACACCCAAGCTGAGAAAGCAACAACTGAAGCTCATAAAAGCCCATGCATCATATCCATATTATCTGGACAAATCTATACATCATGTCAGAATGTGGTTTTCTATGAATATTACATTTTTGCACTCCGTGTTATTGGTGTGGTGGTGCAGAGAGGATATGAGAAGAACACGTTGAAAGCTTCTTGCAGCCATGTGGAGATGAGACGGGACGGAGGGCGGCCGCGTCCTTCTTAATAGGGGGCCTTGTTAGGTCGCTGACAGAGCCAGAAACGCCACCGTTGGCCTGCTATTGATTCCTGACCAAAGCTGTTATTGATGAGTGAGAATTTAATTCAACCAGCTCATTTGTCATTGTGACATCACCATTTAACAGTGACCATGACATGGATGCGAACACACGCTACAGAGCAGCGATTGTATAAGAACACACACACATACATACATTTTTTTTATTGAATTAATTTTCTCTTTTCCCTTTTCTTTCATCTTTACCATTTGCTATAAAACTGATGTTAATTATTCAAAGCAGGCACATCAATCATTCAAAAATGCATAAAAAGAGCGATTACCAAGACTGCAATAAACAAAATGATAATGGATGGCCCCGCTCATGACTAATGTGTGGCCTTAGGATATATGTGTTTCCTTTTGATTGGATAAATATTTCATGCAACGTCCAGACCTACAGCATGTATGTGACGTTGAAGACATGTCGGGGTGAGGAAATTTACAAATTGCTGTTTGTCGTATGGAACACCATGTGTTTAAATACATCTGAACAGATAATAATCCAAGAGGAAAAAAACAACACTTTTATTTTTTAGCATTTTTTTTACAGAATTAGGTTTAGAATGACTACCACAGACAGACAGATGTTAATCAGGAGATCAGCTATAACAAAGATCAAGTGAAAACATAAAAGTTAAATACTTAGTATTCTGAACTGTTCTGTCATAATATCGGATCAAGATGTAATTTTTATATAAAATTCTCAACAAAATACGGCATTGATGACTAACATTTTAAACAGTAAGATAGTGAATTCAATAAGTTTATGCTTTTATATTTACACTGTGGTTTATTACAAATTAGAGTAATGTAATGCTACATAGAAAGGCAGCATATAAAACATAAACTGCCTGTTTCAAATGCAGCATTTTATGCTCATATATATATATATATAAATAATATATATGAATAAAGCATGCCAAGTTTGGATCCTTATCTTCTGATTTTCTTTGATAAATGATTTGATTTTGCACCAAAGCTACAAAGAATTGTCTTCATTCTCTAAGCTTTAACTGTGAGTATCCACTGTTCAATATTTTATCCATTACTGTATCTCTGAAAAGAATAGAAGCATAACAACACAAAGAAGAAAAAAAAAGACACAATGAGACACGTTTTTTGTTAAAAAAGAAATACAGAATAGTAAACAATGGAAGCAGATATTATGGGTCTGTATGGACTGGAAGGAGAGTGGGAGAAGAGGCAGGACAGTCAGTAAGAGCAGTCCAGTGGGGGTTATTGGCCATGGCGACCCCTCCTACCCCACCTCAGGGGAGTCCTCCCTGGACGTCCCAGGGGACTTAAAGTGTTCAGACCGACGCGCTACGGGGGCCCTATAGGCAGCAGGCGAGAAGCTCACCTCGAGGGCTGAAATTTGTGTCCTGGGTTTGAGACGGACAGATGGACTGAATGTGAGGCTACAGACGGGTGTCATCATCAGGTATCAGCCTTTGTGTTGGGCTTTTAGACTTGTCAAACTCCACAGCGCAGTGGAACATGATGAGCGACAGCAGCTTAAACTGAGAAGTAAAAATCAAGCCCAGGTTTGCCTCAATCTATACCCAAAACCGTTGCAGGTGTTTCAAAAAGGTTTTCATATCTGGGAGATTACCTGGCTGGCAGTTTTCCCTGTCAGGTGGAGGAAAAAGAAGAGTTTGGCAAGAAGAGTATGTGGAGGACAAATGGGTGGATGCTGTTAGCACCCCCCCCACACCCAATTCTCCTCCTCACCTCCTCAGCTTCCTCACCCCTTTCCAACACCATCTTATTTTCCCCTCCTTCAATCTCACACACCCTCCCTCCATCCCTCTCTTCCACAGACGCGCACAGCCACACTACATTCTACAAGAAATAATTGCTTTTGTCTGGAAGGAGTGCAGGGAGGAGGGAAAGGGGGCGCGCATGGCTCCCTTTGTGGAGAGAAGGGGGTCTTTGAAGGACAACTAGTCACTTCTCCCTTCTTTCTTTCTCCTCGTCTTGACTCACCTCTCCTCTTCTCCTACCTTTTCATTACTCCTCTCTCCCTCCTCTTCTTCGCTGGACCTGCGGATGTCATCTGTCATGTGTGAAGCGGAGGGAGAAGGACAATAAAACCAGGTTGTCTTCTGCAGGGGATGAGGCATTTTTCATAATTAAGAGCACACCAGATTAGTGTGCCGCTCACATTTCTTGGCAATTAGGCTGTCGGTTGATGACTGAGTGAACGAGGAACATGGCGATGAGAAGCAAATAACTCAATGCACGTGTCCAGTCTCAACTTGAAGCATGTCTAATCACCTGCAGGTACAAATACACACAGTCCTGATTATGGAAGGATGGAAGGGTGGGTGGGTGAGGCTGTAAGGCCGAGCAGAGGCAGGAGCAAGAGCAGGCTCATTCCTATTGATTCGCCTGCATTGACTGTGATGTTTAGGGTATAGATTTTTCTATTTAAAAATCTATATTGACAATAATCTGGTGTGTAAGGGCCTGGTGTTGACTGATGCTGGCCTGTAATTGACAAGCATGTAACACGCCACTGCACAGGAAGCAAGGGGAGGCCATGGACAGAGGGGAAGTATCGAGGGACAAAAAGGCCAGATAGTGATTGGACTTGTAACCTGGGTGCATCGTAAATAGTCATTCAAAATGCAACCTTGGGAGTTTTTCATGCACTTATCAGATTTATATAGTTCACTCTAAAGCAATATGTGAAACAGCTTTGTCAGGTGAGTTTTTCAAGTCTGGAACATTAGGAAAGCATTACATGTTCGTATTAATTTTGATTATTAATTGCCATATAGATTTCAATTATATTTTCCACAGAGATCTCTGTCATGTCTCCACAGCTCTCTCCCTAAGCTTCATGATCTGGATCAGTTAGCTCTTTATCACACATGGACATAAACAACAGTTTAAGTCAAACTAGGTTGCAAAATATATTATTCAGAAGAAGACATTTAAATCAGTAAATCCAACCAGTCTTTTGTGATTTTGCTTTTGCATACGCTCATTTGCTATAAAAGCTAGGATCTGTGATTGTCCTGGTTAGCTTAAAAACCCAACCTCATCCTTTTAGGAGGATTTAATGTGGCCAAGAGCAAGGCAGGCCAAGATTGTTTGCTATTCTGAGCAAAATTTCTTTCAGGACCACTTCTCCATCTAACACATCAGAACCACAAACAGGACCACAACCGTCCCCTACCAATCGTCTCTGAAGTCAGAGCTCAGAATGACGTAACCCCTGAAAGGAACAGGTTCTAGTTGTAGAACAAAAAGACCAGCAAGAGGTCTGCAAACTTGATAAGTTATATATTTCCATTTTATGCATTCAGAAAGTAACGTTCTTAAAAATGATTTAAAGAAGCAGCTTTTACTACATGTTATATGCTCTGAAAGGCATGACCTGCCATTCAGACTTCATTTGATGCTCTTTTTATATTTCCAACTGGGAAATATAACTTCAAAGTATAAATAGAAAGCACCATAATAAATTGGATTATTGGTGTGTTTTGATTTAATCCCTCCAGATGCATTGTTTACAAACAGGCAAACAATTAAAATGACTATATTGCACAGTATACTTTACTTGCACCTCATTTTTTTTATCAGTCAATCAAGTTTGCAAACCGTTTTGTGACCATGTGTTATCGTTTAATCCATTGCATGCTGTGAATGAACCACTTCCTACCAATGTAGCCAATTTACACATTTGCATGCTGTGTATCTTTGATTAATGAATTTCCTTTAATGATAGAGATAAATAGCATTAAACCTGCTCAAATCTCATCTAAACATTTAGTGTACATATTTTTTTACAATCACAAACCATTTATGTTGGTACTTGAACAGATGCCTCAGCATCAATCTTAATAGAAAATATCAAGTGATGATTTTTTTAATGCTAAGAATAATGGTGAATAATAATGAATTGTTTAAAAATTCAAGCAACTGAAAGCAAAAATAAACTGAGTATTAGCTAAATGACCAACACCCATTCACTTAGTATGATTCAGTCTCTGAATAGATGTAAATACATTGATTAGACTTTTTTCTGGCTTACTTGATGACTCATCTCTGGACAAAACAGCTTTTTAATGCATATTTAGTCAAGTAAGTAAAAGGGAGGTCTTTTTATCATCTTTGGTTACAATCGCACATAGAAATATTTCATTTATTCATTGATAAGTTGCAGCAATGGTATGCAGGGAATGTGACTGCAAAGCAGTATAAATAATCCAATAAGATTAAACTCTGGCTGTTCACTCAGATTATTAATTTGTCTCTTTATAATTGCAACTAAAAATTTCTGTTATATCCACTTTTAAATAAAGCTACACTGCAAAAAATATAAATCTCAATAAGTTATTTTTTCTTAAAATAAGTGTGTTTTTCCTTGATTTGAGGAGATAAGTAAGACACTTTGCCAATGGAACAAGACAATTTCCTTTTAAAATAAGAAAAAAATATTTTATCGTCTTATTTCAAGTAAATATTATCTAACTATCTTATTTTAAGAGTGAAAATACTCATTCCATTGGCAAATCATCTTATTTACCTGCTCAAATTAAGGCTAAATATACTTAATTTAAGCCATTTTTTACTTATTTCTGGATTGTTTTTGCAGTGTAGATTTAGGAATTTAAAATCCTTTCAAATTTTAAGTTCGACAAACTTTGTTGTAGGATATATGGATTCATTATAACCTTGAGTGAAAATATCACTTTCTCACACTTTCAGGTAAATGTGCAATCATGTAAGCATAAATAAAAAAAATTGATAAATTTACTGTAATGTGTTTATTTACTTGTGCTTAAAATAATAATAATAATATAAAATATTGGGAAATTACTGCAACATGTCAATTATTATCTGTGTTCTATAAAAAAACATTATCTTTGACATTCAAATAGTTTTTTTTATTTAGTTAGGATATTTACAAAATAAACACCGGCTATATTTAGCAGTTAGTAATTTTCCGTGTTAAAACTTTTTTGATGTGTTAAAAAAAATGCAATATAAGCTGATCATAGATTGTTAATTAGTAAGGCTATCAACCCCTGTAGCCTTGCCAAAAATGTTAACAAATCGGGGTGCATGCATTTAGCTGAGGTTTAAGCAGATTTAAATTCCTGGACATTTTTTATACCCGAATAAAAATTTGTTTCAAATAGTCCAACTATAGTTTTAAAACAGCATTACAGTGATGAGTGGCTGTTGTTTTGTTTAAATACCACTACTGTAAATTATTTGAATGAGTTACTGTATGTCTTCCTTTTTTTTCAAAAAGAATAGAGTAAAATAGTATCAGCCAGTTGACAAACGTTACATAGTAACAGGTGGAGGAGGGGCAGCGCATGGTTACTCTATGTTCGAGGCATCCAGAGAAAACACCAGTCTTTTTAATGCTTTTACTGTATTAATCAGCAGAGATAAAGAACATATTGATGGTTTCAAAGTGTGATTTGAATTTTTTATTTGATGTACAGGAGCCAAAAGAGGTGCGAATGCGCTGCGAATATGCAAGTATGCAGCAAACACAATTACTACAAAGAAGAGTATGTAAGATAAAAGTTAGACTTTCAAATAAAATAAAAATACACAAACACACACAAGAAATACAAAGGAAAATAGTGCAATGGGAAATGTGGTATTCAGAGAAAATAGAGAGCATCAAAGTGGAGATGTGCTGCAAACACAAAAAGGATGCTAGTCAAACACACTAAACCTATGCAAGGGGAAAATGCTGCAAGCAGGGAATTGGCTTAGGAAAGTTGGAAGAGTTGTAAACCACCATTAAGGGGAGACGATCATCAACCCCTACAACTGATAGACATTACCCTGTAAATCAATGACCAGTCAATAAGCAAAATGATAAACGGGAAGTTGGAGAGAGGAATAAAAAGGTTCTTTTTCACTTTAATTTTTTTTACACAGTCTTTCTGAGTATTCCCTTTATGCCAAAAGTCTAGCCCCATTTGAGTTTGTGACATCTCCCCCTAGTGGTCTGGAGCACTTCAGTTATTCAGAGCCAGTTTGCAGCTTTTCTTCCAATGAAGATATTTTTACTACCGGTACTTGCAACATTTGTATATATCATATTTCTTGTTTGAGTGTTAGCATGATTTGTGTGTTTTCATCTGATTTCGTATTTGCAATATTATTTCCCTCTGCTTCTCTCTATTTTCTGTGAATGCAACATTGACCTTTTTGTAGCTGCATGTGTTTAAATTTCAGACCAATATTAGAGTACATTACCGCACAGTTTGAAACCAAGACCCAAAAGAACTATTATACCCATCCTCTGAGAACGAAAAGTACATTTTGTTATTAATGTTTAATCAGAACAATCCTTAAGCCTACACGGTGATAGTTCATTAACCAGTCATGTTTCATAACCCCATTTCATACCAATCCTTTACCATTTTGTCCTTTTCTCATTAAATTGATTTCATGAATAAAACAATTCAAACCCATGAACTGTAACACTAGTGCCTTTTGACCCACATTGAATACTAGCAGGGATCTGATTGGAAGCCATTTGTTGCCCTCTGGTGCTTGGAAGCATCACAATATATACGTATTTTAGGGAATACTAAAACTGAGCAGCTAAATTTATGTCTAAATTTGCCATATAAAAAGTTATCTCTGCTTAATAAAGAGTTAAGCTAAAAAAAACACATTCATTTGTTTCTTTAATTATACCAACATATTACGAATTAATGTAATATGATGAATTACAACAGTCTATTGTTTTTGTAGTTAGGTATTTGATGTTCTGCTATAAATCCTGTCATTCAGGACATGGTAGAACCAAAGGATGTTTAAATACAAGGAAACTAGACTTGGTGACTGTTGGTGAAGATCTTTCGAAATGTGTAAAAGTCTTCAGCTGGAGAACTGAAGTTCAGTTGCCTTGTTCTTAAACTTTTCTTAAATTCACTTATGGTGACAAATTATCATAAAAGTGACAAGCAGAGGACATGAATGCCATCTCCCTATTGACTGCACATTAAAAATCTATTTTTTTTTTTTTTTCAGAATTTCCTTTTTTATAGGCTTGAAAACAGCTGGCTACATTCTGTTGTTTGATTTTGCTGTTCATTTATTTGTGCTCATAGTTTTTAGGTACATCCTTGTCATGTTTAACTTCTTAGTTTTTATGTTCTTACTAATTAAGAGTTGTTTCTCTTACTTCTTCTTAAATATTTCCAGTGGGCTCCTAGAATCAGTGTTTCTGTTAATTAGTCTCCCTCCATGCACCCTCCTTCTCTCTCACAGCTGCTCCTCATTCCATGAGATTAGCTCTTCTGATTTCCCTGCCATTCCTCCTACATTCTCTAAGAAATAATCTCCTATCTTCTCATTTCTCTCTGTTGGATTCTTCAGTTACTATTCCTGTTGCATTTCATTATTATAGAGAAGTGACAGAGAGGAACTGGATGTTTTTATTGTTATATTAAACGTCTCAATTCAGACTCACTGACTTCATTTATTCCTGTAATTGGGGTCCAAGTATATCTGAACATGATGCAGTTGAAATATAAGCTATTTATTTTAATCTTAAACTCATGCCTCCCCCCACTCCACTGCCCCTACCACCTTTTAATGCTTCCCTGGGTAACAGCAAAATGGTGAAAATGACCAGCAGCAGGTTGTGACTCCCAACATTTTCATTCATCAGAAGTCAAGTGTTTTGGTAGGCCCTCTATTGGCTGCAGCAGCCTTAGTTTGATGGTGCTTTGGGTCGGTTCTGGACAACAGTGATGCCATAAATTCATTATGAGCAAGCCATATATCCTGACAGATATTAGCTGTGCAGGTGCTTCTTATTGGGACTTTTATCCCTTCCCAAGGAGTCCAAACAGTAATGCACTGATCACCGCTGGCATCATTATAGTCGGTATTATTAAGAGGAGGAGGAGGGGGGGTGATGGTGGCGGTGCACAAAAATCAATACAGGATACCTTTTGCAGCGGTAGTGAAAACGAGAGAGAGGTGGAAGGGAGGAGGAGGGAGGGATTGAAGGAGGGAGGGAGGGATGGGGGTGGTGATGTGTGAGTTGTAGCGCCTGAATGTTGCGGCCAGCCTGGTGGCAGATCGCTACAATCCTGGAGGGGAGCCGGGTCGAGTGAGCTATCTGGGGGTTCCCATATTATTACAGGAGGGGGACAAAAAGAAACAGACACAAATTTGAAAGAAATAGAGAAAGAGAGACTTAAAAACAAAAACAAAAAAACAGAGACACACAGACGGATGGACGGAGATATAGGCAAGTGTTCCGATAAGACGCGGCACCATCGGATATTAGTATAGCGACGCCGTCTTGTGTTTATTTTATCATAATTTTTTCCCATTATTTATTTCTTTTATTCATTGAAGCTGTCCGATTTGAACGTTTATTTATTTAGATGTTTATTTATTTATCCATCGATTGATTGCGTTTTAATTACTGGCTTGTGACAGAGAGCGAAGGAGGAGGAGCGTCGGTGCCATGCGCGCTCGCTGCCGTCTTCTCTGACTGTTTGTTTGTATGTTTCCCCATTTTATTTACAACTTGTATTCATTTATTTGTTATTAGATTTAAGAACCAAGTTGTGTTGAATGCACGATCCGATGCGTTGTGCGTACTGGATGAATGTAGACGACTAATGAGCAGCTGAACAGCAGATATATAGGCTATACTAGAGCCTCCATTTAAAATGCACACATCTGGATAATTTAGCTTTTTTTCTAGCAGTCTTTATCTAATATCCTGGGGTGGTTTTAAGCTGCAAAAGCGAATACCAAAGAGGGGACTCCATAAGAATAGGCTCAGCGACTGTTCTCATGCATTCCTACAGAATCTGCAGAGAAATAAGAGTATAAAATAAACTATATGTTTACTAAAGGAGAAAGCTTTAACAATGAGAAGGTAGAGGGAAGAAGCGCATCAGTGTTTATTCTAAGCTTTATTTCTAGCAGAACTTTTCTTGAAGCTCCTCTATCATCCGTCTGCGTGTTGCTTACTCAAGGGACCATCCTATGTTTCTATGAGTAGAAATATAAATATGCTCTATGCACATTTAGGGTACAGCAAAACTCTAATGCATCACACGTGTACATAAAAAGTGCGCAACTGAGGCTACATGTGCACACACCTAACGGCGAATGTTGTGAGCTCTACAAACCAAATATTGCCCCAAAGCTGTCTGTCAGAAAAGAGCCAGAAGCATCTGAGGAGGACAAGGCTTGTCAACCAGCTTGTGTCAGATTATTTGCATCCAAAGGAAAGGCAGGAGGAAGAAGATCATGTTTGTTCCCTTGCCGGTGCCGTTCGTCTTTCAGAGAGCTACCCCTGACCTCAGCGCCTGGCGTCTCAAGTCCCCTCTGGCTCTCCGCTCCAACTCCGGTAAGACAGTTTTTTTAATTTTTTATTTACGTTGATATATATATATATATATATATATATATATATATATATATATATATATATATATATATATATATATATATTTATTATTGTTTATATCCTTCTTCTTATCCTCCGTGTGTTATACACATCCTCCATGTCGGCCAGCCTTGCAGACCCGCCCCGATGCGCTTGCAGAGCTGGTGGAGCCGTCGGCGCGCGCACACCCACTTTACACACGCACTTCCCCCGGTCTCCTCTTTCTTTAAAGCCAGATTCCTGTGCATCTTTTGTTTGATAAAAATCCTCCTTTTTGCTGTCCGGTCCGATGCGCCGCTGTTTCATACACCCCCCCCAGCGTCCGTGGTGCGGTTTCCTCTCCGCCTCTATGCGCTCCTTTCTCCGGGTTTTCTGGGCTCCAGCCTCCGCTCTCCGTCCTTCCCCTCTCCTCCGCTGCCTGCGCCTGAGCCTGAGCCTCCGACTCTCCCCAACTAGACTCTCGGCAGGCAGGGAATATTCATGCCAACTTATTGATCCTGCGGAGATCGATTCCGGGGCCGGTGGAAGAAGTGAGAGGGGGAGACAGAAGGAGAGAGCAAGGTGCACGGAGAAGTGCAACCATACTAAGAGAGAAGAGAATTACACCTCTTTATTCCTTTATTTGCTAAATCACATGCATGTGCTTCATTTACAGTGGCTGATTGCAGAATTGTATTTTATTATGTTTGCAAAGGCGCGCCTGAAATCCTCCCATCTTGGCAAACATCATCACTTCATCACTTGGAGTGACTGACTGCGTCTCTTTCTGTCCCATATGGCTTGGCTGCTGCGCGGTTGGTAGCGGATGGAGTGCGGAGTCAGGGGGGAGATGGGGGGAGAGAAGCCGTGGCGCCGTCTGCGTTTCATCTGCGCTCATGTGGAAGAAAGGGGGACGCATGGAGGGAGCATCCGGAGCGGGCTCAGTTTTTAAGTTGCTTCTGTCAGAGGGCTGTAAGCTCAGTCCAAACCGCCTGCTCTATTTTCCCG
The DNA here is from genome assembly GCF_016077235.1 of Cyprinodon tularosa. Taxonomy (NCBI): domain Eukaryota; kingdom Metazoa; phylum Chordata; class Actinopteri; order Cyprinodontiformes; family Cyprinodontidae; genus Cyprinodon; species Cyprinodon tularosa. The sequence continues at coordinate 863,302 of NW_024038733.1, read as the reverse complement.
GCATGCAACAGCTGCCTCATTGTCCCCCTGTTTGTTGGCGATTAAGAACCTCAATAGTTTAACCAAATGGTATAATGGCACAGTAGTTGGCGAAGTCATGTGCATATGTGGATATGAACCTGCTTGCACATATTTTATGCAGGTTTTCTGCAAGAGTTAAACCATTAAAAGGTTGATTTATCTATAAGAAAAATACATAAAGTTACTACACTCATAGTGTCATATTCCAAGCACTTATTTCAAGCAATGCTGATGATTATGACTTACTGAAATGGCTCCTCTCCAACGTGAGGTTCTCAAGCATATTTATGGAAAGTTGAGTGGAAGGAAAAAAGGAAACACTATTATTCATCCATGCATTTTCTGTCACACTTTATCACTACTGGGGCGTGAGGGGTGCTGGTGCCTATTTCCAGCTGTCTACGGGTGAGAAAATACTAAAGCAATATGAATATGTTTGAGAGTTTAAGGGAGATACACAAAAAGTGGCGTCATAGGTTCAAAAGGCACCATGCACTGATGGTGCAGGACTGGAACTGTCTTCTTCCTTGTATGAGCCACTCGGAGACGTCAACTTATGTGGTCTGGGGAGGAAAAGGGGACTTGACTGTTGCTTAGTGCTCTAAAAATAAACTTAACATGTCATTTGGAAATCATGGTCCCAGAGTACGGGGAGAAGTGGAGATTCACAGAATCCAAGTTTCTTGAGGTAAGAGATGATGTGAGGTGTCCTGTCCTCTGCTTGTTGTGGTGCATGTGTTTTATCAAGTCCACAGTCAATGCAACTGTCTGATGGGGAAGTTTAGAGCCCTTCGGGCTTCTCTCTTCTTACAAGTCTTATAGAAATAACAAATGAATTTCTTGCAGGGAAGATACCCTGGAGTATTTGATAGTGTTATTTTTTTTTTACTGTATTGTTGGCGATGTTAAATTCTGTTACACGGTAAAATAAATACAATTAAAATAATGACACTTTAAAGCTGGCAGTTCTGGAATTTTAAGGAGGTATTTGTTTATTTTATTACAATATTTAATTCACTGCATTTTTCCTTTTTTCAATTGCTGTAAATGTAATTTAGGGTATTCTTTGCAAACCAAAAGGGGCCCAGCTAGAAAAGTTTGAGAAACCCTGAACTTCAAGGTAATCCCAAAGTCACTCCTGAAGTGTGGCTACATAAACACAGAAATCAGGACCAGTTATTTTTCCATTCCTTATGGAACAATTAACTTCTACTGAAAAATGTACAAAATTCTCTCCAACTAAGTAAAGAAAGGAACTTATAAAAACTCAGCAACAGATATAGGGTCACCTGGATCAGTTTATTTAAATGATTAATTCTCCCAATTATTTAGTTCAACTATATTCTACAGGCAATAAGCATGGCTTTAAGATCATAATGAGCTTTTTAGCTAATTTGAGGAGAAATAGAAGGCAGACGTTTCTGTAGAGCTAAATGGATGTAATTCTTCCTGTTTGACGTATTCAGACACTAAATGAACTTGCTTGATAATAGTACCCTGCTGTATGTCTCCAGTACCTGCATGAAACAGACGACAAAAAGCCTAAAATATTTTCCAATCAGACAAAATATCTATGAAAAACTTTACATTTAAGTTCATTTTAAACTCTTACAATGATTTTTTTTTTATTTGTCTTTAGTTGTTTTCTTTTTTTTTACCAGATATGTTCTGGGTCCATTTCACAAAGTAGGTTTACTGAAAACTTTTCTAAACCTGAAATATAGAAAACTCAGAGTTTTTCCGTTTCACAAAGAGAGTTTCCTCAACATCTGTTTCAGTCACCGTAGTAACATTCTCTCAATTTAGAGTTGCAGATTTGAATCTGAGTTTTTTTTTTAAACCTACTTCTAGAAACGGGCCCCTGGTCTGAATGTAGTTCACATGTCATTGATAATGCATCCCCTCTAAAATATATTTTCCCATGTAAATCATCTTTGACTTCTGCTTGACCATTTGGCCCATGCAATCTTACTGGAGGTGTTAGCAAGTGTTGGAATAGCTGCTAGCTTCAGCTTCTGTTACCAAATAATGATCCCAGAACTTAATTTCAGATATCCTGAACCTCAATTTCCCAGTAACGCTTTTCCAAATCTGCTTTGCCATGTTTGCTTTTGAATAAAGCCAGCTTTACCTCCCTGTAAAGGCAGAGACAATGGACAAATGATGGAAATAAAGAGAGAAAAGGAGCATACCGGGATGGGAATGACTTTTTAACCTGCCATTCCTCCGGAGACATACCCAAAAGGGGGATGGGACAGATGTTGGGCATAGGCTGAGGCAAAGGAACCCAGGGGGAGGAGTTTGAGTTGAAAAATGGCAAATGTTTAAATAAGAAGTGTAAGAGGAGAAAATTGAGTAAAAATAAGTTAGATGACATAGTGAAAAACGAGGAGGGTGAGGAAAAACTCAGTTTGAGCTCAAGAGATGAGGCTAAACCACAGATGAGCCATAATGTTGCACCCTCCCAGGCCGCGGCCTTGCATCTGAATAAGCAGACAAACGGATTGGGGTGTATGCGCAGGCAGCGGTGCTCCTTGGATGAGGGCGATGACAGTGATTCACAATGCTATGCTGATTTTATTCTGCTTAGATAAAGCAGAACTCTGAAATGTCCTTCTTGAGAATTGCAGGGTTGTTCACTGCAAGGGTGTTTGGTCGATTCACAAATCCGTGAATGACACAAAATTATGAATACAAGAACAGGCTGAAAGTGAGGATGTGTTGGAGCAAAGAAACAGTGATACAACAGAAAAATCGGACACTTAAAAGATGCGCATTTAGCTATTATTGGTGAGAGTTTTATGATTTTTTTTTATCTTTAATGCTTGCTTTCAAAGCCATCACTGCGAAATTGTAATATATTTCATCATATTACAACAGACTTTATATGTAAAGTTGTGCATAAGAAAAAGAAAAAAAGAGATCTATGTGTCTCTTATATAAAAACAAAACAAATCAAATGTGTGGTATTCATATGCATTTAGCCCCTTTTACCTGAAAACCCCAAAAAGTGAGACCATCCACCTCAGATATTGCCTAGTTAGTAGAGTCCATTCGTGGAGGTTTGTAGAAGAACATTGGAATCATGAAGACACAGGAACACAGCGTACAGGTCAGGATGGACACATATTAGATGAGAGGAAGATTGATTAAGCCATATGCAGGCTAATAAACGTGAAGCTTTAGAGGCTGAAAAACATTTGAGACTGAAGAGGAGGTTCCTCTTCCTACAGGTCAGCTACAATGCAATAGTTTACGTCAAAACATTCTTAGGTGTTAAAATGGCCTAGTTAAAGTACAGACTAAAATTGGGAATGTGCTGCTTGAAAATTGGTGTCTGAGGTTGCCTAGTCCTACTGAGGTTAAGCTTTTTGCAAAGAGGAAATGTAAAAAAAAAAGGTTCAGGCTCTAGATGCTGCAATGAGAATAGTACTGTAAAGTGTTGCTTCAGAGGGGCTGGATACGATATAGGCCATGCATTTCAGATTATCCATTGTAATGAAATAATGTATTCCTTTTCTTACACTGTGGAGTTATGCATCGATACAATTTCACCAAAGTATTTTGAGGTAGCAAAAGAAAAAGAAAAGCTTCAAGTGGACATGAAGGCACACAGATTTCCCATGTAGTCACTGGGCTTTTGACTTGATCTCTCAGTTAACTTGTCTCTTTGACTGGTGGCAGCTACTTGACTCCTCCGCGTCAGAGCTTTGTGTGAGGTCAGAGGTCACAGAGGCAGTGTTAGACTCAGCCCCACCTGACCCTTCTCGCCCGCCCCCCCCTGTGTGTTCATTCTCTTTTATGTTACAACAGGCCTCAAGCACTCATGCACAACCCCTGTGGGGGCTCTCCACACACAAAGCACATGAACACACACACACACATCATCATGAAACAGACAAGCCTTCACATACAGTACCATAAAACAAGCGTGTTAGACCCTTTTCCACCTGGATAGAGAGCTGCTGTAACCCATCCAAGTTTTGTTCTATTTTTAATGGCACCATGTCTGTGAAAGGTACAGGTCAGTGGCATCGCTGTGTGAACTACCTGTGTGTACGTAGTAAAGTGGTTTGAAGAGGCATCAGCATTAACCGGCGTATGAAAGTTTAATGGGACATAGAGGAGAAACCGCCGAGTTACCCGCACAGCGTTTGGCTTGGTGGGATGTGATATGATGGGACATCAAGGAGGCAGAAAACTGCATTTTTTCCTCAAGTAGACACTCACACACATACACAGAGATTCAGTTCATCTTCACTATGCGCTTTCTGTCACACAACATTAACCAGCGCTTCCTGCAAGTCTGACTCTTTCTCACACATTCGGGCGATTACACTTAGAAAGGCTTCAAATTTCAGATTTCAAATTCTTATTTTTTTTGTTGCTGTTTCTCTTTCACTGCTGGTATCAAGCAGTGATATTTGAAGGGATTGCTGCTACTAAGACTAATCTATTTGCAGGTTTGTAAAGTAGATCTTGATAAAAGAAAGATTCTGTTAACTGATACTGAGTTACAGTTTTCTTCTAGTCTAAAGTGTGAAGAATTTAAAGTTGCTCTGTTGTAAAATCAACAAATCATCAAGTGTTTTTTTGTGCTCTAGACATATACACTCCACATTTTCTAAAAATATAAATTTTCCATGGATATTTCTTTAATCTTTTGTAATGCCCCTGAGCTGTACTTCCAAAAGCTTTTCAAAGGTTTTGGAAACTTTTTCTCTTTAACACCCAAACAACCTTACTCAGATCATTAATCTACTCATAAAAGATTATGTTTTTTACACTTCCAAAGATCTGTCAGTCGGGTTTTTCAAGATACTGAATCTGTAATTTTATCATTTTTAAATGCTGCAAAACAAAAACAAAAATGGCTGCAGATTCTTTGAATGCAGCAGTACACATTAATCTACAGAAAGATGGGGGAATTAAAGTAGATTAAACATTAAGGCATCAATAACGAACTTAAACCTTGTCTAAAAACACAAGCTGCTGATCACAGTAGATTTCCTCAAAAAATGATTGGATCTCTTAATTTAATTCATTTAAAGATTGGGAAACAAAGCAATATTTCAGTATGTCAATATGTGGCAGATTGATTGAAGGAACATCTCCACTCACTTGTAGCTCATTATGCTTGCTCTACTTAAAAAAACAAATATATTTTCTTGCTACAAGGCATAAGAACATGCATGCATCTACTCTGAGTCTGTGTGAAGAGGGAAAAAGTGTGCACAAGTATGAACACGTGTGCAAAACCTGTGTGTGCAGGTATAGATTGGTTTGTGAAAGGGGAGCGTGCAAGTCGCAGTGTTAACATGATTGCAAATGACAAAATGTCAACCTGGGTTTGTTAGCAACATAATGGGGAATCAATAGACACGAGAAAGATGTCAATACTACATGCTTTATTGCATTAAGCTACCTCTCTCCTCCTCTGTGACTCTCTCCCTTCCCCTCTCTCTCTACTCTTCTTTTCCTATTTCTTTCCCACTCTCTGCTCTCTGTCACAACCCGAACCCCTCTCACTCCCTCTGCTCTGCTCCGTTCTGCTCTCCCTGTGGTAGTAGAATTAGATTGCTGTTTATGAGGCAGCTGCAGAGTCCTGAATGTAGCACACTGATGTCAAGGTGCTTCAGCAGCTAATGGGCTATCAGTTGGTCTATATCAGTTTGACAATGTGACAAGACCCAAAGAAGGCAGGCGGGGTTTATGTTTAGTAGATGTTTGTGACTCAGGCATGAAAGTCAGAATCAGATTTACTTCTAAAATCAGTGTGTTGCATTACGGGCATGTAATCATACCCTCACAATAATTACAGTGACTTTACACTCCTAAGATACACAATGTGAACTAAGCCTGTTACTTGGTTTTTAGACAAATCCACATAGGTTCTGTCTGCTAGTGTATAATGACACCATTAGTAAAGATGTCTTATTTGTGTCACATCACAGATAATCCTATTAAATGTTTAGCTCTTATGGATTTGCACAGGTGTTCACATGCAGCAGAAGGCTTTAAATGCATATTTATTTTATTCTGGGGAATTGTGTGTTTGCTGGTTGAGATTAATGATGTATTTATGCTCATCAGCAGCACAGAGGGGTATTAAGTTTCCCCAAAGGACCACAGGGATCACATGGATATAAGGTACATGTTCAATCAGTAGCCATTAACAGACCTGTTTTGACATTTTACAAGCCCTAAACTTCAGTGTATCTTGGTAGGATTGTGTATGTTAAACCAAAACAAAAAAGGAAAATGAACAATCTACCCATCAGTACATTTTCTATAACTGCTTAATTCTTAGCTTAGTGTTTAACTCGAGCCATGTAGTGGACACGTAGTGAAGCATAACTTTACTTTTGGTGGAGAACAATCAGTGCACATCAGGTTACACATGTTGTTACCATGGCAGTGGTTCCATGATGCTGTGGGAATGATTATCTTCGACCATAACAGGGAAGCTGGTAATAGAACCTCTAAGGTTGAATGGAGCTAAAAACAGAGCAATCCTGGAAAAGATTTAAGTCAAATATGAAAGATTTCCTTCCAGGAACACAAAACCTACAATGGCTGTTTTGATCTAAGCCTATTCCTGTTCTAGAATGGCCCAGTCAAAGTCCAGATTGAAAATTCTCTCTGTACAAACCCTCTCCATCCAAACAAACTGAGCTATGATGACTTTTTTAAGAAGAATGTATAAAGATTTCACTCTTTTGAATTGCAAAACAGACAGAAGCTGTTATGGTAGCAAAGGGATGCACAGATACAAGCCACCACTGTCAAATTTTTACTTTTTTAAGAAACTCATTGATCCACATCCCATTGATAGATATTCACATATATGCCCACATATACTGTTCAAGTAGTTTGAATGCTTTTGCTCAGCGAAAGTGACCTTTACAGCCACGCTGTAAATGTCCATACCATGACAAAGACTCTTTGAAGTAAACACAGCGGGATGTCATTAAAAAAATATCATTCAGAGACCTCGATGAGTCGAATTAACAGCCTGATAAGGTCTGAACCGTTGCAGGCAGACTTGGTGCGGTTGTTAAATGTGTTTCCAGCTAAATAAAGCCCAACATTCACCCTAACCAGGAGCGGGGTGAGCGGGCCACTTAATCAGACGCAGAGACCTTAATCAGCTGAAGAACACACACACACCAGGATGGATGAAGAGTGTGTGGTATTTGTGAAGGTGTGTGCAGTGCAGTTAATCAACACATCAGCAGGACTAAACACATACAAACCTCCTGACTCCATTCTAGATATTGATTCATACTCCTTTCTGTGGTCTTTGCTCCCATTCCTCTTTTCCCTCTCCCTTGGAGCATCTCTCTCTGAGAGCGTGTGGATGCTTGGTCAGCGGTAGAAGGTCTGTTATCAGGGATTGAGTGGACATCTCAACAGGCTGCCAATCACAAACAGCTAACCGTCAATAAGTCACAGTATGACTTGGACTCCCACAGCTTCTTAACCTTTATTAACTTATTACAGATACTATTTCCACAAAGTCTTCTCTCAAATCCTCTTGGTAAGTTGGAGCTCAAATATACGTAAATCTTTCATGCATGATGTCCAACATCCGAAGAGATGACTGATTTAGAGACTACCAATTGTGTTTCCCCCAGCTGACGTCTTCTTTTGTTGTTGATTGCTACGGGCTGTCACCTCTGCCACCCGGCTCATGTGCCAGTACATTTAGATAATAAAAAAGAACAATAAAACCCAGGGGTTTGATTGGGTGTCTCCCTTTTAGCCCAGTAGAGCAGGAGATCTAAATCAGAGCCACCTCTCGCCCATTTCATTTAGCTGATAAGATTTATGGTAATGAAGGGGTCCTATTAACCTTAGGGGTTCCACCACATGTCCTTCAGAGTGAGGGCGGATGAAAGTGCTCAGCGTTCAGGATTTTGAAGCAGAGGCGGTGAACGTGTCTTCTAGAGGCTCTGTCACATCTCTCCCTAGCATACACAGACATTCACAGGGAGCGTAGAGTCCCCCCCTCAAAGCACCGCGGCCCTTTGAGAGAGCTGAATGCATGTTTAATCTCCGTTCTCTCTTTTTTCTTCTCACCATTTTCCCCGTTCTTGATCCCCTCTATCCTTCCTGCTCTCTGTCCCTCTCTCAGCAGGAGCATTCTGTTCTGAAATTAATCTGTTGTACTTCAACACCTCCTCTGCTTCTCATTTCCCTCCCTTGTGCTACCTCTCTTACCCCCGCCTGTCTCCAAGAAGAGCATAAGCAAACTCTTTTTATCTCAGCTGCTGATAAAGGAGTCATTAGCCAAAAATATGAATGTGTTTTAACTAAGATTTCATCATGTTAAAAACTACCAACCCTCTTTGTGTTTTATTGGGATTTTATGTGATGGACAAACATAAAGTAGTACCAACTGGAAGATAGAGTCAAAAATTCAAAACACTTGAAAAAATTAGATTTTAAGTTTTGTTTAATTCTGTACTGGGGTCAGACTTTGACTGGGCCATTCTACCACATGATTGGTTGGTTGTTAGTCTAGGCTCTTTAAACCTCTCAACAAGAAGAAAGTGTCCCCATAGCATGATGCTGCCTCCTCTGTGTTTTTTAAGTTGGGTTGTCGTGCATAAACCTAGAATCAGAGTTAGCTTTATACCTTGCGTGTTGCTTTGCTTGTCTTCCAAGCAGAACACCTCCCAAATGTCTGCTGTGTCCCTCACATGGTTTGTTGCAATTTGCAAATGCAGCTTTTCACCTCTTCTTCCTTATGTCAAATTAAAGCAGATTGACCACATATGCCAGCTTTTTTATAGTTCTATTTCCTAGCAAATAATAACAAAAACAAACTCATAACCTTTTTTTTTTATTCCATTTCATATGAGCTGCTTTGTGTTGGTCTGGGACAGAGATGTTCTTAAGCGGTCTGAGGGCCATTTGTAGCCCCTGGATAGATTTTCTTTTCTTTTGCGGACCTTCTAAGTAATGTGTGAATTGAACTTGGCTCACAAGCACAACAGACAGACAAAGAAAACAAAAATGAATTAAAATCTTCATAAAACACAAAGAATCATTCCTTTCAAAACAACACTTTTACTTCAAAGGTAGTTTATGCAGTAACAATCACTTAGAGGCTAACTTAAGTGCACCCATTTCTGTTTTCAATCAATTGATGATTATAATAAACGTTTTTATTTTCAAGCATTGACAGAATATTTTCTTATTTTAGAAAATTTACCTTATTTTATCTTTCTTTTTTTAAAATTGGGACCAACAGAATTTGCAAACAGGGAGCTTTTCTTGTGATAATTAAACCATGCGTCAAATTTTGTATCGATAGTGATTTTCATCTATTTAGCACAAAAATTCCCAACACTTTATTCATTTATTTTGCAGGATAAGTTTATTTCTCTGAAGGAAAAATGTAGACAGTTTCTGTTGATGTTAGTTTTCAAAATGATTGCATATTTTTGGCCTACAAGTTTAATGGCATAACGCTCTGGTCTTGGACAAAAAGTCACCAAATATGTCATTGCCCTTTATGTACAAATATTCTGGCAAGATGCTGAACTCATCTCTACTCAGTCAAATTGTATTTCCACTTTCATAACCAAATCTCCACACTGTGGGACAGTAAAGACATTTCTATGTTCATCTAAAAGAGCTGTCCCAGAAAAAAAATGTCAAAAATAAACATTTCAAACTCTTCCTGCCTGCTCTGCCTTTCTGGTCCTTTTAATGTCCTTGTGGTCTTAGAATATTAGGAAGCAAAGAAAAGAAGGGTGGTATCTTGGGATGTCAGAGGGAGGCACAACCCCTCCTTCCTCCGTACAAGGGCTGCACCCCTCTGTCCCTTTGTCTGCTTGTAAAAAAAGGGGGGCATGGGAGGAGGTGCAGAGCAGGGGACGTTAGTGGAGTGACTAAGTGACCCCTCTCTCCCCTCTCTTTTGACGCGTCCATGTTCTGTCCATCCCGCCGTTGACGTCCCTCTCCCTCCCTTTCATCCTGTTTCGTTCCCCCTGTTTTCAGCCTGGTTAAATCGGCCCTGCGTGTCCTGGCCCTCTCTCCCTCGCTACATCTTCACATCTTGGAGCCGGGTGCGGTGGGAGGGGGGCAGCAGCCTTCCTGCCAAAGTGTCTGCAGGACACATTAAGGCCCATAAAAGCCTAGTCTGCCGTCGCACTCTTAACCACCAGTCAGAGGTAGTGTGCAAAAGTGACTTTAAATGAGTCTGTGATTACCTTGGAACATGGGCACACGGCGAAGTTGCCAAGAGAGTGTGAGACAAGGCCAAGGCATCACAGAGAGAGGGAAAGTGCATTTCTCTGCATTGTTTCCTGAATCTCGTAAGGAAAAAAATTGAGCGGGGATTAAAAGTCGTTCGTGCGGTAGCTCCTATAAAAGCTAAAAAGGCCGTCTAAGTGGAAGAAACGGTGACGGACCTAAAGTCTCCCTCCCCCACAAATGCAACCTGCTCGTCCCTTTCCTCCCCTTCACCCCTTCCACCTAATTGGCCACATGCTGCCATGAGTGACAAGTGTAATCATCAGTCAAATTATGATGCAGGGGCTGGTGGGGAGGGTATGTAAGGTGGAGGTGGAAGAGAGGAGCAGAAGGTGGTGGGAGCAGGAGGAGTGTATATAAGTGGGGGGTGAGTTTGAAAGGATGCGCTTTGATCAGAGCCAGAGAGGGGGCGAGTGGGCAAACTGACAGAGCAACATGGAAACCTGCTGTCCACACACCTGCTGCTTCATAGATGGGCAACATTAGCACCCTCAGGACCTCACAATGGAATAAAAGAGCAAAGGAAAGCTTTTCAGCAGCACATATAACAACTGTCATACAAAGTAGTGTTTCCCATTATTTGTTTTTAGTGTGACTGCAAAATGCAACAGGACTTTGAAGACTTTTCTGCAGCATTTTAGACACTATATATCTAGATGTCACAACATCCTTACGTTTATATGTTTAAACTCTCCCTAAGCTTCTGTAGTTATAGCTACTCGTGTTGTGATTGGGATTTTGATGAAACCCCAGCGGGTGGTACCAACTCGGTCTTTGTTTCCTCTCTCCGAAACGTCAGGCCCGGTTCGTAGGATGTTTGTGCTATACTTGGTCACTCAGAGCAGATGTTGGCTTTCCAGCCGGCTAACAAGGTTTAGAGTAATTAGAAGTGCTGATGAGGCGCTTTGATTCTCAGGCTGTGGCGGCGGTCTCATTAGCGGCTAGCTGTGGCTAGCGCTGCATCAGTCACATCCTATTAGGCGGCTCAATGTACTCTTTGAATTAAGAGCAGGAGATTAGGAGGAGATGAAAACGGTCTGCGTATACACACACAAATACATATGCACACATGCACACAGGGAGACAGATGACTCGGAGTGTTTTGAAAAGATCAGCAAAGTTCACATCTGCTCTCTCCTGTAATGAGATTGAAAGCAGAACTAAAACAGTTGGATGACGGAGAATTTACACAGGAATATAACAGACGGTTTGAATTCACCATCATTTAGGCCAGTGGTTGCCAAGCTTTGTAGAGAAGGAAGAGATTTGTGACCCCATCTACCAGTTGAGCCTAACAGGACTCGTATATTGACTGCACATGTTTTTACAGCTTTAACTGACAGCGTTTTAGCATTTTAAAATAATCACTAATGTTTTTTTATTTTAGAACTGGTAGTTTGGCCTGATTTAAATTCGACATTTGCCACATCTTGACATAAGAATAAGTGAAGTCTAAATGAAAGATAATTATTATTGAAATCTAGTCCATCACTTTGCAGCTTTGCAAAAAAACAACAAAAAAAACAGCTATGTTTCAAGCTTGTGCTTTTTTTGCCTTATTTTGGCCGATTAATTGACTTTCAGTTCTGATACCGTAGTTAAAAGAAATTATGCAGAAATTTACTTATAGAACAAAGCTGCTCAGCCTAATTATTGACCAACCATAGATTAAATACTACCTATATCAGAATTATCTTTAGGCTCAGGTAAGCCCTGAGCTGTTCATACACCTTTTCAGATTTAGAGTTAAAATATATATTTTTTCAACCAAGAAGCTTGTTTTTACCCTTAAAAAGTTGCTTTTATAAAACTGATAGAAAACTGGGAAAACACTTTGTTAGCATAGCCATAACCATTCTGTAATTATCGTTTTGATTTTGATCAAATTAACATCAGCGTGATAACACCTGCTGAAGAGGCCGTGTTTGAAAGTGGTTTTATTTTCATATATGGGGTCATTCTTTTGTCATTATTATATGGCAAACATTCCACTGCATCAAGAGTGAAGGGGATTGCAACCAGAAATATCTGAATACTTCTGCTGCATCAGCAGGTTGACAGTGAAAACATCAAAATTCATAAAGAAGAAGCTCCTGAGTATTAAAACCTACAGTGAGGCTGGAGATTCAGCATAACCTGCAAGCCCATGACTCCATCCAATCAGCTGGGTTTCCTTATACAGCAGACTAGTAACTAATCTCACTGCATGATCTAACTGAATAGTCTCTGTAAAGTGCCTTGAGACGATGTGTGTTGTGAATTGGTGCTATAAACATACATAAATATGTATAGCTGTTTGCCTTTTATAATTCCCCGATATCCAGTCCACATGTTTATATTAACCGAGAAAAAATCTTCTGGACACATCTCTAAAATTATCACCAGTTTCTCCTTACTAAACTCTGTTTGTGTTCATACAGGAGGTGCAAATGGAGCTTGAAACCTTGGTTTGTAAAGTTATGTGGGTTAATGTGGGACAGGCCTATTGGTTAACATGTGCATGTTGCTAGACTTGCTAGAATCCCTTGGGTTTTTTTTATTTTTAAGTTTTAATTGTCGAAACAGAAGCATTGGGAAAAACTTGCTTGTTTTTGTACATTTTAACTTCACTTTGATTTTTCCTGGGATTTATTTTTTTGCCGTTTGCAGCCAACGCTTCCCCCCAAACTACAGAAAACAAAAATACAACCTTCAAAACACATTTTTCTTTCCCAGTTGTCACCATTCGTCTCTCTGCTCTATGATCCCTTCCTCTCCTTCCGTCTCTTGTCGTCTTTTGTGTGATGGAGTGATTATTGAAGACGTGGCTCCTGTGTTTAACACTGGTTGATGAAGTCTCCCTTTGTCTGTCTGCACTAACCTGTCGCAACCAGGACATCGCTTATAGCAAAATCAATATACAGAGTAGAGGAGAGAGGCCAGGAAAGGGAGGTATGGAGGAAAAAGAAAAGGTTGGAGATGATGGGTGGGAAGATGGTTTTTTAGTGTGTATATGTTGGGAGAGGGGGTTGGAAGGTAGATAAATGCCGCCATCAGACAGACAACTGTGAGCAGATTAAGAACGGGAAAAGGGCAACGTGAGGAAAGGCATTTATATGTATATGTTTGTGGAGCCTGTCGAGGGCCTTGACCCAAGTGACTGTTCGCATCACTTTCAGTGTGAATGAAAGTGGTTGTTTTAGTTGCAGGCCGTATCTGTTTCCATCGTTTTCCCATCCCCAGAGCTAAAAGCAGTGTGAAGAGGAGAAGGGAGACCCATGAGGAGGACAAAAAAAGAATGGGATGAGGTGAAGAAAAAACAGAGGTGTGTGTGTGTATTTGTGAATTTTTTTTATTTTTCTGCGGATGGTACAGGATTGAGTGGGGGGGTGGCTGTTGTATGAGAGAGGCACAGCTGGGAAATGAGAAATGCAACCCCCCTCTCCATACCACTACCTTACATTCACATATCCAGCACACACATACATGGACACACGATCCCCATCTCTTTGTCCTCCCCTCAGGAAAGACGTTTTGGAGGTGCTGGTGCTGAGGGTGGGGGAGGAGGGGGGGGAGGGACTGGAAGAGAAGGGAAGGGAGAGGCATGGAGAAGGGGACAGATAGGGGCATTAAAATTCATGGCTCCTTTTTTTTTATTTTCCCTGCTGAAAATCAATAGTGTTTACTATGAATGAGTGGAACAGTGGACAACAGTGGTGCCGGGGGGACACGAAGAGAGACAGAAAGAGGGGAGGAAGGAGGGAGGAAGAGGTAAAGGAGGAGGAGGGGTGACTTTATTGCGATAGGCAGAAGCACCAGAGGCCAAGGTTAAAGACTATCCGGGGCAGAGAGACAGAAAGAGATAGCAGCGCAAAGTAAATTCACTTGTCTTCTAAATCAGACATACTGGCCCCCTGAATGCATATTTATCGTCCACTGCCATAACAATGCAATGCAAACCACAGTTTTTCATGCTGAAGCAACATCAATTGTTCCACCTCCTGTGATTTTTCTTTTTTTTTTTTTCCATTTTTATCCTCCCATTCCTTATTTCCCGCTTCAGCTGATTCCGTGTCTGTGTGTTAATTGGCAGCCAACAAACATCACTGACACGGTTTCTGGCAGACAAACAAAAAAAAAAAAAGACAAAACTCCACACACACAGTGAGGTTGGCTCACACAGAGTTGTTCAGCAGCCTTGACCCTGTTTCTTGCAGCTGAAAGCCTGGAAGTTCAGGATGGCTTACCAGTGTTTTGATTAAGCACTGTCTGTGTGTTTCACACCCCTTGATCAAAGAAGTTTTTTTTATCTGTTTTTAAACTAGCGTTGTCTCCAACATGGCTTAAAGCAAGCTTTAGCTTTTAAATCAGTTTCTGCTGGCTACGTTTGGTCTGAAACTATAGACCATATATAACACCCATGTTAGAATATACAGTATTTTCAGGTTGAATTACTTTTTAAGTGAGTCTATTTTTTCAAGCTTGTCTAAAGGTGTCGGCTGGGTTGTCTTAAAAGTACCTGCTCACATGCCAGTCTGTTCATGCTTTCTCGCGCGTGTCGGAGTGTGAGTGAGCTGTGCAGAGGATGATATATATGCAGTAAGCTCATGCATTATGGAGAGTGCAGGTGAGCTGTTCTAAATGTGAACTGCTGGTATGTGGACGGTTCAGGGCCAATCTCACCAAAGCCTTTTTGTATTAGCATAGCATCTCCATTTCAAATCGGCCCTTGTCAAAAACCAGCTGCATCTTTTATTCAATAAAAGATATTGATCACATTCTATGCATGCATAACCAATATGTCTTGCATTCTAAATTTAAACCTGTAGCATACGTGTGAGTTCGCTTTGCAAATGTGCAGCAGAAAATTGAAGGCTGTCTGTGAACTTGAATGATGCAAAGCATTGTTAAGATTATATTATTTCAATTAAAGAAATGGTGTTAATTGATTTCTTTTTGGTTTATTTGTATTTTTCGAGCTTTGAAAGATGATCTATAAAAGTTATTTCATAAGACAGAACCATGGGCATATATTATATTCTTTGCCTTCAACGCTGAGTAATTATTTATATGAGGAGAAAAATGTGTAAGAGGGCTGAGTGAGATATTTGGACATTTGAAACTATTATTAGAACCATGTCTTGCTGATAAGTGGGGTTAGTCTTACTAGCATCAGTAAAGTAAAGTAAATTGAGATTATTTTTTTCTGAACTGCTAGATCTCCAAAATGCTATTAGCAGATCCATCATATTCTTTGACAGATGATGGTTAAAACATTTTTAATTCTGTTAAGCCTTCCTGTTATCTGCTGAAGGGTTTCCTCTCCCTGAAAGACTGATATGTTAGATATGTTATGCAGATATATTTTAACATGAAGAAAATACCATTTCTTTAAATACTTTCTCAGGCCTCTGTGCTTTGTTCTGTTGTTCTAATTTCACTAACGCTGTAAATAATTCAGTGAATCCTAAATATATATTCTTGTCATTTTACCAGCATTTTGACCAAACTGAACATGATTTTGATCAGCAACCATTTTCTCTGTGCCTCTCTCATGCTTTGCCTTGGAATGGAATGACTGTGGGTCCAATTAGGATTTTTCTCTGGCTAAAAGGTCACTTAATCGGTTTTGGTTCACAATGGTTTTCTCTCATGGGACTGACTCGAGCTACATAGATACAGCCAATATAGGCAAGACCAGTTCTTTAACTTACTTAGACCTTAGCTAGACCTCAAACAGGAATCAAGACAACCACTGAAAACTGAGAGTAAACTCTAGAAACTCATATTTTATCCCCAAGTTTCCCTGTATTACTCCTATAATGGGAATTAGCACATGGCCATCTTCTAATCTTTTGACAATCCTTAATTGTACTTATGTGTGCCTATTTCCAAACCATACATAAAGTTTGCCTGGGTAGTGAATGAAGAATGATTTATTTACTAGTTTAAGGGGAGGACAGACAGACCTAGAGTAACAGGTAGTGCTTGCCAAGGTCAGAGTGCTTTGGTGTGGGAACGGCCATGTGTGTTCATTACTGCAATGCTTGAAAAGATCAAGGAACGTGTTTCTTGCTAACTTCAGTTTTTAAGTGCACTCTCCAAGCTTTTTGCTTCTTGGTCAGAATGACCTCCAAAGCACCCATATATACATTAACAGCCAACATTTCACTATGACAGCTTCTCTTTTTTTGAGTGTACATGTTTTTCCATCAATACTCCCCCATGTGTTAAAACAGAAACCATCGAGGCCATCTCTGCCTCTCTGTCATGTGCCAGTTTTTTTACCATCGCGCTGCATCGGTGCTGCTCTAAATCTCCCCTACTAAATGACTGGAGTGGATGAGAGGTCAAAGTATACGGAGGAGGAGGGGGACAAGGCTGGCTGTGGCTGTGATAGAGTCTCCCCTTGTAGCCTTTTATGAGCACAGCTAGTCCATGGAGGGAAAAGGTAAATGTTGGAATGTTGTCACATGATTTTGCCTTTTTTTCCCCCTGAAAACATTTTTTTAAATGGTTAAATTTACTGCTTAATTAGCCATCAGTCTGTCCGCCTTCTATCAGTACACTCCCTACTCCATTTTCTCCCCCCCTTCTACTCTGTTCCCTTCGCGACCGTTTCCAAGGTGCCCAATCCCAAGGGCTGGAGGAGGGGTGCACTGATGTCATCCATGCATAACTGCACACCTGTAATTCATGGCTTCCTCTCTCATCCTCTTTGTCATTTTCACTTGTTTGGGTAGTTATTTTTTAATACTTGTTCTCTTTTTGGGGATACTCTGTAGAGATGCTCCAGTCTTTATTATCCAAGAGTACAGTGGGGGAAAAAACTACATAATAAATCCCTTTTGATTCAGGAATAACTCTGCTATGTTCCAGGGGCTTTGTGAAACTGTGACACTTTTCTTTTCACTAGCCATTAAGAGACGGACAGTTGAGGCGCCCTCTGTCCATAGTGTGCATAACTCTCTCCATCTGCTCCATGTTTAAAAGGTCATTTGTCTAACCTGACATTTTCTGCCCTTACCAAAGGTTTCCTCAATATCCAGGCCCAGCTCACTCAATCAGAGTTTATGTTTTCCAATCTTTTTATATGCGTTTGTATAAACCTTTTCTGACAATACATTTCTCTTTTGGTGTCAGAAAATATCAAAGAAGAGGGAGGCTGAATTCATCTTGTAATGTTCCATAAACTAAGAAATGACTGATGTTATCCACTGTGTCTATGTGGGTTTGTGGGTGTTTGTGTATTTGCTGTGTGTCTGGGTTGCCTGGGTAATGGGGCCAAAGATTCAGAGTAATGCAAGTTTCAATGGGAAGTGTAGTGAAACACATGCACTAGATGGGGTCTGATTAGGGATTAACGCATGTGCATGTGTCTATGTATACATATACACTATATTGCCAAAAGTATTTGCTCACCTGCCTTGACTCACATATGAGCTTAAGTGACATCCCGTTCCTAATCCATAGGGTTCAATATGACGTCGGTCCACCCTTTGCAGCTAGAACAGCTTCAACTCTTCTGGGAAGGCTGTCCACAAGGTTTAGGAGTGTGTTTATGGGAATTTTTGACCATTCTTCCAGAAGCGCATTTGTGAGGTCGCACACTGATGTTGGACGAGAAGGCCTGGCTCTCAGTCTCCGCTCTAATTCATCCCAAAGGTGTTCTATCGGGTTGAGGTCAGGACTCTGTGCAGGCCAGTCAAGTTCATCCACACCAGACTCTGTCATCCATGTCTTTATGGACCTTGCTTTGTGCACTGGTGCACAGTCATGTTGGAAGAGGAAGGGGCCAGCTCCAAACTGTTCCCACAAAGTTGGGAGCATGGAGTTGTCCAAAATGTCTTGGTATGCTGAAGCATTCAGAGTTCCTTTCACTGGAACTAAGGGGCCAAGCCCAGCTCCTGAAAAACAACCTCACACCATAATCCCCCCTCCACCAAACTTTACACTTGGCACAATGCAGTCAGACAAGTACCGTTCTCCTGGCAACCGCCAAACCCAGACCCGTCCATCAGATTGCCAGATGGAGAAGCGCGATTCGTCACTCCAGAGAACGCGTCTCCACTGCTCTAGAGTCCAGTGGCGGCGTGCTTTACACCACCGCATCCGACGCTTTGCATTGCACTTGGTGATGTATGGCTTGGATGCAGCTGCTCGACCATGGAAACCCATTCCATGAAGCTCTCTGCGCACTGTTCTTGAGCTAATCTGAAGGCCACATGAAGTTTGGAGGTCTGTAGTGATTGACTCTGCAGAAAGTTGGCGACCTCTTCGCACTATGCGCTTCAGCATCCGCTGACCCCGCTCCGTCAGTTTACGTGGCCTACCTCTTCGTGGCTGAGTTGCTGTCTTTCCCAAACACTTCCATTTTCTTATAATACAGCTGACAGTTGACTGTGGAATATTTAGGAGCGAGGAAATTTCACGACTGGATTTGTTGCACAGGTGGCATCCTATCACAGTTCCACGCTGGAATTCACTGAGCTCCTGAGAGCGACCCATTCTTTCACAAATGTTTGTAAAAACAGTCTGCATGCCTAGGTGCTTGAATTTATACACCTGTGGCCATGGAAGTGATTGGAACACCTGATTCCAATAATTTGGATGGGTGAGCAAATACTTTTGGCAATATAGTGTATGTGTGTTTCTGTGTGTAACAGTTAGATTTATAGAAACTAGTGTGGCTTTTAGACCACTGCAAATAGGAAGTTCTGAAAGAAATAAAGAAAGAAAGAAAGCACTGTAGCCAAAATGTGGCAGTAGAAGCTTTTCTTTATTTCATGAACTCAGCACAGGTTGTCATTCTCCTGTTTCGCCTTGTGTGTCTTTTGTTCCTCCCCTTCACCACCATTTTGGATTTTGTCAAGGACAAAAAGAGAGGCCCCACAGAAAGGCCCCCTGCCTGAACACATTGGCTCCCTCCTGGCATTTTTCTAAATCTCCATCTCTATCACACTCTGCACTTTTTTCTTTGTTGCTGTTTTCTTTTACAATTTTTTTTTTACCCAGACTGCTGTATTTTGTAAGAACATAAACCCTTTGTCAGTTGCTGAAAGGATTACTCTTAACATACAAGCAATGAATTAATGAGTGGTATTATTTTGTTGGAGGACTTTAACAATATAAGAACAAGCAATACTGTGAAACTTTTGTCCACTGGGGGCACTAGACCTCTAACTTTTCGGTTTAGCATCCCTGAAAGCAACTAGGTACACCGCACTATTGCAAAATAAAACAGTCCTTCTCCATGTTTTCGAGTCTGATAGCAGGCTAAGAAGTTATGGAGTTACTGGTAAAAACAAGGCCAAATTCAAATATCTTTGACTATGTAAGTTTCATATCTGTTTTGTTTCCTGACATCACCTTTTAGTTAAGTTACAAGGGCAAGTTTATGAGAAGGGCAGATCCCAGGGAGCATTGATACACACCAAGGGCCCCATACTGACATTAAAAATCGTTGAATATATCTCAAATTTTTTTGACCTTTGGTGAAAATAATGCAGTTTTACTTTAAAAGTTGTTTTTGGGGCATTAAACAACTCAAACTCACTCAGAGTTTGGGGTAAATGCCTTTTGAGACTTACTTTTGTTGTTGTATGCAGAAAAGAGTTACTTACCTTCATAAGTAAGTGCATGGTGACTGGTGATGATATCTGCCTCTGTGGTAGTACAATACTTATAATTTGTGGCTCATGCTCCACTTTAGCTTTAAAATTGTAGGTTGGTTTAGCTTAAATAATACAACATTTGTATATTTACCTTAAGTTAGGAGCAAGCTTGTCCCTAATCACAGGTTCCTATTTAATTAATTTCATTTTATTTCATTTCAAATGGAAAAAGTTGGAAAAACTTCATTTGTTTTACTATAAAAATGTGCAAAGTTGTGAATCGATTCTAAATGGGCACAATTTCTGCATAAAATCGTCAGTCATTTGAGTTTTTTTGACAAGTTGAATAAGCAACTAGAAAATTTCTAAAGAAATTTTGAGGGGGGCCACCTACTGCCCGTCTGGGTAACTGTGCCAATACGGCCCTGGCAAGTGACATTGGGGCTCCCCAGACCAACTGCTTACGCCTTTGAGGGCTGCTGAGGGAAGGAAAGAGGGCTAGTTCATGGGCAAAGAGAGCTGTGTGCCACTTGTGCTGAAATCTGGGAAATAGACGTGCACAGCATACGATGCACAAGGGTAATGTGGGTTGTCCATATTGAACCGCAGTGGGTAAAGTGCAGTTGGCGGGCGCTGCCCGCATGCTAGGTGCCCTTGCAGCGATGAAAAAAATCACCAATGGCGGGCTCCGCCCGCCTGCTAAGAGCCATTGCAGTGATGAAATCACCATTGGCGGGCTTCGCCCGCCTTCTAAGAGCCATTGCAGTGATGAAATCACCAATGGCGGGCTCCGCCCGCATGCTCAGAGCCATTGCAGTGATGAAATTAAAAATGGCTATGAGCAATATGCCAGAATGTATGAGTGTGTATAAGGAAGAGGCTTTTATTCTGTAGAGTCCCTGTAGTCTTATTTTGAAAGTCTATCATGGATGTGCATCAAAAGATGGGTCATGCCCAGCAGTGATATAGAATCCATTTCCAAATGTTAAATCACTGGTTTTCCATGTTATTAGGTGAATAGCTGCTGTATTACAGAGTAAATGGGAGACTTTTATTGTGAAATTTGCTCTGGGGTGTGTTTTTGAAAAGGTCACTAGAGTCTAATAAAAACAACCTGAAAGAGTTTGGGTCATAATGTTGAGCCATTTGCATCAATTATTGCATTAGTATAATCTAGAGGCTTTTATTTTGTAGGGTCCCTGGAGTCTTATTTTGAAAGTCCAACAGAGTTGTGTTTAGAGAAAATGTTCAGACCCAGCAATGATAGTTGATGACTTTCCAATCGTTAAATCACTCTTTTTCCATGTTATTAGGGCAGTAGATGAAGCGGAAATGGGAGGCTTTTATTTTGAAATTTGCCATAGGGTGTGTTTTAAACAGTCTCCTAGAGTCTATTCTCTAAAATGGGGTTGAGTTTGGGTCATAATGTTGAGCCATATAGGGCAATAAATATATGTAAAAAATATAGAGGCTTTTATTTTGTAGGGTCCCTGGAGTCTTATTTTGAAAGTCTATCAGTGTTGAGTGGCAAGGGAAGTGTCATGGACAGCAGTCATATAGTATCCATTTCCCAATGTTAAATCAGTGCTTTCACCCTCCATTAGATTAATATGTGCTGTTTAAAACAGCAGAGGTAAAATCTGTTTGAAGCACGGTTACCTTGACAACGCTTAACGAGCCTGTCAGTGACAGAGAGAAAAGCGCAGCACTATCGTTCCTTAGCTCTCAGGCTTTTTTGAATGGGAGGAACAGCTCCGAACAAACGACTGCTGAGCAAAAACCGTATGAGTTATTCAAAAGATTTCTTCTCCGTGAGCATCAGCAATCCTTCGACTCCAACTATGCCAACTTTGGTGTATGTGTGTCATTCAGAAAAATATTTATGACGAGTTGAAAACACATAATGTCATTCGTTTTTCTCCCCACTGCTGCTCCAAAACCAATGAAAAACGGCTCTGATTTTGATCGACTTTAGGTCGGTCTGGAGGATTTTTAAGGAAAAGTATTAATCCTACCGTAATTCCGAAGACATTGTGTGAGTCCAGAGGTTTCAGCCTACAAACTGACCAAAAATGGTGACTGTAGCTCCAAATATGTGGCCGTGAGGCAAGAACAAAATGTTTTATCTTAAAAAAAATGGCTGCCTCACTCTAAGAGTTCAGCAGCTGCACTGTAGCAGGCTGCTGCAGAAGCTAACTGTCAGCTAGCTTCCAGGTGCTTACCCTCCAAACAAACGACTGCTGAGCAAAAACCATAAAAGGTATCTGAAAAATTCTTTCAGTGAAAGCAACATCTATCCTTTGTCTCAGACTGGGGTAACTTTTATGTCTGTAGGTCTTTCACAACCCAAAACGAAGCACAAACAAAATGGCTGATCCCACCTGCTCCTCCCTTTGTTTTAACTGCAGGACCTCACTCTCACTCACCTTTAAGCTGCTAAAGCACCCCTCCGAACGAACGACTGCTGAGTAAAAACCATAAATGATATCTGAAAAATTCTTTTTATCTAAGCGACAGCTATATCTTGTCTTCAATTGGAGTAACTTTCATGGCTGTAGGTCATCTACAACCTGAATGGGAAGAGAAAGAAAAAGAAAAAACGTTTCATCACAGCTGAGCTTCTAATTGAGCTAGCTGCAGCAGGTCAGTCACCCAGCTTTCTGGTGCTTAAAATGTCCTCCGAACAAACGACTGCTGAGCAAAAACCGTATGAGTTATTCAGAAAATTTCTTCACCGTGAGCGTCAGCAATCCTTCAACTCCAACTATGCCAACTTTGGTGTATGTGTGTCTTTCAGAACAATATTTATGACGAGTTTAAAACACATACTGTCAATCGTTTTTCTCCCCTCTTCTGCTCCAAAACCAATGAAAAACGGCTCTGATTTTGATCAACTTTAGGTCGGTCTGGAGGGTTTTTAAGGAAAAGTATTAATCCTACCGTAATTCCGAAGACATTGTGCGGGTCCAGAGGTTTCAGTCTACAAACTGACCAAAAATGGTGACCCTAGCTATAAATATGTGGCCGTGAGGGCGAGTTTAAAATGTTTTTGGGTCTTAAAAAAACGGCTGCCTCACACTCTAGCTTTTCAGTCTCTCCACTCTAGAAGGGTGGATTTTGCTAAAACTTTGTGGCGCTTGAGGTCTGATTATACAAAAACCGTAGCAGTTATCAACATGCCGTCTTCAGTTTTATGCAGAGGAAGGATTTATCTACAAACTGAGCTTTAAACTGTTTTTCTAAGTGAATGTATGCCGACACAGTGAAGCGCTGTTTTTTATGCTTTTTTTTACCTCTCCCCATTCATTTCCTATGGGATTTTTTTGCGACGTTTTCGCTAATAATTCGCGAACCTTCGGACTAATGAGAAAGTTTTATACAAGCACGCATCGCACCATTGGTCCCGACGCGTGTGCCAACTCTGGGCCCGATCCGACAAACCGTGCGGGACTAGTTACGCGCCGAAGTTTTAGGGGACGAGGAGAACTATAAGCTATAATAATAATACGCGGAATAAATATGTGCAATAGTAATAGGTGGGCCATGCCTTCGGCATGTGGCCCCCCTAATTAGAAAAAGCTTAAATGTGGTCAACAAAGATAAGAGAGGACTTCCAACATCTTCACAGCCTGATTTGGTGGTCAGTCTGTGAAGAAAGCAGAAATAAATTCTAAATACGTCATCCATCCATCCGGCTGTCCGTCCGTCCGTCCATATCAAAGGGAAGACGACCACCCATATATGATTCAAAGGGACCAATGGAGTTCTACATGCAATTCTACTTTATAAATCTACCATATCTGTACCAGATGCATAGTATGAATACAATCTAGATGGTTTGAATGATTTAACTGGTGTTTAGTAATACCCATCACATTTGAGCGCATATCCATAAACTTGATTGGAGAAATCAGAGAGGAAGTGAAAATTACAACAAATAATACCTTTAAATGTTTTTTCTTATTAAGGAATAAATATACAGTGTTAGCCCAGTTTATCTGCCCTAAGTGGTCTAAATTTACTCACTCTATGTATAGTTCTTGTCTTTTTTAGCTCCTGCCCCTCCTTTCCCTGTGCAGCCATGTGTTGTGGTGATGGGAGGGCACTGGGTGACTTGTTGAATGAACTCTGTGGTTGTACTGACAAATCAATGATAAAGACTAATGACATCAACTGTGTAATGTATCTTTGTATTTTCATTTACACTCCCTCTCTCACTCCCTGACCTCAGACCCTTAACTTTGATTCCACCTCGGTTCCCTGGGTTTTGCTTTGCACTACAAACAATTGCTGTGTTCCTTGACGTTTGTCATCACATGTATCTTTTAACGGTGTCGTTTGTTTCTCTATGTTGGTCTGTCTATCCTCTAACTACATCCCTCTCCCTCTCCTACTCTCTGACTCTCCCTCTCTATTGATCCAGTCATAGTTTTCTCAGTCTTCACAGTTCTGGGCCGCTCTAATCAATACAGATAATTGTCTGCTCTCTCTCTTGATGCCAAACATAGTCTCCCCTTTTCCCCTCTCTCCCTTTTTATCAATGAACCCCCAGCCTTGTCTCACCCTTCCTCACCCCCACCCCACCCCCCAAACGGGGATTCCCCCTCCCATAATGACGAGAGATAACCTGCTTTCTTTACCGATTTTCTCCCCCACACACCTCCCTTCCTCACCCACTGCCTCCCTTTCCTCTCTTGTTCATCGATTACCGTGAGAGTCAGGGCCTGGCCTGCCCGCCCTGCAGATGTAAACACACACGGCACTCATGTTGTGGTTTAGTTGCCCTTCAACTCTTCCAAGTGTGGGCCCTCTGGTTAATCGCAGGGTTGTTGTGGTTTAACTTCCAAAACCATTATTAAAGGCGATAATTAAATGCAGCCCTGTCACCTAACAAGGTGGTGGAAGCTGTGGCCTTCCAAGCTACAGCATTAAAGCTACCAACCAAATATTGTCAAGGAAGAACAATTTGGACCAGACACTTGACCTGTAGAGGGGGATTGCTGTCAGGGATTGTAATCATGAAGGTGGTCTCCGTTTTGCATCCTATGCCTTTTTATATGCTCTGATGGGCGGTATGTGTCACAGTAACAGCCACATGAATGTCAGGTCCTCTTTTTTTCCCTTCAGAACTAAACATTATAAAGACATTCAGCGTTTCTATTAAACACACCCGCAGTTTTTTCCTGTTGTGGGGTTTACTGTTAGTAATTGCTGTCACAAAGGTGGTCTATAGGTTGTATGCGTGGCATGTTGAAAGTAAGCAAGGACAGGTCATCTATGGCAACTTTTCTCAGAAATATATCACAAAGTATCTCATAAAGTAAACAGATAAAAAGTAAAACAGGATCGAAAAGGCAAGCAAATACATTTTAAAAATATGGAAAGGGTTAAAAATAAAGGCTGGTTATTCCTTAGTGGAGATGCAACAGACAGAATATCGTCTTAGCTCTGGTCCTTGGGGGAACTGGTAGATTTTGAGGATTTGAGTTTGTGTGTGCTGCTTTAACAATTCAGTAATATAAAAAGGATCTTGTGCATGCAGAGCCATAAAAGTTAAAGTAAGCAAAAGTCAGCTGTGGTCAGAGTAGCCAAAAATTGTCTAATGCAAGAGTAGAGCTATTGCCCACATATCAACATACTTTTAACTAAAGTAAAATTGACAAAGTATTTAGTAAAAAGGCCTGTTTAAGTAGTAGGTAACTGATAAAAGTTGATTCACTATTTTAGAAAAGATTTTTAAATGGACAAAAACCATTAAACAGTAACAGGTGTTGGATGCAGCACCAGCCAAGCAAAAAACACCAAAGATTTCAGGCAACATCTAATACCCCTTTCACATTAGCCAAAAGAACCCAAGAGGAGGTGTACACCCTGGACTGGTCACCAGTCTGTTGCAGGAACCAAGGTTTGTAGTGGCAGTGGGAACAGCTCACTGACGCGTCTCAACCCGGGTCATACGACTCGGCAAGCGACCTGTAATAAAATCGCCTTGGCTCTGATCTGCATGTTTTGGGAACACCAGACCCGGGTTGACCCGCTAAATTACATGCCAGCATTGAACACAACGTATGGACTTCAACACACCTCGCCAGTGGCTTCTAATCTAACAAGCCGAAACAACCCTGTTTACGCTCGATAAACATGGAGCAGCACTGGTAAGAGGGTTTCGGACAGATACAAGAGCGAAATAGTAAAGAATACTGACTACGCTCTGGCTCCTGTCCATGTTGCTCTCAACTGTTTACTTCCCTGATTTTAGTCGCACTGTTGACATCATCAACGCTCACTCAGCGTGTTGCCGTCATCAGAAACGCAGTGGCCGGGGACGTTGGCCACACAGCTTGCCAGCTAGGACATTCTGTTCAAATGGGAATAGAGCCAAAAGCCGATTAAAAGCAGGTCAACCCGAATTTGAAAAACCCCAGTTTACAGAGGGAAAATGGCTCAAATCAGCACCACAAAAATTAATTGTATTTTTGCTCAAATTTGACAATGTTCAAATTAAAGATGCTTATTTTAATTCTGTAGTTCTATTTTCTGTTTCTTTGTATTGAACCATATTTTTTGTTATGAGAAGTTGAGTTGGACTATAGTTGGACTGCGCATTTTCCATGTATGTACATGTCAAGTTTATTTAAATATTCTGGCCAATATATATCGGATATCAGACAATATATGGGACATAGTTTTTTTAAAGCCCCCAATATCGATACCGGTATCGGCCTTAAAAAAAACTGATGTATGGGCTCCACCGCGAACATTCTCATTTACATGTTCACTTAAGTTTACCCGTTATGATAAATGCTCACATTATTTAGAGATTGTTCATCAACCCATCACTATTCCACATTAAAAGGGATTCACAAGAAGATACATTTCAACAAGAAAGATATTCCTGGTTTAAGAATATGGCTGGAATATCATCAGGTGTAATCATCCGGCAAAGAGATATACATGCTAGCTATCTGGATTTAAAAATGTTCTCAGGTGTGCAGCAACACGGGTCGGCCAAGACATACAGGGGCACAATCTGCTAAAAGAACGTAACAACAAAACATCATATACATGTATTTCACTCTCTGTATCTGGTGCATTTTTGATTTAAAAGAAGATTGTTCTTTATCCACTAAAGTTACTCGCAAAGGATAGAATTGACAAAAGTTTTAATCAAGAAAATTAGTTCTTAATAATGAAATTTCTTAAGTAACACTAAAATGTGTAGTAAAATTAGTTTTTAAAGATTTGGTTTTTAGAAAATGATTGAGTTAATTAAGTAAATGTAACTGAGTAAATGCAATATAGACAGCAACTTTGTCTGATTGAAATATTAATATTTTACCCAGACATAGCTACCTTTAGCTCCCTTTCTAAAAAAAAAAAAATAATTAAATTTACTCTTTTGATGGAGTTTTTCTTTTTTTTTTTATTATCAATATAAGCGATAGAACTTTTACTGAAGCTCCACCCTTTGCATTGATTGTTCTTTTAATTTAAAGATGAGAAGAAAAAGCTTTTTTGCTGGAAACTGCCCCTAACTCTAATAAAAAAAAACACATGCATATATATATATATATATATATATATATATATATATATATAATATCTCAACCAATAACAAATAACCAACAAATTACATTCTGTAAAGTATCCAGTCTCAAATCAACTCAGATTGTACTGGGTGTATTTCACGTAAAACAGTTTATTCAGTAAAAACCTATAGTCCCATCCACATACTGAATTGGTTATTTGACATGTGATTGCAAATATTTTCTTCCTGCACATGATTGCACTAAAACAAGCCATTTAGCATTTCTTTCACTGTCCAGAGTGAACTAATCTAAGCAGAAAATAGGCTTCTGGTTTTGTATGTCGTGGTTCCATGGTTCAGACGTGCATTAAGCAAAGTCTATGTTAGTAAACATAGGCCAGTCAATGTCTCTGCTGAGCCATTTCTGGAAGGTTGCTGCTCATCTAGTTCAACTTGACCTGCTGAAGGGTAAAGGGGTGTGGACGCTGTCATCGAGTGGTCTGCAGGTTATGTTGCTCTGCTATGTTTAGGTGGGCAGCATGTGTCAATGTAACATCCACATGAGTGCCAGGTCCTCTTGTCTCCCAGCAGAACATCACATTGTAACAAGACAACCTGTCAAGTGGGACCATCATATTCTGCCCTGCTAATCAGTTAAGGTGAAATATTTGCCAAATATTCAGTTTTTAGGTCTCAATGTAAAATAGGATTTATTCATGCAGCTTTAACTCAAACCCCAAATTATCCTCGAACATTAAAAATTGTTTTTAAAAAGAACAGCTAAAAGCCTGTGCTGCAGATAAAGGAATAATATAAAACAAATTTGTATAAAAATATTAATATTAAAATCTAAATTAAATGCCCTAACATGCAAAACATAAGAGCAGTGGATAAAACCTGTTCAGAATAGCAAAAACTGAAGGGAACAAGTGCATACCCTCAGCAGTGCAGCATTCATTTTCTCTCTCTACATATGAAATCCTATGTGTTTAATAATGCATTTACCCATCCAGCCAACAAGGCAGGTTATGGGCCTGCAGGTTATTGTACTATCGGTGTGCGTGCGTGTGTGTGAGTGTGTGCAGCGGCACACATATGTGTCTATCTTTCTACAAATCAAACGTGTAGTATCCAGACCAAGTCTCTGAAGTATACTCTATCACTGAACTCAATCTGGAGCTGTGCTAAACCACACAGGCAATATCAATGACAATATATATTTATAGTGTATGTACCCACTGTTTACAGGAATTTGTCACATTGACTCACATATGCTGCGGCTGATATCCAAGGCCCTGACATGTTACTGGAGTAAGTGAGATGGATTTGGGAAAAGGTGGAGATTGTTTCAAACATGATTGGAGCTGGGAGTTATGAGATCTGTTGTACTATGTAAAAAAAAAAAATGAGGAAAACAGGAAGAGAATCATTTGTTTTTAAATAGTAAGAACATGACGGAGCTTTACGAATATGTTTGCACTGAGTAATGGGCGTGTGTATTTGTTTGCTAAAAGAGAGCATCTGTGGTCCAGCTTCAGGTTTACATGTGGGATCAGACTAAGTGGGAGAGGGATATTTGGACGAGAGTCGATTGGGATCATCCTTGCCCTTTGGGGGTTGAACCTACAACCCCTGACCCCCATCAAGCCCTGTGGTCATAGACTTGAACCCTGTAACCCTCCTGACAGACAGTCTGTTTCAGTCTCCAGCCCTGCTGCAAAGCTGTGCATCTCGATCAGTGGATAAATATCCCCCTCATCCACCAGAGTTAAGTATTTGATCAAGTGACCCTGGCTTTAAATGTCCTAAACTCCTCTTCAACACAAAAGCCTGTATGAGCGGCAAGTGAGGAGTGGCAATTTGTTGTTTGAATTCTCCCCTCTTTTTGGCACTTGTTTGTAGAAATGTGCGATTTGTACGTCTGCGCCAGATGCGTTTGCTTTTTGTTGCACTCATTGAAGTAGTTCAGCATGCTACAGAGCATGATCCTCAGGGGCTTTTTTTCCTGTCGCTCAGTGGATACAGTCTCCCCTGCTGTCCCTCTAACGAGGACAGGAACAGGGAGCTTTATGCATGCTTGGGCCTGGTTCATTCTTCACCTGTCAACAAATTCCTTCTCACCCAACACACACACACACCCAAAATGTGGAGATACATTTGGGAGGAGGGAAGTTACTGAAAGAGGGTGAGCAAAGATGTACAGGAGCTGATTTATTCCTCTTTGCACCTTTATTCTTCCCATTTCTTCCCTCTGTTTGTTTGTGGGCTCTCCTTATCAGATCCCAGCTTCATTCAAGGCCTCAGTCAGGGGGAGAAAGCCAGACGCCTCCATCTCTCCTTTTTTTATCCATTCTCTTTTTCTTGAGCTCTCGAACCTTGAATTTGAATTTCAGAGCGAGCGGGCAGAAGGGTTTGGAGTCAGGAGGAAACATAGAAAAGAGTGGGGGAGACTCGGTCATTGAGAAAGGGCCTGCTCGGCGCGTCCCCCGGCCTACCCCCTCAGAGGGGCCCCGATCGATACAAACTCGGAGCAATAAAGCTTTCCCCCTGTCATCTCTGCAGAATACAAAGCAGAATAGAGGGAGGGAGAGAGGAGGAGAGGGAGGGAGAGAAAAGAGAGGGAGAGAGAGGTGAAAAGCTGTTCCGCTAGCCAGACCAATTTCCTCCCCCCCCTCTAGTTTGCTTCACCACTACCTATATCACCTCCTTCCTCAGCTTCTTATTTTTCTTATCTATCACTCTTTCACCTCCTTGCACAATACCTCCATCTGACTGTATAATTGGACAGATATTTCTCACTATAAATGTAACATGAATAGAGTCCTATCTTGCAAAAAAATAGGCAGAAATGATGGTATTAGATGGAAAATATATTAGTTTGAGGATGGGAGGCGATTTATCTAGGGGAGAACGATGCAAACAGAAGCAAGAAGGAAGAGGTGAGGAGAAAATGTGTGACGAAGGCCCTTCAAAGGTTATGGGGTCAAATGGCGACTGCTAAATTGAGAGCCAATTACAGTAATTGTAATCTGAATTCAAAGCAGACACACACAAACATGCACTTCACTGACAAAAGCTGGTGTGTGTGTGTGTGTGTGTGTCTGCATGCTGTGTTGATTCTTGTGAAAAACTGCAGATCCACATGTGCAGGAGCGTCTC
This sequence comes from Cyprinodon tularosa, assembly GCF_016077235.1. Taxonomy (NCBI): domain Eukaryota; kingdom Metazoa; phylum Chordata; class Actinopteri; order Cyprinodontiformes; family Cyprinodontidae; genus Cyprinodon; species Cyprinodon tularosa. The sequence continues at coordinate 832,735 of NW_024038733.1, read as the reverse complement.
CATTCTTCTCCACTGAATGGCGGTGCAGGAGTCAGCCTGCCAATCAACTATTGTGCTCTTGTCAATTTAATAATATTTCTGAGCGCTGACCTCCACAGCTCTCCACAGCCATCACTCTTTATGTGTGTGTATATCTGTTTTTGAGTGATCCTATATATTTCTCTGTCTCTACCTCTTTCACCTCAGTCTAACCCCCCCACAGCCACCTTTTTTTTGCTTTGTCTCCCTCCCTCTGTCCCTGTCTCCGATTCTCTGCCTTTATTAGAAGGAGATAGCGTGAATCCTTCATCTCTTTCACCACTCATTCTCACTGTTATTGTCCTTACTGTGGATTTTTTCAGCACTAAGGACATATTCCACATCCCTCATCTTTTTTTCTAATTCTTTCTTCTACTTTATCAAACCTCATCTTTCCACTTGTATTTTTCCCTTAGTGCTCATCCCTTCATCACCTTATCTTAACTTCCAAGCGACTCTCCTTTCAGCATCGTCCAAGGCCGGCTCCTGCTGTCTCACTCCGTCCTTTCTCAGTTTTTTACTTTTTTTTCTTTTTGCTTTTTCATCATCTTACTCTCATTTTGTCAACTTCGCATCCCCCTCCATCACTCCTCAATCTCTTTCCCTTCCTTCTATCCATCCTTCCTTCCTTCCTCATCTCTCCCTTCCTCCACCCTTTTTCATTCCCTGGGGAGGTCAGTAATAATGGTTGTGATGGAGTGAGAGAGGGAGGTGCGATTATTGTCTTGTCGGGAGTCAGAGGAATCGATCGGCCCAGAAATATGAGGCGCGAGAAAGAGCCGCTGTGTCAGATACAATAACCACCCGCTCCCGGGGGCTTACACACACACACACACACACACACACACACATACACACAACATACAGACATATACCCATTTCCAACACCAACATGCACATTCATTTAGTTGGACACTGATGCGCGTGCACACTTGTGCCATCTTTCTTCTTTATTAACGCTCACGTATCCCCCTTCTTCTTCTATGTTGGAGAAGGACGGCGGCGAGGCAGCCCAATCATCTACATGCTTTGATCTGTGATAAAGCATGGAGGTATATCTGTTCTGATCATTCTTCATGCACAGATAAAGGGCAAGGCGAGGAAAATCGCTCACACACCTTTCACTCTCTGAGCTACAAACAGACATAAACACACACACACACACAAGCACGCTCTCACCGAGACCTTTTGCTGCTGTTGCCTGGCAACGTGGCCGAGTGTCCAATCCAAGCGGAGAGCAGTGGCCGGTGATGTCACAGCTGCTGCTGACCAGCAGGTCTGAGGGAGAAAGAGAGGCAGAGGAGCAGAGGAGAAAGTTTGAACCAAGTAGAAAGAAGAGGAGAGCAGGAGGAGGACGAGGATGATGAAGAGCAGGTTGAAAGCTAAGGAAGCAGAGCAGGTTCAAGATGACCTCAGCTGATGTATTCAGAGATGCACTGATCAGAACTCTTTGCTCAAGTCTCTCAGGCTTTGACCTTTCAGAACCAACTGAAGCCGACTCTGTTTTTATTTCAGGGACTATTACTAGGAAGTCAAAAAGAATACATATTTATTTAACCTTCTTGAACTAAGCTGTTATTTATTTATTCTAACAGAGGCAATGTCATGTCGCTGTATTAGAGATGAGTCGCTGTAAAGCAGGATTTTAATAATATTCTAAAACAGACAAACTTTTTTTTTTTTTTTTTATTTCCAATTTTCTAATTCTGGACAATTCTTAAAAAGGTTTAAATAAACAAGACAACTTGAATCCTCACTGTTTAGCTTTCCGCTTTCCCATTATCGCCTAAAGTGTTGCTCTCTCTCACCCCCTCACAGACGGAAAACTTTAGATGCTTTGATTTAGAAAATATGGCTTTGATTTCAAAAGTTTCCCTAACTCAGTCTCTGTGCTGTTAATGCTGTTAGAGAGACGTAGAAGCGGTTAACTGCAGTTCACTGATTGAAGAAAGTTAGCATTTTTAAGTTATCATCTGGCTGCTTACAAAGCCAGAACCAGTCAAGCTTAAAATTGTCTGTTTTCGGTCACCGGTTGATTTCTCTCTAAGTGCTCCCATCTGTAGGGAAACAGGAAGGTAATATTCTAGCTAAGAATTTGAGCAAATTTTCAGTAGAACCGATTCAGTCTAACTTAAATGTTTCCTGTAAGTAGGTCAGTAGCAGAGTTTCTGTTCTTTAACTTTGGGCTGCATAGTAAAATAAATAAAAGATCCTTGCAATATCATTTCTGAAATTTGCTCCAACGGTGTTGATCAGGATTGTTCCATAGTGTCCACATTTTCTGATAAACAACGTTACAGAATGTTATTTAAACAGCTTTTTAGTGTCTCTTTTATGATGATGCCTGAGTATGGAAGCCATATTGGATTTTGAGGTTTCAATTAGTGATAAACTCTGACTTTTCAGGGAAAAAAAATCGATTTCATGTGACATTAAAGTAAAAGTTTAAAACTTTTAGCATAGAAAATATAGGCAGCAAGTATAGACTGCCTGTCTAACTTATAACACCTATCTATGCTGCAAAGACACGCTGAATTTTATGAAAACTAGAAAATACTGAGATTTGTTTTGGAGGTTTTATTTTTTCTTATTTAGTTACAGTAGTTAGACAACTGTTCTGAATTAGAGTCTAATTTTTAAAAGAATTTCTGAGTGTGCAAACACATTGCCACATTGTCATTTCCTTCTGCTACCACAAGAGGGGGAAGTGTCTGCAGCCTCAGCAACCTGATGCCCATCTGCATATATTTTAATGCATCAATTGTTACTCACCGCAGTGAGTGGCCACAGTTTAGTGGCCTTGGTGTTCCTTTTTTCTCCGTCCCTTCCCTCCTGTGACCAAAGAAGAGGCCAGGGTTAGACGAGCAGAGATAAAGATTTGAGCTTCAACCTTGGTTGCGCCGTGGGAGAGAGCTCTGTCTGTCTAGACAAACCTGGCTCCCAACGGGCTGCTGAGATGATACAGAGAGGAGGGGCACAGTGTGAAAGAAGGATGGAGGGGAAGAGGGCATAAAGGAAGAGAAGCAATCCAGAAATATTAGGACAAGAGAGGAAGAGCTGTTGTGAAGGTGTGGTTGAAATGGTGCTGGTCCCAAAGCAACCAGCAGTGTTAGTGTGCTTTAGCCCCTGCTGCTTCTCATAGGCAACCTCAACCTCTGCGGGCCGCACACTGTTAGAGCTACTGCTTTAATCCTGCAGCTCCTACGCAGAAACGCACTTTTACGTCAGAGTGGATTTTTAATCTCTCCTCTTGTATAATCAAGTCATACTGTTTGGACTCGGTGGGTCCATCTCTGTGCCCTGTTCAGTCCCCATCTATAGGGAGAGGAGCGTGATGGATTATATGAATTAAAGCCAGGGTGTGCTGTAGGCCCGAGGCTGAGGTAGATATAGGAGGACCTTGCCATGGAGCTATTCTGAAGCGGTCAGAGACCTTTAAAACGTCCCCACCCTGACCTATTATACAAACATTCTCCTCCCAGCTGACATCCTTCCTCCAATCTCTTTATTCATCCGCTTCTCACCTTCATCTCTGTCACCTTTACATCTCCTTCATTCTCTTCTCTTCTTTCCTCACTGTTTCGCTCTTCCTCTTTCCGTAGCATCCAATACACTCCCTCCTTGCCTCTCCCTCATTCTTTGACACTGGAGTGATTGATGGCACTCCAGAGGCTTCAGCCTCCTCCCATCCTCCTCCCTGGAGTCGAACAATCAGATTGCATTCTTGCATTTGCTGTTTTAGTCCCAACTTTTAGTAGTGACCAAATTCTCGCCTTGAACAGCTGGTGCTTTGAAATATCCAGTCAGTTTTCATGAGTTGAGGACTAGACTAAGTGATGTGCTAAATGTAATTATTTGAGAGAATCTCTGTGTGCTCTAAGTTGTATGGATTTTACCTTTCAGTCTAATTATATTGAAGTGATTTAACAATCACAGATTTACTCATTTTCATATTTTTGTCAAACACCTTTGCGGTCATTACGGACACTGCAACACTGTTATGTTGGCAGATTTTGGTTTGAGTGAAGGTCAGGGTCAAAGCCAGGCTGACTTGGTGACCCCTGACCCAAGAACGGCCCTAACCCCCCCTTAACAAGCCGCCTTCTGTCACCCTCCCCGGAATGGCCTGGCCGGGTGCTTTTAAACTATGATTCTGTAGACCATGCATGTCAATTATAATTTTACTGCTTAAATCGGGCGTGTCCAACATGCTGCCTGACTGTTAATTGTGGCCCTTGGATTGATTTTGTGATAGATACTTGGATACTTTCTAAACAATTTTTGGTTTTAGCGTTGTGAACAATGCAAAGCATTCGTCTTTGACTAATCATGTTTGCTGTTCTTAAAATTGATTACATACACGGCAAAAACTATCTACAAGTGAGTCAAATGTGTTAAGATAAGTGTATTTACCCTTAATTTGAGTCTGTAAATAACACCTGGCAAATTAATAAGTATATTTACCCTCAAAATAAGATGGTTAGATATTATTCACTTGAAATAAGATACTGCCATTGTTTTTTTTTCTTATATTAAATGTCATTTTTCGTATTCCATTGGTAGAGAGTCTCATTTACCTGATCAATTCTAGGAAAAAAAAATATTTTTAGAAAAATTGACTTACCGGTACTTAGATTTTATTTTTTTCAGTGTAGCATTTTGTACCAAAACCAGCTCCTCTTTAAATAACCAGACGTTGATGTATCCATCAACTTTGTGAAACACAGCATGCTTTTGTTCCTGAAAATAGACATTTTTGTTAAACAATAAAGCCTCAACCTTTGCTAATTGTATTCCTTGCTTATAATAAGAAAAACATAATATTATTTCACATTTCCTGCAATTCCTTAAAAGCATATAAAAATTATGACACATTTTATTTTTTGCTTTTAGTTAAATTAAATTATCATTTCTCACTACAAATAAATGATCTGTCTGAGACAGAGAACCCAATTTTTTCAAAAGATTAGCTATTTAGACAGTCCCATGGTGCCTCTACTTCTGTAAAATTGTTAGAGCAGATTAACCACTGATCTTCAGGAATCTCTGAACCAGACTTGAATGGGTTAACAATTCTCTTCCTGTTAGCTTGATGCACCTCTTTCCCATAATTTCACACAAGAAATTGTTGCCTTACATTTAAAATAGAATAGGAATCATTCTAGCACAGCCTGACTGACCTAAAACAGAACAGGTTCAGTGTGATGTCATGGTAGGGTCTAAAATAAAAATGTTATGTTTCTTTATATACAAAGCATGTAAAAATATGGCTTGAAAAATTATTCTAATATAGTTACCTTAAGATGTAAGATCACCCTTCTAAAATGATAAGGACGTCTTTAAATAAGTCTGGAACATTTAAAAAGGTACTTTAAGGATGAACGAATGTGAAGATCATTTAAGAAATACATGGACAAGGCAAATAAATATTGAACTATCAGTTTATTATATTTATGTGTTGCATGGCTAAATGTAGCCCTTGAAGATGGGATCCAACTTGTTTCTGACTGAGCACCAGGAGTGCAGCAGTGTGTCCTGCAGTACATGGGTTTGTTGTAAATCACCACATAAAGTATTTATAAGGTTAAACTTGGGGACTCTGCTGCTGTTAGCTTTTGAATTAGTGAACTCCAACCAAGGGAGAGGGAACAGAGAGGAGTGATTTCAGCCTCCCTCTTCAGGGGCCGAACAAATAGTGCCACCCTGTGGCCAGTTTGGCTCACTGTCACAACCCAGTGACTCATTCAGATCTGAAAATCTAGTGAGAATAAATCCTAGTTCTGCAACCGCAGCATCATTCCTCGACGTTAGATTGTCACTCCTTTATCGGGTTAGTCTTTTAATCCAAGTGGGTGGCGCTGATAATAGCTCATATTTACTTTTATCTGTAATGTTCCACTTTCTTGCCCTCTGTACCCGTCACGTGTAGAGATTGATGGTGTGGGTTTCTGTGGTGTATCACTGTGTGCAGCCCACACTGTGGCTTGGTCAGTTGTACAGTGAGTTTACTGACTGACTTTTTCCTTCCGCTTGGGTTAGAGTGTTAAACTTAGCTGAGGATGTCTCACATCTTCTGCTGCTGGGGGCTGACAGACCACCTTACGCCTACAAGCGGGCTCCCTCTCGCCACCTTCTTTCAAAACGTAAGCATGGTTATGATGCAGAGAAACTGTGATGGTTGTAAAAGTTTTTAAGAGTTTTGAATGTGCTGGGGGTCAGAGGTTAAGCAGCCGTCATAAACCCATCTAACTTGCTGTTTTCACCTTTCATGTGTGAGCCTGTTGACATGAGTGTGTGAGAGTGAGGGAGTGTGAGTGGCTGTTTCCAGCCGCGCCATCACTTTCCGACTCCGCTCATCATCCCCCTCTTTTTCACCTCATCTATCTGATCAATCTCCTCGCTCACTCACTCATTCTCTCCCACTCTCTTGTGCCATGCCCCCCTTTCTTTTTCTGTTTTTTTTTATATGTGTGTGTTGTATTATACTCTCCACTCTGTGCTTGAGTTCCTATTCTTTTGAGAGCTACTTCCTGTTATGTTGCAGGATGTGGGGAGGAGGTGGGGCCTTGGGGGTGTGGACTAGTGCAAAAACTCAAAGAGAGATAGAGAGGCAGGCCTGGGAGGGAGGGGTAATTCAACCATATGATTTAACACACTCGACACAGGGAGGGTGAGTGAGAGTTTTTCTTTAGGAAGCACGCACGCTCTCACACAGATATGACCAAGACAGCGGCGATAGCGGCCAAGGACTTCTCCAGTATGTGGTTGCCAGGTGAGTGGCTGTCTGTGCAGCTCTCTGTCATTGCTGCCCATCATTTGCCAAGACCAATTAGGCATTAGGAAATGGGAACCGTGTGTGTGTGTGAGTGTGTGTGTGAGGAAGAGTCATGTCTAGGCTGTTGATTAATGTCACTGGGTCTAACGAGCTCAACTAATTAGAGAACATCAAAGAATAAGAGGTGAAAGCATGGAGTGGATGCAGGGAAAGGTCACCTCACTTTCCCTCTGAGTGTTCATGTGCATGCATGCTTTAAATTAATATCACATATTGAATATTCTTGTGGAAAATACAATCTTTAATGGAAAAAAAAATGTGCTGCACCAGCAGTAACATTTTTTTTTTTTTTTTGTCAAGTGCTGTAGCATTAGGGTTTTACTTCACTGATGTTTCACTGATAACGGTTTTGCAACTTTTAAAGTGGTATAAACTTTGTGTGGGTGTGCATGCTGTGAAGGGCTGACTTTTGCTTTGACCATATTTAATTTCTCTTTAGATATAAAAAAAAATTGAATATCAAAAGGGGAAACACTTTAGATATTCCCTTTTCTCAGCAGTGAAAAATGTTTAAAGAAAAGCAGAATTAATTGCAGCTCTTCTCACCTCATGGCCCCATTTAGGTGGTCAGCTCAGGCTGTCACTTCTCACAGCCTGAGCTGACCGGCTAAACACACACACACACACTCACACACTCATGCACGCACATCAAGGCTGTTGGTTGACTCACCAATTACCAGAAATCAATTTTTCAAATGTCAATTAGCTCATGTTTGCTCCGGGCCCCGCATCAAGACTGAATTTGTTAAACATATTGCACATTTTCATGAGATAAACCTTTTATCAGAGGGTGATTCATGGATTTGAAACGCTCAGAGTCGCTTTTTAACCTCAATGTGGTCACTCTCTACGACCTCGGAGAAATTACTCCGATCGTCGGGGTGACACATCACCCGCACAGAAAGCAAGCAAGCAATAAGAGTTTCACTGTAACACGGCGGAAAATATTGCAGAAAAAGCGAAGGTATAAACTGGTAAATCTTGAAAGTTATGTCAAAAACTTTGATACATGAGTGTGCAGTAAATTTGCATGGGTTTGCATACTACTAAAGGATCAGTGTAACAATTGAGGGTGAAAGTAAAACGGTTCTTCAACTGAGATTAGAAATTAACAGATTTTTTTTTTGTCTTGAAAGAATTGATGGATTCAAATTTGAATTGAAATTAATACATGAAATTGTGTTTATTTATTGTCCAGACTTCATTTTTATAGCAGACAAATTGTGTAATATATGGTATTTGTCTACAAGGAGACATGAAAATTGATTACAAACGCAGTAGTTTATTTTTTTTGTTTGGTTAATTTATTTATGAACTGAAAAAAATCCCTACAGTTAGAATGCTCCAAGTGAGATAATGAGGAACCAGCAACCTCTGTTAGATTCCTACTTTAACATCTTATTATATGATTTTTTAAATTTTTTTATCATTCATTGGTTCATGAACTCTTGTCATTTTATATTAAAATCTAACAATAATTTACACATGAATGCCCTGCATTGTCTTCAACTTTTTTTGGCATCAGAAATAACTTTTTGATACCAAATATACCCAGAGGGGAAAGGTCCAGACTTTGCACAGACGGCTTGTTCCTTGTTCCTTTCTGTTGCATCATTTATTCATGACACAGGATTATACAGCATTACATTTAATCTGTTTAAGATATAAAGTTGTGGCTGGTTTCGCCCGCTGGCCTCACAGATCAACACTATTGATCCTTGCAGTTGCCTAAGAACGAAAGTGTCTCCTTGCTGCTTTTCATTATGTTTGCTCAGAAGCAAAACCTTTTTAGAAGTGTGCATCTTCTTGCTCCTAATATTAGCTTCACACCCTTAACTTGTAAAGAAGCTAAATGTGATAGGTAAAATAAGTTGAGTGTTTGAACGCACAGCAGCATGTTGTGAAAGATAAGCAGTTTTTTTTTTTTAAGATGGAGTGAAAGAGAGAGTGAGAGAGAGAGATCAGGTTAATATTAATAGCCACACTGACAGTAAATGTTGGGTTTAGCACTCAGCATTCAACCCGGCGCAAGGGGAAGTCGGGAGGGGAAGTGAGAAAAAGACACAGCATCTTGATATACTGTCCCACCACCGTATTACTGACCACATTATCCACCATGTTACTGTCTGCAGGCCGTTTTCACGCCATGAATCAGCACACACCTTGTCCCTGTCTCCTGCACACATGGTCAAAAAAGAACATGCATCATTTCATTCTGTGTTTTGTTGTTTTGTAACCTCACAGTCCAAGCGCCGTGACCCGAGCAGCCATTAAAGTAACGCTTTTGTCTCCTTACCAATTTTGTGGTGAATTTTTTTGTAAATAAGAGGAAGGTGCTATTTTGTGGCAAATTCTGTGGTTTTCAGCAGAAATTAAGCAACAGTGGAAGAGTTCTCTAGTTTCAATAATAGCCACCAAAATCTCCAAAATAGGGGGGTGTATGAAATGTGGGAATAACCACAAACAGACCCCAACATAGGCTAACCAGCATCCTCCTTTTTGTCTCCTAACCAAATTAGGTTCAACTTTTTGAGGGAAATCCTGCAGTCATTGTGTAGGTTTGCATGCAAGTGTGTGCCATAACAGTACAGTAGGAAGAAGAGCTTCTCAAGCAGATCGTCACCTACTCCCCCTCAGTCCCCATCCCCCCAAAGACATTAATGTGTGTACTGAAGTAGACTGATCTCACATCTGTTTCACTCAAACACAAGTGTCGCCTCTGCAGGGAGTCACAGGGGTGCTTCCAGAACCAGCCCTACGTAGGCCCTATTGGGGATTTTCCTGGAGATGGATGTGCATTGGATGAAACTGGGGTTATTATAGACTCCTTGTATGGAATACACTGTGTGGTAAAGAATAAAGTTTCTAGCCGCGCTTAAAAGGAAATTTAGTATAGAAGTGGGAAACTCAATTTGACCTGATACAGGTCCCATATTTTTACCTACAGTTGCCCCAAAATCAAATCTGCATAGGCAGTAAATTACGTCCATTACGCAAACCCCAAATAATCTCATGTTGAACTGAAAAATTTAAAAAAGGTTAAATTTAAAATCTAGCTGTGATACTAAAAAAAACAACTTTTAATTATTCAGATGAATGAGTTATGAGAAAACTTAAATCTGTGCAATTTTAAAGACAAAAAGATGAAAAAGAAAAGATTAATACAGCACTTCATTAAAGTTTGCACTTTTTTAAAGCTATGATTAAAAAAAATGTTATGCATACAAACATAATGAAATACATTATGAAATCTTCTGCCTGGTTTCACTTTTTTTCATGTTTTTGTGACAGACATGCTGCTTGGAGGCACTACTATTTCCTTTGTTCTAAAGATTTTCCCCCTTTTACAGCAGCTGTTTCGGGTTTCTGTAGGTTTCACCGAGATCATTTTTGATTTTAACACTATTTTAATTCAATTCTACTCCTAAAAGAATCATGAAAAAATATAAAAACCTTATTGTTTATTAAAGTCATAAAAAGGTTCTGAAACAACACCACAACTCAAGCATACCAAACTCATATTAGGAGAACCATGAATGCTTTCTCTATACATAGGCAATAAACCATTACCACTGGGCCATAAAGTCTCTCTGGGATTGTACTGCAAAGTTTCCTACTGAAAGTGTAAATAAGCCTCTCCAACTGCATAAACACTCGTTAACTGTATGATTGCATCTAGTTTTTACCCTACTTATTATTACTATGTTATTTATTATTAAAGCTGGTATAACATTGAACATTTTCATAGTAAGACAAATGGACTGTTACTCTTAAATTAAATATACCGTTCTTAAAATATTTTGGTGTTTTTGCAGCCCTGCCGTTATAATACAAAATAAATGACATGACTGTTATTTTAGTTAATATAATTTAACTATATGCTAAAAGTAATTGAAGAAATGTTTAAAGTAGAGAATCAAGGATCTTTATTTGAATAGTGAGACCAAAATGAAATGTAAAGACACAACAATTCACTGTGAATCAGAATGTTTTAGATTATTTTCCTATATATTCAGGGCTTTAATATATTTAGCAGATTTGCAGGGAAAGCTGAGAATTTGGGGTTGGTACCTTCATCACAGGATAATAATTATTACTTTAATAGAAGATTATTTTCCAAAGCGATAATCTGACACCCCTGCGATGGATTTGCGACCTGTCCAGGGTGTACGCTGCCTCTCGCCCGTAGACAGCTGGAGATAGGCACCAGCACCCCTCGCGACCCCACATGGGATTAAACGTGCCAGAAAATGGACGGATAGATGGATACCCTGACGTTAGTGTACAAAAAGGCAATTTTAAGCTACTGTAAAACATTTTAAGGCCTAGAATGATTGCATTTATTTTGGCCTTGTTGTCTTCAAATGGCCTGCTTGTAAGTTCAGCTATAAAAGGAAACATCAACTTTGCAGTGACCATGCATCAATTGATACCTGCTTTGGCTAATATTTTTATATTTTCAACTGTAAGGAAATGTGGTTATCACTCTATTAATAAATGATATGTACCACTAGGAAGTCACTCGGTTATTTTGGTTTGATCCGTTATATTTCATGCCAGTTTATAGGCACCAAAAAAGGAAATAAGACTCAAGCTAGATTTAAAATATTTTGTGTAAAACATAGGTTTCACAGGGAAACATAAAAGAAGGCAGAGTTGTATGTTTTATCTTTTATTAAAAGTGCAAAATTAAAAGTTTAAATAATTTTTATGTGCATTACTTGTAAATGGAATTTCAAAAAGAAGAAAATGGGAGCCCAATTTGCTGAGAAGGCGGATTTAAAGAGGCGGCATCTGACCAGCAGCTGCTTCATTTGGTCAGTGGTGGTCAGCGAAGCAGTGTGTCACTACCGCCACCCAGTGGTGGACATACTGCTTGTGTGCTTACTTTTGCTTTTTTTTTTTTTTTTTTTTACTTTTTAGAAGCATTCAGACAAATTTGAGTCAAGTTTGTATTTAGTGAAATAAATGAAATCAGGATGAAACGAGAGGCAACAGAACAAGAAGGGAATGAGGTACAGAAAAAAAAGGAGGGAGACTGAGAGTTTATTATGCAGGTGGCAGATATAATTAGTTAGTCGTTGGGCAGATTTGCATGTTTTCACAAAAGGGAAGTTACTGTGTGTCTCGGTGTGTAGGTGTGTGTGTGTGTTCATGTTAAGGGAAGGCAGTGCAGGAGTGGGGGAGAATTAGTTTCAAATGGACACAACAAAAAGTCTTTTTTTTCCTACAGTTTGTGGTTTCAGATAAATAAAAGGGTTTTTGTAGCAGATAATGCCACAGGCTGATAACCAAACATAAATTACTGCACACAGTGGTACATCTATAGAAACGTACACACCTTTGTATTCTGTGTAAACTCCTCTCAAACCATTCCCATCTCTGTTTCTCCGAGCCTAAATTCCACTTTTGTCCTGATAAAAAAGAGGCGAAGACTTAAATTTGCGGACCTGTTTCATTCATGACTGTCGCCCAATGGGACTGTCCCAGACAAAGAACCAGAATGTGATGCGGTCTTGTGATGAATGACAAACAACATGAGACATTTTAGGGTTGCTATACTCCCACGAAAACACCTTGGGTTATATTTAGAATGAGCAAACACCTTTAGGTCGAACCCACTCCTGTTTAACCACTAATTGGAAAGAGTGAATGAATGTGGGTTGTATATATAGTTCTGAATGATTCAGCCTCATTGTTTAAGTTTACAGTGTGTAGGTTTGTTCTGTGACCTGAAAAACAGTCAACCCCAACCTAACAGAGATCGCCGCCCTGGCCTTCCTCTTTCCCTACTGTCATCTACATTCTGGTCACTTACATCTTTTGCTTCTTGAACTTCTTCCGTGACACATTTGACTTCTGTCGTTTCTGCCACAGATATCAGGATGTCAAAGCCAGCAGAGGTTGAGAAAGTCGGGGCTGACTCACCGATGGAAGGCACAGGTAGGATTTGTTTTGCTTATTTTGGATAAATAATTACTCCTTTAGTACAGATGTGTAACATGCATGGCATTGGAAAGTATTGGTATAAACTGCCGTGTGAGCTGTGCTGAAGATGAGATTTATCACTTTTTCCTTTGCCTCCTACGCAGAGTCAGAGCGGAATGGACCTGAATCAAATCACCAGGTAGGTCTTCGACTTGAGATCGTTACAATCATCTTCCACCTCCTTCACCTACAAACTGATCTGCAAAATAAGATAGCAGTGTCAGGCAGTTATCTCAATCAGATTTAGTCTTATTTTTGTATCCCTGGTTAAAAAAAACTTTAAAATGAATTCATTGCGTTTATTTTAGCTGCAGGAACTCGCTTTGAAAAATAAGGAAAAATAAACCTAGGATTTTTTGTTATTATTTTCCATAGGAAAAAACATAATTAAGAAGCAGATGCTTTTGACTTTAAACCATGAAGTTTTTGCCAATCTGAAAGCTTTCTGTGATATTTTTCTAAACTCTCTTTATCAAGGGGTTCCCAAAGCCTGGTCATTGCTCAATTTGAAACCCTTGGAAAGTTTTTGTGTCGTGTTGTGACACTTTTTCCACTTTTTTTGTACTAAAAAAAAAAAAAATAAAAAAAATAGTTATATCATTTTTGGTATAAAATGGTTAAATGTTTGTCTTGCATAAGTAAACAAGACCAAAAGGAGAGTTTTTTTGGATGCCATTGTTCATCTAGCAGAGTTCTGTGTCCTTTCTTATACTTTCCCCCAAATGTTTTCTAAAGGATTTAAATCTGGGGACTAAAATGGGCATAGAGAAAGGTTGATTTTGTGTCTGTTTTGGCCCCTTTTTATTCTTGTCCTTCCTGTCAATTTTTCAGTTCGGTGGCAACGGCGACTATATTTTTATTAAAAATGAGCTTTTAATTACAAAGAAACAGAGAAACCATGCACTCCAAAGAGGTTCTTAGTGTCTTTGGAATGGAAAAATGCCCGCAGCATGACAGATCCTTCACCATACGTAATAGCGGGGATGAGGTGCTTTCCCACTTGTTCTCATTTTGGTTTTCATTAGACTCAAATAGCGTAATTTTATGTAAAGGAGTTGTAGAAATATTCTATTGGGCTTTCGTGATAGTAGGATACAGAAAAAAAATAGAATAAGATATTTATATTATCCATCCAAAACATCCAGCAAACATGTAGTCAGCGTCTGATGGCTGTTTTGGATACTTGGAGACCAAAATGCAGCTCTGTGCTGCACGACTCCAACGCTGAGTGTTGAAAACCTTTTTCATCCTCCCTCGACATCATTTTCAGTGTGCATGGTGGGAAGATAAACTTAAGTCAACACATGCCTTGAGATGACATGTGTTGCGAATAGTCACTATATAAATAAACTAAATTGAACTGAAAATTAAGCTGACTTACTGCGTTGTTTTTCCAGTGAAGTAGTGTTTTGAATGTTTTTGCTCTGACTGATGACACTTATTGTAGACTTAAAGCTACTTAAACCATTTCTACACAAACAAAGATCAACACCTCATCACTTTCATATTTTATTTCGGGGAAATGTCTCCTTTTGTCAAAGCATATTTATATCCCAGCATTATAAGAAGGCACAGATTACAAATAACATGTTATTTTCAACTTTAAATAGTAAAATAAAAATCAATTTATTTCTCATTTACATTCATTTAATAGGACTGCATTTATGATTGTGAAATATGAAGTTTGGTAAAAAGAAACAAAACAATTTCTTAGTGTCTTTTTTCATACTGAATAAATGAGAACAAATAAACCAGATTATATAGGTTTAAAGTTTGGGATTATCTTGCATTTAAATGATTTGAACAGAAAAAGATTGGTTACTCATAAATAAAAGCTAAAGTTGTTTATTCTGTAAAGTCTGCATGTTATCTGGTGTTAAATATATAAATAAAGATCCCAAAAGAAGATGCTTGTTCAGTCAGAAAAAAACATACATTTCAGTATTAGACACATGAAGTAATAAAAAATGGGTACTTTGTGTAATTTTGTGGTTGATTATTTTTATTCTTAAAGGTTCAGGCAATGAAAGTCAGTCCCTTTCCTCTCTCCCCAAACCTGAACAGCAGCAAGGTGAGTGAACTATTGTCAGTTACAGAGCTGCCTGTGCATGTCTCTGCGCAACTCTGCTTCAGTGTTTGTGCATCTTTTGTATCCTAACGTCACGCTGTAGACTTATTGACAGCATGGCTGCTTTAGCTTTGTGCTTAATTCTGAGCTTTGAATTCCTCTTTTGTTGCGTCAGGTTGACAATATGTCCGCCCTCCACCCAGTCTTCACTGTAAATAAATGCACCAAAGAGGAAAGCGTTAAGGCCTCTCTGCTGTCACTAATCCCAATGATAACCAAAGTAAATATACAACATTACTCATGTTACCAAGTAATGAATCTTCATTTTCATGTCAACGCTGATATGCAAATAAAACCCTGGAAGCTCAGGCTTCCAGTCCAAACATGCCTTGTCCTTGGAGAAAAAGATCATCTCTTTGTGCAGATTAAACATCGATTAGAGACAAATTTTAGCAATGTTTACATAATTCCTCCATTACTGACACATCACTTATGATTCATTAATCCAGAGATGGGGGATGTGGCGTCAACAACCATTTAATTCACTGTGCAGATTGAGCTCGCCCGGTTCAGTAGCTTGGCAGAACCAGTACTTGGCAAGGAATTTACTTGTTGACTCCACATCTCTCATCTCTGTCTGAATCGGCATCATTAGCTTGATAAAACACTTTTTCTGCACTATTTTTTCTTCTACATGTGTCCTTATATGCTCTTTGTCCTCATACCAGAATAAGATGGATGAGTGCTCAGAAATGTCTCCAGGCCTTCCTCCCTCTCACGGTCAGACTCCTTCACAGACAGCCCTGCAACACACTCAGCTCATGCTGACTGGCTCGCAGCTAGCAGGGGTAAGACTGACCAATATGCAGATATTCACTCTGCCATGCTTTTGTGTTGCTTGCTTCCCCTTTTCTGCTTTTTAAACACTTTTCTCTTCTTTAGCCTAACTCCTTGCTCCTTGTTCCTCTCTTCCTGCCTTCCTTTTTTGTTTTCCTCCAGCTGACAGCTTTGTTGCCGGCGCAGCAACAGCTGCTGCTGCAGCAGGCTCAGGCACAACTCCTGGCTGCCGCTGTGCAACAGTCCAATGCCGCCCATGCAGCTCATGCTGCTCATGCCGCAGCGCAGGCCAATCAGCAAGCTCAGGCAGCTGCAGCAGCAAATCAGCAAGCCCAGCAGCAACAGCAGCAGCAGCAGCAACAACAGCAGCAGCAGCAGCACACAGGACAGACAGGGCAGCAGGCTCAGTCCCAGGGACAGAGCACACAAGAGCAAAACCAAAGTGTCCCTCTCCCTCCGCCTCAGCTCACACTCTCTCAGCCTATCCAGCTCACAGCCCAGGTACTATCCACCAGTCCAAGTGTGGTGGAGACTTTCAATGGAACCACTTGTGTGTTTGAAGCAGTTTCCCCTGCATCCTATGTTTTCTGTTCACCCAGAGCTACTCCTTCTCGTTCATGGAAACATAACATTTCTGTTTGTTTGCAAATAAGAATAATTTTCTGCATTTTTATATGTATTTGGTTCTCTGTTGAACAGGACATTCAGCAGTTGCTGCAGCTTCAGCAGCTGGTGTTGGTGCCTGGTCACCCACTTCCATCTCCGGCCCAGTTTCTTCTCCCACAGGCACAGCAGGGCCAGCAAGGTGGGGAGTCTAAATCTTCTGATATATGCAGTGCCTCCTAAAATAACGTGCTTGTTAAACGTTTTCTCAGTGTGTCAGGATTTCAATTTTTTTTTTCACAAGTCCTTACTTCCCAGCAAGTTTGATTTTTACAAAAAAAAAGGCCTTTAAAAAAAAGAATTAAAAACCAAGTTTCAGTTTTCAGATTATTTTACCAGAAGATTAAAAACTTGATAAATTAAATTTAAGTTTCTGCTTTTAATCTGAAAGATTTCCCCATTTTTTATTTATTTATTAACAATTTATTGTACGTTCTTTTTGATCAGGACTCCTATCGACACCAAATCTTATTCCGCTACCTCAGCAAAACCAAGGGAGCCTCCTGTCTGCTCCAACTAGAATGGGACTCCAGTCACAGGTAGGAAACTTTTTCCCCAGCGTAAAATATAACCCCACTCCCTAAATAAGCACTGTGAAAACAAAACAAAAAAAACTCTCCCCTTCCTTTCTCATTTTCACTTTTATTTTCCTCATGTCCTGTCAGGTGCAGCGAGATAAGAGCATAGATGTGGCTGTTGGAGGAGGCATGACCACAGTGTCCTCTGTGACCTCTCACCCTGAGGAGCCCAGCGACCTGGAGGAGCTGGAACAGTTTGCCCGCACCTTCAAACAGAGACGCATCAAGCTGGGGTTCACACAGGTGAACAGAAGCCAAACTTGCGTCGGCAGTAAAGTGTCTTTATTTGTTTTAACTCGTGTTAAACAGTTTTTGTTGAACCTTTTCCACAGGGGGACGTAGGCCTAGCCATGGGGAAGCTGTATGGGAATGACTTCAGCCAAACCACCATTTCTCGCTTTGAGGCGCTTAACCTTAGCTTTAAGAACATGTGCAAGCTGAAGCCACTGTTGGAGAAGTGGCTCAATGATGCAGGTGGGCTCTAAAATTGCATTTAAAGTGAGACGTTCGCTCCATCTGACTGAGGATTGGTTCAAATGAAGCTGGGATATAAGGTTTGGATTTTTTCCTACAGAGACCATGTCCATAGACAGCACCCTGCCCAGTCCCAGCTCCCTGTCCTCTCCGTCTCTGGGCTTTGAGGGGGTTCCTGGTCGCAGGAGAAAGAAGAGAACCAGCATTGAGACAAATGTTCGTGTGGCCCTGGAGCGTTCATTCCTGACGGTGAGATATTTCATTATTATTCATAATCGATTCAGTTTTTTTAGGCAAATACCTGAACTCCTTACATGATATTTAATTCTTCATTAGCCAGTTTAAGGTTTTTTATTTATTTTATTCTTCCTATTATCTTAATTTGAAGCTATATAGATAGATATACCTACACTGCCTACACTGCAAAAAAGGAAATCTAATTAATTTTGTACATTTTTTTTAATTGAGCACATATGTGAGACACTTTTTCCAATGGAATAAGATAATTTGCTTTTAAAATAAGGGAAAAAACAACTGCGTTGTCATATTTCAAGTGCATAATATCTAATGATCTTATTTTAAATGCAAACATACTGATTCCATTGCCAAATCATCTTATTGAGCTGCTCGGATTAAGGTCAAACACCATATCTAGAAACTTTAGATCTTTTTATCAAACATGCAAAACAAAATCCACCCTACATTTGAGGTTCTGATCATACGTCTTTCTTCTCAGATACTTTTTCAATGTGTGCTCAGGTATCTTTAGCTTTTATTGTCAAAGAATCTTGCTTCATGCTGACTATAAACCACCATCATTAACAACATCCAAAGCATTTATTGGGAAATGTAAAAGTAGTAAACTGGTGCTCCACTAACATGAGAATGAAAAGTTATTTTATTTCTTATTTGTATTTTATTCATTCCTCTTTCAAAATGCCTGTAAAGTAGTGATATTTTTTTATGTACAGTCCAAGCTTACTGTATCTAGCACAGCTAAAAGAAACTGGACTTTTTTCCCCCTACAGAACCAGAAGCCTACCTCAGAGGAGATCCTGCTGATTGCTGAGCAGCTCAACATGGAGAAGGAGGTGATCCGAGTCTGGTTCTGCAACCGCCGGCAGAAAGAGAAGCGCATCAACCCCACCAGTGCCACCCCTCCGCTGCCCAGCCAGCCACCCACTGCCCCTCAAACGCACAAACCGCCCTGCTACAGCCCTCATATGGTGAATATCAGACCAAGGTCATTCTGTTTGCCACTTCTCCCACAGCCTCGAAGCATCTTCTCAATGTCCTTTCATTCTCTGGCAGATGTCGAGCCAGCTGTCGCAGGCCGTGACCAGCCTCAGCACAACGGTGACCACCATGTCCTCAATTTGCCCTCTGAGTTCCAGCCTCACCTCAACCCACCCCTCTCTCACCTCAGTCCACCCCCCTCTGAGCTCCACACCCTCCCCAGCGACTCCTCCTCCTCCTCCCCGCAGCACAGCCAGCCCCGCCACTCCCAGCCACAACACACTCAACCTAAACACAGGGTAAGAGGCGCGGGGCCCGTCACAGGACGCACAGCAAACCTTCTGCTTCTTTTTTGGGGCCTAAAAGAAGAATGTTTATCATGTCACCTACCAGTGTTTATGGCAGCAGAATGACAGTTTAATTGATTAAATAATTGATTAATTTATCTTTGAATAGAATAATCATACAATACATAAAAAATAAACATCTAGTGGTCTGAACATTGAAATAAACATTCTAGTTTTGACATTTATATTTTTAATAAGAAGTGCAGAGGCTCTTTGGGGTCCCCTGCTGGCCTGGAGCCCTGAGCTGCAGCTTAACTTGCTGTGATGTAATAGATTTAAGGAGCAGCTCAGTTATATTGCAAAATTCCTCATGTCTATCAGTAAAGAGGCAACTATAGGTTTTTTGCCTTTTTTTTTTTGTTTAATATCAAAGTTCGAAAAAGGTCAAATAGCATGCGTCAGCAGTTTCCGTAGAAAATATTTCTAATTCTGAATAATTTTTTTTTTTTTACCAACTTTCATAGAACCAAATATCAAGTGTAACTCAGTGTATAAGATGCATTCATCTCATATTTTATAACAAAAAAAACTATATTTTTTAATGTATTGTTTAAGGTTGTTTCCTTTTGCAAACTTCCCAGTAACCAGTTATTACAACAGGGACATTAAACCAACACTGCTGCATCACAAAGCCACATTTTCATAATAGTAATCCCTATTTTTACTGCACAGCTCTATGATCAGTTCACCTGCAGTTTGTATTTAATTTTTCCATACCCACTACAAAATGTACACACACAGATATTCCAGCATGCCACTTCACACCTCAACTTCCTCTTCGCAGTTACACAATCTAACCGTGTGTTTCTGTGTGTTGGGTTGACAGCTTGTGGCGTATGGGTAAAAAGAACGGTGAAATGTCCAACTACATCACTGACTTTGCTGCAAATTTGAGGTAAGAACGCTGAACATATTACATGCATATTATGAGCAAGTTTGAATACTTCAGCTGTGTGTGTGTATTATCTGTGCTTAAACTGTAATGTTCTCCAGAGGTATGAACCCTTTCCTTCTTGCATTTCTAAGCCTTGTTTCATACAGCTGTCTGGATTAGTTTATCCTTTGTCTTTCCTTGCTACTAAATCTGCTTTTTTTCCCCCCTCACCTTTTTTCCTCTGCCCGTCTGTGTTTGTAAACATGCTTGCACATGCGCGTGCCGCATCAGGAACACTGTGATGGGAGTTAACACGGGGATGAACCAAGCCCTCCTCGGTAACAATCCCCTCGCTACTATCCAAGGTGTGTGTTTGTAAGAGAGGAAACAACTAAAAGGGGAGTTTAAAATAAAAGATGAACTGTCGAAATAAACATTCATATTTAAGAAGAATAGGATTTTTAAGCACTATATAAGAAATCTCATTTAAAAGTCTATATAGTGCTTTAAGAAATATATTCAAACTTAGTATATGGTGTTTGTCATGGTACGAACAAAAAGTTTCATGCACTTCATTGAGATTTAATTTCTTAGAACAACACAAAGTTGTCTACTTTGTACATTCACATTTTGGGGTAAATATCCGTCAGTTTTATACCTTTAGAGATTAAAATAGTATTTTGATTTTTTTTTTGCAACAGAAACTTAAGCTCTGTCAGGCTTGATGGGGACTGTTCATAAGAAGCGATATTCTAGCCTCCTTCTCAAGGCTTTAACTGAGCCACTTCAGCCAAAGCCACTACTGTTTAGCTCTGCTAATATTTGAACTCATCTGATCAGCAGGGTCTTGGCTTTTGTGAATTTTTACAGACGTCTTTCATTAGACTCTCTTTTTGACGCTCTCCCCCTAATGAATATGTAAAGTGCATGACTAATAGGCTTCCTATCAACACGCTCTTCCATTTAAGCGTAAGATCTCTGCAGCTTCTCTAGAATTATCGAGGGATTAAAGCTCTCCTTGCCCTGCCTGTCAGTTTCGGTGGGCAGCCAGGTGTTGGTGGGTTTGCAGGGAAGCTGTACTCTATCTGTTATTACGTGACGGACTGAGTACTCTGTAAA
This sequence comes from Cyprinodon tularosa, assembly GCF_016077235.1. Taxonomy (NCBI): domain Eukaryota; kingdom Metazoa; phylum Chordata; class Actinopteri; order Cyprinodontiformes; family Cyprinodontidae; genus Cyprinodon; species Cyprinodon tularosa. The sequence goes on along the minus strand of NW_024038733.1, from coordinate 811,698 downwards.
ATGTTCAGCATGGGATATCGAACACCTATTTTTGATGTTACAACCACAAACTCCACTGAGGTCAGTGCTTTTTACAAACCAGCTCTAGCTGCAACACATTTGGAGTTCCTCTTCTGCCTTTGGACTTAAAAAAAAACAAAAACTTTGGCTTATTTTTTTTTCTGCAAAATAGCTTGATATATATTTATAAAGCATGGGAACATCTATTATTAAGTCTTGCTTAAGGTTCTCATTTGAATTTATGTTTGGGATTTGATTAGGCCATTTCAACACAGGAATCTACTTGAATCTATCAGATTCCTTAGGGGCTCTTACTGTTGAGCAATGCAGGCTGAGCAAGTTTTTGGTAGTGGAATTTTTCCTGAAGAAACCGGTGAGAAAAAAAAAACATATTTTTTTTATTTACATGTCCTTATGTAAACAGTCAAAGAAGCAGACATTGCAAATTTATTTCTATTTAATTCTACTGAAATATATTAAAAAAAAAATGAAAACTTGAAACTAAAAATGCTAGATTTTAAGCCAAATTCCAGGCCTGTATACATTTTGAGGTTTAGTTCAAACAAATAGTTAAATTAAGTGAATTAAGTTAAATGTAAAATTTTTGTTCCAGCGTTTGTCTAAAACTATTTGAAGGCTGTAGTTGTATTATAAGAAGATGTAGGAAAGTTTGAGAGGTATGAATGCTTCAGCAAGGCATTGTAAATAAACACATTGTCAGATTTTCCTCCTCTTAAGCAGTTACAGTCTTATGCACTCCCACACAGATGTGGACCTCAAAACGCACATGCACTTATAGAACATGACACATGAACATGACAGCCTCAGCAGCAGGACTCTCAACCAGCGTCAGTTTGACATAGAAGCTGTTTAATCAGCCGCTGTGGGCTTAGAGACAGAATTAAGAAGGGGGGGATGCATTAAAAGAAGAAGTGCGATGATGACTAATACGGTTACACACAGAGGGAGAATCAAGTCGCTCTGGTTGACTACCGACTGGAGACACGGATGAATAGGCACCCGAGTGTGTTTGCTCATCAACAGTGTGAAACAGCTGACACAGAGAGCGCGCTCAGTGGGAAATAAATAACTTATTTTTGATCAAATGTCGCCATCTACAACCATTAATCCATCCCAGCAAGTGTGTGTGCGTCTCTGTGACTGTGCTTACGCTCATGTGAGGGCTGCTGTTGCTGCTTGTCATCTTTTTAACTTTCTTTAGCCTTTCATCTGTTTTTTTATCAGTAAATAGGACATTTTGACTCTTTGAGTGAGAGAACAATCTGTTTTTAAAAGCCAATAAAGCGTGCAGCCGTAGGCGGTGTCGATTTAAGATTGTGAAACATTAGAGTAACTATCTAGAGATCAATATGTTGTTTTTAATGTTCTTAATAAAGTATGAATTATAACGTTTCAGAGCTTAATTTTGATGAACAATCACTCAAATCTTGACTAGAACTTGTTATCACATGCTTCATGTGTCTACTCTTGCTGTCTGGTATTCAATGAAGCTGTTTCCTGTTTTGGGTTAGTTTGGATAACCACATATATTACTGTTTTCTTACTGGCAGGGTAACAAATTAGGAAAAAAAAAAGTATTGGTTTATTTTTATTCTTTTAAATGTAGAAGTCTGAATCGTTCTTTCTTAGACTCAGACGTTTTATTTCTTCTTCCACAAGCTTTTTACACTATTTTTCTGTAATTTTGGCCCATTTCTTCTGACAGTACTTCATAACGGAGATGAGAGTTCGACTTTATGCTTCTTATATTTCAATTATATATTCAGTCAGTCTTTAACTTCCTGGTTGTTGTGTTGAAATGCTGCTTCAATATTTTCATAAAATGATCTTTCCCTACGACGGTTCAAAGTTAAAGTTAAGTTTGCAAGATTCATTTCTTTCCTCCAAATTTAACAAAGGGCGTTTATTTTTACAGACGTGTCATTATCTGTGCTTTGCAAAATTGCTAAACAGCAAAGTAATCTAAGTGGAAGTAACTGAACAGGAACGAAGTAATATACACATTTCTTATTGTTTTTATAATTTAAAAACAGAAACAATTTTGGCAGATGAACTTAGTTTATTCTTTAGTTTGTCACAGAATGTACAAACTACATGGTGATTCCCCTGTATCATCGGAGCAGGTCTTCACTCTCTCTTGTCAGAGAGTTCTGGTATTTTCATTGCATGGGGGGAAAAAATCATGTCAGTGAGTCATCTCGGGGGCCATATGCTAAAATATGTCAGATGAATCACTTTCTTAGATATTTATCTCCTTCCCACCATGAATAACTGTACATACAAGAAGAATCAAAGCATTGGTATGATACAGCTAGCGGCATGAAAGACAGAGCTGCACGGAATGACGTTCGATCCTTTTAAACTTATTTTTAATGTTCAAAACCTTGGTCTTTGCCATAAAGATAACACAGCTAAGATAGTTTGATATTAAAGAAAATATAAAACCATATTTAATTTTTTTTAAAAGACACCATAATTGAATGTAATTTTCTCTAACTTTGTCCCCATATGATACAAAGTTAGATAAATATCTTTAAAAGTGAATCTTTCTTAAAGTTAATAGGTTAATGTAATTGTAAATTACATTATTTACATTACTTAATTACATTATGTAAAAAAGAATTAAAATATTATGTTTACATTACATTATGTAATGATAAATTATACATGTAATGTAGATTGGTAAATTCACAAACACATTATTGTTTTTTTTAAATATTTAATAAAGTAGGAAATGAAGAATTAAATGCTGCATTAAATACTTTTATTTATAAAAGATAAATTAATTAAAACATGTATTTATTTATTTCACACTATATTTATTTGCATATTGATTTATAAATTTATCAATATTCTTCAGGTTTATGTTGCTTTACTGTAAGTTACTCAGTAGACATACATGACTAAAAGTGACAAAGATTTAAAGAAGAATAGAAGAACACAACTTGGGCTTTTATTGATTGGATAAACATTTGGTGATCTTACAGCGATTCACTGCAGGATCATATGGATCATGATGAAATTATTATAAATGCTCGAGCAAAAGATGCCATGAATAAAGGCTAATTTTCTCTTCCTTTCTTTCTCCAGCCCTAGCAGCCAGTGGTGGCCAGCTGCCTCTTTCCACTCTTGAGGGTGGCAGCAAGGTGATGCTGGGGACCTCTGGGGGTCAAGGAAGTGGGCTTCCCTCATCCCTCTTCCTTAACCACCCCACCCTCCTCCACATGGGTCAGAACCCGGGCGCTGGGCTGGTCAGCGCCGCTGTAGCCAAAGTCTCCCAGGCCTCGCCCTTCCCCTCAGCCAGCAGCATCAGCCCTACGCCCTGCTCTCCCTCTCCTTGCTCCAGCCCTGCCTCCTTCTGCTCCTCCAGCGAAATGGCACACAGCCCGTCCTCCCTGGGGGGGCCCAAGATCGAGTGACGGCATCTGGTGGGTCAGTCAGAGAGGAGCAGAAGGGATTAAACAAGAACCTCGCCTTCCACACCAAAGCTATCTTTTTCTCTCTCTTGTGCTCTTCTTCCGTTTTTCTGTTTATTTTTTTCCCAAAGTCTCTTTCTGTCTTTCTCTCCAAGTCTTTCTATGCCAAAAATACACAGAATGAAAGCGGAGAGGAGGAGGGAAAGAACTAAGAGAAGGGAAAAGGAGGAGAAAGAATGAAACCAAAAATCTTTATGTATCTTTTAACGGATGAAAAGGAGATAGCAACGGACATTTTCCTCTAATAACGCACGACATGCTACGTCTCTCTGAAGGAAAACAAACCATGACTCTGCAAAAAGCAGTGGAGGAGACGGCCTGTCCAAGTGCATAAACCAAAAATGACAAAAAGATTACTTTGACTATATGACAAAAAGAAATGGCAGCACGGACAAAGAAACAAAGAGGAGAACTATCCTTTTTTAAATGTCATTTTCCTAAAAGCTGCGGGTTTAAAAGAAGAAGAGGGGTAATAGGAGGAGGAGGAGGATACGTTTAAACCAAAAATTTTACCTGAGAAGGAGGTGGAGGAATACACAATGAGACAAAAAATATAAAACCAAAAAAAAAAAAAACAACGACAACCAAACCAAAATCACAAATACCAAAAATACGGAGAGAAAAGCTTTATTCAAAGGACGTGTAAATACTGAAGCTATCCAGGACCAGGACTCTACTGCTACTGCAACAAGCAAACACAAGCATATTAAACATGAAGAACCAGCCCATCCTGTCACTGACTCATTCCGTCTGTCACCTCATGTGTCTCTCACTGTTTTGTTTTTTCAATAATTTTGTAAAATAGCGGTAGTTTTGTGTATGATGTGTATTTGTGTCAGCTGGATGAGCATAAGAATGCATTCTTTTCTCTTAGATTACTTTTTAACAGTATTTTTTAAAGAAGTTTAGTTTTTTTTTTTTTTTTTACTATTTATTAGTGCTGTTACACATTTCAGCTCCTATTTATTGTTGTGTGCTATTGTAGTTTTAGCTCATCATTATCATTGCCATCACCTTTGTCCTTGTCATCACCATTGCTACGTATTCTGTTTGTAACGCTACTATCCGTGCAGAGGGACAGATGGCGAAAGTGATCCAGTCCTCACCAAGTGCCACTGGCTCGCAGATCGAGTCGAGTTCACTTTGCTTTAATTTCTGGGAGTGAATCCCTTCTATAGGAACTGGCTGAAAGTTTTTTTAAGCGCTTATTAAGACTGCCTGCCCCTAACTGTGAAAGATAAGGGATTAATGATGTAAAACACCAAATAATCCAGACATGCAAAGAAATCTTGTTAATAAATCTGTAAATTAAGTTGTATGTAAAAAAAAAAAAAAAAAGCTGGAATTATTAACATGGTATTGAACATCAGAGATAGCTGAATTATTTATTTTTATATATATATATATATATATATATATATATATATATATATATATATATATGTGTGTGTATATATATGTATATATATGTGTGTGTATATATATATATATATATATATATATATATATATATATATATATATATATATAGTTATTTATGTAGCAAAATTCAAAGTGCTTTACATGAAATGAGCAATAAAATGAAAGAGAAATAAAAGCATGAATTTAAGTATAGAATAAGTCAGTCTAAACAAAAGGGATTTTAAATTTTATCTAAAAGAACTTAGACTTTTAAAACATTTACAGTGTGGAGAAACTACTTGCATCCCCATGTGGTGTTTGCAACTTCTTTCACATAACTGGTTGTTAAATCTTCTTCAGTGTTCTGGGAGCATCTCTGATCTAATCTGACCTGATTCAAGGATTGAGTCACCTTAAAACCTCAGAGCTCTACAAATGGGTTCATAGGAAGTAAGTCAGGGATGCATTCAGAAGAATCGGGAACTAAAATAACCACAGCTATAGGATTTCCTTTACTTTTCATTTACATAGGTGGTAGTGTCATTTTACTGCCTTTTCATGGAATAAATCTTATACCTTGTCCTATTAGAGGCCATCGTGTTTGGGAGTCTAATTTCAGGTTTACTTTTTAGCTGGTTCTTTTAACTCATCGATCACAGGTGGAGGAGAAAACAATGTTCCTTCCACCTACAGATTATATTTGACCCTATCAGCATGTGTGTTCTTGCAGCGATCAGGCTATGAAGGTCTTCAGAAAACTCTTCGCTGTCAACTTTGCAAGCTTTTTGTGAAGAACACTTAAAATTGTAAAACTTTTAATCGACCATCAGGTAGGACTAAACAAGCCAATACTAATTTAGGCTTACAGAGGCCATGATTGCTTTTTAATACTCATCAGATTCAGCTATTTTCAGCTGTTATGCCCATTCCCAGCATCTTTCCTTTACGTGTTCAATACTCGTGTCATTCCACTTTATTACACATAACTTTATTACAGATTTTTCTTTGTATCTTTGGATTACTTGGATTGATACAGACACCTGATGTGAATTTCATCTCAATAGCACCATTAAAAATATTATTTACCGAGAAAAACATTTGACGTGTTCGGTACTTGTTGAGCCTGTTATTAGGACAGTCCGTGTCTAAACAAACATGCCCAAACTTTGCACGCTGAAAATGATGTTGAAGGTATGAAATGGGGCCTTTGATGGGAGATTTGAAGGAATAACCGTTGAGGGCTAAATAAGTCAATAAAGCCAAGTTTAGTCACAGCTTGCTCTCGTCCCTGCCTCGTCAATCAGCACAGCTCGCCTGACATCTGTACGTCTCGATGTATATGTCTGCTTCCATCATCGCTTCATCAGTCACATTTCACATGTCATTTTCCACCTCACACCTTTCATTAATCCTCAAATAGATACCAAAGCATTATATTCTTCTCGGGGCCTCAGCCGAGACGTAAACACAATAAAGACGCACCCGTGGGGGTGTTTTTTGGGGGAAGGGGCTAAGAACAGGATGCTGCCACTGCAAGGCCCTCCCCAGGTGAAATCCCCTCCAACCTAAAAGCTTTATTAAGGGGCTGATCTTTTACTCTGAACCCCACCCACACAACAAAGGGTAGTCACACTGTTTGTTTGTTGCTTTTTTTTTTTTTTAAGAGGATACCAAAAACAAATCAAACCAAAAAGAAGAACTCTCACTACCCAAGGAATGACTGAAGCAAACCAAATATAACCCGAACCAAATGTGGCTGGAGGGAGGAGGGGAGGAGGACCAGCAGGTATCTGCCTGTCCCTGAAACTGTGTAGCACTGATGGACGGATAAACAGACAGGCTGATGGATGAGAAGAAGAAAAGATGGCCTCCCTTCCTCTGCCTCCCTCTCTCCAGCTCAGCTCTCTGGTCCTGGATGGAGCTAAACGCAAATGACCTCACTGAACTGAAACCTGTTTTGATTTGAAAAATGTTCTATTTTGGTTCTGATTGGGTTTTTTTCTTTTTTTTCCCTCTCTGCTGTGTCTCTTGATGCCGTTTCATGTACTGTATTTTAGTGCTAATTACTTATTTGGAATAACGTACTCGCTAACTTACTTACTTACTTACTACAAGAGCTCCTTATTTTTTTCGTAGTTGTGCTAGAGATTTTTATCAAGTGGTAAATGAAAAAAAAAAAAATACTGCGAAAATTTTGCTTCCAGATTTTTATTAGCCTGCCCTGGCGGGGAGAAAAATAAACACAAAGGCCAAATTGAGCAGCATACCTTAAACTTGTCAAACCAAATACTGAAGCAAACCAAATTGTGCACGAGGACAAAGAAAACGGGTCAGTTTTTCAGAGGCGTCTTCAGCTTATAAGTGTCAGTTGGAGGCTTAAAAATGAAGAATCAGGTCTGCAGTGATGTCTTGTTATTTTTGAGCCCAAAGATGTTAATCTGAACTACACTTTAAGATGCAGAGCTGTACTCGCAGCTTAGGCCTCGGTTTAGTTGACATGTTAGGAGTTGGACTCTATCCAAAGAATATTTGGTTTAATCCTCGCCGGGCCAAACAGTCGACACACGAGAATCGTTTCACGAACCAAGCTTTAGATGTGGAGGGGAGGGTTTACACCTTAAAGGTGAGACCTTTCCTCCACGTTGATTCTTAGACGGAATGTATCTGTTAGTGCTTCTATAGATTTTGTAGAAAAAAGATCTATGTTCTACTGCTTACTTATTGCTGATGTATTGAAAACTAAAAAACAAAAAAACACAAAAAAAAGACTTTGAGAACAAAAGATCCTTAAAACATTGATGATAACTTGATTTTAGACCAAAAATTTTAACTATCTCTCTTTAACTTTTATTTGGACTTTTTTTCCAATCATGACTTAGACTTTTGATTGTACTATTTATTCAGGGTTGATTTATTGCTTGTAATTCTATTTATTTGTTAATTTATTTCTAGAGGTGCTTTTCTGATCATGTGATGGGTTTGTAAAGGATTTTCTTATTTTACACCCCACTCTAAATTCATTTTTTTCAACCTACTAATACCAAAAATGCTTTTTAAAATCCTTTTAGTCCAACAGTGTAACCACCGTAAAAGTATGTAAAAAGCCTTAAACTAGTTTAATATTTTACTGTAATAATAATCATTCATTTGAACACAAATGTTAGATGAGGAAAACACCAAATGTTAAAACGTATGGCTTTTTAAAAATATTATTGTTGGAAAAAATGTGGACAATCCCTTTAAAAATCCACATATTTAAATCATTTTATCACGAGTTGCTTGATTTTTAGGTTGTTCACAGAAGCCATTTCTTTAGGCCACCTCTTTTAAAAATTAGAAACACAAGGGGATGCGCCATTTGGTTAAGGAAGGTGGGTTATTCTTCATGAGTCATAAAAGTAGCATCAAGAAAACCCCTAACATTGCCCACATCACCAGTCAGGGCAATTAATAAACAGTTTTAATGCATATTAAAATGTTAAAAGGCTGAAAGAATCTTAATCAAAATCATTCAAACACCAGGTTTGGTATGAAACAAGGGATACATATATAACGAAATCTGATATCATTGGCCATATAACTAAATATGGTCCTTCAGCTGGATAATGAGGCCCAAACTCAACACAAAACAACAGTTTAATGGTCCCACAGAGACATAACCTCAGAAAAATGATCTTAAGGCTTTTTACAGATCTTTACCTGGTGTGTCTACAAATGTTGGTTGGAAATTTAAAGCAGCAGCACTGTTGGCAAAACACCCGATGAGCTTTTTGGCACATCAAAGTTGACATTTTAGATTTCCCTAACTTACACTCTCTCTTTGACCTCCTTGATGCTCACATTCTGATGAGTAAACATGAGAGCAGTTTGCCTGTCTCATCTTTGGGGTGAAACCTGTGTCACAGAGCTGCTTCTCTTTTTTTTGTATGCTCTCCAAAGAGGGGAGCAAATTAAAAGCTTTACTTTTACACCAAAAACCCAGAAGAGGAATATCAACACCGACAAAAATATGAAGTGTTTTTTATTCATGACAGAGACAACAGAAGGAGGCAAAGTCTCACATTACCCTCTCACTTCTTCTTCTGTACAGGTTTCTTCTGCTTTTTTTTTTTTATTATGTATCTTGTTTTGTTTCCACTTTTCTGTATGTTGATTTTACAATGATTTCTTTATCCTCCTGGATGTAAAAGAGAGATAGTTCATCATATACCTCATATTCTTTGATGATAAACCAAATAGATGAATGCTTTAAAACACGAGGTTCAGCTGCGGATCTGGGTCCTGGTATGGGTCCACGTGTAGGTCAGTGTGTTTGCTTGGTGAGGCTCGGAGTCAACGCTCCAGGCTCCTCACAGCTTCACACTGTTACCCGCACTTGGAGCACAGCCCTTTCCACACATCTGAGCCTCGCTGCTTCCTCCCTGTCAAACATGGACTGTGGGCTTGATGCTGCTCTTTGACACACATCTCAGATGGAGTCTGGATCTGGGTCCTCCTCAGAGCAGTCTTATCACCAAAGCTGCCCCCTCTCAGGTTCCTCACGCCTGATGAAGGGGTTTGTTGTTCAGTTTGATGTCCGCATGTATCAGGGAGCAGCTGACGCTGAGGTAACTAGGTGACATGTACAGACAGTCATGTGTATGTGTGTGCTGAGAACGTGGAAGCTGGAGGGAGAGAGGAGCATGTAAAGAAAACGTCTGGATTCTCAGTGTTTTGCTCCTTTTCTCCATTTTCATTTGAGGGGAAAGAAGAGCGACTCTGCTGTGCAACTCAGGGTTTGGTGGACTTGGTGCACAGTGCAGGACTATTTGGTGGGGATACCCCACTAAGCGAATGATACCAAAGTTTATGCCCCACCATTGATCCTGCACTAAGTGCATGCACGCTAAAATCTTAATATTGGCAGAGAGTTCTCTCAATTTACTCAGTTTGCCTTTTCTTCATGAAAGCAGCATGGTTTGTTTTACCCTAGTTCCATGAAACATACCCTATATTACAACTTCACGGTTAAGATATTTAGAGGAGGGTTGCTTTTAGTATATTAGCACAAAGACTGGAAGGAAAAACACCTTTAACCTTATATCAGCATAAATTACCTCTCCCAAATGTTGCATTTAAACTGAGATATCAGATATGTGTCCAGCTGTGTTTTAGGGGGGTAACACATTGTCAAGTAATAATACCATGTCTAAAAATGTTTTCAGATCCAAAGTAAAATGTGAAACCTAGTCCACTGAGTCAAAATAACATTAGAAATGAGGAAATCTCTTCATGCAGTTAAGAAAATGATTCACACAGATTTCCTTCTGGATTTAATTATGCTAGAAAACTTGCTTATTGATGGTGTACAGGTGCAAACTTGTAAAGATTCTCATAGTTGTGCTGCTCGAGTTAAAAGCACTCAGATTACACAGTATTTGCAATAGGTTTTGAAAAAAATTATCTTGGTTGATCTGTGCTCCAAATGCAGGTCAGAACAGCAGGAAATGCTAGAAACTACTAGAAACTGTACATGTGGATAGAATAACAGCCTGTCCATCAGCCTGCTGGATAATCAAACAGGCATCATCAATGTATCAGACTTCCAGCATTACTCCTTAAAGAGAAGAATGATATAGGTATATTTCAGGGGGGTTGGATATGATCATGTTTTGGATTTTGCTTGTTCTATTCCTTATGACGTATTAGTTAAAATGGATTCAAACTTGTTATTTTGCTCCTCAAGTTGTCAAGCAGCAGCCATGCTTGCTTTTGAGGATTGGGTTTGTAGAGAAAGCATAAGCTTTTTAAGTCACAATGATAACTTTAGGGGGAATTCCAATCCTGTTTTCCAAGCTCCAATATTCCAGCTCCTTCCAAACAACACATCCTTCTTTGGTTGGAATTTTGTCTTCTAAACAAACCTATTCAGTTAAACGGAATAGGCAATAAGTCCAATGCAATTTAAGTGTGCTTTAGAAGTCTACATCCGAAATGAAGCAAACGTTCACGTCTGTTGTTATAATATCAATACCATTGGTGTTATTGAATTATATAGCCAGTTGTTGCAATTTATCATTATTGATTATTTTAGGTTATTTCCCTTTATATTTGTCAGCATCTGCTGTTTAAGATGTAAAATCACCTGCTGGATACAGACTCATTCTGCAAATCTGTTTTGATGGCTTCCTAAAAACATTATTCCTATTCTTTGAGATGCTCATAAAAAGACAGAACTGTGGGAGATTAGTACAACCGTTATTGCGATACTATTGTTAAATGTTGCAGTTACTTTTTTTTAATCCAAATTAGCTCCAATTCTCCTCAATCTTTTCTCTAAATATTGCATCTACATGATATCACCAAACCTTTCTGTTCCTGCAATCTGGATAACTGAATTATATGCTATTTTATCTCTACTAATCTGCCCAGCTAAGAAAATATATATTGTTTGCAAGTAAAGATGGAAGGTAATGCTTTCTTAAATGTAACATTATAACAAATATTAAATCTAAGTAGTTATTTTGACTTAAATACTAATAAATGAAAGATGACTGGAAGATGTTTAACCCCAAACAACCAGGGATTGCTTCCTGGTGAAAGAAGCCACTCGTTTCAGAGGCTCACCTAATTTGTCATCAGCATGTTAAGGTCTAATTTATGGATAACAAAAAAAAGACCACAGAAAAAAGAAAACTGTGATATTAGCTATTCTGTCGTGAAATGAAAGGTGCAAGTGAACCAGAAAAAAATGAGTAATCTTGATAATGAATCTGCCTGACAAACTGTGTGAAAATAGGTTCAGGTTGTGACAAGAGGAAGAGGAGAAGAAGGAGAAGGTGTGCAGTCGTGATGGCACATGCTTGAGGCAAACAAAATGGTCTGAATCAGCAGTGATTCATAATTTCCATCTTGTTTAGGCAGAGGAAAGCTAACTCCTCCATCTGTTTCCAGTCTTTGTGCTAAGCTAAGCTAAACAACCACGACACTTTGTGTCAGTGCACCCCCCACCATTAAAACTAGAAGTATTCCTTCAGAAAGAAAAGATTATAACATGTAGAGAAGCAGATTTCCAAAGTGTAGCATCATGACAGATATTTCCTCTATTTAAAAGAAAAGGGAAGGCAATCTGAGCAAAAAGGAACCCTCAACAAAGCTGCCACATCTTCCTCCACCCACTCTCATCCACAACTACACATCCTTCCTCTACTTCATCTCTTCTCTACTCTTCTCTCTTTCTCTTTTCTACAATACAGCTTTAGTCCAAAGGTTCTGCAGCAACACAGCAAAGCAAAGACAGATGTTAAAGATTAAAACCAAAGAGTTCCAACTTGATCCTGTTTTTAAACTCCAGCCCTCCATCCCTCACCTTTTCCCTGTCTGCCCTCCTTCGTCACCTAGTGAGCCGGTATTTGATGCATTAACCTCAGCGATCCAAAGGGAATAATAATAATAATAATTAAGATATTGATGATGATGATGAAATGTATATTTTTAAGTATTTGTCACTGGGGAAAAAAGTAACCTTAAGCTTCTCATGGTTGAGATGATGACAACGGTGATGATGATGATGATGGCGAAAAAGAAGTTTCTCTTGGTATCTTTGTAGCTGTTCAGATCCTTCTTAAGTTAATGTCTTTTTCTGCTCGTGCTGCCAGAGTACCGCTTTACACACCCCTCTCCCCGACCCCCCCCCCCCCCCCCCCCCCCCCCCCCCCCCCCCCCACTCTCATTCATCCCCCATGTTTGACCCTGATGTCTGCCTGTCTGAGTTTAACCCAGCGTTTGTCTGAGAGTTGCAAAACCTTCAGGACGGGGAAGTTTGGGATTTTCTCTGGTAGTTGGTTCATGTTTACAGTGAACAAGGAGGCTGTCACACCTGTGTGTGTGGTTAATGGGCGGGGTTTATTTTTGGTTGTTAAAGGAGAAATATATCCTTCTGTCCTCCTGGTAATAATGCATCTTGAATCATGATCAACTTCCCAGAACTTGTAGCTTTAACTCCCACCTCCCTGTCACATTAGTCAGGATGTTTTTCTTATTTCATACGTGTGTGTTTGGGTGTGTGTGTGTGCGTGCGTGTTTCCAGGTATGTATGGTGGCATTACCAATCCTTTTGTGTCTTTCCACCATGTGATCTGTCTGCCATCTGCACCCCCACCCCACCCCACCCCCCCTCCAAACCCTGTGGTAGCAACTTAGACTTTTAGTGTATTTATCTTGAAAACCAAAAAAAAAGAAAGAAAAAAGTAACTGCTTGTTCATTGTACAGTGTTGTTCATTTTAAGTCATTTTTGTAACTGAAAGTGTTTCATTCATCCAAATAAAACAGGAGACAAAAACTGTACAGAAGAACCCTCCCTCCGTCTTCGCCTCTTGTTTTCTTTCTGCCAAGCAGGGCCGTAACCAGGATTTTTGAAATACAGAGGTCCGAGTATTTGAGTGAGTGAGTGAGTGAGTGAGTGAGTGAGTGAGTGAGTGAGTGAGTGAGTGAGTGAGTGAGTGAATGAGTGAGTGTGTTATTATTATTATTGCTATGATTATGCTATATTATTATTGTTCTTTTTGTTATTAATATTGAATTATTATTACTACTATTATTATTGTCACCATCATCACCATGCATGTGCATGGCCCACTAAATGAGTCAAATGACTTGCAATCATATATCAGATTGTGGACTTTATTTATTTATTTATTTATTTATTTATTTAAACAAATGAGAATGCATGCTGACCTTTACACCAATCAAAGTCAGAACATCATATAGGTTGACATTTCTCTGAATTTAATAATAATAATAATAATAATAATAATAATAATAATAATAATAATAAACAAAAAAAAAGGGAAGATACTGAGGACATGACCTCGGTGTTCTCAGTGCTGGTTATGGGGCTGGTGCCAAGCTCTTAATTTTGTTGTGATGCTTTCCTCTTGATCCACAGGTTTTACATGGAGAACCTTATTGGTGAAACCGGATTCCCTTTATATGTTTAATGCCTCTTCATAACCACAAGAGGGCGCTGTTAGACTTCATATGTCTGTCTTTACAGGCCAGTCTGGCTACAGTTTCTTATCTGTTTGATATTGATTTCATGTTGACAGAAGGTACCACAAATCACTGCATCAGATGCTTACTTTCAAATGTTAGAATATCTCTAAAGTCTATTTCAATAGATCTAATCTGAACATTAGTCTATATGTCGCTGTCAGAAGTATTTCATCTTAAAATATGACTTCCTTTTTATCATTCTGGCATATTTTAAATCTTTAAACCAACTTTAAAATTGCACAAAAAAGTCTGAGCAGACACGTAAAGCAGAGATTTCAAATCATCATTTACCTTGTCATGATAAAAGAAAAGTTAGGCAAATCAAATTGGCTGTGTACTAAATTATCTTTAATACCCAAATTTATCTTTACTTGTTTTATTTGGTGTGCCACATCAAGAACGGTCAATCTTGAAGTAATCTTGAAATCACTTAGATGGAAACTGTCAGCATGAAGTAGGCGAGAGGATCTCAAAGAGCAACACACCATGCCCTGATTGGCAGGGATTTTCTGACAGAGGACCAGTCATTGACATTTTTCAGTCTGGAAAGTATTAGAAAAGTTGAGATTTTGGGACTCCAGTTAACCACATTGAGACCATTTTGAGCAAATGAAGTAAAGATGGACCAGTGGTTAATTTTCCCAGGAGTGTCTGACTGGCCAAAAAACAAGCGTCCGTCTTTAGACAGATATTTTCTTTAGTACAGATAGACAGACAGACAGACAGACAGACAGACAGACAGACAGACAGACAGACAGACAGACAGACAACATTGAAAAAAAGAAAATCAATTTGGTTTTCATTTTTTATGTTAATTTTTGTTCATATTTCAAAAGGAAATGCAGATATCATCTCTTCTTCTTTTAAGTAGATGTGTTAACTCACAGGTAAGGTAAATTAATTTGTGTTTGGGTGAAATTAATTGTGTAGACAGGCTACAAGATATAATGCAATTCCTGATAACCATGATGGGGTAATAAATAGAAATGACCTTTAAAGCAGTGAAAGAAACATTTGACTTTTCTTCTTTAGACACTCCTTTTTTCAGTTCAGCCCTGATTTACAGTTAGAAAGTTAGAGTAAAATTGTAGTCATGCAATTTAAGAAAAAAATTTACTGAAACACAATGTTGTATTTTGAGACTGAATGTCTTTGCTTTTAAAGTGTTTTTCATTGAATTGAAACTTTAGTTTGTTGAATTTCTTTTACAGCGTTTTTAAGTTGAAGCAGTGGAGCGTACATGAGCTAGTAGATGTCATTAACCACATCATCCACTATGCCAGACAGGGGAAACGGATATGGAAAAATGTAACACCAGCGGCACTGTATGCAAATTCAGCTTCTTTAGCTATTAGCTATATGTAGCAGAACTGTTAATATTGTTTTTTAATTATGACCTTATACATAATCATTAGACATTGATAATGACATCCACAAAGCTAAGCTATGCTCCATTAGGGCAGCTTAAAATGTTGTTAAATACATTTATGTTGGTCATTCCTGATGAATTTTGGTCTCACCATGTTGCTTTTCTTGTATAGAAAAAGTTTCTTTGCTCTTTCCTTGCAGACATCCAAACTTTTCATCCCAATTGTGCATTCTGAAGCACAAATGTCTACCTGCTGCCATGCCTGCACATGCTCTGCTCTGGTGGCAACCCTGCCTCCTAGTTGAATAGACTTTCAGACATGGTGATAAACTTAATCCTTGCCTCTGAAGCTCATTTAAAAATTGATGAGCAACAACTGTGTGGTCTGAAGTAAAAAATATTGCGAAAAGAAGAATGATTTCAAGCTCTTTCTGTGAAAACTATACAACTATGCTCATCTAATTCAGTCAGAATGACAGAGTGAAGTCCACGAGTGCCCTGTCTGTGTTAACAACTTGCTAATAAAAACATAATGGGAGGTCAAAAACTATGCTGTACTGCCATAAACCATGAAACCAATTTTAAATTTTGGTGAAAGAAAATGCAGGTGTCATGAAAGGAGTCTTGAATATTGTTACAGGAAGGGAAGGGATTTATTGAAAAGAAGTTAATATGAACTGGCAGGTGATCTAAAGGAGAAACAGCCAAAGGGATTGTTCAGAAACTCTGAAAAGAGAGACAGCTTTGCTTGTTTATGTGCTGAGATGAATGAGATTGATGAGGACTTACTGTAGGAGATGTGGATAACTGCTAGGGAGAGGTAAGCAGATCCGAGATTGAGGGTTGTGGGCTGTTGGGTGGCTAAGACAAAGAATTGCGGACCTGAAGCTGAAGATGGAGTTGCAATCCTGGTTTGACATGGCCTAGGATCCTACATCCTATATACTGTAATCGCACAGGTCATTTTTATTATTACTTTAACATAATTTTTTTTTAATGTAGCCTATATTTAGAAAAAGGAGATGAAATATATATATATATATATATATATATATATATATATATATATATATATATATATATATATATATATATATATATATATATATATATATATATATATATATATATATATATATATATATATATAAATTATTTTTTTTAAATCCCCCTTAAGGTTTCCTTATGTTTGTGAAGAAAAAACTTGTAAATGTAAGAGCCAAGTTAACTACTTGGGCTCTGCCCTTACAAGAAAAAAAGAAAATAAGCACATCCTGCTATTGTGTTTTGTTTGGCTACACTTACTAGTTTTGATTCTGGTAATCATAAGAAATATAAAGCATTACATATTTGTAATAAATATTTTATATTTTTTTATTATTCATCACTTTTAGCAGGGCTTAACAAAACTTTAGTGGTACTGAGCATTTTTTGTTGCTTTTGGCAGCAATTCAGTGGCTACTGTTTCGTATTATGTCTTTTTTATTATAAAATCCTTTCATCTGCTTTTAAATGCATTCATGGTATCTTATCCCTCTCCCTTACTCAGATCAACAGATCAGATTATCATGATCTTGGCACTGATGACTGCATCATTAGTTAATTTGTTTCACCTGCTTAGCTCCGCCCAAATTTCATGTGTCCTCATCTGATCCACCTGTACCAGCTCCTATTTATGCTGCCTGTTTTCAGCCATCAGTGCCAGGATATTTGAGCTGTGTGTGGGAGTAAATCGTGGGTTCCTGTGTGTTTCTGATTACCTGATCCTGACAGGTTTCTGCCTTTGGACTTCCGAGTATTGTTTGCCCCTTTTCTGCTCTGTTTGCCCTATCTGTTTTCGGACTGATTCTGCCTGCTAAACGACCTTGGATCTGTCTCCTGACTCCAGCGTAAATTCTCCTTCGGTACCTCTTTAGCTCTCTGATTTTCAGAAAGCTGCTCCTGCTATGTCTCTGGTTTTGGGTTCTCCCTACAGATGCTTCTGGTCTTCAGCGTCTGCTGGATTCTGCTCATAGGTCTGCTCTGCTTCTCTCCTGAAACTTTAGGGGCAGCTCCCAGCGTATGCTGTGCAGAAACAATCCTTCAGGATTCTTCTCCTTCCTCTGGGCTAAGACTGAACACTCAACCAGGTTAGTGACTTACATGCTCTTAATCGTTGCCAGTCAGCTTCCCCCTCTACAGAGTTTCCAGCAATCCTGCCCCAGCTGCTGATCCAACGAATGTTGAGGAGCAAAAAAAAAAAAGCTTGCTTGTGAATTTACCCTGATCTGTCTGCTTGTGTTCTGGGTCCTATGTTCTTAGCCTTTTGACACATATTTAATAAGATGTGTTTTCAGTGTCATCAAACCTTAACTGAAAAAATGAATCACCTCTAAAATTCAGGAAGCCTGACTTAGTTTCTGTTTTTCTGAATTTTCTTCTTCAAAATATGATTCAGTTTATTTATATAGCGCCAATTCACAGCACATGTAATCTTAAGGCACTTCACATAGACGATACAGTTAGATTGGTTACAAGTTTCTCTCAAGGAAAACCAGTTGATTGCAGACAGTCACTGACCTCCAAGACATGCTCCTCCTGGATGAGCTTGTGGCGACAATTTTCACTTGTATTTGTCATTGACTCTTCAGCAATCCGTCACACTGGGTTTGCATGTAGCGACAGTGGAAAGGAAAACTCCCTTATAACACAAAGAAACCTCCAGCAAAACCAGACTTGGTGTGTTCAGGCTGACTATGTTCAAGGAAACCGATACAGAAAGAAGCAAAGAAACAAAAGGTAACCGTTAACTAGCTCCACAGGCGGCCCCTGTCCAGAAGATACACAGCAAGGCAGATGGGCTCCAAGCGAATTCTCTTTTCAGAGGATGAAAGAGAACAAATACAGTTAGTCACAGTAAGAAAAACAGGACATCACTGAAAAACAGGCCAAGCTCCAACATCTATAAAAAGAGAAGTCAATAGCAGCAGCACAGCTGATTTTTCAATCCAGAATGGAGTCACAACCGAACAGGAACAGACCAGATCAAACTGCTATGATGAGAAAAGGCGTTGAGAGCATATAGTTATGAGTGGAACTTAACAATTACAGCAAAACGGCAGAATAGAGATAGAATAGGGAAAAGTGATCCCTATGTCATCTAGCAGGTTAAACGCATAGCAGTATAGATATAGCTCAGGATTACTGACTATTTTGTATGAGGTATAAGAAAGGAGCCACACTAGGCCAAGGTAGAGCCAAGGAGAAAGATCATTTTCTCCTACACATTTTCTTCTCAATTCAGTTCACTTCAATTCACTGAAAACGCTCTCCAGTTCTACAACAGCAACTTCATGCATGGGATGGGAGACGTTATCCATTATCTAACAGAGATGTTAATTTAGTTGGGATCCTTTTGTTTCCCAGCTCCTGCACTCAGTCCAGAAGGCTTCCAATCACAGAGCTTTTGCAACCTTCCTGATGAGCTTTTCCAGCCACTTTCTCTCAGCTACAAATAAGCCAATGCTCCAACAGATAGCTCCATAGAAGATTCATAGAAGGTCTTTAGCAGCGTCCCCTGCACTCCAAAAGACCTCTGTCTCCTGAGCAGGAAGAGTCTGATGTGACTTTTCTTATAGAGAGCCTCAGAGTTGTTAGTTCACTCCAGTTGTGTATTCAGGTGAATACCCATGTACTTATGAGTCAACTATGTCAATGCCCGTTCCCTAGATGTTCAGCAGTGTCAGTGGGGTGGATCTGCTTTTGCAAAAGTCCACAACCAGCTCCTTTGTTTTCCCTGCATTAATCAGAAGGTGGTTCTGAAGGTACCAAACCACGAAGTCCTGGGTCGACTGTTTGTACTCTGAGTCGTCCACATCTGTGATGAGGCAGAATCGTCAGAGAACTTCTGGAGGTGGCAGCATGTGTGGTTGCTGGAGAAGTCTGTAGCTAACATGGTGAAGAGGAACGGTGCCAGCACTGTTCCCTGTGGGACCCCAGTACTATGACTGAATAAGTGTAGTATTTAATAATTGTTGTACCTAAAATAAAACACAATGCTGCCAAGTAGGTAATAACAAGCTTACCTGAAGTATGCCATTGATCTGTTCTCCCTATACTCAAATCATTAACTCGCAATGGGGGCGTGTGCCTGAGGAAGATGGTTTTCTGTTGTGTTTGTCATTTGTACCAGGAAGTTAGAATAACGATTAGACCATTGTTATGGTTGAGACAGTGGCCATAGTGGCTGTGTACAAACAATGGACAATACGAGCATTCAGGAGCCGGAAACTGAAATGCTGTCACCTCTGCGATTACCGCACTTAGACTTCCAGCTCCAAGTTCTGAAGCAATTTGAATGCACTATTACAGGTGCTGGTCATAAAATTAGAATATCATGAAAAAGTAGATTGATTTCAGTAATTCCATTTAAAAAGTGAAACTTGTATATTATATTCATACATTACATACAAACTCATATATTTCAGATGTTTATTTTGTTTAATTTTGATGATTACAAATGACAACAAATGAAAATCTCAAATTCATCATATCAGAAAATTAGAATATTACTGAAGACCAATAAAAACAAAGGATTTATAGAAATGTTGGCCAACTGAAAAGTATGAACATGAAAAGTATGAGCATGTACAGCACTCAGTATTTAGTTGGGCCTCCTTTGGCCTGTATTACTGCAGCAATGCGGCGTGGCATGGAGTCGATCAGTCTGTGGCACTGCTCAGGTGTTATGATAGCCCAGGTTGCTCTAATAGTGGCTTTTAGCTCTTCTGAATTGTTGGGTCTGGTGTATTGCATCTTCTTCTTCACAATACCCCATAGATTTTCTATGGGGTTAAGGTCAGGAGAGTTTGCTGGCCAATTAAGAACAGGGATACCATGGTCCTTCAACCAGGTACTGGTAGCTTTGGCACTGTGTGCAGGTGCCAAGTCCTGTTGGAAAATGAAATCTGCATCTCCAAAAAGTTGGTCAGCTGCAGGAAGCATGAAGTGCTCTAAAACTTCCTGGTATGTGGCTGCGTTGACCCTGGACCTCAGAAAACACAATGGACCAACACCAGCAGATGACATGGCACCCCAAACCATCACTGACTGTGGAAACTTTACACTGGACTTCAAGCAACGTGGATGAAGTGCCTCTCTTCTTTTCCTCCAGACTCTGGGACCTTGATTTCCAAAGGAAATGCAAAATTTACTTTCATCAGAGAACATGACTTTGGACCACTCACCAGCAGTCCAGTCCTGTTTCTCTTTAGCCCAGGCAAGACGCTTCTGACGCTGTCTGTGGTTCAAGAGTGGCTTGACACAAGGAATGCGACAGCAGAAACCCATGTCTTTCATACGTCTGTGTGTGGTGGTTCTTGAAGCACTCACTCCAGCTGCAGTCCACTCTTTGTGAATCTCCCCCACATTTTTGAATGGGTTTTGTTTCACAATCCTCTCCAGGGTGCGGTTATCTCTCTTGCTTGTACACTTTTTTCGACCACATCTTTTCCTTCCCTTCGCCTCTCTATTAATGTGCTTGGACAGAGCTCTGTGAACAGCCAGCCTCTTTAGCGATGACCTTTTGTGTCTTGCCCTCCTTGTGCAAGGTGTCGATGGTCGTCTTTTGGACAACTGTCAAGTCAGCAGTCTTCCCCATGATTGTGTAGCCTATAGAACTAGACTGAAAGACCATTTAAAGGCTTTTGCAGGTGGTTTGAGTTAATTAGCTGATTAGAGTGTGGCACCAGGGGCCATCAATTTTGAACCTTTTCACAATATTCTAATTTTCTGATATGATGAATTTGAGATTTTCATTTGTTGTCATTTGTAATCATCAAAATTAAACAAAATAAACATCTGAAATATATGAGTTTGTATGTAATGTATGAATATAATATACAAGTTTCACTTTTTAAATGGAATTACTGAAATCAATCTACTTTTTCATGATATTCTAATTTTATGACCAGCACCTGTATACCCGACACAGGCATGTACCAAACACCGTTCTAACCAATAGGAACATTTAACTGCAGTAATCACAATTCAACCAAGAGAGGGCAGCACTAAGATGTTTAAGGATTAACAAGTTTACAAGAAAATTTCAAACATTTCCACAGTAAAATAAAGATAATAGTTTAATGTTTTTTTTAAATATATATATAGCTAAGCGACACAAAAAAGTTGCTCTGGAGTTTAGTTATTCCTACAATTAAACAAAAAAGTTAATTGAGATGAGAATATATCTAACAGAAGCCTCTAGAGTTTGTGAACTAATGTAGAACCCCCCCTCCCCCAGATATTTTATCATCACATTTGTCATTAGCATGGTCTCACACAAGTTATGCCATCTAATAGCTGGAGGCAACTCGTATGTTTTTAGTCACAGCACGCCTAGGCTGGGGTTGAAGCCATGGCTTGAAGAGACAACCCCCTCTCAACTCCCAGTTTTTAGAGATAGTACCTGATAAACCCTTACCAAGGATACCGGCCATCAGTAAGTGGAATTGCCCACCCCTGCTATAAGTGGAGTAAGTGGAGTTGTAGAACTTTCTTGTGCATGCAGTGATTAAATAATAATAATATTAAGTCATGATTCGTAAAAAGAAAAAAAAAATCTGTTGGAAGCTCATTTAAATGCAGTCTTAAAAACAAAAACTGAGTTTTAAAGTTAAACGTGTGCTTGTAAACAATGTCTGAAGGGTGATTTCTTTTATTTTTCCTTTAGGAAACGTAGGAAGGAAGTTTAGCAGGGTGCAATAGGAGAAGTTTTTGCAGTTTTCATTTTCTGAGGAGGCCTTCATTTCTGCAGAATTATTTAGTGCAGTTGGCAGCATCCTTCTATCACTGAGCTGATAAAGTAACGGTGAAGCATGGCCGTTCTCAGCTGCAATGCAATAATAAAACACTGACTCAAACAGCTTATTGTCTTGGCTAAAACTAATAAAAAAAGAGGAAATAAAAAAAAAGTGTGTGGTGGGTTGATGTGGAAGCTGAGGGCTGCACCGTCTCATCCTGTGTCTCCACTCTGTGAAAACAAGCTCTCACCTTGCACTCTTGTAGGTGTGGAGGAGTTAAGGAGTCAGTTTGTCTTCATCTCTTCCGCAAGTGTAATACCCTCTGATGAGTAATGACATCTGCTAATTGGCAAAGTACATCCCCATAGTGTGTCCATTTTCTTTCAGCCTAGTGCACCTGTTTGTTTTGCCATTTAACTGCTTTTATCGGCCCTTTCCATGTTTTCTTCCTCCTCCTCCTCCTCCTCCACCTCCTCCTCCTCCAGCTCATTGCTCTCTCCCTCTCTCGTTAACTGCCTCTCCTTCAGTCTGTCTCCTGCCCCCCCCTGCTGGGTGGCACAGTAGGTGGATGATTAGGTAGGATGCTGGAGTGTGTAAGTGTGACAGCTTTCAGACACCCACCTCCGAGCTGAGTCATGGACGGCAGCGGAGAGCATGTGATCCCATCACCAGGGTGACTCGGATAAGATCTGCGTCTCCGTGTTTGTCGCATCGTTTAGTAATGTTTGTTCCTTCTGTAAATATCCACATTTTGGAGGAACTTAAAAAATCTTTTTTTTTTATTTCTCCAAGGAAATATTTCATGGAAGCTGTTGCCTATGTTAAACAGTTTTTACTCAAATTTAATTAGTTCTTTGTTTTTATTTATTCAATGCCTGCTGTAATATTATCCAAGTTGTAAAATGTTTAAGCATAAATGTGTATATGTTACTAATCTAAAGCTTAATTTCAAAATACGCCTTAAATCAAGACCCTCAACCTTGCAGTTTTAAAAACAATCCTACGTGTCACTGTTCCTTTACAAACTTCCGAATAGTTTTAGTTAAATGCTTCAAGGTATGTGTATTCGCTCCAAATACAAAATACATTTAACAAGAGGTTGAAAAGCAATAAGCTCCTAATCTGTAAATTTAGGCGGCCATGCCTATAGCATTTTTTTATGGTGTAGAAAGGGACCTTGGAAGAGTATTCCCTTGGAATTCTTTTACATTATTTAACTTTAGAACCTAAACACAAATTAATAGATTCAGTTTGAATCTTAACAAATAAAGAACATAAAAATGCGAAAAGGTTTTTTTGTCAATCCATCTTGCATTTTGAAATAAAATCCAATTTAAGTGATAAATTTCATAAGTCCTTTTTTTTTTATTTTACCTTTATCAAAATATAAATCAGAATGACCACTTAAACTAAGCACCCAGTCAAGAAGATCCGTAGTTATGGAAGCAACCAGGAGTCCTGCAAAGATCTTGAGCTCAGGTGGGAGAATGTATTGCCAAGACAACCATTACTTGTGCTCTGCCCTAATCGGGCTTTTAAAAAATAGGTTTATAGATGAAGGAGTTACATGTGCAGTTTGTACCATCTGCTCTGAGATACATTTTCTTTCATTTGCAGTAAACAGATAGACGGGAAGTCAGTTAAACTAACTACTAGGGCACATTTAAAAGACCAAGGAAATTACTTACAACCAAAGGAAAACATTTATTATCAAGGGTAAAATAAAATGTAGCAAAAAAAAAAAAAAAAGATAAATGAGTTCTGACAGAGAAAACCAAAATTTGGAGTGGAGGTTCTGTTATAAGAGATCAATCACCTGAAAGGTTAAGGAATCCTTCAGATGCTACTTAGGTGGAGAAGAATAAAAGCATACTGAAATGGATTATTGGTATGAGAGGAATGAAGGATAAGAGATGCAAGATGGGTTATTATAGAAGAGAGAGGGTTGGGATGACAGTTAAGGGAATGAGGGGTGAAGGAGATAGGAAAGATGTATGGAACAGGTTAGGAAGATACAAAAAATGAGAAATTAAGGATTAGGCATAAGAAATGAAGAAGGTAAAGATAAAGGATATAAAGGGTGAAGAATAAGGGATGAAGTGTGAGGAATAAGAAAGAATTAAATGATAAATGATCAAATAAGGGTTTAGGGAAGATCAGAGATAAAAGATTTAAGTAAGGTCATTTGAATGTTTAGGAAAGAGGGGTGACAAATAATGGATTATGGATGAATGTTTAAGGCAAGGGTTACCAATGTGGTGCCCGTTGGCACCAAGGGTCCCTCAAGGACAAAATCACCAGTGGGTTACAGTAAGTTTAAAATTTTATGTTATTCTGTGCTCTTCTTTTTTAAATACATATAGAACATTTAATCATATGAATCATACGTAGCATTTAAGCATTAATAGAGATTCAAAATGATAATATAAATTGTAAAATAAAGAGAAACAATGACAACATTTTTGTTATGTATAAAGTTTAATTGAATGCTGTCTCCTCTAGTTCATTGATAGCCCCTCTAATGACTCAGTAGCCCCCAGCCTTAAAAAGGTTGGTGACCCCTGGTCTAAGGAATGAGGATAGAGTATTGTTGATGAAGGACATGGAGGGTAGGAATAAATATCTTGGGGTAAAGGTGGGGGATTGCAGAGTTAAGGATGACTTCAGGAAGATAATAGATGTGGTTAAAGGAGTTTTGCCTCTTAGTCACAAAGAGCTGACTAGATTAGAAAAAGTCTGCTGGATCAGTTTTGGTCAATGCTTTGCCCGGCTCCCAGACGTAAGTTATACATTAACTCCGGTTTATGATTCCTTTTTGTAATCTCCCTTATTCAAACTTGGAATCTTGTACCTTTATGAAATTGTTTAGTGTTTTATGAATGTCTTTCTGTGTCAAATAAACACAGGGGATTTTATTTTTGTATGTAAGAGAAATAAATACAGTAGCATGAAAGAGAAAGAAGAAAGAACAACAGTTACATTTTTGATTTGACTGAAGATCAGAATCAGTTTTAATAGGAAGTCCCAATATGACTAAGAGTCTCTGTGGCATCAGTACAAAATGATCTGATGCCTGTAAAGTTATTCCTTCATGGTTTTTCTGCACCAAACCATGGAGCTGAGACAGGTAACAGGAGAACAGCATATCTGGTTAGATGAGGAGTCAGTTAGCGGAGTAGTAATTTCACTGGGCTTGTGTCCCAATAGAGGTAAATATGCACACAAGTGTGTCAGTGGTAGTAAAACCTGAACGCCAGCTGTTGGTTTAACCAGGAATGATGCCAATGGAATAGATGACGGCCATCAGCTCTTTCAGGATAAACGTGAGCTGTAGGTCAACAGACTGAAGATGGTTTTGATGACCAGAAGCTGATCTTTATCACTGCTCTTTGAAGAATTTTGTAAGGCTTTTATTTTGTTGATGGCTAAATTAAGGTTAATGCATGATGCAGAACACTTTTCCCCCCAAAGACAGCCATGATAGTGTGTTAGAGAGAGGGTGTGTTGATGCCACCTAGAAACAGTGCCAGCAGTGAACAGCCACTAACAGATCTTGTTTCAGTTCAGTAGCTTTTATTTGTCCCAGTATGGGCAATTTCTTCGTACCCTAAGCAGCACTGTGCACATGTGGTGTGTAGGTGACAGTGTTTTATTTGTCAGATGCCGTTAAATTCTTTTGGACATTAACGGCTCAGGATGAATGAGCCGTTGATTTCCAAACAAGCATTATTTTTTAAAAACCATATAGAGGATGATCTTTTATTTCCAGCAGGAACATCTAAATAAGTGGTCCTCCTAATTGTCAATCATTCTGGTGATATTGTCATGTTGGGTTTAAGGCGTCTAACCCACATACAGAAAACACTCAGGAGGCAGAGAAAAAGTTCAAAGGTTTATTTACAAAAATGGACAATGAAATGTGAACTGGTCCTTGGTTTGACAGACTGGCCACGAGGGGATCACCACTGAGGAGGACAGAGAGGATAATGTTTGAACCAGGTTAACTGCAGGTTTTCTGATGTAGGAGTATATACCTGCTCAAGGGTTGAACAGAGCTGCAGAGGGGGGGAACCTTGAGGGTCCAGAGTATAGTCGGCAGGCAGAGGGCTGAGGGCAGAGGCAGAGGCTTAACTGAGTGCAGGTAGGCAGATTCCGAACAGAGAAACTCTCCAGAACGTCACTGGGTGCAGGCAGGCAGATTTCAGACAGAGATCACTCTCCAGGATTTCAGATCTTCAGGCTGGACTCTATCTGTGAGGCAGAGAGAAACAGGGTCAGGCAGGTCCAAAAAGTCAGAGATTCAGATCAGGTTATTTGGCTCAGGTCTAGCTCTACCATTACTGGCAAACACTCTGGCAGGGAAGTGTTAGCCTCCTCCTCCTTAAATGGAGCCTCCTGATGAGCAGATTGAAGACAGGTGTTGCAGTCAGCTCATGCCCCCAGGAGATCTTGTGCGCCCTCTGGTGGAGAAAGTGGACAAAGCCTCCAGATCCCAACAGATATGTTTACGTAAGGCCTGCTAGCTATCTTTTTCTGCACATGCGCACTTTCAGCCGTATATTTTTGGTGAGCTATGGTTTTTCATTGAAGCTCACCTTTCTCACTGTGGTTCTATAAAACTGGCAGAGAGTCTTAAGAGAAAAAATGTCTATGACGTGTATGAGAAGAAAAAAAAGGCCTCAGAAGAGGCACATATGTCCCAGAATGCTTTTCGTCAAGAGCTCTCCTCGCAAAGTGGCAACTAATAACAAAGATGGTGAAGGCAACGCTCTGTGGAGGAGGAATTTTGTGACCCCCGGAGCAAAAAGCAGTGATCGTTTGTCCAACAGTCAGTTAATTGAGTTTAACTGACTGTCTAACTATAAAGTCCACTATATAGTCCCAGCTGTATGTAGACACAGTAAGCTTGTATGAGCTATGAGAACCATGCATTTTAAACAGAGCATGCACAAGGAGAAATGGGCTTGTGCATGCTCTTGCACTGGCATTTTTGTTTACGTGGATAGGGTGGGTCTGTTAAGAAAAAAACCTCCATGATATATTTAAGAGATATTCACCTGATTGTGACTTTTCTTTATGTTCTTGGTTGGATTTTACTGATCAACTTCATTAAATTCCTAAAACTACACAAAAACTAGAAAATCCCTTTCCTGCTAGAATGTTTTTATGGTCTACGTTCACGATCAGAGGTTTAAAAATGCACTCAGAAACATCTGAGGAAGTTTTTTAATCTAATTTCTGCTGCTGTAATTTCACTGAGACTAAAGGAAAAAAAAAACGGCT
Source organism: Cyprinodon tularosa (assembly GCF_016077235.1). Classification (NCBI taxonomy): domain Eukaryota; kingdom Metazoa; phylum Chordata; class Actinopteri; order Cyprinodontiformes; family Cyprinodontidae; genus Cyprinodon; species Cyprinodon tularosa. The sequence goes on along the minus strand of NW_024038733.1, from coordinate 784,335 downwards.
TAAAGTTCTCAGCGGATAACACAAGGACAGCGTCATTGTTTGCACTCCTTTGACGACATTTAATTTTGCTTACTTTACGAGAAACCAAGAGTAAGCTCCATTTCTTCAGAAGTCCTTTCATCAGAGCAAGAAACATATAATGAAATAAAATAACTCCCGCTCTTATCTTGCCACAGAATGTCTTGAAAACAATAAATGAGTCAATTTTGCTCCATTCAGCTAAGAGATTTCTTTGAATAGATCAAAGACAGACATGGCCTCGACTTGACAGCCTTCTTATTACTTAGTCGCATAAAGATGTGTGCTTAAGCCATGAAGGAAGGCGCAGCGACTGTCTGCAGGCTGCACCGTCTTTATTTTATTTTTTTTATTGAACTTTATATATCTCACATTGGAGGAATTTACCTCTGCTTTTAACCCATCCCATTGAGGAGCAGTGGGCTGCCATTGTGCGGCGCCCGGGGAGCAGTGAGGGGTTAAGGGTCCTGCTGACGGACCCAGAGTGGAGGCTGTGGAGATCGAATCGGTTATTTGCAACCTTCTCAAAGCACAAGCGCACTGCTCTAACCACTAGGCCACCCACTAATAATGAAGCTGTTTAGTTTTTTGGGTGTTTTTTTCCACTTTGATTTCATCCAACTGTTTTAGTTTTGCATTTTAGGATAAACCAATAGACAGTGGTGTAATCACCATGGTCTTAATGTGTTATATGACTCTGCTTATCTTATCTATGCTGTCATCCCTCTGCTTTCAACCTGTCAGTAAACTGCAGACAGCCTGAATGAAGGCAAGACGCTGACACTTATAAATTCAATCACTGCCTACTCCATTCCTTCACCGAGGCACTCTGATGAATGTCTACACAAACAGTGGGCTCAGCAGCGCTGCCATCCACCTCCCACCCCGAACCACACGTCAATCAAAGTCCCTTCTGCCCCCACCATAAATCCAACACCTCTTCTCTCGACTCCTTCAGTTCTTCCTCTCATCTAAAGCTTCTCATGCAACTTTGAGTGGCTCTGATTGCTCCTTCCGCTGAGGAAATCAAGGAAACCTCTCGGAAGAGTAAATGAGCCTCAAGTGGGATTGTTAAAAGGTCAAGTCAGCGTTTACACGCAGCATTAACACTGCTTTTAGTTATCAATGGGGTGCTTTAGAGAGTTTTGACTCAGAAAGCAAGTTAAGCTCCTTTCAGTTGTGCTGCATGTGTTGGATTTTTCTTATCTTTCTTATCCTACATGGTTGACAATGAGAACAGCTCAGTTATAAAATTTATCAAGAGTCAAAACCAAATTATGAAAGAATGTATATCAAGTGTACATTTATGAATCTGTGTTGTTTAAATTCATGAGCCCTTCAGGCTCAAAGGCAAGCAAGACATCTTAGTAATTTGCCAAGATGTTTTTGTTTCAGGCCTGCTCTACCTGGGATGCTTTATATTTAATCTGGACTTTAAATTGAAACACAGCTGAGTGGTAATAGCTAAAATCATTTCATAAACAGCTTGCTGATTTAAATGACTATAAAAATCCCTTCTAACTGTTTTTATTGAGTCAACCAATGTTTCTTTATTTGAATAATGTGGATTTTTTTATTGTATTTTGAAGTTCAATTCTTACCATTTCAGAACAAAAACAAGCTCGGTTGTGCAATTTATCAGAATTTCCATATTTGTAAAAGATTCAACCTCTCAGATCCAGCCTCACTACATTGGATCCTCACATCTAACACGGGTGTTATTGCACAATATTCCAAAGATAACAGAGAGGGCTAAATAGAAGAAGATAACTACTAATCCCAATTGTTGATTATAAGATTGTCATTACACAATTTTCTTATGCATTATAAGTAAACCAACTATCCCTCCATTTTATCCCATTGAGTCCCTTTCAGTGTGGCGATGGAGCCGGTGCCTATCTCCGGCATTCTATGGGCAAGAGGAGGGGTGCACCGCACCCTGGACAGGTCGCCAGTCTGTTGCAAGGCAACACAGAGACACAAAACCATGCACACACACTCACACCTAAAGGCAATTTAGAGGGGCCAATTAACCAAACAGTCATGTTTTTGGACTGTTGGAGGAAGCCGCAGTAAAACCAGCCATGCACGGGGAGAACATGCAGACTCCATGCAGAAAGACCCGGGTCAGGAATCAAACCCTGAACGTTCTTGCTGCAAAGCAACAGTGCTACCCACTGTGCAGCCCATAGGTAAAACTCTGTTAAATAAAAACAGTGAATCCACAGCAAGTAAATTATTATGCCTTTGGAGCAAAGGAGATAGTGAGTTTTTGGTTATCAACAAAGACATTTATCTTTCATATGCAAAACCATTTACATAAATAGTCTGCACTGAATTTAAAGTGAATCAGCATAAACGTTTGAGGTTGAAAATCTTTACATTATTTGCAAATCTAAATAGACATATTTTTTAGGTGAAAATTATTTGTAAACCTGGTTTAGATAAATTGCTTTTTTGTTATATTTAATGAAAAATAAACATTTACATATTTGTTTTATATAGAAAAAAAAAGAAAGAAAGTATGATGTTTAATTGTTGTAGGTTCTTGACCAATATTCAGACATGCTTTTTTAGGATGACGGCCATAAGCCAAAAACTGATTTGCAGAGTCCTTTTTTCAATCACAGCTTGATTCTTCATTTAGCAAGTCAGTTAACAACCCTCAAAAGCCTCTGTTTAGTCTGTAAGCATGCAAACACTTGTTAGCTTGCAATAATCAGCTCATAACTGAGACAGATGAGCTGCAGCTCTCTGTCATAAAACAAAGAACTAATGGACAAATGTGTGCACAGATCATGAAAAGTAAGAGGTTTTCTGGTTCGTCCTCATGAATTAAACGAAATAATTAGAGCAATTATCACATTAGAACAAAAAATTATCTCACTCTTTTCAGTGGGCGTTCTAAAACAATAGTACAATTGTTTCATTTTGGTTTGCTCTAGTCGACTCAAGCTGAAGCATATGTTGAACAAACAGATACTGTAGCTGTATGTTTGTGTTTTTTACCTGGTGGTAAAATATGAGTTTATATGAGGCTGAATTGATCTCACTTATTCATTAAATCAACATTTATCAGCATGCTGCATTAATCATTTGTTGAAGACTTTCTAATGTGTCTGTAAAGTAATTCCAACTAATGGAGAAAGAAATTAAAGGTGATTTTTGTGACTGTCTGCATACAGTTTCTTTTAAAGTCACATCTGAAGGTTTCTAGATGTTGTGCCTCTGAGGCTTCAAGCAAGAATGCTGAATTTCTCCTAAGAATTTGTCTGAGTGTTGACATAAATCAGGCTGTCCAGTTACAAAGCATAATGATGTTTTATTAAAGTTCTACGGTTTAGATGTATATATATAAATGATATATATGAACTGCTTAAGTAGATGTTCATTTTGTCTCCCCAGTGCCACAGCTATAAGCAGAGTTCTTATTTTGGGGGCTTTTGATCAGAAATCCATGACTTCCTGTTTCTGTTTGGTTTATATTTGAATTGGCATAGAGGCCAAATCTCTGTGCCAGTCACGAGCACAGAACTTGCAATTCAAGTTAGGATGTGTGGTTATCTCTATGAGTCAGCAGAAAACGACAACAAGAAAATAGATACAGGCCCAAACCTGCCCCACATCTAATGTCAGTGCAATTAGATTATAAAATGAAGTCTGACCTGACTGTCTGCCTTTTCTGCCTGACCCTGATCTGTCTCCCTAACCTGGAACTGTTTCTTGACCTTAGTAGTTGATTTCTTGGCTGTAGTGGATTTCGATCTGGTCCCTCATTGGATTTCTGATCACCTGGCTCCGACCATGGACTTCGCTCCCAACTACAGATTCTGGATTGTCCTCCTGTTCCTCCGGTCTACTTTTGTCTTCACAGGTCAGACCATCTGCCTGTCCACTGATCATCGTAACTCGGCTGGAGTTATTACCCGGCTATAATGGTTGTCTGGTTTGAATCATGGATCCTTCTGTTCTGATCAATGCATACTTAGATTTTCCCCTTGGTTTAGAGTCTCTGTATGATTTTAACTTATCTGTTAATTAGTATCCCTCCCTCAGTCTCCCTTCTGACCTTCTGCTTCAGCTGCTCCTCTTTTTTTCTTTTTTTTTTTGCGATCCTCTCACTGGCATCTTCTGTCTTTTCTAACTTCTCTTAGATTTAACCTTACTATTCCTGCTGGACCATTCCCATTATTTCTCCCCATTCCCTGCTCTGATCCAACCCATGTTTGTTGCTTTGTTAGCTCTTTTTATTTTTTATTGATTAATCAAATAATCATAATGATATTTTTCAGAGTCCTTTCTGCTCATTGGTCCTTCACCTAAGATTCCATAGTAACTACTTTTGAGCTAAATGTTTGGCATTTGTTTTAGAAAACCTTTTGGAAGGTGCAGATAATTGCTCTAACCATTCAGCCTCTGTATGCTGTAATGCAAAGGTTAACACTAGAGTGTATTTATTTGTTCAAAAATGCCCAGTCGAAGTCAAGACTTGAATTTAACTGAAAATCTGTGGTCACATATAAAGAGATATTTTCATCAACACCCTCCACTCGCTCTGACTCCGACCTTTTTTGCAAGTAAGAAAGGGCAAAATGGTGTTTAGATTTCCAAAGCCAGTCAGGACATGCTGATGATAAAATACTCACTAAAATAAATGGATAAAATAAATAAAAATAATTCTAGAGGGGAGGAATAATTTGAAAGGCTGCACCTGAGTTCATACATTTTTTGACTCTGAGTCCACAGGAGAATGGCTCTCAATAAGAGCATAGACATTTCTTGGTCCAGTGGAGTTATTGAATAGTGCTACGCATGAGTACTTGATACACCTGGTTCTCCGAGATAACTGATATGCCCCATTCACTACCAATTAGCCACGAAGAAAGACGAGTCGATAACATAGGGCTAATAATACCAAACAATATGGGCTATGCATAAGATGAACACAACGGATATGCATTTGAAACCAGATCCTTATTTATAAAAAGTCACTTTTTATTTCTTACTGTGAGATTAAATGTAATCAAGCTTCTTAAGCGATTGGTCAGTTCAGGTCAATAAATTATTTAAGATTAATACATTTCAGATTGAGAGATTATTATTCTGCAGTATACTGTAAATATTTCTAACATCTTTATAAGGAAAACTGTCAGGGTTCCTGTTTGGGTGTGTGTGTGTGTGAGTGTGACTTAATGCATCTTTTCCAGTGAGGATCTTGGTGGAGAACCTGGTTAGCCTACACAGGTGGAGCTCATCAGTCTCATCTGAGCGCTAGGATTAAAAGAGCAGAAGAACCTTCACTCAGTGCTGGATGATTAACGTTTACCAGTAGCCCCTCTGGCCTTCTCTTGTTGTTACTTGTCGCTAGCTGTTGACTATCTACTGTGCATTTACCAGAAGATGTTTAGTCTTTGTGTCTGCTGCCTTTAGGTTTTCTCATTGGATTTCCAAGAAGAATCAGTTCCACTGGATTGACCTGCAAGTTAGCTGCCTGAATGTCCCGCCGTTCATCATTTCCCATCCGTCCCCATCAGACCTCTGGTTCTCTATGACCACCCACTTTGCACTAATCTGAGGATTCATCATCAAACTTTCCCCACACAGGACCCTGGCCATCTTTCCTCCTCACCCCACTCTGAATCATTCTAAAGTAAGCTCTCTTTTATTTCCTCCCTGATCAATCGTTTATGGCCGCCATTAACTCCACTCTCATTCCAGACGGCACCGATCTCGGAACCCTTTCCATTCTCCTGAAGGATCACGATCTGTCACTTGCTTATTTCTTTGAAAATAAACCCAATATCTTATTTGAACTGTTTTGATTCTGCATGGGGTCAGAAGGTTAAATCCAAACTTCTATCAAGCAAGTTCGGATTCATCAACGGTCTCTCACACTAAAATCTTGACTAGATTTATAACTAATTTGCTGCCCTTTTAATTAAAAACTGCTTCTTTGCCCCTTTTCTCCCCCTTTGGGTTAATCTGCAGCTCTCAGGTATTGCGCGCACAGTTCAGATCCCAGCAGAGGGCCGTCCACAGCTAATCAGCTGAAGGCTGGCATGATGTAAAACTGTATCCGTCACATCGGCATACTCAGGTCAGAAAAGAAAGGGAAAAAATGAATCAGTGCCACTGTATAACAGCAGCTCCCACACTGTGAATGAGCCCACTGCAAGGCGCCTCCACAAAAGGGACCTACGATGTACCATCACAAAACAATCCCTCTCACAAACACTCACGCCCGTTCGTGGAGAAATCCGACAAAGCAAAAAGGATGATGGTGATTATGACACATAGCTAAGCCACCCACAGCGGTGCCTGTGTGAGGGCAGAGCACATCAAACTGAGCAAGTGTAACACATGCTCTGTGTCAGTCCTCCTCCCCTGCACTGGCATGTAATGCATGACACATATCTGAGCCACCTACAGGCCTGCTGTCTCCATGCCCGGCTGATGATGGAGGGGGGGGCTGAGGGTAGTGGCCAAGGAGACGGATATTACACGATTGTCCTCTGAATGAACGACTGTTTACAAGCTCAGTCGGAGAACTTCTCCTATTGGCTCAGATGTTTGTCTTTTAGCTTAAAAATATCAACAAGTGTCATTTAGAGTGGAGATGCCGATTCACTGTTAATAGTCATCTGTTGCTGCTTCTCATCCAGCAGCTCAACATGTGAAAACATGTTACTAACGGACCTCTGGGTGTTCTGTGACTGCAACTGTCGTAAGCACAGAGCTATTCTTTGAATGTGATGAGCGTCTGTGTGTATTATTGGATGTGACGAGATGAGTCCAGGGGGGTTGATGGCATGGAAGCGGCTTGCTTCCAGGTGATCCAATCTGAGTGACCCTGAATTGGCCCACTGTGAGGATGACAAATTAATGGAGGAACTGTTACTTGATCTGACCCAGACCTCCTCCCCAATACAGTATGTACATAATTCACCAGCGTAAGCTCTGGAGTGCTACAAGAGTCTGGCTCTGCAGTTGTTTTGACACACATTGATTAAAGAGAGGAGCCGTGAGGAAACTATTTGATTGAGATTAAAGGTGATGTACAAGTAATTTGATTATTACCATCTCTGGAAAGATGAGTAAAAAGCCTTTATTAAATAAATTTTGCACCCGAGCAGCACGACCTCCTGCTGAACAATAAATATGAGTTTATTTGTTTTTAATGTGTGATAAAAAAACACACACACACTGAGAAAAATATGTTTTCTTCAAAATTAAGATTTAGTCCATAATTTTAAAATCCCCATAGGGCAATAGGGCCTTTTACAAGGTTAGAGCACACAGAGAAGTGCATCACTGACTTTGTTTTTATCCTAATAATATATTCATATAGTTTATTTGTCTGTTCCTTGCTAGATTGTACTTGGACTGGGTGGATGTAAACAAATGGCCTTTTACTGTACATGAATTATTACGTTTTTTCCGACTTGTTGTTCTGACCTGCTCCTTTCACTTCAGTGACATTGAAATCTTACGTTATTTCGACAAATAAATAGGAAATTCTGCTGTTTTCTAGAGCTTTTGGAAGGAAAACGGCCCACAGTATCACAGAGTCTTCACTGTGTTTAAATTTTACATGAGCTTATTTTCCTCATCTTTATGTTTTGTTTCACATCAAACTGGTAATAGCTTTTTGCTGTCAGAAGATTCAGTTGTTTTCAGGGTTTCAATCCCAGCACAGTTTAGGAACCATACATACATTTTTATGGTGGGCTGTCCATCACTCACAAAGAACCTGTCGATAAATCTAAGGGCTATAAGGTGTACCCTGCCTTTCGCCCATAAGCCGCCGGAGATAGGGACTGGCCCCACTACAAGAGAAGTGGGTGAAGATGGATGGATGGCATTTGGATAGGATCTAAGAGACAGGAAAATAGAGTTTTGTGTTCTGCTTGGCTCCAGTTTCTTAGATTCTCCACCAGAAGATCCTATTGCTTGATGCTGGGCTGAGCTTATCATCCCTGCTACACCTGAATGCTCAAAGGCTTGGCTTGACTTGCCACCAGTGGTGGTTGACCAGGTGAGGTCATTTGAAATCCAGACTGCTCCCTGAGTAGTCTGATGTAGACGGACATGTTGAGATCATGTGTGACTACAGCAGTCTGTAGTGGACAAACCCCCAGGTAGCAGGCCTACAGACCTGGGGCCTGATTTATCATGCATATGCAAAAAATACAATCAGACACTTGCATAGGTCACTTTCCACACAAAGGTTGTGATCTATCCAAAACTTACTTGCCAATAACTTCCCGCTTGTTCGTACATTTTGGATGAGAGTGGCAAACGATAAAACAGACCATTAGTTAGAGAACTAAAGCCAGATTAAGTTCTCTGTGATGTTCAGCTTTGTGTAAAACAATTAGTTATAGATTGACATCATAATATTGCAGTGTAATTTGTGCTTGCACTAGTGAATCATGACTATACTTGAGGACCTCAAACAAGTCAAACAAGAGGCCTATGAGCAGTTTAAATGCTTAATCAAAGCAAAGTTTACTTTTTCTAATCACCGATTTCCTCTCCCTGATGATTAACAGAGTGGTACCATTGTTCAACACAAAAATTGATCAAGTTTTAAGGCTTTCACACTCTTTTACACATTTTTTACATTTAAATGTGCATAATGGTGCACGATGGATTCTACTCTGGTGGAGTTAGATAAAAATGGTCACATCTTCATATTTTGGCACCTTTTCATAAGCATTTTCCCTCCCTTTCCTCTGATCGTGCAAAATTTATTTAGAAGATTTACAGGAGCAAAAAAAGGGTGACAATAAGCTTTATGCATTTATAGCCTTCCAGGATAAAATCCAAAACTGCATCATGACAATATTTTTTATTTAGCTAAAAAAATAATAATAATTATGGCTGAAATCTTGTTGTCATTATGGACTTAGATCTGAACCTTCAAAGGCACTAAAGACACTTACTGAGGCAGCCTCTTATCACCTGAAGAACATTTCCAAGATTAAAGGATTAATGTCCAAGCAGAGTCTAGAGGAAATCATTCGTGCATTTATCTTTAGTAGAAATGAGTACTGCAACAGTGTTTTCTTAGGTTTTCCTAAAAAGTCCATTAGTAGCTGCAGCTGATTCAAAAAGCTGCTTCCCGTGTTCTCACTAGAACACATCAGCCTGGTTCTCAATTACACTGGCTCTTTGTAGCTCAAAGAATAGACTTTAAATCCTTCTGTTTGTCTATAAATCAATGAATGGATCAGCACATGAGAGATTTGTTGTCAGTGTATCAACCTCCCAGACCACTCAGGTCTTCCAGTTCAAGCCTACTCTGCATACCCACAACTAGAACCAACATGGAGAAGTAGCATTCAGTTCCTATGCTTCTCTTATCTGGAACAAACTCCCAAAAGACTTTAAAAGAGTTATTTTTAAGTCAAAGTTGAAAACCCACATGTACAACTGCCTTTGACTGAAGTTAAACTGTTAACTGAGGTATCATTAGTGTGTGGTCCAACTGTTTCATTTGTTTTACTACATGCTGTTATGATCATTTTATCTTTACTTTCTTTTATGCTGCTATCATTTTACCTCTGTCCTATTGTTGAATTCATGTAAGGCACATTGAATTATCTTGCTACTGAATTGTGCTATATAAATAAACTTGCCTTGTCTTCAATGAAATATTGAGATAAGACACAAGTTAAAAAGTACAGACAACAATAAAGGGTAAAATGAGAACAGACAGAAAAATACAATGCTACCAAATAGGATACATATATTTGTTAAAAACAGGTAGTGAAAAATGGCTTCAGATTGGTAAAAAGAAAATGTTTTCCTTTTTTTTGAAGGCAGAAAACCATCTCTCTGACATAAGGGTTAGGGTTATTTCATGCTTGAATTATTTAAAGGCCACTGCTATTGGTTTGTCAAGCTAAATAATAATAATGTAATAATGGTTTTAAAGAGAAAATGTAATGAGTCAGACTAAAAAGATCCACGGCCTTGCTTATCATTATTGAAATGTAATATTTATCTCAGTTTTTTCTCCTTTTCTCATATTGCCTGTGAAAGAAAGATCTAAAGAGAAACTACTTCTTGACAATTAGCCCTTTGATTCATGCAAATGAAACCTAACTGACTTGAACTGGAGCATAAAGAGGAAGAGGGCGCAGTTTGTGTGCATGCAGCTGAGTCGTTCCAGGTGATTGTGCTGAGCGGGAACAGATGATAGTGAGGCAGATGTGGTGCGAGGAGAAGATAAGGCAGAGGAACAGAGGAGACGTGTGGAGACAGAGAGATTGCACTTTGCTCTCTGAGGGGAAGAGGAAGCTCTGCGTTGTGCCAATAGGAAGAATTTGTTCCTCTGCGAGATACAGGAGACAGTGTCAACACACATGCTGAGCTCAATATAGCTGCTGTCACCCGGCCAGGCATACCTCTGTCTCCTCTCCAGCCTGACACCTGCACCTTCCTCAACACCTCTCCTTCCTTGCTTGCGTACCTCCTGTCTCCCCTCTCATATATACCTCTTCTCCCCACGGCCCGTGTCCATCAATGTCACACCCCAGGAGCTAAATTAACTGATCCCTCCTTTCCCAAGCTCTCTCTCCATCTTACTCCTCTACCTCATTGTACTGTATATATACCACAGACTTGACAGCGTGCCAGACGTTGGTTCAATTTAACACACTTTCTGTGTGCCTCCCACCCGCTCCCACATTACCCTCTCTTTCCGACTCCCACCACCCCGGCTTTCATATGGGCACCAGCTCCTTTTTTTTTTCCATACTTTACCCTCTGTAAAAAAAGGAGCTTTTTGTTCTTGAATAGCTCCCCTCATTGCCATGGTAATCCAGCAGAAAAAGAGAGTGTGGTTTCTCTGTCTAGGGCCTCTTGGATGAAAATAGTAAGTCACGATGGGTTTCTTTAAGTGGCCCTGAATCTGAGAAATTACTCAGTGCGAATCTGGAGCCCTGCATACATTCATGCATGTGTATAAATATCCCAATCACTCTCTGTCGTCGTCGTCGTCTCCTGGTTGGACTTTTTGCTCCAGTGTCAGCCCTCCTGTTGATCCCCCTCTTCTTCCTTGTCCCCCTTCATCACACACTCCCTTTCCTCTCCTGCTGCACTAACCCACTACTCGCTGTGGTAATCCCATTACTTGTGTGTGAATACCAGCTGGGGGACAAAGGGAGGGAGGGAACGTGTGCACAGCTGAAAACTGTCTGGAGGCCATCGCTACAAACAATTTTTTGGAAATACTTTATTAGGAAAGGCGATAAAGGCAGGCTTGCAGCAGCCATTATTTTATTTTTTTTAGAAATGTTGAAAGGAAGTAGAAAACTTTTTAGTTAGAGCTGTGATGATGAAAAATCCTTTGCCATTTGCCTTTATTAGAACATGCTTTCTGTCTGGTCAGTCTTCTCCTTGCCTGACCTGCCAGTGTCTCAGTATGTGTTCCGTTTTCTGATGATGGATTGAGCAGAGCTTTTTAAGACTTTAAAGGCTTTGGAAATTGTTTCATTGCATAACTTTGCTTTAAACATTTATTGATTTTTCCCAAAAAATGAATATTCCTCTTCACAGAGGCTTTAAATTTGATCCGAATGAGCTTAAAGTACAACTCACATCACTCTAGAGGCATACTTCCAAACATTCTGTGTGGCTGCTCCCTCCTTCCTTATATTGTGGTTTTTATAGGGACCATCAAACAATTTTGAAAAACAAAATCTGACAGCTTTTATGACTTGTGAGCCAATGACGCAAAAATGAATACCGATTCATTAGTTTAAACTAAAATGAAGAGGCATACTCCTTTTAGTCCAATCTAATGCATTTTCTATTTTTCTTTTTAATTTCATGAGTTTTTTCCCCCACTAACTTGAAGGTCATGTGATCAACTGACACAAAATGTCAAGTCATTATCCACTGTTATTAAATTTACAATTTCATAATGAAGGAAACCATGATTTATTTCCATTATCCATTACAAATCATTTAATTTGTCTGCCCTTCAGAAAACCAGGCTATGTACAAGGTGGGAGTCAGAAGAGAGCAGCTATCCAAAGTAGAGCTGCTTAGATCAGTCCTACCTTGGTTAGGTCACATCCACGACTAAGCCAGTAGTAAAAAGCAGTAACTACCTTTTAATCTAAGGCGGGCACCAAGCAAATAGCTTATGACACAGAAGCAACAGCAAATATGCACAACACTGTCAAAATAATACCTGAAAAATCTCAACAGCATCATTCGACATCTATTTATTTAGTTTATTAGCAAATAAATTTGATTAAGTTTGAGTAGTCTATTAAGTTAATCTTAAAGGAGAATGTTAAAAAATGTCAGTGATTAGATGAGAAAAGTTGGTAAAGAAACAGACAACAATACTTATTGTTAGGAGTGATTATAGAAGCCCTTGACCCAGATACACAAATGCAATCCATGCATTTTTGAAAATTATTAATCGTTTTCATTACACTTAACAAAGACATAAAAACGTAGTTTGGGGTTGCAATATAGCAAAATAGTAAAAAGATAAAGCAGTGAAAAATCTAAGTGCCACAATGCATGGTGTCTGTTTGCGTGGTTTCAATTCAATCTCTTCCTCTTTGTCCTGCCCTTTATTTGGCATGAAAATGATTTAGCATTTTAAAAACAAACCATCATTTCTAGAGCTGGCAAACAGTTAAGCACAAAACCAAATGTAAAAATGCTGAAAAACTTTGAATGTTCAAAGAGGAACCAGAATAATTATGAATTAGAACCATAAGTTTAAACTTCAGGGAAATTTTAGTAAATAGGGTGAGGCTCAATAGTTCTGCACATTCTGCATTCATCTCACTCAGGGCAGGGTTTTATTTACATTATCATCCTATAGGGTACAAGATGGAGAAAAAGTAAGGACAAGGAGAGACAGTGTGAGTGATGTGTGGCCATGTCTCCTGACTGTTGGACTTGCAAGCTTGAAAATAAACAAGTTCTGCGAAGACAAAGAACCCATTGACTCCCTTGTTCTGTCTCCCTCTCCCACTCCTTATTCTCCACAGCTTTGCTCTTTTTCCTGTCTTTCCCTCTAGGTCTTTTCTTGCTGCTTGCCGTTTCAAAGTGACGACGTTGCAGGGTGAGTAGGCGGGGTATTAACCGCCATCCCGCTGCACTTGTCCTGCTGATGGCTTTTTCTTTGCTTCTTTTATCTGGTCTGTTTTAACTGTCAGTGGCCTTTAGACAGACTCTACATTTCCAGTTTGCACCCAGTTTTGCATGCAATAAAGACAAATGGGAGCCTCTTCTTTGGATGTTTTGATGTCTGAAAATGACTGTTTCGGTGAATTGTTTTTTAAAGTTTGCAAAAGATGTGACATGCATGAATGAATGAGAAAAACAAGGAGGAAGTGAGCATGTATTCATGCATGGATTGTTTGTCAATGCACAGACTCTCTTCCCCAGTGGTGTGAATCATCACACACCTTTGTGTACATACTGCATTTCACCTGTATTGGTTGTTCAACGCCCCTTCCAGGAATTACGTATAATCCCTGCCTTGCCTCTGCCGGTTGCAGGAACATGGTTTGGCGTCGGACATCCAACCGAGTGTGTGAATGTTGAGTGTTAGTGTGCCTCCGCCGCCTGCGGTGGCTCTGGTTTGTGGGCTACCACACCCATTGTCCATGGTAATTACACAGACTCAAGCCATCTGGGTTGTAGAGGAAACCAGCGAATGTGTCAGGGCTGACTGGAAGGCCTGGTATGTTGTTGCACCACTGAGGTCCACTAGAAAAAAAAAATATGTTGAGGTTTAAAGACTCTTGGTAATTAAACCCTAAAATATATGTTGTTTTGTAGTAGTTGGCAAAGAGTTTGGTGGTGATGCTGGCTCCTGCTGGGGTTGAAGCATTGATGCAGTCTTCTCAGGAGAGATGGGCAGCAAATGGGGCGGGGGGGTTAGATGAAGGTTTGTATCTATAGGAAAAAAAAATGTCTGGAGTGTGTTCACGTCAACACAAACCCTCCAGTGACAAAATCTGAGCTTTCCCTTTCATTCTCATCGTCTTTCTCTGCAGAGCGTCTGTCTGTCATTCTGATTAGGAACGGACAGAGTCGCATAAGGCTGTGTGTGTGTGTTTGTGTGTGTGTGTGTGTGTGTGTTTAGGGGGATGACGGGATGGGACATAGAGAGAGTTACAGATGATGTGGAGCCAATAACACAAGGCCCCTGTGTGATGCACTGTCTGTAAGACACGTTACCATGTTCACTTCCCTCACAGCTCAGATCTAACGGCTGGAAATTTTAATTTGATTTAAATCCATATTACCAGAAATTGTCGCTATGGATGTGGGGAAACATCTTCCCCTTTGTGGTAAAGCATAACTTTTCACACATCCTTAGTTTTGTGTGAATGATGTTTCACCTCTGCCGTGTCTCCTTATTTGGTGCCTTATAAATCAGTGTGAACTGAGCAGTCCTGTATATCAGTGCTGTACGAAGCAGCTCAAATCACTCAGCAGGTTTAGGATTTGCAATTCTTATAAGAAATGAAAATGTAAGACAAGACTAGTCTTAATGAAGTGAGGTTATTCAGAGAAACTTTCAAACAATAATCAATAAATCTGCCTCTGATGTTTCATTTTGTTGTCATTATACCTCTGAATAGACGTACTAGCTACACCTGTGCAGTCCAGCAATAAGAATAAATGCAATTCCGTTCCACCGTAATTTTGGGAGGCAGAAGTTGCAAAGTCTGTAAATCAAAAATGTACGTAGCTCAAAATAACATTTGATATTTTCAGGCAATTCTTGCACAAGCCAGCAAACATGTTTCAATTACAGTTTCCTACTTTGTCAGATGTATATGTTTCAATACCAATGCATTGAATTAATTTTTTTTTTCTTCACTATGATTTGATTAATTGACCTTGTGTAGGAATGGAAAAGAGCTACATGGTAACTTTGGAGAAGCTTCTAAGATCCACAGCTCAGGTATAAGCATCTCCTAACAGGAACACCATCATCCATGCTCTTTACAACTCTGACCATTAGGGAAGAATGGGAAGAATCCTCATCTTTGCTACAAGCCAGGACAGTGGTGAGCATGTAAAATGTGATGTGTTGTACAAATGTAACATCTTGAATTCAGCATGCAAACAGTAAAACACAGTGGGGGCATTATCATCCCATGATGATGCTTTTCTTCAGGGACTGGATGAGGGAAAACCTGTTTGGGTCATTTTCTACCAAACTGGTTATCATCTTCCCCTGCACCTGGAGCTTACTAGACACCAGTTCTTTTTGTCTTCACCATCCTTAGTTTACGTGGTGTACCAAAGAAATAACAAAAACAAAACCGTTCTACCCTACACACAGTTTGCTGACTGGCCAGAGGAAAGAACTGCCTTCCACAAGAGCTAGGTGTGTGCTTATGGAGAGAGATATCCCAATAAAACATTTTGAATGGGTTTTTTTCCCATTTAAAATAAAAATTTCAAATCTAAATAAATAAATAAAAAAAAACTGTGAAAACATTACCTTGACAAAAATAAAATGTATGTACATTAATTGAAACTGGGGGTCAGGAAGGATAACTGTCTTTATGTCCACCATCTTCCTAGTTTAACAAGGCAGGCTTTTGGAATCTGCCTTCAGAGTAACATTGCAGATATCCAGCTACAACAAAATGAAATGCTTAATTTATTATAAAATGACCTGAGTTGGGAAAGTCTTTAAAAATAATGTCTACAGAGAATTGTTACCTAAAAGACGTGTCAAGTGTGACCCTTTTCAGATCTGTATTTGATAAAAGCTTCTTCTGCTTTGCAATTATGGGCTACTTGCATATGGTGCTTTTGTAAAACCATAAAACCTTGTCACGATATTGCACTGATGACTACTTTAATCCTTCATTTCATTCCCCTGAGTAGCTCTACCAAGTTTCTCAGCACAGTCCATCTGTGTCACCTGCTCCTGTCTCTATTTAAACTGCTTGTTCCCAGTCATCAGTGCCAGATTATTCAAGCTTTTGGTGAGAATTCTCTAGCGTACCTGTTTTTGTTCTGAATGCCTGGTCCTGATCTGTTCTGCCTTTGAACCTTTGAGCCTGCCTGTTCCTGTTCTGATCTGTTTGCCTGACCTCCTGCTGGATTCTGCCTGTGGACTGAATCTGGATCTGCATCTTGACTTTGACCTGGATTTTCCATCTGTACCTCTTTGGATCTCTGATCTTCTGGCCTGGACTCCTGCGAACCTCCTCAACTGCAGCTTTGGCTTCACCTTCTGGATAGTCCTACCTTCCTTAGTCAGATTTGATCTGTTCTTTATCCAGTCTGTCTGTTTGCCTTGAATTCTGGCTCCTCTGTTCTGAGCCTTGACAAACCTAGCGGCTTAGAATTAAGTTGGAATTAAAGACTGCATTATTTACAACAAAAGTAATGAAAAAATTGTGAAAAAAGGTCACAGTAGTTTTTCCATACTTTTGTTGTGTTTTTAAGTTTAGAGAAAAGTAAGCTCAATGTTATTTTTAGCTTAAAAGCTAACCTTTCTTTACCACTGTGCTAATTAGAAGAACCTGGTGTCCAATTAGACGGTAAATTGTAACCTTAGAATGAATGCATCTCCGAGATCCAGCTCCTGATAAATAAAAGCTTAAGAAGTGCTAAAGCAGCAATAAAAAAAATAAATAAATAGAAAAGATCATTAATTAGAAGACAAACATATTGTTTCTACCCGCATCTCATTCTGGAGGATATGAAGGTCTCATTAATGTCTGATTAAGGTTAAGTTTAAGAATGATCACGGTTATCAGATAATGAAATTATTTCAAAGGTCTTTACTAATAAAAATTGCACATAATTAATCATTTTTTTCTTCAGTCTGTCAGGCATGTAGGTGAAACCATTACCTGAGGAGGAGAGGAGGTGGGAGCAAAGGAGATGGAGGCACGGAGAGGTGGCAGAGGCATGAGGAGGAAAGGAAGAGGTGTGAGAGTGAAGAAGGGAGAGTGGACGCTTTGTATGACGGCCAGTGGAGGATGACAAAGAACTGCAAAGAGAGAAAGGGGAGAAAAACAATCAGAGTGCACTAGGAGGAAGCTGAGGAGGAGGAGGAGGACGCAGGTGGGAGAGAGGGAGCAGGTTGAGTGAACCTGCATGTTTATTAGTGTTCAGAATGTACTGTGCTGTAGATTTGTCTGTAAATGTCATCCATGGCACTTGAGTAACAATGGTGGATTCTCACACACGTCTGTAACATGCACACACATAGATGTATTTATAAAGAGACAAATTATAAGACAGGAGCTGCCATCTGTCCACACAGCACTAATTATCTCTGATGTAACCATGTTATCACAAAAAAGAACTCGTCTCCTAGTTCATTTCATCTCCTCTGTCTCTTTATACCCTAAGTTTTCTTTAATGTATTCTTATCTTTTTATTTGGTACACTAACACATAATGGTGCCTAACTGTTGAGTGGAAGGAAATGGTTTTCAAATATTTTTCATAAAGGCCAAACAGTCTTTGGTTTCATTTCTCCAGAGAATCTTCTTCCACACTCCTGTGATGTGGGACAAAATGTAAATGGAACTTCTTGTTTTTGTACAACAGTTTTCTGGTGACACTTTCCCACAAGAGCCAGAATAGTGGACAGCACCATTCTTCAATCAGAGCTGTGCATCGCCATGTGGAGAGAGAGTTATCAATAATTAGAAAACATTAATAGTTTCCAAACACCTCAGTGCTGTCAGTTAGGTGCAGCTGCTTGTGGGAGAGACTTTTTTTTTCTTTCTTTATTGACCCTTAACGTGTAAAGGTTACTTTCCTTACTGTGCATTTTAGTAAAATCAGCATTGACAATTTTGCAGATATATTGTAGAATATATTTAGGCTACAGATCATATATATGTAAAACTAGGTGCAATATTCCTGATTGCAATGGACTTCATTACAGTTTATGATTGGAAAGAAAAGCTTAAATTCATACATATATATATACATTTCACATTAAGTAGGTTTATGATACAACATCCCTCAATAAAAACACTCTCACACAAATGTGAGAGGTTTAAGTTATGGTAAAAGATTCGGAAGACACTGAGTGAAAATGTATTTACCTTAACCAGATTTCTAAAATATACATATATATAAATTCTTATTGTGTTTTAGATGCATGCCAGAGGAAGTGACAGACCATCCAGTGAAGAAAGGAGGACGGTGCGAGCTGATTGTCCCATTGTCAGCTACAGCGTGGGAAACGCATCACCTAGTTCTGTTTCTGTGGTTGTCCTGTCGTTTGTAGGAGATAGTAGCTCCTAAAACCAAAAGCTTTAGCATCCAGTTGAATGTTTTTTTTCTTTTGGTTTAGTTTCTTATCTGGCCGAGCAGAGTCCGTTTCCTGAGCCTGTCAAATAATGGGCAGCGAAGGGAGGACAGATCCTGTTAGTAAATCAGCCCACTGGGGCGCTGCTGTCAGGGGACTCTGTTTACTTTGTTTTACTACCACTGTCTTATCCTGTTGACAGGGCAGGGCAGTGGTGTGTGTCGCTGATGTAACAGTGGAGTCAAATAAAAGCACATGAACACATATCAGGCCTTCATCCTGTTCAGCCAGGTGCCAGTGTTCAAGGGGGCACAAAAGGAGATTCACATCACCTCCCATGTTTGACGCCTCACCCTCTCTCTATCAGCTTAAGAGGAAGCAGAAGGTCAGCGTGTTCGAGGTGACAGGAAGCGTCTGGGTTAAAACACAAGTGTTCTCAGTCGAACAGTTCATGATGAACTTCTAATCATAAGAAAGCAAATTTACAAATTACACGCAGCTGTGATGTGAGGATGCTTAATATGTCCACACCTACGGTGTATGCAAATGATGCTCAGGGTCAAATAAAAAACACTTGTGATGTTCTTGGGTGAAATACAGAACAGAGCTCATTTCTTAGCTTTTTTTTCTTCCTCAGAGAAAAGGCTGGAGAGGTGAAAAAATGATGACTCAAACTTATTTTCAAATAAGAGTGTGTCATTTGGAGTTTCATTGTATTGTATATAGATAACACTTAAGGTTAAAACAATGAATAGAAGATATGAGCCTTAGTAATGGACAGTTTATAAAATACAAAATGAATATGCACTTTTATTATTTTATGTTTTAGATCTTTTAAATGCATAAGCAAAAAATATGAAATGAATTGGCTGCAACAACAAAAAGCTGGTATATATACAGGGGGGGGGGCTAGATTGGGGGCCAGGGGTGTCATGGCCACCCTTACCCAATCATTGGCCACCCCTGTGGCCACCCCTATGATTTTATCCCTATAATACAGATGGTAGCAACAGTAATACTCTAAAGTGGAATGCTCTAAATTATTTAAATTTAATTTTCTATATGTAAACAATTACCTGACAACAAAAACCCTGTGGTTAATTATGCACATCAATATACTAATATTAAAGATAAATACAGAATTAATGCTCTTTTCAGAACTAGATTTAGTCTTTTATGGGGTAAAGAGAAAATTATGTCTCTGCAAGTCATCTAGGAATCTTCACTGAAATCAGGGATAAATAACTACTTTAATAATAAGTAATCAATTTATTGCAGATATTAGTACATGTAAACATTAATTTTATGCTGAATGATTCTTAATAAAATTCGGTTAGTAATGACAATGAATAAGATGTTCGCCCCAGAACTCAAAACTAAAAGAATTTTGTCCACTACACCTTTAATTTAGACAGCATGGATTTTTAAATATATGCTTCTATTTCTTAGAAAAGGCTGTAGAAAAGTATAGTTTGTTTTTATTTAGAAAATATGGATGTTGTGATTGTTCATTTTCCTTTTGGAACAGTGTAGATTGACCCTGAGGTTTTGGCACCTATCCACTTTTGGCCACCCCTCAGTGTACATTGGTTATTGCCTGGCCACCCTTATTAAAATTTTCTGGCTACGCCTCTGTATATATACATTTAAATTATACAGGCTTTGCACAGGCTGGCACTTTTAAATAAACATAAAAAAATGGCTCTCTGACCCACGCCACATAGTCTAGGGCGGGATGGGTGGTTCCTCCATCTCAAGCTCTGCTCCATTAACAGAGGCCTGTGAGCTTCAGGGTTTTTCTCAATACCTTACCTGTCCCTAGAACTGTGCATTTCTGGACTGATGTGGGGTTAGCGGCCCAGTGCTCCAATGATCATGACACTACTGTTGCACAACAATTTAGTCTGTTTGTATCTAGAAGTCCCACAGAGTCTTGGCTCTGTCACTGTCTGCCACCTTGAGAGGTGTCTCCCACTTCAACCTGGGGGTCTCCAGTTTGTATTCTGCACAGATGTTTCTGTAGACTATGTAAACAAGCCTGCTGGAGCTCCTTATCTAACATTTTGATTGTGAGCAGCACTTTGAGGCAATCGCTGTTTTCTGTATTCTGGAAAAGTTCAGTAAGATCTATTGATAGGTATGTTGGTCCACTGTTCATGAGCAAGGTACCTTAATTTGTTCAGTGATTATTTTTTTAAAAATAAATAAAAATAGATATTTTATTTTACCAAATTATCATTTAGTCATTTTGTTATGTATTTTTTTTTTCATTTTTGTGTTATTTAAATTATTAGTATGAATTGTTGTCACAATTACTTGTGTCGTTGAAAAAAGTAATTTTTCCTAGGAAATCACAGAGCATTGCAAATATAAACTGGGTAAACAATCAAGGAACAATATTGAGTTTCTAAGAGCAACCTGATTTACATTTATTAAATTAAAAGGTGTGGGTGGCAGTATAAAAATAAGATGCTGCATTAAAAGGTCAATAGATGGTAGGTGATTTTTATACATTGATGAAAGTTCAGTGTGAAAGTTTAATCCATACAGCTGAAAGGATACAAGGCGCTGATGTTTATTATTTGATTTACCAATATTTATCAGACATTAAAAAAAAAGTTTTTAAAATGAAAGATAATATTTGGTAAAAAAAAAAAAAAAGAGAGAGAGACTGTTTACAGACATAATTATTGGGAGATTTCTGCAAAATTCCATGGGTACTGTATTTTCTTAAGTAGGTTTTAATGTATATTTTCTTGGTATATTCTATTTGCCTTTTTAATCTGCAGCGGATAAACTGTCAAAGGTCATGTGGTGCATCTTATTAAATAAAAATGTGATGTGTTATGCTGGTCTGCAGTACATTGCAGGGCAGAAGCAAAACTTTGCAAAACACCCCAGCTTCATAGAGCATTGCTGAGCATCACCACATGAAGCATTTGTGTTAATTGTTTCAAACAATACATGTTATTTATTTATTTGTAGCTAATCTAATAAAAGCAGTCGTTCCAACTGCTAAATAAAAAAGAATGAAGAGATTAAAAATGGGCCATCTGAAAACAAAGGTCGGTGGAAGTAAAGTTGGTGGCGGGGACTTTTGCTTAGGGCCTTATCCAGGCTTTATCGGAGGCAAACATAAAGCTTATAAAAAAATAAAACTTTTTTAGTGGAAAGGAAGTGATTTTGTAACTTTAAAAGTTGGCAGCGAATTCCCTTTGAAACGTTCTGATTTCAGTATTAATCACCAACTGATGCTTTCATGTAATCTAACAAGTGTAATTATGCTGATATGAAAAGGTTTAATTATCTCTGACTGACGCAGAAGAACACAGCGAACCGGCCTGCTCTCGCGCCTCTCTGTTCGCAGCGTTCGGATGTGATGTCAGCACGGCGGAGAGCTGAAGCCTGTCTCCCTGGCAACGCAGCGTGCGGCAGTGACGCCAGCGCGGGCCCCCCGGCTCGTGGTGAGTAGGCGTGACTCGCGAGTTTAGCCCCCTCCCTCTTGTCTCTTCGTCAGTGAGGGCGGGGCTCCAGCCAAGAGAGAGCGAGCGAAACACGACACCCCCGAGGAACCGAGCGAGGCGCGCGCGCGCCTGGGGGGGTAGGGGGAGGAGGAGAGCAGCGCTGTGAGTGGAGCTCTAAAAAGTCTGCGAAGAAACACAGGTTTGCTTTCTAACCTTCGTTTCTGACACACAAGTAGCAGAGCTTTGAAGGCGGACCGAGCGAAAGATGCGACCGGGACGGAGTAAGCAGCTCCCGGACAGTTAACCAAACTCCTTCCAGAGGAGGAGCGGACGGTTTATCGGCTGCCTTGAATCGGGACGGTTGGTTGTTTCGCCCAAAGCGAGTTGAGCGGATTCAAACGCTCCCTGCCGAGCCAGCAGCGACTCATTTTGGGGGCTTTTCAGTTTTCTGAGACCGGACGGTGAAAGTGCGGAGGGAGGGGGGGAGTCTCTGCTCACAGAGCCCCTTCAGCTCCCTGAAGGAAAGAAAAGAAAAAGTTTTCGGTGCGTCTTAATCAAGTTTTCCAGCCTGGGAACCGGAGTGGGAAGAAAAGAAGAGAGAGAGAGACTGACTTCTCCTTCCACCAGCAACTTTGTGGAGTTCCTCCAGTTTAAGCTTTCCTATCCAGGCAGAATGAAAACACCTGGAGATACTGGTGAGTTGGCTATGATTGTTCACCATTGTCTCTGTTGTTTACTCACTCAGCAGGACTGCCAGTGTCTGATAACTAACTTCCATCGATGATTTAGAAAAACAAAGAGAGCCTGTTGATTTGTGCTGCTCTCACATGTGCTGCTGCAGCTTTCTCAGGATTTAGTTCAGTTTGGTGCAGGTTTGGTACTGTACTCTGGTCTGAGAGGAAGTGGTTTCACTACTGTACACTTTTTCTCTTCTTTTTTTTTTATCCAAATGCTACCGTGTCGCCGTGACAACCTTGTTTCTCCTTCCGCAAGATTTCAGATAATTAGCAGAAAACAGATCCTAGAAGCACTCAGGTGAACATATCCAGGAATGTAGAGGAATAAACCGAGCTGGCATTTATTTATTTTATTGTTAGCCTGTCAGTTTGCTGAGGTTAGGGGTGGGTGGGTGGATGGGGGGGATTCCCAGCAGTCAGCTGAGGTCTATGTGTGTGTTTGTAATTCCCGAAATGCTTTCATAAGTTTTTTTTTTTTCTTTTTCTTGCTTCTCTCTATCTTTAAGTTGGTGTACATTTTCTCCAGAAATAAGGAAGTGGAAGTACCGTCATGTGTTTCTTCTATGAAGTTTTGCTCTTTCTTTGATCATTGTCAGCTACTTTTAACTTCCAGAAGTCTTTAAGTATATTTTAATACAATTTTCATAAGTGCTGCTAGTAGAAACAAAGAGGAGAGATGAAAAAGGATTGGAATAAATAAAGTTGCTCTATTGTTTTTTTTTTTGTTTTTTTCCCCCCAGTGATTGCAATAGTTAGGGCTTATAAACTTTATTGATTTCTAATAAAAGCTTGCAGTATTCCAAGAATTGAATTTAATACCAGGATTGTTTACTTTGTTTCCAAAACACTTGATCCTTTCTACATTTTATGAGGTCATTAAAGGAACTTTGAGTTTCTATACTCTGACTTTCCTATTGTTTTTAGTGACTGGATTAGTTAGGGACCACTTAATAACTTCTAATAATAATGGTTAAAAGGCTTTTTTTGAAAAATAGAAGTATAATCTAAAAAAGAAATCAGTTAAATGATACCCATGTCTTTTATTTATGTATATATATTTATATATATATATATATATATATATATATATATATATATATGTGTGTGTATATGTATGACGTTTATTCTAATGTCTGTCTTGTGCAAAGACTTGAAATCTGTAGCAAATATTTATATATTTCCTACAGTCGTTTTTATACCTTTTATGAGGATTGCAGAACTGATCGTTATCTGAATGCACTACATCTTTTTATTTGGATTATAAAAATATATTTTTTACTGATTTAACCTTTTGGATTGTCCAGAATTTTATATATATATCAACATTTAAAGGTGACTTTCATAGTTAAAAATCATCAACAGAAATTATTTTGTAATGAATAATAAAATTGTTCTGCTTCAGTTGTTTACAAAATAAACATTAAATAACGTTATGAAATTGTGGAAGTCCGATTCAAATTTTAAAAAATGCCTTATTATCCTAAAGGGAAATGAAATATCTCCAAATTGAAATGTTAAACTTTTTAAATAAGTTAGAGGAAAAGCTTTAGTAGGGTAACCTTCTTCCAACCAGCCTAAATATAAAATTTCAGCAACGGGTGAGGGAGGGGTAATTCTGCCTTTAATGCTTTATTTTTCCTTAATTTCTCTCCAGTCTTATTGAAAGGGCAAAACTTTGGGAATAAGGTGCCTAAATGGTTAAAAAAAGTTGGTTTATTCCATGCCGATAACCGCTCCTGTCTTTGTCTAATTATTCCAAAATAGTTTTTCCTGTAGGAAATTATTGCCATTTCTTTTTGTACTTCCTAGGAAGCATTTCTTGCATGATCACATGCATGTTTGACTGACAATCTGTGTAGGACCCTTTCCTCCTGGGACAGCCCCCCTTTCCCTGCCTCCTCTTGACTCCCTCTGCACCCAGCCTAAGCCCTTCAGCCCTCAACATTCCAGCGTACACACACCCACACTCACCCACATTCATCCACTTCAGTGGCCCAGAGGAGACTGCCGTGACATCCCACCAGCACTGCTAACTGCTTAACAACAATAAACTCTGTGTGTTGTGTGGCAGCATATAGCCAAAGGCCCTAAACTTGTTTGTTTTTAGGGTTTGAAGTATGTTATTGATTTGTTTTTTCTGTTCTCCTGCTGTTCATGGGGTCGTTTAACATTCAACCTCACATATTTGAGCCTTATTTATTGTTTTATTAAGCCTATTTATATTTGTTTCAAGAAGATAAGTGTATTTTTATAGCATCAATGCAGAACACAATCTCATCTCAAATAGCATTTTAGAAATAAAACCGTTCCAGTGCATATCTGCTTATAAAGTAATGTGGTTTTAAATGTTTCCACTTCAGACTGAGATTCACTGATTCAATCACATGCTGTTCTGTTTTAATGCATGTTTGAATAGGATACAGTTGAGATCAGTGAAAATGCAATTGGTAAAAGGTTATATATCTTAGGCAGCTTTATGTGTAGAAGCACTAAACCTGCGTGCTAAAATAAAATAAAGAAACTCTTTAGCTGGCAAATCTATAGCAATTTATAATTGTAAATTAAATGTTCAATCTAATAAGGTTTTAGAACAACTACAATTATTTAATGGAATTCATGAATATAATAGAAGTTATAAAAAGCTCCTAAATTGGAATTACTTGGTTACACTGAAATATAATAAAGATAAAAAAAAAAAAAAAACAGCATTTCATGCTCCAAGTTACATAGAAACTGTGTTTTATTTTTAGTACTATTTGGCGAACATAGTCTGGCTAAAAATCTGACCTCTGCAGTGCCTTTTAACTCTGGGTTATTAAAGCTGTTGATCTGCAAGGTTTTTCCCGCTTCTATCAGATCTCCTGCTGTTTCCACATACGCAGTCCCTGCTCTGTCCCAATCCCACCTTTATGTATCATTTTGATTAAACAGAGTTGCAGGATGTGGATGAATAGTGTGCAAGATAAAAAAAAATGTAATCATTACTTCCTCTGTGGGGATGTTAGATGTGGGATTATGTCCTGTATGATAATCTGCTCACTCTGTAGAGTTTAACTTCCTTTCTGTTAAACGCTATACTTCCTTTTAACATGTTTTTTATCTTTCTTTTTTTTTGAATTAGCCTAAACAGATAAAGGGATTTCTGGTTAGATGTGGTGAAAACAGAGACAAACCGGTTTTATTTACATCTGCTCTCGGCTATGGCAGTAGGTTCTGGGTTTACAGCACAGGTAAATATCCAAATCAGTTTTTTTTTTTTATCTGATCACTTCTGGTGATTAGATATTGTTAGTGATTGCAGTGAGTTTGAGAGGTGCTTTCATCTGTACTCACAGTCGTGCCTCCAGCTCTGTGTGTGCCTGAAAGCCATTGCTAATGATTGATTAAACTGGGGTGATAAAGGTTTGGAGAAACCCAATTAAAACTCTTATCAGCAACCCACAACAAACAGAGCAGTTTTGCAACTCCATTTTTCTCCATCAGACTTACTGGTTACACTTATGTCTTTGCCGCCTCCATCAGTCACCCCCCCTTTTCCCTCCTCTGACGGGATGAGGACCACTGCGTGTCTTTGTGTGATGGAATCGTACGGTGGGACCCCTGGCTCTAGAGTCGGCCATTGTGTGGGTGTGTGTGGAGTGTGGGACAATGGTGGGAGTGGGGCAGGGCCTGGGACTGATTGTGTGTGGACTTGTGGGGCCAGGGACCTCTCATTGTAGTAATAATGGTGCAGAGTAGCTCATAGTTTGATGGTGCTTTTGACACATGAAGAGACTCCTCTTCTGCATTTGTGTTGAGAGAGAGAGAGTGTGGAGGAAAAAAAGGGAGCAGATTTGAAAAAAAACTTTCTTTTAATGATTTCTGTTGTTCTCTTTTCGCTGCTTCCTAAAAGCTGATGTACCTCAGAGATGTGCTGCCATTTATTTTTAGAAACACACTCACAGAAAGTGCAGCAGACAAAAGTAAAATATCCCATGTTTTCCTGCTATGGGTTTCCATGCGCGATTGCAAGCATATGGGTTTCAATCTCAGCAGCGGCTGTGATGATAAGCGCAGTGATTAGCTTTATCTGGGAAAACTCCCTTGCAGCGCTGACCACAGCAGAAGCCTGCATTTCTTCCTGTCCCAGATGAGTTTTACAACCAGGTTTGTGTTACAGGTTTATATGTCCTGCTGCGATCAGGCTCAGCCAAAACGCCTAAAAGCTTGAAACCGATAGCGTACCGCAGCAGAACTGGTCGTGCTCCAAAGACTGTTTGAGCAAACCGGCTGTTGAGACAGTTTGGCTGAGAAATATGTGGATGAATGTTAAGGAAGCCCCTTGTGTTGTTTTTGCACACACCAAAGAGAGTTGTTGAGATATTTATCCTGTTTTAGTCTGAGTTTATTTATTCAGGCCCTCAGATGAACGCACTTGGCCAGATTTAGGCATCTGTTGTTGTAAAACTGATTATTTTTCTGTAATTATACCTAAAGTCAGCATGGACCAGTTGTCAGTAAGATTTAAACGCATTTTGAAAGCTTTGAAAAAGCATTAAATGTCCTATCTCACTATTCCTACTATTGGCTTAATGGTCTTAAAGGGCTTTTTTTATTGAGATGCAATAAAAAGTACTGGAGTAACCAGAGATGTCCCATGCTGTATGAAGTCGGTATAGGCTGGTCACAGGCCCCCTAATAGAAAGCATCATTACCTCATCAGCTACTTCCAGCATATTTTATTTATTACTCCGTAAAAAGCAGGAGGAAGCACTGGAAAATTATCAAATCCACATATTTACCATTTACATTTCATTAGTTAATTGTTTACATTGTTATATAAAAATTACTTCATCATTAGGGAGACACTAGATCATTAGTCTAAATGACTAACTGATGATTGGCTGCTTAAATACTGGAAAATCAGATTTTTCTTTCTTTTTTTATTTCAAAGTCATAGGGAAATCATATTTAAATGTAAAATCATTATGGCTTAAACATGTATATAAATGTACTCTTTATCAGACGATATTGTCCCAAAATTTTTAAATTTCTATTTAAAAACAAATCCTGTCTCAAGATCTGTGGGGGGGTTTTTCCGTTATCCTATGCAGGCCAGTTAGTTATATGTCAGCTTGTACACCTAAATTTGGCCAAT
Source organism: Cyprinodon tularosa (assembly GCF_016077235.1). NCBI lineage: Eukaryota > Metazoa > Chordata > Actinopteri > Cyprinodontiformes > Cyprinodontidae > Cyprinodon > Cyprinodon tularosa. The sequence continues at coordinate 756,691 of NW_024038733.1, read as the reverse complement.
CGTATATCAATGGTTATCTGTCAGTGAAACTTTTCGATCTTAGCATCTTGCTTCATATGTCGCAGCTAATATACACAACAGTTGGAATAAGAAGCATTTCCCATTGAGTTACGCATCCCAGTGTTCACGGGGATAGATGTCTGTGTCTTCAGCAGGCGTAGAGCTAACAGAACTGGCAGCGCTGCGAGGCGACGGCTCAAACATGTACGACTGTAAGCCTTCTACACCAAGCGAAGCTTCTGCGGCCATGGCGTCCTTTTCGAAACATCTTCGTCCCCACTTTCCTCCTCTAAATGAAAAAAATGTATGACGGAGGAGACTCATCCACGACCTCTGACACAAAGCTCTCCTCCTCTTGCATGTTTTCGCTGTCCATAGCGTTCCAATGTTGTTTCTAGGTCAACAATTTAGTGGTACTTGTTCCCAATGTAATTTCCCATTGGCAACCTACTAGCACTAAGTTGCTAACTGATTAGCAAGATGCTTCCGACAAAGCGACTACAATCATGTAGCTTGCGAACCTTCCGCCACAACAATCCCGCCCTGTTGATAAACGACCAATCACATTCACTTTATTCACTTGTGTAAAATTTGGACACCACTCGGGAGAATTCGGAACTGCAACGGTTGGAACAGCCACTTCCCTACGACTTTAAATGGTAAGATTCATCATCGCTTGGAGCTTTCACTGTTTTCAATCTATGAATGCAGCTTGCAACACATTCTCTATTTTGATATTAAAAAAATGAAACAGGTTAGAGACTAATCCCTTGGTTTAGAAACTTGTAATTCCTTTATTCTCCAGTGGATTTAACACTACATTTACTACCTCCATTTACATGAGAATCAACTGTAAATAAATATTTAGATGTGTTACAGTCCTTAAGCGGATAAGTTGATAAAAAAAAAAAAACATCAGGAATTGTTATTATATATATCATCACTCGGCATATAAGGCTAATTCACTAATCTTGTTCTGGGTATATCAGCCATTTTCAAGGTTTTCTTCAGTCTATTGTTCTGTAATTGGCTGTGCTTAAAAGTCACTTTTATATTAAGCACCAGGCAGATACACTCACATTTTATGAGCCTAACAGGCCTTTGTCTGACACTGGGCTTCATCCTTAACAACTTTTAAAGAGGGTAACAGCCACAGAAACAAACGCATAACATTTTGTATAGTTTTGGGTTTTTTTTTTCTTTAACCTGTTGCATCAAAATGGATCCTCCCTGCATTTAATTCATATACAGCCTTATGCACTGTGTGCCTCTGATAAACATCTTCAAGTTGAATTGGAAAACATCAAATTTATTTAGTTTCACTTCATGTTAAAACAACCTTCTGGAAGTCTAGAAAATGTTTTATAAAGTTTATCTTGTGTTTTAGATGTATTTTTATTCACTTTCTGCCTTGCTAATGTTGGTTTTTACCCATAATATACAAGTAATGACGCTGTTTGGTCAGCTAAATGGCTGGTTACACTGAGATTTTCAAAACGGCCGCAGAAACCGGGTTTATAAACAGATTCACATCCTATTTTGCACATTTATGTGACCAAGCTGTTTGTTTGAGGACCTATGAAAACATGGACCAACCACCCCATGTGCCTTAGACTCTGTAATCGTCTTGCATTTACCCTGAATGCACTTTCAGGCAGAGGAACACAAGCACTTCTGCCCCACCAGCAGACAGAGTGCCACCTTTACATGAAGCACTGAAGCGACCAGGTTCAGAAAGATTCCCAGACGGCTGGTCTGTAAAGCTGAAAAACAGTTTTGCTTATTTTCAATGCTCATAAAAAACAGTTCTGCTGTTTTTTGTGTAAATGTTGTTGAAATGTCTCATTCCAGCCTGTCCCCGTTTCTGTGCTTTTCCGGTTATAAATATTTGTCATGAAAGTTTTGATGCGACCCTCTGTGATGCTAAGTAGACAAATGACTTCTGGTCGGAAGGCAGTCTCATGTGGAAATGTTTTAGCGAGGAATGTGACCAAAGGGAACAATGTGCCCAGCCAGTCGTCACTAATGGACCTCTGCTCCATTAGTCCAACGTCGCCCTTGACCAGAGAGACCACAGCCAGCAAGGTCCCGATGCCTGTGGCTGCACCCCCAGTGGTGCGCTGTTCCTACCTCTTCCTCAAATGTTACTTTCCTATTATCGTTTGATTAGTTTGATGCTACAAAAACTCCCTTTTTTACTCCCATGTGAGATGGGTCTACTTCCACCGGACCCACTTAGACCTTTATTGGTTATCATTCAGGACAGTAATGGACTGGGTCTGCATGTGTGAACAGGACGTAGCGTTGATGAAATACTGTAGCTCTCTTGAAGAACATATTTGTGGCTGCTCATACAGAAAAGACACACACACTCACGCACAGGCTGCAGCTTTTTTTATATGAATTCTTGGACCTCCCACATTCCTGCTTAGAAGGTTAATAGTTGCCGGCTGTGCTGCATTACACACGAGGGAGAAAACACAATGCTTAGCGTCTCTTCAACATGTTTATATCACCAAGGATAGTATGCATTCTCGCAGACTAGATTAATGTGAATCACTAGAATGCATCTGATTATAAGGTGCCAAAAGTTTGTCTAAAAAAAAAGTAACAGTAGGCATATTAGTTCATCATACATGCTTCTCTTTTTTAAATGAGTATCAAAATTCCTGTTGAGAATGCATGGTTTGACCTGCTCTGTTCAGCAGCTGTCTGCTCATGCATGTGTGTTTGTAATGTAATGAGGGGACTTTACACAACCCCACTGTTCACATTCTTCTCTAGAGGTGACTAAAAGGCATGCAGTCATGAAACAATATGTAGAGTGTATGTATTCGACGTGGGCAGCTCTTTAAAGGTAACAGACCTTTGTATGTCCGCGCTCGTGGGTGTATGTAACAGCCTCTCGGTGACGGCGGCGCCAGTGAAACTGATCCGAGTCCGATGACATCCACACACACACATCCACACTTGACGATAGGGTAACTCTATGCCTCTGATCCCTCTAGATGAGAGGTTTTATTTTGGAGCGGAACAAAGCAATGTCCTTTAGGTTAGAGCGCGGACTGTCACCTTGCTACTGGTTAGAATATAATCAGGGTGTAAGCTGTCAAGACTGTGACAGCGCTTAGGCACTTAGGGTTTGTCATTCAAGTATGAAGCCAACTGTTACAGCCCTGTTTTCAAATCCAACCCTCCACCTTTGACCAGTTTCCTCATTCCTGCTCAAAAGGCGCATCCCCACAGCAGGATGCTGCCACCACCAAGCTTTACCATGGAGACAGTGTGATCAGGGTGTTGTTGTGTTGGTTTGCTATCAGGAGTTGTGTGAAAATTTTGTCTCCTCCCCTCACATGATTACTCTCTCTTCTGCAAAGGCTAGATTTATGATTTAGACAACTAATGCTGGTGCTGTCAACACATGTGGGGATTTCCGGAGCTTCTTCAGAGTTTCCATGGATCTCTTTCCGTCTACTTATATTAATGCTCTATTGCAAACATTTTTTTTTTAACCCAACTGCTTTAAAGTTTTCCACAACCTCCCATCTGGTCTGTGTGTTGTTTAGTCTTTATGATGCTATCTGTTTACCAGTCTTGTCTAGTAAACCTCTAAGGCTTCAAAGAAGCAGCTGCATCTACACTGAGATTATTACCCCGTTTACACTACCCTTAAAAAACTGAGCCGAGACCGGTCCGAGCTCAGTAACTGAGATAACTTGTCGTGTGTGAACGGAAACAACCTGAACTGAACCGAGATAAACATAACCGGACCGCGCTAACTGCAGACCAGTTCCCGAGGTGGGTTCGGCTCGGTTTTTTCCTGGCTCGGTTCTCTGATAACAAGAGCGCATGAGCAGAACGCGTCATCGCCGACTGGCTGAACATGCCGATTCACACTCCATTCCAGAAAGTCGGCTTCCCAAAAGCCGACTTTCTCAAGTACATCCGCGCAAGGTTGCCGTCTTCGCCTGACCCACCGCAAACACGGAAGTACAGCAATAATAATCAAGCATAACTTTCTGAATGTGACGGGCGCCGCCATTTTGATTTGCTTGATTCCCTCCTCCTTCGTCTTCTTCTTCTTGGGTTTTACGGCGGTTGACAAACAGCGTTTGGTGCATTACCGCCATCAGCTGCTTGAGTCCCTCCTTCAATCTAGCAGTAATACCGCACATCGTCACTAGGAGGCGAGGAGTAGAGATAACCGAGATAAGTGTGACGTGTGAACGGTCGTCAAAACTGAGCTTGGCCTGGTTACCGATCCAAGCTCGGACCGGTCTCGGCCTGGATCGGTTTTTCAAGGGTAGTGTAAATGGAACATATATTACTTGCTGACAAACTGTTTAATAGGTGGGTGACTTCTGAAAGAAACTACACAGGATTTTATTTAAGCCTATTAAAGTTATAAGGGGCTAAAAAACAAATGTGCTTGATACTTTTCTGATTTTATTATTATGTAAAGCAAAAGTGCTCCTTTTGTTGTCTGTCACAAAATCTTCAACATGTGAGCAGTTGCATTACGGGAAATGACCTGAACAGGTATTCCTGCTTTATACATTAGGAGCATCTCAGCAGGACCAGACGCATGAAATCTGTTAATTCTGTCTCCTAGTGTGCAAGAACCAAAATATATAGTGCATAGTTTGTACATATGCAGAATATATATTTTTTAAATGTTCAGCCTCTGTAATATTGTGCTTCTTTTGCTCAGACTGTTATGAGGGCTGTCCTGTCCCTCCATGCCACAGGCTGTCTGATTTTTAGCGGGGTGGTGAGTGGCGCTCCTAACCCCGCTCTAACCCCTCATGTCCAGTGCAGGCAGCGGACACTCCCTAGAAAAAGCCAGCAGTGTTCAAATAGTTCCCCTGGCTATTTTTATCTGGGAATCTGCCTCTGTGTTGGACCCAGTAAGTGAGGGTGGAGGGCAAATATCTAATCTAATTCTGGATTATGGGAAGTCACCAAAAGAACTTCTGTGCCACTCACAGTGTCGATATTTGGTGTGTGTGTGTCTGTGGTTGGCTGCCGGGTCTTGAAATGCTGTCTGGCGCCAAGTTAAACTTTCTCCCTTGTCCCCCTCACCCCCCACCACTCTCTTCCTCCCCCTCCTTGCTCCCCCTCTCTCCCTTGTCCTCGCTCTCCCCTTCTCTTCACCCCATGTAAGGAATGCAAGATCACGTTTTGAGTTTTTGTTTCAACCAGTCATTGCTCTTCCTTTGTCTGTGTGTCTTTCACATGGACTGTGATGGTCTTCACCTTATTCCTCCATGCATTGTAGCTGCTCTTGTTATTGATTTTTATTTGGTGTAAAGCTGATTGAACTAATTTCAGATGTCATTGAGACAGGCATTTGCATTCAGCTTAGAAAAGAGGTTGGATGTTTTGTCATGGAAATGAACGATGCTCTGCTGGTCTTAATGTAAAGTTGTTAGGTTAAAAAATCAGGTTACGGCATTTGGTGTTAAATGTTAAATTTTCAGTAGGAATCTATTTGGAGCATTATACCAAAAATATATTTAAATTTCGTCAAAGGCTATTCAAATTTTGAACCTACGCATATTCCAGAGATGGCCGGGGATCTGGAGAAATCAAGTCATCTCTTTGTCATGTATTTGTTCTTCCCAGCCACTGAACCAGGTGAATCCAATCTGGTTTAACCTGTGCAGATTGGACTCACCTGGTCAGAACAAATACATGACATAGAGATGACTTGATGACTTCCCTGACAAAGGAAAGATAAAGGTTTTGCTGATATCTTTCTATTGAATAGCACTCTCTGTCTCTCTTGCAGCCCGAATCAACTGTCTAATTGTCTTTGCATGTTGTTTTGAAAAAAAAAATCCTAATTAAAATTGCAAATGTTTGAACAGTCCACTGAATTGAAAGGAGCTACTTAAGGTAATTTTACTGAACCCAATTTGGTAATGCCTAGACCCCATTTACTTTAAGTGTCAATGAATTTCAGTAAAAGCAGCAATGGTTAGGTACTCCTTCCTGACTGATTGCATCACTTTCTCAAAATTCATCGTATTAAAACACACTTTTGCTACAGTTAAGGAACCCATCACTGAAAACTTCACAGAACATCACTTTAAATGTATCATAGCATCTTTTTAATAGTTCTGCCATTAGCAGGTGTTTATATAGATGAGACCCATAATTGCGGCAGAATGACCCCTCTGTCCAGCTGCACTAGCAAGTTTAGATTGAGGGAATAACTGGAGTTAACCACAGAGAGGACATCCTCTGTTATTTGTCCACCATGAGTGCTTAATCTAATTTGAGCTTTCTGGACAAGTCTATTTCCAGGCACTGTCTGCTAGATTTAGAAGCACAAACCCGCTGTCTCAGACCAAATTAGACCAATCAAGGCTAATCTGCAATCAAAGGCCTGTTGTTGAATTCTGCTCTTTAGCAAAACTTGTGACTCTTCAGCCAGATGGGCTTGTTCTGCAAAACTTGTTTGTGGCATGTTTTTTTTTTTTTTAACCCTGTGGGGACAGTCTAAAGCCAGTTTCCAAAGAATATGCTACATTGTGGGGATAAGTCGACTCGTCCCCATATGGAGAGTTCTCCCCAATGGGTGGAGGGTTAGGTTCAGGGCTAAAGTGTGGATGGAGTTTACGGGCTAGGTATGTGTTGGTAATTGGTAGGGTTAGGGTCTAGTTTGGGCTATAGAAGTAAATGGAAAGTCCCCGTAAGGATAGAGGGACATAACGCATGTCTTTGTTGAGTGCAGCAGATTCTGCTTTTTATCTCAGACTCTTGTATTTGCCTGCAGATGCAGACGTCCCTGCAGGGGAGTGAAAGCTTTTTATGTATCAGTTGACCCTCCTGTCCCACCATCCTCTCCTCCCTCCTGCTATCATTTCTTTGTCACCAATCTATGAACTAATACCCCAGTGGCAGCTCCTCTTCCATTAGCCTGCTCCTTCTCTTTCCCTCATTCCCGCTTTATGTCACCCTAACTCCGTCCCTCTCGTATTTTTTCTTTAAGCCAGCACAGCTCAACAAGTAAATGTTTCATACTCATGAAAAAAAAAAATCTCCATTGACAGAATATCAGTGTTATTTAACCTTGATCCGAGTAACCTGAAAGCTGAGGGTTGATTGTAACTGCATGCAGCATTATCTTGATCATCTTGATTTCTTTTCATGAAATGTGTTCTTAAAGGATATGTTTTATTGGATAACTGTCTTTGCAAACATGTTTCTCTCTTCTTAAACGATCTTCAGACTTCCAACCTTACTAATGCGCTCCCCTTTCTTTGTGGACAACAGCTTAAGAGAAACTGAATAATGTATTGGATTATTGGAAAAGTATTTATAGGAAAGCAAACTGATTAAATTTTAATAGGAAAGGCAGCAAATCTTCCTGCGCTCACATGTACTCTAAATCAGCCAGCATTTTGCAGAAAGTTTGTCTCTGTGTGCTCTGTATTTCACCACTTTTGAGCTCTTTAGGTTTCTTGACGTAAAGCGTAGCTCTTTTTAGAAGCGGTGCAAGTGATTTGATGTTCAGCTAAATAATTGATGTGCTACACTCACTCAAGGACAGGGACTTGGAGGACATGGCTGTTGTTCCTGTGCATTAAAATCTATTTGGCTTCATAAATTTTTTGTTTCAAGCCAATTTCTTTTCTGCAATATACTTTGCTAAGAGTGTTTTACAGATTTTGTTTTCAAATAAACTAGAGATCAGTTTATAAACATTGATTTTCTGTTATTGTTATATAAACACTGGCCCCCATACAGGGCTGATTTACAGGCCCATAGCATTACATATCCTCTACCTTACTTGGTTTCAAATTAAACCAACTTTTGATTTTTTGTTGCAAAAAAAAAGAAAAAAAAATCATAATCTTAGCCTCATCTCCCCAAAGCAAACTTTTTTTTTTATTATTATTATTTTAGGTCCCAGTACAGTTTATCCACTTGATAAATGTATTTTCATGACAGATGCACAGAGCAGCGCTCTGCTGCTTGGCATGTACATAGAGTTTAATGGTTGATATGGAGACAGTAGCTCAGGTAACCTCTTGTAATAACCAAGGTATGCTGCAATTTTGTATCAGTGAGTTTGTAAGATGTCTTTTACCTCCATTTCAATTCTGCTAACAATGCATTGCAGAGATATAAATGGGGGTTTTACCTCCAGCGTAGTGATTTTAACCCTGGAGAAAAGGAAAGTAAGACACTCTCATCAACTTAAAAAATGGCTCTTAGCAGTGCTTTGTTTATTTATTATTTTATTTATTATATATATGGTTTGGTTAACAATTATTTTCCAAATTTGGGGTTTAAATATTACTTTAAAGATCTCAAAAGCAAATAAAATGTCCTTACCAGGGGTGGGAAATTAATCAATTTTATCTTTTTATGAGGATTTATATTTTGGAACCTCTTCATTTTTTCATCAGTCCACTTCATGGGCCTTCATATCTAGGAGAGTGACGTTGGTTCATTAAAAGTTGCTCCTAGATGTCGACTCATAACTGATAAACTCTCTCTTTGACATTTTAATATGAAACTTAAGTGCCAAAAAATATTGTTTTATCAGATTACATAGGAAACAAATCAGAGATTAGATCTTTAGGTCCTATTGCCCATCCCCAATTGTAACTAATATGTTTTTCTTTTTTGTTGTTTGTTTTCACTGAGTTGTTGTAGGTGTTGATAGCTCTTGGCAGAAAGGATCTCATGTAGTGCTGTCTTGAACCATATCTTGAGAAGTCTGTCTGAAGACATTCTGTTTATGTTTAACAATTTGATTAAGTGGATGTTCTCCACAATGTTTATTATTTTTAGAAGAGTTATTCTTGAAATCCTCTCCAGAGGTTCTAGAGGAGTTGGTAGAACAGAGCGGATCTTTATCAGCTTGGTAAGCTTCTTTAAATCATTTGCCTCGGTGCTGTTACACCAGCAAATGATGGAAGAAGAGATCACCCTCTCCACAACAGACTTTGTCTTTTTACCAGCAATGAAGAACCCATTTAAACTACCCTTTTGAAACCTTGCAGAGAACGGTCCGAGCATGGTAACCGAGATAACTATTGAGTGTAAATGGAACACAACTGAACTGGACTGTGCCAGACACAACCGCTAATCTAGTACTAGTTCAACAGTAGGGCTCGGCACGGTTCATCTGTGGTTCAGTCTCTGATAACAAAGAGCACATGAGCAGACCGCTTCATCTCCTATTAACAGTCAGCTGACTCATTTCGCAGGTTTTCTGCCTTTGCAATTCACAGATCTCTTCATCTGTTCACAACATGATCTTCTTCTCAGCTTATTAACAATAAATGGAATCAAAAGAGCGTGGTGCGACCTGGGATAACCGAGGCTATCATTGAAATTTAGGCAGAAGACACTATCCAGGCAATAAGTTCCTGGATGGTATGGGCGCTGCCATTTTGGTTCGCGTTATTCCCGCCTTGAGAGCTGTAGCTTGGTCCGAACTCGTCATGGATCGGGTTTCAGATGGCTAGTGTAAATGGGGAATAAGTTTACTAAGGAAGTACAATCTGCTCTATTCCTTTTTGTTGACCGTTTTACAGTTGCTTCTCCAGTCAAGTCTGTTGTCCAGCTGAACACTAAGGTATGTATACTTCCCCATCAGCTCCACTTCTTCCATATTAGTAGGATTTTACTTGTTCCTGTTTCTTCTGAAATCTACGATCAACTACTGGTTAAATTCTGAAGGCTGATCTTTCACCCGGCACTAATGAGGCTTGTTCAATTGGTGAAATGGCAAAAAAGAACAAAACTTTTTCTTCATGTGTGCACCTTGCCCCTGTGCTGTACAGTAGACTTGGCCTCAGTCACAATAGTATTATCCCTGTCCATTTTTAGTATCAGCCGTGGCCCAGAGAAATTACGTAACAGCCAGGCAGCTGAATCCGGTGGGTGCACGCACATATAACCCTGCCGCACAAACGCATGCAGTCATTGTTTTTATGGGATTAAGGCTTTTGAGATCAGGGAGCTAGATCCCCTGACCAGTCACAGGGTGAGAGGGGGAATATGAAAGCAGGGAAGAATTACAGGAAGGCATGCAATGGGGGGGATTTTCAAAGCCTGGAGGCAGGGAGGGCGGGACAACAGGTTTAACTTGGGAAACCACAGGTCTGATGGTTGGAGAGAATTAGGCCCGGTGTGGTTGGTCTTAGGTCTGGGTAAGAAACTGTTAGGAGACGAGCCGTCTGGCTGCAGTAAACGGGTGTGTGCAGATAACTAAAACGACGCTCGTGCAAAGACTTCATTTATGAGATTTCTACTTTAATCCCCAGCAGCACATTACGTTATTCAGGTTGCAGAAAAGCAGACTTTATTTGCATATTTTCTGTGACATGCAGCGTCTGGTTTTAAACTGTCAGCATGTGCACTTGTAGTAAACGGTACTACTATGTATACATGTTTCCTGGGAAACAGGACCTCAGACCCCGCAAGTAGGTGCCAATCAAAACACCACACCCTTTACCTCAAGATGGTAGAAAACAAAAATGCTGTAACCATTATTTTAGAAAAAAAAGTATTTTCTCATACACACAGCTAGTATGCAGAGTCTCTGTAATCTTTCAGATGTTGTTTAGCTGCTCCTTAGTCGGTTAGCGTCCAAGTGCTGTGTTCGTGTGGGTGTTAGTTGGATTTATGTGCTTGTCTTGCCAAATAATTAGCCAGGTTCTGGGATAAGGTGCTCCCTTGGCCTTAGTTTAGTGCTTTAAACAGGCAGAGAGAAGAAGTACGAGTGAAGATAAGAGACCCGTGTGTTTGACTCATATCACCCATTTAGGCTGCATCCCATGTCACACTTAAATCCTCATTCTCACCACACTTTCCTACGTCACTAATAGTTTTGGTGTCGCAAACACTGGGGGGTTTTAGCAAGCACAACTGTAAATGAAAGGGTTGGCTTGAAAGATAACCTTTTTTTTTTAAAACAACCTGTTTTGGAAGGTAGACGTCATTAAAAATGTTTTTAACTTTTTTATATCAAAACAGCAGACATTTTCCAGAAGCTTAACTATCTGGGCTCTTTGCTCCACACAAATGAACATGAACACTTGTTAATAATATTTTTAAGTATTATTGCCTTTTGCATATATTTTTAACTAATAGTTACAAACACAGAGGTACATACTTTAGTAAGCAACTTGGGGTTAACCAGGGAAGGAGGATGCTTTATTCCAGTCCACAACTTTCAGGTTTTCTGACAACTGCTCAACTTATTAAGCCAAAGATAAGTTAGTTTCTGGTTACCCTTCAGTTTCTCTGTGCTTCTCTAAAATGTTTAAATGAAAACGCCGTGTTTTTTTTTACATTTGGCCCTTGATTTGACATTATTACATCGTGTTCTACTCACCCATATGAGTTTTTTGTCATTTGGAGCTGTTCTGAAAACGACTTGAAGGCACAAACTAAACTGTTCATAATTTATCATTTATGGTACGCCAGCATTCATAACATGTAGGTTAATCACTGTCTGCCAGACATCCGTGGTTATACTTTTTATATTTATATCTTTTAAAAACAAAGCGGTGCATGTATGACGTCATTCGGGCGCGCCGGCTACCGTTCAGTCATCCTGTCCGCTGAACTGCTGCTAGTTTTACTCATATGCCTGGAAGATGTCTAGTGCTACTACCTCAGATGATCTCTCTCTTGAAATGGAGTTGAACGATTCAGATTAGCTAGCAGAATGAATAGAAGGGGTAGAGCGTAGCCGCCTGTGGCCCGGGCTGCCTGTTATGACTCCAGTCCGGTGTGCGGATGACGTCATACACACTCCGCTTTGTTTTTAAAAGATATAAATATAAATAATATAATCGCGGATGTCTGGGGGACAGGGATTAGCCTACATGTTATTAATGCTGGCGTACCATAAAGAATAAATTATGAACAGTTTAGTTGGATATAACCTAACGGAATATCTTCAGAACAGCTCCAAATGACACAAAACTCATATGGGTGAGTAGAACATGATGTAATAACATAAAATCAAGGGCCCAATGTAAAAAAAAAAAAAAAACAGCGTTGCCCTTTAACTTCTACGTATAAAATACTATCCTATACAGTATAACTAGGTCCTAATCAAAACATGCAGTTGCAGGGATTTGTGACATGCAGTAGAGGTGTTACGCATTTGTTACGCGCATGCTGCTAATCTGCTTTTTTCAGTGACTGCCACCGTGGTGTCCTACAGTAATAGTTGTTCTATTATTGTGCGAAATGCTGCTCCTTGCCATTTAATGGTTCACTAGTCACAATTTGAGTCATCCTTTGAGTCGTAGTTTAATACAGAAGCAGTCACTTGTTTATGTTTCCTCAATTACCCAACAGAGGGGAAAAAAATCCTCCAGAATAATTATTTCTTTTTCAAATGTACAGAGATGTGTCTTTATTAGAAGAGCTTGATAACTCTGAACTTTGTACAATCACAGATTTAATGCCGATATATATTAGAAATATATATATGGAACAATAGATTGGTGGTTTTATAGTTGTATTGTTCTGCTTTATCAATCAGCTGGAGACACTATCCCTTTATAGGAAATCCTGCTGATACTTTAGATACCTCATAGTCTGACTGTTTAAATCACATTTAAAACAATACCTCGTATCTATCACATGATTAAAATGTAGTTGGTTCATAGAGGTGAACAATATATTCTATGTTCATACAGATGTACCCACATAAACACCCAGCACACTGAGGTAATGCCTCATGTTGTGAGTTTCACCAAGCAGGGGTAATCGGTGTGTGTATACACTGGACTCTTACATAACCCCATCCAGGCAGTAAACCGACAGAAGGGAGAAAGTTCACTGCTTTCACAGTCTCTCAGTCATATCTGCGTGATCTCGCTTCCTCCCCCACGGCTCATTCATTTCTCTTTTCAAATTTTTTCCTATTCAGCAGTCCTTCTTCTGTACCTGAAGATTTTTTTAAGTCTTCATATGCAGATATATACAAAAAAAAAAAACAAATCTTTGTGAATATTTTTATTATTTCAATAACTTTATGTAAACATAATTGGCCAGAAAGAAAACTGTGCTGCCTCTTGCTTGGAAGAGATTGTTTTGAGTCACAGAAAATGTAGAATTTACATACTTATCCACATTTATGCATCCAAAGATAAATACATTTTCACAGATAAAAAGTTGGAATTTTCAGTTTTGACATATATTTATTGGAAAAAAAACAAAAAACATTTGAACGGTCAATATCTGGTGATTTTAAAAATATTTTTATTAAATAGCATACCGGTATATATTGCAAATGGCATTAATTACCAAGCCTTAGCCTACGATGCTACTTTGGAGTATAAATGTAATTATGCGCTTCCATCTCTTCGCTCTTCCTCACTCCGTTCTTCGCAACTCCACCAAACTTACTAGACATTTTTAAGCTCTTATGTTTCCAGATTTGTGTTCAGTGGGGCAGCCATGCAAAGCGATGCAAGGGATGTGCTGCTATTGTTGCAACAAGCTCAATTATGGCGATTACAGGGACGTGACACCTTTAGGTTGATGCACAATGATAAGAAATCCAAATATTTCAGTGTTGTTGTATCATGACTAACAATCGGGAACTGACAAAGCTTTTTTTGTTTGTTACTTTGTTTAAAAAAGCTGTTTTAATTGGTCCTTAAAAGGACTGTTGATTCATTTATTATTCATCTTCCTCTGCTCCCGCTGCCTCAGCCCGGCTCTGATGCTCTCTCTGCCCAGGTTCTTTCTCTCGTCCAATGAAGCTCCTGTCTGAGCTCCAAACACTGCCTACCTTTACCTCTGCTGTCCTGGTATCCGCCCCCAATTTGAGATAGTTTGCGGTCTTGGTCAGACTGAAGCAGTGTAGCTCCTGGACTCCTGAACTGGGAACATCTCTCGACATCTCTCTTTCCGTAATAAATAAAGCACCGTGAATCACTCTGTAAAATCCACTTCCGCCATGTTGAGATAAACCGGAAAGTGGACAGAAGCTCCTTTTAATCGAGAGGTGGCGAAGTGACAGGAATGGAGGTTATCGCCCATCGTGGGAATTGCCATGTGAGCATATGTGGCAACTTTGTTTACGTTTATAATGTTGTCCCTACCTGCAGCAGATCTAAGGCAACACACTCTTGGTTCAGAGAAGCAGGGTTCATTAGGGATTCACAGTCCAAGTATATTGATACGGGTTGTTTCAAGTGGAGCTTACCACAACATGATGAGGTAATGCCCCACATTTTAGTTTTTGGGTTATTTCAGCATATGGTCATGGAGAAAACAAAATTTTCTTTTTTTCGGAATACTGCTTGAAGAGCAACCAAATGAAAACAAGGTTGGTCTCATATTTTTTCCACAACTGTGATAGACCTGGTCTGAGCAGGTCTGTTGTTGTTTCACCGTCTTTAATCCTCGCTGCTCCTTAGCAGGGGCTGATGACCATGGCCTGTTGCAGGTAAGACACTGACCATTTGAAAGTACTTAAGACAACCCCATTAACCAAAAGAAGAACAGAACATCCCTTTAAGCTGATGTAGTCTGCTCTATAATTCAAGCAGAGAGGTTGTGTTTCTTGCCCTGGATTCACCTATCCTGCCTCAGCAGAAGCACTCACTTCTTTGAATGGGGAACACAGTGTCTCATATATGTCAATGAAGGAGTCTATTATGAAACTGGGAATGGAAATTAGATTGACATGTTATTATATAACCTACTTTTGTGTGTGGCTATGGCAAAGATGCAAGAGCACAATGAGTGCTGCTGTGTGCCAGCACAGAGCCGCTGCGTTTGTCTGGTGGTCCAGATTAGTTGTGTTTGGTTAGACGGTTTGCTGGGTCCATGAAGCTGATTACCATGTTGTGAAGCCAACAGCTTCAAGCTGTCCTGTCAGACACCTTTCCTGCCGTCCTCTCCATCCCTCCTTCTTCTGCTTCTTATCTTTTTATGTATTTTTCTCTTCCCTCAAGTTACATCATCATTTTTTTTTCCTCTCTTCCTCGCTCTCCCTGCCTCTTGCATAACATCCAGCTTTATGTGCTCCAGCTGAGGATCCTAATCTTTCCCATGAGGCCAAGCGAGAGACAGAAGAGGCGCTAGGCAGGTCGGCCGCTCGGCCTCACCTGCCTTCAGGCGCTCCCTCGTTAGCTCAGCCAATTAATTTGATGCTCTGCTTCTTTACAGCCCTCTCAGATGCTTTAAGTGAAGGTGTCTGTATGTGTTTGTGTTTGTAAAGATTGTTTTCTCTCTGGTAAGTCTCAGTTGGCTGCTCCATGCTGACTAAGGGGATAAGAGGAGATTATCCACGCATCCTGTAGCATGAACGGATGCATATGCATGCAGACAGATGCATTTATACAAACCTGGTGGTGTGGACGTTCCAGCGCCGAAGCCAAATATGCTCATGTTAATGAGACCATGTGCCGGCTTGGCTTTCGCCCAGGAAGGCAGAGTAATAGTCATCGGTGCACACAGCCTCATGTTTGTGTATGCTACAACTTGAAATACTTAACGCAGTGCAGGGCTCATTTAGGAAAAGTTTTGGCTGAGTCTTTTGCACATGAGCAGCAGAAACAACATGCAAAAGGAGCGTGTCGGCTGGCTGTCTGGCCGGCCGTCTGGCACCACGGGCTGAATGAGGTGAGGGTTACATAAGGATGATCGACACTACTTAATCAGCTTTAGGAGACATTCTTAACAAGCTGACCAAGTTGGGCGCGGGTTAATAGAGGATAGGGAGGCGGGGAGAAGGCGAAGAGGAGCAGAGGGGGTTTAAGGAATGGCCGGAGGTAAAAAAAAAAAAAAGCGAATGTGGAAAACTGTGGGGGAAGAAGAGAAAGTGGTGACAGGCGGTGAGGCGGCATGTGTCTCCTGTCCCTGTTTATGACGGGATAAACACACACATATAAACACGCTGCGCTTTGCCCTCTGTGTCCCCCTCATAGCCCACTGTGACGCACAGCGGTGATCGGTAGAATCCTGTTTATGAGCACAGTGTGCGTTTCCCTGCCTGTGCGCGCGTGGAAGTGCTAAAGTGTGTTATCCTTTTCTTGACAACTGCTTTGTACTTTAGATGACCCTTTAATACAGTGTGTGGTAAACCACAACAGCAGAGCTTTCTGTAACGGTCACCATTTGCACCTCATAGGTACAGAGCGTTGTTAAAGGATCCTCGCATCTTCGGGGTTTTTTCAAACTGAAAGCTATACAGTTTGATGTACGCTACCAGGTTTTCTGTTTTAGACCAACAGAGAATAGGGCTCAGCCTAAGAGGGATTTAAAAACATCCTACACTAAGAAAAAAAACCTTGAAACCGAGACATGCTTGGTTAATGTGAAAATGTTTATTATTTAGTTTTATAGCTTTAATTTACTTTTCAAACTAATTAAATTAGATTCATGATTTGTTTCTTCTGAGGAGGTGTGAAATGACAAACCAGCTGCCTGCTGCACAGAGAACAAAAAAAGGTTTGCTGGCCTACCAAAATAAAACCTCCAGAGATGGAAAGGCATGCTGGCACAATAAGTAAAAACTCCAGGCTGAGTTTCTTCTTCTTTGTATTTTAATTTCCACCACTAATTATTTCCATTTAGGATATTTATTTTGCTCAGGGACAGGACCACGTTCAGGCATCGTGCCTTTTACATTTGCCTATTCTTCATGTGGTAAATGGAGCCAAATTACCATGTATTACTCTGTTCACATTGCTTTACTCATGATGACAGCCTGTTGGGCTTGTGGTCCCCCTTTACCAAAATAAATGTGTAGGAAGTCGCTCCAAAACTAAATAATTATAGTTCAGTCATGATTGAGATCTGATGTGGTTGTGACCTTTTTCTTCGTCTTTGTCCTAGTTTATTCGTTTCCTTTCCCCAAACTCTCTTCTGTTATCTCAGCTCCTCCACTTGTTAACTTCTCTGCCTTTGACCTTTTCCCAGTTTTCCTTTTGTCTCCACATACACACACACACACACACACACTGAATAATGACTAACAGATGTTGTCGGAGGTTTCTCTGCCTTCATCTAAAATTAGCTGCCACAGAAGAATAGCAGGAAGGCACACAGGGCTGTATGCCAGACCGGAGGGGTTAGATGGAGAGATCAGAGGACGACTAGGCTGAGATTTACGGCTTGAATCCACTGATGGGATTATGCTTCCTTACAAAAGTATTCATGCCCTTTAATATTTTTTAAATATTTTCAAAATCTTCACTTTCATCTTCTAACAAGTCTTCCCTGACGGTTGCTCTGTATATACCCCCCATCCTGTTTTCCATCAACTCTGACCAGGTTCCCTGCAGAAATGAAAGCATCCCACAGCATGATGCTGCCACCTTCATTTCATCAGTGGCATGAAGTGTCTATTTTGTTGTACAATGTTGGTTCTGACACACATTTTACATGTAGATTACAAAGTATGTTCTTCCACATGTGTGCTGTGTCCTCATGTGACTTGTTGCACGCTGCATATAGAACCTTTTTAGGCTTTCTTTCATTTACGGTGTCATTTTGCCCATGTCCATATAAACTGTTGATAAGCCCTTGTAAAGTTTTATTAAGTTCGACTCTTTTTCCACAGCCTGTCGATCTGCATGTCTTTGTAGGTTTTACGGGTTCACCACAGTCTTATCATCTACAGATGAACTTGGGTGTTTTAAAGCTGTTTGTTTACTGTTGCTCTAGTAGCTCTGCATTTCATTACCTCCGCCAAGGAGGTGATGTTTTTAGGACAGTTTGTGTGAGTGTGTGTTTGTGTAGAGGATGTTGTGGGTGGATTTTAATGAAATATTTTTCAGAGATGTCCCTCATGCCAATTAAATGTTGGTGATAATCCAGATCATAATCTGGATACAGGAGTTTTGTAAATATTCTCTAACATTGTGAGTTAGGCAAACCAAGCAGTTCCCCACGAAACCAGAGGGTGGCAGCAGTGACTATTGACAGCCTCAGCATCGGACTCAAAGAGTACGGAGGTGAAGACAAAAACATGAAAAGGGAGCGTTGTTGGTTTGTTAGCAGGATCAATTGAAAACTTATGTATGGATTTTATGGAATTTTCTTTGTACCAAAGGTACATGCCAAGGAACAAGTCATTTAAGACTTGTGCAAATTAGCTAGAGATGAAAGTCATAATTTGGGGCAAAATTGCCCTCCGACGGCTTTTCTAGCTCAGGAATATAATTTAGTTTTCACTTTAAAATCATCTACTGCTTGGTATAATCACTTAAAATTTTATTAAAAACATCAAATGTCATGGATAAAAGAGATACAAGATAAAAGAAAAACAGCTGGTAAAGTTAAAAACGGCATGAATACATATTTTAAGGCTATGTAGTGGGGTGGTATCTATTCTTGTCCTTGCCATCAGGGTCAGTGTATGATCGGTATAACTGGGTAATAAGCTTAGTTTAGTTGTGGGTGTGTGGGCCACTGTGAATAAACACAATACACAGAGAGACAGCTCATTAAAAGTTGTGAGGGTGCTTCTACAATGAAGCAATATATTTTGCTCTATGCAGTTAATGTGAATGCATATTGTCTTGCAGCACCAGTAATTATCTTCCTTCTGAAAACCTGGTCTGAATTAAGCGATGAGGAGTGATTAACGCAGCCTTCATTTTCAGCTGCACTCAGCAAAGCCCAGCTACTGACTTCAGACTCTAGTTTTTTTTGTATCACAAACACTCTGATGCAAGCCTCCCATCCCTATTTCTTGTAATTGCCCTTTTTATTATCACCTTGGAAGCAGGAAGTCGTGCACAACTGCAACCACAGCAGCACCGGTTGGCAAGCTTCCACTGCCCTCTTTTCGGTGAGCACCCAAGGGCCCGTTTAGACTAACACATCAACAGAGCATCACTTTAGCCCCAAGTTAGCTACATCTTTCCCCTGCTGATCATCATCTGCAATGTATCGGGCACCTATGCATATGTGTGGGATGCAACTCTGCTGACCTTAATCATCAAGCTGAACTTTCAACTTGTTTTGTTTTGTTGCAAAAAACCTTTATCAACACAAGTATTCATAAAAAACATACACGTCTCTTATTCTATTGCTGCTCTTAGAAAACAAAGTTGTATTTCTATTTTAACCTTATTACTCACCGTGTGAATGTAAGCCATCATCATCATAGTTAGCAGCAGCAGAGTAGTGAGAAAAACATAATTCCCCTGGGCCAAACACATACTCAGTTCTAGTCTGAACAACATGGAGCTAAACGCTCTCACATAAAGTGCATCCTCAGGCTTCCCATTGGGTCCTTTAAAGAGAAATGAGAAGTTCTTTTATGTCTCTTTCTTTTTACATAGATTTGCTTCTAGTAGCTGTGCTATTCATTTTTGGAGCTAAACATAACATTATAGGAATTTCTAGAAAGAAATAGCTGTTGAATGCTGCAAACATCTAAAAAGCTTGAAAGCTTTTATTTTCTGACATATTTTTCTTAGTTGTCAAAACCTGCAAATTCTCATCACTCCATAGGTCTGTATATATTTCCATGCAGAAAATGTATCTTTAAATGTTAAACAGAGGTTAAGATGGGTATATTTTAGTTGCTAAAATCTGTGGATCCTGGCTGTAAACAACTGGTGTTTTTGAATTTAGAAAAAGTAGCACCATAAAAGTTAGAAAAATGAGCAAATGCCATGACAGTCTGTGCTTTTCCTAATAACTCAGGACATTAAGGGCAGTATAAATTGTTAGAGGGACGTTTTAAAGGCACAGTACCAGCTGTTTTTCAATAAAATGCTGTACATCCACACCTTGTTCTCTAAAGGTCACATCATCTTTTTTAACTAAAGACCATAAAAGCTCTGCATTTTGTTTAATATAATTATTTGATCCCTTCTTATAAAATCAAATACACAACTAATGTTTAATCAAAGCTTTCATATTTGTCTCACCAAAGCATTTATTGGCTCTTATAAACTCTGCATGATCAAAAAAGGGGCAAGATAATTCTCAGTATTGGAAGAATGAAATGTTGCTTCAAGTGCTCTTTACAAATTTTTATTACATTCAAGCAAAAATGGCGGATATTGGGCTCCAATAAATACTAAAGGTTTTCTGATTTTACTTTAACATTTCTTTATCCAAGAAATATAAAAGGTTTTTATCAGTTCTATAATGTGGATGAATAAAAAGCCCTCAGAAAGAACAGCATTTTGTTTAAAGTTCGTGCTCTATACATTTACTAACCTTCTGTTGAACTCTGCATTTTCCTTCAAGGCTCTCAGAGTTTTACGTTAAACATGTTATTGTACTAAAAACTCAACCTCATTAGACTGGTTCATTATTCACTGAACTTTTTTTTTTATTACTATTTTAGATTTAAAAATTACTGGTTAGTTGATGATAAAGACAAGTTTTATTTTCAACAATGTTTTGCAATTTTGGATGTACAGAAAACAGCCTTTAACACTGTCAAGAATGCCTACTAGAGATGTCTGTAGAAGCTGATGACAATTATTCGGCCACATTTCTGAAAATGTGTATCATTTGAGTTGATCTTTTAAATAAAGAAATCATTTTAGGTTATCAAAGATTGGCCGCATAGTGGTGCAAAACTTTAATGGCTTTTCCTGCAGATTTATTGTTTAGTTTAATAAAAACGGGAAAAACACTTTTTTTTAAGATCTAGAAAATACATCAAACTACAAAATATTTAAATGCATAACACATTTAGAACTTTAGGAATGTGGATTGAAAAAAAAGTAGTTTTAATTGATGACCTTTTGGAGCTAATATTTTGAATTATTAAAATTCCTAACTGGAAAGAGTTTTGAAATTTACAATACTTATAACCTGCGTTTTCTGAATAGTTGATTACGATTATTTCAAAATTATATTTACTCTATTGTAAAGATTTCGCAAGGGAGTAAATGAAGCAAATTAAGATTTGATGGGTTGAATGGTTTTACTTTGCTCATTGAAGCCACTTGATTGCTTTTAAAACAACTTTGAAATTTGGCTAAAATAAAGCAGTAAAATATCTCCCCCCTTGCTCTTCAATCCTCCCATCTCTAATCACTAAATCCATTACCACACCATCCCTTTAACACATCAAAATATTGAAAAGAACATCAAGAACTTCTCATCGTTTCTTATACCTCTGGTGTGAAGCGCTGCTTTGGTTTTATAACTTGCCATCCCATAACCAGCATGGTAATTCACTGAGGAATGTGTCAGCTGCAGGCTCTAAACTGCGGGCCTCCCTGCTTGCCTGCTTGTTCATGACTCAGTCGTCTTTCACTTTCTTTCATAACATTGTTTATTTTGTGCTGAAGAGAAGAGAAAACTCACAATAGGAATGTTCCCTGTCAATGAAAGAGACCTCACCAAGTCCTCAGATGTGCTATACACCGGTTACATACACAGTATTTTCTGTGTGTCAAAACACCCACACTGTTTGTTTAGCAGTGTGTGTTTGCACGACAGTGTTGAATTTAAGAACTTAACATGGGCTCAGTTAAGTTGATCATATTTATACATGAGTCAGACAGTGAACATGCAGGTCACCTTTGACCTCCTTATGTTAGAAGTGGAGGTTTTCCTCTGTAGTATTAACAGCTGGAATCAACATTTAGATATTAGGAGTATTTGGTATAATCACATTTCTTTAGGTTTTATGGTAAATATGTTGGTTTTCATATGTGCTTTAATTCTGAACTAACATTGTTAGCTCATAGGTTTATAGACTGAATTTAAAATAAATGTTAGTTTTTCTGAATTGGAGGGGGAAAATCCTAATTTGTTTGATGTTTGACCTGCAGATCAGTGATTATTTAAAAAATCTATGGCTGATTTATCTGCGTAATAAATGAACCCATTTTATTAGTTTTTTTCTTTAAGAACCTACTAAAGTATATTTTTTCTGACTTCAATCTGTGCCAATAGAATATGTTTCTCTAGCTACATTGATTGTACATTTGTAGTATAAAAAGATGCAGTTTGGTAGTCTTACTTTTATCTAGTTACCTTTGCCTAAGGTTAGCTTTAAAGTTTAAATTATTTAGTTTGATCTAATAGAAACAAAAAGCTTTACAAACACTAATTTGTGCACCATCGGCATCCAAGTAAATTCCAATAAAAATATAGATAAAGTCAAAATGTTACATGGATCAAAGAGGCTGCCTACCCATACGTCTTTATAGTTTAATGTGCCAAATATTAACAGAATAATCAAATTAACGATTCTACCCAAGAAAGAAACAGAAAAAGAAAATATTGAGCATATTTAAATCACCTACATGCAGGAATATGCAAAGCCAAAAAAAAAAAAAAAAGATTAGGTTTGTTCTTACCAAAGATTGAGCCTGTGGGAAAAATGCCCATCTTTAACATACATCGTATTTCACCCATCTTTCTCATTTTCTCATTTATTTAAATTTTTTTAAGGAAATGACTGAGTCGCCTGCTCGATTGGTGGGAGATTTGTGAGACGATGCCCAAGAGAGAGCGTCTCACACTAAAAGCAACAGTGTTTTTAAATCAAGGTGATAATTTCAGGAGTTAAGTCGCTGCAGGCAGCTACAGCACACGGGTTGGTGATTAGATGTCCTCCTCTTGATAAAATGGCTCAGTGGTTCTGTGTGAAATCCTTGGCCATGCAGCATAACAAGCTTGTTTTGATGTTTATTAAGGCTGCTGCTCTGAAACTGTGTTTATTCTTTGTTTATCAAATGTTTTGCTAAGAAAAACAACATTCCAGCTTGCTGCACAACTGCATGGTTGCATTATACTGCAGTTAGTGTTGCAACTAAGGCAGAAAGCACTACCAGTTAGGGCTACTGGGCAAAAATGCATGCAGAGCAGAAGTCTGTCTCCTGATGACTACCTGTTGCTGGCAGATTCAGCTCCCACCCACTGTCCCCTCTGCATCTCTTCTTCTCACGCTGCTTTGCTCCTGCCCTTCCCTCTTCTCTGCACTACCTGGTCTATATGAGTCTGTGTTCCAGGCCTGAAAGGATTAATTGCCGTTTATGCTTTATTTTTTTGTTCTGTTCGTTTCTGGAGGGGTTATTTTTAGGCCTTAAGTGTCTGGTTGCTAGGAGACAGCGAGCAAAAGACAAGAGAATGGAGGAGAGTTTGCGTTGTTGAAGGCTGAATTACAAACACATTCACACACTGAGTCAGCACTGACGCACACTCGCACAAATAAATATACTCATGCCAGGCGTCTTTAGTCTATAGTTGTTATTGAGGACTTGTTTTTCTGGTTCAGTTAATCTTTTTGTCGCCGTCATTTATGCATGGGTTTTTTGCACTGCTGCAATTCCTGTTATGTGCAAAAGATATATAAAGATGCATAAGCAGTGATCATCTTTCACCTTTTCTCCTTAAAGTGATCAACTCTGTCTAAACTAATCAAAAAATATGTTCTTTTGGGAGAACAGTCCTCCCTGACCTTACATTGATGACACTTAAACACCTTTTTCCACATAAACATAAAACTTTGCATTTCTTCTGTGTTTGGTTCAGTGGTATTATTTGGCGGCAATACTCTTATACCTGGCACCTGAGAGCAACAGGCAGCCTGTGTCAGCAGCTCCCTTTTTCTATTATGGTGTATTTGAAAATATCTAATGCTAATATAAGCCCAGGAAAGCAAGGCTTCCGTCTTCTTTACAAGTTGACATCACAAATTACAAGAAAAACCTAATCCTTGATCGATGGAGAGGAAGTGGTAACTAGTTTGTGCAATGAGTAGGATTCATTTAGAGTAATACTTGCTCTCTTGCTCGTTCGTATAAAATCTTATTGTTAATTAATAAAAAATTGTCCATAGAAATCCATTTTATCTTAAAGATGAACTTAAGATGAAAATACATCCCACTTGATGCTTCAAAGGATTTAAATTTACTAAACTTAATTTGTATGTTTGGCTGTAAGGTATAAGAAAATTATGCTTTGTTTTTACTCTTGAATAAGTGTGCAAAAATTATACAAGATCCCTGGGCAATGTTTAACTCTATACTGGGTTAGTAGGAAAAGATCAGGATGGATACCGAATTTGGTACTTTGATTGGAACCGACCAAATTCCTTTTGCACTGCAGAGTATCTTTTTAAAATACATCATTGTTGACACAGAGGGAGTGGAAAGGTGGCTGACCTTCAATGCCCAACATGACCATAACAATGTCAGAAGCCACTGCTAGACTTAACAAAGCAAGCATGGCTAATAGAAAGTGTTTTAACCGAGGGGCTCTACTTTTCAATATGTGATGCAGATTACACTTGGTGCAATATTTGGGATGCAAAGTGCAAGATCAGAGAACAGAATATTTCTGATCTTAGGATGCATCTGGTTAAGAGCTAAATTATTCCCAATTTGAAGATGGTACAATTTTCTATAGCCTTGGTCATTTGGCAACATTAGCATCAGTTGTCGACTGCAGGCAGTAATATGGGTTAGGCAGCTGCATCCCGATCTTTATCTGCTCCAGGTAAATGAAATTAACATGGAACCAAAAATAGGTACTGTTGAGTAGAGACACTGGTTCACATGTACAAGGCTCTGGTTCATGGTACCCATCCCCAGATAGGATAATATTTTTGAAATATATTGGTAAAACAGAGCTGCTCTCTCATTTAGTTATATATGTGCTATATAAAAAACAAACAAAGTGAAAATAAAGTTTTTATCTTGATATAAATGTGAGGAAATGTAGGATCTTTTAAATTGTGTCTTTTCTGACCTTCTGAGACACCATCCTCTTACTTGTGCAGGGATGGTGTCCAAATTATTTGACAAATGATGATGTGTTCATGAGAGCTGATGAGAAAAGGCAAAGCTCTCGATTTACTGGTCCGTCTCCGTACCCACCCTCACCTATAGTCATGAAATTTGGATCACGACCAAAAGAACTAGATCGTGGATACAAGCAGCTAATATGAGCTTTCTCCTCAGGGTGGCTGGTTACTCCCTTAGAAATAAGGTGAGGAGCTGGACCGTCCAGGAGAGGCTCAGAGTAGAGATGCTTCTCCTCCACACAGAAAAGATTGAGCTGAGGTGGCAGACATCTGTTTCAGATGGATGGATTGGGAGGGTGTTTTGGGTCAGTAATAGTTGGACCTGTTTCAATCTTTCTGTTATATAACTTACTTCTCACCCATGTTGCTACCCTGCACTTTAATCTAAAGCTAAACTGGTTGTTATGGTTCTGATGGTTATCAAGCCCAACTCCATGGGAAATCTTAGACTATGGAACAGGTTCTCCTTCATCATCATCTAAACAATGAAAAAATATGAATACCATTTTAAGAACAGTGTAAAATTTTCTTAGTGGTTTAATGAGCTCTAGGCTTATATGCTGGTTGTTTAGAGCCTTTTAGATCAATAGTTTTTGCTTAATGATATGAAACAAGTCTTGTGCAACAAACTGACGTCAGTTTTGTATTCTAGGAAATTTTTTTTTACCCCTTTAATCGTAAACACAGGTATTTCCGTCAGACTAAACTTATCGTTGTTTATAGTTACCTCAGTGGGTTTTTGATTCCTGCCAGATTTCATTGTACATCAGAAATGACATGAACACACACACACACATACAGGAAACAGCTCTGTTGCCGTGGTGAACACAGACACCAGTTGCTCACATCCTGTCCCACTAGAGTGGCACATTCCAGGAAACCGCCCTCTAAAGTGCCACCCATCTCTCAGAAGCACTCAAACCTTCCACACCTGATAGATATACGGCTTGATTTTGCCACATCTAATTTACTCCTCTGTGGCAAGTACAGTGCTTGACCTGCTCACCTCACAGATCATGAGTTGTATTCACAGACTGGGAGCATGTTTCCCATTCACACATCACAGTCGGATAGTATCAGAGAGACTGAGGCATACTTTACATCTGGAAATGCAACAACGCCTTATCTAGTTGGAGCACACTGAAGTAATAGCTGATGTTTATCTATCCCATCAATCATTAGGAAACATACCAGTTTGATCAGATTTGACAGAGGCTCTTCATTTCCCATCAATGCTACAACCAGTTGGGTAAAGTTCTTCAAATGACGACATTCATATATATGACTTAAAGCTCTTAAACATCCAATAAGACACCAAAAGTGCTGCACAGGTTAATGAAATTCATAATGTAAAAGAAGCAAGCATTAACAACACAATAAAAATACAAAAAATAGAAGGTCTAATATTGGCCTATTAATCATGCAGTCTAATAATAGCAATTTTACATTTCAAAAGTTGAAACGATTATATTAACCAACAACTGTGCTGAATATAATTTTTTTATGTGAATTTTAAGGGTTAAATTGGAGGGGAAAAAATGGAATCCTTGAAACACAAATACATTTTTTGATCCACTTCTATTGTTTGGTTGTAGTGAAGAGGATAGACTATGATCACCTCCTGATCTTTCCAATTTAGTTATTTAAAAAAAAATTTTTCCGGCTGTTTCAGGTCTAAGCCGACCCAAAGTCCCATGACCTTCACTGGTATAATATCCAACATACTAGATAAGAGGGTAATCCCAAAGAGCTGCTTTCTTATTCTGGATGCTCTCTGAAGTTGAATTGACAACACTTTGCAGCTTGTTGACTCTCGATGGATAAGTGCCTGAATTGCATTTCTTTTTTCTTTTTTGCAGCTTTTCAAAATTGGTTTGCTCTGCTGTGTTGAATAAAAACCAAAGTAGTGTGCTGTTGAACCAGAGGAGAAGTGTCAATTGGCAGCTCCTTGCCAAACAGTTGGCTGCAAAAGTACATTAACACCACAATGCGAGATAGGTAGGCTGAGTGAAGGAGAAGTGAGGCGCCAAAGGCCAATACCATGGATGTGTGAAGACTGACAGACTTTAAAGAATGTACTTTAACAGGAATTATCAGCTTAATGTGGCTGAATAGTCAGTTTTGATGCTAAGTCAGCAGAGTTTTTTTCTGTTTAACCCTTTAATAGAGCTACTTGTCCTAACTATTTGCTTTTGTTTGAAGGCTGTGGAATAACTACATACATGCCGATGCATTACCTTTTACATTCCAAAGAAATGTGCCTGGTAAAGGACTTCCTTTGCTCACCTGCACGAAAAATGTGAACGAAAGAGTCCTCTGAGGGCAATCTTTAAAGATTATAATACTGGATGTCTGCATGTAAAAATTTAGAAATCTTTACAGTTTAGTGTGTATCATATTTATGAATTGAGAATGAGAATCTCTTCTAGATGCCGTGCAGCGAGTTTTCTGAACTCTGCACATTTGGGTTTCTATTTTTTTCACACAGCCTAAGAAAAGATGACTTTTTAACAAAACGAATTTGTGTTTTCATGCATGTTTATTTGGCACGTTAATTTAGAATGTTTAGTTGGTCGGAAACAGCAGCTCAGAAATGTCAAACATCGTAGTGTTTCACAGCCAAAGCCTTTGTCTGGAATCTAACTTCATGACAAATCAAAATGAATACTTGCTGCTGACAGGTTTTTATGCTCTTTGACCGCTGGTGCGGAAATTCAGTTCATGAATTTTAAGGCTGTTATCAGCCGAACATTGACAATGGGAGAGAGTGAAACATCACCTTGCAGAAAGGCTGCAGAGTCGGAGTCGGCTAGCATAAGAATTTGAGCTTTTTTTGTGAACTTTATGCTTCCAGTATTACTATTGGTGTTGATCCTTTTCACTTGCACCGGTGCAGTGCAGAGCATGAGTCTCTGCAGGTGTGCACTTTGGTCCAAGGAGACAACAAGGAGAGAAGTTAATGTCCTGGGAGCAGTGTGTCACTTTGGTGAGAGTAAATATACCTACTAGCACCTTGAGAGCAATGGGACTTTTCTCTAGCCGACACAATATTATTCTGCTGTTCTTAACACTCTCCTGAGAGCGGACACAAGCTTATACACACAATCCCACCGCGCTTGTTTATGATATGATTACATGCAGAATGTCCTGCTATCCAGAACCACCTGAGATTGGATTCCTTGCAGGTCCTTGGTTTGTTCTTGTTGTTTCCAACCCATTTCAAGTCTCCATTTTTATTTAACCTCACTGATAAAAAAGGCAGCTAAATCTAAGCCTTCTTCACTTAATAACCAGATCCACATTTTGCCCTCATGTTGCTACTTTGGATTAGTTGCTTTAAATGTGCATCCAAAATCTGATTCCTTGACTTATTTCTAATGACCATATTATTCTACAGGTGTGATTCAGTGAATGTTTAGTTTAGTTGTGTTATTTTGAATATTGCTTTGGTCCTGCCCCAATGTCGTTCTCTTTGTCTGCGTTTACCTGTCTCCTGTTTGCAAGCTGCAGGTCTAAATTCACCCTCTCATCAACAGACTGGAGCCCTTTTCACACATCAGTTAGCATTCTTGTTAAGCTGCCTCTGTTTCCCTTTGGTGATTCACACAAACCAAACAGCGGTGGCTCAGCGTGGGATCACTGTGTTCCTACACGGCAGCATCTTATAATCAGCCAAGTGACAGCAGTGATACTGCTTAGAGTCTGCTGCTGCACATCTCGGCCTCGCACAAATCCTCTTTCTCAACACATAGGACAGCAAATCATATAAGAAACTTACGGTTTTAATCAAACTCCAGCATCCAGAACTTTATATGTTTAGATATTTACCTTACTTAATTGGTTATTTGATGTTGAGGCGTGGTGCATAAAATCTTTTATTTAGAACAATTTGCCATATTTTTCACATCTATGCAAACCTATTCTTGTCAACCTGTTTTTGTTTTTCCATTATCCCCGATTAGGAATCTCCTATAACTGAATTTGACTCTCACCTGTTTTAAATCTAGCTCTCCAGTATTTAAGCCAGCTATGGAGTCCTTTAGGCGGAGAGATCTTGTGTGGGATTGAGGGTCCCTCGGGATCGTACCCTTTTCTTTTCTCCCTCTAAGCCCTCATTTTCCTGGAAAAATCTCTGAGCAGAAGAAGCTCTGAGCAGCGATGAGAAGAGCTGAGAGGCCAAATTGTTCATCTTACATCATGTTCCTCTCATTCTCTGTCCCACTTGTGCCTGTGTCTCCTCCTCCTCTTCTTCTTTCAGCACTTCTGTACTTTCCCCTTCTCTCTACGTCCAAGTTGTGTGTTTTTTGCTCTATTGAACAATAACCCAAGTGTGTGTGTGTGTTGCTATTTTTGGCCCTTGCACAGCCACACAACAGACCCTTCTCTCTTTCACTCTCCCACTTTTGGCTTGATGGCTCTGCTCTGGAGCCTAAAGAAGACCTCTAGGTTGACCTCTAGGAACATTTGAGCAGTAGTTTGTTTTGCCTATTATTAAACTGAAGTGACCTACTGTCAATATTAGGATTATTGGCTAGAGCAACTCCTTTTATGGATGTTATTCTGCATCTCTCCCATCCCAACACCATTAGTCTACCCACAAATTAAAGGTTGAAATTATAAAAATAACCCAAAGTTAACCGTATTGAAGAAGATCCAGCAAAAGTTATCTACATCGCAACATTTCATACAGTCAGACAGGAGGTCTGAAGGCCAAAGAAGTGATTTATGGATGGAGAAAAAGGCCATGAAGGCAGTAAGTGGAATAGAAGAGGACAGAATTAGATGTAGGGTAGGACTCGCCGTGGCAACCCCTGAAAATTAAAACTCAGAAATACTTTCGCCTAATAAAACCTATCTAGTCTGTCCAATCCATCCACTTATTCTTTGAGCCATTTGTGCTTTATAACATCGATCAGCAACATTGATGATGAATTCATGTTTTTGACCAGTAAACATGAAAAAATCGGGTATCTGACATCTAAGCATTCTCCAATGACATTCACAGTGAGCGTAGGAGAGGGACTGCAGAGGCTCACCATGATGTGACCTGCCCTGCTTCACATGAGCTCTCATTATAGCAGAAGGAGTTGCACACTGGGCAGGTACATCACTACCCACTGATTATCTTCAGATACATGGAAACAATTATTTTATGAATCGATTCATTTGTAGACTATTTTTAGTGATTAACTAATTAATCGGACTGTAAAAATTGTTTACGAGGAGGTTTTTTTTGACAGAATCTGACTGATGTGAAGCTAAAACTATGCTTCTTGACGAGTTATGGAAGAAGCATATTGACAGACAAATAAGGTTTTTCATCTTGTATGCAAAATGTTTATATATTTGTACAATTTTAGCTTAACTCCTCCAAGCGGATTGTTTCTTCAGCAATTGGCATGTTTCAGAGGCTGTAAACTCCAGGTAACAAATTTATAATCACTTAATTAGTTGACAGTTATTCTAATATTCAATAATTCTGACTAATTCTTTCAGGCTTATTACACTTTAATCTGTACACTCTAACTTTTCAGTCCAAATAGCTGATTCTAATTTTTCTGGATGTTTCCCTAACCCCCTGTCTGTCTTGGCAGTCGGCCGCTCTCACTGAGCCTGCTTCTGCAGTGGGTTTCTTCCTGTTAAGGTGGAATAGTTTTCTTCACTCTCTCTTCCTATAAATTATTAATATGAAGGCTTTTCTTCAAAGCTAAAGACTGAACTGATAACTAATAATTTAAGGGAGAATCTGCAATCTAAATTTGTTTAGCAAACAGCATTTAGCAGATTTGTTTTATAACTGAAATCAATGCTATAGGATTTATTAAACTGTCTGAATATTTTACAAGGTAGTTTTTTTGATTGTATTTTCACCCTTCTAAATGACATAACTGAAATAAGCTGACTTAAATTACAAAAACTGTAAGGTTAATTGCTAACATGTTGAACATAGTGGTAAGTCTTTGAATCTGGAAAAATACCTCTTCTTTAAGCAATAAAACTAAAGAGTAACTTTACATTTTTCCATTATTGCCATCTTCTCAATCACTTTTATGTCTCACTGTCTTTCCCTCTATTTGACTCATTCTCAGTTGTCTAATATTGGCCTAATGAATATTTAATGCACTTGTGGGAAGAACCCAGACACTTTGGGATTTAGGCATATAGGCTCTGATTACCCCCCTCCTCCTGACGAGCACAGCCGCATCTCTCCTCCACCCTTCCTCTCATATCAGTCTTACTATCTGTCTCAAAACGTATTACTTTTATCTATTCATCAATTTGCTGTTCTTTTGATTCTTTGCTTTCACTTTCAAAAGAGCTAAAAGATGCTCCATATTCTTCAGGGTAGATGTCTTCCTTGCAAATTCTCATTTTAACTTTTAGTGTTTTTGAGGGCTGTGACATCAGACGGTGACCTCACCTCCTTCATCCGTGCACTCTCACAGCCTTCATTTCCCACATCCATGCTAAAGCTGAGTGTGGTTAAAGTCGTACAGAGCCAGCCAGCCAGCTGCAGCTAATGGCTCATCAGAGGCCCTGGCCTTGTATAAAAAAAAAATAACCCTGAGTCTGCAACTCTCCTGTTACTTTGGCACAGCCCTGTCAGTTGATTTGTTGCTGAGTCGGACGCACGGCTCTGGGAATCTCTCCTCTCCTCGTCCATTTCTCACTCTAATACTTTGTCCGACTGTCTCTGCCTCATTCCCATCAGGCTTTGCCCTCTGTGACACTTTGCTGCTAAGGCGCTAATGCAGTCTGTTTCAGACATCAGTTCTTAATTTTTTATCGAGATGTCTGCTAAGTGTTGGATAGTTCTGTACACAAATATTCCATTTCAATTTATGTTGCTTAATCCAGCATTTTAAACCCCAGAAATATATTTCTAAGAAGCTCCTCATGAAGCTGAATGTTTGTTCTTATTGTACAGCTTTTTGTATTTAATGATTCCCATGAAAACCCTAAAATATTTTAGTTTCTTCCACATAAAAATCCTGAAGCTTAAACTTTGTATTATAATTATTGTGTTTTCTCCAGTATTGACATCAGCTGTCTTTGGTTGTCATCTTTAATGTTCCAGTACTTTTTTTCTTAGTATTTGAGATAGACGACAAATTAAGGATGATTTTGACTTTTATGTTTAATATCAATTATACAAATCCTGTCTCAACAAGGAGCAAAGCAGGTTTAACTGTAGTTAGACAACATTGTCCTCGGCTATCCTGCTGTAGGAGTTCAGAGTTAACTGTTTTTTTTTTTTTTCCAGGGGTCATCTAAATTAATAATTCTTCTTGTTTTCTGTAGCTATTTGAGGGTTTTATTTGTACTTTCTGTACTTTGACTTGTTTTCTGGGCTCTTCTGGATAATTGTTTTTGTTGTTAGCTGTTTCCTTAGTCACTTTGCCTTTGGGTCTCTTAATGTTCTTGTTCTTTCTTTCTTCTGCTCCTTCCATCATAATTTCTTACCATGATTCATCCCCTCTCTTTTTCTTTGGTCTTTAACTTTCTGCCACTGCCATTGTCTTCCCTTTTCTTTTGCATTTTATTTCATCCTACTGTTGCTCTCTGTTTTTTTTTCTTTCTTTCACTCTTTTTCTTCTTTCTGTCTCTTTTCCTACCCCTTTCTTTCTTCCCCTCTCAATTTATCTGCCTCTATGCCTCCTGCTGCTTTTACAGTCCTCAGAGCCACACATAGCTGGAATAGCAACGGTATTCAGTTGGCTACTGAGATCAGAGAGGAGAGTCATCTGCACTCTCAGAGGAGGAAAAGAGAGCGGGAATGAGGGATGGATGGAGTAAAGAAGAGGAGGGGGGGTCTTAGTTATCTGACCTGGAATGACAACAGACTACCAGATGAGCTATGATCTCATCCCTCCCTTAATCCCCTCCTTTCCTCCTCCCTCCTCCTTTCCTTCCCTCCATCCACCCCCTCACTCTCTCTCACTTTTCTCCCACTCTAACTATTGTCATACTTTCTCTCTTTCTTCCCACTCTTGTTTCCCAGACCTCCCTCCCCCATCTCTGATTCTTTCTCTCCTCTCTCTGTTCTTTTGCTTGTCCTAGAGCTCACCCCATCTCCTCTTGCCTTCTTCTCTTTCACTCCAACCCCTCCCTCCTTCCTCCATCTCTTTGCTCGCTTTGCATTACTTTCTACCACCTGCCCCTCAC
The DNA here is from genome assembly GCF_016077235.1 of Cyprinodon tularosa. Lineage (NCBI taxonomy): Eukaryota > Metazoa > Chordata > Actinopteri > Cyprinodontiformes > Cyprinodontidae > Cyprinodon > Cyprinodon tularosa. The sequence continues at coordinate 723,786 of NW_024038733.1, read as the reverse complement.
TTGTCCCACTTCACACACACACACACTTCTCGACGCACTTGCTTTCTCTCTGTGGTGTCCCAGGGCAGAGATTAGGCACACCCCTATCGTCAGCCCTCCACGCCGCTTTCTACATTATTGATGCAGAGTCTATGTATGTGTGTGTGTGTTGGGTTCGTGCATTCAGGCTGTAATGGCTATCTGGTGTCTCCCCCAGGGAGGGAGGGATGAGGGTGAGCGAGGAAAGGAGCCAAACAGAGGGAGAGTGGAGGTCAGAGAGGTTAAGTGTGGTGGTGGGGGTTATGTCATGCTCTGTGGTCTGTTCTCCACTGCTGCTGTCCTTCTCTTTTTTTTCTGCCGTTCAGCTTAAAAAACACAGATTCCCAAAATTCCCCCCTGAAGTTAACGTCTGAGGCTCATGAAACGGATCTCTGTGAGTGTGATAGTCGATCTAGTTTTAGTCAGATCAGCCCAGGCCGGACTTGAGCTGGATGGAAGGACAAAGACACCTGTTCTTTCTCTCCACATTCCTCCAAACATAATCCTCTCCATTTTTGTCACACACACACGCATATAGCTCGCACAGCAGGCGTGTAATGTCTCGCTCGATTTATGTTTCACTCTGAAAATTTGGTTTAAAGAAGTTTCATTTTCGGTGAGGAAAAACGATGAGGAAAAAACAGAAAAAGCCCAACTTTGCGTTCTGTAGTTTTTTATTTACAGCTATTAAGTCTGAAAACTTTACTTAAAAACATCACTTCAGAAAAAATGTGGACAGTCTGTATCCATGTGGAGTGAGACAGACGCTTCAGTTTAGTGACTGAGTCACGGCAGACTTCCTATGAAAAATAAAAAATGTCACAGTGAAGATAAAATATGCAAAATCCTTTATTCCAGAGGTCAGGATGGGTCAAGAACACAACACTATGTTATAGGATAATATTGCTGAATATTTCAATAATTACATCAATTCTAATAATCCCATGTTTCTTGGTTTTCTTTTTTTCTAACATCTTTGATAAGAAAGTCTCCACTACTCTTTGTGAGCTTTAGCAGTTAAATCAATGAAAGACACATTAGCTGTGAGAACAGTCGTATTATGTTTTTATTAGGGCTGCAACTAACGATCTATTGCTAATCTATTAATCTGTCCATTATTTTCTTTGAAATAATAGCAAATTTTATTCAAGAATATGTTTTACAGAATTTAAAAGGGGAAACTAAAACTTTTCTACTTAGGGAGTTCTTGGTGGCACAATTTTTTGAGCCAATATTGCTTTTTCTTCCTCAATTTACATGATAGAAAATTGCAGAGTGACATAAAATATTACAGACATTCTAAACAAAACAAAAAAAAAAACATAAATAAACAATTGAACCAAAAAATTAACAATGGAAATCAGGTGGAGGTAGCAGAAATGTGGGAGCTTCCCCTGATCTCAACACGTGGATGCTAGTTGCATCAGTGAATCTGCAAATGCATGCCTGCCCTGGCTGATGCCAGTGGAAGAAAAAAAATGCAAACATCAGCCTAAAATATCAGTCAGCTGATCTATTGATCTGTCTCTACCTGAAATGTTTGTTCTATAAACTGCACCAATGGGAAAATTATACTAAAGGTGTAGGACAAAGTTCTGCAGCTATAGTGAAACAAAATGCTCTTATTCCTTGCTAAAACACATGAGTGACCTTTGAGTCAATATTTAACAGAAGGTTTTTAATGCAAGCCCCCCCAAGTCTGAGTGCTGCCGTATTTCACATCAGCCGCTTCACTACAGAGCTTAATTTTGTGACACCTTAAATTGTCTCCTTTAGGCCATCAGATTTTACTCTGGTTTAGGATTAGGCAATTGATTAGCCTAACCTTTCAGTCTGAAACACCACGGCATGTCCGACTTCTACACTCAGGTTATTATTTCCATCTGTCCTCCATACAGGTTCAATAAGGAAGGTGTTGATTGTTCTTTCTATGATGCTTTTCCACCTGCACAAAAAAAAAAATGCTCAACATGTGGCCTCTTGATTTACAGCTTAGTGATGAGTTGTGCAAAGTACACAGCATCCTGGCGTGTGTTTGCACAGTTGTCATATAAACACTTACCTGAGCTGTGTGCTCGTAGCTCTGACTTTGATTTACATTGTGGCTGATGACGGGAACGCATCAGAGCCCTGATCTATTTTTAGGGACACACGTGAAATGGTTTTAAGGGAAGTGGAACCGGGTTGCTTTGCCATGCAATATACAATGAATATATGAACTGTTTGGTTGAATAAAGGATACTGAATAATATTATAGTGAAAGTTAACAAATTATTCATTGAATTTTAATCATTACTCTTTTTTTCTTGAAAATGACTCTAATCAAGGTTGTTTGGCATGAAAAGATCATTAGTCCTCATGTCAATTCTATAGAGAATGCAGATCCTTCAGACAGCTTTTAGATTTCTGCAAACATTTCCAAATAAAAGTTATTATCAGAGGTTAAAGCCCAAAAGTATCAAGCATAGCAGCTTTGCTATTATACTTGTAACCTTCCTGTTATCAGCTGGAAGTCTTGCTCTCTAGCCTCCTGGATAAACCAAATGCATGTATTGGAAAATTTATTGTATTCAAAAAGCTATTCAAAAATAGTGTAAATTGCTGACACTGAGATGGTGTAAGCATTGTTTAAAAAGGAAAGAAAGCTCAAAGTAGTTGCCAAGAGATTTCTTGTGGCATTTTTATTAAACTGCTTGATAAACACTAATAAACAGTTAAAGCTCAGTGATCCATCTGTCTGCTGCATTTCATGCAGCCATTACTTTAAGTGCCTATTTTATTTTGTAGACACGAGTGGGATAATTCGGCGAATGGTTTGGCTGTATTTTAAATAAAATATTATTTCTTGCCAATACAGATTTGTGAACAACAAGCACAAACTTAAGTAGATCAAAGGGAAGGTAGCTGTTGGGAGTTTTTGTTAATAGCTGCAAAAACACAGAGGACGTTTCTCCACACAGATACCTTTAGTGAAGTTGAAACAAACCGTTGCAGATGTATGAAGTTCATATCCACCAAAAGGCCAACTGACTGCTCAGTGTCTGCATAACAGCTGAACACCTCAGAAGCTGTTTTTCATCTCGTATTCATCTGGTGTTTGTTTGAGAAGCTGTGCTTATTTTTTTTTACAGCTCCCTGTTTTACATGCAGACAGTTACACACCCGACACAGTCATCCCATGTTGGCCACCAAGCCGCTTCAGTGGAGCAGCTGTCTTGTTTAACAGCAACACGTCAGGGTTAGTGGTGAAGATGTGGTCAGCACTCTTCATTAATTCATTCCAGCCAGATGGAGGCATGACCAGTCACTTCAGACCGAGTCATGCTCACGCACTCATCCACTATCGTTAGTTTTGTAAAACATTATTGTTGTCTTTCCTGCTTTCTCAAAGTTCTTTCAGGAAATGTGTTTTTGATGCCCTGCCATGCTTGGTCGTGCCTCCTGATTTAATGTAAACGCTTGTAAGACAGGAGGAGGAGGGTGAGAAAAGGGGAAAAAAAGGGAAACAAAGTGACTTTGTCATTTGCATGTTAACTGCCACCTACATATGCAGCCCTGGAAAGTCTCAGAAACTAGACACCGATAACAGTTTGACTTCTTTCTTAGCTTTTCTTGTACAGATGGACGTTTCATATGTTACTAGTCGGGACAAAGATCCATAATTAAAGTCAAGACACAACTTCTATGTTGGCCATTTTATTCCCTGCATATAAAACTCTCCATAATTTGAAGATGGAAACTGTGTAGGCATCTCATACATAGTTTGAGTAACTTCAGAAATCTTTATTTTCTATCACAAAGTGACTTCTGAGTAGGTGTTTGTGATTCATTGACCATGCTTTGCAGATAGATCACTGTGGAGTATAACCATGATGAGAAATGGCTGCTAGCTGAGTAGGAAGGGATGAAGCACTGAACCCTCTTTAATATACATGAGTTTTCTATCAGCCTTATTTGGTGTTATGCAATGAGACCTAAATGGTGAGGAAAGAGGAGATTACCAGGGCTGTCCATCTCTGCTGCAGGCTGTCATTCAGAGAGTCCGCTCAACCTCCTGAAACCCCATAATCTGGTGACTTAGTCCCGTTTAACCAATCCAATCCCTTTTCCTTGTTGCTCATGTTTGTGTGCCTTCAACTTTTATCAAAAGGATGCTATAGCTTTGTATAGCTTCATTATTAATCTTTTTCAGATGTGTGAAAATAAATATACAATGTCCTTAAACATGTCTATTTAGATTTGTGGCGATATTTAAAGTTATAGTTACATTAACTTCTGTTATTCTTCTTCTAAATATGAACATGAGAAGAAGTTTTACTAACAAAGTAAAATTTACCTTGTGCAATCTTGGTTTTATATGATATTTAAAAGATCTCAATTTTCCCTTTTGGGGAAAGAAAAAAATTATTTTAATATAGTGGTTAAAAATCTAACCTTTACTTTACTACTCAAATATTTTCCAAGTTTGTCTCTCCTCAGCTCACCCCACAGTCCTCCAATAGGAATTGCATATGGAAGTTAGAGGGGCATGGGAAATGGTTGGTGTCCTTTCAGATGCAACATTTCCAGGTTGATATAGAGATACTTATTTAATGTGCTGGTGTGTGATGATGGTTCTAGTCCACAGCTTTACATACTTAATATCAATGCTTTAGGGTATCAAATCTTTACAAACATCAGACGCTTTATGGTAGTGAAACACACAGGGCTGGGCAAATAACTGCATTTGCAATATAATCCCAATTAAACAAAATATTATTTAGAAACTACAAAGCAACAAGTCGTGTTACATTTAACTGAAGTATGACACTGACTTTCTCACTCCATCCCTTTAGGTGACATTAATACGCTTCAATTTGGTTTGCCGCCACAAAGAAGGGAAAAGATAGTTGCAGGTAGCATGCAAATCCTTGCATTAGTAGAAGTTCTTAGATAATTTGATTGACAAAAATTACCACCAATGATTTTAATATTATACTTTCTACATTTCCTGTATATTTATATTTGCTTCTGAATAAACATACTGATGATAAAAGTACAGTGTAAGTTTCTGCTTCTGCAGTATTTAATTATATTTTAGGGCTTACACACATTCAATAAACATGTTCACCTTGTTTATGTGGGGCCTTTTGCTGTTAAGGTATCGCTAGGTATTTCAGAGACAACATACAGGCTGATAAAGTTGTATTTCTTATCTGAGCCAACCTTGTTATTCTCTCTGAGCCTTCAGTTTGACTGTAGCTAAAAAAAAAGATCTAGTCCACGCAGAATTTGGCAATCTACTACACTCCAATAGTTTGTTTTGCTTAGTCGTGTCAGATTTATTGACCACCCAGGCAACAGAATGTTAGTGGGAGACTTGCACAAACATTTTTAAACACACGCAATGGCACATAAACTGTTTCAGGCTCGTACATTTGGGTGCACACATGCTCATGAAAACAGTCATATACCCGCGCCTACGGTCTCATTCTGCGCCTCCAGCTCTGCATTTCCTTCGAGCAGAGGGTGGAGAGAGAGATGAAGGGATAGACAGGAGGGATGACTGGCCATGTTGTTTCCCTCCAGTCAGGGGAAAGAGTGATTGCAGGAGAGAGGAAAGAGGCGGAGGAGAGGTGGAAAGGTTTTTTTGAGCACCTAACCCTTCCATAAAGCCCACTTATACAATGACTTTCAATTTTAGTTTTAGAGTACATTTGTGTTTCCTGCAGAGAGCTGCTGCAGAAAGGCGCTGACCTAATGACAGTATGGGGAAGTGGTTTAGAAAAAGTCAATGAGAGTCGTGATTAAGACAAAACACAGAGCTGCACACCCTGATGCAGTCTGTCACCGTCTCTTTTCAGATCCGTTAATTTCCCAGCTAATCTTTTTCCAGAGTTGTGTTTCTATGGCTTTTAATCTGGATATTAGAGCAGAAGTGCATCCAATCAGACGGTGCCACTAACCGGAAGCTTTGCCCCACGAACTTCACCCACAGTGATCAGTGAAGGTTTTGACCTCAAGGTTCCCTTTTAAAGCTGCTGTGCAGATCACTGATAAAGCAACAAAACAATGAGATGCTGCTGCGCTAATATTCCTCTGTTATATTCCTCTGTAATCTGTTATTGCAAAAGTACCATTTATCGTACAGTTCACATTGTTTTATTTTTCTTTATGTCTCAGTTAATTCAGGCCAAACATTTAAAGCTGTTTTTTTTTTTTTTTTGGTTGTCCTTTTATAGGATAAAATACAGCTTTTTTCAGAGCTGCCTGTCAGAAAATAATTGAATAGTGCATTTATAAGAACTCTTTCAATTTACTCATATATTCTTCACTCTTCTATTTCTGTATTTCTTTATGCTTTAGCATCTCAGTAAAAAGTCCTATCAGTTTGGCAGATATGACACCGACGTGTAGTGTGAATTTATGGTACTTGAAACGCATTAACTCAACATATATTGCATAAAACTGGTCCTTCATCATGGTTATATTGCAGCCCCATAATAAAGCTCTATATGGTGCCGCACTAGTTTTGAGTTTCAAAATGATTAAGAAAGATAAAAGGTAATAGGAGGAACTATAGAGAATTTTAAAATGTGTCTGACATCTGAGTTAAAAGAAAAATAAAGCACTTAATGCAATGGTAGCTTAAATACAATTTGATCCATTGTAGTCGGAGTGCTAATGCTTACATAAGTAGATTGTGCCCTTGAGATGTTGAAATTTTCTTTTTGATGTTTTGCTTGTTTTTTCAAAGATAAATAAGACCATAATCAGAAAGTTGCTTTGAAAATGTTGGGAATTCTCAAGACAACTGCGAGAACATCTCTTGAAGAGAACCGAAACTAACAAATAAATAAAAAAAACGGTCATTGCATACTATTACTGGCATGCTCTAGAGGAAGTTTTGTGGACAATGTCCCCATAATCTTCTTGCAGGTTGAATCTCTGAGACCATCAGGCAACGATTTAATCACATGAACTCACTCTTTGCTGCATCTGCTGCAGGGTTCGCCTTTCCAGAATGGGCCTACAAGCCAGAGTCAAGCCCAGGGTCCAGGCAGATCCAGCTGTGGCACTTCATCCTGGAGCTGCTCCGGAAAGAGGAGTACCATGATGTCATCGCCTGGCAAGGGGACTACGGGGAGTTTGTCATCAAGGATCCGGACGAGGTGGCCCGGCTGTGGGGGGCAAGGAAGTGTAAACCACAGATGAACTACGACAAGCTCAGCAGGGCACTGAGGTAGGCTGATGGTTAAACTGGGTTTTAGCTGTTTATGGGAGGGAAGCTTTACTTTCACTACTTCTTTTGTACATTTTAATGTTTTGTACATTTAATGTATATCGTTTTGTTATTTGCTCATTCCATTTGTTTTTCTCTCATTTGAATTAATCTGATTGGTGGCTTGCTGAAAATAAGAAAAAATAAAAAAATACATCCAAATTAAGACACCCTACCATTTAGAGACCTTCTAAGTCTCTTTTTCTAGATTCTTAAAAAAATGGAATAGAATGAAAGCTTAGATGCATAAATCCAGAATCTAGATAATCTTGTAATTCACTAATATCTTTAACTAACCTTTTTTTAAGGATTGTGCAGTACAGTTATTCTGATCTGAGTAGGAAAAATATCAGATTGAATCTGCAGCTCAAACATGAAAGGAAACCAGAAGCTGGTTTCAGCCAATAACAGATGGAAAAAGAAGTGATTGTCAAACCACCATAAACTGGTTCGAGTTTGAATAAATGGAGAAGCTGTTTTTCTTCTTCAAAGAGGTAGAAATTTTTGTTAAGATGCAGAGAATTTTTAGGAAACAGCTGTTGGTGAGCTAAACATTATAATATTCTGCTTTGTATACTACTAATTACAGAATGATGAAAGTAAACCATCAGCATCGACTGTAATAAAAAGTTTTCTACCATTTTCTTTTCTTAAACCACAGCTGTAATGAAATTGACTTGAAGTGAACAGTGAGCCTGTACATTTGAATCTCTCCATCCTGGGACAATAAAGGCTGTTATTCTAATGACACATGGCGGTTCTTTAGCCTACAGCCGTAAAGGCTCCCCCTTTGATCTTAAATTGTTCCCAAATCCCTGTCCTCATGTTGACACTTTGCTTGCAAAGCAATGAGCTAATTGGCACGACTGGATAAATTTAGCTGCTTCTATTCTCCAAGAACTATTACAGCATTAACCCAATTGGCCAGTAAGGCTTTTACACCTTTTGGTTGAGGTTTTATCCGCCAAGTCCATTAGTCTATTATAGGGATGTCTTCAGTCTGAAGCCCACACAGTTGCCTTCTAGATTCTTTTTCAGGGTGAAATGAGGAAAGCCTCATGCATGATAAATAGGACTCTAACCATCAAGTGTTCTGGTATTTTACAACAAAGGGGAGAAATTATAACATTGTCAATGATTGTTGAAGAAGAAACTAATAATTCACTAATGCTTCACTAATGATTTGAATGTTTTCTACAGTCTGTAAAATATGTGTTTTTGTTTAGCCTCGGAGTAAATATGAGTTAATATGCTATAAATCATAGCCATTACGTAAATGTGCAAATTGTAGATTTTGCAAATGAAGACGTTTTCTGTGTCGGTTTCTGCTTGCTCCTCAAACAGAATCTAATCTGCGCTGCATAACCCCGAGGAACTCCCCTAATCCATCCTAGCTGAAAACAGCAGGCCTCATTCACAGATTCTTTAGTTTCCCGCTCATCGTGTCTTTATTAAGACGGCCCAGATTAGATTAAGCACTTTAAAGAAAGCCACATGAGGGAAGGAAATGCATCACTTTGCATCGTCAGCGCAGCGTGAGGACGCTCATTTACTGGTGAGATTAGGACGATGTCCGTTACAGACGAGGTCCCATGAGGACGGCCTGCATTAGAGGGGACTGCTTATTTTTCTCCACATTTAACAGCACAATTACTGAGACTTACAATCTGGATTTAATCCCTGACTTGGATAGAATAGAATATGGACGAGGTTCTTGTCTGGCTTTGTATTTATAGGATGTCCATCCTTTTGAAGCTTGAGTAGATTTGGAGCTTAGGCCTCAGTAAGTGCCTATATATAGTGGGTCTTAGTGCCCTCTGATGGACCAGCCTTGGAGGCTTATTACCGCCTCGTTCTTGGTACAGTCGTGTCCAAACTTCCTGCCTGCAGGCCCCATTAGAGGAAAGAAAACATATATATTAGCTGGCGTTGTTTCAGGGTTATGAGCAGAAGGATCAGTGAACAAGCACACTCAACTGTCACCTCATTTTAAACCACAGCTGCTTTCACTGTAAGAAACTTCATCACTGAATCCCCTTAAGACAAAAGTAGTAAAGCAGTAAGACGACTAAAGATTGAAGTTATAAGAGGAGCCCTCAATCACACATGTGCATGGTAACCGTCCCCATATGGAGCAAACTGCTGGATAGCAGACTTCCTTGTGCCCTTCATATGGAGAAAACCTGCGGTCTGCTAATAATGGAGCCCACAGTCAGCATGTGGCGGCGAGCCCACTCATACAAATCCACACTTGAAAAGACCTGCTTGTTTTGAAGTGTTCCTTTTATCACTTAGCCTTTGTAATTATTATTTTTACCCCGGTGTTCCTATTCTTTTCTGCCTGTAAGGCACATGTTGGAAATTCCCTTAATCAGGACGCCTTCATTGTGTGTGGACATGTGCGTATGTGCCGGCTTTCCGCTGAGGGGACGCAGCCTCGGACAATGCGTCATCCTGGCCTCCCGCTCCCACGGCTGCTGTGAAATTCCCACTCCTGTTGAGAGGATTACTCTGAAACGGTGCGAGTGTTCATGTGTTTGTGTACAGCAACGTGCCAGTGGAAGTGGTAGATGTTGCAAAATAAATGTCCTTTTTAAGGTAGTATATGTGAATTAAAGTGGATGTTTTGCCTTACAGAGATATTATTTTGTTTCCCCTGAACCATTATTTACCTGACAGCCAGAAATCTTAATGGATTTTATTTAGATTTTTTTATTGATTTACACCAAGAAGTTGGAAATTATAAAGGGAAACTGAGTTCTCTAAGATTTTAAAAATAAAACATTTAGAGGTGGCAGTATTCTTCCTGCCTGAACAATTTTTAGGTTTAACTGCAATTATAGCTGCAAGTCTTTGGTGGTTTTTCTCTACCAGCTTTAGCCTTACTCCTTGCAAAGTAGCTCAAGCTCAGTTAGACTGGATGAAGGACCTCTCAAAGCATCAATTCTAGTGCATATGCCACACACAGGACTTTTGCCTAGAATTGGATTGGGTTTTTCTAATATTAAGATATCCTTTGACTCTTAACAAACAACCCCGACTGCATGTTTAAAATCCTGGAAGGTGAACCCCAGGCCTTGTCTCAAGTCTTTTGGAGTCTCCTCCACTTTATCCATATTGTCACCTCTTTCCAGCTTCTTTATCTGTGCTAAAGAAACTTACCCCACAGCATGATTCTGCCACTACCTTCCCAGCATAAGGAACGGTTTGCTGTTCAAACCAGTTCTTTTCTGAACAGAGCACCCTCCTCCTTGCTGCCTCTTCCTGTGGTTTGTGGAGAAACTCAGCGAACTTGAACTATCTTCTCTGAAATATGGACATGCCGACTGCACAAAAAGTCGTTGTCATGCCAACAGATGCCCCTACCTGGGCAGTGAATCTGCAGCTCCTCCAGGGTTATTGTTGGCTATTTCTGTCACTTATATTCTCCTTGCCTGGATTATGTGTATGGTCATGTTTTAACTGGCTAGCGTTAGCTCTTTTCCCCTGCCCTTTTAATGTGTTTCTTGCCCTTTATGTCGATGTTTGCTAACAGACCTCTGAGGCCTTCCCTGTGTTTCTGTATTTACACTAAATTATACAAAGATTGACTCTTTTGCAAATTATTGGACTTCCAAAACTCATTTGCTTCACTTAGTTTTTTCAGGAGTATCAATGTAAATGGGGCTAAACACAAATGCATGTAGCACATTAGATTTGTAATTGTAAACCTATTTTTAAACATCATTTGATCTCCGACTTTCCACTGTGCAGTTATATGCTTCTTTGTGTTGGTCTAAGCTATGTTTACATGCGCAAAATTTTACCGATCTGATCTAAACCTTAGTTTATTGGAAACGGTAAATCTCTCTTTACATGGACACTGAATCAAATGATCCGATCATGAGAGGTGTGTACATGTACCAAGCAATCCGCTCAGATTAAATCATTAAAGCAAGCACAGAACTGCCCAGTTTTCCAAAAAAACTGAGGAAAAATGTCAGACGGATGTAAACGTGCGCAGTGGAGATAATTTTACTCTGAATGGCTGTTCATGGACATGTACATGGAATGTGGTCACTGGGATAGTACAGGGAATGGTTACATGGACGGTAATTGGAATGACCGCCTCTCTCTTTTGGACTGAAATGTCTAAATTGAATGAGAATCTTCAGTCTAAATGTTTACATGAAACATTTTGATCTGATCAGGCCTCCAATCCCATTGTTTCCATGTAATCATAGCTAATGTTTCAGGTACATATAAAACACCTCTAGTTCCTCGCCCCCTTAGCTTTCTAAAGGTTTACAGCCAGTGGGGCTAATGAACGAAGAAATGGGCACAATCTGTAACCTTCAGCTCCAGTTTATTGGTGGTTACTTGAAAGAAGAAACGACTAAACCTGCTTGTTTCACTTTCTAGTCTCATGAAAGCGAATGGCTGCGATGGGCCAAGCAGGGTGGGGGTAAATGAAGCCTGTTACCAATCATGCATTTTAGAGCGCTGGCCTAATGAGTGTAATCATGCTAAGAGGTCCCAGCTCCCTTAGACCCTTCAGACCTCCCGTGTCGGACCAGTCAGCAGCCACCGTTTGCACTCTGGTCAGAGGTCACGGCGACTGCCACGCACAGCTGGTAAAGATTACCAACACAGCTCATGCCCTCATTGGTGTACACAAACGCACCATTGTACACGCTGTTTGCCAAGCACAATTGGTTCTTTTCCAGCATTTATTTAATTGACGGTTTTCATGATGTGTGATACTTTTGCAAACTTTTAACGATGCGCATTTGGTTCTACCAGAGTGACCACATTTACAAAACGTTGCAGGAAATGCTGCTGCATATGCACACTTCACCACACTGGTAGGGCCTGTTTATGGGTCAGAGGTTCTCTGTTTACAGCTGTGCATTTAGTAGAAGCAGCTAGCGCCTGCAGGGAGAGAACCACTGCGTGACTTTCAGTTTTATGTGCATGTGTTGTTTAACCATTGTGTCTATCTGCAGCACGTATGTATTCAGCTTACATGAGTAATGTGTGTTTGTCTTTGTCACTGCCTGAATGGGGTCTCTGTTTTCTACTGTGCTCTACTATGTCTCCCGGCCCACATAGAGTGTGGCCGGTCCAATTAGAGCCTGACCAGATCCTTTTCTTCAGCAGAAACACATGCAGATAGATGTAAAAGTACCACGTTTATTTACATTTTTGCACGCACATGTACAGAGCATTCAATATCTACCCAAATCACACCCCTAACCTAGCACACATGCTCACACAAACCACTTTAATTTCCTTTTTTCCCTCGGTAAACAGCGTTACACAGAGGGCTTTGACGTCTGCAGCTTATTCACACAAACATTCACCTGAGTATGAGCAGCTGGTGTGTGTGTGCATATGTGTTAAGGTAGATCTGGCTGGGATGTGATTGTTGGAGTGTCTGTAACAGCCAATGCTGACGAAAGAGGCAGAAAATAAACATGGGACGCATAGGGAGTATTTTAATCCTAACTTCCTGTCACAGTCAGCCCCTATTTACAGCCCAACAATGGGCAAGGCACAGCCTGTCCACGAGCCCTCGACACGGGGCCGCCACTGTTCGTCTTTGGAGGATGCGTTGGTGTGTATGGGTGGAGTGCTAATGAAAAAGAGCTCACTCTCAAACGTTATTAAATACAGTTGGTATTGTTTTACCCAAAACGTTTGAACTATGAGGATATTTCCATCATTTCAGTGCAGCTCTGCTTCTAACTAAATGCTTTATTTTCCTAAATTATTTCCTATTCAATAAAATAAACCATGATAAACCTTTGTAAAAGAAATACTCATGCTGGACGCCTACCGAAGCAGAAACGTGAAAAGATCCTAACTGAGTCTGGTGATCAAGTTATGCCAATTTAACAGCAACAAGGATGCATATTGTAGCTTATGTGGATGACTAACCTGGATGATGGAGCATTTACACAGGCACCTCATGTGGTTCTGCTTGTAAATATAAACATTAGGTATGCTCCTTAGGCAGTCAACATCTCAACCAAAAATGACCCATTTGCTCAAAGGATGGCGATGTGACAGAAAAATGGAGGCCCAGTTTTCAACGTTCCTCTGGCAGCAGCCATGACCACTTGTTTAGAAGCACAACTAAGAGCACAAAGTGTCGCTTCCAGCACTGGTTGTTGTTCAGCCTGTAAACGGAGAGCTTTATTAACATCACCGTCCACCTCACTGACACCAAGCAGCAAGAGAGGATTTACATGTTTCACATATTTTATATTTGCTTAAACATAGTTTTTTATTCAGTCATCTAATGTGGCCTTGTTTTGTTATCATTTATAGATATATCTATATTTAATAATCCATCCATCCCCTATCAATTGTCCATCAGGCTTCTGGGACGCTGCTCTCCTGCAGCCTATGGGTGAAAGTCAGGTCATATGACCCTGCACAGGTGTGACTGTGGCCGATGGGAAAAATGTGTGTGAAAACCAACTTCTTTGTTTGGTTTTTGAGTCTATGTTCAGTTCAGCTTGCACAATAAATTCCTTTTTTCTAATTATTTGAGCATGTTGTAAAAACTTTAGCCCTTCGTGTTAAGAGCCGCTAATCTCTCTATTTTGATCGTCACGTTTAGGCTGTGGCACGTTTGTCTGATTATCCAGGCATTTGCCTGGAATCACTTACAGTAAACAGTGAGTTATTTAAAAAAAACTATTGGATCTTCCCTTTGACCGAATGTCTGATTGATGTTGTCCAACATGGAGTAGATTAAAGATGTAGAAGATAAATGTGACGGGGGACGCTAATGTAGGATTTTGAGTGTTTTCTAAATGATATGGCACAGGGGTGTGTATGCATGGAGGGCAAGTATGGTGGGCAGCTAAACACAGGCGCTCAAAGAATCCCTTTCTTCTCTTTTGAAGTGAGTTCAAATGCTCTTCAAAGACCGTCTGCCCGTATGACGGCGCAGGAATGGGGGGCGGGGGTCACCTTGTGCTCCAGAACCAGCATCAGTTGTCAAATTCCAACTTTGTGATCTCAGTACTTTTCTCTCATTTTCTTTATCTATTAAACTCTGAGTTTCAAAATCCCAGGTTTGACTTTTTGTTTTCTGGAACCTTGAGTATAAGAAACGGGGACCCTATTGCCCTACAGATGGGAAAGTCAGGAACAAGAGACCAAAAATAACATTTTACTAACTCATAGTGTTGGAGAGATTTTCTATGCCCTGCTTCTACTTTGCTGCTGATAAAAATGAGTAATATTGTCGGACAATACAAACCTTCGGTCAACCTGACTCTCCAAATGACTTTGGTTTGAGCAGGGATCCTATATTTTATTTACATCTTGAGTTTGGTCCATACCAAGATCAGAACCTAAATCATTAGAAACCCGGTTTAATGTAAAATCAAATAATCTTTGCATTTGTATACCTACTAATCCCCATAATTCATTGAAATACTAAAGTACCAAGATAGATGAGCTCATACACAGTAGCTATATACACTGATAAGACAGGAACTGTTTACTGTTAAAAATGGGAGTAAGCTAAGTAAAATCAAAGCTATGAGTAGGAGAAATGGGTCTGACCATATGGTACTCGTTTCTCCAACTCTGGATCATGTTGACTGTAGCACAGCTTGTTGACTCTTCAATAATCATCTAATTTGATCACACTCTTGTTTTGATTTGCCCCTCCGTCCTCTTTCCCTCCCTTTGTCCCAAACACCTCGCCCTCCCTCCCCTCCCAAACTCTTCTGAGTGTCTCCCCTCGAGCAGAAATTACATGCGGCTTTGTGCCTGGCATAAACAATGTTTTCAACAGTGCAGGCCTGTCCTGTCTCTCGCCGTCTCTCCCTCCCTCACCCACCGCCTCGGGGGGATCAGTGGAAAAGAGTTGGGATGAAGACGTGGGGGAAGGCGGGTTGATGAGAGAAAGTGGAGGACAGGGGGTATCAGTGTGGGAGAAATGAAGTAGGGAGGGGAGGGAGGAGAAGACAAGTGAAAAAGAGCAACAGTCTGTTCCCAGAGTGGGAAACGGTGTCAAAAGTCTGGTAATGAGCATAATAAGAGGGACAGAAAAGACACCTCCACGGCAACAAAAAAACGGACGCTTGCACGCACACGCCGCCGTCTAGATAACTACCGCTGAGTGTAAATGATAGTCAGCGGGCTTTAATTAGCTTAACAATAACTACATACCTTCAAGAAGCCCTTATCTTTGCCAGCCCTCATTACCTAACTCATTGCAGGAAACACATGCTGGAGGAAGGAAAATCAAAGTGTGTTTCTGTAACAAGCAGGAGGCATGCATCGTCCTGCTACATGGGTTTGCAAGGAAGTCACCCTGAGACGGTTTGTTCTTTACCTGTCTCTGTGTTTCTCCTCCTGCCCTCAGTCCGTCTCTCTCTGTGTGTGTGGCGGTTGGCTGCCAGGGATCTGGTGGTTACATAAAAGTGGATAAGAAAGAAGAGATGTTACATAAAAAGCTGCAGCTGGACAAAGGTTAATAAAAATGGAGCCTTGTAGTGTAGGGAGAAACCATGGGGGAGAGAAAGCTTAGGGGGAGAGAAAAGAGAGAATGACCGTTACATAAACAGATAAAGATGGGCTGATTTATTAGTGGATTTGCTTTGCTGTTATATAAAATGAAAGTCAAGTAAAATGATGACAGAATGCCCCGGCGGGTCTTTAGCTCCACACTGACACCATTTCAACCCTGTTTTTACAAAAATCAATAGGTATGAGATTCTGATTGTATGTGGATTCAAGATAAAGGTGCCTGGGTTTTATGGCATTAATACATTTGTTTGCTCTGAGATTATACTGGATACAAGCTGTGATCAGAAATGCTCCAATCAGACACTTATGACGAAGCTCCAGTCTCTGGTTTTATATAATTGTTGCTGCTTTAACAGCTCTTTAAGAACCAGAATATAACAGAGCATTAAAGAAGTGATTGCAAATGTTTTTTTCAGCCTTCCTTCCTAAAACGGGTCATTTATAGTTAATGAAAGATTCCACTGTGTCGGGGACGGTAGATTCTTTAACACAGAGTTTCACTCCTTAGAGAGAGACAAAATCCTTTGGCTGTTGATGATCAAACCATCTTTAGACCCAGTGCATCAACAATCAACGTTGCTGGCATTAATAACAGCCATGTTTGTTGAGGTTTCCATTATTTATGCACCCAAGGTCCTTGATGGTCATAGACTCCAAAGGGTAAAACTGATCAACTTTTCTGTCCTTCAATGAAACCTTCCTGTTATCCGTTTTAAGTCTTGCTCTCTTAGGGGTTGAATGAAATACTCAAAGGTCATAGAAAGTACAGCTTCCTTTTTATTATTTTCTAAACTATCTGTTCTTTTGCCTCACAAACGCTATCAATGCCCAACTTTGAGTCTTCTTCACTTAGCAAAATCATAAAGGTGTTGAAGGATGCCGATATTGTCTCCTTGAACCCCAGTCGGCCTCAGCAGATGGCCGCTCGCACTGAGCCTGGTTCTGTTGGAGGTTTCTTCCTGTTAAAAGGGAGTTTTTCTTCTCCACTGTCGCTACAAGCATGCTTAGTGAGAAAACTTTTAATTAATTTGACTGTATGATCTGGTTGAACTTTAAAGTGCCTTGAGATGACGTGTTGTGAATTGGCGCTATATAAATAAACTGAATTGAAATTGATATCAGCATAACCTGTTATTGCTTATATAAGGTGGACCGATCCTTTAGAAATCGATGGGGCAGTTGAATTAGCTGAAATTTTCTCTAAGTGAGAAAATAATTTCATATCCTGGACCCTAAGCAAAGGTTGTAGGTTGTACAACCTATATCAGTGTAAAATATTCAGGTTCAATTTTCAATAGTTAAGGTTACATTTTGAGTTCTTGCTTTTTTTTTCCTCCTGATCCTTGTTTCAGACGTTCACATCAACAAATATGTGTCACAATATTCATTTAAATGTTTTGCTATATTGCACAGCCGTATTTCCACACCATGACAGCTGAATTGTCTTTCAGCAGCAACAGATGGGGGTGGGGTGGTTCCTCTGAGCTAGAGAAACTAGCGGTCACTTCTTTGAGGTCTCTTAACGTCTCTAAAGTAAAGCACTGAAACTTTAAAAAGTGGGTAAAAACAAAGCAGTTCTAAACAAACTTTTTTTTTTTTTTTTACTTCTTTAAAGCTTGATAAATTTAACCAAAACCTGCTTTTAGTTGAACACCCCAGGCACCAATAAAATCCTCTTTCAAATCTGACATGGCCTAATAACCATTGGCCTCCATGTTGGTGCTGCTCACACCAGCCTCTGATCTCTTTAATTATTTTCTTTTTCTGACTCGTTTTGCAGCTCCAGAGCTCCGTCCATCCTCTGCTTCTCATCTGTCTGTTTTCTCTCATCCCGTTTACCCTCCCCTCCTTTTCTGGGTCTGCTTTGTGCAAATGTCATACAACACTCTGTAATATCTGTGGTGTTGGCGAGGAGGGGTCCATGAAAGACTCGTGGGTTATTAAAGCGTGGGCTTGTGTGTGCAGGAACATCTGTCGCAGCCTCCATGATTTCGATCGTGTAATTAATGCAGCAGGCGTTGAAAATAAAAGGTCGTCATGTGTTTTGGTTTATCCTGTTTTCCAGATACTACTATAACAAGAGGATCCTTCATAAGACCAAAGGCAAGAGGTTCACCTACAAGTTCAACTTCAACAAACTGGTTTTGGTCAACTACCCGTTTATTGATATGGGTTCCACTGGTACGTCTTTGTTTTCATGCTTGAATATCTCATAACCTCTAAAAATGTTGCCTCAGTTTAGTAGGATTATTTGTTAAGCTTCTTTATTAATTTCTCATCTTTTCCGTTGGTGTTCACAGGAAGCAGCGTACCCCAGAGCGCGCCCCCTGTCCCCACCGGCGCAGGGACCCATTTCCGCTTCCCTCCTTCCACGCCCTCTGAGGTCCTCTCCCCCAACGAGGACCTACGCAGCCCCGGAGGCATGTTCAGCACTGTCGCCCGGCGAATGGCCCGCGGCTCTGTGAGCGACTGCAGTGATGGCACCTCAGTCAATTCAGAGATCGAGGAGGGGAATGGGGGAACAGGAGACGAGAGGGGGGAAAGGGGTGTTAGCGGAGGGGGAGGGGGCCCGGGTGGCGGGGGGAGCTACCGCAGCATCATCCATCCCCGTCTGTCTCACGAGGCCCTATTCCGCATGTATGGAGGGCCAGGCAACCCTGCAGCCCACCCAGGTTCACGTGGTCCCGCTGGACATCGCATCCACCAAGAGCCCCTGTCTCCCTTCCCCGTTTCCCCTCTGCCAGGACCCCCAGGAGCAAGCCTCCTGGCCCCTCCTCTGTCTCCAGCGCTATCCATGACCCCAACATCTCACCTCCCTTACACTCCCTCACCCACGCTGTCCCCCATGCTCGGCTCCCACTTCTCCTTCAACCCAGAAGACATGAAACGCTACCTGCAGGCCCACACCCAGTCCGTCTACAACTACGGCCTCAGCCCCAGAGCGTTCCTGCAGTACCCCAACATCGTCATCCCTCAGCCCCACCGACCTGCCACCGACAAAGCCAGCCTGAACGCAGAGAGAGCTGCCGCCGATCGTGCAGAGAGAGCCGGAGGAGGAGAGAGGGCTGGAGATCGGCACCATCACCCGTCGCTGGCTCACTCCGCCCATCACCACCCACAGCCTCCTCACTCTGCCCACTCCCACCCCCATTCCCATCCTATTCATCACCCCCTCCACCTGGGAGAGGAACCCCCTCACATGTCTCCCTTCAAGTTCAAGCTGCAGCCACCCCCACTGGGCAGGAAGCAGAGAGAGGGGCAGAGCAAACCCAGGCAGAGCTCTCTGTCGTCTGGCTCAGGATCCGGGTCCATGTCCTCCACCTCAGGACTGGGGTCCTCGCTGTCATTCGGCAGTGACCTGAGCTCGGCCAGCGGCTCCGGAGTCATTTCTGCTTCCTCCTCAACGCAGTCCTTGAACAGCGCTGGACTCCCAAAGATAAAGGTACATGAGCCTCTTTCTCTGTAAACAAGTAGGCCTCATTCCTTTAAATCACATTTCAACCAACTTGAACACATTTTATTGGAGCATTAAAAGTTTGTAATGAACCAACAATATGTGGCTTGTTACAGACATGGATATTTATTTATTTATTTATTTTAGTGAAGTACAAAAGAGAACAAAGATATGAGGACAGTTATTGGTCAAACACCTTTACTAAAAAGAAACATACCCATTTTAAGACCAACCAAACACCTGCAAGAAGCTGCTCTCATCAGAAAAGGACGAAACTGAACTTATTATCATGAATGTCTGTGAATTAGACAAATAAAACTCCACACTCAGAACACACCATCGTTTGAGTTTAAACTCAGCAGTGGCTGCCTGATGCTGTGGTAGAAATGCTCTAGTTTGTTGTTTAGATGATTCAAGTTGAATATAGGGTAATTACCCTAAACATGCAGATAAATCACCACTGGATGGATTAGAGCAAAGCTTATTAATGGGATGAAATGGCCTAGTCAAATTCAGAATTTTCAACTAAAAATCTCCAATAAATGAGAGTGCATCTCATTTAGCTGGGAAGTAAATCAAAAACAATTTGAGATGAAGCTGACAGAGACTTTTAGCTCTAACAGATCTAATCAAGCCACACTGTTCAGATTTTTATTTGGAGCATTTTTTTTTCATTTTCCTCTTCCATTTCCGGAAAACTTCTGTTTGTAAAGAAATCAGACTGAATCCAAGGTGTGTGAATAATTGCTTTACATCCAGACGCAGCAGAAAGGCATTAGTTTTAAAATCAGTGGAAAATCTTTATCATAACTTTTTGCTTTTTTAATGAATGAAGTTGTTGATCTATGAACTGTTTTACTGGACTGCAGGTGGAGCCCATCTCGGATATAGAATCAGAGGAAGAGGTGGAGGTGACAGACATCAGCGATGAAGATCCAGATGAAAGGGAGAACTTCTCCCCTCGACACTTCAGGGTCTCTAACCATCACCACCACAATAATCATCTGTCCAACGGTACGGCCACAGCCCAGCATCAGTCACACGACGAAGACCTGGACGAAGACGTTTTCAAAGCTCCCGCTCCTCCTCCTCCTGGGCTGATGCCATTCTTCACCTCACACCACGCTCACCGTGGGCTGACCGCCCTCAAAAGCGAACCTGTCGAACCAGGGGAGAGCAACGCCAGCCAGTCCCAGGCGGTTTCACCTGGAGCCACGCAGGGGAAGTGCATTCCTCTGAAGCTGCGCTTCAAGAGGCGCTGGAGCGAAGACCAGCGCATGGAAGCCTCTCAGGAAGAGTCGGACGACAAAAAGGTCCGACCGGAGGAGGAGAGGGATAAAGCGAGGCAAACTAATGGATGTGTGGAGATGGGGGAGGACTTGGCAGGCAGCGGGGAGGGAGACGGCGACAGTCCTCCTCCGTTAGCCTACGAGGGCTCCTTAACAGTACCTCTGGCTTCACACAGGAGAGTGAGCGCCGAGCTGCACCGCGCTACAGCCCAGCTGTCCCTGGAGAACAAAGACTGCTGAGTTGAGGAGGAGCTCAGCCCAAACACTACCGCTCCAGCAGTGCGGGAGTTTGTAAATGGTTCCTCTGTAATCCCACTCCCACACTGACAAACTATCTGACCCGAGAGCAGCGTCTGACACACACTCTCTTCAAACTGACAGCCAGATTCCTGTTGTGTCAGAGCCGCTATCAATCCTTGCTTACTCTAAAAACCAGCTCCCTGGCCGGTGAAGCCCCAGCAGCCCCGTCCTTCATCAGCAGAATCAGCAGCAGCCAGACAACTCTTTCCTCAGGACAAATAATCCCTCACAGCCCTCCAACCCGCCCAGCACGATCCAGTGGATCGTCTCCCACAGGGACTTCTAAGTGCCTGCATCAAACCCCTGAAAGCCCCGGAGAGACACGGAGGGACGCTACGAGAATAATCGTGTATTTGTAGAAAAAAAAAAAAGGAAAGTGTGTCTAAGACTGCTGAGTGGGGCTGTTGGATGTTTGTCTGGCCCTCTCCACTCAGTGAAGCCTTTTGCTGTATCTGTACGGATCCATGCACGCACATCCCCACACAACAGCGGCGAACAGGACTTGAGGGACCGTGACATACAAATCCCAGATCCAAGCAGAGACTTCAACTTTCCCCTCAACCTCTCCTCTCGTTTCCTCCTGCTCTGTCCTTCTCTTTGCGGACCACTTGTGGAAACATCAGGACTCTCCGTCTTCTCACAGAATTAATTTGAACCCCAGGATGATGTGAGGAGCAGGAAAAAAATAAGGAAAGATGGAGAGCTTCTCCACCTGAAGCAGTCTCAGCTGCGCCGTAGTTTACCAGCTCCTGCTCGTCTAACGTGTTGAACTAAACCAGCAAAGACACACATGCACAGCACTGCCCCTCACAGACATGAATACAGACACACACACTGCCGCTCTTCGCCTTCTTTTTAAAGCCTGTAAAATAGTTAAACTGAGCTCTGAAGCCACAAGCAGAATATATCTTTATATATGTTGAAATGGAGACGATTACAGAAGAGATTCAGAAAAGCACAGCATTTTAAAGACGCAACAGATTCAGGGTTTGTTTCTTTTGTTTTTTGGTACTTGGATCATTTTCAGATGGTGTTGTTATAGGGGCAGCAGAACCAGGAAGGGCCAGGGAGATTTCTTGTATATTTGTTTCATATATAAACAAAAAGCTCAGGCCAGTTCACTAGAAGAAGAAGAAAGTAAAAACCAGCAGACTGCTAATGATTCAGACGCTGTAGTTGGCTCTGCTGTTCACTTGGTTTTGCAGTAGCCTGCCCTTTCAGCGTGCAGCGCTCTGTTTTGTTTGTTTTTTTTTCCGTCTGCAGTCTCGCTCTGCTCAGCAGGGTTCCCCCTGGTTGGAGCTGGCTGCAGGCCACCTCTCCAGGCTTTCTCCGTGTTCGTTTGCACGCCCTCAGTCAGCTCATGGGTTATTAGCGAAGCAGTAATCCTGCACTGTCCTCATAGTCTGGTTAACGATTCAAAGTTCAGCACAGTTAAGAGAAGGGGTTTTAATCACTATGCCGATTGTGACCCCGTCCAGATCCGCCCCGTCTCCCTTTAATCTATGCACTTTTCCACCCACCTGCAAACACGTGGTTCTGACAGGCTTTAACACCCTGAAGTCACCTATGTGGGTTACCTGTGTTCCCATCAGGTGACCTGCAGCAGCAACGTTTACAGAAGTTGGACTTTTTGTCGTAATTCAGCCACAAACTTCATCAAATTCTGTTAAGGACCAACAAAAGGTATTGGATAGCTGTTCTTTTCTACAGCAGAAGAAATGATAAATAGATTTTTAACTTGTTTACGTCTATAAATCTGAAAAGTTTGGTGTGCGTTTGCAGTGGGCCCTGTGCTTGGAGATGTATCTGTACCAGATTTGTATCTCTACAGACTTCATGTTTCGCTCACTCCTCTTAAAAAAAAAGGGAATAAACAAGCTCAAAGCAGACTGGATGGAGTGTTCATGTAATGGCAAATTCCCCTACCGCAGATTTTCAATTGGCTTTAAGTCTGGACTTTGATTAGACCGTTCTAAAAGCAGCCCTAGCTTTAGGGTTATCCTCCTACTCCCCAGCATCAGTTGCAGTCTCCTTATTGAAGAAAACATTTCCCTTTGCATGATGCTTGATGTAACAATTAATTCACGGCTCGTTGTCTGTATTCCATTTACACCTGAGCAGATTACATTGTTCATTGGGTAAGCTGTGTCTCATATTTATTTTATCTTTCTTTCAACATTATTTATTCGAAGGGTAGACTGTGAAATACGGGACTAAGAGAGCTGTAGAGTTCTGCAGCTCCTCCAGAGTCACTGAGATTGAGAGCCATATCCAGTTTGATTCAAACGGAGCTCTGGAAGATGTTAAAATCTTGGTATATTTTATAAATGAATCCCACTTTAAAATTCTGCTCTGCTTTTTATTTTCTAATGTTCAATTAGGGACCTCTGGTGGTAAATTCACTGTGTTTTATTCATGGGTACCAGATCTAATGGGGCTGAATATCAATGATCAATGCACACCACACTTTTCAGATTGTTCTTATTACATATATCCCATTAAAATATTAGTTTATGCTTTTGAAACAAACATATTTGATCTACTGTGCAGCTGAGCTAATTGAATTTCCCGTTAGGCCCCTGGTGTTCTGGCTTGAAGCTTGTCACAACACACACCCACCAGGTCGTACGTCTGTATATGAACTGACAGCTGCCTTACTTTACCGCATCTCAGCGACGGACGCTCCTCTTTGCTCTCACCGCTGAACATTTCCTCGTTCTGTTGGACTTCCTGCCAACAGATTTTGCCGGGGGGGAAGAAAAAAAAAAACATCCCAGAACAGTTACTCTCTCCTCCTGTTACAGGCCTCAACTGTCAGACGAAACAGCACAGATTTTACATTTCTCTATGGGGAAAAAAAAAAAAAGTACAGATTTGTCGGTTTATTTTTATGATGTCATTTTGAACTTGGATTATCGTTGTTTTTATGGTTCTCATTGAGTAACTTACCTCTCCGCCTGGCATTATTTTTATTCCGCGGCTCTGCTAGCTGCTGCTTTTTATGTGGTGAGCATCACTTTGGAGGGTATTGATGAGTTGACCCATGAACTTCATTCCCTGTGTTGAATCCTTTCCAGCTTTTAGTTCGTTTTTTTTATTTTATTTTTTTTTTTATGTAATATAAACGAAATGTGTGACAGTGAATTTAGAGCTGACAGAGATGCGCCACCTGGGATGGAGCAGGAAGGGAAGCGGGCAAGGATTTTATTTCAGGGCACAGAGGAAGTTTCTATCCTTTTTTCTTTGTCTTTTATTGTCGTTTTAATTTTATAATGTTACTTTTATCGCTCTCTTGTATATTTTCCTTGTGTTTTATTTTGGGAGGAGGTGTATGATTTTTAAAGAGCAAGTTGTGTTTTACCCTGTAAAGATCTCCCTCTTTCGGTCTGTTCTTTCTCCTCTTTTCTCCCCAGAGCTGTTACATAACACCTCACGCGGAGACCAGAGGGTTAATACTATGACGTAACATTGAATTTCCGCTTCTTTCATTGTTTGTTTTATTTTATTTTTTTCAAACATGTAATTAAGATGTAATCAGGGTTAATTAAAACCAGTTAAAACCCAATATGAATGTCGCTGCTCTTCTTTAACGCATCCATTTTCTCCTAGAGATTCTGCAGGACTTCAGGGTTTTGTTGTCTGTTTATTTGTAAACAAAGGGATTACCTCCGGACTTTGTCGTCAGAGTTGAGCCACCAGTGCGTGCGTTTAGGATTTGGGTATTTTAAGATTAAAGACAATAGAAACTGACTAACAAAACACTTTGCTGGATAAGTACAGAAAAAGAAAATAAAAGCATTTCCAGGTATTTTAATTTCTTTTTCAGTTTATTGAATAAGGACGGATTTAAAGCAACAATATGTTCACCCTGGTGCTAATAGCTAAGCTAATTTATAGCACTTTTTCCTAAGTGGTTTCAATTAATAGTATAGCTATAATGGTTCAGTGAATAGAATGATAAATTACCGTGCTGCTTTTTCACTCAACCAGGGTTATTATAAAAAATAAATGTTGAATCTGTTCACAGACATAGGGACCAGAGAGAGTTCTTTGAGGAAAGGAGGTCTTCGAGAAGGGAAGCTTAAAGTCGCCATCTAAAGGAGGATCTGCTATAGACCTGTGGTTATTAATGCAGCCACTCAGTGCTGTGCCCTTCCTTATATGTTCCCTTTTCTTTCAGGCTCTGGTCCTTCCTTCCCTCCTTCTTTCCTTTCTTCTCATCCTTCCCCTCTTGTGTCATTCTATTTGTCCCTCCATCCTTGTTAAACATCTATTCGTTCGTCTTTTTCTTCCGTTTCCTTTTGTGTCATACCTTCTATTTTCATTCTTTGTGATCTTTCCTCCCTTATTAATTTTCTGTCATTTGGTCCCTACTTTTTCTTCCTTCTTTCCATCCTATTTCCTTGCCATTCCTTCCTACGATTGTTTCCTTTCTTGTTGCATCGCATCTTTTCCAGGCTCTCTGAACTAACCGCTGTTGACCCATCCGTAGATTCATGGTAAACTTCAGTATTTTATATGTAAACTTTTGTTTGTAAAAGATAGAAAGGTTTAGAGGACAATTGTGCCTTTTTGATTGGGATTTTGGATGCTAAAGAGGACTTTGTTAATTTCTTAACTTTTTCCTGACTTGTTATTCTTGGCAGCACCAGTTTTTGTTACCTGACAGGTGGGCTGTACGGAAGCTTAGCGACAATTCTCCTGGATTTATTCTGTTTATGTCAACATGGTCTAGCTCTATGCTGTGAAGATCAGTGCGGTTCTGGATGCACCATCTGTTGCAGGGCTGTTTATGACCATGGTTGTGTAGATGGCCCCGTCTTCATCCTCCACTCCTTCAGTCTAAAATAGGCTTTAGTCTTTTTGGCATTTAGTTTCTGGCATATTAAGTACAGTGCTTTGGTGTGCATGTTATAAGAACACTGAAAAAGACCAAGGTGTAACTAAAACCTATTTAATCAATACCGGTAAATTTTTATAGATCATTTTTCAAGCAACATGAAGTGACAAGAAAACTTGTTAAAATGTTAAAGTCTCTATTATCTTGTAGGTTAAATATAAAGAAATAGGAGCTTTACAATCGCAAACAAGGATCTACCAAAAATATAGACCTCTGTTTGCCAAATCAGAAGGAAATTTTAAAACTTTAAAGCTCTGTATAATCTCACCCCATCTTAAACATTTAAAAACTTAGTTCTATGTTACCAAAAGGGCAGATTCTCTGTTTTATTGGACATAGAAAGTTCCCCCCCACCTACTGCTGCTGTGTTTTACCTGTTCATGGATCCTAGTTGAAACTGACATTAATATTAGTGCTGTTGTTTTATGTTGTTCTTTTATATTTTATCGAAATTATTTCAGATTCACAGAGTTTTTGATTGAATATTGCCAGATGTATGTTAATTTTTTTTAATCCATTTATTTCAGAAAAGTTACAATCAGTTTTAATCTTTTTTATTTATAATATAAAAAAACTTTTAACATTAAGACAGACCTAGAGTTGTGATAAACCTAGTTTATGTATTAATTTAGATAGATTATCTCGTTGGGTAACACTTTGCAAAATGTGGTTCTAAGTAGTTTTTCTATACTTATTTGAGTCTTTTTTTTTTCCTTAAATTTTTATTGAAATTTTGTCGTTACATCAAAAGTGCATCGGGTACAAACACTGAGACTACAGATCCAATACCATGTCACAAACTATACTATACATCCATAAAAGCCCTTTCATATCAGCATCTCCAATGTTTGCATTGAATTTGCATGCAATCCAGAACTAAACCAAAGTTATTATTGAAAAAATAACATTATCCATTGAGACCAAGCTGCAGTCAGATTACTGATATCAGTTTTATCTCTCTATCATTTAATTGACAGGGGTTGATATTCCACCCATTTGATCATATCTGCCTTTCTGGCCACCATGAAAAGAAAATGAACCTCCTTCTTGTGTTTTATGAATCCAGTAAAAATCCAAACAAACATCAGATTTTAGCTGCTGTCTGATCACCCGGCTATCATTACACTTGTTGAAACTGCTGAATCTTTTATGTTCACAGATGCAGTGAAATAAAGTTCATTTTGATATTTTTCACTTTAGAAAATAAGGAGAGCCCCCTGTAGTGTATTTACTGTACATGTATACTTTGTATAATGTATTACAAGAAATATCACTTTATCTTTCACAAATTAATATTTCAGACGGCATTAGTATTATTGTGTCCCATGCTTCTGGATCTATTGTTTTCTAAAGTGTTGCCTCTGCTGCTAATCTGACTGTACACTCTGTAGTAGATTAAATTCTCTTGAGGATCAAGGATACCTGTGTCATATTATACAAAGTTTCTGACCTGGGGGTACAAAAAAGAAAAAAACTTCTGGGTAAATAGTATTCGTTTTAATGTTCTCAGATTATTTAAATTTTCCTTCATCCCAAAGGTTGAGTACGTTCCTGATTCCTCCTACTTTTTTAAATTGACTACAGCATCCTCTCCTGTTAGATCTGGATTATTTACTGCTTATTTTAAACTACATAGTGCATATTTTTCCTCAAATGATTACTTTTCCAGGACTTAATCAAATTTCTAATAATAAATTGTCTCCTACCATCGCTGGTACTTGTTGCTCCAATGACCGTGACATTACCGTCGCCTTCACCTTCCATTCTCTCTAGTTCTTCGATGAGGTCTTGGTATTTCTCCAGATTCTCCTGTTTTTTTTTCCTGATGTTTCCACCATCTTGGATGGCCATGTCGATCACTACAGCTGTCCTCTGCTGCTTAATGATCACAATATTTTGTTGGATGGCCACAATCATTTTGTCTGTTTGTATCTGGAAGTCCCAGAGGATCTTAGCCACCTTGAGAGATGGCTGCTGTTTTAACCTGGGGTTTTCCAGTCTGTATTCTGCACAGATGTTTCTGTACCTTATACCAGCCACTTGGTTATAATATTCCATATATTCCTTTCCTGCCAGTATCTTAAATCCTGCTGTATGTTGCTGGATTGTTTCAGGGGCTTTCATACATACCCTGCACCTGGGATCTTTCTTGGTATGGTAGATCAGGGCATCTATTGTTCTGGAGCTCAGGGCCTGCTAACCGCCCTGGCATGATCAGTGCTTCTGTGCTGTCCTTCAGCCATGCCCTCTCTAGCCATTGCTAGAATTTGGTCATACCAGCCATAGCAGATATTTGTAAGTGGTACATCCCATCACATTTTTCCTCCCATGATATTTCCTCCACTTCCTTCACTATATATATTTATATATATATATATATATATATATATATATATATATATATATATATATATATATATATATATAGGCTTATATATATATATATAAGCCCTTTTTTTCTGCTCCTGCGTATTTTATCCGTCTAATGCTCACATGTTTCACCCAGTTACCTTCTAATGTGACGTCTGTAGCTGCTGTCTTGTCATACTTACTCACAGACACATGCTGTATGTAGGAGGAATTGCTGGAGGAGAAAGAGCCAAGTGTCACTGACCTTTAATGACGCTCTTAGATAAATAATGTGAATGTGGGATTATAATGTGGGGCAAAGGACAATAAAACAAGAAACTGGTGCAGGTTAAGAATTCATCTAATATTTTAACAGAGAAATTCTTAGTAAAAAGATTGGGATTAAAAAGCTATTTTTCCTGTTTTTAATAATAGCAGCTACGTATGAATTTAAATATTGTTACAGAGGTTTACAGAAATCTTCAGTCATTTGCTATAAATAATTTCAAAGCAGCCAGAATTGGTGTAGCATTTAAAAGGGTCTTCTTTGAATAATATTTGTGCTTTGATTTATTATTGTGTCTCATTTCCTCACCCATTAACCAACAACTTTGCATGAAAAGAAAAACTGTGAGGGGAGGACTAAAGAGGATGCAAAGGCATGTGAATATAATAATATTGCCAAGTAGTTTTTCACTTATAAGGAATTTGACTTGGTGTTGATGGTGCAGACAAAATAAATATATAAACAGAATACCTAGCTTTATACTATATAGAATATATAGTACATAGCTCTATGCTATATACACTGTTGACTGTGCATTAATGTAACGCAGGAGGTCTGGAGATGCTACATTGGTGTAGCTTGTAGGTCCTGATAGGGGAGGGAGAGAGGCGTGTCAGTATCACGGGGGTCTCTGGGCCTTGTTAATAAGGCTGGTAGCGGATGGGAAGAAACTTATTGAGGTGTGAGGTTTTGGTCCTGATGGACCGCAGCCTCCTGCCAGAGGGAAGTGACTGAAATAGTTTGTGCCTGGGGTGCGAAGGATCAGCCACAATCTTCCCTGCATGCCTCAGAGTCCTGTAGGCGTACAGATCCTGGAGAGATGGAAGATTGCAGCCAATCACCTTCTCTGCAGAAACGCTCAACTTAAAAACTTTTCAAAGCTTTCAGCTTTTATCAAGATAGATGTGGCTCATTGAAAGAAATAAAGACATATAAGCCTGAAAACCTCAATGGACAGTCCATGATTTTATCTTCAATAAAATCCAGAATTTATTCAAAGGTGAAAGATTATGTAGACATGATGAAAGATTATTTATCTAAATGGGTGTCTATACTGCACACTGGACCAACTCTATACCCTTCATTGGGTGCTGAAGGGTTCGTGGGAGTTGTCCCAACCACCTTTGTGGACCTGGAGAAGGCTTCGACCGTGTCCCTCCTGGTTGCCTGTGGGGGGTGCTCTGTTAAGGGCTGTCCACTCTCTGTATGACCGCAGCAGGACCTTGGTTCGCATTGCTGGCAGTAAGTCAGACCTTTTCACGGTGCCTCAGGATATCATCTCTGCTGTTTGCAGATGATGTTGTCCTGTTGGCTTCATCAAACCAGGACCTCCAACGTGCACTGGGGCGGTGTGCAGCCGAGTGTTGGGAGGCCGCTATGAGGATCAACACCTCCAAATCCGAGGCCATGGTTCTCCACCAGAGAAAGGTGGACTCCCCTCTTCAGGTGGGTGGAGAGTCCTTGTCTCATGTGGAGGAGTTCGCTGTATAGGACTGTTATGGTGAAGAGGGAGCTGAGTGGGGGGCAAAGCTCTCGATTTACCGATCGATCTACGTTCCCACCCTCACCTATGGTCATGAGAACTGGATAATGACCGAAAGGACAAGATGGCGAATACAAGCGGCCGAAAGGAGTTTGCTTAGCAGGGTGGCTGGGTGCACCCTTAGAGATTGGGTGAGGAGCTCAGTTACCCCGGAGGAGCTCAGAGTAGAGTCGTTACTCCTCCACATCAAAAGGAGTGGCTGAGGTGGCCCCGTGTCCTTCAGCTATTAGACGTGTCTCTATTCAAGCACACCTGATTCAGATTATGGCATTTCCTCCTCACATGATGCAAACACCTGGTAATTACCTTTCTATTCAGGTCTGGTCTATAGGGGCAGGGAAACACCTAAAACGTATAGGACACTAGACCCTGAGGACCAGGGTTAAGAAACCCTGAGCTAGAATAGGACCAAAATGCACAATTGCTTTATAGATTAAATCATGTTGTGTTTTTCTAATTTCATAAGACTATATCTCAGGTTTTCATTAGCTGTAAGCCTTGCTCATAATGTTAGGGTTTCATATTCTAACTTCAGCACATGTGAACTGCGAAAATATTGCAATTTAGGCCTCTATTTCAGACTCCTACAATTTGATGAGTCATGCTGTAAAGGCGTGAAACGTAAAAGCTGAGTTCAAGTGCATGGAAAACATAAACTTATTCCTTAATGATGTTTTTGAGCTTGTTAATGAAATCTGACTTTGATTTAGGTCTGCATGTCTGCTCTAACCCTTGCAGAGGGTCTCTGTTTCTGTGTGTGTTTTGGGGGGGTGGCGTTCTGCTTGCTGAGAAGTACCAGCCTTCCAGGTGCTCCAACACACACACACACAGAGACACCACAGGAGCCGCTGAGATCTGTCACCTGGGCCACATCCCTCTCCCCTCTGCTTCCTCCAAAGCGCCTGCTTTCGCAGAAACAGGCGCAGAGGCTGGCTCTCTGCTCCACATTTAACCACAGCCTCTGCATTATGCAGAGAGTGCACAGCAGGAAGCCCGCCCTGGATGCCCTTTCATACAGACACACACACAGACAATACAAAGTGTTGCATCTTCTGACAGGGTTACGGTACAGTTCTGCACAGAGGCCTGCTAGTAAGTTCACCACATCCTCCACCATACTGAGAAAAAGTGCACCGCACCGCCGTGAGGCTCTTTCAGAGCGACGCTGTTTTGAGCACAGACAAGTGTAAATGCACATTGATGTGGTTTAATTGATACTCTGCTTCTTGTATTTCCGTTTCCTTCTTCCTTTCCCACCAGTCATGTTCAAGTAATTGAGCTAAACAGAGATATCAGCAATATTTCTGGCTGTTATCTTTAATTCTGATTAACTTACGGGGGGAAAAAAAACAATGCAAAGTTTGTAAAATAAACTTTTGATTTACATTTAAAACTGATCTGATGATATGTGCTTATGCCAAGATGCTTTTTCACATTAAATGTCTCCCCCTGTTGTTAGATTACCACAATAGCACCTGTTTTGTTTTGTTTTTAATACTTTCTTTTTTGATAAGCATTAAAACAACAATCTATTTCAATCAACATGTAATGTTTCAGTGACTATGATGGAAGGACTGAGCAATATAATGCCAAAGGCTGTCAGGCAAAATACCCATGAAAAAATGTGTTTTGGTTTTATTTAATATTTAATCTAAGTAGTTTTTTGGGCAGATGTATTTCTTAAGGATTTTTCTTTAACTTGTTTGTCATAAAGTAACACCAATTTGTACTTTAATATTTCAGACATATTTCAATCAAAGGGGAAAAACTAAAGCCTTTTAATGTTCTTCCATTTTAAAGAAAAAATAATATGTTCTGATAATCAATCTATTTAGACACAATTATGGTCCATAAACAGACAAAAACAAGAACAATAATAAAAAAAGAGAAAAATATAAGAATATATATATATATATATATATGAATAATAAATAATCAATCACTGACATATAAACTAAAGCGCTAATGATTCCACAAACTGGAGAAGAATCTCACTGAGCTTTGAACAGGATTGGTCAGAGTCTGAATGATGCTGTTTGCAGAGTCTGTTAATCTACACATCTGTGCATAATGTTTCGAAGCAAGGCAGCGCAGGTTGGTACACTGACCTTCACAAACATCTGACTGGCACTACACCATCGGAGCCCCTAAGCAGCATCCTCAAGCCATCATTATAAGCGACCTGAAGTTTATTCATACTGCTTTTCCTGTAATGCCGCCACAGGTGGGCTGTATACTTTGGAGTACAGTATGCTTTAAAAAGTGCAATTTTGACAGATGCTGGGTACGAGAAGAATATTATCTTGTACATATTGAGTACAATGCTGCCTGTAAATGACTTTATCATCAGACAGGTCAGCGGTGATGTAATGTCCCAAATATTTGACCTCATTAGTGACCTGGAGGATGCTGCCAGACAGAGTGAAGTCAGGAAAAGATAATTTAGTGTCTTCTTTGCTCTTAACAATCATGATGTTGCTCTTTTTTGCATTGTATTTAATGTCATGCTGTAACCCATACTGAGAGCAAAATAAAACTTCTCCATGTTCCTTTTTCATGTTTTGTCAGGAATTGTTTGTGGTGCAGCCGACCAACACGAGCATCAATCTAAACCAGGAAAAATATGTTTTTCTCATTTGCAATTATTTTCCAACATTTCTCACAAGTACAAATCCAAGCCTTTACCTACTTTAAACATTGAAGAGAAATTTCTGCCTGTTCTTTGCAAAATAGCTTATGCCTGAGATGAACAGAGACCCTCTATGAAGAGCAAATTTAAAGTCTTTCGATTTATTCTTAAGGTGATTTGGGTTTGGGCTTTGGCAGGAACCGCTCTATTGTAGTTCTGTTTGTTTGTTTTGGGTCATAGTTCTGTTGGAAGGTTAAACTTAGACTCAGTATCAAGTCATCTGAGGCCTCGTTGGTTTTTATCTCTATCTTCATGTCTCTGCTAAGGAATAGTAGCACACGGCGTGATGCTGCCATCACCATGTTTTATGATGGGGGGGGGGGTTGGGTTTTAGGGGGACAGTCCAGAAGTAAATTTTGTTGAAATGTGGTGAACTGGATAAGGAGGTTATTGCAAGGAAATGCGAGAATAAATACAATATGAAGCTGCAACACATGCATTAAATGCTGCTTTCAGAAAAACGAATACGAACAGCATCACGGTTACTGTTCTGAATACATGTGTTGTACTCTCTGTCTAAACTTGAATACAGGGGGAAGTCTGTGTGTGACTAAGCATGCCTCTCCACGAGGGTCCTGTCTTCAGCTCAGGAACATGACGTGGACCCAGAGGAACAGCTGACGGTGTAAAGTTACTGTGAACTAGGCTGCAGAGAGGACAAGGACCCACTGTTCTCCACCCTGCAACAAGCGTGGATGTCGTCTCCCTGCACCAGCCTGGTTAGGTCACAGCAGCACCTCGTTCTGCCATCTATCACAGACCATGAAACAATTTGCCTCAGTGCACAGAAGCAGCTCAGATGTCCGAATAAATCCACTCTCTCATGAACATTTACTTTGTGACAGCATCCCCTTTCCCCAAAGAGGTTCTAGGCCCTCCCCATCCTGCCTGGTTTCCTCCTAAATTCTCAACCTGGCAGATTGTGACCTCAGCAATTATCAGATATTGTGACTATTCCTGTAAGCTACAGAGAAAACTTTGTCCTCTGCTATAACTTGATACACAAAGACCCCTTCAAAGAGCTTCTTCAATGACGCTCTCCCTCCCTGTACAGCTAAAATATCTAACGAATATGCAGCACAAACCTTTTGCAAAGACTCATGGACACTTATGTAACATTTCTTACATAAAACCAACATACTGAAGCTAAAATATTAGCAAAAGAAGAGCAAATCATATGTAGTTACTTAAAGAAATAAATGCACTTAATAACATGTGACTAAGATTAGCAGATTCAAACTATTTGACACTTTCAAGCTTCTGTTGATATCTAACTATGCATCTGTAAAAGAGAGTTCCCTTCTGCTGCTGTGACTTTGCCAAATATCTCAAATCAAAGCCCTCCTACCTCCAGCTAAAAGCTCAGGTCCTGCTGGTAACAGGAATCCTTTGCTCCGGGGCTTCTTGAAGCAGGCTGCATAACTCTGTAGCGGCGTACAGTAGATCCACACTGAACCCTCAGAATCTTAGTTTTATTGTTGGTTTTGTTTGGGCTCACTGGGAAGAAAGCCTTTTCACCTCCCAGTTTTCCTTTTTCATCTCCTGTTTAGAGTTTTTCCTGGAGTTTTTTAAGAGGGGGGCATGCATGACTGGGAGAGAGGGGTCAGAGGTTATGCTACTGCTTTAAGGAACCCCTGAGGTGAGTGACATTCCTGTCTGGGGGGCAGGTCATCAGGTTTTATATGGAAATGATTCAACGTTTAACCAGTGGTGCGTTTTTCTATAAGGACTATGTGATCAAATAAATGTGCTGAAGATCTATAGTCTATTCAAAGTCAAATTCTGGCCTCTGTGTGCTTTCTACCTGATGTTGATGTGACAGCAGAGCGCAGCAGGAGGAGTCAAGGGTGTCTGAAGTTTGAGTGACATCCTGACAGCGACCGCACAGGGCAGGGGTGAAGGCTGGAGGTCAGGAGTCAGGCACCCCGTGGAAGCAGGAGATCATGGGGCCGGAGCTAATGAGGTAGACCAATCGGAGCAGGGATCAAAGAACAAAACATTAAAATCAAATGAAGGATGGAAATGTTTCAGTTAAAATGGAAAATGTTGAACCAGTTTCATCAGCTAATGCTGGCTGGTAATGCAGACAGACAAATTTAAAATATGAATCCACCTACCAGACGCTATTTGTATTCAACCAGGACCTTGTTTCTGACTGGATGTGACTCAGGCATCCCTGGTAAGATAACAATTGTGAAAACAATTTGAGGTTGGGATGCCTCTTTCCCATCACCATAATCTTTCAATCCCTTCACAGGCTATAGATTTTTACTGCGTCTATTTTTAGGTTTTGCCATCAGAAATATCCAGTGTTGTCAAAGACCAAGTTCTCTGCAGAAGACCTGATGTGGTTAAGATTCTTCACATTTTCTTCCTTCTTCATGATGCTTTTTCATTTAACGATAATTGCAGCACTGGCTAAAAAAAACACCCTTGAAGTGTTATGCTTCCACCACCGTGCTTGACCATGGAAGATGTTTGATACTAGATACTATGTTTGTTAAGATTTTCAGTATCTCTTACTGTTTGGTGATGCTGTGTTGCATCACCCAGCAGGAACTCACAACTAGGAGAAAATCTCCAACAAATACATGTATGAGGTGGGACCAAGTCTCAACTCTTTATCAGAAGGTGTCAAGGAAAGACAGTCAGTCAAGTTTCAAATCAAAATTCAATTCCTTTTAAGTATTTTTTTATGTTTTTATTTTTTTTTTTTACAAAGTAGAATTATATGTTAATTTTAAATAATAGAAGTCTCAACTTCAATCACATCTGAGGAAGAATAGAAACAGAAATACTTTTAAATTATGAGGCTGCAAATCAGACATGAAATGATCCAAAAAAATCACAGAAAATACATACTCGTACATTTAAACTTATTTTAATGACTTGACTAAACAAAATTTTTTGTAAACATTTTTGAATGTGTTTGTATTTTACTAAAAACTACTGATAAACTTCATATATATATATATATATACAGTTAATTTTAATGGGAATTGTTTATGTTTGGGGGGGAAATATAACAACAGAAGATGATTAAAAATATAATTTTTTATAAAAAAAAAAAAGCTTTTTTTTTCTACATTTTTCTTTAGGATGATATAGCCTTTCCAGGGGGAGCTATAGCACCCTCTAGTGCCCACCTGGCGCCATCACTGCCATAGATAGATATAACAAAAAATGTGTTTTACAAAGTAAAGACTCAATATTTTATTTTTGAATTAAGATTCAACACATACAGTATAACTTCCTTCTGTTTCACAGTTTTGCACTTCTTTGTATATCTACCACATAAAGTTCAGCAAAATCATTTTAATAGCATTTCTTTGGTTGAAGGCTCATGGAAATAAAAATAGACACAAACCGAAATCTGTGGCACAACAAACTGTGGAAAAAGTGAGAGGGCATACAACATCTCTAGGAGTATTTGACCTGTTGAAAAAAATGTAATTTAACTTTTTTTTGGAGGTTAATAATAAAGTTATGCTGTTGTGAAATAAACAAATGTTATAGATTAAAACATTACAACCATCAATTATTTTTCTCTTCTGTTTTCTACAACAAAACAAGCAAAAGAACAGATTTTAATGACACCATGCCTAGCTATGAGCTCAGCTACTTTGCAACCTCTTAGGGAGATAGTTTTCATTAACATGAGATATTATTTTTGTTTCCACTAAATTCAAAGATTCCTCTCAATCTTTTAACTTTGAGCCAAAGGTTCTTTTAAGCATTTGTAAGCAGACGTCTCAAATGGCAGCTAAAAGGGAAAGATCCGGATCAGATTGTTAAACCTTATGAGAAAACTACTCTTATTACTGATTGAAAGGTAAATTAAAGTTCCTCCCTTGCTGCAAAAGAAAAACAGGTACATTTACTAAACAGACAATGTGGCAGAAAGAAACACAATCATTAAATCTGTAGAAAAACATTTTTCTACAGAAATGTTCGAGGTTAATAGAAGCTGAATTAAGCCAGAGTATTCCTTGAGAAGAAAGAAATGGGGGCCAAGTCTGATGAAGAGCAGAGCAGATCGATCTTTCTTTCAGCGTTAAAAATGTTGATCCTCTTCAGAAGAGAATAGATTGAGTTCACTATCAATACATTTCAAAAAAGCAACAGAATAGCCTCTATGAATATCTCTTAAACATCTGGGCTTCTAATTCATGACAGACAAAAATCTTAATAGCATTTCTTTGGTTGAAGGCTCATGGAAAAACCTTCGGCTTTATTTCCAAGGTTGTCATCATAGAAAATATGTGGGTAGATGTGAGGAGGAGTGAATGCAAACTCGTTGCAAAGGTATCGATAGCAATTAAACTTTAAAATTCATTGTATTTGCACGTTATGCACATTATGTGAAGGTGGAGGGAAATTATGCCATTCTATGGGAAATATTGGATTTTTTAAGTTGTTTTATTTATTTTTTTTTTGACAGACTTGAATGCTTCTAATTAAATAAATACTAATATGAGAATCTGAATCAGGAATAAAATGGTATTCAAATTATGATGTCCTAAATGAATAAAGGAACCTAAAGAAAAGAATTTCCCTCTATGACTAAAAATGATTTGCAGAATAATCATTAGGCCCATTAGGCAAAACCAACATGAAACTTTGACAACGAGGAACATTATTCGGGGTTCAGACAGCGCTTATTTTGTTCTTTTGGTCAAACACAGAAAAACTTATATTGCACATCACCCTGAAAGACACGACCCGCAAGGAAAAACACTATGGTGGCAGCATTACACTGTTGAAAAATGTTTAAATTTATTTCATATTTTACAGGGATTTATGTGAGCAATCAACACAAATAATTGTATAGCTGAAAGAAAAGTGTACATAGATGATTTTTTTTTCTCTCTGTTACAAATAACATCTGAAAATCATAGCCTGCTTTGGGTCAAGTTTTTTCAACCCGCTTTGGCTTCAGGTACAGCAAAAAACCTTTGTGTGAAATTGGGTTAAAGTAGTTTCTAATGCTAATTCTTTTTTGCTAAATAAAACTGTCTTATTAGATAAAAAGAGTGAATACACCCCGCGAGCTGCCACCTTAATGTGCTGGGGTTGTTTGAGTGCCGGAATGATCCTAGGAGCTATGTTGTCTGGGGCATTATGCCCCTGGTAGGGTCTCCCATGGCAATAAGGTCCTAGGTGACGGGCCAGACTAAGAACAGCTCACATCAGCACTATGCATAACATTAGACCAAGGGCCATGACGTCACCCGGTATGGCGCAGCTGGGGCCTGGAGTCAGGCCTTGGGTTGGGTCTCGCATGTGAGCGCCTGGTGGCCGGGCCTTTGTCCACGGGGCTCGACTGGGCTCAGCCCGAACGGACGACGTGGGCCCGCCCTCCTGTGGACCTACCACCCGCAGAGGGATCTGTAGGGGTCAGTTGCTGAGAGGACTGGGTGGCGGATGAGGCAGGGTACCTCACATCGCTGGGGGGTAGGAGCTTGAGCTTGTGCAGGAGGTTAAGATGTACCTCCTGGATATAGTCGGGCTCACCTCTACACACAGCTTGGGTTCCGGATCCCATCTGCTGGAGAGATGCTGGACCCTCCACTTCTTTTGCATTGCCCACGTGGGGAGATGGCGCACTGGGGTGGCCTTGCTCATTTCCCTCCATCTCAGTCGTCACGTGTTGGAGTTCACCCCGTTGAACGAGAGGGTCGCTTCCCTACTCCTTCAGCTTGGGAAGAGGTCTTTCACTGTTGCCTCTGTCTTTTTGGAGTGCTTGGGAGGGGTACTAGATGGTGCTCCAACTGGGGACTCCATTGTTCTACTGGGGGACTTCAACGCCCACGTGGGCAGCGAAGGTAAGGCCTGGACAGGGCTGATTGGGAGGCACGGCCTCCCGATCTGAACCCGAGCCGTCAGACCTGGCAGGAAACATCTGTTGGATCCCTCTGTTAGTGAGGTCTTCCACTCCCACCTCCGAACAAGTTTTTCCCAGATCCCGAGGGAGTTTGGAGACATGGAGTCGGAGTGTTCCATGTTCTCCTCCTCCAATGTTGATGCGGCCAATCATAGCAGTGGCTGTAAGGTCTCTGGTGCCAGGTGAGGCAGAGATCCCCGAACCCAGTGGTGGCACCTGGAAGTAAGGGATGCCATCAAGCTGAAGAAAGAGGCCTACCTGGCCTTGTTAGTAGTGGGACTCCGGAGTCATCTGAGCGGTACCGGCAGGCCAAGCATGCTGCAGCTCATGTGGTCACCTAGGCAAAAACTCATGTCTGGGGGGAGTTCAGAGAGGCCATGGAGGAGGACTATCGGTCAGCCTCGAGAGTGTTTTGGCAAACCATCCTTAGGAGGGGGAAGTGGTGCTTCACCAACACTGTTTACAGCGAAGTGTGGGGAGCCGCTGACCTCAACTGGGGATGTTGTCAGGCGGTGGAAGGAATACTTAGAGGACCTCCTCAATCCTATTGCCATGCCTTCTGAGGAGGAGGCAGAGGCTGGGGACTCAGAGGCGGACTTGCCCATCAGCCAGGCTGAAGTCAGGAGGTAGTTATAAAGCTTCTCCGTGGCGGTTCAAGTACCTAAAGTCTCTGGATGTTGTGGGACTGTCTGGGCTGACATGTCTCTGCAATATCGCGTGCTGGTCTGGGACAGTACCCCTGGGTTGGCAGACTGGGGCGGTGGTCCCACTCTTTAAAAAGGGGGACCAGAGGGTGTGCTCCAATTAAAGAAGGATAACACTGCTCAGCCTCCCCAGTAACATCTACTCGACGGTGCTGGAGAGGAGGGTCTGGCTGAGAGTCGAACCTCAGATCCAGGAGGAACAATACGTTTTTTGTCCTGGTCGCGACACACTGGACCAACTCTATACCCTTCAGCGGGTGCTCAAGTTTTCGTGGGAGTTTGCCCAACCAGTCCACATGTGTTTTTTTGGACCTGGAGAAGGCTTTTGACCGTGTCACTCGTGGTGCCCTGTGGGGGGTGCTCCGGGAGTATGGGGTCCAGGACCCTCTGCTAAGGGCTTTCTGCTCTCTGTATGAGCGCAGCAGGTGCTTGGTTCGCATTGCCGGCAGTAAGTCAGACCTCTTCCTGGTGCATGTTGGTCTTTGCCAGGGCTGCCCTTTGTCACAGGTTCTGTTTATTACATTTTTGGACAGAATTTCTAGGCGCAGCCAGTGACTGAAGGGTGTCTGTTTTGGGGACCTCAGGATATTATCTCTGGTGTTTGCAGATGATGTTGTCCTGTTGGCCTCAACCAGGACCTCCAACGTGCACTGGGGCGGTTTGCAGCTGAGTGTGGAGCAACTGGTATGAGGATCACCACCTCCAAATCTGAGGCAATGGTTCTCCACCAGAGAACGGTGGACTCCCCTCTTCAGGTCAGTGGAGAGTCCTTGTCTCAAGTGGAGGAGTTCAAATATCTCAGGGTCTTGTTCACGAGTGAGGGACGGATCTTGCATGAGATTGATAAATGGATTGGTGCAGCATCAGCAGTGATGCGGTCGCTGTAAAGGACTGTCGTGGTGAAGAGGGAGCTGAGTTTGGGGGCAAAGCTCTCGATTTACCGATTGATCTATGTTCCGATCCTCACCTATGGTTATTACATTTGGGTAATGACTGAAAGGACAAGATTGTAGAGTTGCCCGAAAAGTAGAGTCATTGCTCCTCCACATCAAAAGCCTCCTGGTTGCCTCCCTAGGGGGTTGTTCCAGGCATTTCCCATTGAGAGGAGGTCTTGTGGAAGGCCCAGGACACACTGGTGGGACTATGTGTCTGAGCTGGCCTGTTGTCGCCTTGGGTCCTCCCAGAGCAGCTGGAGGAAGTCTGCATGGATCAGGAAGTCTGGGCATCTTTGATGGATGGATGGATGGATGGATGGATGGATGGATGGATGGATGGATGAATGGATGGATGGATGGATGGATGGATGGATGGATGGATGGATGGATGGATGGATGGATGGATGGATGGATGGATGGATGGATGGATGGATGGATGGATGGATTGATTGATTGATTTCACTATATATTTAAGGTCATACTGCTGAAATTAATCATTTTCTAAACCCTGGTCAGTTCTTCTATCCCTGAAGGGAAGAAAGCATCTCTGCAGCAAGATAAGTTTGGGAGACATTATGTTTTATGAAATTATTAGTGTTAGTTTTAGGCCACACAAAAATTTGTTGTTTTTTTTTTTGCTTGTAACTTTATTTAGACATACAAAAAATGTCCCTTTGTGTTTAAATAGAGAGTATTGTGACTGGAAGGCTTAGGCTGTAGGAAAAGCTTAAGAACTGCTTGCTTCTTATAACAAAATTAAGCTGCACTAAAAAACAATAAACAATTCAGTAATAACACAGAAACATAGACTTCTGCTACAATGATCATCTTCAAATCTGATGTTGTCCACAGCTTTTTTAAACTAAGAAAGGATGTAGGAGACTTTAACTCTAAATAACCA
Organism: Cyprinodon tularosa; assembly: GCF_016077235.1. Classification (NCBI taxonomy): domain Eukaryota; kingdom Metazoa; phylum Chordata; class Actinopteri; order Cyprinodontiformes; family Cyprinodontidae; genus Cyprinodon; species Cyprinodon tularosa. The sequence continues at coordinate 682,738 of NW_024038733.1, read as the reverse complement.
AATTCTACCTCCAGCAGCAGAAATCTCATTCTGGTTTTCTTTTTTACTTTGAAAGGTGATTTTACATTTATCTTTAAAATTACATTTACTTTCTGGAATAGAAAATAACTTCTGGATCCATTCTGGTAGAGATTTAATGTTTGATTTGTATATTAATTGCATCATTCTATGATTTACAAGATCTTTACATTTCATTATATTTAAATTTATAAATAGTAGATTGGTGTGTTCAAAAAATCCTGCTTTATTTATAGTATGCATGGCTCTTTTTTGCTGCAACGCAGTCCTTTCAGTTGTATTTTTTTAAGTTGTTCCTCATAATTCAGCACAGTATGTTAAATAATGGTATATTAGACAGTAATACATTAAATACAAACTTTTAAAGTGTAGTATGTTCTTTGTTTAATGTAAAATTGCTTCTGAAATAGAAAATTCTTCCTTTTTCATATTCAATATGATGTTTTCAGCTTAGTTTATGATCAGTTACTACTCCCCAAAATGTTTTTTTTTTTACTTAGGTCATATGGTTAATTTGGGTCTTATTAAACCAATTCATCTTCATCCACATTTCTACATAACTTCCAACAATCTTCATATAGTTTTTATTACTTTGTGTCAAATGTGGCTTCCTTTAGACCCCTGTTTAATAAAGAGCAGATTATGACGTAAGATTAATAGTTTTACTTTAATTACTGGATTTAGTTAAGATGCTTTGGGTATTCTTTCAAAGCATAACCATGATTTAAACCTCTCCATAACTTTTCTCTGTCGGTTTTTATTTGTCACCATCTGCGGTACAGAAATATCGCCGCTAGATGTCCCTCTAAATCCACATTTGAATCAGTTTCCAACTTTTCCGTCTCGCATTCTCACGGCATTCACACAAACACATTTGTACAAATGAAGGGAAGCACAGCAACGAGAGGTTGTCATACATTTCCCAAATATACAGCTGCAGTACCCAATCAAATGCTTTTCTTGTGTGTTGTCGTCTCCAAAGAAGCCATAATTATGTATTCCAGCAGGGGGCACTGTTCACCTCAACAGGACGCTCTTTTGCGCTTGCAAGTGATTATGTAATGTTTGTGATTATGGACGCTCTTTTGCAAGGTAACGTTTTTTGATATGTTTATGCAGAAGATGAAGGTCACCATATGGAATTCATGAAAATAAATAGGGTACCCACCTACCACATAGCTACAATAATGATTACTCAGATGCATCCTCATCACACAGATTCATCTTTACTGCTTGAAAGTTACAAACACAATTGTTAGCGGAGTTTACTACAGGCCACGCCCCGCAAGTCCAGCTGGTGGCAACACTCGTGATGACATCACCGAAACGGGCTCACATTGGCTCCGAGACGTTCTCCGTTCGTCCAATCAACAGCCGAGGAAGTGACGTTAGCCAGAATGGCTCCCGTTCACTTACAATGGAGGGGGCGCGGCTTGGAAACCACCGACGTCAGAGCGAAGTCAGCTTCTGCGCCGTGATTGGCTAAGAGTGGAACGTGAGCGTCTGTTGCTGTGAGAAAAGGAAGAGGGGATGTAGCGGATAGTTGGTTGCGGTCGGCTGCGCCACGCAAAGTGCGAATCGGTTCAGAAAATAACTTTTGGGCTAAGACACTGGTTCCTTTTTAATTTTTGTTTATTTTGTAGGCATTTACAGGAGTGTTACTGAAAGAAGAACAGCAAATATGTGTAAAAACGTGTTTCAAGACAATTAGATGTGTAAATGTCCGGACACGGCTGTTTGAATCCTTTCTGCACCAACTTGTGTTTGTTGATGCTTTATCACGGTCTACTCCTGGATAGTACTTTTGCTGTCAATTATGGTAAACATACTCCTCAAGAGATGAGAAGAAGGAGGGGACATTTGTGCCTTTCTATTGGCTGGCGGTCATATGCTCCCTCCTCTCTCCCCTCACTCATGCTGTTCCTATGGTTCCCAAAGCTCTTATTGGATACTGTAAAGTTTGGGACAGGACACCGGTTTCGCTAAGCATCCTTGCCGCCATTGGCTTGTTCTCTCTGTCCGTCAAATAGATTGTGACAGCTGGCCTCGCCCTCTTCGTACCAAAGACCGAACTGATTGGCTACTGTAACTGTCAGCAGGCTGTCATTGGTCAGTTCCCCCAGCTGTTAGTGGTTCATTCACCATTTTGTGAATGTAGTGGAAAAGGAGAGCGATAGTTTTTTTTTGGACCCTTGCTTGAGTTTCTGCGGAGGGGAAAAGACATGTTTTGTGCAGGAAAAGTAAAGTGCGCATTTAGAGCCGACAGCAGAGGGATTGTTATTGGGAGTTGTTCTTGTCTCCCCGTCTGGAAAATAGGACCGTAAATCTTTCTATGGCAAGAGGAGAAAAAAAAACGTTAGAGGTGAGTTGGGAGCAAGTTGGGAACGAGCTGGTGAAGCTAAACTAGCGTCAATTTTCTATTTTTGTTCAAGAGTTAACACAAGACCGGGTGGTAAAGGAGTCAATGGTCGTCGAACCGTCCAAAAGAAACGGAGTGACAAGGGGAAAAACCCCAAAGACAGGGGAGGGGTGGGAGCGTAACAGCTTAAAAAAAAAACTTTCTGAAATGTTTCCCATCATCCTACACAAACATCCCAACATTTATTCGGTTGGCATCCGCGTCGCCTGTTTAATCGTAGAACACTTTGATGTTTTTCTTGACCTTAGTTTTCTGTTTGGCTCGTAACCCGCGGCACGTAGCGTAGTAAAAACAAGCGAGCCATTTGCAGGCGCTGCAGTCTCAATGTTTACCAACACGGAAAAGCGGTCTAAATAGGAATTCTTATTTTCAAACGAGTCAGGGACAAACTAAAACGAGGATGTTGCGAAAACATCATCATGTCGTTTTGTGGTTCTCTTCAACCGCCTCGTACTACGACTACTACATATACCACTATAGTACCAGCGCTACTGCTGCTTACTAGAGCGATAACACTAACAGATTCCTGCTTCAACCCAAGTTTTATAACAATATTAGTATATTTATATATATACCCAAGGTAACTTTCAATAAGGAACCCTCAATCTGTCGAGTTTTTGTGCATAATGTGTGTATTTTCGTGTGTTTTTGCTTGTTACAAACGCTTGCATGAGCTTTGAGGTTGAGTTAATTAACTAAGACTTTCAAACCGGTTTGTGTTTGTAAGCCAGAAACCATCCTGCACAATCGCCTCCAGTCATTATATACTTGTTTGACATTGTGGAGCGCCTCTCGTAGTACTCAGAGAGAGAAGCTTTAGGTGTTTTCTCGGCTTTTCCTCTCCTCTCCTCACTTTTCCTGCTCTGCTATCCCGCAGTCACAGGCGATGCATCTGCATCTGCACATACTTGCAGTTTTTATTTCGAGACATGTTTAAATTACATTTTTTTATTTTTTATTTGCACGTTTCCACTGTGGCATGCATTCTCCATTATCCCCCATCAATGCTCCTGTGTGGTCATGATGTTGACGAGCAGCTGGGCATTGATGTGACATTGGCATTTCTGCCATTTGGTGCCCAACAAATACACTCTTTTCTGGGCTATGCTACAACTCAGAGGTCAGTCCTGTGTACAAATGTTTGAGCATCTGCTTGATGCACCAAATTGATAGAAAATAATAGGATAGCCCAATTTTTCTCTGATTGGAATACCTTGACATGGGATTCAAAGTGGGAACTCCAACCATTTTAATGTAAAACTGCATCAGTCAACAGCAATTGCTATGATGCACTTTATTTTTTGATATTTGTTTCAAAAGGCCATTGTTCTGATTCATTCATTTTTGTTGGATTAAAAGCCCATGAGAAAAATACCAGATTTCTTAGCCCTTTAGTGTGTTATAACGAAGCAAAAGAAAAACAGACATCTGTATCTGTAGGGGGGAAAAAAGCACGATCGGTGCATCTTTTTATTTTATTTTTCATGATGCTATTCATTACCTTCAACAATCTCCTACACAGCTGGCATATTTGTAGAACAAATGAGCAAAAAGCACTCCCTCTCACTTATAAACACACACAGCTCACCCCAAAATACCAGAACTCCATATTCCCTCTATCAATGTCATGTTTTCTAAGAAATCTCCATCTCACAGATGAGCTTATGAGCAAATCATGTTTCTGTTGAAGAGAGCGTGTTTTTTGCCGTTTCATGTGTGACAGTGCGTTCCCTGTTGACCCAGTTGGGGTGAAAGAAAAAAAGGACCTTCTACTCCGCAGACTACAAGGGCCACGGCAGTCTTCACCTTGACAGTTGTCCTTCTTTCCTGCTCCTTACGTTCTCCCTTCTCCGTCACCGCAGCCCCGCGCCCAGAAAGACACCCATAAAGTCTTTCAGGACAGAGAGATGAGCAGCACATTGCCTCCATATATACATTCTCTTTGACATGAGCTGCAAATGCAGCATTGCACAGACTCTGACACCCTCTTGTGCAGCAAGCCGCTTTGATTGTCACCCCACCTTTTCATTTCGTGCATACAACCTGTGCCATGATGCAGCGGGGCACAGGCTCCCCTCACTTCAACAATCTTAATAAACCCTCGTGTTTATTAGACGCGGATAGTTATGTAATAAATGCATATATATACACACTACAACCTAATTTTATCATGGCAGCAAAAAGATGAGAACTCTTAATAAATAAGTGTGTATGCCCATGGTGCTTAAATGCACCGGCCTCTAAACCTAAAATCTCTCAATAAAGATTTTTATTTGTACTAAATTGTGCAGTTGAACCTAATCACAAAATTACTTAATGTTCACAGCAGATATGTAAAATTCACACGACAAAAAACTATTGTGTAAATGTAAAGGATGGTTTACATGGTAGAATAAGTGTGTGATAATATCTAGTTCCAGGGGAGAGTTTAATAGCATATGCATGACTGCGCTGTAAATTCCAGAGAGGGCATTTAGCGTCTGCGTAAAGTTTAGTTTTGCTGCTGTCAGGGTCCACGTTACAAGGAGGGTCGCTTTATCCTCTATGTTTATAGGTGGAACAGACATTTAAAGGGAGTCCAGTTGAGTGCCATGGAGATTGTGACGATCTATCTATTTGAGATTTACAGTTTGCTTTGGATCCGTGCAGAAGCAAGCTGTGTCTGATGTTAGCTGGACAGTGTCAGGACTTGTCCAGATCAACCCCTGAATTCCTCTCTTTGCTTCATCCGAATTCAGCTCAGAAAAAAAGCATGTCTTTCCAGCATTGTTTTTTTTCTTTACTTTCACAGTTTTGACTGACATTTTACACACTTCAGCAGCTCTCAACATATGGGAATTCTAATTTAGTTCTACTCTTTAGCATCAAGACAGTTTGTTTAAACAAATGAAAGTCAGCATGGATTGGTTATTTTTACATTTAAGAGACATTTTTACATATGTCTCTCTTAAACATGGAAATAAGGGATTTAAATCGGATAAATCACTATAATTTAACTTGTGAGTAGTTGGCAAAACAAAAACACATTTAAAATTTTTGTTGGAAGTAAAAAGAATGAACAAAAAGAGCAATTTCACAATTACAAAAGTATACATTTGCCACTGGATGTTACTACTCTAGAAATAAAAGATAGATTCATGTCTAATTCTATAACTGCAGATTTTAAAATGGAAGTATGCACAGAAACACACCCAGCCTGGCAATGGCTTATCAGCCAAAGTCAGGGTATTTTGGGATGGCCATGAGCATAACAAATGACATATTTCTGTGGTAAGATCAGATCCTCGACACTCATTTAACCAAATAGTCCGTCAGACGTGTGGCTCTGACTGTTTCCTCTTTCTCCCATTTTTCTAAAGCTCCTCTACAGACCCAGCATTCCCAGGCCAGGCCCAGTCGTCTCCTCTAACCAAGGGGAACTTGGTCTGGTACTGGTGGGAGGTACATTACTCCAGTCAGAAATGTCTTTCTGTTTATTTTCCTTAATTTTCAGGGATTAACTATTTAACAAAACTTTTAAATGCACATTGCTGCTTTTTTTCTATTTTTGTCTTCTTTTTTTTTACTTTCTCTTAGTATCTTCCATGGTGTTATTTATTTTTTTCTCCTTTTTTTTTCATAAGACTTTCTGAGTCAGCTTTTACGTCTGCTGTCTATGTGTTTTTGCCATTGTGTCACCCAAATGTCCCCACAGTGGGACAAAAAGGCATTTTTAATGTTAGATAAAAGCTGTAGAATGAAAGGCTAATCATGTGCTTTTTTTATTAGAAATCATGCAGATCTTCTTGGTTCACTTGTTTCGCTTATGTTTTTCATTGAACTTTATTCATAAATCAGGGAGACAAAAAAAACACAAACTGACGTATTTATGTCTAATTAAACCTTAACTCTTTTTTTTTATACTCTTTATATTTCAGAGACAGATTTGTAGATACCATCAAATATACACTGAAAGTTTTAAGTGTTTTTTTTTTATCCTGACCGATACATATATCCAGGTTTTTTTGCATAGTTGTGTTTTTTGCAGTCAGACCAACCTATTTAAATTTTAACATATATATATATATATATATATATATATATATATATATATATATATATATATATATATATATATATATATATGTTAAATTTGAAACATAAAACCTTTGCTCCAAGGTTTGAATCCAGTAGAAAATGAAGGAATTACAAGATTATCCTCATTTATGCATCATAGCATATGTTCCTAATCTTCATATGATTGCTATTAAAATTCATAAAATGTGGCATCAACACACGGCCACATTAATCCATTTATAGAGCAGCAATGGATGGAGTTCTTAATTTTTTTTTAAAGCATTTAACTTATATATTGTGATGAGCTGATCCAGGGAAATGTGTCCCATTCTGATCTCTGATCAGTGCTCATATGTATGAAACCATGCTTTAAAGATTGAATACAGGAGATATTAAAGTCATGGTTTGTGTAGCTATGAGCTAAACTTATATAATAATGAGGTTGGTTTTAAAATGGCAACTGAGGACTGTTTATACGGAGAGGTAGTGATGAATGCGTGAAGGACTCTTGTTTTTGATTAGTCATTTTGTCCAGTGAGAGACAGGGTTTTTGTAGGCCAGGAAGTGGAGCTGGTGTGTTACTCGTTTATTTAGTTAATGTCGAGGTCACCTTGTATGTGTGTGTGTGTATGTTATAGAGTGAGAGGAACTTTTTCAGTGTTAGAGGAAGCATATCTGCTTCTTCAATATGAATTAGTGGGCAAGTGTTTACATCTACGTTTGTCGGAAATCACACATTTGCACATGTGGGTGAGTTTCTGAGCCTGATCGAGGGGAACACATATGCGCTCTTCTGTGCGACACACTGTAAGTGTGTGCTTCAGTGTGTGTCTGTAAATGTGTCATTGTATTAAGCCCTGTAATCTAACATCAGTGAATGTGCCTGATCCTGCGCCAGGCTTTTAATTCTCTCATTTTGGGCATATCTTACCAAGGCAGATTATTCCAATTATATTGTCTTTTTGGTGAAGCGGAGAGTGTGTGTGTGAGTGTGTGTGTGTGTCCGAGAAAAAGAGAGTATCAGTGTGGCACTGACAAAAGGCGACTATGAAAAGCTGAGACTTCGAGGAGAAGTGGGAGGATGCCGAGGAGTACTAGAATGACTGAGGAAATTCCCACTGACTACACAGGAACAGCCTGCTTGATCAAACAACCAAACAGCCATGTATCCCTCTTTCTCCCACTTGTGGTATAGTTGTGACCTCACCCAGGCCACTGCCAAATATTTTCCTCTGGTGTAAGTCACAACAAATGCCATGTTCACTCCCAATGCGATCACATAGCATCACATCCATAATGCGCAGCGTGAGAAAGCTTTGCCATCAAGTAGATGGAGGCAATCGGGAGGAACGACACTAAAGTCTGTCTTTCTTTCTTTCTTTCTTTCTTTCTTTCTTTCTTTCTTTCTTTCTTTCTTTCTTTCTTTCTTTCTTTCTTTCTTTCTTACTTTTCTTAGTTACTTACCTACTTACTTTCTATAAACGTGATGACCTTTGATGACCTCTTCCCTTATTTTAGTAAACAGACAAGAATCCCAATCATGCCTGGAACTAAACATTGTTCCTGTTACAATAAAAATGTGTTTGTCTAGGGATATGTCTAGGGATAAAATGGTACATCCAGCTTACAAATGAGGAAAAATCCACCATTTAATGTATTCTAGGGTAAATTAAGAAACCAAATTTACTCTTCCCTCTTTTTTTTGTAATTTGTACTAAGGCTTTTATGAACCAGTGCAGGTTTGAGCAGTTTCAATTTAGCTGTTTCATTCTTGTCTAATTCTGAGCCTGTTTTAAGCACAGATAATGCTCTATTTATGTTTCCAAAACAGAATAACAGCTTCATAGTCTTAAATTGTGTTGTAAATAGCAATGCATGATACGTACTTATTTGATGACCTACCATATTGGTGCCTCAAGTAAAACTGACTGTGTGGTATTTGTTTGGGCTTGCAAGAGTGATGCAGTGCAGGATTTACCTGAAGCAGAGAAGCAGTGTCAGTGTGGTTGTTTTTCAAGGTGTTAAAAGGGAATAGAGAACATGAATATATTATATCAGTTATCATATTGCATGAATTGCCATTTCTTTAAAAAGATCCTGATAAGGTTTGACCAGTCGGTGTATTTCTGAAAATAGAGAGGAGTCTTTATAACAGCTGAATTGCAGTGTGATTGGACCTATAAAGCAGATGCTAACTTCAGAGTTGTTAGCATCCTACCATGCACCCAAATTCAGGCTGTATTGTATATTGTAAATGTATTAACATTCTGGATAAATTAAAGTTTTAAAAATATCAGTGTAATGTTTCAAATTAAAAGGGTAGATTGTGAGCAAGAGCATATTTTTATAAAAGATTAAAGAACAAATAAATAAATAATCAAACACGAATATGTCAACTAGGGAAATGTTACTTATAAACTAAGTATTGGATGTCCATAATTATTTTAGTAGCAATTTAACTCCCTCTTAACTTTAATCACACTATATGGTAAAATATGTTTAAGTTCAACCAAAAAAAGGGGGGAAAATATTTCATACTTCTAGTTGTTAAAATTGTTGAATGATGGTCACATTTGTTGCCACTCAGATTGCATGTATTGTCACTTATTGGCTTTTAAAACCTACCTTTTATTATTAACTTTTTTTTTTCAATGAATAATTTAAATAACTTTAGTTTCCAGCACTAGTTAAAGTCAAAATAAAAATCATTGGTAACCAGAGATGGCAAAAGTACTGACTTTCCGTACTTGAGTAAAAGTACAGATACTTGTGTTAAAAAATTATCAGGTAAAAGTGGAAGTACTGATTAAACTTCTTTACTCAAGTAAAAGTAACAAAGTACAGTTTTGTAAATTTACTTAAAGTATAAAAGTAAAAGTAGAAACCACTTTTTTCATGCCGTTGCCTACATTTTAAATGGATGTCTGCCAATAGGACTAGATCTCCGTTGTTTTCATTTTCAATCATCTCGTCGTCCATGCTACTATGCTAACGCCACCGCCACCAAGCTGCAATGATTTGCCGCAAATGAATACCGCCGAATCTGTCGATTCATCTTGTAGTGGTGTGTCAAATGCAACGTAGATTCCCATCCAATTAGATTGAATTTGGTATTGATGACGTGAAAAATAATAACGGTAACTCCATTGAAATTATTCAAAACTAAAGTAACGAGCCAATTTTTTAAAATGTATGGAGTAGAAAGTACAGATATTTGTGTAAAAATGTAAGGAGTAGAAGTAAAAAGTCGCCATAAAAATAAGTAGTAAAGTAAAGTAAAATTATCTGAAAAATCTACTTGAGTACAGTAACGAAGTATTTGTACTTTGTTACTTCCCATCTCTGTTGGTAACTGGTGGAGGCTCCTTTTAGAGCTCATTTCACCAAATGTTGTCAGGCTGTCAGGAGCTGTTTTATTAGCTGATATTAATCTGTTCAACAGGGGAACTTATGTCGTACTCCTTTTCTTGCTTAAGTTGACAAGTCTAATGCAAGTGAGGTGGTATTACATAGAAGACAATAGTACTTTAAAGTAAACCAGAAAATTGAAAATGGGAACTTTTCTTTGAGAAGAAATATTGCAGTATTGTCACACAAGCTCCATGCCTCGAGATCTTAGTTATTTACATCTCTTAAAATCCATTTGAAGTCAAGCTTATTGTTATGGAACAATACTTTGGTCATTTCAACCTGGAGAGACTCACACAGAGAAAAGCTGCATTTACAAAAGTATTACTCAATCTGTTTATACAGGTAACACAATCACATTCTTTAAAATGTTTCTCTCTAAGGAAAAGCAGCTTATTGCATGGACTCAATGAGTGTCTGCAATCCCTCACACGAGCATGCATGTAGCGACAGTGGAGAGGAAAATTCAATTTTTACAGGAAACAGACTTTGATGCTGTGAATCAGAATTCACTTGGAAGAGTTACCTAGCAAAGGATTAGAGGAGTCTGAATCTGAACAAGAGACATCACAGGGAGTTCAGTTGAAGCTGATAAGAGTCTTCCAGATTACTTTTTCAATTAAGCTTCATTTTAAGATTTTTTTTTTTATTCTTGCTATCATTTTTAAAAGCTTCTCTTTGCAAACACTGGTGAGATGCAAACACAGAGTGGCGTGAATATATACCGGCGTGTATTTTGTTGTGAATAAGGGCAGCTAAAAAGAGTATGATAATTGTAAGCACACTCTAGATATTGAGCCAATGTGAACTGTGCATTATGATCTGATTTTATTGTTTAGCTATTTCTGTTTGTGAAGACAACAAATGACCACCTGTCTGCTTCATCTCCCTCTCTTTTACAGAAAATGTTTGTCGAAAGCAGATGAACAGAAAAAGCACAGAAGAAAAGAGGAAGAGAGCAAAATATTAAAGAGTGCCTTTACATCATACAAGAGGAGTATCATATATAATCTGCAGCACTTTGTGTACGATAAGCAAGAGATGGGACCACTGAAGACAAATAGAAGACGTTCTCCGCCATTAACAAGAGGCAGAGGGGGAAAAAAGGGAGGTGGTTCTCAGCCCTTAAAAGAAAAGGACTCCAAAAAAGTGAAGAAGGAGACACTTGTCAGAACCGCAGAGCACACACCCAGCACTCCTGCTAAACGCAGATACACACCGACATCCACAGATGCTAACCCAGAGGATGAACCAATCCCAAACAGTAATACCATTGCTAAGGAGGAGACTACTGAACGTGTGAAGCATGGCGTGTCGGAAGCAAGTGATGAAAAGAAGGCAGAGGAAAAGAGTGAAAAGGAAAAAATGGTTGGGACAAATGGAAACAGTACCCCACCCACTGGTTCTGTAGTATTGCCTACCTCTGCCCCAGCACCACTCCCCATAGCTGCACCCCAGCAAGCCACCAATCACAGCCCCGGCTTAGGCTCAGTTTCCAGTAGGAAGACGGCCACATTTAAAGCTCGTGTACCCAAGAAAAAATACATGTATGAGCACTTTGCCAACAATACAAGTGTCACAAATAATGTTCCTACCTCCAGTCCTGCTCTCATATCTAATAGCTACGGCAATTTCAACAGCAAAAACAGTCAGAGTATCAGTACTCCTAATAATATGTTTAAGTGCAGCAACAATATTACTAACAGCATTAATAAAGGCACTAATGTGAGCATAAATAGCAGTACTTCCAGTAACACTACAAGTAGTATTACCAGTACAAATAGCAGTAGAAACATTGGTGCTGGCAGCCATTACACTTATATGAATAGCATTGATAGCAGACGTAATAATTGCTCAGGTAATCAGCCATCAGTGTTAGCAGGAGAAAGAAAAGCTACAGAAGCAAACCATTTTGTCTCAGTAAAGGATAAAACCCCCAGGATGTCACATTCCAAGGAAAGAGACTCACTAACAGGAGAAAATGAATTGGAGGGGGCCCCTAACTCCGTGCGCTCTTCCTCTACCGATACAGCAAGCGAGCATTCCTCTGACCTGGATGTGATGGAGGCAACAGGACCAAATACTAAAATCCACATCGTTGCTTCTGTCCAAAACTCACATCTGAAAGAGATCAGTCTTTCAGAGGGACTGGCTGAAGCTCTGGCGAAAGGCATGAAAAACCAGAGAGTACTGGCCCGCCAAATAAAAAATAAACCGCCATGTGATATAAAGACTGCCAGCAATGAAGATTCCTGCCTCCATTCTCCTGTGTTTAGACAAGGAGTGGTGCGTAGGGTAAGTGGAGGTTCTGTTGAAGTTCAGCTCCAAGGAGTAGAAACCCTTGTTAAATACCCATTTTGTGGTGGCACCATGGTGACACCCTCTATTGAGGCCGAGAGTGCAGTCGACTTCATTTTAGATGCACCCCCACCCGGCACTTCCCCCGTGGCTGTTGGGACACGGGTATGTGTCCCATTTGGTGAAGAAGAAGAAAGGATTCCTCCAGTGTACAGAGAAGGGGTTGTTGCTCAAGTCGACCCCCACCCTGGTGTCTCATTTCCTTATCAGGTTCTACTTCACGAAGAGAGAGAAGCTCTAGGTGGAGAGTTAGTGGGAGAGAAGAAGGAAGGCAAAGTAACGGGTCGGTTTGTCTGGGTTTCCCGACAGAGCCTAAGACTACTCATCCCTCCCTGGGAGGTTTCCCAGTTAGACGGTGGGAGAGCAAAGGAGAGAGAGCTTGAGCGGGAACGGGAGGAGAGGGAGCGCCTGGAGGAGATGGAGGTAGAGAGAGAAGTGTGCCAGTTAAGCATTGGAATGGGGGTGCTGGGAGCTGGTGCACGGTTGGGCCCTGGGTTTTCACATGAAGGGACTGAAGGGGTGCATACTTCCAGAACCGTACATCCACCTGCCAGTTCCTCCACTTTAAGCTCCAGTGTAGTTGCCATCACAAGTCATGGATGTGAAAGCAATATGTCAGGAAGAGAAAGGCAGAAACAGCCTAACACGCCAGAGGAAGATCGTGAGGTATCTCGTTTTAACATGGGTCATTCCATTGGTCCAAAAGCAAGTGCTGGAACCTCTCAGTACAGGAACATTGTTTCCAAGCCCACTAGTTACGCTCCCACATCCACTCACCTTTCAATGGTGAGGGGTGTAGGACCACTTCATCTCTCTACAATAACCAGTCCTCTGCCAACCCCATCTCCTTCCTTACTTACCCCTGAAATAAGCACCACCACTTCAAACCTACCTCTAACCAAGACCACTCCCACCCAGACTCCTACTCCCACTTCTGGTGTGGGCTCCTCCCCAGCCTCCTCCCGTTCCAGGACTCCCCTCTCACTGGCTCAGCAGAAGTACAAAAAAGGCGACGTGGTATGCACTCCCAACGGTATCCGTAAAAAGTTCAACGGGAAGCAGTGGAGGAGGCTGTGCTCCAAAGAGAGCTGCATGAAGGAGTCTCAGCGACGAGGGTACTGCTCCAGACACTTGTCCATGAAAACCAAAGAGATGGAGGCAGCAGGGGGAGAGAAGGGAGGGGGAGGCAGCAGCTCAGGGACGGTGACCCCTTCTGACCTTCGGGGGAGGGCAAGCAGTGAGTTTGAGTGGGACGACACGTCAAGAGAGAGCAGTGAGACAAGCAGCAGAGGAGACACCAGACCACGCTTGGTTCTCCCTTCCCTCCTCCCTCATGAGCTTTCATCAAGGTTTGATGTAGATGAATGTGAGGCTGCCACCATGCTTGTGTCCTTAGGAAGCTCTCGCTCTGGCACTCCTTCCTTCTCCCCTATCTCCAATCAGTCTCCCTTCTCCCCTGCCCCCTCTCCCTCACCCTCACCGCTGTTCGGTTTCAGGCCTGCTAACTTCTCCCCTATTACTGCATCCCCAGTCTTACAACACCGGAGACACCGACAGCCCAGTGGTGCAGGAGGGGGAGGGGGGAGTAAATCAACAACCCTAGCAGGAGCAGGTGAAAGGGAGAGACACATTTCGGGCATCCAGCCGTCCTTCCCCAGTAACCTGACGTTTACAGTCCCCATGAGCCCCAGCAAGAGAAAATCTGATGCCCCCCCTCCACCACCCCTTCCCTCACACCACCACGACTATACGCCCAAAACAGAGCTGGATCTGGGAGACCTCAACAACTCTTTCAGAGTTCTTTCGCCCCAAACACCAGCATCACATTCCCGCACACATACGCCCACCCTCTCCCAGCTCAAAGGACACAGCACACCCTCTTCCAGCAGGCCCCCATCCTCTGCTGCTACCTCTCCTCCTCCTCTGCTGGTCTCCGCAACTCCTCCTTCTCCTCTCTCAACTGACGGAGGGCCTCGACGAGTGGTCCCTATACCCCAACAGACTTTACGGGACTCCCCTGTCATTGTTCGAAATCCTGAAGTTCCATTTGCAAAATTCACAGAGTCTCCATCAGAAAGAGGAGGAGGCAGAAATGAGGCAGCTATAGATAATAACCCCCCTAAAGAAATTGCGCTAACCCCCCTCACTGCTCAGCCCGTCGCGGGCCTCCAGGTTCCCGTCCCTATTAACGCTGCCACAGCAACAGGGCCCAACGGTACTGTCTACTTGCGGAGCCCAGCCCAAACTCTGGTTCTAGTTTCCCCGACAGCTTCCTCCCTATCTTCCACTGACCCGACAGCCAACCCCTTGCAAGCCCTCTCAATTACCGTCAGCACAACCGTGGCAGCTTCTGCTCCAAGTAGCACAGACAGCTCTGGAGAGCGAGAGGACAACAAGTGCACCGTGTTTGGTGGGGAGGTGCAGCAACCAGTTCCCTGTCACCCCTCTCCCACAGCTCTGCTCCCTCTAATCCTACCAGCAGAAAGTTTGCACCCTGCCCCTCGAAAGGACATCATCATGGGACGTCCTGGGACAGGTGAGAGTGTGCACAAATATGTGGAGTATTTTTTGTGTATTGGGCAGTCAAGTAAAAAGCTGTGTGTAAACAGTATGTGTCTGCCTTCTAGAAAGTTCTATGGTTAGTGTTGATAGCAATATCTGATTAACAATATAAATTAAAGAGCGCTGGTAGGATGTTATTAAAATTATTTGATTATAAAATCAGAACTATCCGCCCATCAGTTATTGAGGTACGCCTTACTATTTTCAGATGGTGAAATGTAGTGGAACTGTTGTATTTATACAGATTGAGGAACAAGTACCAAAAGGAAAAAAAAAAAAAAACTTAACACACAAATGAAGCCAGAGGCACATTTATGATGCTTTATGCAAACAGAGAAAGCTCAGCATGTTAATTTAATCTTATAAGTTTCTTTCATTTTTGTTGTTCTGCACAAATAGAGAAAGACAAAAACTCACTCAAAAAGCAGCCTTGTACCATTCATTATGATCTGTTTTTCTCAAATTATTAGATTAGACTAAACATTTTGATCCATGAATACCTTAGGTACACTGGAAAAAACGATCTAGAAATAAGTAAAAATGTCTTAAATTAAGTGTATTTACCCTTAATTTGAGTAGGTAAATGAGATGATTTGCCAATGTAAAGAGTACTTCTACTCTTAAAATAAGATATTTAGATAAAAAGGGTTGAAATAAGACAATATAATTTTGTTTTCTTATTTTAAATGTAAATTGTCTTGTTGCATTGGTAAAATGTCTCTTTTACCTTCTCAATTCAAGAACATAAGCACTTATTTTAATAAAAAATTACTTATCTAGATTTATATTTTTTTCCAGTGTAAAAATGGTTTTGCAGTATTCTGATGTTAAAACAAATATTTAAAACAAACATCTATAACAAGTAATTATTACTTATATTAGAAATAAAAAAGTAAATTTTTACTACTACATTATCAATTAAAAATGTTATCTCCTAAAAACATTACATAAATGTTATTATAATATTTAAGCAGCAACTAGATAAGAGTGGTTAGTATAGAGAGTACTATCCATGTTTGCTGTTCTGCATGCTGTAGAATATTAAAAATAAAATGAGCTGATATTAGTTATATACGGTAAGTAGTTGATCTATTTACTCAGGGAACGGCCTGAAGTCAGCTTCATAACAGACCCGCTGCCTGCAGCTTTCCACCTGTAACACTTAGCTCGTTATAGTAAGACTGTGGGGCTTTACATCTTCATAATGGCTATTCATACTATTTACAACTGCAAAATATTGTCACAGTTAAATTTGTCTCTATTGTAAGCAGGAGCAAATGTAAGAGCCTTGTTTCAGCCAGCTGAATAACAGTGCACAGCAACAGGTGGAAGGCAGATAGCAGATAGGAAAATAAAAAAAACTGAAAGCACGTCAAACCGTAGGTACTGTATATTTATGTTTTTTATTTCAAAACCTTTACTGTTCAAACTCTTGATGCACACTGATAACGGTAATCAATGCGTTTCTGCTTTAGACTGATCTGTTTCAGACCCCCCCCCCCCCCCCCCCCCCCAGCCCCCACCCCAAAAAAAAAGAAAAAAATCAGTTTTAATAAATAAAATTAGGATAAAAATCGAGAGCAATAGAGGGTTGGCGTTACATACATATGCAAAGACCTGTGTGTGCTGATCTCAGTGAAGGAGGTCCTGTAAGCCAACATGCTGATGTCCCATATGGCTACTGCCCCCCCAGGTCACCTTTATGCCACTCTTCTCTCTGCTGATATCAATAACCAAATGTTAGATTTGGTAACTGGAACAGTTAAATTCCCTTCAACCAGCATTTGCAATTAAACACAGCAATGTGAAAATAAGATTAATCTGGAGTTTTCAAATGACTAATTCAATGCTATTAACACATTACAATTAAATAGGAAATACAACTTTTCAGGAGTAGCTAAAAAAAATGTTTTATTTAATCTGACCTAAAGTAATTGTTGTTTGAACGCTAATAAATTTAAATAGTTATGGAGCAAAGCGTAATTTCTCTGTAATCCTCTGAGTGTGGTGTGTGTGTTAGGGTTGGAACAAAAAAAAAAGGAAAGCAGAATGTATGCGCCGACATGCATGGCTGTGCTGTTTTGTGTTTTCTATAGGGATTAACTTCCAACATTATAAAGGATTAGCTTTGCAGATAGCGGAGGTTTCCTCTTATATTTCCAGTCATTACGTAGCAGTAATTTTTAAGGCTGAGTGGTAACAGTGCTGCCTCACGATATACCTGAGATACTGTGCTGGAACAACAGCAGGATTTGTAATGAAAATTAGTAGATTAAAGATTAAGTGAAAACAAATTATCTTCATTTACAGTTGATATATAAAATGTGGAATTTTTTTTTTTTATTTGCTTTGCTGATAAATAAAACAAAAATATGTTAAAATCACACAGAACAGAAGAACACACAGCAAGGATAACAAGCCAAAAAGTACAATAAAACTGCATAGCTTGTTTTATTTTTTCTTTCCTATATTATAAAATGTGTGTATGTGTGGTCGACTCTCTGACCCCAGGAGATGTTCTTACTAACTGCAAACTCTTCCTGTTTGCTCGTTCGTTTTTATTTGTTTAACAGTAACTGTATAGTGAAACAGGGTGTAAGAAGCCTCTGAGGCCAGCTATATCGAAGTGTTATTTTTTTCTGAATCTTGTGTTGCATAAATACAGCAAGTTGTAGTGTTTTGTGTGGGTGTGTAAAAAAAAACAAAAACTGTTTTTCAAACTCCAGTATGGAGGGGAAGTGCTATGTTATAGCGTGAGAGTGAGAGCATTATTTGTCATCATCAGTTTATCTTCAGGTCTGTTACTTGTGCACATGTGGTGTCAGTCGGTGTGATTCACATAACCTTTTGCCCTCTCTGTTGCCGCACCGATCGTTGTGCAGGCACTCACGGGTGTGACGGCCAAAGGAGACAAGGGGTGTCAATTTAAATATATGCTCCTTCTGCTGATCCTTTTTTTTAAATGCAGCTGAAGGGACGCTGAATGAAAGAATGGCACCACTGTGAGTGAGTGTGTGCAGGCTTTGCTGCGAGCGTGTCCGGAGCACATGCGTTAGTGTGTCCAATTACACGTTTAGTCTGTTTCTTGGGTGAGAAATTGTTGTGGCATTTTCTTTTAGGTACATTTATTTTTCCCTGAAAAAGGGTCAAAAAGGAATCTATAGTTATTTTAATATTGCGTGGATAATTATATTATATTATATAGATTGATAATAATAAGCATATTTTTAGTTTGAATAATACATTTTTCATGACACAATCAAAACTATAGTTTCCTGTGATTGCATCTACTCATAGACCATCATAAAATGCATAAATGTGAAGGTGAAAATAAAAGAAATGCATGTTTTTTAAAATGCTGTGAATATTGATAAAATGAGAAATAATTGTATCTGTATGCCTTAATTCTTTAATTCCTAAATATAATCCAGCCACCCCTAATGGCCTTTAAAAGTGACACTATTAGTAAATGGGATTATACTGATTTCACAGCTGTTCTCTAAAGGACCAGAGATATTTTTCAGATGACAGTAATGAAAACTGATGACTTCAGAGCACGCGTACGAGCCCATGGAAAGTGTTGAGAAGTTTCTTGGTAGGGTATAAAACAGTTTCCTAGGGCTAAGGCCATCTCATCGAGCACTGGTCAGGCCATTATTTAAAAATAAATATAAAAAGTTCACAATCAATTATAACGAAACAGGGCTTTGCACCTGAACTGATGAAGCTGCAGAGATCTGCTGCCCAAACTCTTAATTCTGTACAAACCTGGCCTCTTTGGACAAGCAGCAATACTGCTTATAGCAAGTTCCTCTATAGTGTGCCACAAACATTGCGACCAAAGAAGCTTGTTTGATCAGATGAGGCATCATTTATTTGTTAGTGTTCATGCAAAATGCATTATGTTGTGGTAAAAATAAAACAAGACAAAAAGTCTCAATTGTGAAACATGGTGATTGGCAGCATCATGCTGTGGGGATTCCTTTTTCTGCAGGGGCAAGGGAACTTGGTCAAAGTTGAAAAGATAAATGCAGGTAAAAACAGAGTAATTCTGGCAGAGAACGTATAGCTGCAGCTATTTGGAAAAGGATAGGTCAGAAAAAAAGACTATCATTCCATAGTTATGCAGAGCTGAAGAAGGTTAAAAGAGCTGAAGCTGTAGTTACACTGAAAGGTGATGCTGCTTTTTACTTAATTTATGTTTTTCACTTCACAATTATGTATTAATTTTTTTTGGTCTACCATGTGGCATCCACATAAAATACAATCAAGTTTGTGAATATAGCATGACACAATTACGGGGTTCAATAATACTTTCAATGAGGTCTGATCCTCAGAAAAGTTTTTGTGAGAAACGCACTAAATTAATTTTGGCATCTTATGATTTATGCAAAACATTTGAGATCATTTCAGCTTAAAAATAATGTCATTAGATACGTGTGTTTATGCTTGTGTAATGATAATGACTGTGAGTCAGAGCACACACTGACACTCGGTGTCAGCATCAGCATATATTTGGCTCGATTTATGAGAGAAAACTACGGCAGTGTTCATTGGGAGGTGAACACACCGAAACATCCTTACCAACCGTTCTATGATGTGCATTACTGAATCCACACTCTTACTTATGAAACACTTTTTAAGATCTATCAAACCTGCTCATAAAATATTTATATTTTTTTCAAATATAGCCAAAGCTTAAGAAATTTAAATATATTTATCAAAATATTCAGAATGTTTTGTTAGGTAGAGATTTTAGTCTAAATAACAGTGAAATAAATTCATTATAATAAATCTGGGGCTTAAAAGACACAGGCAAGACGGTGTATGAGGCTTATGAAGCTTACGTGCTGTGTTTGTGATCACTTGTAGAAAATGTACAACACCAACAGTCCTCTAAAATAACCGGCCTAAAAGTCTGATGAGGAGAACTAAAACTTGTTGGGTGAAGGATAAGACCTTTATTTCAGTGTGTATCTCCTTGTGCGTATTTTTGTGTCGAAGGCAGAAATGCAAAATGTCAATCACTGAGTGCCGGATATGATGTGTGATCGTCAAAACCGTATGTTGCCATGGCAACGCAGCAAACAGCTCAACGATGTAGCTTGTTCATAACACGGAATATTCACAGACACAAGTAGTGGTCCTTGAATGTGTGTGCCTGGCTGCGGATGCTCTTGTTGTGCCCCTGTTCACTCGGTGAAGATGAACTTCAACTCTCTCACACGCGTTCACACACCAACGCATTGTTCTGGTTGCATCTCGGGCGTTCCAGACGTTACACAAAATTATCTGAGGGTTTCCTCTGAATTATTCAATGACTGAAGTGTTCAAGTGAAGTTCTTTTTTTAAACACTGAGAAATAACAGTGATTTATTTCGTAGGCCATGAAGCAAACAAAAACTTCTTCAGACTGCTGACATTATGTTTTGTGCATCTCCACTGGTTAATATTTCTTTTATGAAGATGGCCTCTGTGCCATTACCCTAATCTTTAACTCCCTCCACAGACTCGCAGGAATCCTGATAGATCTAAGTAGAAGCCTGCTAGGGTGTACAATTCATTTTCAGTCAAACACTTACCAGATTTTAGATGAAACCATAAGTATCCTCCTGCTTTTGAGCTTTTATAAGGATTTTGAAAGAGCCCCCTTATAATTTTTATATTCTAAGGATTCATCATTTATAGTGTCCCAAACAGAAAACAATTGCACACTGTTTGTGGAACACTGCGTAAACATGTCACACTCACCTAAGTACATGTGAATACACTTTTTTTTCGCACTTGAATGCATCCCTCCCTCTGCTTTTTATTTCTTGGTTTGTTGTTTTTTTTCTTTCTTAAGAGTTATGACACTTTTCTTTTTAACTCTTCGCATTGCAGTGGCTTTCCTACCCTTCCTTTCCACTTTCGCCCTCCTCATCCTCATCTACCCGGATACGGATACCCGGGAATAACATCCCCGCTCCCTCCCGCCCCTGCTTTACGTAACGCTTAAAGCCCTGCATATCCTCCCTGGCCATGGCAACAACCACATCTGGATCACACAGCCATCTAGACTTGCACTGGAGCACGCGTGAAGCCCCCCTCAACACTTACCATGTCTGTCTGATCTATTTTATTATTCTGTGAAGCATACTTGGAGAAGGTTCTAAAAATGCATTGCTACTCAGGAGTTTCCTGGTCTGAAGTGGCTCTGAGACTTTGAGCTCACACACATGTAGTTAAAGTAATTTTAGGTTGATTTCCTTATCCACATGACTCCATCAACCTCACGTTCTATCATCTTAAATATACGTGTTATTGTATTTCCTGTGTATAAGTTCGAAAAGGTTGGTATTTTGGTTCTGATTCTTTTCCTCCTTGTCATCTCACTCTTGTCTGATTCCTTGCATCTTTAGTTTCACAGCCTTTGCACTAGTTTCTCTGACGCTGCCTAGATCTCTATTTTTTATCTCCAGGCTAGCAGTGCCCCCATATGGCTGAAAGCGTACATTACAAGTTGCTGCACCGAGTGGAATAAATCACCAACATTTTCAAACACAGAAAGCAAGTTTGTATTTCACATATTTTCCTCTCTGGTGATAACATGTTGATAGAGGCAGCATTAAAAAGCTGTGATTCTTGTCTCCTTAGCTACTGTCCCTATTGTCCCTCCTGCTCTGTAATCAAGGTGTCATTTTTGACGATATTTCACTTTTTTTGTGAAACCTGAGAAAAGTCAATGCCCTTTATGTCTGGAAGCCATCTAATATAACTTGTTTGGCACATTTTAAGGAAATGCACAGTGACTGGCAAACCAGTGACCACAGGGCAACATCGGAACCTGTGCCCAACCTTGCTGTTGCCATGGTAACTGCAAAAGAACCGGTAGATTGAGTTATAATTGGACGGAGCAAATGGTGGGAGGGAGAGGCGCAGAGCACAGGGGTGGAAGATGAATTAAGGGATGAGACCGAAGGGATGGGAGAGCTAGCGAATGCCCAGCTCTGCCTGCAAAGTGCCAGGGAAGGCAAAAGTTTTTGCTGTGAAATCATAAGAGTGTGACAGATGTAACTATGTTTGGGAAGAAGAGGTTTGGACACATGAACATTAGACGCATGATGTCTGTGAGAGGAGACAGCCAATAAAAGCTGCTGAACACCTACACAAATACTGCACCGCCAGCACGGTGGCAAGGAGAGCAAGTTAAGCTTAGCTCAGGGGGAATTTCTCTTCCACTGTTTCTCTTCACACCTTTTTTTTTGGTTTCTCTCTAATCGTCATGACTTATCTCTATTTTAAATGACTAAGTGTGAAGTTTCTGTGGTTTCCCACCATCATCTCACATTGACTCTGTGCAACTTCGTGCAAACGCATCTATCTTAGTTTTTTCGTCTACCTAGCTCTTTTTGTTTTTGCCGATCTTTATAAATCAAAATGGTCACCTTTCCTTTTTCATATGAAAATATATCCAGCTTTAAGGAGAAAATTTCATTTTTATACCAAGTTTAAAAAAAGAGCTGTACTAATTGTCTTACAAAAGACAATCAAACCACTCAGACCTTTTTATATGTTGTCTCATCACAATCACAAACTTCAATTTATTTTAGAGACCTTAGGTAATCGTCCATCATAAGGTAGGCCACAGTTGTCAAGTGGAAACAACATTTCAATTTCCCAATTTGTTTACATATACTGTATTGCAAAAGTATACGCTTACACCCTATGACTTAGACTTCCTATCATAAACACCCCACTCCTAATCCATACTGTTTGATCTGATGTTGGTTCGCCCTTTCCAGCTATAGCAGCTTTACCGCTTCCTGAAAGACTGTCTGCAAAGTTTAGGAGCATCCTTAGAGGAATTTTGGACAATTTGTGAGATCACAGAGACCTGTCCAGGGTGTACCTCACCTCTCGCCCATTGACTGCTGGAGATAGGCACCAGCACCCCTCGCGACCCCACTTGGGACAAGCGTGTAAAGAAAATGGATGGATGGATGGATGGATGTGAGATCACAGAATGATGTTGGGTAGTAAGGAAAGAGGTCAATAATCCAGGTTTAGAACACAAAAAGCATGTGTAGACATTAGTTCCAACTATTTGTGTTTCCAGCTCTATAGCATAGACAGAGAATAATGTTTAAAATCGTGGGCCAACTCCAGTCCCCTATGGCTGGTGTCCTGCAACTTTTAGATGCTTAAACACACATGACTCTAGTATGAACTCAACAGCAGTGCTCTTCATAGCATGTACATATGCTGGAGAGGTAGTTTAGCTTTAGGGGTGTGGGGCTAGGAATACATCTAGACGTTGAATTGAGCTTAAGACCACTGGTTTAAAATCATCTTGTGAAGTGAACAGGATAAAGGAAAACCAGGCAGGGTTTTTATACCCTGAGGATGGATTTACCAACCTCTGGGCCTGGCATTTACTCTCTGATTTAATTTATCCCAAAGCTATTTGATGGTGCTAAGGTCGGGACTCTGCAGGCCACCCAATCTCATCCTTTCCAATCTTTCATCCATGTATTAACGGACCTTTCTTTATGTACTGGTGCACAACCTTTTGGGAGAGGAAGAAGCATCTCCAAACTGTTCACATAAAGTTTGGAGAATGGATTTGAGCAAAACCTTGTGCTATGATAAAGTACTCAGAGTTTCTTTTTTACCAAACCTAGTGCAGTTCTTACAAATTTGTCTGAAATGTCATTTGTTTGTCATGAGGTGTTCACATTATTTTTAAAACATTGACTATATCTGTCTTTGATTTGATCTGATTGGTATAAGCAGGTGCTTAGGGGGATGAAGCTAATAAAAAGAGAGCGAAACTCCTAATTTGAGCATTTTACTGAGCTTTGGCTGCCAGCATAGCATAGTGGTTTATTTGGATTTGGGACAGAATCAGGATTGGAAGGGTAGTAATGTAAACAACTTCATAGACACCAAGTTCCTTCAGAACTTAAGGATGTTGAGGAAACTTTTAATTATGTGTTAGCGCCATTCCTTTCATCTCCCGAGACAGGCCACTGGTTGAAGTCCATTGTATTGCATCGCCACAGTAGCAAATTACCACACACTGTTACCTCTCCAACACTGTATCCAAACATATATTAAAGAGGTTTATCTCGCTGTCCTTCTACTAAACAGTGCTGTCTCAGCTGCCATACATCATCTTTTAACTGCTGTCAAGTGAGGCTCCTACTGGTGTAAAGTTATTGCAAATGATGATTGAAAGTGACTTCAAATTTGCATCAGGCCCACCTTTGATGTTACCACAGTAGTAGGAAGTCTCGGCCAAAACCACATGTAAGTAACTTGAAAAGATCAGATTTGGACCATATCTTAGTGTTCCCATTTATTCTAAAGAACCTGACCTCATCCCTTCACCCTGAAAAAATTAACTTGGGTAACATTTGCTTCTAGGTGAAGGGGGTCTAAAGGGCTCATCCCAAACGTTATACTTAGCACTATAAGTCATTTAAGAACCATTCTCATGGTAAGCCCAGATTTATTCATCAGATTGTCGATGGAGGAGCATGATTTATCACTCCAGAGAACGAGCCTCCTTTGCTCTATAGTCCACTGGTTGCGTGCTTCACACCACCTCATCAAACACTTTGGGTAACACTTGGTTTGGCTTGGATTTAAAGGGATCATAGAATGATTATACAGGGTATTTGGTGCAGGTCCTTAAGGTCTGTGAATAGGGTGTGTAACATTGGTTGGGCTGAAAATGGCATATTTGCTGTTCTATGAGACCTAATGCAAGCATGGTTAAAAGCCCTGGAATGAAACGACAGCTCATGAATATTTAGATGAGCTTTGCGCTGATTGGTTGATTTACAATGTAGCAACAAGCACTCAGTCACTGAAACATTGAAATTGTTGTTATAGTAGAGTGACCAGACGTCCCCTTTTTCCCGGACATGTCCTACTTTTCATAACTAAAAAAATAACCAGGGGGAATTTCAAAATCATGCGGGATTTTGGTCAACTACAGTGCAGCAGAACCGAGCGGTGAGCTCCGGGGCTGTTCCGGGAACACCAGTGGACGGGGACAGGGAACCAGCGGGGGACAGAGCAACCGAACCTGACCCGGTGATGGTAGCCTGGACACAGGCGGGCTCGTGCTTCCCCCCGCCTGCCTGAGGACGGGCAGCTCCTGGCTCTCTGCTGCCTCTCTGCTGAGGTCTAGCTCCGGTCCAGGCAGCGGCCCAGCAGTCGACACTTCATCGACTGCTAGGCCGCAACACACCCTTTGCATTAAGCACAGAGCCAAGATAACATTTGCAGACTGGTGTGAAGGTTTACCTACCAAGAGGACAGTAACCTGAACAAACAGCCAGAGCTGGAATGGGATAGTTTACATCAAATCATATTTATCTGGTAGCATGGTTCAGTTATGCTCAATATCATAATCCATTTCACAATTAGTGGTAAGAGTTAAAACTTGCTATTTACAAACGGTGAACCACAGGCGATGGGGTGAAAGTTACAGAGGATGTAATGGATTTGTCCTGTTACCGGTGGGTTACCAGTTCGAACCCCTGCTCAGACAGTCTCTGTTGTGTTCTTATGCAAAATACCTTTCCTGCCGATGATGATCAGAGGCCAATGCGCCATATATTGGCAACCTCACCTTTGTCAGAGTGCCCCAGGGCAGCTTTGGCTATAATACAGCTCACCACTACCAGCGTGTGGATGTGTGTGAGACTATGTAAATGACTGAATGTATTGTAAAGCACTTTAGGGTCATCTGACTTAAAAGAGCGCTATAAAGGTACTAGCCATTTATCATGGTCTTTCCAATTGAACCGAACCTCAGCCGTTCTGTAAAGAACAATAGACTAAAAATAATCAGTTGATAGATGTGCAAAACTGGAATGACCTCAGAGAGTTAAAAAGTTTTTTCTCTCTTCTTCATAGTACCTATCTGCTTTCTGTTGGTTTATCAAATTATATCCCAATAATATACGTTCCTGTTTTTGGCTGTAATGTGAAAACATATACAAAAGGGGGAAGGTGTATGAATATTTTGGAAAATCACTGAAACAGTTTGCTCCAGAGGGCTTCTACTGTTTATTCAGGCTGTAACAACTGAGCAGTGACTGTAATCACCCCATTTCCAGCCCTGCCCTCTGTCACCCTTTTCGCTTTCGACTCACTGTGTCATGCTTTCCAACTTAACATGCTGTGTTTTCCTGATCGGGAACTCAGTGTGTTTGTCTTCTCTTCTAATACCGATACGTTGAACACTTTCTACACATCAGAAAGAAACCAACACATCCTGTATTGTGTATTTTGCTGATGTCATCGACTTGTTTGCTTCAGGGGTCAAAATACAGATTTTGAAGCCGTTTTCAAGTGAAATAACTACTTGAATATACAAAAGTAACCAGTTAGATCCGTAAGGGTTAATGTTTTTACTACTGACTGAAGGAGCTGCCAGAGGCTCTCTCGGTCTTATTGGTCAGATATCACTCCTGATGTGCTCACTGGTTCTCAGTGGAAACCAAGTCCCTCCCTGAATTGTATTTTTCTTAGATGAGTCAGGCCGAACAAGACGTCTTGACTCATCTAGTATCATATGTACATGTCAGCTTTCTTTCTGTCTCAACTCTTACACAACGCAGATACATTTAAATGCCATCCATACCTCCCCCTCCTGTCCCATTTTCTACCCCCCATTTAAGAGTTCTGTTTTCACAGGCTGTTTTCTCTCCACCCCCCACCCTCCCCCATCTCTCCAGCCCCCCCTACCTCTCCTGCTGAAAATGACTCTCATTCTATTTTTACCCTCTGGTCCTCTTCAGTCTATCCCTGTTCCACCCATTTTCCCTCTCTTTTCAACCATCGCTGGTGTCCTTGTTTTGCCTGCAAGTTTTCCATCAGAAAATCTTAAATTTTCAGATGATCATGAGACAGAAATATCTTTTAAGTGGTATACAGTTACATAACTTGCCTCCTAACATTTAATGTGATTCCTAAAACAAAAGCTGACTACCTGAGTTAAAGGAAAATTCCGGTTTTTAACACTTTTAGCCCATTTTCTGTAGTGTCCAGGATGAAATCGAATGATCGACACCAAAATTTTGACGATTGGTCCTGTCTCTGCTATTTGGCTCATGCAGAATCCCCCCCTGGCTGCTTCAGAATGGCTTCCATAGTGCATGTCCGATAATGTCCTTAAAACAACCTTAAACGTTCTTTTTTTAAAATATGCTACTCACCGGGTCGTCAGCGCTGTTCAATGACGTTCCAAAAAAAGTTTCGTGAAGAAAAACCGTTCCTGTCTTGTTTTATTTAGCATTTTGTAAATCCCAGAACTATTTTTTCCGATACATCACAACCGCTTATAAACTTCCGCTTCCCGTTCGAATCTGAAGCGTTGCACACTCCAGACCACTAGTTGGCGACGGTATCCTCTACCGTCAAACTCAAAGTCCAATATGTCCTCCTCAAGAATCCACCTTTCGTATTCCATTTTCAGAGTTTTTTAAAGTGTTTAACAGAGACGTTAGCACCTCGACGTCGGAGTACACAGAGTGAAGCAGAAACACTTGGGCCTTGCGAAAAGACTACAACTAAGCGTAAACAGGCCCCATTTCCGTTTCCGGTGGCGGAGGGTTATTGACTATTCCAACAGAACTCAATGGGATTTACAAAATGCTAAATAAAACACTACAGGAACGTTTTTTCTTTACGAAACTTTTTTTGGAACGTCATTGAACAGCGCTGACGACCCGGTGAGTAGCATATTTTAAAAAAAGAACGTTTAAGGTTGTTTTAAGGACATTATCGGACATGCACTATGGAAGCCATTCTGAAGCAGCCAGGGGGGGATTCTGCATGAGCCAAATAGCAGAGACAGGACCAATTGTCAAAATTTTGGTGTCGATCATTCTATTTCATCCTGGACACTACAGAAAATGGGCTAAAAGTGTTAAAAACCGGAATTTTCCTTTAAATGTTTTTTTTTTTAAAAGACCTGTTCATTTTGTGTAAACCCTTATGTATGGTTTAAGACTATGGTTTATTCTGGCTTACTCACTACTTATGCAGTTCATACATTATCTTGATAGGTAAATATATAAAATCTTTGGTAAGCCATTTTAACATTTAATAGCTTGCAAGAAATCAAAACTATTCCAACTGGTCATTGGGCTACAGGTGCCAAATAGTCTGTTACAGGGTGACACAGAGACAAATAGTACAAAGAGTCATTTAAACACAAGCCTAAGGGTAATATAGATACCAACTAAGGCCCCGTCCACACGAAGCCGGCGTTTCGGGGGTCTGTAAACGATCTTTTTTTTTATTCAGCCTTAAGAGTGGGAAGATTCTGAAACGCCGTTTTTCGCGTTTCCATCTTTAAGCTCTAACCGCATTTTTTTTTTTACACGCATGCGTCATAGCGTCGCCTCTAAACACGCATGCGCGACACAGTATCACAACAACAATGGCGCCGTACTGTGTTGAATGGTTGCTGCTCATGCTACTCACCCTGCTGTCGGGCTTACAACAGAATCTTCTTCTGGAATATCTCCAGGAAGAACAGAGCAATATAGACGACATAGTTAATCACCTGAATTTGACTGAACCACGAAAATGGACCCGCAAGGCAACCATGTATAAATATTAGTGCGCATGCCCAACATTTCGTCGACTATTTTTGCTTTGGCACGACAGCGCCACTTACAGGCCTGGCATACATTTTGCAGCGTTTTCATGCATTCGTGTGGACGATCACATTTATTTTACGTCTCCGTCTTTACGACAAACGTTCTGGAAAATATTAGCGTTTCGTGTTTGTTTTGACTTCGTGTGGACGGGGCCTAATATAACAGGGATGTTTTATGTGCCAGGGGAGACTCATGCTTATATATGGACAGCATACATAAGACCCTAGGCCTGGGATTTTATACTCAAAGAAGCAAAAATCAACAACTGCAACACCCAGTCTTAACAGAATTTATTTTTTTAGACATATAGAAAGACATCCTTTCTATTCAAAAGTAGCATTTCATTGATTAGATTTTGACTAGAAGGAATTTTGTTATGACTCTCTCTGTAATAGGGGCATCTCTAATCTATCAATAGTTTTGATAGGAATCCAATAATGCAATATTAAATTAGAAAGAGAGATCCTAGGTGATCATTTATATTTTTTTCATTTATAATAAGAAAAGTCCATATGTAATATTTAATATTACTAGTAGCCACACATCTGTCTGTTTTTTAAACGTCACCAGAGCCATTTTCCACAAATGTATAAAGCATGTGGAGGGGAAGAAAACCTTCCTAATAATTGTTGGATAGGCATCAACAGCTTAAATATCAAATTGCAAAAATTGTAATAACAAAATAAATTTACCAAATGGAAACACTTTTGCAAGAACACATATTTTTCTAATAAAGTTTTTACGCCTCGATGAGGTGGTTTTTCAGTTGTATCGAAATTCTTATATATTTTTCGCATCACACAAGTCACCTGATAGACAACTAGTCGTTACTCCTTTGTAAAAAGATCAAGAAGAAGACCGGAAGTAGTTGGAGATAATGGAACAGCATATTTAGATTCAATCAATCAAAAATCTAGTGTGATTAAGTAGTTCATCATATGTTATTGGTTTTCCTTTTTGTTTTCTTTTTTGGACTAATGTCTATTAAAGTATATAAATAAATCAGTGGTTGACAGTGTATTTAAAAAATACATGTATAGGCCACACATCCGAGTTGTACATACCTTTTGAAGGAGTTTAAAAACTTAACATGGCACAGCTCCAATTAGCATCCATCCAAGGGTGGGGGAGTGGATTGCCTATTGCCTTCTTTGGATAGGGTTTCTATCCATAAATCACTTTTGACTTAAACAACTCAAAGTTTGCCAGAAGAGATCTGAACATTCAGCAAGATTTTTGAGAAAGTACTCTGTAGACCAGGGGTCTCCAAGTCCAGTTCTTGAAATCTAATGCCTTGTGGTAAATGGATGCAGGCCTGTTCCAGCAAACCAGAATCAAATGATTACTTCATTACTAGACATTTGCCAAACTTGATGACATGCTGTGTTGGAGCAGGGAAAAGTACTGAAAAGTTGCAGGGCAGTACATATCAAGGACTTGAGTTGGAGATACCAGCTGTAGACCAGTGTGACAACTTTGGGAGGAGGGCATCCCATTGCATCTTGTGTAAATATGCCATGAGCCGCCCGTCCTTTTTGAATGAGAAACTTTTATTTTGGTTTAAAAGTAAAAACTGATAGTCGTTGTCTCCTAATTGATGAAACCATGAATTCTACTCTCTACCAGAAAATCCTGAGCGAGAAAGCGCAGCCAGTTTGTAAGTTACTATGTTTGGCTTTCAGGACAGTCTAAAGCACATTCCCAGTCTACCTTTAGATGGCTAAAAAATATATATATTTATATTTGTTTTTGTTTTTTGGCTCACATTAAAAAGTCATAAATCACAGCTTTGAGCTATCTAAAATTTTACAATTAGGTCCTGTTTTGTATGAAATATCATTATGGTTTGCCATGTTTTGTATTAAATATTATTATAGTTTGCCATACCATCACTGGCGCCTCACTGTATAGATGGTCTTTAGGTGTATTAAGATGGGGCACAGGATGTGTAATGGGGAGGGATCTTATTAAATCTATTAAACCATTGGTTGGCCTAAATCTTAGTGTCGGCCTTTGATTGGCTCCATTGAACATCACTTAAGGTTTACTACGACATCTCAGCCAGTGACACAAGCTTGGGGAGGGCCTAAAGATGAAGACACTAAAAAATAAGCACTTTTGAAATGGTACAAAAATGCTAGATGTGGGCACTGACGAGGCTCAAAAAAGAAAGATTTATTTTCTTTCCATATAGTTGTTTATTAATGATTTAGGCTCAGATGTCAATATGAGAATAACTTGCCGCGGTAGAGCCCAGTACGATTTGCATATGACTGGCATTCCAGCGCACGGCTTAACCAATCAGAGCTCTTGGTGGAGATTTGACAGACAGTGGACTCACCCAATCACCAAACTTATTTTGGAAAGTGGGCGAGGCAAGGCTGGGCGAGGTTGACAGGATGAGAAGGAAGGGGAGGGGGAACAAGTACGGAGGGGGGCAGGCAGCCTAGTTTACAACAAGAGGAAGAGGGAGGGAAAGAGAAAGAAAGGCTTAGCAAGGAGGACGAGGCTAAAATAAAAGAGTTAACTCTAGCAGAGCGCTTTGGAGATGCGATGCGCGGACTTTTCTGGACCAAAACAGCACTTGTAAAAGCAACTGCTACACGAACCGGACCTGGTGCGCTTCTGTGTCGTCCGCACCAAGTGTTAGCTAACCTGCTGCTGCTGCAGACGAGCTCTGTCGGCTTCAACCACAAGGCGCTTATTTTTTAAAGCCCCTGGCTGGAGGCGAGTTTTACTCAGAATTCGGGGAGTTAAATGCCAACCTCCGGTTCTCGGGCTTGAGATACTGACAGGAGGAGCGAAGGAGTCAGGAAAATACAAGATACTGCGATTCACCCCCCACCCCCTCCCCTTCTCTTTTCTGTTCGCTTGCCAGGAGTCTTCACCGTTTGGTTCTATCGCTGTTTTCTAGTCATATCTGTTGGTAGCTTAAGGTCTGCGGCCGGATAGGCCAGGTAGGATACAAGCTACTCCACCAGAAACTGTATTAATTCTCCGTTTTGTTAGTAATAGGTGGGCTCAAACTGATGGATAGCGGAATCACAAGCACGGTGTGATGGATGAGTGCACCATATTTACGGCATCCTCTCATGCCTGCTTCTTTTACGGTTAGACCCACACTTGGATGGTGCTCCTATATAGCTGGGTTAGGATCTTTAAAGCTAATTATCAGGTCAAAACAGGTGCAGGAGGCAGTGCTACGGGAAGCGGCTCACTCTTTGTGAGTGCTGCAGAACAGAGGTGGTAGGATTGTTTTAAGATTGTGTGAATACACCTTTTTGTTTTGTTTTTCCGCAGCTGGGATGAGAACAATTGCGTTTCTTTTGCCTGTGTCTGTGCGCTGGGTGCACGACCAGGGGCGTTCCCGGGAGGTCGGTCCAATCTGGAGCGGTGCAACCGAGGCTGCTCTTATTACGAGAGGCAGCTAAAACTGCTTCCCCAGGGGGGTTTAGGTAGAAATTAATAGACTTTAAAAAAGGGACTAACGCTGTTACTGCAAGGCGCTCTAAACTCCTACAACTAAGAATACACAGCAATCACATCAGCTTCAGTCGATCGTTTCCAGCCTTTAGTCTGATACAGTGCTGTCCTCCATTAAGCCCTTTGAGCTGTATGAATCCGGGGGTTCATGATCCTCCCCCCTCCTCCCCCAGAACCCACCTGTCTGCAGGTAAAATGTAGCGCCGGGCACAGTTTGACATGGGCCAGAAAGACTGCGTAGTTCCCGGTTGGATGTTGTAACCCAGGCCGTGGATGGGCTTGAGGCCTCGTTAACTCCTTCCTGACCAAGCTGCTATAGTAATGTAAACAAACACAGAGAGAGGGCATCGGGGGTAATTAGACCAAAGGGAGCTGGATCTTTGCCTTCAGTCATATTTCTTATTCCCTTCGGGTTGACTTTACGTCGTTAAAATCTGATTTAAATAGTCTTTTTTATATATATACTGTACATTCTGTCCACTGATTTTGGTTTGCTTCGTGTGCGCAAGATTGCGGCATTCTGCGATACGATATATGGACTAAAGTGTTGTGTTTGAAATGCAAACGGGGTACCTCTGACTATGAAGTTCTCAGCATGCAGGGTTATGATGTTGTAATAATTGTGAATGACCTGAAAGGATGAAAGTGATTCAGACTGAGGCTCATGTCGTCATCTGAGAGCTTCCCAGCACTATCGACACCAGATTCCGGATGACAGATGTCATCCTGCCTTGATTTTTCTTTTTAAAAGACCATCATTGTCGGTCTTCTATTTGATTTTTCTTTTTTGGAGACCTATCAAGTATTCAATTATGTTCTCTTCAGAGAATCCCCAGTACATCCGCCAAGGATTAAGCATGTTTGGTCAGTAAAGCTCACTTTTTCTTGTTTTTGAACATGAATGTCTTTTTCTGCCAAATCTGAACACATGTTGCTGTTATTTTATCATGCTAAGGCAGCCTTTAAGTTTGTTCTTACTTTTGGATACTCATTTTGTTGCTTCATGTTTAGTGTTTTTTTGTGGATAAGGATTTAGGCTTTTATTCATGTATGCCTGCTCAGACATTATGGAGTCTAACAGCTTCTGTTGTCCATCCAGTTTGTTTCTGGGAACAGAAAGTCATTTTTTTACATCTGCTGTGTTCCCTAGCTAAGTAAAAAGAACCCTGCTTCTTTGCTAGCACTGATTTTCTATTTGTTTTTTTTTGTTTTTAAGGTGGATATTTTTCTACATCTTTAGATATTAATCAGTCGATGGGTTTAAAAAGAAAAAAAAAAATTTTTCTTTGTGTGTGAAAAATATGATAGCTAATGTTTTTTTTTTATCTGGGAGTTGATCTATGTAGAAATATAGAAATTTGTTTCACTATTACATTCCAGACTGATTAAGAAATCAGCTGAGTGGGTCTGGAATGCCCCATTAGCGTAAATGTTTTTAGATGTGGTTAGCTGGACCCCAAATAAAGCAAACAACCTTTAAAGTTCAGATTTAAAGTTTTCTTCCTTTAAATCTAGTTTCACATCATTGTAGAACATGTGGCTGCAGGTGTTATCATGCATCTCTATCCTGCCCTCTTCCTCTGCAGTGTGGACCAATGTAGAACCACGGTCAGTTCCAGTCTTCCCCTGGCATTCATTGGTTCCTTTTCTGGCACCCTCCCAGTCAGATGCTCCATCCCATCCAGGTGAGGGCCAGCATCCCGTCAACCACCCTCAAGCAACCAGTCTGAAGACAGGTAAACAGTTGTTGAATAGGTGATATTGTTGGTTTTATTACATCATCTAGTTCAATCTTCTTATTTCCCTCTCTAAGGGCATTGTTTTCCCTCAGATTGTCAGGGGGTGGCAGCGCTCTCACAAGAGCCTGCAGAGGCACCTCCCACTGTAGAGAGAGGTCCCCCATCCAGGCCCCCACCCTCCTCTGAAGAGCCTCTTCCTGAGAAGGAGAAAGGGGATGCAGAGAGGGAAAGGCCCGACAGTGAAACCGAGAGCGACGTAGACGACCCGTAAGAGCAGTCCTCCTGTTTGTTTCATGTCCATTTTTGCTGGTGAAGGGGTGGATAGATGTACAAACACCAACCTGTCCATCTGTTAAATCAGTTATAAAACTGTCTGAGCCTGCCTTCACAGTCATTTTTAATTTTTTATTTTTTGCAGTGTTATGTAGCTACAGAAAGTGAGAGGGATATTTTCTGCATCCTTGCTCTAATTTAGGCAGAGTAGCTCAGTGCCAGAACAAAGCAGATAGGAACAAAGCCTTCTGTCTTTGGTCTCTATCACTATATGCAAGGCATTGGATCAGCTGTCAGCCTTTGAAATAGATGAGCGTTCTGTCCATTATGCAGATATCTTAGCTTTTCAGATTAAATTGAAATAGAAAAAAATAAAAAGAGACGCACTGAAGCTTGAATAAAAAAATTAGGGTTACAGCTATTGATTATTTTAGTGATGAATTCATTATCAGTTATTTTCAATCTTGTTTGTAGATTTTGGTCTTAATTACTGCTGAAAGAAGGTTATTCTTTCAGAAATGGCATGTTTTAGCATTTGTGTTGAAGGGCTGAAAAAAATTATCGGATTAATCATGATTAATCAACTATTGAAACAATCGTCAACTAATTTAGTAATCAATTACTTATTAACAGTGTAGAGACTGTAAAACGTGCCTTTACCTGACAGTTAGAGCAGTAATTAAAGCCAAAATTGTAAAACAAACCTGTAAACATTTTGCATGTAAGATTAAAAAATAATGTTTTCGTCTGTCAATATGCTCTGTCCAGAACTCCTCAAGGGGAAAATGTTTTAATTTCACTGGTTTAATTTTTGTGAAAACGTCTTCTTTAAGGAACCTTTTGGTATCCGGTTACTAATCGATTAATCGAAAAAATAATCAATGTTTTACTCGATTTGAAGAAAATCGTTAGTTGCAGCTCCACTGTGTTCCATTACTCTAAGTAGTGATTCTTTTACCACATTAGTTAACAATTATTTTAAACGATTGATTCATCACAATCAATGTGAATAATGGTTTCAGCTCTAGAAACAATATTTGTAAAGAAAATATAAAGTAAATTGTATAGTCAAGAATTGTTTCCTCTCTTTCAGCTTCCTCCCAGGAGTTGTACCAGAGCAGCCTCTCTCCACATCCCCAGTAAAGCGACGTACTCAGTCTCTCAGTGCTCTGCCCAAAGATGGAGACAAGAGCAGTCCAGGAAAGGTATTTCCTATGATGCCATCCAGAATCAAAAGTCTCAGTTGTTCTGTGACCTAAGTAAGTCATTTCATTTTTCTCTGATTTTCTTGCCCACTCTTTCAGAGGGAGAAGGACCACATCCGGCGACCAATGAATGCATTTATGATTTTTAGTAAGCGTCATCGAGCATTAGTGCATCAACGCCATCCAAACCAGGACAACAGGACAGTAAGCAAGATTCTTGGGGAGTGGTGGTATGCCCTGGGACCTAAGGAGAAACAGAAGTACCATGACTTGGCCTTCCAGGTATACAGTTCAGCATATGGAAAGGAAATTTCATGTATTTCAATTTTGTAAATGAGGAACTATAATCTTTTTACTTTAGGTAAAAGAGGCCCACTTTAAAGCACACCCGGACTGGAAATGGTGCAACAAAGACAGGAAAAAGTCCAGCTCCGAAGGTCGTGGTGTCCCTGGAAACAAAGACATCAGGGAAAGAAGCATGTCAGAATCAACAGGTTAGTCTCACTTATCACAGCAAATCTCATGTCTGTCGTTTTTATCCATCAAATGTTTTAACTAGCACCGTTTCTTCTGATAGAGCCCCATTCTGTGGAGCTGAAGGGTGTGGGTCCAGGTCTGGCGGGTGTATCGGAAAGGAGCACAGGAGAGGGACATGTGGGTCAGCTTACCCGCCCCCGAGCCTTTTCCCAGAGTGCCATGCACAGCCTGGAGCGAGGGGACAGGGGGAACACCCAAGCTCTAGCAGAACTCGCCCAGGTAAAGAAGGACAACTGCTAGCCCTGGGATGTTTTTTTAATTTTTTTATTTATTCAAGGAAATCCAGAATAAATTGATAATACAGTTGTCCATAGAGCTACCATTAATTAACTTCTAATGTGGTGTTTTCCAGATGTGTGGAGACAGCGGCAGCCAGTATCCCAGCCACGCCCCTGCACCCTCTCACACTCAGAGGGGGGTCAGTGAGGACATGACCAGTGATGAAGAGCGCATGGTCATCTGCGAGGAGGAAGGAGATGATGATGTCATTGGTGAGAAGTCTGCCATGCTCTGTTTATTAAGCTGTATTAGATTAAGAAATGGCCGAGTGTCTGCTCAATGCTTCCTGTATGGCTAAAGCTTTTGTAGCTCATCAGCAGCCTGTAGAGAAACAGCAGCTAATAGTAGAGTGAGAGCATCAGTCAATATGCTCTATGATGATTTAATTTAAGCCGTGATTGAGCAGTATTGGCGTCGACTGACTAGAGAGGTTTTCTCGTCAATTTGATCCCTTCTATGAGGAAAGAAGCTGCTGTAAATACAAACAATATTTACGTTTTCTACCATCTTGGCATTTTATATTAGGTATTAGCAATGCTAGCCTTACTAAAAAGCACACTCCATGTGTATTTTGAGAGAATGTAGATCCTTACCTTGACCATAAGACTTCCAGAAGAATTCCAACACTATCAAACAGTGTTGAACATTCCAGGGGATAAAACTCAACACTGACTGCGTTTCCATTACAAATGTATGTGAAACCATGTCAATAATCTGCTAATAAAAAATAAAAAATTAGACAATTAGTTCCATTGAATAAAAAAATACATTTGAAATTGCGCCTGAATATTTTTGTTTGCGTGATAACCCTGAAAACAACATGGCCATGGCAGTGGCAGGTTAAAACATGTGATGCGATATATCCATTTTTCAGCCATGGCTCTAGAGGGCGCCATCATCCTCCATCTGCTTCCGGTTTTCTTCTTCGTCTTTTTACAAGGCTGTAAAGTCCAACTTTATATTTTTATTTTTTTTTAGCAAATACATTTTTGTAATTACAATTTGCACATTAAGATGGTTAATGGCTGTTGCTGCTGTGCAGTCAGCCTTCCTGTTACCTGCTGAAAGTCTTGCTCTCTCTCCTTTTCACAGACTAAATAAGATGCAATCATGTCTGCGAATATTTGGGGGAAAAAAGGTTTATTTAAATTTATATAAACAGCTTTTGCTTTTGTTAGATTAGTAATGGAGAGTTTGTATCTTTTGAATCTCCGGCAGACTGGTCATACCTTAAAACCAGCAGCTGTTTCCTCTGTGCATCTCTAACACATAATCAAAACAATGTGTTAATATATATTTGATCATTACAACTTGCCAGGAGTTCCAACCGTAGCTGTAGCATGTTTTGCTTTCCCGCAGAGGACCCTTATCCCAGCACCTCTATAGACCTAAAGTGTAAGGAGCGCGTGACTGACAGCGACAGCGAGAACGGTTCAGGAGATGAAGGAGATCGGAAGGTATACCAAAACCATTCCTGTTGTTGTTTATATTTAGCGTATTCTACCTGCCTGCTGATTGATTTGCTCTGTAACACCTCTCTGCTCTGCTCCCTTTTTTCTTTTCCTAGAGAGTGTTTGCTCCAGTCATCTGTTCCACTGCATCATCGTCTTCCTCACACCATACCCCTCATGGCAGGAGTGTTTCTCTGTCCTCTTTCCCCAGCAGCAGGCGTTATGATGAGGGGAGATCTGGAGTAGGAGGGTTTTCAGACCACAGAAGAAAGGAGAGAAGTGATGGAGAGAGTAAAGACGCTTTTGTTAGCGAGGGAAGCAATATGCAGGCGTCTTCTGTCTCAATCCCTTCCGGTCAATCAATCAAATCCACTTCTCCAGCTGGAGGGCTTCCGTCCTCTTCAGTGGGCTCTATAGGAGGGAGCCAGGCTCTTGGTGTTGGGGCTGTGAGGGTCGCGTCTACAGTAGTGACGAATGTGATGCGTCCTGTTATCAGCACACCCCTACCAATCGCCAGCAAACCCAGAGATGGCGGCCCTTCATCAAGCCCCCATCCTCCAGAGAGAAAGTCCCTGACTCCTCAGCAGCAGCCCCAAATCCTTCTCAGTCCAGGAGCAGGAGGTGGGCCTCCAGCCACAGGGGGCGGGTACTACCCTCCATCCTCATCAAGTCCTGTAGGTGCAGCCAGTGTAGTGACTAATTTAGTCTTAGGAGGGGCTCTGCCAGCTCAGTCTGCTTTACAGCTCATCAACCCTCCCCCCCACCCTCAGCCATCCCACCAGCAGGCTTTAGCCTCCACGGCTGTTTCAGCCTCTCCCAGCCAAAGCAACGGTCCTCTGTCCCTCCTTCAGCCCCAGTTCCTGCCTGGTTCATCTCTGGCCACCACCAGGGGCAAGTGCATCACACAAGTTCAGTACATCCTGCCCACCCTGCCTGCCAACACCAACCCCAAGAGCCCACCTCAGAATCACAGCCAGCCAACCAGTATCTTCAACCTGCCCACAGCTCCACCTACAAATGTATCCTTAGCCAATGGAAAGCAGCAGAGTGCCGGTTCACAGACAGGATATTCGTCCAGCCCTGCGGTGGGGGTAGTCAGCCCTGGAGCAAGAGGTAAAAGTTCAACCACAAGCTGCACGCTGTCTCATATTTCCTCTGTGACGTCTGACGATGCTTCTGTTCCTCCATCAGTGCAAACCCAGCCTCAAGTGCTCCCAGGTAAAATGCTCGTTCCCATGGCAACAGTTCAGGCTGCTCAAGCCCCTGCCCAGCAGTTTCCCATTGTTGCCCCATCCCTTCCTGTCCAGAATGGTGCACAGGCTGGAAGCAAGGTCAGAATCCCTCGGAGGAGGGAACAGGAAAAATCACAGACTTATCCCTGCTTACCTGATTGTCACACATTTCTATCTTCTGCTTCTCTTTTTGTGTCTGTCATCTTCTGTTCCTTTTTATTTAGATCTACCACCTTGCCTCCATGCCAGTGGTCCAGTCCCAGCTGCCTCAGGGTGGAGCGGTGCATCCTGCCAGCCCCTTCCCTGTAACACTGGGAGCAGCAGCTGTGGTGACGCCAGGATCAGTCCCATCCCAGGCTGTGCTGCTGCCACCTGCACCCACGAGGTAAGCAATGACACGTTTAAGCACCTGACATGTTACAAGATACATAGTCTCGAGGAACTTTAGGTGAGACTTCTGCAGAGCACAAAGATCTTATCAGTCACTTTAAAAAAAAAAATAATATGTTTTTAGTTAATTATTTTTATTAGTTACATTCTGTTACTCGTGGAAAACAAGTTAGTTGATTTTACCTTTGTTTACCAGATATTTCATATGGTCAAAAATATGTTCAAATATTCCCTCCTTGCATAGAATAAAAAACTGTTCTGATATCCGTTCTTTGAAAGAAGAAAGAAAGGAAACATAAGAATTAATAGGTTTTTCATCATCAAAAATATTTAATTTAATTTTTCTAGGTTTTGATTTTTGACATATTTTGACTAAAATCTGTTTATTTATTTTTTTATAGTTGCCTCACTTTAGTAGTCTTACATAAATACCAGTGTGCTCGGTTGCCTTTGCAGTGTAATATATCAGTGGTGTCTATCTGTGATTTATTTGTTTTCAGTGCATCTACAACTCTAAGTCAACAAACATAATGAAGATTAAGGAACACTATGGGTCTAATGGGACATAGACATTCAAAGCAGGGTTAGGTTATGATAACAATCCAAACTTCTTATGAAGCACTTTTATTTCATCCGAACGATGACGGCGACTATTCACAAACAAAGAGACGACTGTCCACCTAATCTGACTGGTGAGATGAAGAGAACATAAACCAGAGAAGCTGCCAAGAGACCAGCTATCTCTCTGGAGGAACTTTAGATGTCCACAGCTGAGATTAGGAAATCCATGAACAGGAAAAATATTAGTTGTGCAGACAGGGCCTTATATTGAAGAAAAAGACGCTGTATAAAAGAAAATAATAATTTTCTTGGGAAGTTTCCCATAAGAAATTTATAGGACGTCTGTGGAAGAAGGCGCTCTGGTCAGATGAGGCCAAAAACTGCACTCTCTGGGAGAATAGTCAAAGTTAATGGGAGGATGGATGGAGTTAATTACATAGCAATACTTGTTTAAAGGCTGTTAGAGAATTAAGGAACCTTCCCTGAACTTACGGTGTGGGCTAGAAAGGGATAGTTTAGATCAGAATGGTCATGGACCCATCTGTTTTTAAGACGTTTTGTTGACTTTATGAAAATCTTTGATTAGATGTTTAAATTTGTAGCAAAGATACAGATAAGTCCTGCACTTTTTTAAATTCTTTATTTCTAAAATAACCTGTTACCTTGCCTTATTTTCCTTAGGTGGAAAGATGAAGGGGTGTGACTAACTTTATAAGACTCGTTTAAGAAATAAACCCTAGTTACCATCAGTTGATCCATTTTTTCATTTTTATTAATCTGTTATAACGGACCAACAAGTTTCCAGCTAATCTCAGCCTGTTTGAAATAAATTTACTGTTTGAGTTAACAAGTTTTTCTACTTTCATTTTAATCTTTAGAGTAAATTGATGCCAAATGGCTGTTTATCAATTGGAGCCAAATGGGCTTTCACCTCAATAAAGTGATTAAGAACCAGATACACAGGATGATGTACAAACAAAAAAAATAATCTCCTTTTTTCTGTTGTTTTCCTTTGGTACCTGAATCTGTGAGAAACCCAAACAATCCTTTGAGTAGGCCAACCCCCCAACTGGTTGGATCTATAACCGTCATTTTTAGAGATGAAATGGAGGAAGGCAGATCGATGCCAGAGGGGGTCGGATTAACCCCATAGATGTCACAGATCAGATGTCTGCCAGCGCTAAATGTATAAATCAGCTTGACACGGCACTGATAAGTGGCCATCAACTCATAGGTCTTATGCCATCTCTGGTTCATCCCTCTTCCTTTTTTAGCTAGTCCAGATATCGGCAATCTATTCTTGATTGACGTTAACATCATTTAGTTGAGTCCTAAAGAGGAGTGCCTGAGAAAGTAAACGCAGTGGATCTGGTAATAAATGAGAGCTCAGGAAGCTGTGCTGCGTTGAAGGAATTGATAGATTTTTACAGGGCTCAGTGAGCAGACAATGCAAGAGACTAAATTCCTGTTAGGGTGCAGCAGTTGGACTGCAGCTCTATTCTGGATGCGTTAGTCATGCCGCTGGTGGCCTGAGTTGCCTCTGTTTGCCCACCCCCACACTGCCTCTCAGCTCCTCACAGCACTAGTCATCTAGAGCTACTTGCTGTGGTGTGCACTCATCGACTGACCCTCTCTGTAGCACTTCTGTTTTTACCTTCCTCTTTCTTTCTAATCATGCCTCTGTTCCTTGCATTGTGGTTCTGCATTGTTATTTTACTATTACACCATCTGCTACTGCCGTTACACTTCCCTTTATTTTATTACAAGCGTTTACCTCACTGCTGCAGTCTTTTATGGCGAGCATAGTTTGATTATTTCTATCTCTGTGCTTCCCGTACAGGATTACCTATGTCCAGCCCACCTCAGGGGTCCCATCCACTTTGCCTCTAGTCTCTACAACAACAGGCTCCTCTCCCAGTCAGCAGACTCTACCAGTGCCTGGATCTGCATATGTTCCCTCGCCTTTAGCAACACTCGGGTTTACAGCCATCGCACCACCTGGACAGACACTGGTTCAGCCACTGATCGCAGGTCAGGAGAGACATGAAGTCAAAAATCTCTGTTCCTCTGTGTCAATGATTTATCTCAGCCATCTGAACTTTAGTTAAAGGTCAAATGAGCCTTAGCAAAATGTTTTGATTAATACACCCCCGATTTCACTTTAGGTCAGCTGCTTCTTTTATAAATCTATGAATAAAGATGGTTTTATCTTAACCTTTTCTTTCATTATTACTGATATTAGGTCTCATCATTTGAATTGATTATAAAAAGCTGACATTGCAGACAAATAAGGAGACACCAGTACCTCCTATTGTACCTCTGACTCAATGTTTCCTATGATAGTAAAACAGATTTTACCTAAAAACAAACAAAAAAAAATCAGCTTGGTAATGTCATAAATGTCTCCACTGATCTTATATTTTTTTATATGAATGTCTGATCAGAGAAAAAAATGCTCATCTTATCTGGATTGAGAAGTTTTTGCTACTTTTGTTGTGTAAAAATTAAATTTTATTTTCCTAACGGTATTTTTTTTTTTTGATGAATTAAATGTCAAAATGTGGCAGTTTGAGGAAAATAATCATTTTGGGGGCTGTCGGTGTTTAAAAACATCAATCATTTGTTGAATAAATGTCATCCAGAGTAGATTTCAGCATAAACTCTATAATAAACCAGCTTTTTTTTTTGTAATAATGAGACGGGTGAGCTGTTGGAGACAAATGGAGCAGAGAGGGAATGTATTAATAATTAGTTTTCTTATTCAGGTCAGCCGCCGCTCCTCGCCACAGCTCAGTCCCCTCAACCATCCACCTCTGCCCCTGCCTCCGTCTCCGGGGGCCAGATAGTCACCGCCATTTACCCTCCATCACAAAACGTCAGCATGGCATCAGGGGTGGTCTCAATGGCACAGATGCCCCCCAGCGTGGTCTACTCAGTCTCGGGCCCTTCAAGCTCCTCGCCCCACATATTACCCAAACACGCTGCTCCCCCCTCTGCAGTCCTCCACTCGCAGCCCCACCCGGAGCGACAGGTGGACAGGCATCTGCCTCCGGACAGATCCGCCGATCGCCAGAGCGACAGCCAGGTGGACATCCTGGCACATTCAGAGAGGCAGACCACCGCATCCAACAGTAACAGCTCAGCAGCACCTCCTAGTGGCTCAGCTGTGTCTACAAGGTCCTGCAGTCCTCCGCTTCAGATCCAAGCACCTGGTAGGACAGCCAGTTCTGTTCATGACACAGTAAGTGTCACAGTAACCAAACTTGGTTTGTTAAACTTCACATTTTCTCGTTAACAGGCAGCACACCTAAGCTACCACAGCTTCCAGTCAGGCTCCCTCAGAAAGTGAAAGCAACCGTGGCGACAATTCCTGTAGGCAGCTACGACGGAGGAGGGCGAGGAAAAGACAGGGAGCGAGAGAAGGAGCGGGAAAAGGAAAGAGAGAAACAAGCGGCAGCCAACAGTCATTTCTCCTTCGAAGCCGAGCCTTCAGGGCACACAGGGTCTCCATCGACTCATCCCACTGAGGAGCCGTCGTCCTCTGACAGACCCCTGGAGGGTTCCAGCACCGCAGACTCCTCTGACACAAGGAACAGGGAAAGCACAACGCCCAAAGAGGTGAGGCTTAGCAGCAGCCTTCCCAGCCCGTCTCTGAGTTTGTTCCTAAAGCGCCTGAATTAAACTTTTTCTACAGGGTGGGTGGAAGGAGACTCTCCCTTCCTCTCCTCTCCCCCCTCCATCAGCCACAGAGCCCGCTTTGCCTCCCCCACAAACCGACAAAGACGGCCCCACTCCCAAAAGGATCAAAGCCCGCCCACCACCACTAAAGAAGACCTTCGACTCCGTCGACAAGTGAGTCATTTCCTCTGGGAACGTTAGGTGTACAAGTAATGGATGGACAGTGTATATATGCTGTATGTTTGGTGTGCGTCTGTTGGACTGGCAGGGTTCTGTCCGAGGTATATTTCGAGGAACGGTTTGCTGAGCTGCCTGAGTTTCGACCAGAGGAGGTTCTGCCTTCACCCACCCTGCAGAGCCTGGCCACTTCACCTCGCGCCATCCTGGGCAGCTATCGCCGCAAGAGGAAGAACTCCACAGGTCTCTATCCTCATGGCTTTGCATCTCTTAGCGTGAATGTTTTAAATGGATGCTGGAGCTGCACAGTATAAGAAATGATCATATCATAAAACACCATGATGATGTCTGTTATCACAGCCTTTTAAACTTTAAGTTTTAGTCATTATCAGCTGGTTTAGCTGTTAAAATGGCTATTATTGGTTTATAGATGTTCCTTACAAGCTATTCATATTATTAATCTTTGATTGCTCAAAAAGTTTTCATCTAAATTTCAGATTTGGACTCTGCGACAGACGAACAAGCCTCTCCGAAGAGGAAGAGTAGACGACGTTCCAGCTGCAGCTCTGAGCCCAACACGCCTAAAAGTGCCGCCAAGTGTGAAGGAGATATCTTCACCTTCGACAGAGCAGGTA
Source organism: Cyprinodon tularosa (assembly GCF_016077235.1). Taxonomy (NCBI): domain Eukaryota; kingdom Metazoa; phylum Chordata; class Actinopteri; order Cyprinodontiformes; family Cyprinodontidae; genus Cyprinodon; species Cyprinodon tularosa. Next base: position 638,610 of record NW_024038733.1, on the reverse strand, counting down.
ATAAACAGGTTGGATGTTAATCATGGATTTATATATAGAGGAATTTTATTGAACATAGAAAAACCTCTGTTATTGTCCAACATTACACTTAGAATGGAAAACCATGGATGTTATATGGTGATAAAGGCAAAATCAGAATCTGTGTTCTATTAAAATTATAGTTAAAAAGTATTGAATATTGAACATTTTTTATTATTATTGCAAATTGTGTTATTGGCATTAACTGTAGGATAATTATATCCTTGTCTGATGAGGCAAAGTAAATTATTTAATCATTTCTAGTATTTCCTTCATAGTCAACCCTGCGATCAGTGCTTTGCTGCTTTTTAAATAAAATCGACTTGGCTGGATTTTAATTTAGAGGTCAACTAAGTTGATCCAGATGCCTCAGAGCAGTGAGAAGGACACTGATGAACTGGTAGCAAACTCCAGCATTGAGTTGTTTTGAGACCTGGGAAACATGCAGCTAATGAAACCCAACGAGATCATTTTCTTTTTTTTTATTCTTTAAGTTCTTTAAGATGAAGACATTAGGCATGTAGACATTGGCATTCAGCCTGATAAGATGTTTGGTCATAGAAGAAACAAAGATCTGTTTCAAAAGAGCTCAAAGTACAGCTAATGAGCTTTTTTTTTTATCTCCCTATTTAGAATATTTCTGAAAACATTTGAGACAGAAGAATTTCTTGCCCCAACAACTTATTTCCACGTATTTATTTATTTTTTGTTCTTGGCATTTATTTTTAGGGAGATAAAGACACTTAAAGGAATAGTACACCCAAAACATGATTAGCCTTCATTTTCTACTCACCCTCATGCTGAACAACACCCTGGAGTACTTTTTTGATATCTCAAATGCATCTGGAGATCTGGGAGGCTTCTTGCTGTCTGCTGACATTCAAATAATGGAGGTCTATGGTGACCGAGGCAGAAAGGTCCATAAAAGTCCACAAAAAACGTGTCAATATTCCTCCATACTGCTCGTCCAATGTATTCCAAGTTTCCTGAGTGGGTAGCATCCAGAATTTACTCGAAACGAAGTCATTTAGAATGTTTTTAGAGCATAAACAGTAGTGTATAGGATTTCCTGAAAGCGCGCACATGCGCGTTCACGAGCCTACGGAAGCCGGCAGACCAAACCAGATGAAAGTGCGCATTCAGCGTCTGCTCTGCCGATAATGCAAGCGTAGAAGAAGAAATGTGCTGTTTACCTGTGCAAAGAAAGAAACAACGAAAGAAAAATGTCTGAGGACTTCAGTGTTGAGGAAGAGCATGAGTTCTTTGCCGAGCTGAATGCGCTGGTTTGGTCTGCCGGCTTCCGTAGTGTCGTGAGCGCGCATGTGCGCGCTTTCAGGAAATCCTATACACTACTGTTTATGCTCTAAAAACATTCTAAATGACTTCGTTTCGAGTAAATTCTGGATGCTACCCACTCAGGACACTTGGAATACATTGGACGAGCAGTATGGAGGAATATTGACACGTTTTTTGTGGACTTTTATGGACCTTTCTGTCTCGGTCACCATAGACCTCCATTATTTGAATGTCAGCAGACAGCAAGAAGCCTCCCAGATCTCCAGATGCATTTGAGATATCAAAAAAGTACTCCAGAGTGTTGTTCAGCATGGGGGTGAGTAGAAAATGAAGGCTAATCATGTTTTGGGTGTACTATTCCTTTAATGTTATGATTCTCATTTAAATTATTTGTGTTATTCTGTATATTGTAATTTTCTCTGATGCCAGTTGAAACCCATTTAAAAATGAAAAAGGTTTTAATCTCTTTGTGATGTTTATGATCCAGCTACAGATGGAGAAGACATTCTGGCAGAACTGGAGTTTGAGAAGGTGCCGTACTCGTCCCTGAGACGAACTCTTGACCAGAGGAGGGCGCTGGTCATGCAGCTGTTCCAGGAGCAGGGCTTCTTTCCATCAGGTACTCCCTCACAAGCCGTCTTTCTGTGCCAACGATGAGCTGAAGGATTCTTTTTTAACAACCTTTTCCTGCTGCTTGCAGCTCAGGCCACCGCGGCGTTCCAGACAAGATACTCCGACATATTTCCTTCCAAGGTGTGTCTGCAGTTGAAGATCAGGGAGGTTCGACAGAAGATCATGCAGACAGCGGCGCCGTCGGACGCCTCCGCTTTAGGCCCCACAGACTCGGCTTCGTCGGCTCCAGGGCCTTCGGGCTCCCAGTCAGCAGAGGGATCTGGGAAGGGAGGGGGAGACCTGCATGATGAAGAAGTGGAACAGGGAAACGCTGCGAGTCCAGAGGAGCTTCGTGAGTCACAGGGCTCCTCTAGATGAGTGATTGGGATGCGTTAGATTGAGCAGTCACTAACTCCTCATCTCACATTCCTCCACCCTCACACTCATCCATATCTGTTAGGAGTGAGACATTTTTGTTGCAGTATTTGGACTTTTATTTTTTTTTCCTGTGACTCTCACACCAAAAATAGGAACACTTAAAAAACAAGTGGTGCAGAAAGTAGAAACAGTTCATTCCCAGACTTGAATCAGCACTCGGTATTAACCGCCTCAAAGAACGCCAGCCATCCAAGGACCATCATGTACAGCTGCACTCATTTGCCTTGAAGAGGAAACTGTTCCCGCTTCGGATCCGCAAATCCGCTTTGGCTGAACCGGCGACCAGTTAGGAATTGAAAAAGAGGTAGTTATGTTTTGATATTTGTTCTGTTTTTAATCATTTTAGGAGAGTAAAGGCAGTAAAGCGTCTGCTAAAGGAACAACCTGTATGTATACTTAACTGTTGTAAGCTTGTGATTTATTCCTGCTGCGGTTGGGGGCTGGGCCCTCAGCAGCTGGAAACAATGCAATGGGTTTGTTATGGGGGGAACTTATTGCAGTGGACCTCAACAGATCATTTCCTCACCTGTAGACCTTCAGAGGAGGTTTACCAGGAGGGTTTCAGAAACTTAAGGTGGACCTCTGGCGGTGCCATCATTCCCGCACACACCTGACCAACCAGGGTCTCCATTTTTCAGTGACCCAGAACACATGCCAGTAGGTGGGAAGTCAGCATTCCTGTGCCTCATTTGTTTGCCATGAAGGAAGGAGGGTCGGAGTCACTGGGCACATCCTGGCTCTCAGAGGCCGAGGCTGGGCTGGAAAAGGTCCTTAATCCTCTGTTGCCAAGCAGTTTATTTACTTTTTATATTTGGATTTATATTTAACATGGTCATATTCAGTTTGTTGTACTGTTCTTACGGTTATTACTCCTCATATCATTTAAGCGAATCAATGTTTTGTTCTCCTGGCAGATTTTTTTTAATACTTTCTGCCAACATTACATTTCTTCTTCTCTTCTGCTTTATTTTATTACCGATATTTGGAGGCAGGTGAGACATGCTGCTCCACACCTGTACAGTTCCTCCGTTGTAGTCTTCCCTTGACTGGCCTCTCACCTCAGCAAGGACCTGCGGTGCAATTCTTCTTAATTCTTACAAACAGCGTGGAACTTTTTTTTTTATGTCGTTTCAGCAGTAATCAGTCGTCTGTTTAGCAGACCCCGTATGCCTCTTACCTTTGCTGAAGTTCATTTCTATAATCTCAACACTTAATACTTCTCCTTGCTCCTTCTCTGTCCTCACCTCCTTCCTCCTTTTGTCACTTTATTGCTCTCTCCTGACCTTTTTAAGGGTAGAGAAAAAAACTGGAGGAATTGAAGGGAGGGAACAAATCAAAAGAGAGCTGGTAGGACATAATACTGGTGGTGTCTTTGTGGAAGACTTGGTTGTGTTGTAAATAATTACTGTAGAGTCAGCCGACTCATTGATATGGAAAACAATCTGTCATTGAGCATAATGTTGACTTTTATCATTACTGAGGAAAAATAAATATGACTATATATGTTGTGTTTTGTCTGATTTCTGTTGACTTGAATGAATTTTAGAAGTAAAAATAGCTTTAAATCTTTCAATATGAAAATGGGAATCAATGGAGATGTTTTAATTTCCAGCTGTGGAAATAAAACAATATTTAATATTTTATTCGTTCACCTTCAAATATTCTAATGACATCACTGATGATCACACATCTCACCAAACAGAGGTACTTGTTCACTGAGCTTTTTGTGGCACATGGACACTGCCACCTACTGGCCAACTAGTGTTAAGGTCACAGTGCACAACACTACTTCCTGAATTTAAGGCAGCTCTTTTGTTTCCTGTTTCTCATTACTGGATTAACTGAATAATCCAGGTGTGTCTGGCCATGGTTAATGAGGTCAGGAACACCCGGATTAATCAGATCATCCAGTAGAAAAAGACAAAGAGCTGTCTGACGCCCAGGAAGTAGCCTAGTTGTGCATAGAGTCCATTGTCTGGCCCTGGTTAATTACGTTGGCAGACCTTGAATACAAAAGATGGTAACTAACATTCCTTAAAATGTCAATTCATGAAATATTGTTGCAAGTAAACTGAAAGGGATCATATCATGTAACACTCAACATTTTAACACTGGCTATACTATATTATAAAAATATATTTGGAGTGGCAAAGGTTCATGGAGGAAAATCTATTTTTTTACCAAATGGTTTTCTGCAAATTATGTTGTATAAGTTAATTGGCATCTTATTTTGTGAAGGTGGGTAGGTTAGTGAAGATCATGTGATGTTAGGGACTGTTCCAAATTATGAGTTTTACAGGGAGATTAAAGATACACTGGATGTAGTGAGAATGGAGCTGAGAAAGTTACTAAAACAGTGAGTATTTAATTCCAGAGCTCAAGGACAAAAGGATGTAGTTTTATTAGGTTTGTGCCTCACGTTGCTCACTGATTAGCTGGTTTCTTTTGTAACTTTATAAAATGCTTCGTATTAACATCTGTTAACAGCATCATTAGGGGGGGATCAGGGGTGCAGAACAATTAATGGTCCAAATACATGTCCATTTGAGTACCTGTAAAGAACAGATGCAGAAAAACTAAGAAAAAACTTTTATTTTTCTCATTTAAAACAAAACATTGACATTTTTAAATAGAACAAAACCTCCATTTCATTGTGATAAAAATTGTCATATAAATATAATCAGTCAGAAACACTTATCCATATTTACATCTAACATATTTTTAATTTAAATGGCGTCGATTTCATAAAATATCAACAGTGGTCCCCCCCCTTGAGGAAAAAGGAGCAAACCTGACATACTTTGGTCTTATTATTCATTATATAAACACGTGGTTGACATGAATCCTATTTCCCGACACAGCAGTAAGTTAGTCAGTATTCAGGCTTATATTGAGCAACGATCCAGGTTTGGTCGACACGTCCTCAAAGCAGCTGCAGCCCATCCACAACGCTGCCAGCTGTGAGGCCGTTTTCCAAAGCTCTTTGATAGATCTCCAGCGCCTGCTCCAGAGGAAGAGCGCTGCCCTCGCTGGTCTCAATGATGGCGATGGTCTCTCCAAACTCGTTACACATGATGGTGGGGGTCCCCTGTGCCTGAGAAGAAGATTATAAGGGAATCAGTGACAAGAATAGTCCCAGGCTTTGCAAAACATGCTTTGCTTTTCCATACAGAAGATCTTTGACATGGACTGTAAGTTGCCTGTACTTATAACTTGTAACAGTGAAGGGAAAGTTCATACCGAAAAACTTATGCTATGTTCACACCGGACAGTATTGAGCAGCAGAAGCAGCCGGTTTATATGCAAAGACTGGTTGACGTGAATCAAAAGTTCCTGCAGTACGTCTAAAGCAGCAGGAGCAGCGCGTCTTGATGCATCTGAGGCGCTGGAAGCACTGCACAAGCAGCAGATGCTGGAGTTGAAAAAATGTAACTTTTGCTGCACGACGTGCCACATCAACCGATCAGAGAAGCCGATCTGGGAGCTGGCAGGGAGACAGACACAGCACTGCTGATGCAGAGCGGTGTGATCACTCCCCTAAAACAGTTTATTAAAGCCTACATCAACTTAAAATGTCGAAACCTGCCGGCAAAATATTTTCACTTCTTTCACTTCTATTTATCTGGTGCCTGCATTTTGTAACATCAAAGATGCTCTTGAGGCGCGTCGGACCTTATGTGTACAGGCATCAAAAATGAAGCAGCAGAATATTTTTTTGCAGCTGAAATCGCATTTGGTGTGAATGTAGTATGACTATGTTCACGTTAGCGCTCCAACATGTGGTTTTGTTACGTTTTTTTGGCAAATATGTCGCTATGTTGATTTGCATTATTGTCCAGGGGCCTTTCCAAGTAATGCAAAACAAACAGGATGGGATTCCTATGAGCCGGTAATACAAAGCCTGGGGCTTTCAGTGGAAATGGGGCTATAGTGGTGATTGAAGATAAAACGAGTCGTGCTGTTTTGTATCCACACCCTGTTACACTGACCCAACAAGCACATTTCTGTTTAAATAATAAGGAATTTAAAAGGAATCGGATTATGTGAGGTTAAAGTTTTGTAGTGACGTTATAACCCTCTAAAACACAACGGATTTAAAGAAACCAAATAAGAATTTTTCTATAAATAAAACATAAAACATTTAAACGTTGCATTAAACTAAAACTAAACATTTTAGATTTATAACTATTGCTCTAATCTGCGAATGTGATGGATACCTGCTGCAGATCTGAGGTCTGGATCTGGATCAGCTGAGTTTGCCCGTTAGCCAGGTCCATCAATGACGTATCCACCACTGCCACTGCCGTGCTGCTGGCCTCTGCAGCGGCCGCCTCCTCGTCCAGTCTCTGCTGCCTCGCGTGGGTCTTTTTGTGATTCCTCAGGTTGGAGAAGGTCTTGAAGGCTTTGCCGCACAGCTGGCAGACGTGCGGCCGCTCGCCCGTGTGCGTCCTGCGGTGCTCTGTCAGGTGCATGCTCTGGATGAAACCTTTTCCGCAGATCTCACAGCGGAAAGGCCGCTCACCAGAGTGGGTGCGCAGGTGCTCTCGCAGGTGCGTGTTCTGACGGAAACGCTTTCCGCAGACCTGGCAGGGGAACGGGGCGCTCGCCGGTGTGGACGCGCTGGTGGAGCACGACCGCAGAGGACGATACAAACAGTTTGCCGCAGATGGGACACTGGTGAGCTTTGGGACGCTTTCCTTGGGTGCACTGTGGGCGCGCACGGCCCGGAACGAAGTGGCTCAGTCTGTGAAGCCGCAGGTTAGAAAGAGAGTTAAGCTTTCTCCCACAGATGTTACAGTCCAAGGCTCCTTTAACCAAACTGCCTGCAACTCCTGACTCTACCACTGTTGTTGAAGTAGAGGGTTCTGAGGGGTTGTGGACCTCCGTGTTCTCTGGAACCTGGACCAGCGTGGGGTGCTGCTCCACACAATGACTTTCCCTCCGACTTTTGGTCAGGAAGCCGGCTTCACAATGAGGACAGGGAAAAGGAGCCGGAGCTCCAGGATGCTGAGTAAAGCGATGCGCTGCAAGTTTGTTGGGCCAGCGAAATGTGGCGGGGCATTCTGGACAGGTAAGTTTTGGGGCGCTTGAGTGCAGCAGGCTGTGCTGGCGGAGGTTGGACGATTGGGAAAAGGAGCGATAACAAACATCACAGCGGTACGGGCGGACCCCAGAATGGATGAGGGTGTGACGCATCAAATTGGCCAACAAGGAGAAGGTTTTACCGCAGTCCGAACACTGGAAGGGCTTCTCCCCTGTGTGTATGCGCATGTGGTTCTGCACATGAATCTGTTTCTTGAAGGACTTCCCACATACGCCGCATACAAATCTGCGCTGTGACGCGTGGGATTTACTACGGTGGTGAGCAAGCAGCAGCTGGGAAGGAAACGTTTTCGAACACAAACGACAACAAAAGGAGCCTTTGTCTGCCGACGAGGGGGCTTCCCCTGAGGCTGCAGAGCCTGAAGTGGACGTAGCTTCATCTGGAGAAATGGAGATCGTGGCTCCTTCCATAACAACCTCTTGCTGCTCATCAACATTTCCTTCAACAGCTTCAGACTCCTGCTTCCTGCCGTCATCCTGTTCCTCCCCTTCTCCACCTGCTTCCACAGGGCGCTGAGACCCCGGCTGTGGTTCCCGCTGTGGTTCAGGCTCCTCATCCTCTGTGGGAGGGTCTTTCTGGTTGATGCCTCTTTCTTCACTTTGGCATTTCTTCTTCTCTCTTGCTCTCTGCAGGATCTCCAGCGCAGTAGCAGATGCTCTTTGTGGAGGTGAAGCCTAGAGAACAAAGATCATATTACACTGAGGGTGCTGAAATAATACAATCAGTGAGGGGTGTGGTGTCATTTCTCACCACAAAGATCTGAGCAGCCACTGGAGCTAAATCCTGGCAGAGGTGGGTCCGACGATGGTAGAGGTATTTAGTCATGTTGGTGAACGTTTTGTGGCAGATCTGGCACTTGTGAAATGGATCTGCAACGTGTATCTTTCTGAAAAGAATCAAAACAAAGAAACAGTCAACAAAAATAAGCAAATAACAATAGGAAGCATTTAGAACAGGGGTCCAAGTTCCCACCCGGCTCCCTGTATCCTGATGCTTGTTCCCACTTGGAAAAAATGGTTTGTTGAAAGGAAAAGCTGAAAGCATCAATTAGATCTAAATGAATCCTGAAGTGATCTTTAGACTCAGTACACCATGAACAGGGCTCGATGTTAACCATCGCCCGATCTCCCGGGGCAAGAAGTTTTTATTGTTGGGAGAGTACAAATTTCAATGATTTATTTATAATCACTCAAAAATCACCTACATTCGAAGAAAACAACCCAAAAACGTTATCTTAAGTTTAAAAAGAATGTGCAGGAAGGATTGAAAAGCATGTTAACATGGTAATGTAGGCTGGAGTTCATTATCTGACGCATGCATATACACACCAGGAACCTGTACACTTACTGAATTACAAAAAAAACATTTAAAAAACAAACATGTTTCATTGATATATATATAGAAAAATGAATATTAGGAACTATATTTATCAAACATTATACTGGGCAAGTAAAAATTGTTTCTGGGCAAATGAAATGTGAAAGGTAAAAATCCTTAACGTCTACCCCTGATAAATGTTAGGTTATATTATATGCTGACAAAGGTAAATGTATGAATGAACCTAAAATTAACGCAGCAGCATCATACCTAGTACCCCCTTCATCTGTTATAACCAGTATGGCAGCATTAACCCAGATTTTAATACAGAAACAAAGGTTCTTTTAAACATTCAGACAAATATACCAGTCAGTTACCGATATAGGCTCAAATAAAAGATTTTAGATAAACCTGCTGGCTTTAACTAAATCGGAGCTTAACATCATAAAATGTTTCTGTTTTAATGACCTTTCTAAAGAGCAAAGGTCAAACTTCTGCCTTTTATTAAAATTATGATGATGCCGCTGTAGCCTTGGACTATTATTATTAAACTGTTTTCACTTCTATTGATCCTTTTCCACGCGGAGATTTCCTCGACTAACTAAATAAAACTTTATTTGCACATCTTTGTGCCCCTTTCAAGATTTCTTTACCTTTAGAACGAGCTTCCTTTTCTTAAATGACATGAGCACATTATTGGGCAATAAGCAAAGCCAGGCAGTGACATGTTTGTTCAATTTCTGCATTTTCTCAGCAGAAAACCTTTCAGTCAGTATGGGCTGATCTGATGCAAGGATTCAGTCAATATAAGCCTTTCCTGCTTTTTACAGTTGAAGAGTCCTAACCTAAAGCTCATTAATCTTAGCAGAAGCCTCCTTCTATTGATAACAGGTAGTAAATATTCAATGCTTACTCTGTACTTAAGTCCTAATTAAATTCTTCTGGAAATACAGACTTTGACCCCGATACTGTGACCAAACACTGACCTGTGCATGACGAGCGTCATCTCAGTAGTGAATCCATTCCCACAGTCCACACACAGATACCGTGCAACTCCTGAATGTGCGCGCATGTGCGTCTGCAGTGAAAGGGCTTTCTTGAAGACTTTTCCACACTCCGGACACTCGTGTGTCCCTTGCTCGTGCACACGCCTGTGAGCTGTGAGCCGGTTGACAGAGGTGAAGGTGCGGTTGCAGAGCTCGCAGCGTAGGGGTTTGCCCACAGCTAGTGTTTTATACTCTACTGCCCTGTTCTTCAGATCCTGTAGCTTTTCTGCAGCCTCCTCCCTCCCTCGCATCTCCTCTATTCCGATCATGACCCCTGGCCCACCGCTCTCTTTGTCCTGGCCCAGGAAGTGCTCCCCTTGGTGCTGGAGGAAGTCCTCTGGCGTGCGGAAGAGTAGGGAGCACTCTGAGCATTCATACGGGTGAACGAGCACCATCTCAGTGGACTGCTGCTGCTGGCTCTCACTGGGGGCCAGTCTTAACTCCAGTCTTTGAACGCCATTCTCCAGAACCTCCAGCTTTGCAGTAGAGCTCTGACCCAGAGCAGAGAGCAGAGGGGGCTGCTTGGAGCGATGCTGGCTGGAGATGGAGGAGCCTTCAGCCAGAGCTTGAGCTGTGAGGATCTGCAGGTGCATGGTGGCAGAGCCAGGAGTCGGGGTCACAGGGGACAGCAGGTAGGAGCGGGAGGCCCCGGCCGATTTGGGGGTAGACCTACGTTTCTTCTGTTGTTGCTGCTGCTGCTGCTGCCCATGCTGTTGTGAAAGAACCTAAAAAAGCCAAACATAAGAAAACGATGAGAAGCTCAAGCAACGTCCAAAACATGGAGCCTTTCACTCAGACAATAAACATACACAATCTCATAGCCAACACAGATTTGGATATTTTTCCTGACAAAAAAAAGGTCAAAAACAGTTTAAATATTAAATACTAGTTTCTCTGAAAAAGTCAGACAAACCAAACACTCATAGTTTTTTATGGAGCGTAGACAAAGCACCTGTGCCAGGATTTCTCCAGCCTGCTGCTCACTCAGCACAAATTTTTGCATGTTGATAGGAGTGATAGAGCCGTCCGCCTGCACCATGTACTCCTGTCAACACAAAAACAAAAACAACCGCTTACTTTTCTGGAAAATATATATTTTTTTTAAATGTCAAAAATGTGGTTAATGTAATATTCTAGGGTTGGGAATAATTACTAAAGTGACCATAAGTCTAAGAACATTCATATAAATCCAGCATTTTCTATGGGATCATCATCACCAATTAAAAGTATCTGTATGTTGGTTATATAAGGTTTGCAAGACATTCCCTAAGAAACTAACTGAGCAGAGGAATCTCTCCCGGCATGATGTTGTTAAACTGCAGCTTAACATATTTAAAACAGTGACAGATCAGCTGGAAGCTGATTGGTTTGCCGGTGATGGATCAGGTGTTTCGGGTGTCTTACAGCCGCTGTCGTGTTGCTGTGTGTGCTGCTCCTGCTATGTGTTCGGCGGTGCTCCAGCCAGGTGTCAGGGGAGTCAAACAGAGCCAGACAGTCCAGGCACTGGTACTGAACCGGTCCGTGGACCTGAGCCTCCGAGGTGGCCTCCTCTGTCTCCAGGACCTCAGACTCCACTGAAGACAAGGTGTTTAGATGTTTAAAGCAGGTTTAGGTTACAAGTTATTCTGTATCTTGTTAGTTCAAATCTCTTCTTATTTTACTGGCTTTGTTTCCGTGTTGGAAAACTGAAAAATCTCAATGGATTTGGGTTTTTTTAATCCTTCAGAAACAATCGTGTGAAGGTTATACATAGCAAATTTTTATATTTTAAACTTTTTTAAAAACCAAAACAACATAATTTTCTCCCACGCTGTTTACGTTTGATCTTTGGTGCAATTTAAGAAAGGGAAATGTCATGAAAGCCATACAAAACAAAATTTCATTTTGCATACATTCTGTGAATATAAATTGACAATAAAAGTTTCTTAAGTCTAGTCTAAAAAAAAAAGAGGCATTATAGATCAGAAGCCTGTTCCAAATTACAAAAAACTCTTGTGAGTCCTATTAGGTAATGGTGGCTGTTACTTATTTTCCACATAGGACCGGGTTCATTTGGGGAGCAGTTTTCCTTTAAATAGATCAAGAAATACTTTTAAACCTACGTGTTTTACTCTCATTTTATTGGAAATCTGGATTTAGTTTAATGATTCTAACACTATAAAGGTGACAAAAAAGTTAATTTAAAAGAAAAATGCAAATGCCTTTTTCACAGTAGTGTACCATGTGTTTGAATGACCCAAAGGATCAGATTTACACCAAATAAGAGTTTGAGCTAGGACTTGGAAATGTATGTTCAAAGGCATTCTCTCTATCCATTCTAAGATCCAGCTGTTTCGAATAAAACACTGTAAAATTCTAGCTTTTTCATGCAAGAAATACACTAAAAGATTTTTTGTTATTAATGCAATGAGCAGTTGTTAAACATTCCACACAAAAAAAATTGAAATCCATGTTATTTTACTTTATATAAACTGCTCCGTGCTCCTCTATTATTAAAATAATAGTTAAATAGGTTTAAGTATGTGGGAGTAATGAAATGGAAAAGTAAAAAAAGAAATCTGTTACAGGACGTTTAATATTTAGTCTTTTACTTTACAGATGTGATGATCACCTTGTTGCTCAACCTCCATCCCAGCCTCCCTCATGTGCATCTCCTGATGCTGCAGCAGCTCCTCTGCATTAACAAGCAGGCTCCCACACTCCAGACACTGGTAGTGCTGACTCTGAATGATGTCCGGGGCAGTCTGAATCTCCGCTCCCTCACCATCAGCTTCCTGGGTGGTGTGGATCTGCTGGTGGATCAGTACCTCCTCCAGGGTGCTGAAAAGCTGCTGGCACTCGCTGCACATGTACTGGTGCTCCACATACATGTCCTCTGCCTCGTTCTGGTCCGGTTCAGTCATCGTGGAAGTGTGACAGCGAGGCTGATGACTTGTTATGCTTGTGAGTTTATCATGGGCAGAAGTCTGAACCAGAATCAGTGAATGAAGGCAACTTCTGGTATCTACAAATGTGGCATTCAGGCACAGCTGCGAGAAATGACAACAAAAAGAAGTTCTGTAACTTTAAAAGGTGCAATTTAGATCCTAAACATTAATCTTTATTGACATGTAGAGAGAAACATATATTGATAAACGAAAAACCATGTAATGTTCACAAAGGGATGATAAGAGAAACGCGGGAACAAACAGACGGTCGTTAGCTAAAGGCCCATTGATGCTAACATGAGGAGCTAGACTGACTAAACCCCCAAAATGATTCAATTCCTTCCCAAATAAAGTCGTAAATTGTTTACAATGTGTGATGGCGTATGGAGAGCTGTTGGCGGCGCTCCCTCGGATGATGCAGACCTGTTTCTAGTCACCGCTGTTTCCTGACAGCGGCGGCCCGGTGCGTCGGGCGGTCCGTCAGGCGGCGCTAGCCACTTTTCCCCGCAGCTCTACGGCCACAACGGCGGGCCCTTCTTTGCCCTTACCTCTCATTTACTGCCGTCCGGCCCGCCGCGTGCTCTTCTCTGGTACTTAATACACTCGTTTTTCTTGGTTGGCAGTCCTTTCAAAATGGTCTCAGCGTTTAAAAAAATGTAAAACATATATTTGCCCACAAAAACAAAGATTAGAAGGCGTGTAAAGCAACGTTTAACCGTCTGAAGCCCCTGTTCCTATGCTAGATGGTCCAGCCCACTGCGGTAGCGTGGATGTTTCAGCTCCTGTGATTGGACACAGCTACTGTCAATCATTATTTGTATACTAATACATGGGAAATGTAGTTTTTTTGAGTATGGTTGGTATTTTTTTTTTTTTAATTCCTCCTAAAAAATAAAATATAAAATATCAGAATTTGTATTCTTAACTTTACTTTTTCAGATTAATTTGACTATTAAATTAATATTGTGATTAGAATTTTCTCTATGGAAGAGGAATAGGGCAACTGAAAAAAAAAATTGACTGATTTTAGAATTTTATTTCAGTATAATATCAGGATAATATTTTCTCATATTATACTGAAAAGAAATTCAAAAAGCAGTTAACTTTTTTTCAAACTTTTTTTATAATCTCAGAATTTTAAGATTTAAGTCAGAATTCTGAGATTAAAGTCAGAATTCTGACTTTAAGCTCAGAATTCTGACTTTTTTTCTCGGAATTCTGACTTAAATCTCAGAATTCTAACTTTAATCTCAGAATTCTTACAGCTAACAAACATGTTAGCATTAAGCCGTAGCCATGTCTATTTTAGAGACTGGCTCTCTTGTTTTAATCACCTTCTGCTCTACTGCTCAACGACTTCTTTCTGCAGCTCGTAAATGGTTGAATAATTGCATAATTTTCCACCAATGTGTTACTGACCCTTCCAAACAATTCACATCTTTTCAGCGAAGCTGAGTGCTCCCACTTCTCTTCCTTCATGGCGCCTATCTACAAACCCAAAATTATGAGATTAAAGTCAGAATTCTGAGAAAAAAGTAAGAATTGTGAGATTAAAGTCAAATTATGAGAAAAAAAATCAGAATTTTGACTTTTTTCCCCCTATTAAACTGAAATAAAATGTAAAAATCAGTCAAAATTGTTTTATTTTTTTAGTGTCCCTAATCCTCTGCCATATTTCTCAGAGTTAAACAATATATATATTTAATATACATATTCATATATATTTATCTCTATTATGTTGTCTGATAGCGAAACTTTTTTTACTGTTAACTTTGTTGAACATCTGACTCTAATTTACAGGTACATTTTGGTCGTTTAACAACTATTTTATTAGGGATGTCCTGATGCAGCTTTTTGATTTCTAATACGATACTCATGTAGCGGCATGGAGTATTGACCAATACAGTCATTGACCCGATATAACCCGATACAAAAGCTTTAATCAAATGATATTGCTCAAATAGAGAATAATATTAAAACAAAACTGCTTTAAGAATAACTGACCCATGTATTATTTGAAAAATTATTACATAAACTTTAAACAGAAGTGAAGAAAAGTGTAGTGTTCCTATCAGCTTCTTGGAGGTTTTAGATGCAGTATATTCAGATATTTGATTTTTGGTTGATTCAGTTCAATCCAAAATACCTTATTAATCCTAAAGGAAAATCAAATGGTGCAGTAACTCATATGGTATATTTTTAAACAGGTGTTGTAGGTGTTGATAACTGTGGGCAGAAAGGATCTTCTGCATCAGTCCGTCTTGCATCAGATTTGGAGAAGCCTCGTAAGAGGACACTCTGTTGTTGTTTAAAAATCTTTTGAAGAGGATGCTCACTGTTTTCCGTAATGTGCTTCACTTAATGAAGAAATTTTCATGAAAGAATCTCAAGAGGTTCTGGAGGAGTTCCTAGAACAGAACCGGCCTTAATTAGCTTGTTGAGCTTTTGTAAGTCATTAGCTCTAATGCTGTTACCCCAGCAGATGATGGCAGAGGAGATCCCACTCTCCACAACAGACTATATCAACAGAAGATATGCAGCATCTTAAGAAAGTGCAATCTGCTCTGTCCCTTCTTATAGACGGCTTCACAGTCTTGTTTGTTGTACAGGTGAACTCTAAGGTATTTATACCCCTCAACCACCTCCACATCGTCTCCTTTGACGTTAATAGGTTTCAACTTGTTCCTGTTTCTTTTGCAATCTGCAACCATCTTCCTTGTGTTGTTTACACTCAGGACCAGATGATTGTTTCCACACCATGCCACAAAGCTCCTCACCAGCTCCCTGTACGAAGCTTCTTGTCTTTGATACACCCAATGACTACAGGGTCATCAGAGTATTTCTGTAGATGACAGGACTCTGTCTGGTACTGGAAGTCAGAGGTGTTCAATGTAAAAAGGAATGGAGAGAGTACCGACCCTGACTAAAAATCGGACAAATTTTTGATAATAATATTGAATTAGGACCTCCCGACATGTTATTGCCTCAGTTTTTTAAAAACATTTTCCTGTTTGTTTGTTTGCTGACAGTTGATGGCAGGCTTGTTTCTTGTTTTAATTTCCATAAAGGCACTTTTTGTTCCACTCTGAAAACTTTGTTGAAAAGTCCTTCATACATAAAAATGTCACCGAGTGCACCTACTGCATGTTTATATGTATGTTTGTTAAGTTTTTTTGGTCAAGGACAATACATAAAAGAGAAAGAGAGAAAGAGTATTACACATGACAACAATTCAGCTGTTTTTTTTTTTTTTTTTTGTAAAGAGGTTGTCTAGTCAATGGCTAAATTGCAAACCCTGTCTTTTATTGGACTTATCTTGAAGATCCATCAAGATAAGACTAATCAGTTCATGCTCACACACGCATACTGTCCTTTTGGAGACTTTGCACTGACTTCCTTTCATTTGTCCTAAATTTTTATGGCCTAACCCAGACCCTTCACCTAACCAGTACCACGATATAGCTAACTAAACTCAGTTTACACATTACGAAACTAACTCTCAACTCCAGAAGAGAACTTTCCCTCATATTAACCAGTTAACTCATCCCAACAAGTACCTGCAAGTCCCCACAATTTACATATTCGTGCTAAAAATGGCTATACACTGTTCTGACAAGGTAACAAATATACACATCCACACACAGCATAACTAAAAGGTCTCAAAGGTCTCTGGTCAGAAATATCAGAAATTTTTTTTAATTTTTGACAGATACAAAATGCAGGATGCCTCTGCAACATCCTGGATGTGGTCAAAAAAATTTTTTCTCCATTGTAAGATCAATGATGTTCAGTTATTATTATTATTATTATTATTATTATTATCAGCTGATATTAGTCATTTTAGCATACTGCTTGGCCTGATTATTAATAAAGTGCTATTAACAACCATATTTATTTTGATCTTTTTGTTTTTTGTTATATGTTATTGGTAGAAGAGGTTGGCAATCTGAAATGTGACAGTGAGAGTGATGCACCACAGGACTGTCTGGTTTAAATCAGAGAGAAGCAATATCAGTGGATTTGTCATATTGTCATGTTTCTAAAGGTAAGGGAAACATATGATATTGGTAAATTTTGGCTGTCAGTCTTAACAGTAATGATTATATTGGAAATTGCTATGGGCCCTAATTTTCAATTGGTCAATTCATACCAACTTTGACAACCTTGAATACAAAGCAATTCTCCAGATCTTACTTTAAGGAAGCAAAGTTATGTTACTGCAGTTAGTAAATTTAATGAGCAGCAGGTCAATTGTTCTTTGTTTGATTAATTACCATAATCTGTTAGATTTTATCAGATAAAAAAACTGATGGGATCAGAACCCTAATAAAAGCAAAATTTTGTATTTTTTTTTCACTTAATTATATTTAAGGGAAATAAACTGGTCAAGATGTGTTTTATAAATATTTGTCACTATATTTGATATAATGTTTTTACCAAAATAAAAAAAGCAACGATTATAAGTTTATTTATGTGCTAGGGTTTTTTTTAAACTATTTTTTCCTGCTTGTCTGTCAGTTTAGTTAGATGGCCATGTCCCTGTAGGGCTGCAGTTATGCCTTCCATATTTGGATGATGGCTTGAAGTTCCTGTATGGCGTTGTAGTGTGCAGCCTGGTGGTCACTTGCACCAATGATGCAAGGTATAAAACCCTAACCAGCTTTAAATTTCTAAAAAATATATATACACATGCTGTTTCCGGTTTGTTCCGCCTTTTACAGTTGCTTTTTTTTTTCTTATCTCTGCTTCTGTCTCCTTGAACCCCAATCGGCCCCGGCAGATAGCCGCTCACACTGAGCCTGCTTTGGCTGGAGGTTTCTTCCTGTTTAAAGGAAGTTTTTCCTCTCCACTGTCGTTACAAGCATGCTTGGTGTGAGGGATTGCATTCTAGTCGATGTAATCAACTAGTTTTCCTTAGATAGAAAACTTTGAATCAAATTGACTGGATGATCTGGTGAACTGTAAAGTGCCTTGAGATGACATGTGTTTTGAATTGGCGCTATATAAATAAACTGAATTGGATATTTCCTTGAGCTTCATAATGCTGATTTAATCTATAGCGAGTTTTTTCCTTGTGGAAAAAAGAAAAAAGAGATGATCTATCAAATATTCCTAAGGCAAACGTTTCTCCCCCCCAAAAAAACGGATGAAAAGTGATAATAAAAAGTAAAAACCTCACTGAATTGTGGAAAAACTCATTTTCCCTTGATGCATTGCGGTCTTTACGTCGTTGTGCGTCAACTCCCCAGTCCCCCCACCATTACTGTTCTACAGAGGAAGAAAGGGGGAGACGGGAAACCTATACTGAACGCTGTAAGTGTTTTTTTATTTTTAATTTAATCAAATATAAGAACACATACACATATGGCAAACCGTCTGCCCGTGATGCAGCTCTAAACATACAACTGTGCCTCGGCTTAGGTTCACACAAATATGAGCGGCAGCGGGCGGGCCAGGACCAGCTCATTCGCTGAGCCTCCCGGAGCTCCCGGATCTGCTGCAGCCGGTGCCGTGTCGGCGGTGGCTGGCGGAAGCTCGACAGGAAAAACTGGGGCTTCACAAGCTAGTGGAAGCGCCTCGACGAGCTTTGGAAATCTGAAACTGCCCAGTAAGTCTGTATCCGCATTCATACCGTTAGTAAAACATACACGATATTCCGGAGATCCAAATAATAGATTATTTGAATTTAAACAAGCCGGAGAACAGTTGATGTCGACTGTAGTTGGGGAGTTAACCGTAGCTGCATAGCTATGTTAGCCTTGTTTTTCACCGCGGTGAACGGCTTTCATCTGAGTGCTAGCATGATCGTTAGCTTTGGAAAGCTTAAACCTAAGCCGACCTTAACCCAACGTTACCGAATAAATTACATTTTTAATTCCCGAACAATTGTTTTTAATCTTCATTATAAGGATGGAAGTAGCTATTGCTCAGATTATGTTTTCTGGAATCAGAGCTGGATGCTTGCTAACCTGCTAACGTTTGGGGAAAAAGTGTTGGGAAATAAATTTGATCCAAGTTTTTTTTATCTTTTATTCATGCTTATTTAATACTTTTGGTCACTCTAAGATTTAATTACATTGAAGTAGCGAGCCAACCTCACATGGTAAAGGTTTTACTTGTAATAGTAGACTTTATCAGAATTTTATGAGTTTAATGCTGGATCTAAAATCAACTCTATAAATGTAATTATATGTAGGAACTGAGTTATTATACACTTAAAGTGTTTAAAGTAAATATCAGCTGATCTATTTGGAATAGTTCTTTTAAGTTAAAAAAAAGTCTAATTTGTTACTGCAGAATATTAATTTTTTCATATGTAAAACAGTGACAGTATATTCTGTCTGGAAGGAAAACTGAATTTTACTCCCTTTCTGTTATAAAGTTAACTATATATTTATATCCTTTCATAGTTTTCTCCACTTTCTTATTGAAATTGCACCATTGACTTTCAAGATAGACATTTGCTCAAGTCTGGCTGACAAGTACTGTAAAACATTATTAAACCAGTCATTTGGCTAATTTAAAAATAAAACAATACAAACTGTTTGACTCATTGCAGGGTACATTCGTTTTCATCAGGTCCACGTTTCAGCATGTAGCTTGGCTGCTTTAACTCTACATATTGGAAAATAAAAATGATTATGTTCTTTACATGTTACTATATCACAGTTGTCAAACTGCATTTGGAAATAAAAAGCTACCTTTGAGAAGACTTCACAGCCATCAGTGCTGTTATACAATAGGACACAAGCAGCAGCCACTAAATGGATACGTCACCGTATCTATATGATATGAAAGAGCAGTAAAAAGTAACACAAAATTAAATGCTACCAACAAAGTTTCAACTGAAGAATTACAATTTTTTGTTTGTATTATGTTCTCACGTGCTTCGATTAAATTAGGGCTGAAACAATGAATCGGATAATTCATGATTAATCGATCATTGAAATAATCCTCAACTAATTAATCGTTAACCTGAGTAAAGAGACTCTAAAACATGCCTACAGCTGACAGAGCAACCCACTTATAGTAGTAATTATACCAAAATTGTAAAAAAATAAATAAAATAAGATTTAAAAAAAAACACAGTTTGCATTTAAGATAAAAAAACCAAAAAAAAAAAAACCCCACATTTTTTCTCAAGATGTTCTATCTGGAACTCCTCAAGTGGAAAAGTTTTAGGTTCACCTGACTAAAATTAGCAAAAAGTCTTCTTTTAGAAACCTTTGACTGTTAATCCCTTTGATTGTTAATCTATTAATCGAAAAAATAATCGACAAATTAATGAATTAGCAAAATAATTGTTAGTTGCAGCCTTAGATTAAATGTCTCTTAATTGATTTAGGTCAGGGTAAAAACCAAATTCAGATGGAGTATTGACCATTTATGTTCTAAATATGTAAATATGAGTAGATTTTCTTTTGATATATTTATAGGTCAAAGTACTAACAGGCTCTCTTGCTTTTTGTAGGAGCATAACTAAAACAAGTCCTAGCTGTGTTGTTAAAGGAAAGCAAGAAAATACTTAATGGTATTTTGGTTATTAACATCAATCAGTAAGCCTGTAAGTAGCATTATGATCAAACTAATACAGACTGTAACATTATAACTGCTGTTTATAACATACCAAATAAAACACGCCTCTACATGTGGCCTTCTTTAGCCAAAGAGTCAAATGAAACAGTTGTTTCCCTGTGAGGCATACATACAGGAATAAAATCAGAAAGCTAAACGATGCCACATGGTAGCTGGACCAACCACTTTGCTGCTGCACAGATTAAAATGGGAAAAATTGACTCAGCAAATGGCTAACTAGGTCTTATAAGTAGTAGAGTAATGAAACGAGCTTTACCAGTTCGTTCTTTCTGTTATTCCATTGTTTAGTGTTAAATCCGGGGCGATGGTAGTGTTGGATGAAGTTTGCCCTGCAGCTGGAGGGTTGTCGGTTAAAGCCCCAGCGCTGGCTTTCAATGTCGTGCGCTTCACCCTCATTGTCAACTGATGGTGGTGGTCGGAGGGACTGGTGGTGCCAGTGTACGGCAGCCCTGCTTCTGTCAGTGAGCCCCAGGGCAGCTGTGGCTACAATGTACCTTGCCACCATCAACGTGTGAATGACTGAATGCAGTGTAAAGCGCTTTGGTCAAATCCTCTGACTTGAGAAAAGCACTATAGCAGTACAGGCCATTTACTAAACCTATTGGAAGCCATTGCCACTAATAATAAGGAGGAGCCAGACTGAAGGTGACATTAGAAAGAGGGGAAAAAAAGGAGGACCTATCAGGCTGCTGTAGTTGATCACTAAAAAGCTTAGTGCGATCTACCAGAAAAGTGGACAGGGCTGCATTGGCATACAGTTTTTAATTGTAGGTATTGTGAAAATCCTAGTTTGCACATGTATCAAAAAACTTCCAGTGTTGCAGCTTGCTCAGGAGCTTTATTTTGTCTTTAGTTTTCTTTAGTTTTTAAGGTATTTGAATTTATGTAATATGCTGTACTACAGGCACTTTTTATATGGTATTTTCAAATTTCAAATGGTTATAAATGTCATGAAGCATAATTTTTCTTTGATCAGTGGCTCAACATCACTACAGCTTTAAAACCAACCAACATATAGAAGTAAACACCTTGGCTGATTAAATCATACAGTGTCTTTGCCATGGTGCAACTAAATTATTATTATTTTTCACGTTCTGAATATGGCTTTCATTCATTATAAATGGTACTTTATTTCAGCAAAACAATAGAATAATGTCTCGGAAATTGGTATTCTGGAAACTAGCCCTGTTCAGGCCTAAACTTGAGCAGACCTCATAAATCCTGCAGTGTGATCTTTTACTCAGCTGTTGGTAACAGATCTTTTAAAGCTGGGCTCTGTACAGTTTTTGGCCATTAGAAAGGTACTCTGGTTGTTTAGTGTCACAGATGTGCTCTTCTAAACAAACACAAACAACAACCTGAAATTTTCTGCTTTTTTATTTTTTCCCAAGTCACCAGTTCCTTCATAAGTCTCCCTTTTCCCTCCCGGCTTGATATTGAGCCCCACAAAATGCAACATGTTTATCTAGTATTTTATTTTTTATTCTTACAGTGTGCGTTTATTATATTTGGCCTGCAATGTTTAAACTTGATGTTACTACATCTGACCAATGCTACATCAGAATAAGATCTTGAAAGTTTAGCAACTTAGACCTGATCTTTTGCCCCTTTAGTCACTCCTGGATCATTTTTGCACCAACGCCCTTTATAATAACCTGCAGAAACAGGTCTGGATTCATTGTCCCATCAGCGATGTTTAGGTTAGCTGATCCATATAAAAATGATATCCGTGTGACTAATAACATATCTTTAGTAAATTGTTCTTTTTTCTTTTTAAGTTATTTGAATTTGAAGATGTAATTTATTTTTTTTATTCAGTTTTAGGTATAGGGCTTGATTTTTATTTTATTTTTTTAAAGCTCTGGTCTGTTTTAAAACGGGGAAAAAAGTTTTTCCATTCTTAACCTTCTACTTTTTCTAAAAGACACGTCTTGTTTTCAAATAAGTTTCCCATGCATTCATATTACCCCTATAACTTCCCTGTAGTTATAGTTTTAAGATTTGCTGAAACCTACTTGGTTTTAAAACATTCAATTTACTTAAAACCCAGTTTTTAGGACAAACATATCAGGTACAAATGAGCCCTACCCATTTGTAGGAGACGCTTTTAATGTTTTTCCTTAATTTGACTATTTCTATGCTGTTTCCTATTCTCTGAAGTCATCAATTAGTATCCGTACTGGTGTTGTGAGTCATGACCAGTCCAGTCCAAAACCCGTCATCAGTGCATCCTCTAACAGTGCTCTGACTCAGGAGGTCGACCACATTAGCATCTGCCCTCCTGCTGCCTTACATGAATCCAATCCCAGTGACTTTTGTCTAATGTGGATTTCCTGTTTAGTAATAACAAACATGTCTCAAGTTAGTAATCACCACTCGGACATGCATAACTATAGCCTGAAACACAATAGCCTGAAGCACAATATATAGCGTTAGCAGTTAAGAAAAAAATGATGATTAATTAGGTCAGCTTGAGCTCATTATAATTTGGTCTGCTGTTGGGTTTTATTTATTTTTCTTCCCAGTGGAAAAGTAAAAAAAAAAAAAAGTTTTGGTGAATAATTAAAAAACATAAACTTTAAGATCATTCATCTACATATTCTGGCTGTAAATGCATCGTTGAACCCTGTCAGGTAAGGCATCATAGGTACCCTAATGATAAAATATTAGTAGTAATTTATCACTGAAGTGACAATCTTTTTACTGGCTTAAAGATGTGTTTAATTTTTAAGCCTACAAACAAGCTTTGGAGTGATTTTTCATGAGGCTAAGGTGTAATGAAAGTCACCCTGCTCATCCATTTTCATTCCATTTCACTTGTCAGGCTAGAAAGCAAAGTCCTCTCTGACAGCTGGGGAGACTCTAATCTTTGCATTTATTATTTAAGACACTATCATGCTGCTGTTACTGTATCCTTTAATGTGCTCTCTTTTGACTTAATGTTTTTATGTGGGGAAGTGGTAGCATTGCTAAAATATAACTAGAAGACGCTGTGATAGAGCGGTGGACTTATCTCAGTGCTGCTGACCTGAGGGATCAGATCTAGGCTAATCATGGGGTTATAATATAGGCTACTGGGAGGCTTTGGATCACTGTTAATGTTTGAATAAGAAAAACCTAATCATTTTCTTTTGATTATTTTTTTCCTGAAGTTATATTTCGAGATTGTCTTGATCACAACCTTGTTTTAAAACTTTGTTACTAGCTATTTTAATCATTTGTCTTTTTAAAACTCTGGGATCTGGGAGGGTTTTAAGACGAGTGAACAGAGCAAGCTCAGCTAAAGTTGCACCCCTGGGTGTGCTGCTGTCCGTGCAATTTTACCACAAGCTCCGACAAGCCTTTTGGGATTGGGCCTCTTATCTGGTGCTCCTTTCCTCCTGGTTTTCTCTCTGTTTTTTTTACTATTTATCACATCATTCTTGGTCAACTACATGCACTGGCATAAACTACCATGCGGCTACTGGACTCTAACTGGAGCTGTCAGGAAGTGTTACATCTTTAACATCTTACTTTGGCCTGTTTTTGTTACACAAAGTCAACATTGGTCTGACGGGCCTTTTGTCCATTATCCCAAAGAAGAGATTTGCTTTGTTTGAACTCTTGTTATTCATTGAGATGTTTTTTTCTGAGACTTTCAGGAATTAAGTTCAACTAAAGTGAGTTATTATGTATCAAATGCAATTTGATACATAAATGTATGTTCATTTTGGCAAATCACATCTTCATTTTTACGTTTTACTCCCTAAGCATTTTGTTTTCATAACCTTCTCTCTTATTAGAATCAGAATAACCTTTTTAGAATCTAGAAACTTTTTAAAAAATTCACATATATTGGAATGGGCTTTATTACTGGCTGGGACAGAGGTACAGTGTTCATAAACTCTGCTCTTGAGAATCTTTATTCAATGTAGGACACTTCGGTGCAAAGCCCTCATGAATCTTATATTATTTAAATTTTTAAAAGAGTAGAGACATTTGAAAATCTGAAATAAACTTGTAGGTTTCAAACTACTTAACTTAATACTTGCAGTTCGATTTAGAAGATCTTCTTAAAAAGGCCTTAAGCTCCTCTGGATTGAATTGAGAGTTTGTTCGAAAATCAATTTTTAAGTCTGGCTTCTAACAGTATTGCTTTTGTTTTGTTATTTCATCAACATCCCTCTCAACTCTAACGGTCTTCTCTGAGAGTTGGAGAAAAATAAAATCATGATTTTCAACATCCTTTAAATTTCCATCTCAGTGCGGTTGATGTAAATGTTAATGTTTGTGATTTAGATATGACAAGAAGCTTCTGTTCTGCTGCCCACAGGAGACAGCGGCAAGGTGACGACGGTGGTAGCCACCCCAGGCCAGGGCCCTGACCGCCCGCAGGAAGTTTCCTACACAGACATAAAGGTCATAGGTAATGGCTCATTCGGAGTGGTCTACCAGGCTCGCCTCATCGACACTCAGGAGATGGTGGCAATCAAGAAAGTTCTCCAAGACAAAAGGTTTAAGGTAACCCAGAGGAGTGATATTTAGATGACAATAAAGTGTTTTCTGTTTGTCTCACATCTATTTTCTTATTTCTACATTATAGAATAGGGAGCTGCAGATTATGAGAAAGTTGGACCACTGCAACATTGTGAGGCTACGCTACTTCTTCTACTCAAGTGGAGAGAAGGTGTGTCTCTGCTTGCTTCATGTTTGATGTTGCAGCAAATGTTTAGTAGCAGCAGCACGCTGCCCCGCCCAGGCAATTAATGCTTCATGAATCAGAGGTGATTCATGTGCATAATAGGAGTGAGTTGGTCACACAATGAATGAATACTCTGAGGTTTTTTTTTTACCAGCCAGGTATTTACATTTTAAAGTTTCACTTGATGAATTTTGGAAAGCTGTATACATGGAAACCAAGAAATTTACCTTGAAGCTTGATTTTTGGCTCATATGTGCCTAAATTTAGTAGCATTACCTTAGATTGGTTCAATGGTCTGAAGTCTGTTACAGTTTTAACCCAACAAAGCATTTTATCGCCCTTTCAATTTTCCATGTCTTAAAACCATATTTTGCTGATTTATTTATCCCCCCCCCCCCCATTACCCAAATAGTAGAGGAGCGACCAGACAGGTTAAAATTTCTGGTTATTTGGGGTTATTTAATTGAATTAACAAATTGAAAACGGTCTGTCTAATAGCTGTAAACATGTCGGCATTTGAATGTTTTCTATATTCCGTCATTTTGAGGGCAAAGGCTGCTTGATGGTACAATGGTAGGACAAATGTTGCCATTTTTACACTGGAAAAATAACAAAGTAACACCATGTAATTATCATTGAATCCAACTGTGATCAGATACGATACAATTTGATTATAGATATAAACAAAATAAAAATGTTCCAGAAAGACAGGAATGCCCACAACAGACACCTGTACTGACTTATTACAGTGATTTTGCCATGTGTATAAAACTCCACCATTAAAACATTATTTAAATATTTGCTTTAAAAACAAAATGCACAAAACTACATAACACCAGGAACATCATTCTGACAAATGCTGAAGTCATTGACTGTGATACGCCGTATTTTTTGGAAGATAAGCCGCTTCTTTCGCCCATGCTTTGAACCATGCAGCGTATAAGAAGGCGTGGCTTTTCTATGGATTTTTCCTAACTGTTAGAGGGGAAAGTCAACGTTGGAAATGAAAGAAAAAGGGGCTAATTTTCATTTAGCAGAAGAACATGCCAGCAGCTGGCACCATAGCTGGTAGCATGTTTGATTCCTAACACAATTGGGTTTTTATTTAAAACTTAAATTTTGTATTCCTTATTGGTAATCAAAACTGTACTGGCTAAAAGTATTCTTAATACTGTTCTGTATATCCATTATACATATAATTGAAAATTATAAATAATGAAGTGAAAAACCATCACTGCTTGGGTTGAAGATATAAAAGTCTAGAACTCATCCAGAACATGTCAACACAGTTGTGATGTTTAATGTTTAAGTGATATGAAATCCTTTCCTCTGGTATTAAATCTTCCTTTACTTTCTCTGTACCAGAAAGACGAGGTGTATTTGAATCTTGTGCTGGATTTCGTCCCGGAGACGGTGTACAGGGTGGCTCGGCACTTCAACAAGGCCAAGGCCATCGTCCCCATCATCTATGTTAAGGTAAGAAGAGGCCAGCAACTGTTGAACTGTCTAAACATATCATTCCAACTCCCCTTGGGGAGTTTTTTTCATGAATGACTCCCTTCATTATCGACATTAAGAGAACTATCATAGTCTATACACAGGCTTGCAGTGTGTATGTTTTTTTTTTCCAACTGCATACGTTTATTCTGAACAAAAACATTCCATTTTATTTTAAATGTGAGATTATTGTTAAAATGAGAAAAGGTTGCTAAAAGAACTGCACAGCGGAATGCTTAAAAAATGTTAATAAATCAGCCTTTTTTATAGCTTGGCATGAATTAAAGATATTGAAAATATTCTCTAATGTCCCTCTGAATTCTACATTAGTCTTGGAAGTACTTGTTTTGTTTAATTATTTTTTTTTTATTTTTTTTTTATTATGGATTCAGTTGTGAAATTGTGTTTAGTAGAAATGGAAAATATTACTACTCTCCTGAGGGTATAGTGATCCCATAAGTATGTTTACTTTTACAGACAGCTCAGCGGGATAAAAAGCAGAAAGAAAAGATGGACTCATGGGAGTTAATTGTTCCCTATATCCTTGGATCCCTGCTAAAGCGTTCCTCATGTTGGTGTTTGTGTTTACTGCATATGAAGCAGCAGAGAGGACATTAGAGCTGTCTCATGGCCCATTTCCCCACCTCACCCAGCTGCTCCCCTGAGGCGTCGACATGCATGCTGGTCTCCTTCTCTCTTTCTTCTCTTATCCTTTTCCTCCTTCTGAGACATTTTTCCACCGTGCCGTGGCTGGGGCCTTTCTTTCCCCTTCTCTCTCATGTTTTTTTCCATACCTCCTTTTGTTTTGCTTCTCTTCTAAGCCCAGCTGCCCTCTTGTTAACAGCCATCATCCCTCATCTCGTCTGCCTCATTTTATAATCTGGTCAGGCTGCTGTCAATGCACCCTGTGGGCAATAATGGTGATAATTATACAATGACCATGATGACCACAGTCACCATTTGATATATTAAGATGTTTCCTGCCTACAGTTGTCATTCATTTAAGGATTGCAGACTTTATTGTGGTGTTGTTGGATTTTAATTTTTTTTTTTATCTGAGGCTGACATCAGTGGCCCAGATCTAAGGACACGTGTCAGAAGATTTAGATGGGGATGGTTACACTTCTTCTGGGAGAATAGTTACAGCTGTGCTATTTTGGTATAGAAATTTGTCACCTCAGGCTTCATGCTTTAATGTTTAAATGTTTGTAAGAAAGTTTAATCAGTTTTTTTTTTTTTTATATATATATATTGGGTTAGTGACTCGCCCCTCTGCAAAAATCTTTTAATTGTTTTTTGGTTGTCAGTTTAAACCTAACCAGGTTAGAGTCATTTTAAGTATTTTACTGATAGTTTTTGGTTTTGTTTTTATTTTAGTGAATATGGGTCCAGAAAGCTAGGGCATTTATTTATTTATTTATTTTTTTTTAGGGCTGCAACTAACGATTATTTTAAAAATCGATGAATCGTACGATTATTTTTTCGATTAATCAATGAATCGGACAAAAAATATTTTTTATATTAACCTCTTTATTCCAAAATAAACATTTTAGAAAGAACAAACAAGCACACAAGTACAGGTTGCTCATTAACTGTACTGGTGCAATATGAAAAATAAATGTTTGTGTTAAAACTACGCAAACTTACATGAGAAATGTAGCTGTACATCCACAAAATATAGGCTACTTTGTTTCATAAAGCGCAAAAAAATACATTTTAGTTTTTAAAATCCCCTAAGGGGTTCAAACAATAGGCCCCCCCATTTCAACAAATGAGTTTTTTTAGACTAGAAGAGTTCTGCCTTTTAAGACAGGAAAGTATAGCAGTTAAAGTTGCTACTTGAGAAAATACTGAACCATAGAGATAAAAATAGCCCTGTGATTCAAATTATAAATTGTATTTGGAATAAAAATGAGAGAACTAGGGGTGGTAAAAAAACACATCTTTCAAAGACAGATATTTACATGGGAATGTGGCAGATAATTAATTGACATATTACTGATCTTGCTGGATTTTATTCTGCTTTACTTCCATAAATTGCAGGCTCTTCTTTACTTTATCTTTGCCAGAAGATTTAAACTTTAAAAGCCTTGCCCTCATAATTTGCAAGTTAATTTATTTATAAAGTAAATGTAAACGCTGCTTAAGCTAATTCAAATGAAATTAAAAGTGAAATAAGTAGCCAACCTTATCACTGTCTATAACCTACTAACACGGTAAGGAAAGCATCAGATGAGCTACCTGAGAAACTAACATTACGTTTCCCCTTTAAAACGAAACAAACATGGTGGTTCCGTGCCATGTTAATTTCTTTTGACAAAAGTTGCATGTTATCACTTTTGTCACTTTACAAAGCGCAGGCTATTTTAATTATTGTGATCAATTTGCGCCGTCAATCCCGGTGCATGCGCGCTTCATTTGCAGTCTGGACGCTGAGGCTCTGACTGCAGCGCTGAGAGGGACTCCTGCGGGAAAACGCGGTTGGGATGGGGGAGGCGCTCCACGGCAGAGTAGGAACGATACATGATTTCACGTAAGAGTCTCCAAAAGACACCGTAAAAAGTCGCCAGATTTGTCGCTAGTCGCTTTTTTTAAAAATAGTCGCTGGAGGGGTCTGAAAAGTCGCTGAGTTGGCAACACTGCACCTGCGGCGCTGACTCGCTCTGCCGTATTTTTTTTTCTTCCTCTTTCAGTAAAGAGGCAGTGATGACGGCGCGGCGGATGACACATTAATCGCTCGACACAACTAATCGATGATGAAATTCGTTGCCAACGCTTTTAAAAGTCGATTTTTATCGATTTTATCGATTCGTTGTTGCAGCCCTAATTTTTTTGTATAGTTGTTTTCCAAAGAAATATTTTTTGGTGATTATTTATACCATTTGATGTTTGTGATATTTCCGCTAACACTAGTGTAAAGTAATTTTTTCTTTTTACATGGTGCTTCTTCTCTGACCAGAATGGATCATTCTCATTTAAATCCCAGCAATCTTAAAAAAATGGTGTTATTGGATGCAATCCAAAGGAAGTCTCTGTTGACTTTTTTTTTCTTTTTCTTCCAACACCTTTTTAATTCCTGACAGGCCTCCAGATTTTTTCTTTCACCGCTGATACATATATCTTATTCACAACCTGTCCTCATACATCGGAGAAAGTATGAAAGCTTTTAAAATCACAGATGCTTATCAGTAACCCAGCTGGCTGGGTTATTGACCCAAATATATGGCATCCAAAAAACAGAATATATGTTTATTTAAAGCAAAGGTAAGCCGCGTTCTGCTGATCTTTATGCTTAGTTAATGTAAACAACTAAACACAACTACGTTGTAGCAACGTCTTCCGAGCCTAATATCAAATGGGTGTAATCTAATCATTTAATTTCCTGGGACAAAAAATTATATAATAAATAATAAAAAAAGACATTAAATCTACTTGGCAACAGCCTGATCTAGCTCTCCCGATTTGTTTGGTACCTTGCCTGATACGAAGTGTACCCTGCACAGACGGCTACTCGCAGCCAGTCCTTCTGATTGCTAACAGACATCTGTGATGACGTTCATTCCCTTTTAAGTGGTTAAAAGAAATACATTGTCACCTTTTCTATACAGACAGCGTCTTTTACGCAGGGGACCAGAGCAGGTAATTGATATGGCGGCTAGGTTCCGGCGAAGTGTGATCTGTGACGTCAGCTGTAGGGCATCTATATATACAGTGTGTTTGAAACAAGCAGTGTATCTCTTTAATACACCAAACCTGTGGGTATATATATTTATTGAAACATCTTGTGCTTAACTGAAATGCTTCACGGTGACTGTAGTGTTGCAGAAGTTTGTGCATGTTCCTTTTCTCCTGTGTATTTGGAATGGGGAGAAGTCTGAGCGGATGTGGTAATAGCCTGTCAGTGGGAGCACTAGTAAACACGGAGCATTGAGGATCTCCTGGAGCTTCGGTCTCCATAGGGGGGTCAGGGGGCTTTGGGAAAGCAGGGCAAGGATTTCTTCCAGTGGGGCAACAAGGTGGACTATGTATTCCTCACTGTCTGCATATAAAAATATAATTCAACAAGTCGTTAACTAATTCTGTGCCAACAAGATGATAACTAGATTTGGTCAGTACAAATTTTCTTTTATTCTCATTCCACAGTACTTGTAATAAATCATTGAGCATAAAAAGTATCATTATTTTTCCTCTTCCAGATGTATTGTAACCTGTTTTAAATTTACATGTTCAGATATTCTGATGACATCATTGGGTGCGCATTTAAAGCTGTAGGTTTTACTAATCAGCACCAAAAAAGGTTTTGTTTTATTCAAGAGTCCAGCATTAAAGGCTACATTTTCTTTTAACTGCTCCATATCCCATTTTAAGTTCCACAGCTGTGACATAATGAGGAAAACCTTCTTTTGACTTGTTGTTATAGGTTGTTGTTACTGGTTCTGTAGTGACATCAGTCACTTACAGATAGTTTAACTCTGTGTTCCCATTTGTTTTTGTCCCATAGGTGTACATGTACCAGCTGTTTCGCAGTCTGGCTTATATCCATTCCCAGGGCGTTTGTCACAGAGACATAAAGCCTCAGAACCTCCTGGTAGACCCAGAGACAGCCATCCTCAAACTTTGTGACTTTGGCAGGTTAGAAATGAATCTGATCTTTACTGTTTTCTATTTATTTTCCTGTTTTTGTAGCCACTTTTATGTCATTTTGCATGTAAGTTTATTCCCAGGATATGTTGATTGTTGTTATTTAGGTCTAGTCCACATGAAGACAAACTTGTATATTTTTATAAGCGTCTTTGAAGAAAAGTTAGCATCCACATGTATACAGGATATTGACGACATAGTACATATGCCCGGCTCCTCGATAGCGCTGTAACAGAGCAGAGAATCACACCAAAAACTCTTAAAAAAAATCAGTCCCCTGCATCTTTTGCCAAATATATTATTTTTCTAAATATGTTTGGAAGGAAATTGGAGCTTATTTCTTACATTTCATAAAATCTTTTCCTATTACTTTCTTTTGATTATCCACTGTATTATTGCAAAGTCCCATCAGCCATTCCTTCTAAGTGGTTTTGTCGCCGACGCAGTTTGTCTGAAGTTTGTCAAGCTGCTATACATGAGGCTGGCTGCGAAAATATAGAACCTGAATCTTTCCCTCTGCACACGGTCAGGCAGCGGCTCCATCACTTTAACATAAAGGGTAAAGCGGCTCTCACCTGAAGAAGCCGCCTCAAACCGCAGGAACAGCTTTAGATCGAACAGAACTTTAGATCGCCCTCACCTATCAAAGCCTGAAAAGGTGGTCATACCTTAAAGCGCTCTGATGGAGCAAAACAATCAGTATTTTTTGTCAAGGGTTTGTTCCCTATCTTTGCTAGATGAAAGTAAGACCGGGCCAATGGGTATTGCTAAGAGGTTGAAATTTTTGAATTTGATTGATGTGACTATAGGGCATGTCCGCAGTTGCAACAGTCCTGCGGTGGAAGTGAATAAATAGAAAATCCTTCTGTACAGCCATAACAGCTTAAGAAAGATTTTGTCTGAACATTTTGTGGTCCAATTTCTACTTGTCACACAGGTAGAAATCTATAAATGGAATCAAATTCGACTGGAGCAGGTATGAGAGGCCAAATGTACCGCATATTTTATAAATTCAAAATTGGAAAGATCTCCATTTGTCAATATAAACATTTAAATGTTACTTGAGATGCTTGCATTAAATAAATATATATATATTTTTTTTATCCTTAATAAATAAATAATTAAATATTTTTCACGTATTTAATTAACTATTAAATATGTTTCTGTTGCTTCCAGAAAATATTACTTTAAAATGTAACACTTTAGGCAAGACGTCATTCAAAGATTGATCAATCAAGACTTTTTAGACTTTGTCCTGGGCTCAGCCGAGGCTGTCAACTGCCCTGTTTACACCTAATCTTGTCT
Organism: Cyprinodon tularosa; assembly: GCF_016077235.1. NCBI lineage: Eukaryota > Metazoa > Chordata > Actinopteri > Cyprinodontiformes > Cyprinodontidae > Cyprinodon > Cyprinodon tularosa. The sequence continues at coordinate 606,132 of NW_024038733.1, read as the reverse complement.
TCATGTGGATAGGGCCTTAGCTCTTTCTTTCTGCTGTTTTTGGTGATATTTACTTGAAATCAGATGCTTCTTTAACTCTTCTTCTTTACCCTCCTCTACTGTCCAGTGCAAAGCAGCTCGTTCGAGGGGAGCCGAATGTGTCCTATATTTGCTCCCGGTACTACCGTGCCCCAGAGCTCATATTTGGTGCCACTGACTACACGTCCAACATTGACATCTGGTCGGCTGGTTGCGTGTTAGCTGAGCTGCTTCTGGGCCAGCCCATCTTCCCCGGGGACAGCGGTGTGGACCAGTTAGTAGAGATCATTAAGGTACAGTCACACTGCTGTAATCTGGAGCTAACAGGCTATGCTGGTGCTAAAAGTGCCAAGTGAATATTTTTTAGCAGCATTTACACGTACAATAATAAACTTGATTATCATTTAGTTTATGGTTGGTTTTGTGTGATTGTTACTTCTGTTTTTTTTAACACAGATGAAATTAACACAAAGGAAATATATACGTTTTAGGAGCAGGCAAAGTTTATTGGGAATCTGTAAAAGATGTTAATAACCTGCAACCAATCAGAACACAGACATTTGGTACTACTGTAACATGTGAAAGGAGGAGGATGTTTGTTCTCATCTACTGGTGAGGCTAGAGATGCTGAGTGATAAATTATTCTATATGTAGCTGTTAGGTATTATTTTTAGATATTTATTAGGTAAATCCAGTTTAGTCTAAAGCTCACTTAAGTGTAATTGTTGAGTTGGTAGGGACATCATTCTGCTCAGTTTAACCCAGTTGTTCGGAGCGTATCGTTTGAAAGGTTCCTATTCAGTCTGTAAAACTTTGGAACATGACTTCAGCATTTTTAGGCATAGATGATTAAGTTTATAAAGTGTCTTTATTAGGTCTTAATTTTTTATCCTAGCTTCTAAATATTGCTTTTGGATTGATAGCTAATTTTTATCATCCCTCCATATTTCTTGTGGAAGAATTTTTCTTTTATCCTCTCTTCTCCTCTGTCACAAATTCAAACAGTTTTTTAATATTTTACTTTATAATTTTTGACTAAATCATTTAGTAGGGAAATTTCAGCAATTTGCAAATGCAAATGCGTAGGAAATATGTATGTAGAAGGGTTTGTTTTATTTATTTTTTTATGCAAAGACATTTTTGCAAGACCCCATCCATTAAATACAAGGCAATATGTCTAATTTACCATATAAATATCTTCATTATTGTTTCTTTTGAAGATAAATCTAATAAAATCTCTGCATATTATCTGTCCATCCTTGTTAGGTTTTGGGGACACCGACAAGGGAGCAGATCAGGGAGATGAACCCTAACTACACAGAGTTTAAATTCCCACAGATCAAAGCACATCCCTGGACAAAGGTTAGTTCCTTTTTGCTTTTATTACTGACTGGAAATGCACACAACTTCTTAAATCTCTAGTTTAAAATACTCTTTATTGTTTTGTTGTTTCCACCCAAAATGATTAGTCCTTCAGATCTAATCTCCTATAATTTAATCCACACACATTCCGATTTCCACTTTTCTTTGCTTCTGTCAGGTGTTCAAGCCTCGCACCCCGCCAGAGGCCATAGCCCTCTGCTCCCGACTGCTGGAATACACGCCCGTTTCCAGACTGTCTCCTCTGGAAGCGTGTGCACACGCCTTCTTTGACGAGCTGCGTCAGCCCAACACCCGCCTGCCCAGCGGACGGGAACTGCCGCCCCTATTCAACTTCAGTCCTGTTGGTCAGCTTATTTCTGATCTCTGCATACCAGTGTCTTATCCTGCCTTTATCACTTAGTTGTTGTGATCAGGTTGACTTTTTTAACTTGTGATCATTAATAACTTTTTCTGCTTTTCAGAGCTGTCCATTCAGCCCCAGTTGAACTCCACACTCATTCCCCCTCACGCTCGTGCACAGACATCGCCCGCCTCACATGGTACAAATAACTGCTCTACTTAGATTTTTTTTCTTGTATAACTCTATTTGCTTTTCTCCTTTAGGGAAAAAGAAAACTGTAGTTTTTGTTCTCAGCTCAGATGTTCTTTTTTTTTCTCAATGTCTTTTTTTCCAGGGTGAAGTGTTGAAACTAATAAACAATCAACTAGCTTTCGGTAAAATTGTAGATATTTGACCAAAATTCGTTAATTTGTTGGTTTAATGGCACAGGCATTCCTTTTAAGTACTGTATGGGATATCAATAGGATTGAGACCACGGCCATTCTGAACTTTGAAGTCAGACATTTTTGATGTTTGGGATTTTTGTCCTGACGGAAATAACAGCGTTATCTATCTAACCCTTAGGAACAACAGAGGAAGTCTGTCATAATCTATACATTTCTTAAACCTCTTTGGCTCTGGGCACAGTGAGGTGACGTCACCAAAAACATAGCCTGATATTAAAGTTGTTTTTCCACTCAGAAACAAGCCCAGTTACGTAATTGATGCCTTTTAAGTTAGATAACCTGTTCGCTCCTGTAGAAGTATGTTTAAAGACGTCAGGGCAATGGCTAAGGTTGTTTTCACTTGGACACGACTAGATGTTCCAACAGAACAATGACACCTAACACACAAATTCAGGTCTGAGAAGAATAACAGCAGGCTAAAATGAAGTTTCTGATACTGTGCTAGCCGTACATTGATAAACAAATGTAAATGTCTCTGTAAATTACACAGAATGAGGTCACTATATCTTCATTTCACCCTAGAAAGCAGAACGGTTTAATTGTTCAAAATTAATGGTTTTTATACACTGTTTGAGTCAAGACCTGGGAATGGTAAATATTTCTGCTTTTGTCCTGCAGAGGGCAGCGTGTCAGACAGTACCGCCCAGCCCAGCTCAGCACCTGGATCCATCAACAACAGCACCTGAGCGTTCATCCCTCTAACACAACTTTTCTGTTTCGTCTTCCCCATTTTCCTTTTTCTTTCCTCTGCTCCTCTCCCTCTAAAGCTTCTTCCAGGCTCCAACCTTTAAACTAAAGAAAAATAACCAAACTCACTCAACTTAAACGCTCTGCATTTATATCTTCTCACGAAACTTTTCCAATAGAAAGCTGCCACTGCAGCTGCTTGCTTTAGGAAGCTGAGGGTTGTTTTAAAGGCTTTTTTATAGCTGTTCGTTGGTTTAAGGTAAGCTGCAGATCCTTTGCCAGGAGGGCAGCGAAACGTTAGTTGGTAGGATGAGGAGAACACTCCTACACACTGTGGGTTTGCTGTATTGAATCAACAGCTGACTTTTATTCCTTTTTTTATTTTATTTTTTATTTCAATTTGCCCTTTTTTTTTTTTTTTTTTTAGAAGTGGCTGTGATGCCACCGTTTTGACCTTTGATTGGCTTTGGCGTTGAGATTACAGCTTGATTGATTTTTGACAATCATCCAAACCAGAGCCCAGTGTTTAGAAGGACGCTCTTCTGTTGATTTCTACACTGAACTAAAAGAATTTTTATCATCCTGATTTCTTTCTGAAACCTTTTAATTAAGAGCTGATTTTAAAGGTATAATAAAAAAACAGGGCACCACAGCTGTTTACTGTTGTTTTTTTATGCATTAGCTCTTTAAACTGCCTTTATCTGTGATTAGAGGGAAGCATGTTTGAGCTGCAGTTTTGTCAATAGAAGCTATGTACGTAAAGCTGGAAAGCCCAGTGATTGGTGTTGATTCTCAGTAAGTGTTGCACATCTGTGAAGGAGTCGGAGGGAAGTGAAGGAGCCAGTCATAACGTCACACAGAGGAGAGCTTTTGGTGTGGGGCTCCAGTTGCATCTGAAATACAAGCATTGACGTCCCGCTGAGCTTCTCTTTAATTATGTTGCTTTGCAGTGTTGCATTTCATATCGGCACAATTATATTCAAAGACTGACATCAGGTGCAGGGGCGTCGTTTCACTGCGCCCCGCTCATATCATGTTGCTCTTCAAATGCATTACAGAGCTAACAGAGGGCTGTCAGTACAAGATGGGTTTCTTTCTTGATAAAAAAAATTTAATAAACCCACAGTTGTGCATGTTTGGTTCAAGCTGACCCGACTGATACCTGTAATAATCTGACCAGATAATATGCTCAAACCCCTGAAAAGCCCGACAGCTTTCGGAGCCTCCCCTTTTCCATTCCTCCTCCTTCCTTCCCTTTTTTCCCTCCTTTTTTTTCACAGCTGAACTGTAAATATATCAAGTACCTTTTATTTTGTTATTTTTTGTTATTATTGTTATTATATTGTTGTTCTTGTAATTTTCTTTTCTTTTCTGTAGTAGACCGGCCCAGCAGCTGCCGGGCTGTTTATTCTCAGTCACAGTCTGTAAATACAGTTTCATTTCAGTCCCTTGTTCAGAAAGGGGAGATAAACAGAACAAAATGTTTCATTTTTATTCTCTCTCTTTCCATTCCTCACCTCAACTTTCCCTTCTCCTCCATTAATGTTGTCATGACTGTTTTTATTTATTGTATTGTTTTTAGGAGCGGGTTGGGGTCTTTATCGTTTGTTTTTCGTTATACAAATTCAAGTTAGTCCTGTCAGATGCAAAATTATTTTACATCCAAGATACTGTACTGATTTCATGGTCCTGTATTTATACAGGTGCACATGTGAACCAATTCATGGAGCTCTGTTTTATTTTATTTTTTCATTAAACTTCAATGTGAAGGGAATGTTACAACCCTCTGGATACTTGGGGCTGGTATGTATGTGCGTATTTGTGTCTTAGGGAGTGGATGTGGGCACAGATCACATTGTGTGTAAGCGTGTGTTTGGGGGGAAAAGGGAAAAATTAATTGACCTAGAAGATGTATATCATCTCCTTTGTCTGACTGAGCTGTTTTTGCTTTCTGTGCTGTATGAATATACAAAGTTTGACCTGTTAGACTAGTTTGTGCTCTTCACAAATGGAAGGTTTTTAGCAGGGAATGTATGTCTGTGTGTGTGTGTGCGCGTGCATGCTGTCTGACCGTTAACATTCTCCAACATGAAGAGCTAGCTAATCATATTTACTTTTTTTTTCTCCCCCCTTCTTCTGATTTGTGAAACTTTAATTGCGGTGACCCTTATTGTTGCCCTCTTTTAGAGGGTAAAACGTCATGATTGGAGACAGTGCAGTTTGATAAAGGAGATGATGAAAAGTGAGGGATGGACGGAGAGAGACAGTTTTTGTTTGTTGGTATAAATAATTAAACTCATTAATAAAGTGATGAAACTGTCTCCGAGTCATTTTCATGACTGACAGAGCTAGTCACACCAGCAGTGACACATCATAATTATAAAAGAGGATTTTGCTTCCATCAGAAATGGGACCTACACTGGTGAAAACTTAGAATCACATCATTGGTATGAATATTGTTTTCTGATGCAGTTAAATTTCTTTGGTGACAGGGCAACAGCAACATACAGCCTTAAAGATAGGGGTTTTAATCATGAACAGATGTTTTACAAGATCTAATGTAAAAGCTGAGTAATAAAACAAGTTGGGACACATGTTTTTAAAGGTTTGTATTTTGATCTTCAATACATTCAGCATTTATTTGTGGAAAAGAATGGTTCAAATTTCCACTGAATAATCAAAGATGTTATAAGGAGGTTATAAAGTGTGAGAGCCTTTTAACTCCCAACATCAGGGTCACCTGCTCTGGAGCCACATGGGGCGCTTCATGCCTTTAAAACACGCTGTTAAAACTTAAGCTCAACACATGCAGTGTTATTGTATGTGTCTCATGTTTATAAATAGAACAGATTGTAGTACCGGTAGTTTTTCTATGTAACTTATACATAAAAACTGATAGTACAAGGAGTCCTTTTACTGTAAGGTTACTGACTCATGCCTTATAAGAAAGCCTTGCCTCTTGGTTAATCTCACCAAGATGCTCCAGGTAGACCTTTTCCGACCTAAAGTAGTGTAGGATATTTAAAAAATCACCATTCAACTCAATAACTAAAAATATCAAAATTGGTGAAATAGAAAAGTAAAAAAAATAAAAAAAATTTATATGAAAATCTTCAATGAAGTGCAAAAATTAGGAAAAATGCTAAATGCTCATCCTGATTCTTAGAAGTGATTTCAAAAGTCTTACCTCCACTGAGCTCTATTTATTCACTGGATTGCTGATAGACCGAAAGTCAACTGCCACCACCTTGGTACTCCCCATTTTCTCTCATGCCATTGGAATTCCTGTAATGTAATCACCATAACAATGTAATCAATACATGTAGATTACATGTGTTGAACCAAAACATGCACAACTGTGCATTTTTTTTTTTCTAGCATTTTTAATAAATTGGATAGTGTGTGTGTGCGTTTGTAATATTCTTAAAGGTATAATGGAGGATGTTCTTTTTCCAGGTGGATCATCAAAGTAAGTGGTCCTCCTAATTGTCAATCATTCTGGTGATATGTTTACATAAGGCCGTCCTACATGCTCGTCCCCTTTTTCACTTAACGGCGGTGAGTCTGACATAGTGGCAAAATTGCAAATATTATTTTGGAAAGTAAGCTTGTATGAGCGATGCAACAGTGTGCACGAGAAGAAGTAGGCTTGTGTATGCTGTGATTATGCATGTGTATTTTTATTTTTTTTTTAAGTGGAGAGGGCGGGTCTTTTCAAACATTCGCAAAAATACTCCACTATACCGTTAATATCTGACTACTGCATCATTTTTCTCAATTAACACACCAATTTTGTTTAGTTGGATTTGTATAATATGTTATATTACATGATTTATAGAATTCATGGACTTCATACTGAATTTGCAAGGTTATGTGCCTATTTTCTACCATAAATTAAAGTAGTCTACAGATGGAATAAACGGCGAGTGTGTCAAAGTCTTAAATTTATCTTTATCTTAAAAGTCTTAAGCCCCCCTGAAAATGAGAAAATCACTGTTGTGTGATGCTGCACGTATTGTTTAAATTCCGACCGGTCTAACTAGGGAGTACCAATATGGCGGCTGGTAACTTTACAACACTGTGTAATACCAATGGCCTATCAGCAATAAGGAGAATAAATGGAGATCAGTGGTTACCTCTTCCATCCATCAACATCACTGAAAAAACAGCTACGATAAACATAAAGTCCACCCTAAATCCCTCATTCACTATATAGAGCGGGGACTATTTATTGGACTTCATAGTGATTTCAGTTAACTTACCGTTCAGACACTTTTCGCTGCCTGTTGGTCAAGTGACTCCGCCTCCCTGCACAGTGCCTGCGCCATCTTTGTTATTTGCCACTATGACAGCAAATCCCATTATGCTTTAGGAGGAGAGCTCTAGTGATCTGGTCTAGTGACCATGGATGATCACTACTTTTCAAGGGGCATTGTGGGAAATTTTGATTCCACTACATTTTTATCCACTAGACCAGTGTTTCCCAACCTTTTTTGACTTGTGTTCCCCTTTGGGCAATTATCATACAATGAATCCCTCTCTGACAAAAGTATTGATGGCATAACCACTACATAATGCCCTATATATCAATTAGGATGGGTATTTGGACACAGTCATTATGTCAATGATTGGGATCATTTTGTGTGAAGGGCAAAGTTTCAGTGCCAGTTATAGTGTACGTCCAAAATGATATGTTTACATGTTCATCCACCACAGCTGCTGACCCCAGTAGCTCCTCCAGACGTACCAAAGGCCTCTTGGCTGAACGTATGAGGAACACTCTATACCAGTCAGTCATGAAGTGGATTGACATGTTTTGGGTTCAAACTATGGAAAATTGTTCTGTAACCTAAAACTTTAGCACAATGTTAGCCCTAACTGGTTTGCTGTGTTCTTAAGTCTTCATACTTTTTAAACTCATGATTTGTAATAAACTTTTGTGTTTCTAGCATGATTAAACATGTGGACATCCTTATGGTGTTAAGGAGATATTTGAAGAACAATAGTCACACTAAGTTGTGTTTAGGGGTATCAGACTGAATATATATATATATATATATATATATATATATATATATATATATATATATATATATATATATATAGCATGAAAAGTGGAAATATGTTTACAATTTAATATAATTTGTATAGGTTTTTTTTTTTTTATTCAACTTTTACTGAAAGGTTTTACCCTAATTAAAAAGAGAATAAGAATGCGTCTTGTGTTTTGGATTTTTGTTTTGGTCGAACCTTTCAATCCATGTTGACTAAAATAGTTGCATATAGTTTGTTGTATTATTGAATAGACTCATGTCATAGGCAGCAGGGTGGTTATTTAATCCCAGTAGTTGTCATGGGAACCAAGCTACTGCAAATGATGCTGAAAATCAGTCTGACCTTGACAGGTGAAGTATTGCCCTTCTGCAGCTGGATCACATCTGAACGGCTCAGGAATGATCAGAAATGCTCTTCAGAAAAGTATTTAATTTTTAATTAATCCAAAGCCTAACCTCCTTTTCAACCATTAACCTCAAAATTAACATCCTTTGCTAACCAAAATGTTCTTATCAAAAGGTAAAAGAATGTAATGCATTTTAGAAAAAAAGTCCTAGAAATAATATGTGAGAATTTTTTCAATATATATCCCTAAAGAACATTAAAATGCACCTTTATTTTATCCTAAATAACCTATAAATTGGTATTCAACTAAAGCAATAAATCAGTAACAATATGTGAATTATTTACGATCTGTTATTATGACAAAAAACAGGCTTGTAAGTTTATTTTCATGAATTGTTTTTACGACATGATAGAACGTTTGCAGTAGGTGTTTATGTACTGCTTTTTCACCTGAAGCACATTTTCTATTTTCAAATTCTATTCAAATTTTTTTTTGTTTATCCCTTTGTATCCTAACACTCTTCTTTGCTTATATTTTCTATTGTTTAACATAGTTGGGTATTCTGGTCTGCAATTTTATTCGTTGTTTGGTTCTGTTTTGTTTCCTTTATTTTGTATATTTTTAATAACAGTTGTTTTTGGTGTTTTCATATAGTAAAATGTTTATATAAATATTATATAAATAAACATTAGCTCTTTCCTTTAATATTATCAGATGATTATGTTTCCAAGGCTTGGAGAAAAATTTTCAAATTCGGTTTATCAAATTTCCTTTTTTTATAATTGTAAAGGTGTAAAGAAAACCAGAAATATCTTGCATCTTTAGACAAATTACAACGACTCAAAAAGGAAATTAATATTTAGAGAAAACTGTTTATCTTGTAATCTTTATATAGGGCTACATCACGATTTTCTATATTTTATCTAAAGGGGACATATTGTCATTTGCTGATTCCAAGGTAAAAAAAAAAAGCTTTATTAAACCTAATTATGGACTGCGTGTTTAAGAAGAGCTTAGGAATTACAGTTTCAATAACTGCTGCACTTTGCTTCTTGTCCTGTGGGTTGAGCAATATCTCTAAAAGTAAACAAACTGAACCAACATTTGCATTTCAGTCCCTGAGCTGTGAATAGCTTGTACTAGAGCAGATATGCAGACATTTCCAAAATAACAGAAGACCATAGAGGAGGAGTTGCAAAGCAATCAATGCTGTCTGACAGCTATCTTCTTCCTCCTGAGACCTGCAGTCTATGAACCATAGCCTCCAATGAAAAGCGTGCCTGCTAAGCTGTCATCATGCTGATATGATATGACAAGGTTGAATGATGCTGTTCCGCAGTGTGTCGCTCAGATTGGGCAGTTTTTCTGGAGCCTAAGTGGCTTCCCTGGCAGAATGCCCGACTGGCTATTTAATACCATTTGGAGTCGGGTTAAGGAGTCTGAGGGAGCTGCTCATCTTTTCAATCAGCCGGTGGCCACAGACAGTGCATTCTTGGAAATTAGTGGAGTGGACCAGTCTATACACAAACTGACCTGGGATGCCTGATGCAGCAGAAATGAGATACACCAAACAGCTGGCTGTCCTCACCCTGAGCAAGGGTAATTTAATAAGTGCCTGGGCATATAGTCAGGTTTATCAACCCTCTGAGGGTATTCAAGGCAGTTATTGGTGTCGGTTTATTAAAAACATTACAAACTCAGCCATGGCAGCTCCAGCAGCTGCACCGAGACCTTGGAACCTTCAAAATATGTGTCATTAAGAAAGTCAATGATCCACCGTCAGGGAATTTATTATAACATCCAATACAATTTGCACATGGAATGTGCATTCACTTCAATGGAGTGGTGGAAATATTGGCTAGTTGCCAGGACCACTGGGCGAAAAAGTTAAAGAACTTTACAGGTGAGCCATGAGACATCTGAGAAAAACTTGTGTTTATTTTTTTGTCTTATATATTATTTGAGAATTAACAATAATGCTATTTAAAGCACCTTTCAGGACACACAAAGACACTGTAAAACAAACAATCAAAATACACAATATCATCCAATATACACTATATATATAAAACAGTGGAGGTATGCAGTCATGAACAGATGAGGTTTTAGCCTTGATTTATAAACACTGGTGTTTTCTCATTGAATATTAGGGAGGCTAAAACTCCCCAATAAATTTAATAAAACTATTGGTAAATATAAATTGTCAAACTTCATAAATGTAGTCATTAAATTGCCTGAAATATGTTCTAAAATGCGACTGATTTTGATGAGTCTGTTACGCATTAACCAGCTGTTTGTTCTGCTCTTGGATGTGATATCCTCTCCTCTCTGGAGCAGCAGGACTTCGCCTGTCAGCCTCTATGAGAAATCCCTGCTGAGGTTTGAGCATCGGTCTATTGAGGAAAGCAGTGAGAAAGTAGACCCTGATTGGATAAGAGGTTAAAATACGTCACTTCCAGTGAGGCTAATAGTCTTAGGGGGTCTATGGAGCAGGGGTAGGTGGTGAAGCTGGCTGCTCAATGCTGATTGGCAAACATACTTAAGGATTTATGACTTACAGCTGATTTATACTCAGAAACCAGGTCGTCTGCGTGTGTGTTGCTGTAAACGCAAATGTGCCTCCGCCCCTGCCGCAGACACTCTGCTGCACCTCTCCAAAATTGTAGGTGACTGCAGACAGGAGGGCTCTGATTGGTCAAAAATACATCCGCTCTACACTATGCGTATTTCCTGTTTGGTACCGTGCCGGCTTGTTTTGTTTGTATGACTGCCTTTGTGGAAAATGACTCGTTAAGATGGACCAGCGCAAGAACGCTGGGACCCTTTTTCCACCTTGATGTTTGCTCTTTTTCTCCCTCATGTCCCTCCGTTGTTGCACAAACAAATTCCACGCCACAACGCAAGTGGGGCAATCACAATCTAGACCCACAGCTAGTTTGTGATTGTCTCTCTTGCGTTGTGGCGTGGAATAACAGACCATGCTTCAATATTTGACATAAACCAATAGTATCTGCGATAAACTCACTGCGACACCATGCTGCAGGGAGTATAATCAGCCCTTAAGAACTGGGACCAGAGCAGGAGAAAGCTCTGCTCCTCATGGTGATATGGCGGATATCTGGCTCAACAGGGGAAAGAGGAAGATCTAAGATCTACACAAGGGGGTAACAATCTGAATTCGATCTGAGAGGTATGGGGAAGCATGATTATGGATGACCTTGAAAGCAAAAACGAGGATCTTGAAATGGATTCTGAAGTTGACAGGAAGCCAGTGAAGCTCCTTTAGGACTGATGTGATGGAAAGAGGAGCTTTTGGTAATTAAATGAGCCACTGAATTCTGGGTCAACTGAAGTTTATGAAGAGATTTCTGGGGAAGACCAAAAAGAAGAGTGTTGCAATAATCAGTGCAGAAGGTGACAAGACTGTGGAGCAGAACAGAAGAGGAGTGCAGGGAAAGTGAGGCACAAAGAAGATTAATGTTTCAAAACTATAGATTTGTAAGTAGGATAAAAAGAAATATGGCTTTATGCTCATCTCTAAAACCTTTCCAGTCTGGGGTTTATTACTCATTATTCTTTCTAAGTCTGTTGTCAGGTAACAAAATTAATGCCTGCAAGAAGAAACAAAAAACAAATCGATAAAAAAAAATAGCCCACACATTTAAGAAGTCTTGCCCCAATTCAAAGAGTCATCCAAAGAGACTTTACATAGATAGTAAAGATACAATTCAAACAAATCCTGATACAATCTAGTTTAATCAGATTAATACTGTTTATCCTGTTTTTGTTTATTTCAATATTGCTTACTTAGCTAAGACCAGGTTTATTCACTCTATAAAGGGTAAATACATAGAAAATATAAAGAACACTACAGGAGGCGTTCCCACAGACATCACTGCCTATGTAGACTTAAAAAAAAAACTGGGACATTTATTTTTTTTTCTGGGATAATATATTTTTAAATATATATATATATATATATATATATATATATATATATATATATATATATATATATATATATATATATATATATATATATATAATCTATTTTTTTGTCTTTTTGAATGGTTTTACGTTTATCTGATATGTTATGTTTTTGGTGATATTTCCTTATATGTTGTAATCTAAGGATTATTTTCCTTCCTTGTCCTATTTTGCGTTGCTATGTGGACTTTTTATACTATAAATAAAGCAAACGTTAATCCTATAAAACACAAATAATAGATGTATGTATTGAATTTACCAAACAGCTTGGTAATATTAAATTGCAATGGGTATCTTTAAACCAACCAGTAGCTCTGCCGTTGGTGCTGGCGGGCTTTTGGACTACAAATTCCTTGTGGCTTGTGAAATTGAACCCTATTGGTGGAGAAAATGACCCTTTCGGCCAATCAGATTGAGCCTTCCAAAAGGCAGAAAAAGCTGAAGTTGTGCTATTTCCTCTTCGACGAGTAACGTATGTCGACGGTGAGTTTTGTTATATTACTTGTATTTATTTTGAGCCAAGGTCGTTTTCTTTCGTTAATAACCATGCTGCTACATTTACCTGTGGCGAATGCATACGGAGGATTTCAACGGGGGGGAGACAGTTAATGCTAACTTTTAGTCTGACGCCGCCATTATACCACCGAAGAAGCACATCCCGCCCTCCTTCTCGAGTCTTTTCTTCTTCTTCTCCTCGATATCAGAAAGTAAGCAGTGCTGGTACAAGAAGTAAAACGGGCTACCTGCTCCAGCCATCGTTTCTTCGATCCCCGTAGGGAGGATGAAGCTATCAGACCTGGCAGAGAAGCTGGCTGCCACACCGGGGAAACGTTAGCCATGTTACAAAAAAAAGATGGCCATGTTAGCAGCGCTGCTCTGCTCACAGATAAAGCCACCGTGTTTGACTGCTACTAGCTCAGTTTAGCTTTGAACGGGCATGTTTATTGCTTCTCATTGGACTCCCAGCAATTCACAATCACAGTAGTTAAACGTTACACCGTCATGTACATTTAAGTTATGCTTATACAAGCGATTTTTAATTATTTGTTACAATTTAGTCAGTCCACCGCGGACATTTGCTCAGCAGTATTTAAACCATGATGGTTAACATTAGGACATCCTGCGTTTACATATACAAGGTCCGCTACTTTAAAACTGATAACACGAAGGGTACATCAAGAAACACGCCGTAATGGTGCAATAAGGTTGCAAATATGACCTGCATGACTCCATTTTATGTTCTCTTCTTATTTTGAAAGGGTAAACTTTAGTGTTAACTTAAAGGTATTATCTGTAAAGCACATTCTCAACAAGAACCCTTCAAACTCCTGCATCAACTATACATTCAACAGCAATGTAATCTTCAAAATAGGAAATGTTATACAAAGCTTTAAGATAAAGTAAATTAGGTGATACAAATTTAAGTTTGTGCAATAAAAAACAGAACAGTTGAACTACAGGTGCATCTTAGTAAAATGGATTGTCAGAGTTTAACTTGATTCCTTCAGTACAAAAATGAAAACCGGATACAGTTTTAGTTTAAAGGTTTACGGTTAATGAAAACCCCAAATTCTTGGACATCAATAACACATTAGACCTTAAAATAAATAAATATCCATACACTAAAGTCAGCCTATTGAGTTGTATAGCACTAAATATGCCCTGGGAGCTTGGTTGGGGCTCCTTAAAGGAATAGTACACCCAAAACATGATTAGCCTTCATTTTCTACTCACCCCCATGCTGAACAACACTCTGGAGTACTTTTTTGATATCTCAAATGCATCTGGAGATCTGGGAGGCTTCTTGCTGTCTGCTGACATTCAAATAATGGAGGTCTATGGTGCCCGAGACAGAAAGGTCCATAAAAGTCCACAAAAAACGTGTCAATATTCCTCCATACTGCTCGTCCAATGTATTCCAAGTGTCCTGAGTGGGTAGCGTCCAGAATTTACTCGAAACGAAGTCATTTAGAATGTTTTTAGAGCATAAACAGTAGTGTATAGGATTTCCTGAAAGCGCGCGCCTGCGAGTTCACGACGCTACGGAAACCGCAGCAGACCAAACCAGATGAAAGTGCGCAATAAATGCAAAATCACATTTTAGACCAAAAAGAGTAACACAATTTTTTTTATCCAAGTTTGATGATTTTCCACATTGAAATAATTATTCTCTTTAAAAAAAAATTTTTTCAGTAGCTTTAAATATGTAAATATATGTAAATATAAGTGTGCAACTGACACAAAACTAATGTCAAATACTAGAGTGGACAGACTTGTTTTTTATGTAAAATCATGTTATTTAAATTTTTCACTCTAAGAAAATCATTTAATTTCATGTCTGTTTTTAAGTGAACCACCGTGTGTAAGCAGACATCAGAAGCCCAGGGTAGAGCTACTCATGTCAGTTCTCTGACATCCCAGACAAATAATGCGTGGGACACTTAGACACAGCTATAAGAAATCTATTTATGCAATTTATTTGCGAAAAAATTATAGAGAATATGTACTCTTTTTAAAATGTTATTTGGTTCTTTATAATTTTTGGTAAAAGTTATGAAAAACCTTTAGATACTTTTAATACCACCAGGTAGCAGACTCTTGTCCTACATGAAACCTTTACATGGAAAGAGGATGGGACTAAAATGAATAGATCATGCAGAATGATTTCTCTAAATGGACAATAAAATTCCTTAAAGTTGGAAATGACAGGATCTGTCCCCAGACAGTCCCTGTAGTAGTATTTAAAAAAGTCAGATCTAAGGGCACCAAGTCAGCAGAGCCTTTCTAAATTAACTAATGCAAATGCTTTAAAACCTTTAGGAGATTTTTCTCTCATGTGTGTAATGATTTGTACAAGATATTCAGTGTAACTGTCTTGTTACTGATCTTCACCTCAGGTGGTCTAACCAGAGATTATGAACACTTAGTTGAACTACATTCCTTTAGCAGCTGAAATCTTTTCCTTCAATTGAGGCATTTAGTTAGGCTTTATGTCGATTTTTTTGAAACATTAGATTTTCGTAGTGTATTTTAATTATCTTGGTAATCTTTTAATACGTTATATTTTTTGTAATCTTTTAAGAGTACTCTACATATTTAAACGTATATATTTAATCCTTTAATTAAAACGTGACACCTTGTGCAAACGCCAACTTAAAATGGTTCAAGATGGATATGTTCATACTGAGGTTGGTTCTTTTTGAAGTTCCATCCTGGTAAGAGGAAGTGCTTCCTCTAATGTCACCATATTCTTCCTCGGGGTCATTAAAAATACTTGTCAATTTGTGCTACATAGGACAGGGTCATATTGCATAAAAATAAATTGTCTTTTCCATAACAGATCCAATTAAACCCCCCCCCCCCCCCCCCCCCCCTTTCTGCTTTCACAAAAAAAATTAAATAAATAAAACTTCCTTTTATTTTGATTATCCAATTAGGAAGTTGACCTGAATTCAGAGCACAACTAAATACAAGCTGTTGAAACATGCTGCTAAATGAAGTTGGTGGGTGCTGCTGCTGTAAACAATGAAAACATAACACAAAATGTGACATGAAGAGCTTGTTTAGTAGTGGGGACTGCGCATCTAGGAACAAAAAGTTATAGGCTGTCATCATTGGGAACTATGGAAGCCCAGTGGTTGCAGTGATAGGGGTGCAAATAATTATCATTTTGTATCGATGCACCGATCCAACAGCAGACGATCCGATGCAGCGATACGTCCGCAAGATAATTGATTCATGTTTTTTTTTTTTTTTTCTCCTGTCTGTTTTTATCCATTTGCTCCTGGACGTAATTCTGATGCCTGTGCTGCGGCGGTGCTAAACCTTTTTTGCCGTTTTACCTCGCTTCCTTTAGCCACTACCCTCTTTGCGCTTGTAGTATTTTTTGATGCAAGGCCTTTCAGAATGTATAATTCAAAGGCACTATTATTTTTCAGTGAATGAGGTTTTCATAGGCCTAGGTGGAGAACCACTTTGCTACTTCTGGTATTTGCTGTTGGTTCTCAAATAAAATGCATAACGATATTACAGCTTTCATTGATTTATTTCAAATTTTAAACATTGTCTAGCCTGTAAGGTAAAAAAATAAAATGTACCAATTAATCGAATCGTATGGCGGTGTACTTTTGAGTATGGAAAATAATCGAATTGTTGGGTCAGGAAATTGATACTGACTCGAATTGCCATGATGGGTGTGATTTACACCCCTAAGTGATAGGGGGGAAAATCAGTACAGCTCTAATGCTAAATGATTGGCTAGTTTTAACCATCAAAATCCTTCTGCATTTACTACAGAAAGACAATAGGTTATATGGACTTAAAGCTGTAGGCTTCTAAGTAGGCCTCTAACTATAAACAAGAAATAAATGAATCCCATGATGAAAATTAACCACATTATTAATTTTACTGAGCTTACTAATTCATATTTGCATGCTTGTTTGTTCCTTCTATCTCCTTTCTACTATGGAGTCCTGATAACAAAGGGTTTCCCTCCTGTGCTTTGGTCTTCATTAACCCTTCCCCTTATATTTGTCAAATATATTTTTTGCATATTTTATACACCAATAATTGTAAGTAAATTAATGTAAACAAAAAATCATTTAAAAATTAACATAATTACATCACTTTATAGTAAAAATATAGAATAAATAAGGCTGAGGTTTTTGTGAAATGGTGCTCTAGATTAAATCCTACATCAGAGAGCCAAAAAAATGTCCAATCATGTTAGGGTAGCTCAAACTGACATTGAGCGACGCCCGAGGTCACATGACTCATTCAGTAACGGATCCAACCCTATCATGTTATATAGGCAAGTTTTTGAGAAGGGCTGCCCGCACGCAGCATCAATATGTACCACCTGCTTTATATTGACCTGAGAAATGATTTAATACTTCTCAAATTTAGCAAATTCTTGGGTCAAAAGTTAGTTGGTGCTTCTTGAAGCTTCTGAAAATAGCTGAATGCTGTTAATAAGGTTGCCACCAGTTATTGCATTGTATAACGCACTATACATGTCATATCTCTAAATCTACAGCAAATGTTTAGAAATCGCCAAATTAAAAAACAGCATTCATTAATTAATAACCCATTTCTGAGTAAATGTCTTTTATCAGATCATTAAACAAAATAAAGACCAATATTTTTTCTTTTTATGGAAGTGACAAACTAGAGGGCGTTTTAGATTTGAAGCTGGTGCAATACAATGATTTTTTTTTTTTTTTTTTTGCCCATAGAGAAGTATTTTATGCACCATGAGGTTTGATTAAATAGGAAACACTGCAGAGATTGTGTTTGGGCTGTTGCTCCTCTCAGCAGCAGCGTGAGCCTGAATGCACCTCTGGTGAGACCAATTACAATACGTTTCTAATTGCTGTTTAAGCCAAATTTCGGTTCAGACCATGAAATGAAACAGACAGAGAGAGAGAGAGACTCTGTGCGGTCTCCACTCGAGCAGCAACCTGCGTGGTGAAAATAGGGATCGGCTCAGGCTCACCACGCGATGAGTCATCTTGGCAACTTTAGGAAATCTTGGCTCCCAGGCTGCCTTAGTGCTGCAAACACTCCTTTTTATCAGGAGAGGGCAATGTTCACAACCAAACCTAAGATGAATTACACTAGAAGAATTTGTATAAGCTTCACGTAGAGCTCTTACTCACTTATTTAAAAGCATGGATTAGTTTTGTGAACTGTTACACCTTATGTTTTTATCTAAGGCAGTTTCATATTTCTATGTTTCTTATAAAATGTTGATCTCTATTCCCCAGCAGTCATGGAGACCACATCTGTATACATGTGCTTCCCCTGCTACCAGGAGTTTAATACTCTAGAAGAAGTCCTTCAGCACCAGTTGACATGCACCGTTGAAGAGGATCAATCTAGCTCATCTGGACCTGCCCCTGCTAATGCTCCAGTGGTGCAGACACAGGTAACCACTGGAACAAGGCTCCCGGAGTTATTTTTATTCAATTCAGTCACTATTGATGTGGGTTTTACCTCAAAAATGGAAGCAATAAAACCGGTATTGTAGCTGTGTTGCACTAAGCAGACATATTGAACCTTCAGAGAATGACATTGAGTTGACAAGTAAATCTGTAGCCATGAAATACACGGTTTCCCTTTACCCATAATACTAATGCTGACCTTGAAGAGATGAGCACTGAAGCACTTAACATTGAGATGTTTGGGATTATTTACTGGCTCATTTTAGAGTGCCACCACACATTATTATCTGATTTAGATGTGCTTTGATGTTATAATTTTCACCTCAAACTTACCATTAGGACTTTCTGGAGGAGGTATTTTACGTGGGTGTTGGGAAAAATTATCTTTCTTTCTTCTTTTATATCAAGGAGGCCCCCAATTTACAGGTAAATTTCAGCTCTTTTAAAAAGGTTGAATTTGCAAGTGTTGAGTCTTGAGACCATATTTTTAGGTTCTTGGTCTCATCTTGGTATTGACACGCTTTTAACGCGGTCCTGTCTCGGACAATGAGACCATTGAGACCATTGCTGATTGGCTTTCTCCAAACCTGACCCTCTAAACACAGTTAATAAAAATTTCAAATCATTGGTAGTGTAATGATCCCCCCAGCTGCAGCTGCCACCTGCCTGCAGTCATTATGACACTGACTGACACCACCTGAGTGCAGAGAAGAGGACAGGAGGAAAGCGGTTGTGTTGAAAAAGGAAAAGGAAAGACAAACATTAACAAAAACTATCCTGCTGAAATGTCTTTTTTTTTCCACTGCTCATTTAAATCTAGAGGTCCCACAGATACCAGAATTGTGGTCAAGCTGTAGTCCCAAGCACAACTAATGAATCCATTTTCATTAGTTGTGCTCCTGTCTCCTATCATTTCAACCTCTGAGCTAAATTTCCGCTCAAGATTCCCTGCTGATGACTGTTACCAAAGATAACTTTAAAAAAAAAAAAAATCATATTTGTTATTGAATATAAATACACGATCAGAGTTGCCAGATGTGTTAAATTAACAGCTGTGCTGCCAACATAGTGATAAACAAAAAATAAAATCAAAAATGGATAATAAACAGATTAAATGATTAGCAAAAAAATCGTTAGTTGCGGTCCTAGTCATGACTACAATATTAGCAAAACCTAAGAAGTAAAACTCACTGGATTGCAAGCTAACCTCAGCAATGTAGTTTTTCATGACATTTTGCTATAATTGAGGTATCTAATCTCTAACCTGACATGGTTTTTCTTGTTTAAGTACTGACTACAATTAGTAATATGAGCTAATAACATTCTAGAGACAAAGCAACCAAGTTAATAAAGGGAAATTTTGCAGCAAAATGTGTGTCACTGTTTTAATGTGATGTAAACTACAAGATCCTTAGTTTATAGGTCAAATATTGAATAGATTTCATATTGGAGACCAAACTCTAGACTACAATGTCTGGATTGAGGCATTTCTGTTGCCTTTTAACATTTCTGCTTTCAGAGTACAAATTAAAAATGACCAATAGAGGCCATTAGAACCTAATTACTTAAGGAATTGACATGATGCCACCTCTATTTCAGTCTTAGAGGCTAGTCAGCAACTGACCAATCAACAATCTCGATTGGTCCCGGTGTGAAGCTGCCCTTCTTTGCAGGAGCGTACGCCTACAACAGTGTTTTCCATTATAAGGGCATGGCAGACCAGGGTTCTTATTACAGAGCATATTATGCTTTAAAAACACATGCATTATGGATATTAGCGAGTTTATTAGGCAGGTTCTCTGCTAAAGCTAGCCATCCTGCAGTCTGCTGCTGAGAGAGGTATCCCAGGTAGCTTGCTAGCTGTGGCATTTAGGTATGTCCCGATACATCTTTTTTATCTCCAATAACTTACCAATACTGCATATTTGAGTATTGACCGATGGCCATATGACCCGATACAACATCAACACATAATACATAAATTTAATAGTTATTTAGTTCTGTGGAATGTTATAAAAGCTTTGAACAAGTGATACTCAATACTCATAGGTAAGAGAACAACTGACCTATGTAATAATAATAATAATAGCCAAACTTTACAAAACGTTATCAGCATGCCATTATTAGACTGATTGGATATTGGACTGATATCAATATCGGATCAGGACATCCCTGGTAGCATTAGAACAGAGTAAGGTTAATTAGAGTGATGAGTTGCGTTCCTCTAGTTTTTAAGACACAATTGTTTGTACACTTTTCAAACAAATAATATTTCTAAAGGGCTGAATTGTTCCATTTGTTGCAGGTGAAGGGAAAATGTGTATGTCCCTTGAAGAGTCTAAAGCCTGGGTCCTCTAAAGTAAATCTGTACATATTAAACCCAATATTTTGAATCTGTTTTATGAAAACATTTTTTTTATGTATAAATTAGTGAGACCAGTTTTCATATAATTTTCAAAAAGACATGAAAGAGGGAAAATAAAAGCTACCCAATATTAGTCAATGTAATAGATTGCCATAACTGTAACTTTTATTTTCAATGAATAAATGCTACAAAGAAATTAGCTACAAATTAAGTACAGTTTATATATAGCCTTTAATGGGTTTTCTCTTTTGCTTTGAGTGTTTTTTTTCCCTCATCATTGAAGGCGGCAGGAGTGATGGACCCATTACTTGTATGATTCTCTATTAACCATTGCCAATCAGAACATTAAAGACATCATTTAGTTCTTGTATTATTACTGTTAAACACTCTGGATGTTCCATGAACTCCCTTTTAAACCGCAGAGACTACTTTGCCTCAAAGAATAACGACAGACCTCAACAGCAGGACTGTCTGAGGTCTGACATACGAGAGGGGGGTCTTGGCCGTGCGTTCTCACCAGCATCACAATAGCATAGCACATTAGCACGCTGTTTACCAAACTAATGAGTCACTAATGAGATAAAGATGTATATCTTGCAGCTGTGCTGGAAGTGGAGTGATTATAAACATAGTAGTGTTAATAGAAACTACAATATATGCATACATGTTGTCGGTAGAATCTGTTTACAAGAGTTTAATTAAATAGCAGGAAAGCTTGGAGCCTTTGGCAAGAAGATAAGGTAAAGAAGCATGAGTAAGTTCTGCTTCTTTGTTTACTTTTAATTGATTGTAGTGTAGGTGGAAAAGGGCAGAGGAGACTAACATAATCAAGGATGGAGGCCAGATTGAGGTCCACAGCCTCACATTTACACGAGATCTGGCGAGGTCAGATGAATCACCAGAATGTTCTCCATGATTCAGCTATAATGAACCGTCTGCTGCTTCAGAAATCTGGGATGATCCTATTCTTCTTTGGTTCAGTTCACTATGTGTCATTTTTTTGTCTGCATGTAAACCCATATCTGTGTTTATTACTGAACCCTGTTGGGGAGTTTATTTAGCAGAGCAACATTTCAGTGTTCTGAAATGGTTTTCTCTGTACTAAACCTGGACAGATTGATCTGAGTTTTGGGACAAATCTGGCACTTTATTATTTTGCCTTTCCAGTGACAGCCTCAGAAAGCCCTCGAGGTTAAAAGCAGTCTGTGGCCCTCATTTAACTGCAGGGCATGGCTGTCTAAGCTTGTGCCCGGACCTCCATCCTTTACAGTCTTAAACATGCGTCTATAAAACACTGTGACACATGTGACAGACAGATTACGTCCCAAGTCGCCAGTGGGAAGAACAGCATGAGAAATGCTTCAGTCAGTGCCACTGGTTCTTGAGACTGATTGTTCGTTGGCCTTCTTGTGGATAAAGCAGCTGGAAGAACGCTATAAAAACCTCCGTACCTTATGGCTTCCTGGCACATGATTTTCCATAAGTAGGTTTATTGCTTGTCTGTGCTTTAGCTGTCCCTGTAATGTGACATTAACTTCTAAAGCTGGTTGGTATCTGTTCAGAAAGGGATCAGATAAGTTGGTCTGCAGAAGCCTCCTCTAAGGAAGTCAAAATTAGTCCATACTTAGTTTTTCACACTTAAACTGAGTCTTTCCACCAAGCTCTTCATTTATCTATTATTTAATTCTCAGGTAACATTTATGGTGATTTAATGTCTGTTCTATTTTGCTGCCAGCTCAGCTCGTTCTGTTCTCTTCCTCCCACTTCTAAGAGAGCTGTGATTATGATTGTCTAAACTAGGGCTGCAACAACGAATCGATAAAATCGATAAAAATCGACTTTTAAAAGCGTTGGCAACGAATTTAATCATCGATTAGTTGTGTCGCGCGATTAATGCGTCATCCGCCGTCGCCGTCATCCCGGGGAAGAAAAAAAAATATGGCGGAGCGAGTCAGCGCCGCAGTTGCAGTGTTGCCAACTCAGCGACTTTTCAGACCCCTCCAGCGACTATTTTTTTAAAAAGCGACTAGCGACAAATCTGGCGACTTTTTACGGTGTCACTGGCGGCTTTTGGAGACTCTTACGTGAAAGCATGTATCGTTCCTACTCTTGTCCTCCAGCGGCAGCTGCTGCCGTGGGGCGCCTGCCCCATCCCAACGCCTTTCTCCCTCTCCCACAGGAATCCCTCTCAGCGCTGCAGTCCGAGCCGCAGGATTTTAGTGAGGAGTTTACCCTCAGCGTCCAGACTGCAAATGAAGCACGAATGCTCCGGGATTAATACTTAAAATAGCCTGCGCTTAGTAAAGTGAAAAAAGTCGTAACATGCGACTTTTGTAAAAACAAATAAACATGGCACGGAAGCACCACTGTTATGACGCAGCACCTGAAAAGAAAACATGTTGGAGCCTTCAATGGCAGTGAAGAGAGCTGATCAGCAGGATGAGTAACCATGTTTGTTTGGTTTTAAAGTGGGGAAACGTAAGTTAGTTTCTCAGGTAGCTCATCTGATGCTTTCCTTACCATGTTAGTAGGTTACAGACAGTGATAAGGTTGGCTACTTATTTTACTTTTAATTTCATTTGAATTAGCTTAAGCAGCGTTTATATTTACTTTATAAATAAATTAATTTGCAAATTATGAGGGCAAGGCTTTTAAAGTTTAAATCTTCTGGCAAAGATAAACTAAAGAAGATCCTGCAATTTATGGAAGTAAAGCAGAATAAAATCCAGCAAGATCAGTAATATGTCAATTAATTATCTGCCCAATTCCCATGTAAATATCTGTCTTTGGAGGATGTGTTTTTTAGCACCCCTAGTTCTCTCATTTTTATTCCAAATACAATTTATAATTTGAATCACAGGGCTATTTTTATCTCTATGGTTCAGTATTTTCTTAAGTAGCAACTTTAACTGCTATACTTTCCTGTCTTAAAAGGCAGAACTCTTCTAGTCTAAAAAAACCTCATTTGTTGAAATGGGGGGGCCTATTGTTTGAACCCCTTAGGGGCTTTAAAAAACAAAAATGCCTGTCTCTTTTTGCGCTTTATGAAACAAAATACCCTATATTTTGTGGATGTACAGCTACATTTCTCATGTAAGTTTGCGTAGTTTTAACACAAACATTTATTTTTCATATTGCACCAGTACAGTTAATGAGAAACCTGTACTGGTGTGCTTGTTTGTTCTGAATAAAATGTTTATTTTGGAATAAAGAGGTTAATATAAAAAAATATTTTGTGTCCGATTCATCGATTAATCGAAAAAATAATCGGCCGATTCATCGATTTTCAAAATAATCGTTAGTTGCAGCCCTAGTCTAAACTCATATGTGTCCGTCTACATCTTTATGATGGTACATTAATGATGTTATTAAATTAATTAACGTAACCTTCTACGTTGCTTTATACAGTAACTGTTACCCTCCTGCCAATATTTATTGAATTCCATGACCTGTTTTCGCAAAGCATGTTGAAAATTACCCACCACTCTAATCTCTCTGCTTCTAAGGAGGTTGTAATAAAATCACACTGTTTGTTAGCAAACATTTGATGGAGGTATGATTGCTTTCTGTTGCCACAATGAAAAAACAATTGAGCTTCAGAAAAGACACCATAATATTACACATTAGCTTGAAAGTATTTTATTTGACATTGTGTTACAAATTTAAACTTTTAGTGATTTAATTGGATAATATATCGATAGGTCAACATAATGTAGAGCGAAAATTGAAGGAATATTATGCATTGTTGGTAAAATATTAAGCAGATAAAGGGGAAAAGGGTGGTTTGAGTTTGTATCCAGCCACTTTTTTCCTCTAAAACCACTTAAAACCAGCATGCATCATAAACCCAGAATAAATCCAGCTGTTCTCCAAATCCCTCAGAGGTTCATAAAAATATATTAGGGCTGCAGCAATCGATGTTCTGAAATCAATTCATCCATCAATTGTTTTTCAGATGAATCAATTCATCTAATAATGAAAATTGTTTTGCTAAATTACCATTCCTCAATAAATGATAGATTCCAACTTTGGAGAAAAAAAATATTGTACATTTTAAAAATAAATGACAAAAGAATGTAAACAAAACTTCACCCGTAAAAGATTATTGAACATACAAACTTAATTTATATATTCCACCAGTCTGAACACTCCATCCTTATACTTAGACACAGTGGTGGATATATCATGCTGTGTGACTGCTGTTTTCTTAAGTAGGAAGATGAAATCTATTAAGAATCAAGGCTATAGCAGGAGAATACCTACCAACAGAACAGCCTCCATTAGCATACAGACTATTGAAGGGTTTAGATCAAAGGTTTTTTTCTTCTAATGTAATCGAGAAACTTTAGCAAAACCTGTAAATTCATGTAGAGTTGCAACTAATGACTTTTTTGCTAATCGATTAGTCTGTTGATTTCTCTTTTTTTTTTTTTTTAATTGATAGTTGCATAGCAAAAGGTTCCCTAAAGGAGATTTTACAAAAAATAAAACCTAGTGAAGCTAAAGCTGGCCTTTGAGGACTACTGGATGGAGCATATTAATGGACAAAAAGGTTTTTCATCTAGGAATACAAACTGTTTGGATTTTTTTTAATATATAATTTTGATATCGTAACTGACTACAAACAAAATTTTTTGTTTTTCTCCCCAAGTTGCATTAAAAATGTTTTTTATTTTATTTTATTTTTGTACTTAACAATTATGTGCCAGTTTGCAGTCCTCTGTAACATAAACAAAATGTGAAATAAAATCTTAAGTATACCAGTTTTAATATCTTTCTATTGTCTGATCTGGTGATGCATACTTTATAAAAGCAAGGCACACGCTTGGAGGATTTCGTTGCTGTCTAATGGCGCAGCAGGCAGTTTGCAATCCACATTTGCTTTTGCATTTTTTCCCCGCTTGGCTTCCTGCTTAATTACTTGCTTTGCAGTAATTAGTGACTCCAACAGCGGCTGTATTCACTTTACTTGAAGAGTATCCCAGGTAACAACTGCAATACATTTCAGCGAAACAGAACCAATAAAGGTTAATTTCATAAGGCTTTAGCCTAGCATGGATATTGTTCTATACTGTGAGTAGTGGTACTGTTGAGTATAAATACGTGTTAGAGGGTACAGCTTGTGATTCACATTCATTTTTACATGGAGTGAATAATCTTTTAGAGTAAAATGCATTTTAATTTTGAGATGTGGTTACAATAGGGGAGCTTTTTTCTAGAAAGGGGTTTTTATGACTCATATCTGAATGCCACCTCAACCAACTTATCATTAGACTGTGAGTCATGTGAGGCTAGAGTGATTGAAGGAGCTCCAAATTTCTTTAGACTTGACCCCCATGTTCTTTTTCTTGTTATACAAGTGGGTAGGAGCAAATTTGAAACCTGATCCAGTGACGTGTTTGACCTTGATGGCTCTTCAGCATTATGTCGTTCATGCTGAGGCTGTACCTGAACAACTCTTAGGAACCTTGGTTCTAAGTATGCTGGCCCATTTTCCCCCGCGTTTCCCAACAATGAACGGCCATTTTTCATCCACTTGGAAAAAAGCAGATATGAGATTAACGCTATAGGGTAGATTTGATTTACAGAAATGCTAATGGATCCTTCTGCCCATGTAATTTTCTTAAGGGAAAGGTCATGTAAACATTGAAAATAATAAAACTGTCTTCTCTCCCCTTTTTTCTTTAGCAACATGTAATAAACATCTCCAGGGCCGCTACGATCCAACAAAGCGATAGACCAGAGAGCGATGCTCCTCAGACGGAGGGTGACTCACTTCATTCCCCCGTGCACAACATTAAGAAAGAACTTGAAGATGGTGCGGAAGCTGAAAGGCAACAAACAGACCAGCCCAGAATCCTCTACCAGTGTGGGGATTGTGATAAACTTTTCAAGAGCCTTGAAGAGTGGCAGAAGCATCGCAGAGAAGGGAGCTGTGAGCAAGCTGCCTTGAAGGCCGCGTTGGAGTCACAGGTGGAGCCAGAGATCTCCACAGCTGACAACCAGGCTGCCTCAATTAATACAGATGATGCTTCCGTCTCAAACAGTGAAAGCAGCCAGGCCCTTAAATCATTAGAAGAGGGAATTGCTGCAGAGGCAGCTGAGATGAAGGCTGCAGAGGCCTCCTCAGCTCAGACTTCAGATGGTGTTGCTGCTGAGGTGCCTGCTTCAGATGATTCATCTCCAAGGAGGAGAGGGGTAACCAAAAAGCCAAAGCCTGAGCCGGTGTTGCTGTGTGTGGATTGTGGCTTGTGTTTTGGTCTGGTGTCTGAGCTGGTGTCCCACCGCAAGACCCAGCACGGCTTTGAGGAAGCTCTGCACCGCTGCTCTGTATGTGGAGAAAGCTTCTTAAACACCACGCTTTTCCTCTATCACCGAAAACAGCACAGGCAGAAGGGTGAGGAAACGGTGGCGGCGGCCCCTGAGGTCAAAGCAGCGGTTTACACCCTCAACAACGGGAGCAATACTCAGGATTCAGCTTCTTCCTCTAGCTCTGTGAAACCCACATTCACACAGCCTGAGCATTTCTTCTGCTCCCAGTGTGCCCAGGGTTTCAAAGATGGTATAAGCCTTGCTTCACATCGTAAGGAAAAGCACAGCCTCACTGCACCTCTTCATACTTGCTCCCACTGTGGGGAGGAGTTCATGAACACAACTCATTTTCTGTACCACTGGCGTCAGCATCGTTCCACCACAATGAACGCGGCGGCTCATGAGGTCGAAATAAGTGATGGATCAGCCAACGCCACGTCTGAGGGTGGCGCACAAAGCTCAAAGAAACGGCTTTCCCCCCCTGCTGGAGAATCTGGGTCCCCCCTACCTAAGAGAGGTCGGCCTTCATTTAGGATTGTTAGTGCTAACGCCCAACAAGGTGAGAGGAAATTATTCTTACAGACTTCTTCATATCTTTATTTTTAAACCTTCAGTTTGTCTGAAAGAGTTAGGGATAGTGAAATATTATCAGAATAGATATATATATATATAAAAAAATTCTTTTTTTGTGTAATGCATTTGTGCATTTCAACCCCTTATCCTGCTTTAGTCAAGACTTTCTGTATTCACTTTTTCCTTTTTTGGTTATGCCTCTAATCTTTGTTTAATGGGAAAGGCTAAAGCAGGTTCAGCGATTCTGCTATCTTTATCCAAAGGTGGTTCTATGCCCCAACAACAAGGCCCTTCCTGAATTAGCAAAAACTTTTTTCTCTTTAGTAACATTCTGTGCACACCACCAATCCCCCTAACCTTTATACTCAAAAATCCTGGTGAGAATCCTGCTACTATAGAATAGCATCCCCACAGTTTGGCACTGTCACATCCTTAAAATGCTGCAATGTTTTCTTCTTGACATTCTTCCATAATGACCATGATCGAGCCTGCATGGATATAGGCCTGGACACAATTTATTGTCCAATCTGAAGGAAAACCTGGTCATACGAGGCCGTGGTACATGTTTACCTTCAAATATGCAAAGTTAAATCTCTGACTCGCGAAGTATACCACCACGGTTTCACCACACTTGTTTATAAACAATTAATAAAGCATTTTAACAAACGGTGTACTTAAAGACGTCAGAAGGACAGGAAAGGAAAATAGCCATCCTCTTTTAGGTCTAAAAACAATAATGGACAATGTGTTATGGGCAAAGCTTGTTGCACTCACTACTTTTTTAAATTAGGACAAACCTTAGAAACTCTCTTTAAGAACAACTTTTTATTGGGCTCATCCCGATATAAGCCGTTCCAAAGTCTTTAGCGTTGCAGAGTTTGCTTTAAAAATACTTGGCATTATATTTTATAGAGACTTCATTATAATCCTACCTGTTGGAAGTTGGATGTCGCTTTATATTTGGTTAACAGCCAGTGGGGCTCTATGATAGTGACTTTGCTTTCTTGACCTCCAACTGTTAAACAAATATATACTTTATAGATTTTTCATAATCTGACTCACTCAAATGTGGGCCATTGTTTCTATTTGTTTTTTTACACTGGAAAAATGCGGCATAATCCTACACTGATCAGGATCTGCTCACCTATGCCTTATTGGAGCCTCTCTACAAGCACTGCATCAGAGCTTGCAGAGTCGGATGAATTCGCATAATCTGTAAATCTCAGTTCCTTCTCTGTAGTTAGCTTTATCATCTTGGCTTCATTGTTAATAGATACATTGTTTGCCTAGACTGGATTTTATCCAACGCTATCACATTGAGGGGGTCTGAATGCCAGTACATGGCTCACTTTTTTGGATTTTAATCAGAAAAACCTTTTTAAAACAATTTTTTTTTCTCTCAAACTTTTACAGCTATGAAGCTTAACACCATATGATGCATTAAAGTTTGTGAACGTAGCATCACTAAACAGTTGGCAGTCTATGAATACTTTGTTTGGCGCTGTCTTCCTGCAGGAGTTTTCCCTAATAACTCTTGATTTATGTGATCAGGAAACAAAGCGGCCAAAGATGACTCTGAGGGCAGCGCTGCAGCTGACGTGAACAACACGAACCAACCTCCACCTGCCAAGTTGCTGCAAGACTGGGCCAGAACACCGCTGCCCCATGTTTGCCCTTACTGCGGCAAAACCTTCACTCGGCGCGTCTTCCTCCGCACCCACGTCTACAGCCACACCGGAGAGAAGCTCTTCACGTGCAAGGTGCCAGTCAGAAGCTCTAATCAAAGTGTCCCTTTCCCTGAATCTCAGGGATAATTTGCTTTGATGTAAAGATCATTTAGGTCGTGAGGCTGACTTTGATGAGATGATGTAATACTTCTAAGTGAGGAGGATGACACAGCTTGAGCCTCCGGGCTCATTAAATCTGACAGCTCCCCCGGTGTCTTTGAACAACAGGAAATGTTTTGAAAATTAGATTTTGATTAAGCATACACCTATGCAGTCTGTCAGGTGTGGGCATCCGTGGATAAAATACTGATTTTATAACGGTAACATAAAAAGCCCATACACATTTGTGGAGGATTTTATTGAGGGTGACATGATTTCATCAAAATAAAAAATTCTCCACAATTTTATTAGCTCTATTGTGAAAAATATCTATAGTAATGTGTCCAGACAGCCTTTCAGTTATTGCATTCAGTTACACAGATGTATCTTTGTTACCCAAAAGGTAATTAAAACTCCCATAATCATGTACATATCACTAATCCTCTGTTGTTGTTGTTGTAAAGGTGTGCACAAAGTCCTTCACCAATTCCCAGAGCCTGCTGCGACACAGCATGAACCACACGGGCAACAAGCCCTTCTGCTGCGACGTTTGTGGGAAAAGCTTCTCGCAGGCAACCACCCTGAAAAGACACCAACTCATTCACACGTCGACGGAACCTCCGCGCAAGAGAGGCCGCAAACCAGTAAAGTTTCCCTTCTCCCCTCATCAAATCAGTCCTGGCATGCTAAAGCTTAAACTACAGTGCTCTGCAAAAGTAATCCATACCCCTCAATGTTTTGAACATTCAGTTATGTCACAAATACAAATTGTATTTTATTAGGATTTTTGTGATAGACAAACAAATGGCAGTTAATAATTCTGGATATTATAACTAGGTGTTCTGCATCGATTAAAATTGTATTTAGCTTACTGAAATACCGTAATAACTTTCAGAAGTTATTCCCAATTGCTTCTTTTTTTGTAAAATAGCTCCTTCTTAGATTAAATGTTTAGAAACATCAATGTTTAAATCTTGTAACATAAAATTGGATTTTAACTAGTTTATAAAATAATTTGATCTTGGCCCTCTTTGTATACCAAGGGGGGCTGATCTTCTGGTAAACAAATGTATTCCTCCACGTTTAAATCTTCCTGTCTTACTTTCTCAATGGAGAATAGCATCCTCTCAGCATGATGCTGCCACCACCTTGTTTCGCTATGGAAATTATCTTTTAAGAGGTGCCTGCAATGTTAATTTTCTTGTACACATAGTGCTTTGCACCTACGCCAGAAAAGGTTTATTTTGATGTTAATTGTGGATAATAGCTCTAACTGAGCTGTAGATCTCTGCACATCCCCCAGAGTTACCATGGACCTTTGACTCCCAGTTTAATCATTTCCTTCATTGAATAAATATAATATTTATTTACAGGCATGTTGACTTAATTTGGTGATAATTGTAGATTGTATTTTGCTTCCTCAAAGAAAAAGAGGCTGAATATAAAAGAAGGTCGCTTCTTTGAAGTGATTGTGTTTTTGTTTTGTTTTTTTCGAATAGAAAACCACGTTTTCTTTTCTTCCACATTTTCACATCATGACACATTGAAACTTGCTTTGATTTTGTCACATAAAATGCATTCAATTGTGTTTTTTTTCCCCCAACATGACAATATATGAAAAGGTTGTGCTATCTATACTTTTCCAAAGCACTATAGTTCCAGCAGATGCATTCGTTTTATTCAGAAAACAATTTCAAATCTATTCTTTACCACGATAACACGTTTGGAAATTGTTTTTCTTATCGATTTGGACTTTTTGTGTTTGTCAAAGCAGGCATGTAACGTGGACGCTGATGGATTTGCTTCTCTCTTTCCTTGTCCACACTGTCCATCACACTTCAGCACTGAAGAACAGCTTAATGATCACAGGTAATAACCTCTTCTAGTATTATTCTCACTGGATATCTGCTGCCATTGGTAGAAATAACTACACCATGTCATGTGGATTGCGGTATTCAATCATTCTTAGATGTCTGTTTACATTTAAAATTATAGAGCAAGCACAGGATTTAGATAACCTCACCTCCTGTCGATGGGCTGTGCGAACCGAGCAGTGTCCGAATGCTGTGCTAGACCTTTAAGCTGAGCAGCAGAGATGCAGATGTCTGGGTGCCTTTGAGCCTGAGCCTGCATGCGATTGACAGCTAGAGGCCGAGTAAATTAAGATGGTAATGATAACAGTATAGGAAGGTGGACAAGCTTGGTCATATCCTTCCTTGCTGAAATGTGTTGAGAATATCAACATTACTCTATGTGTTTGTAATACAAATATAGGAGAAATGAAACACACTTTTTTGCAAGATGATGATCTTATTGAAACAACTGCTGGGAAATGATACATTAGCTTTGGCTCTTAAATGATTAATCATTCATCTAATTATCTTGGAAGCCATAAACATTAAAAAAAGCTAACATAAAAGCTTCCCATTTTTTATTTCTTATCTTTGCTCTCACTTCCAAAGCAAAAAAAGACCCATTTCACAGTAAAATATAATAGTCTGTCTGATCTTTCAAAGAAAGCATCAGGACTTTGATTCTCTGGACCAAATACTGTATATCTTTTGACTTGCCTCAAGTAAATAATCTGGGCTAATCCTGGCTCCTTATGGAGTCAAATACATATGTATTGCAGCCTCATGCATACACACTTTTAGCAGAGAGATTAGTGTATGTGCGCTTTGCCTTAATCACATGTGAAAGACTTTAAAGGATGTTCTTGATGAAAGAGGTTTTTTTTTATTTTTTTTATTCATCTCCAAAATGGGTTTGGCAGGACTTGATTTTTACCAACTGGCCTGTATCACATTGATCTGATTAGCAGAAACAAGTCTGTGATGAACAGCGAAGGACAGATGGTTCATTTGGTTTCCCTGTTTAATACTTTTTTAATGGTTTCCCCTTTTATCAATGATATCCAAGGACGACCCGGTGCTGCAGTGGTTCCCAGTGCTCAGGACCCAGCTGAGGATTGATACACATTCAGAGGAGGGCCTTGAGATCACATCTAGAAATTTAATTAGGAAAATGGAAAATTTATAATTGAATATTCTCTTAATGCTATCAGATTAATGGAATCTCTAGGAATATGCAGTGTCTTACAAAATAATTCGTATCACGTGAACCATGTATTTCATGTTGATTTCATGTGAGAGACAAGGGAAAAAGTAATGCTTTTTCAGGAGGATGATGAAATTATGCATAATTTATAAAAGGTTTTTAGGCAAATTCAAGTGGAAGCTTTGTTTTTCCCCACTCTCATTCATCCTAATACATCAAAACAAAATCCAGCACTACAGAACTGCCAGACTTGACTAAAGCATTCATCAATGCAACAAACCTAAAAGTTTGCACTTGCTGTGGAAAAATAATTGAAAAATGCATGAATTCTATGTGCAGCACTTTATTTAATCCTTATTAAGGTTAATGTTTACATTTTCAGTATGCCCTTGTCTGATTGATTTATTTTATGTGCCATACTGCTCCATCTCTGGTTGGACTTACTGCCTTTCCTAATGTCCTCTTTCTTGTAATGAAAGGGAAAGTAACCATTTTACATTTTTAATGTTGTAGGATTTCCATATTTGGTTCAAAGAAATACAGTGATTGATTAAAAGACAAAAACACATGATTAAAAGGTGGAACAATGTCTTGTCTGAAATAGGTTATCCTCCAGGTGCCTCTGAGGTCAGTTCTCCCTGATATTGATTTTATTGTCTTTTTAACAGGCGAGAGAAACTTTCTGGTTTCCTGCACTGACCTTGCTTTCACCTTTAGTGCTTTATTTTTACAGTTTGGTTCAGTGCATCTATGATGAAACGTACCTAATATAGTATGAATTAACAGGGACGTATTTATGTGTATGTAGTGAAAAAGGATGCTCTTTTGAAGTCAGGA
Source organism: Cyprinodon tularosa (assembly GCF_016077235.1). Lineage (NCBI taxonomy): Eukaryota > Metazoa > Chordata > Actinopteri > Cyprinodontiformes > Cyprinodontidae > Cyprinodon > Cyprinodon tularosa. The sequence continues at coordinate 572,958 of NW_024038733.1, read as the reverse complement.
TAAATGCTCTAAAACTTAAAACATCCTCCTACGTTTGTTCTGTTTAGGGGAAACTGGTGTAACAGCAGCATTTGTTGGTCCTTCACACTATGAACGCAGCCTTAATGCTGCGTTAGGTGAATACATCCTTACACTGTTCTCCTCCCCTAAGGCTATACTCGCTATACTTATGCAATGGATAAATATAGTCTTTCATGTCCTGACCGTAGCTCCTCCCAGTTTATTGCTGTTCTTTTATCTTTAGCTGCTATACACTCAGCTAATGCCTTTATTTAAACTGGAGTACTGCTAAGTACACACATGCTGCTAATCCTCCCACAAATGTAGCGAGGCAGTGAAAAGCAAACTGTGATTTCTATCACAGATTTATACAGGTGTGTAATTTGGAAATTTAGTCTTTATATTTGGAGGTGTGATAATCTCCTCTTTTAATTACCTCTGGGGTTTAATGGCTACCAGTATACAAGGTTCCTACTCATTCAGGGAAAATCTAGAAGTTGATTGACATATTTTCCAAACCGGAACGGAGGTAGGAAAAAAAAAATCTAAATTTTTCCTTTTTCTTCTATCGGTCCTCTCTTCATTCTTCAATTTTTTTCCCCTTTATTTGGGGGGGGGGGGGGGGGGGGGGGGTTGAGAGTTTAAAGTTATCACAATATTTGGTAGTACTTTTTTAAATAATGATAAAAGTGATTATAGAAATATTGAAAGATTCCTTTTGGTTTTTAAATGTGGCACCAGATTGCATGGTTGTAGTTGTGTGACTGCATAAAAAAAACAAAAAACAGAAAAGGGATCAACTAAGTGCAATTTACTGACTATTGACTCTGGTTGTTCAAGGACACCAGTGGCAGTAAACATTGAAACTCATTGCTAAAGCCTGGTTTATGCTTGATGTGTCTGTGAGGCCTACACAGCCAGATTACATCATGCTGGGCTTCCATGACTCTCCACGTGGCTACCACTATCAATAAATTGTTGAAAAACCCCTGGAACGAAATGACTGCTTTTGAACGGCATTAAGAAGCTTTGATAACGTTGTTGTTATTTTGGTGTTGTCAGCTTGCTGTTCTGATCACTCCCCCCTGGAGCACATTTTCCATGCAAGTTTTACATGCGTCAAGCATAACAAGTACACCATAATGGCATCTATTTATATTTTTGAAAATATTTATATTCATTTCTTCTGTCCTGTAGGTAACAGTAGATCAAATGTAAGAGTTACAAACCTGAAAGTAAAAGAGGGGAAAGAAAAAGTCAAAAAACTGGAAAAACAGATAAGTGAATTGGAAAAACAACTGGCAGAAAATCACGATGAAAACAAATTTAATAGAATATGCAAAATGAAATTTAACCTTCATGAAATTTACAATAAGAAAGCAGAATATGCATTTGTCAGGCTCAAAACCAATTTCTATGAAAACGGTGAAAAAACAGGACGGCTATTGGCCAGACAATTGAAGTGGTTAGAGAATCAGAACGTAATCACAGCAATTAAAGAGTTACAAACCTAACAATACTTAGTTTGTTGTGTCACGAACTTCGAGTTTGAGACAACAACTTCGAGTTTGTCGTCTCAATTCTGGAGAAATCTTGTGACGAAACCTCCATTTAGATGGCTCCTTTCCTCGCCATGTTGTATTGTTTTCAAGGTTCTTTGTTCAAAACCTTATCTGCCTGTTATTGATTAAAAACTTTTAAGCTTTTTAAAAAGTCTAAAGAGTTTTTACCTTCCAAACAAGATGAATTGTCATGAGATTTGTAAATTCACAAACCCCTGAAAGTAAATCTTACCAGAAGCCAAATGTTACATTACCATTTGAATAAATGGTTTGCAGTGACGTGTTTGATGTCAACCAGAAGCAACGGGCTGAAACAAAACAACCATAGATGTGTCGGTAAGCGCACCTGTAGACTCCGCTGTTTAGTCCGTTTTAGCTCGGATACCATCTATTGCAATTTATCAAAAGGACACAATTTGTGCCTTTGTGGATGGGAAAGACGTTTGCACATTCCTCCTTGTTGGATTTGGCAAGAGTTTGACTTTTCAGTTTAACTAGTTGTGAAACAAATCAAGATTGTGATACAGCACAGCTGCTGCTACAGTTGGCTTAAACCTCGATATGAGAGGCTGGGCCACTCTGTCATTTACCCTATCGGCTCGAAGAATTTTATAAATGTCCCTACCTTTTGCAAACAGGAGCGTTTTCAGAAGGATGCTGTAAAATTCAAATTGAAGTACAACGATCGATCTGGCTCATGCCAGGTTAAAAAAAAGTTTTTTTTTTTTAAAGTCATAAATTTTGACACATGCATTAACTAAAGAAGCACCGATAGGAAACTTGCTGAAATATTCTTGGCTTCTTTATCATTCTCTGCTTCAGTTAAACAACCAACATTCACTATTAAGTTCAACAAGATGAGCATATCTGTTAATATTTTTCCAGTTCCATTCAAAGGACCTTTGTTAAAGATGTCTTAGATCGACTGATATTAATTCAGATACATTTAGCATCGTATTAACCCTACCTGTTCATGCTTTAGTTGTGTTTATATGTATTTATCTGCCCCATATGAGATGTTCTATTGAATTATACCCCGTCTCTGTCAATAGATTGCTCCATACGAGCCATCCATTCCCTTGCCCTGAATGTGGAGAGGCCTTCAAACGCAGGAAGGACCTGGACCTTCACTCTCTCATACATCAAGGTGAGCTTACCAGGACAAACTGAAGCAGTCTGAGTTTAAACGTTTGCTTTTAATTCCAGCTTTCGTTTACGTCTACCTCTGTGTAACCTTGATTATTGTTGGCTTTCATTGGCAGTTCAATACAGGGATAGGAAACTGACAGAATGTGACGAGCATAACGAGGAACCGAATGAAAGCCCATAGCTCACTGTAATGGAAATCAATCAGAGATCATGTTCTTATCAGTACAGCAAACAATTAGTTCAAAGCTCTTGATAAATGAATCAGACTGTGTAGGTGGTTTATTCTTTTTTTATTTACACGCAGCAGTGCGTTGTGTTCGTCCTTCCTCTGAAATCACTGATTTTGAATTGATTTGTATGCCAAATGGAATGGAGAAGCTGGGCGGAGCTAAATGAACTGGGTCAACATGTTGACACTTCATCTTAATCAGGGGGGTGTTGGCACTGCAACCTCATTAGTTAAGCTCGAGGAGTCAGCGTCCAGCAGAGGTCAGAGGGACGTGTCTCCTTGGAGAAAGATGATGGGAGAGATTGATCTATTGATCAGTCCAAGGCTGTAAGCTGAGATTGTCCTTATTAAAGGTTTAATTAGGGGGTCCCAGCAGGGAGCAGAGTGCAGCTCGCTAATGGGATACACACTGCAGATGGTTAGCAGATTGTGAGATATTGGCTTGATGGCCTTTGGACATAACGATGAACCATCAATGCCAGCAGTTTGCTGCCAGCTTTTCTAGATTGACCCGCTGAGAGTTTGGTTTACTTTGCCAAAACCTATCTGGGACACCAGCTGTATAGAAACCAATCGACTAGTTTAACCATCAAATTGATCAATGCAGGAAAAATAGTAGAAACCGCTGCGTAGTTCACTGCTTTGCAACTTATCACCATATGAATTAGGATGTGAGGAGCCTTCAGTATTATAAGGTTATACAGGTGCTGGTCATAAAATTAGAATATCATGAAAAAGTAGATTGATTTCAGTAATTCCATTTAAAAAGTGAAACTTGTATATTATATTCATACATTACATACAAACTCATATATTTCAGATGTTTATTTTGTTTAATTTTGATGATTACAAATGACAACAAATGAAAATCTCAAATTCATCATATCAGAAAATTAGAATATTACTGAAGACCAATAAAAACAAAGGATTTATAGAAATGTTGGCCAACTGAAAAGTATGAACATGAAAAGTATGAGCATGTACAGCACTCAGTATTTAGTTGGGCCTCCTTTGGCCTGTATTACTGCAGCAATGCGCCGTGGCATGGAGTCGATCAGTCTGTGGCACTGCTCAGGTGTTATGATAGCCCAGGTTGCTCTAATAGTGGCTTTTAGCTCTTCTGGATTGTTGGGTCTGGTGTATTGCATCTTCTTCTTCACAATACCCCATAGATTTTCTATGGGGTTAAGGTCAGGAGAGTTTGCTGGCCAATTAAGAACAGGGATACCATGGTCCTTCAACCAGGTACTGGTAGCTTTGGCACTGTGTGCAGGTGCCAAGTCCTGTTGGAAAATGAAATCTGCATCTCCAAAAAGTTGGTCAGCTGCAGGAAGCATGAAGTGCTCTAAAACTTCCTGGTATGTGGCTGCGTTGACCCTGGACCTCAGAAAACACAATGGACCAACACCAGCAGATGACATGGCACCCCAAACCATCACTGACTGTGGAAACTTTACACTGGACTTCAAGCAACGTGGATGAAGTGCCTCTCTTCTTTTCCTCCAGACTCTGGGACCTTGATTTCCAAAGGAAATGCAAAATTTACTTTCATCAGAGAACATGACTTTGGACCACTCACCAGCAGTCCAGTCCTGTTTCTCTTTAGCCCAGGCAAGACGCTTCTGACGCTGTCTGTGGTTCAAGAGTGGCTTGACACAAGGAATGCGACAGCAGAAACCCATGTCTTTCATACGTCTGTGTGTGGTGGTTCTTGAAGCACTCACTCCAGCTGCAGTCCACTCTTTGTGAATCTCCCCCACATTTTTGAATGGGTTTTGTTTCACAATCCTCTCCAGGGTGCGGTTATCTCTCTTGCTTGTACACTTTTTTCGACCACATCTTTTCCTTCCCTTCGCCTCTCTATTAATGTGCTTGGACACTGAGCTCTGTGAACAGCCAGCCTCTTTAGCGATGACCTTTTGTGTCTTGCCCTCCTTGTGCAAGGTGTCGATGGTCGTCTTTTGGACAACTGTCAAGTCAGCAGTCTTCCCCATGATTGTGTAGCCTATAGAACTAGACTGAAAGACCATTTAAAGGCTTTTGCAGGTGGTTTGAGTTAATTAGCTGATTAGAGTGTGGCACCAGGGGCCATCAATTTTGAACCTTTTCACAATATTCTAATTTTCTGATATGATGAATTTGAGATTTTCATTTGTTGTCATTTGTAATCATCAAAATTAAACAAAATAAACATCTGAAATATATGAGTTTGTATGTAATGTATGAATATAATATACAAGTTTCACTTTTTAAATGGAATTACTGAAATCAATCTACTTTTTCATGATATTCTAATTTTATGACCAGCACCTGTATGTTAGAAGTCATAAAGTAATAGGAGATTCTTTATCAAGTTGGACGATTGTATTTTATGTGATGTTTGATATCAAGCATTTTTTTGTTCTGCCATTTGAATAATTTGCTTTGAAATGAATTATTTGAATGAGCGTGTCGTCGCTTTAACTGAAATCTGGGCTCCCTTTAGCTGAATTAACCCAATATGCTGAATAATAATAACTGTAATGGCTACAGAAACTTTATAAAAAAAACAAAACAAATTTACATCCTTATTTTGAAGTATATGTGTAAAACCTGCCTGTAATAGGACCTTGACTCAGCGCCATGAAAACATGGACAAACCGTCTGCCCTGCTAGTTGCATACTATGTCATCGGAGGCCTGCATAAAGGCAGGTGAACACGTGCGCCCCCTTCTGGCAGCAGACAGAGCAACCTTTGAAGGCAGGGGTGTACAGTCCAAGTTTGGAGGGATTCCATAATACATGTGGAGCTGAACCAGCTGATAGTCAGTGGTTTTAAAAAAAAATTATACCAAAGTAAAACTGAACATCATTGCTGCAAAGATGCATATTTGATCTTTTATTTTACTTTCTTTTATTTATTTATTTTTAAGAATATCTTCTATATTCTATACTGGAATAAACATTTACATGTTTACCTGTTATTTTTAGAGTATTTTAGAGTAAGATGGCTAAACCTAAATGATGGCTGGTAAACCTAAAGCTGCTGAAAGTTTTTATTTTTATTTTAAATTTAGACCTGAAAAGTTTTAGAAATGTCAGGATTTTTCACTTAGTTGTGGTTATTCATTAAATTTGGATTTGTCTGTCATTTGAGTTTTTTGTTACCTAATCCACCACCAGCTCGTTTATTAATGGGAAAAGTAATATTAAAAAGGTTTGGCTTGACTTCAAACAGGATTTCAGTAGTTGAGTGAAATTAGTTTTAAAGAACTGATTGGGGTTAAAGTTTGGTAAAATTCTTGGAAAAGCAGTGAATTTACATGCCAGAACCAAATCAGAATTGGTTTTTATTCGACTTCGGTTCCAATTTAGTACAATTTAAGGTAAAGTAAACAAAAGAGTAAAATGGAAATATTTTTTTCTTGTAAATGTTTATATGCTCACTTTTACAAAAAAGGAAGAGATGGTTGGATTGGTACAAATCAGCATGGTATCGATCTAGGTTCTGACAACTGTGGAAATCCACATCCTCCGCTCCTGTCCGTGCCAGATCTAGTGCAGACCACTTCCTCATGTCTTTGAAAAGCAATGTCGACTGTATCCGTTTTAACAGTGTTGCTAATATTGTTGTAAATAAACTTGTCAAAATTTTCTATTAAATGTTTCATTACTAGAATCTTTTGGTTAAAGCAAAATAGACCAACCTTTTTTTTGCAGAATGAAGGTTAGATTCAGGTTTGGTTTGACAAAGAGGAGTTTAATGTGATGTTGTTGATAGATGGCAGGTTGTTTGTAGCTTTACCCTACAGCTAATGGGTACATGTTTAGGATTAAAAGAAAAGCCTGATAGACACATGAAAGGATAGCTAATTATATCTGAGATTGGTAATGTGCTGTGTTTAATTAATATTTAGTGTGGATCAGTCACTGCGGCGTCACTGGGGACAGAACAGAGAATGACAACATCTGGATTCAACACATGTTTTGTTGTTTCTTTCATTATGAATCCATTATAATTGTGTACTAACAGCCACATATCTATGCGAGGATCAGCTGTTACAACTTATTTTTAATGACACACGTCTTTAGAGTATTTAGGTTATGTTTTAAATTGCCTGCGGAACATTATTGGTGAATGAAAGTATTTGTTGAATGTTTTGCAGTTGGAACACTGGAGACAGAGAACGTTCCTAGTCTAAAACCTGACCTATTTGTATTACAGACAAGCAGCCAGTGACCTGCCCGCACTGCGCGTCACAGTTTATCAACCAGTCAGTGCTGGACATCCACCTGCAGCGGTGTCCTGTCACAGAGGAGGACAGGAACACCGGCCGTGGACGTGGACAAGGCCGTGGTCGCTCCACTGGACAGGTAGGAACATTTCAAATATTTATATATATATCTTCAGCAAAGAAAATAATATTTGGGAAGGTATGGTGTCAGATTTAGTCATAGCCCTAACAAATTCAGATAAGTGGTTATTTTTGTGTGAATTGTTTCCAGTAGGGAAATCAGACTTACATCTATCAAACAGACAGTCAAACCATATAAAAGTGGCATCAAATTTAAAAGCTATAGATGTTATTAGTTTTATTCACATTTTAACTATAAAATGACAAATCAAAATTTACACATTTCCCAATTAATTAAAAGAAATCTTTCAGCAAACAAAACCCTTCTTATAATTGCTTAGCTGCTTTCTCCCGTTTTCACTGCACAAATGTTCACTACCAGTCGCATGTTCTTAAGAGGAGAAGGAGGCCCACAGCATGATGGAGCCTCCACCGACCCAACAGTTTGTATGAGTTGCATCAAGGTGTTGCCAAAAAGCACAATCTGTTTTTGACCAAATTCCCAAAAATATATATATTTGTGATGCTACCACAGCATCACAGCATTAAAAAATATAAAAGAGACATTTTTCTTTTCTTTTCTTTTTTTTTTAAACACCTCCCTCACCCTGAAAAGCAAACATTTGGCAGGATGTGATGGTTGCTATGGAGACATTCTTTTTGCATTCTTGATAACTGAGCTGACATTGTTGTATTTTAACTTTTTTTTTTTTTTTTTTTTACCCATCTCCCCGTCTAATAGAAATGGAGTAGCACTGGGTTTCTGTGTCGCGTCATTTACTAAACCAGGGAAACTGAAAGAGATGATTTATAGGGAAGAAGTTCAACAAAATCCAGTTAAAGAAAAGTATAAAAAGTATAAAAAAGACTTACTTTACAGCAGTTGGTTTATTTATTTATTTAAAAACACCTCATATTAAAGGATTTGATCAATCGAAGATAACTGTGTGAAATCATACACTGCACCAATGTATAGTTTCGGTAAGGTATTTTTACAGGGTTTGATCTGTTTTATTTATCTAAACTCTTTTTATATTTGTGCCTCAGTTCGAACATGCACTGCTTGTTGGTCTCCATTACTCTATATTCTGTCCTCTCTCTGTCCTTCTTCCCCCATAGGTCGAGTGTGACCTCTGCGGTCACCGCTGCATGACCCAAGAGGGCCTCGATCTCCATCGTTTATCCCACACGGGCCAGACGCCGCTCAAGTGCCCAGTGAGGCCCTGCCGCCGCAGATTTACCTCCAACAGCGCCCTGGAGGAGCACGTGCTGGCCCATTTCCAGGGAAAGCTCTCCAAGTCCAAAAGCCGACCACGCTTCCGCTGCGAAATCTGCCTCAAGGAGTTTGCATACAATTCCACCTTCAGCGTTCACATGAGGACACATACTGATGAGAGACCCTTCGAGGTGAGAGGAGTCATGGAGAAGTGTGTGCTTGCATAAAAAGTCTTGGCTTTTAAAGGCAGATTTTGTCCTGCCTATATGAGATGATAACAGACACGTAGGTTGTGACCATTTTACACCAAAGACATTTATGCAGTTTTTTTTTGTCCTGAGGGTGATTCCTTCCTCCCTGTGTACCTGTGATTTATGACTGGGCTGACTTGGGGCTTGTCTGCTCCCCTCTGTGCCTGATGCTATTCTGGGATCTTTTCTTTCTTTGATGCAGAGACGACAGAGCAGGACATCTACTATAGACCCACCCAAACCCTTCTCCGCATGCAGAGTTTTAGAAATGATTTAATCTTAGTGACTTTGCTTTATGATGCATTTATCAGAATTGCTGCAGGCTGAGGATATGCAGCGGTAGATTTGCTGTTTATCAGATATATATATATTGGCCTCCTGGAAGAACACAAGTATTTGCATAGAACATGTAGAGCATTCTGGTAAGCAGAATATTAAGAAGTATTTTTCAGAGACACTTGAAGGGCCAATCTGTCAGAGACTGCAGCTTCAATTTGAGGTTACCCAGTGGGAATATAAGCAAAGCAGAATGTCTGTCTTTTGTTGTGCCTCAGGTTTAATCAGGCATTTAGTTGTAGCTCATTGTGCTCATTCAGGTGGAAGCATACAGGGAGCAAATCACGGCGCGGCAGAAAAAGGTGCAACTGCTGATTACTGACGATATTCCTTTAGTTAGCTTAAATCTGAACCTTTATTAAGGTGGAACAACCAGGGTTCCTAAGCAGTCTGGAAAATTGAGAAGAAATATTTATATTTCCAATCTTTGGTCCACTATCCAAACTTAAGTGTAGTAAAGACTGGTATTTATTAGGGATGAGACAATTAATTGGATTAATTGTGATCAATTTATTATTGAAATAGTTTTCAACTAATTTAGCAATCGCTCGAGAATAGAGACTGCAAAACATTTTTGTAGCTGACAGAGCAACCCACTTAGAGCAGTAATTATGCCAAGATTGTAAAACGATATATCTTAACATTTTGCATTTAACATTAAAAACAAATTTTGTCTGTCAATATGCTCCATCCAGAACTCCTCTAGTGGAAAAGTTTTAGTTTAGCCTGGTTTCATTTCTTAAAACATGTTCTTTAAGGAATCTTTGGCTATCCAATTATTAATTGAAAACATAATGGACAGATTAATTGATTAGCAAAATAATCGTTAGTTGCAGCCCTACTATTTAGACCTTTACCGACCCTTTGCTTTTTTCTGTGTTCATTCATCAACATGTTTTAAATAACTGCAAACCTTCTGAAGTGAAAAAAACAAACAGTAAATTATTTCTTTTTTTTTATAAAAAAGCTCTCAAAGCTACATGACCCTTTGAAAAAAATGTAATCATCATATACACTTAATAAACTTTGTAGCAACAAAAGCCTTTAAGCACAGGTGATAACTGGAGAGGAGTCTACATCTCAGATGAGGAACCTTTACACAAATATTTCTTATTTTAGCTTGATGTTCATGTTTGAAAAGAAAGGTGCGGTCCTGGTAACTTAAAGTTGGGTTAGTTGCTCTAATTAGTTAAAGTAATTTTGGCTGGACAGCAAATGTAGTGTTCAACAAAGCTTAGCTCCTTGTTTATGTTTTGTCAGTATATGTTTACCAGGTTGGGTTTTATGTGCTTTAATGTACATAATCTGGTGGCTTAGGATAAAAGCCATACGAATATATTGAGCAGATGTCCTGGTTTCCAGGGACGGTCCCCTCATGAGATGACCTTGACTGAAATCTCTGATGTTGGCATTCTATGATTAAGAAAATCATGTTTGTACTGTTACTACTCATTTATTTACTACCCAGCAGCTAATGAGCTCATTATCATCCCTGATGGGGAGCTGTCCTGTGATAGATTTATATTTTTGTACTGGGTTGATCCTTGCTGTGATCCAGGCATTAATGGCTCAGTTTGATCTGTGACCTTCATTCTCAATATTTAGAGCTAATTATGACTGGTTTATATTTAATCATTGTGGTCTCCCAATCTTTGCTCAGTTTGAATATTTGTGAGGTCCTCGTGAAAAAAAAAGGAATCAGTAAAACTGGAACTGAAAGAGGGAAAACTACATTAACGGAGAACGATATCTGCTGGTTATCTCTTCTCATCTTTTGCTAAATATAGCAATTTTAGCATGGTATGTGCTCAAGAATCAAGTAAAATATTTAAAATACAGTATTTAATAAATTTGTGTTTAAACACATGTTGAAATACATAATAAATGCATTTACATGTGTTTTTTAAGATATGATACCTGAATTTAATTTTGAATTCACTTGATGACACCTGTAGAAGGTTTATTTTGTATCCAGGCAGAAAATACATGAAAAACAAAAAAAACTTTTCTTAAATCTTACAAAAACTAGACTAAAATTTTTATATATGAATTGACTTAATTGTGACTAAAAGAAATAAGCAATTAAGTCCAAAAGACTAAGACTGTGACTAAAGCTTAAAAGGCTTTTGTCTCATTCCATATGTCCCTAATAGGGTTTTCTGGATACTATTATTTCAAATTTGAAATCCAGACCCAGGAAAATAATTAATACCAATTTTGATACCATGGTGATAAATGTCATAACAAAAAATATTATTGATAAAAAAATACTGTTGTTTCTCATCAGAATTTCAGATACTGGTTCAATAAGAGTGTAAATAAATGCAGAATAGAAAATTTTAATGTAGCTCTTTTAAGGTTGTCTAAAGTATTATTCTTTTAATATGAAAATAATTTATAAACAACCCCATGTCAAATTATTATTGATAGTTTTCAGTGTATCTATATTTTTGACAACCGTATTTTCTAATGTGTTATCAGTATGCTGCTTTGTAAATGTGAGTTCAGTTTTCTCTTTGCTCTGTGAAACTCGGCTACCATTTTTTTCCGCTCTCTTCCTGGTACTGAATCATTAAAATTGACCCAAACTGAGGCTGGAAAAGTCTGCAGTGCTTTAGGTTTGTCCGGATTCTTCTTGTCACCTTCTGGACGAATGGTTGATATGCTTTTGGAAAGATTTTAGTTGGATGGTGACTTTAAAGAGGGTTCATCACAGTTTCATATCAGTTTCATTTCTGGGTAAAGGCTCCCAGTGGAATTAACTGAAACTGTGAATCCTTAGAAACCAGATCCTAATACTTTCCAGGAGGATAGATTTGGTTGACTTAGTATCTGATCTGTGGTTTAATGTCTTTACATTAGAGCATGAAGTGTGACATTTTAAGTTGATTTTAGTCTGCTTTATGCTGTCAGACAAGCTCTAATAAAGCATTTTCCTGGTTATTGGGTTCAGGAAATAATCAATCCTTTGTGTGGCTTAGATATAACCAACAATGTTTTTAGTAACTGTTTATTAATGGGTTACAAACAAACTATTATATCTACATTTAGGGCCAAGCTTATTATTTTTTCCATTATAATTGAAATCTTTGAAAACAGATTGTTGTTTTTTTTGTCTTAGTGATTACATTTGTGCAATTTTTTAAAACATGAATGAACCCGTGTGTCAATAAATTTGATTGCTGATTTGATTGCTGGAAAAATATCCCACTTTAGTCCCATTATTTCAATCCCAATCCTGAACTACTCCAACTCTCCTTTTACTTCAAGAGCTTCAGTAACTATTGGTTATTTAAAATCACGACTAGTTTATAGAGAATGAAAATAACATCTTTTTAGGTTGGGTGCTTAGCAAACATGTTAAGAAAACTGTATGAGTATCACTGCTTTGGTATGTAAAATATAAATGTGTGTTAGATGATAGCAGAGCTCTTAGAACTAAAGTCTCCCTCTAATCCTCCCTCCAGTGCGCCACCTGTGGGAAGCGTTTCCGCCAGCTGCCCCATCTGCAGGACCACGAGCGGATCCACTCTGGTCTGCGGCCGTTCTGCTGCTGGATCTGTGGAAAGAGCTTCAGCGTGGCCGCCCGTCTCACCGAGCATGCCCGCACCCACAGTGGCGAGAAACCTTACCCATGTCCCCACTGCCCTGCCGCCTTCCGCTCTCGTCCCAATCTGGACAAACACTTGCGCCAACATGGAGACATTCCCCCGGAAGCAGTCGAGCAGGTGGTGCAGGCCGCTGAGGTCGCTCACGTGCAGAAGGTGTTGGAGGGGGCCAAGGCACTGTCCAACCTGACCACCACTACAGAGCTGGAGTCTGGCACTGTGCAGACCATATATGTGCTACAGGAAGGTGAAGAAGGCACAGAGACGGTGATGATCCCCTCTGATCAGCTCGGTGGCATAGAGGGAACCTCACAGGTCGTCATCCTGCCCTCATCTGTTCTAGGAGGTCAGACTATTACAGTTCCCTCCATCGCCATGGAGGAGAGTGAAATCACTATGGTGGAAACAAGCCAGTCACCTCAACATGCAATCGAGTTCATTGTGGAGGAGACTGTGTAAAAGAAACTACAAGACTCTTAGGAATTGAAGAGTTTCAAAATGAGTAATTTACTTAAATTTTGTTGGATTCTTTATTCACTTAAACATTTATTGGTAAACCCAGTAAAAACTTGTAAAAAGCATAAAACAAAAGGCAGCACAATCCAGCACTTAAAACAAACTAACTTGACTTGATCTGTTCAGTGGAAAGATAAAGACCTCATGCTTCTTACCAAAATCACATGTTGCACATTTTCTGGCACCCCCGCTGTTCCTGCTTTGTAAAAATGCCAATCAGACACCACTTGAACTGTTCCATTACCATGAAGCTAACAGGCAAGGGTGATCTGTAGCCATTCTGCTTTCCACTTTAGACAAGAGTGCAGATTCTCTGATACTCTCTTCTTCAGCTCAGCCAACTGGTTTTTAATTTTGTATTTATTTATCCTTGTTTTTTTGTTCCTATTTTGATGATTAAGGTCCATGAATTGAGATGACCAGAGTAAAAATGATTTTGTGTCTAGGGAGCCCTTTTTGGTTGATATTGTGTTTTTTAATGGAACTATCAGGCCCACAGTAGCACAGTTTCTCTGCCTCGTAGGGATGAGGTGTTTTCCCACATCGTCTCACACCAAACCCACTTGGAGTGTTTTTTACAGCAACGCTCAGTGCTATTCTTTTCCAACCAACATTTTTTGTTGCTTCAGAGTAAAGCATGTTAATGGTTTTGGCAGTTGGACAGAAAAAGGCTACTTTTCCCCAAAGAAATGCTTGTTGTGGCGACCTGGTGAGAGACCCGACTCTTTGCTGCAGTGCTGAACTGAAAGAGGTGAACCTTCAAGGCTACACAGGAACTTTGATCCATAGAAAAAGAAGGTGGACATACAAGTAAATATAGTTAAATTAAAGCTAACATTTCAGTATGGGGTTTCTGTGAGAGATTACCCCATTTTATTTGAAAGATTTTTTTTTTTTATGCATCTTTACCATGGGCCAAGCAAAATATGTCCTTCTCTGTATAATAACTTAACATGAGCTGAAAACAATTTCTGTAGCAATGTTGACTAATGAGGTGAACACTGATCTGTGTAGGAGACTAACTTGTAGTCATTTAAAGTGGTTTAAAAACAGATTGTAAAATGATCTCTTTGATTCATAACTAATGTGTTTGTACAGCCTGTAGGGTAAAACATTTGTCCTGTAATATGTTCTGTTTTCCTAAAAATAAAAAGCCTCAGCTTTTAAAACACTGATTGCCTGTTATTTTATTAAGTGGATCACAGGAGGGCAAGGGCTATGTCCCAATCAGAAGAAATTTCTTACTGTAAATTAAATCTTTTCAATTCGGTTTTATTTTTACCAATTCACAGCATACTTAAGGCATTTTACAAACACAAATTAATCAAATAATACACACCGACTGGTTAAAAGTTTTCTATCTTAGGAAATCCAGCGGATAGCATACAGTCATTGACCTCACTCCTCCTGTATTGAACAAGTAGTGTGACTGCAAAAATCGTTTACATTGAACTGGCATGAAGCAACTGGAGAGGAGAGAAATATTCAGCAGAACCAGGCTCAGTGTGAGAGTCCTTGTGCCAAGGCAGACGGGTTCAAGAAGACAGAAGCAGCCACACGAAAAGCACTGAACCATAAAGACTTCAAATTTTAGCGAGGGTACTGGTAAACCACCTCCATAGGTGGCTCTACCTGGATAATAAAAAGATAAGCAGATGAGCTCTGAGCTTGTCTAATGTAAATAAATAGCAGATACAGTTAATCACAATCAAGGCTAAGCCCATAGCTATGTCTAGGAAAGAAACAGACTTGAGTCCCTCAACTATAATGAAAGTTGATGACATCAACCTAGCTAATGCCTCTACCCTGGATGGTGGCACAGCGGCACTGACACTACAACACTAAGCATCTCTGGGAACTCCTTTAAAACTGTTGGAAGACCAATTCAGGTGACTACATCTTGAAGCTCATCCAGAGAATGCCAAGAGTTTGCGAAGCAGTAATCAAAGCAAAAGGTGGCTACTTTGAAGAACCTGGAATATAAGACATATTTTCAGTTGTTTCACAATTTTTTGTTAAGTTTATAATTCCACATGTGTTAATTCATAGTTTTGAGGTCTTCAGTGTCAATCTTCAAGTTTCATAGTCCTGAAAATAAAAAAAAACTCTTTAAATGAGGTGTGTCCAAACTTCTGGTCTGTCCTATATCTATCTATATCTATCTATATATATATATATATATATATATATATATATATATATATATATATATAGACCTGTGGTACTTCGCAAATAATGCTGGAGTTTGCAGGAACAGACAGAAATGTGTTGGACAAATAAAAATGATGCCAGACCAGTGCTGGTTTAAATCACCTGTCTTTCTAACAGTAGTATATGGTGTTCAAAAAAATAAGAAATAACCACATTAAGCAACAGTCAGTGTGAAGCTGTCATCGCTGTAAGTGAATAAATAGGACTTGCTCTTTGTTTACAGATCGGCGATAATGTTCTAATTATTTGTGACGCTGTGCGTTATTGATTCGTTTTGTTCTGTAATCAAATACAGTAATTACAAGGACACGGTGAGATTTATGATGATTTAACTGAAATGCAGAATTATGCAGTGGCAAGTAATGTAATTGAATTATCCAGCACTTGCTGTATAGTTATCAAAAATAATGATCCTATTTGTGTCTGAATGGGAAGAGGCATAATGTGATATAAGTTTTGCCAGCACTGCAGTGGGCCATTACTGGCTTCTAAAGCCTGGTTTATGACTGTCTCCCACCCAGTGATTGCTGACAGGGGGGTTTGAAACCACACACACACACAGGCAGAGGCGCTCAGTCTTCGTTTGTTTTCATGTCATGGAGGCAGAAATGCTGATGATAGCGTTAGAAAACCGAAATGTGGAGAAATGGCTGCATTTCTGCAGTTTGAGAGGCATATCAGGAAACGGAGCCGCTCCCAAGGAGCAGGGAGTAACCAGCGTTAATCCTCAACAAGCAACCAGTCGATGGAAACGTGTCATTTTTATTTCTCTTCAGGAAAAAAACTTATGTGCCGATTTTCTGGTTGAGAGCTTTCTACCTGCTGCCTAACAGCGATGCAGAAATAACACACAGAGACGTGTAATTAAATAGTTTAGGCTGGCGTTGAAATCATGAGACTTTAATGCTCTGCTGAAGCAATCTGCCTGCAGTATTAATGACTTTCAGATGCAGAGGACAAAATGCTGCCTGTGTTCAGCTGCTAACTCAGACCTGATGCTCCTGTATAGAGATGAATAAAATTCATCTTCAGACTGTGATGAAACAGGATGTGAAAACATTTTTCTTCATAGTTTATACATTTGTTTAGCAAACCCAAGCTTCAAAAATATAAGAATAAGATCACAAGCAAACATGGCTATGGAACAAATTCAGAGTATAACATTAAATGTATTACTAAAAACTTTACTTATCACCACTTTATAATTATACTGATGCTGATGAATTAAATATATATAAATGTATTTACTAAGCATCTTGGAGAATATTTATACACTATAGATATTTCTTTTTTCCTTTTACAATGACAAATTTCAGTGTGTTTTATTACGAGTTGATCTAATAGTTATGAAGTGGTCTTTCATTGCAGAGTGGAAACGCAATGCTTCATGGATTACTGGATTTTCTTGTATTTGAAATAAGAAAAATGCAGATTTTATTTGTCCTGCTGTTCGATCTAATCCCTGTCTAAATCTTTTTTTTTTCTCTGAAGGTCTTAGAAGTCTACTAGAAAACAAACTGAAAAAAGCAAGCTAGAAATAAGTAAAATACTCTTACACTTAATAAATTAAGTGTATTAGCCTTAGTTTGAACGGGGAAATATGATTATTTGCCAATGGAATGAATATTTTTAAATAAGATAAATAAGATAATTAGATAATCCGCACTTGAAATTAGACAATGCAATTCTTTTACTTAGTTTTAATGTAAATTGTAATTTCCTCAATTCAAGAAACATGCCCTTATTTTAAGAAAAAGATACTTATTCAGATATAATTTTTTTGCAGTGCAGACGTCATAACTGCCAAGACATGACTGTTCCTTAGAGCCATCAGTGAAAACAAGGAGAGGAACAATAATGGAAACTTCCTAATATCCTATGGTAACTCTGGAGGAGCTACAGAGAGAATCTGTTGACAGGACAACTACGTCATACTTTCAAGCGGCAGGAAAGCAGCCATCAGTGCTGATGGGAGGTTACCTCAAACGTTGCTGCAGTTATCTGCAGAATCAGCATGAGAGCTGGTTGGCAGTTATGGGGGTTAGAGAGTTAAATAAAGGACAGAGCTAGGAGAAAAGGTGTTGGAGGCTAAAGAAGATTTAGGAACAAAAGGTTCACCTTCTAGCAGGGAAGTTACCCTAAAAACCAGTGTTGTATAGTAACGAAGTAAAAATACTTCACTACTGTACTTAAGTATATTTTGGAGTACTTTATACTTTCCAAGCGTATACATTTTTTTTGAGAACTTTCACTTTTACTTCACTACATTTACAAACTTAATTGCATACTTTTACTCCGATACATTTTCAATGTTTGGTTTAGTTACAAAGTAAAAAAAAAAAAAAAAACGAGCGAGAGAGCAAGACAAACGCAGGTGTTTTGACCCCACCTACGGACTACAAAGTCGGGTCTTGCCTGGGCTTGTTCATCAACATCAATAGGATACGCCTGTTTCGCAAAGCCAGTCTAAATTTATCCTACACTTGGCTGTTTACATTAATTTAAGGGAATTTAACCTTCAAAGTTTACCAAAATGTAAAAAAATGTAATTCAAACTGCACTACTTTTTACTTATACTTTTCACTACATTACTTGAGTACATCTATTTTTACAGTAATTCTTATACTTAAGTACAAGCCATTTCAGATACTTTAAGACTTTTACTCAAGTAACATTTCAGTCAGTGACTTGGACTTTTACCAAAGTCATATTTTGGAGAGGTACTTATACTTTTACTTGACTCTGAGATTTCAGTACTTTATACAACACTGCTAAAAACACTATCAGAGCTACTGAAGGCTAGTTTAGAGAAGACCAAGGAATATTAACATGTGTCCAGACATCTACCTATTTTATCCCAAAAGGAAAGAAGTAGCTACAGTTATTAAGAGTGTGTCTGAATACTTTGGTAATGCATCTCAATGCTGTTAGGATCATGTTTAATTTAACTAAAAATCGGATAAAGTAAAATAAATTTTATATCTTTTATATGACAATTTATATTTCAGCTACAGATGTGTTTATCCGTATTCTGTGAAGTTGATCAACTTGTGGCCTTTTGATTTAAAAAGACTACTGCTTTGCTTTCCTCAGCACAGGGTTGCAATATTTGACTTTAGCTGTGGCTCCTATCAATTAGCTATTTTTTTAACAGAATTGTCGGTTTTTCAAGGTGTCGGGTTTCGTCTTTGTTTTATTACTTTCATTTCATGCATCTTAACCTGTCAAGCACTTTGGGTTAAATCTGTGCTTTGAATAAAGTATATAAGGTTAAATTGGATTAAAGATTCAAAGTCTCTATGGTATTTAAAGAGACGATCAATTCAATGGGAAAACTTAATAAACTGATGTGAAAGGAAAATGGTTAAACCCTCAGGAGGGTTCATCATATTTGCTTGATGTTGTGATAAGAGGGTCCTTTTTATGAAAAAATCAAAATCAAAACAAAACTCTGTGTTCTCCTTTATGGAGTAAAGGCTTTATAGTGGAAGGGCAAAACCATCCTAAGCATTGTCCTTATCTAAATAGACTTTATAAGAGCAAATACAAGAAGTTCAATGACAGGTGAAAACATTTCAAACACCTTAAAAACTAAGTAGGTTTGAAATGGATTTTTAGTCAGACGAAACCAGGATATGATGATGATATGAAAAAAAAACAACAAAAAAAGCTTTTATATAGTTAATGATGTGAAGCAACATTTACTAGACACATGTAGACATACATGCCTTCTAATGGTACTTGAGTGCCTGAGGTAAATGATGATATAGAACCATAAAGATTAACTTTGAGCTCTGCGGGGACATATTTTCTGCTTAGGATATGCAAAACACAACTGACCTTACTGCATGAAACATCCACCCATAGATGGAGAATAACGGAAAAAGCTTTTCTTAGTCACAAAGTGGCGTTTTGCCCCTAATTGTTTGTGGAACAAGAGAAGAAAGCTGCACTTAAATACTGGAAATTACGACAAAATAGGTTATGTTGTAAATACATTTCCTTACTACAGCTATAAAATATTTAAGTGAAACCAAGCTGTAGTTTGTGTTTAAAAAAAAGAAAAAGTATGTGTTCCTGTGACACAGTTTGGATAGATTCCAAGAAGTGCATAAGCTTCGCATCTAAATCGAGTTCAATGAAAAATGAAATCATTCACGTAGAGAGCTGGGAGTAAAATACACTCCAGGGTGCATGTGCAGAGGGATTCTGCAATTACCTACATTAATTATTTAAGGCATATATGTGTCATTAGAATGAAATAGAGAAAAGACTACTCCGTCTTATCGCTGCTCATCCTTCGTTGAAATGAAATCTACAAGTTTTCCTCATCTTGGATTCTTAAAAATACATAAAGATGCTTGAAAAACATCTCACAAAACATATTTTTTTTAGGTCAGTTAGTTATTGTCCTTATGTAGCCGTTGATCTTTGTTTAGCTCATAAAAAGTATCCATTCTAAATGTTTTCTTTACTTATTGTTACCTATAAATGTCTGCATCTTGTTAGATTTCTAATGTTTGTGACAGAGCAATACTAACTAGTACATAGCTGGGAAATGTCACTGGTTTGATTAAAAGAAGTCAGCCAGTTAAGCAAAATAAAAAAGGCAGAACCCCACAGTTTGTGTTCCGTGACTCACAGCAGGGTCCTGATCATAGCTCTGGAAATCCCTGTAGTGGAACATAGAAAGCTGTCCTCTGTTATTACACCTCTGTTTCTCCCGCTCTATTTCTAACTGACCCTGTAGAGAAAGATGCAAATTCAGCTCTCATCTTCCCAAAACCCGCTGACATCACTGAGTCCCAAGCAGGTGGAGGACACCAGGAGCTGTTTTTTGTTCAACTTTCATCACGAGGTAGAATTTTAATGTGTGCATTTTTTTATTCTTCCTAAGAGGACCTGTGCCAAGCTATTCAAGTTATTTTTGTCATCTCTGTGAAGTGTTTTAAAACTGAAACCAGACATTTGATAAGTGTTATCAGCTATTTAAGCATAAAGTAACCATGGCATTTTCTTGTTACTTAACATGTTCCCAATGGTTTACCATTTATATTTCTAGTGTAAACTTTTCCCATTGCTACCAATTTATCAGTTTTTGTTATCAAACTGCTGTTCACTGTCTGTAGAAACCTCCTGCTGCACTTCAATTTACATGGATTATGTGCCTCTTCCTCCAGACTCTGAGGTCTTGATCTCCAAATGAAAGTAAACCTTACTTTCATCTGAAAATAGAAGTATAAACCACAGAAGTCTAGTTTCTTTTCTTCTGGTGTTTCTTGTCCAGGAGTGAAAGTGGAACCATTTCCTGGGTCAGGCTAAGGTTGAAGAGATGCGTGACTCTTGGCCTGACACCATCAGGACCTGGTGCCTTTGTATAATTCAGTCTTTCTAGTTGCCTCTTCACTTGACTTCTAGAGAGAGACAGATTCAGGGAGGCGGGGGCAGCACCAACTGATTTGATGGAAGACAGACGCATAGAAGCAGGAGGGTTGATTCAGAGGTCGAAGATGAAACATTTGAGGCTCCCTGCAAAGGGAAGCTTTGTGAAAAGGAGGATGAAAGTTCTACCTGATGAATATGATAACCACAGGAAAAACACTGAGGTGGTTATTTTTTCCATGATCGTATCTCATCTATACTCTTAGACTGGCTTTGCTTTAAAAAAAAAGTCTTAAAACTTTGATTATTCCTATTGATATTGATCTTTTTTTCCATATTTTTTCCTTCCACTTAAACTTCTTGTTTAGTCCATGAACAGTAGCCTATTCTAGAAATTACTCTCTGTGTGCTGTTCTTAAGAGAACGTTAACTTGATTTCTCTGCTAAATTTAGCCTTTTTTTAGTAACATGTAATTAAGTTTTTCAAATAAACAGGTTTTCATTAGGGGCTGTATGGTGGCACAGTTTGCAGCATTGTTTCCTTGCAGCAAGAAGGCCATGATTTTCATTTCCAGCTCAGGATCTTTCTGCACAGAGTGTACATCTTCTCCCTGTGCATGCGTGGATTTCTCTGGCTTTCTTCCACAGTTATGTCTAAACAGATGACTGTTGGGTTAATTGGTGCTTCCAAATTGCCCTTAGGTGTGTCTATGTGTTGCCCAGCATTGGCAACTTGCTCAGGGTGTATCTGCCTTTCTCACACATAGACTCCTGGAGAAATGCACCAGCCCCCGTGACCCTGACAGATAAGCGGCAGAAGATGAATAGATTGGAATGAATGGTTTTCATGAGCTGTAAGTTATAATCAAAACCAACAGAATGAATGTTTAAACTTTATAACTCAATTTATAATTAATAGTTTTTTGTGGCATAACTTTTTGCACTGAATTAAAGTAAATTAACATTTTAATGATACTATAATTTTATGAGATGCAATGGTATTTTCAAAGCCCCCATTAGAGAAAAATGAAAAGCCATCACAGTTCATGTTAAGGGCAGCTAATGCAAGACTTAAAAAACAGGCAGGTATCAAAAGAAGCTAAAGGTTTTAATTAAATACAGAAAATGAATTTGGTTTGAATGCTGAAATCTAAGGAAAGGTTGCTGATGGCAAGGAAGAAAAACATCCATAAAGCAACTCGACAAACAGTACAAATAGTCCGTGTATAAATGAAAAAAACCATACCGAGGGATATAAGTACACTGAGGACTAATCAGAAAACCAGACATGGGAGAATTTATTGAGGTAAGCTCATAAAATAAAAGAGGAACAAGGAGGTTTGAGGAAGAAAAATATAATGTAAATAGAATAATATACAGTATAAACATAAAAAGAAACTGTTAAAAAAAACATGCCATCCATCCATCTGTCCCTTAGTAAGTCCTATTACTGAGGAAAGGAAGCATAGGTGCAATCATGGACTCTCAAATATTAGAATTAGAGAGGCAAGTCATGCATGGAGCAGTGCCACTTTTTAAGGTGCTGGATAACCTAAGGGCTGAATTGGAACCACCAGTCACATTTCTACTATAGCTGAAGGGTCAAAGCCCCAATTCTCTACTGCCAGAATCCTCCAACTTTTATATATGTAATTTGTCCAACACTACTACATCAAATGGCTAAATTAGAGGCTTGTCATGTTCCTCAGATTCCTGCTAATGGCTAAATTAGTTGATTCAGGTGGTTAAAGCAGAGACAGATCTAAAAGGTGCAGAACAACATCCCTCAAGGACAAGAGTTTTACACATGTCCTATGGAAAAACTCTTTGTAATGCTGAATTTTCTTGTATCTGGGTGGATCCATCTCATGGCAATTAGCGGCGTCTCCAAGACTAGGTTTTCTGGAGGGCTGTCCAGCGGAGCCAGATTAATGTGGTGGGAGGGCTGTTCGTATTTTTAATCAGCATCATTAGATTAAGTCAAAATGCGGCTTACAACAGGTCTGTCTTTTTTTATTTTATTTTTTTCGTAAAAATAACCATTTGTTATAATAAACTGCAGAGGACTTAGACTCAACTTTATTTATCCCTCGGGATTACTCCTTCAGGGAAATTCTGGTTCCAGTAGCTTATAAGAGTTAAAGCAAGATGCCATTAAAGAAAAAAATACAACAGACAATAGAATATGTTTTACTTAGAAAGCAAGTGATTATTATGAGCGAGCTCTTTCTTTCCCACATAGAAATGAAAGGATACCTCACTGTATTTATCAGTGGTAAAATTAGTTATTATATTATGTTATGAAATAATTAGCTTCTCCCAGTTTGGCGCTCTCTTATGGCCGCTGTTCACACAGCTGTGGTGCTGAAAATCTGCCACAGCTTCTTTCATCTTTGTTTTTTGTTACTCAAGTAATTGTCATGGAGATGATGATCACTGCTAAGAAAAATAAGAAAAAAAATGTAGTCTTCTTGTTTGTTCTTATGCAATCATTGAGCCACTTTAAAACAAACCAATATTTTAAAGTTTATTTTTTATACGGTAAAAAGTGCAAATATCAACTCATAAAAAACGTGTGTCACGGGGTGACATTGCCTTCAGAAATTATACTATCTATTTATCGGTTGCAGCAACTGAAATGATCTAGGTACCAGAAGCAACTCCAGCATATAGGTGATGGGTCCCATCTCTTTATTTCTCATAGAGAAGGTCCTGTTTCTTCTCCTCTCCATGCATCTGCTCCACATATCTACCATACCAGATTGCTGCAAAGCAGAATGTTTGTAGCATTCTGTCTAAATTTACAGGATGACAGTAAGTCAAAGGATAAGGATAAAAGCAACACAGCCTGGGCTTTCCTGAACTTTGGAGACACATGACCTTTCCGAAAGAGAAAACTTCAACAGAGTTTACTGGCAAAGGTGAGAAAAGAGTTACCAGCTGAAAGAGTTGGGTTTTTGATCATTAGTATACTGCCGTTTAAAGCAAGGTTATATACATATATATATATATATATATATATATATATATATATATATATATATATATATATATATATATATATATATATATATATATATATATATATATATATAGAGCTTGAATAATATTATGTAATCACCATAGGTTTTGCCTTCCACACATTAATGGATATCTACATGTAAGGGATGCTTGGTGCTCTTGAAGGTTTTTTTTGTTGTTTCCTTTGGTTGTCTGTAGTCTTCTTTTTGCTGTTCTTACATTATGTTTTCTATCTCGTCTCACACAGGTGTGGAAGCAGACTTCTAGGAGTGACTGTAAATCTTCTGTGTTGTCTGTTTTTGCGGTTTTGTTTTATTTAATTTCTTTTGATGCACTCTTTCCTGTCTCTCTCTCCACTTTCTCATCTCCCTTTCCATCTCAGTGCCTGTTGTATATGATCCCGAAACAATTTACAATGAAATCATATGCAAGTGAAACCTTATGGCAACAGTCATAATCATCTGCTTAGCATATATATATATATATATATATATATATATATATATATATATATATATATATATATATATATATATATATATATATATATATATATATATATATATATATATATGTATATATATATATATATATATATATATATATGTATATATATATATATATATATATATATATATATATAAACAGTTTTCTCGCCCCTCGTGGGGTGGTATGTGTCATCCTCAAGCTCGGGTCCTCTACCACAATATATATATATATATATATATATATATATATATATATATATATATATATATATATATATATATATATATATATATATATTGATTTCTGATTAAGAAAATAATGTATTAAAATGTTGATTTACTAAATGTTTTATTCACCTGCTAAATCTGCATTGAGAATTGGTTTGAGTACATTCTAATTGCTCTAAATTAGTTCAAAGCTAATTTTAACTAATTTCAAATTTTCTAAATGTCCAGTATACTTTGACATAAAGTAAAGGAGAGGCTGTAAACACAAAGAGAACAGCTGCAGGGCTGAAAAAAATACTTTCGTAGATCTATGTAGCAAACACTGGTGTCAAAGTCATGAAATTTGACTGTTTTATTCTCTTGGCAGGGCATTGCATACAGATAGATGACCTGAACATATGGGCTGCTCACTGTATAATTTAGCTGGAGGCTGTTTTTGCAGGTGCAGCTAAGGGGGACATCACGTATGTTAAGATACTGGAGTAAAGGCAAGCTCTCAAGAGCATCTACAGAAATGCTCTGCATCACATTCCAATTTAGCGGAAGAATGCATAACTGTGTAAGATTCACCTCTGTAGAGAAGTCAAACACTTCAGATAAACTTAAGTTCACAAACATAAAATCCATATCAAATGTTGATATCATGGCATCATTTTAGGGACCATGGCTTTTTGTGTACATAGTTTAGTTTAGTTTAGTTTTAGTAGTTTAATTAAGGGCTTTTAGCTGAAATATGTTTGACTTGGAGTTGAAGGATCATTGTTAATAAATTATTACACTTTGAAAGAAAGTTGTGGTTTGTATCTATGTTTGCAAAGTTAACTGTTTGATCATGATTTTAGCCTGAATCACACTTTAATTTGTTGTCATATGATAGTCCAAAATTAATCTGATTAGGAAACACACTTACCAACCCCCCAGGGTGGGCATTGAAAGCAAAGTTATTGCATACAATTGTCAATGTTTCCCCCAATTGTTGTGAAATACAAAATACTTCATGTATCACTGATATGTAATCATGAAATGAGAAAGTAGTTCACGGTAAAATGCTCCTTGGACTAGCTACTTTAGCACAGACATACATGGATCGATTTTCTGGTAATGATTTATTTTGCCAACACAAAAATCATCTGCTGGAACCGTACAAGTGAAACACCAGAAAAAAAAAAAAATTCTCAACACAGTGTTTGTGTTTTTGCTGGTGTTGAATCAGGAAGTCCATCAGTGTAATGTTATTAAACGTACCAGAAATTACTTATTGTATCTTAAATTAAAACACCGCTTTAATGCATGTTGATAGCTTTCAGAAAACTTTTAAGAAACTAGATAGTGATGCATGAGAGATGTACATCTATACGATATAAAAAACTATAATGAAAGACATACAGCAAATACATGCTTATCCTTTTTATCTTTACGTACGTATTTTTTGGATGATTTTATAGGAATTCTCTATAGATACATTTTTTTATTTATTTAAATATATATTAAACATTATAAAGTAAACTGTATCCAGCTACTGAAGAATGAACTGAAAACAATGAAATACAGTGTGTACACGACAGCTTAAATAACTCAGCAGAGCCTGCATGCAGCCATTAAAGGTCAAACAATTTACAGTGAATATCACATGTACTAAATATTCTACAGGACAAAGACAAGATCATAAATCACACTAAGTTCAATGCACTGCATGTGCAAGTCTGCACTACAGTATATGCTCCTGCATAAAATATTATAGGGTGTCTTTATGTTAGAAGACATAAGTATTTTATTTATTTTCATTTCAACATATGCACCAACAAAGAGATATGACGTATCCGACCTCGCTCTAGGTTTTCTTTTCTAATTGTTGCTCTGAGTTATGCCTCCCTTGATATTTTCAGTAGCTGCTTTACCATATTCATATTTCTTTCTTGTTCGCAGCTCAGGAGACATTTATGGTGATTATGTTAGTTTAACTGCAACACGATAAAGTTGTAAAAACACTCATCCATGCTCTCACTTAACACTCTAAATGTGTGTTTACCGTCTAAAACGAAACATCTACCTTCTCTGCTGCTCATGTTAAAAGGAAACCCTGCCATCCGTCCCACTAAACGATGCCAGATTATATGATATTAAAATACTAGCTGGAAATTGTCACCTTCTCTTGAAAATTAAATCAGAGGCATAATCCAGTCTTTTAGTCTGTAATTTATTAAGCACAGACCAGCTCAGCTGGCTGCGGCCGATTCCCAAGCTTGATTATAATGTTGTACTTATTAATGCACGATTGACCTATTTAAGTAACAGCAGACTTTTATGATTCGCTATTCCTTAAAATTATGTATTTGTTGCTCTCATATGCTTCTTTTTTTCTCTTTCTAGCATATTTTGTCACTCTTAAAAATAACTTTCCACTGCTTTCCTGTTGCGATGCAGCCTCTGCTACTGTCTTTGCTGAGCTGGCTGTACCTGCTATGACTTTGACAAAGTAGTCTCCAGGCACATAGTTTTTATTGTG
The DNA here is from genome assembly GCF_016077235.1 of Cyprinodon tularosa. NCBI lineage: Eukaryota > Metazoa > Chordata > Actinopteri > Cyprinodontiformes > Cyprinodontidae > Cyprinodon > Cyprinodon tularosa. Next base: position 545,921 of record NW_024038733.1, on the reverse strand, counting down.
TAATGTGTGTGTATATATATATATATATATATATATATATATATATATATATATATATATATATATATATATATATATATATATATATATATATATATATATGTATGTATGTAGGTGTGTATGTCTGTGTGTGTGCGCATTGCAGAAGCTTCAGTCAGCTTATGTGTTGCGTTGAATTTATTTGCCCCAGACATTACCTTACCTTACTGCATCAGCCGCATTCACTGCTCTGCCCTATCCTGCTTTATCCTTTCACTTCTCTCATGTGTTTCTTCCTTGCTCACCTTGTGTTTGCCTGCATGACGCCTCCACCTCTCATCGTCCCTCCCACCTCCCCTCTCTCCTGCCTTTCAGTCCCCTCCCTCACAGTTGCACCTTCCTCCTCCCCTCATTGATAGTGAAGCATATGTGACTGGAATGCAGAGGAGCTAATCATTATTCCACGAGCAAAGCGTAGAACTCGGGCAGAATGTCAATCCCCCCCACCTCCTCCTTTGGTCTACTTCTTCCCTTTACTTCCCCTCCTTTTCATGCTTACCAAGCAATAGTTAACAACAGAACTGCATTTGTGTTCAACAAACATAAAATTAAGGAAATACAAACATGCATTAGTGATGGCAGACACTGGGCTTTTAACACCTGCTCCTCAGTGTATGTGTAATGGCTGAGTTAGGGTCACATTTATTCAGTGGATGGGGTTTTAAGTGTGCATGCGTCTGTGTGTATATTAGTTAGTTGTTATGTAAAAGTGCTGCACATCAATTTGTCAAGAGCAAAGTGGTGTGGGATGGAGATGAGAGAGAGAGACAGCTGTTGAATGCATATTTAGAGAGTGGAGAACAGAGAGTGACAGCAGAATTTCACTGGATTCACTAAGGCCTAACAGCCATTAATTGTAAAAGCGAACGTCTTTATTCCATTAATGGAAGTTATATTGTTCAATATTAAATTCATTCTCTGTAAAATGCTTATCTAATAGATTCAGTCACAATTTAATATAAATTGGAGTTTTATTGACCTTAAAGTGTTTTTTATTATTTGTGAGATAGATAGACATACATGAGTGCATAGCTGTGAAGATAAAGACAATGTTTAGCTTTTAAAGAGCATTAGTGGACTGATAAATGAAGGCCAAGAAACACCACACACACTACACAGGTCAGGAAAAAGCAATGTTGCAGTGAAAACAGAACAAATCAAGTTCAACTCACAGGTAATTCAAGGAAAGCATTAATCAGAGGAGCAAACAAGCTAACCCATCACTATTCTGGAGGAGCTGCAGAAATCCACAGCTCAGGTGAAAAACTCTGGCGACGACTAATACTGGTTTATAGCTTTTTGGAACAGTCTTGACAAACAAGCATATTTGCAAAATTCATTTTAAAGCCAAACCCTTGTCCTTGGGGACCATTGTACTTCATGTTTCAGATGTGTTCCTGCTTCAGCCCGTCAGATTCAAATGATTGTGTTAACACATTAGAATGTCATGAAGTTAAGCCTCTCTCCAATTGTGCTGACCTGGGAAATGCCATTCATGCTTTTATCACTGGATTCAGTTATTATTATGTTGTCTATATCTCTAAGCCTAAATCACCTTAAGCTTGTTTAAAACACAACTAGAAAACTCCCAGTGTCGTACATTATTGCAATTTTATAATTAACATCGGCTCCAAGTTCATTAAAAACATTTTTTCAATCTGTCTTTAGCCTCATGCGTCCTTATCCATATGAATTTCTAAGTGTTTGTGTGAGTGGAATGTCACTGAGATCTTCCAGTCAGCTTACATATTTCAAGCACGGAGCTGCAATGCTAAAATGACTCTTGACAGCCACACATTAGAACCAGCTTCCTTTGGACCATGATGCTATCGCCCAACCTGGGTCTTTTTAAAACCCAGTTAAAGACCTCTTTAGAAAGAGCTTCATTTTTTAAATTTTTTTTTTATTTTGGATCTTTAAAGTTAGGGGTTACGGTTAGCCAATAAAAGAATGCAATGTAAATATATGTGTGTGTTTTAATGACTGAGTCCCACCGCATCCTAGATAATTTTAATAATGAATTCTAAAGGCCACGTATTTCCTCCCCTTGAGAGTTATGTACTTCTTTTATTCGATCCATAACATAAAATTCCTACAATACACATAAGTTTGTGGTTTAATGTGAAAAACATATTTGATTTATATAAAACCTTTAGAAAGGCAGAATTTAAAAGAAGAAGTAGAGAAAAATTAGTCTAAGGGAGAATTAGACCTCGAACAAACACACCCTGGTGCTGCAGGCCGTGTGTCAGCGTGTTTGATGGAATGGGAGAGACAGCCCATGGAGATTCCTCCCGACTCCCTGAAAACTGCAGCTGAGGGTCACAGCCGGGGGTAAGGCTGCGTTCGGCACCCTTCAAAGCCCTACAGACATAAGCAATCCATGTGCGTATTCCAAAAAAATGTATTTTGAACCTACGAACTGAGCATTTGAGCAACAGATGCATCCCACTGTCCACACGGACACACCACATAGCCTGCGTAACCTTAGGGAAACGCTTGCGTGACATGGCTGCAGTCTAATAGGATCAAGCATGAGTGAGTAATAGGTGATCCAGCAATGTCCGCCCACTGGACACAGACATCTTGAGATGCGCATTATTTTACGAGATGCAAAGTGAATAGGTGAAAACATGATGATGATGAATAGTGTGGGGGCGGAGGCCATTTGAAAGCAAAATAGAGGAGACAGCTCAGCATTGTCACATGCTATTTTTGCTTCCTCGTTTGATTAGGCGACAGCTTGGTGGACAAACCAGTTTTGATTTTTCCAAAGGCTCCCATCTCCGGCTGGAGACACACAGAAGCCACACCATGCCGCTCTGCGTTCAAATAATGAATGGGAGTTGATTACTAATAGATTCTAGTGCTGGTCTGACAATTTGATTGGACGTTATGACTTATTATCTCTTTAAAGCATAACTCACAAATGCAGTTGTTAGCCAAGAGAGTGTTGACTCTAGCAATTAAAAAGCCACCTCATGTGCAGTGACAAAATCAATGATTCAACACGCTGTGGTGGGTTTAATAGCTTTAGAGGACACAAAGAGCTCAGGGGGTTTAAGGTTAAGGAAAAGATCTATATCGAAAACATAACTCGGACTGGGCAGAGAGCCTCGGATCCCGCTGCAGCTATGGGGACTGGAAATGCCGGGTGATGAAGGTGGGAAATGGAACAACGCATAGTGTGAGCAGCGTCACTGCAGGCTGCTGTCTACTTGCTGTTGGTGCATGCTGTTGTGAAGCTGTGCCTTATATGACTTTACATTATAAACACTGCAAAGGGTGTCAGCTTCATTCAACGGTGTCCTGCATTAAGTGTCAGAGCGCTCTGGTGAGAGGAGTAATGATGCTATGGGCGCGTATAAAACTATGGCATGTATGCACAATGCAAAGCAAGAGTTCAAATGACACAGTTCAAAATTCATTGCAACCCGTCCTGCTGTGTTTTCATTATTACAATCATTGGAGCTGACATTATCATTTTGCATTTTCATTAAAACAGTTTCCCCTATTTCAGTAATATGAAAACATTTTTATTCTCCATCAGGGGATCTGCAACGCCCTCTTAAAAAATAACAAACCGGTTTCTCTGAAAAGTGATTAATTTTTCCAGTTTGTTTAAGAACTTATTTATTTGCTTTTTGCTGTTAAATGATTATGCAGTTTATGTCAAACAGATACATTTTTGTTACTCAGGAGTTTGCCAATAAAATGCCTGCAACTTTTGAAGATTTTCTGTCATATTTTTTTAAGGCTAACAACAGTGACATACATCAGTTCTGCTGTTGAGAAAGTAGCTCCTTAGCATGTTACTGCCACTACCATGCCTCACAGTACAATGTCCACTATACCACCCCAAACATTTCTTTTCATTGCTGCCAAAAGTCAAATTTGTCTTATTTTACTTTATTCAGTAGCTGTACGATTACTAACTGTCATTATTGGATTTAGATCCAGGCTGAGGGAGTTGGCTTTGGATCAGGGACTTCTGTCTTGGTCACCAACTTTCCCCTCCATATTGGTGTAAAACACCCTTTTTTATGGGCTGGACACCATATTTTTTCGCAAGTGCCAGTTCAAAGAAAGCTGGAGCCTTGGGCTGCTGTACATCCTAACAGGTCTTTCTTAATCAGATGTGCTCCTCCAGAGCTTGGCAGCATACAGAAAGGTTGTACCTCTATAAAGCTAAGTACAATGTTGATATAGAGTCTCAAAATGTGTAGAGATCTCCAAAAGTCTTTTCCATCTTAATTAAATCTTTAATTTCTTCCTTTAGCCACTTAAGCTTCCGCTTAGTCTGTGTATTGCTCTGGTTATTGACTGTTGTCATATGAGTGCTTTTTATGTTTGGGGTGAGCTATACATGCAGTACACCGACTTAATTATTTAGATCCACCACTGTGGTATGATTTGAATGAACTTACTAAATATTAAGCCCAAAATATAATTGTTTCTAAACTCAATTGCTGTTGAATGCTGCGAACATCTAAAAAACAAAGTTTGAAAGCGTTAATCCTTTGTCAAAACCTGCAAATACTCGTCACTCCGTAGGTCTATGTATATATTTTCAGACTGAAAATACAATAAAATTTTTAAAGAGAGGTAACATTGTTGTGTGCATTTTAGTCACTAATATCTGTGGATCCTGGCTGTAAAGTCTGTTGTGGCTGTTATAAAACATAATTATAGGTGTTAATTTTGTCACATTGCAACTGACCACTGAAGGATTATTCTATTCTATTCTATTCTATTCTATTCTATTCTATTCTATTCTATTCTATTCTATTCTATTCTATTCTATTTTATTCATCTTAACTAATATATTATATAATCTTCAGAGCCATCAGAATCAAGTTTTTTTCATATTTTAGAATGCAAAGAAACTCCAAAATGTGAATAGTACCTAATGTCAGAACAAATATGCTGGTAGTATCAAAACATGACTTTAAATCTAAGTGAACCAGGGGTATAAATACCTCTGGGTTTTACTGTTAAGATTTGTGAAGCTGTAAGAGTGCTCTCATTGATTCACTCTGTGTGCGTAGATCGGCTATGAGGCGAGTCGTGTGGTGGTTTGATGGTGTTTGTCACCCCGAGCATGGAGCCACGTCAAACTTTGTTAGCCCAGTTCATCCTGGCCGAGGTTGTAACGCAGCTCCCTGATTTCCTCCTATCAACGATACGCTAGATGTGTGGAGATGCCTCAGATGTGGGTTGTCTCTTTATGAGCAGTTATGCCCTTGTTTCAAACGCCTTATCAGATGAACTGACAGAAAGAAGAAAGGATGAGGAGAGGGGGGGCAAATATTCATCTTATAGAAAAATACCTTGGAGGGAGAGAGAAAAGAGGAGTAAAGGAGTGGGTGTTGGGAAAGAGAAAAGAGGGAGAGGGAAGCGTGTGTGTGTGAGAGTGAGAGAGCTGATTAGATTGGAGAGAGCCAAGGAGGTATGGCTGTACTATTGAGCAGAGAGGGAGCGTGACTGAGTGAACGCAGAATCACAGCAAAGTCCTCAAGACGGCGGATGGACTGGACCTAAATCAACAAACTGACAAAGAAAATCTGGATGGATACCATGTATAAAGGATGAAGTATTTGCCTTAATGAGCGAGTATCTCTGCATCAGTGTTGCAAGGAATCCACCGGGAGAAAAAGGAAGGAAAAAAAATCAAAAACGGACAACTCGTTTCTCTCTCTTGGAAGGAGAGCTGTGAGCCGGAACAGAGTCAACGGTGGGACTCAGAGGGATTTTAAATATACTCTCAGTAAGTACGGACACAGGCAGGGAAGGAGCGTGTTTGAATGAATGTTTCAGGCTGCTTCTGATGGCTTTTTTTTCATCAAGATACCAGATAAAATGAAAAAAAGGGGGAAGCACACCAATGATTTTTCTGTTGTGACATGCAGTGTCAAATAGTATTTTTCCCCCTTTGATTTGAACAAGCAGCCCAGACTTGACTGTGCGTTTGTGCCTCTTCCTCAGTGCCGGGGTGTGTGTGAGTCAGTGTGTGTAAGCTGATAATAGCAGCTCCATTGGTATTCAGCGGAGGGAGCTCCAGGATCTCGCTGCGCCTTTTCCCCAGGATGGGATCACAGAGCAGGGATTGTGCTTGCCTGAGGAGAGCCCACTGAAATGGGTGAGTGTCTCTCCCCTTCCCCCTCATCCTCTCCACCTCCATCACTCCATCCTCATCATTCTTAAATGTATTACATCTCACCAGTTAACTCATCTACCTCTCATTATAGTTTTTATTTACAACCTTTATTTTTTTTGTACTTCTTAGGGGCTCCCTCTGTTTTTCCTGTGTCTCACCCACTCACCCTGCCGCTGCCCCACCTGTTTCCCCTCCATCTCCTCCCATCCCTACACCCCTCCATAATTCCCAAAACAGAACTGTCCAGTCTGATGGATTTGGTTAAAATTGCTCTGGCTCACTTCATTTTTGCCCTTGCCCCCATCCATACCACTCCACCACCACTACCGGCATTCCCTCTTTACCGCTCTCCCTCCTCGGCGGTGTCTCCCCTCCCCCCCTCTTCCTCTCTCTTCCAGCTCTTCTCCACATTCTGTTTGAATTCAGGCTCAGCAGAGATGTTAGAGTCTATCCTGACACAGCCAATCAGCAGTGATTGCTGTGTGTGTGTATGAGAGGATTGCTGTTTCTGTGCATGTGTCAATCACCCTTTTTTTGGTCCTTATTTTTGGTGTTTGCCTGGATCTCTGTCAGCCTCAGGGTTTTGGCCCAAACAAACAAAAGGTTATGAGGTAGATCAGTGTAATTAATTGCCTGCAGGATGACAGATGTGACACATGGCCCACCCCTTCTCATTTCTTTGAACTTCACACTGATATACCTTCTGCACACCAATTCACACCCATCTAAATCTCTTCACACCTGCAATGACATGGCATGCAAATGTTCCCAGCGGAGGGACACACAACAGCGGACACTGAGCTCTGACCTAACTAAGTGTGTAGGAGCAGTCAGACTCCCGTCCTAAACGCTCCTCGGAGAATACGGTGTCAGAGGAGAGCCATATCTATCCACAGAGTCGTATTGATTGCAGCTGATAAACTGAAAAGCCTGTGATGCTTTATTGCAAATGAACCTTTGCCTTATTGTGCTCTGTCGAGAGATGCCAGTTTAATGAGTTCGTGAAAGAGCTAATATAACAACTGCATGGATAAGCATTTTTTAATGTTTCTTTTTTGAATTAAAGAGGAAACCTATTAGAAAACTGTGAGCAGAGGGAGTTTTTCTCTGATTTTAATTTTTCATATTCAACAGGTGCTAACTGTTGCATAGTAACAGGGAGACAAGACAACCTGTTCAGTAAGATATGACACCTTGGTGCTATTTTTAAATCATGCTAATTGTCTTTTCTGTTTAACCAAAGATGGTGTGATTTAAAAAAGTAAAAAAAATGAAGGTAAGGAAAGGAAACAGCAGGAATCTAAGTCTCTTTATATTAAAACCAGAATTAGATTTGCACCTGTGCGCAACCTGTCTTTTTAGAATAATCACTACCTTGAGGAGGAAGATTAATGGATAGTGGCATTTTTTCATGAAAAATAAGGTGACAGTTGCCCAGGGTGGTTGGAGAAGGGGAGTCTGTGAGAAAGCTTGAGTGGATGGCTGATGCACATTCCCCAGTTATAAAAAAAAGGATTTAAAAAGTGAGCGTTTTGTCACTCAGTGGTGCCCTGCATGATTGATTGTTTGATTTGAAGGGAAGAGGACTTCACAAAGTAGGCATTCAGAGAAGAAACAAAAATGAATATGTCAAATAAGGAGGACTTTAAAGTGTTTATCACATTTTAAGACAAGAACAATGGGAAACTAAGTAAGTAATGCTATCTTACATCAGGAGTCATCAAATGCAGCCCATGAAGCAGTGCTTTTGTTTTAAATTTGTAAAGCAGCCTGCAATCTAAAAGAGGTTGACTATGGAAATATTTCCCTTAATTAAATATTAGTTTGTAAAAATCTGCCTTCTGATGTTAACGACATTGAATTGATTTTACTACCATCCATCCATCCATCCATCCATCCGTCCATCCATCCATCCGTCCATCCATCCATCCATTTATCTCCAGCAGCCAATGAGTAAAAGGCAGGGTAAACCCTGGACAGATTACCAGTCTATCACAGGGCATCTTTGCATTAATGCACAGATATTTTAAATGATCATATTATTCACATAAAAGTGTTGTCTTTAGCATCCATACAGTCTAACCTGACCAACATACTTTGTTTTACTTTTGCTGAAAATCAGCAGCAAAATTTTTCTTGATTCAAACAGAAGTTCACTTAGGTATAGAACTAATAATCAGGATTTCTGTGCACTGAAATTCTACAGACTTTTCTGTAATTTAAAGTCCTTTCAATAAGGTTAGTAAGCTTCTAGTCATATTATAAATCTTTTACTTTTTTAGTGCTTTTCTCCCTTTCACTAAAAGCATCAAAACTCAAAACTCCCACCATGCATCATCAATCAGCATATGCTCTGATGCACTTACTTTGATGTGAATAGAAATCTGATATAGGTGAGAGACATGCAATTTAAAGCACACATTGGTATAACCTTGTAATTTTTTTTTACTTTCAGCTCGATTCGAAGCTGCTATCCCCTATCAAAGAACCCTCAACACATTTCTTTTTCTTTTTTATATTTTAAAATTCTTAGAAAAAAAGTTGAACAACCTTTGAACAAGCATGTCGATTGGTTCTCCTGGTAAGATGACAGAGAAAGTGTGTCAGGGTAACTGGAGCCGTGCTTGGATGAAGAACTAAGACTTAGCCCCCCTTACTTGTTTCTGTGCTTATATTGAAATTTCCCCCACTACAATAAAAAAAGAAAAGGAAAAAACAAACAAACAAAATATTTAAACCACTTTTGTAAACCACAATTGCCTGTTAGGACTGCAAGTTCTACCTTAACAGTTAGCTCAACTAATTGACTAACTTACATCAGCTTGTTTTGGTTTTGAGATGCTACATATGCACATAGGAAATATGTTTATATCATATATTTGCTTAAGTGTACATATACTTTTACAATAACTATAAACAAATGTTATACTTATAACTTTTTTAACTGCAATAGTCAATAATTGACATTATTTTAGCAGCATTCTGCTCTCTTGTTTTAAATCCAAGGCAGCTGGAACCTGTTATACATATTTGTTTTTTTATTTTTATGCAAATGTGGTGATACCTTGAAACCATGGCATTTCTACTCAAGGTTATAACACTTCCAGAATCTCCAAGTGTATGCATTTATTCGGCTCACTGGTGACATTATACTGTTTGCTAAGAATGCAGGGTCCTGCAGTCTTTTGTTCTCTGCTGACACTCAGGATGGAATTTTTCCAGTTGTTTATAGCAAGATTTAAATTTGAAATAAAGCAAAACACCTTAACTAAATCTGCGCCTGACTCCTGCTAAGATTCAGTCTTGCCCTGCTTCACCTGATGCATTTTAGGGGATAGATTTGAGGAAAAAGAAGATGGCAAAAAGGATTGCATGGAAGTTGCAAAGGTGTAGTTATTAAATTGCACACAATAGAAGAGATGTCATGTGGAGACTGTGTGAAGATGAGCTTGTTAGAAGAGCGATGGGATCAAATCTTAGCGTGAGTGCTGAGGACTAATGAGCAAACAAGCAACAGAGTCGGAGAAGGAGTGACAAGGACAGAATAGACAGCAGGACGACAGCTTGGGAGGAGTGTGACAGGCAGGAGAATGACATACGGGATAAGGCAAAGTGACACAAATGCCGCCAACCTAACCTTTCATGCACTCTTGCTCCTCTTCTTTTGTACTTTTTACCTCTTCTTCTCTTTTCTAGACCCAAACCCTTGGAGCAATGGACACCAAATGGGCAGCATGGAGACCAACGTGTTCCCTTCAGCAGAAAGCTTTCCACACCTAAGCGCCTCCACCAACTCCAGCCATCCACTCAAGCCAGGGCTAAGCCTGCAGAGTTGAAGTAGGGGTTTGCCTGGAGCTGTCTGCAGAAAACAGAGATAAGAAGGCCTCAGAGGAGTCAACGTGTTACAAACCAGTCAATGCGTTGAGCAATTAAGCTGCTTGAACTTCATCCGCAATGAAATATGATGCAGTGATGCTTGAGCAGTGGTTCAGAGCTTTTGGACGTGTGTGGATTTATCAGCTGGATATTTTGTTGAGGTTACGACACTTTGGGGCGCATTTCCGAGCTGGATCACTTTCCCCACATTCGTTTGTGGGCAAAAGCGAGTAATTGAAAATTAAACCCCTGGAGGCTAGTTTTATTTTATTTTTTTTTTTTCCGAAGGAGCAGCTTGTATGTTTTTCCTCAGATTTCCTGTTCTTTCTCTTACATTGCAGAAAAATACATTATGAAGCAGCACCATTCTTCTTCATCCTCCCTCAGTGACGGAGAGGGAAGAGGGACACACTGTCCAGAATAGATAACGAGTAAGAAGACAGCCGCTGAGAAAGAGGAGGGTGGGGTGGGGTGGGGGGGCAGAAAACAGAGGGACAGGTGGAGAAAATAACAGATAAAAGGGTACAGCCAAAAAGGAGAGAGTCAGAGAAAATAGCAGAATTAACTTGGATTGTCCACAATCCTCTTTTTTTTTTTTTAGACCTTCTGTAATTTGTCTGGGCTGTTTTGGGGAGTAGTTAACGCCATGGGTGGGAAGATTTCAGCCAGAGGTGAGGGGTGGCTTGAGCAGAAGTTGAGGTTTATGTCTGGTCTGAAGCTGCTGGCTCTGCATTGCTGGTGTTTGAACCAAACTATGGCCCAGTAAACAGACACCTGTAAGGATTGACAGAGAAGCTCTGTGACAGAAAGGAAGACAGCTACACAGCCTAAGTGTCAGGCAAAAAGGCAGCAGACACCCGGAGCTGGCAGAGCCGGCGTTCTGCATTTCATTGTCATTCCGCTCTGTTTTCAGAGGAGTTAAGAAGAGAAGAGAAGCATTCATGTGTTTGTGGCTCCTTCAGCATCCATCCAAGTCAGTGGCCCCCCCTCCTCACTGCCTAATATACAGCAAAGGAGGGTTGGTACTAAAAAGGAAATCCAGGTTGGAAAGAGAGAGGGTGGGAGGCAGAGAGAGCGGGAGAGAGCAGGTGTCAGAAATCCTCCCCTTCATCTGCTTGTCATTTACTTCTTTATGCTCGTTCGTTTTTTGGCAAGGCGATTGATTTTCTGATGCTGCCGTTACTTCTATAAGCCCTCTGCAGTCCCTGGGTGAAAGCAAGACTGAGTAGAGCAGAACAAGACCACAACAACAAACAAAAGGGAAAAGGAAAAGATGGAGCCCTTCTCATTGACTGACTTTTCAACCCCTCCTTTTCCTATTTGTCGAGATGGCCTCTTGTTATTTTTTCTCTAAGTAAAGGAAAAGAAGAAAAACACCCACCCAATCAATCCCTCATTCTGTTTTGTACACAAGGACTGAACCTCCCTTTTCATCGGCTGTTTCTCTACATGGATTATTTTTTCCTCTGAGTTCTAAACACTGGATTGCTCCAGATTTCCTCCATACGGCCTCCCCTCTAATGACAAGGGCCAATTCCTGTAATTCCCCCTGCAGGCATCCATCCGCTTCACCCCTCGGTCGAGGTGCAGGAACTCTGTGGACCCGGATCCCAGTGCCCTTGTTGACTCACCACCACAGCTATAATATGGCACAGTCCCTCTGATCCTGCCTGATTTATTCTGTAAGTAAACCCCTTTCTATCTATCCTTGTAAGTTTTCACATGATCACTACAGGTCATTAGCATTCATTGAGCTCTTGTATTGTAAGGAGTGGTCTGTCTTACTGCAGCGTTTGGTTTTTTTGATTCCTTCACAGCGGATTTGCTTTCCTGTGCTTCCTCTGCTTCGGGCAGAGAGCTCATATGTGTGTGTATGCGTGTTGGGGGTGTGTGTGTGTGTGTCTGCCAAACACTGAGGTTGATCTCAGATCCAAGCTTCTAAGAGAGTCAGTGTCAGAATAAGAGGCATGAGGTACTTTCCTTCAGATGTGTGACCCCCCTAGGGTTCATTTGGACTAATTAATGAGATTTTTGCAAATTTCTTAGGTTCTGTTTTAATGTACTTGCACTTCTGAGGCTACATTAGAAAGTGTTCGCATCAGCTACTATGAATGACTTCCTGACTGCTTCTTTGTTGTCTTGCAAAGGTATTCACATCCTTTGAATCTGTCTAGACTCTGTCATGTTACAGCCACAAACTTCAGTGGGTCTTTTATCGCGGTTGGATGAAATGAGCTAACATAAAGAGCATAATTATAAAGTAGATGGAAGAAAGTACATCTTTTTAACCTTCGTTACAAATTAATATCTGAAAAATCTGCTGTAAGTATATATTTAGCTTTCTTCATTCTAATACATCAAAATAAAACCCAGTGCATCCAGTAACTAGTAAAGAGAGCTGTTACTGCATGATTATTTCCTTAAATATACCCAGGTGTTGTGCTGAGAACTTAACTGGATATATCTTAAATGAGTTTTGAGTTGTATGCGTCCCTTCTAAAAAACTTGCCCATGTGAAACCTGAAAGAGCAGGATCTGTTTTTGAATGAGTTCTGTGACACAGAGCGCCACTTTACGGCAGTCTGAGCTTCCTTCAAACACGAGAGGTAACCAGGTTGAAGTTGTTGTTAGGCAACAATTCAAACATGACATTTACCTGATCAGACATATTCTTGGTTCTTCGATGTAGGATTTAATTTAGAGGGAAAAATGTGGCCTTGTTTTTATAATTAACTCAATGAATGTCTGTTGTTCCATTCGTACATACCTAAAATAAGATTCTTCCTGATCAAAATCACATTCCTAGACTGAACTGTAATAATATATTTTCTAAACTACATTGTTGCAGCAGAAACTGAACTTCAGAAAGTAAAAAACAAAACAAAATAGTAATAGTAAGAATTAAGTTTTATATACCTAGAAATGTTTACACATTTTAAGTTAGCATATCAGCTTGAATGATTATGTATTTATAATATCTGAAATGCTTTTTCTTCATGGTCAAAAATATTACAAATGCTGAACAGTAACAATAGGATTATCGAGATCTGAAATTAATTTCTAGACATCGAGAATGTTTATTGTAGATGTGAAGAATATCATTTTGTTTGAACTGGTCATTTTGACAATGAAAAATGTTTTTCACATATCAGGAATACATATCTAGTAATACTAATACATACCAAATATCTGTTGTGATCACGATACAATTACGGGTTTATTTCTTGAATGGCAGTAGATCAATGTATCTATTTAGGGGAAGTCACCTGGCAGAGTATAGAAATGTTTTAATAAATGGGACCTGTTGATAATCTCATGAGATTCTCCTTATGTTGATTCTGTCTGCTATCACACAGGAAATACTAAGTGTCTGTTTGCAGCCACTTCGGATGTTATTATTCCAATAAATAGTTGTTATTAGAGGTTATCAGTCCCATAGAATGGTTTTAGATTGTGCCAGTAGGCGCGGTAGGTTGTTATTACTGAATGAACCCTAATCCTAAGGGAATTACTTTTTATCCCCTGGGAATTAATCTATTTGCGTAATCTGAAAATTTCAGTAGTTCTTAATGTACTGTAAAATATATAAAAATGAGATGATCCGCATCTCGCTCATATTAAACAAACCCAAAGCAATTAATCTCATGTCCTGTCAACTGAGTTGTAGAATCCTCTCCCTATAAATATTTAATTCTCTATGAAACTGATCATTCTCTAAATAAGATCCTCGTCTAAAGGACATGTAATGTTTGTTTTTTAAAACATAATGTGTCTAACTGACTTAGTGAATGATCTTTTTTATTTTTATGTACCAGACTACGACAGAAATCTGATTAAATCAGGAAATAAAACAGTGTGATTGGCTGTAAGGAGAGTGGAGACAGAGGACACTCAGAGTTAACTGAACAAAACCTGCTCACGACAATCAGGTTTGCTCTGGGGAGAACGTTACTATGGCAACAGAGACAGAGGTTTCCCATATTTCGGATTTAGTGAGCCATCTTCGTGAAACGGACTTCTGGGTTGGAGAAAACACATGTATGGGAATTTTCCAATGTGTAAAAAAGCTACTCTCATCAGAAGAGAAGCATGGTTCAATACAGCACTGATGGCATCATGCAGGGGAAATATCTTTGTTCTAAAATAAACAAAACAACGAAAAGCTGCAAAGGAAAAATTGAGACAAGTCTGGGGGTTCATCTTCAAGTTAACCGTACAGCTACGATGTAATACTTTAAAAAATCAATCAAATCAAAAGATACTGATGAATTAAAATGAGCCAGTTGAAATTCAAAGACCTTAAAGCTTACTTTCATAAATTTCATTCTGACTGAACTTGAGCTAAAAAATATAAGTAACCTTCAGTCTTCTTACGTCCATAAAGGACTGGATACAAATACTTACTAATCTCTTTTAGTCTTTCATCTACAACAGCAATAAAACAAATTTAATATTGTGAATGTAATTCGAGTCGCAGCAGATTCAGCGTCATCTTCCTGCTTCCTGTTTGGACCTGTTCACTTCCTGTTTGGATTAACTGAGTGTGCAGCTGTTCAGAGGATCTCCATCTGAAGTTAAGTTATTTTCTCTGTGATATCTCTGTATCTAAGTAACTCTAACTGACTACTTTAAAACATAGCACCTTCTGCTGCACTTTTCTACTGAGCACTTGTCAGTTTCACACGGTTTTATTTCTGATAGCAAGAAGTAGCTAGCCTAGGCTAGCGCTAGCTTAGCATTGCTATGGCTTCTCTCTCTCCCTCCCTTGACTCTTTTCCAACTCTTCCTTCTTCCTCTCCTCTCTCCTGCTCTCTGTGTCAGATGTTCAGTTATTCCTCTGCCTCCTTTAGTGATAATGGGATGTGTAATAAGTGTAGTATTTTTGTAGCTTTGGAGGCGAGGGTGTCAGAGTTAGAATCCAGGCTTCAGGCTGTTGAACATCCAGGAGTTAAAGTAGGCCCCCCACGTAGCTGTCCTCCAAAAGTGCCTGAGCAGCCAGGCGATTGGGTAACTGTACGCAGAAAGCGTAGTCGTGGATCTCTGCCCACTGGTCACCACCAACCCGTTCACGTTTCTAACCGGTTTTCCCCACTCAGTGACACACCCACTGAGAAGCCCACTCTGGTGATTGGCAGCTCCATAGTCAGAAACGTGGCATTAGAGACACCAGGGACCATAGTCAAATGTTTGCCGGGGGCCAGAACGGGCGACATCAAATCCTACCTGAAACTACTGGCTAAGGATAAGGTTAAATACAGTAAGATTGTTATTCACGCTGGTGGTAATGACACCCGGTTACGCCGATCGGAGGTCACTAAAATTAGTGTTGCTTCGGTGTGTAAGTTTGCCAAAAAAATGTCGGACTCCGTAATTTTCTCTGGTCCCCTCCCTGATCTGACCAGTGATGACATGTTTAGCCGCATGTCGTCATTCAACCGCTGGTTGTCTAGGTGGTGCCCTGAAAACAACGTGGGCTACATTAATAATTGGCAATCCTTTTGGGGAAAGCCTGGTCTGATTCGGAGAGACGGCATCCATCCCACTTTGGATGGTGCAGCTCTTCTTTCTAGGAATCTGGCCACATTTATTAGTCCTCCAAAACCCTGACCACCCAGGGTGCAGACCAGGAAGCAGAGTTGTAGTTTAACACACATCTCTGCAGCTTCTCTACTGTTACCCACTCTTTACTCCATCCAGACAGTGTCTTGCCCACGACCAAATCTAATAAATTAGCAAAGATTCCCAAAGGAGTAAATCATGATAATCTAATTAAAATCAAAATAACTCCAATTGGGGAAAAAGTTAAAACAATTAAATGCGGTCTGTTTAACATAAGATCGCTTTCCTCTAAAAGTCTACTAGTTAATGACTTGATTTGTGATAATCACATTGACTTGTTTTGCCTTACAGAAACCTGGCTGCAGCAAGAGGATTATGTGAGCATAAATGAGGCAACTCCTTCAAGCTATTTAAATTTTCACATCCCCAGAAGTTCTGGGCGAGGAGGAGGAGTAGCAACAATCTTCCAGTCTGACTTACTGATTACTCCCAAAACAATTAATACCTACAACTCTTTTGAACATTTAACCCTTAATTTCCCTGATCCAAATTTCAAGGCAAGAAAACCTCTTCTTTTTGTAACTTTGTATCGTCCACCAGGTCCTTACTCTGAATTTTTAGATGAGTTTTCAGAGTTCCTTTCTGATTTGGTATTAAATACTGACAGGGTCATCATAGTGGGAGATTTTAACATCCATGCTGACATTGAAGGCGATAGCTTAAGAGCAGCCTTTAATGCTATCTTAGACACTATTGGCTTTGTTCAAAATGTGAATAGTCCCACGCATTCTCATCTTCATACTTTGGATCTTGTGCTGACATACGGCATAGAATGTGAAGAAATAATAGTATTTCCTCACAACCCTGTCCTCTCTGACCACTTTCTAATAACCTTCAGGATTACTTTAACAGAGTTCTCCTCCCCCAAAAGAAGGTTCAATTTTAGTAGATCTTTATCAGATAGTGCAGTTATAAATTTTAAAGAATCTGCTTCACTTTCTCTCTCCTCTGTGTCACTGAGCAGTGCTGCAGAGTGCAAAAGCTTAGCTTATTCCCCTTCACAGGTTGATGATTTTGTTGATGGGGTTGCTAGTTCTCTGCGTATTGCCTTAGACAATGCAGCTCCTTTGAAAATGAAAACCGTTAAAAATAGAAAGCTTGCTCCTTGGTTTAATGCAGAGCTGCGTACTTTGAAGCAAAATGCTAGGAAACTGGAGAGAAAATATCGCTCCACAGGCCTGCGAGAGTCCTTCCTAGTCTGGAAAAATGGTTTACTGCTGTATAAGAGGACCCTTTGTAAAGCAAGAGCAGCATACTTCTCCTCATTAATAGAGGAGAATAAGAATAATCCTAGATTTCTTTTTAATACAGTTGCCAAACTCACCCAGAGCCATAGCTCTGTTGAACCGTCCATTCCACCTGCTCTTAGCAGCAATGATTTTATGGGATTCTTTATAAATAAGATTGATCTTATTAAAAATAAGATCATAAGCACTCCTCTATCCGCGATTGTACCTGAGGTAGTCATGGAATCTGAACCGGGTTTAGACTGCTTTGATCCAGTTGAACTCTCTGAATTAGCAAAATTATTGTCTTCATCTAAGCCTTCAACTTGTATGTTAGATCCAGTTCCAACCAGGTTATTTAAGGAGGTATTCCCTTTGATCTCCTCCTCCATTTTAGATGTGATTAATCTATCTCTGTTACAGGGATATGTACCTAAAGCTTTTAAGGTTGCTGTAATTAAACCTCTGCTTAAGAAACCGTCTCTTGACCCAGATGACTTGGTCAATTATAGACCTATATCCAATCTTCCTTTCTTATCCAAAATTCTTGAGAAAGTAGTTGCCAAACAAGTTTGCGATCACTTCCACCATAATGAACTTTTTGAAGAGTTTCAGTCTGACTTTAGAGCTCATCATAGCACTGAAACAGCTCTGGTGAAAGTCACTAATGATATTCTCATGGCCTCAGATAATGGACTTGTATCTGTGCTTGTCCTGTTGGATCTTAGTGCTGCATTTGATACAGTTGACCATAATATTCTTTTAGAAAGACTTGAATATTTTGTTGGAATTAAAGGAACAGCACTAGACTGGTTTAAATCTTATCTATCTGATCGAATTCAGTTTGTTCATGTTAATGATAGATCTTCAACACGCTCAAAGGTTACCTGTGGAGTACCACAGGGATCAGTGCTAGGACCAATTCTCTTTACTTTATACATGCTCCCAATTGGTAGAATTATTAGACAGCATGGGATTAATTTCCACTGTTATGCTGATGATACCCAGCTATATCTGTCTATAAATCCAGATGAAGCTAACCCATTACATAGATTACAGGCATGTCTTGAAGACATAAAAACCTGGATGACTCTTAACTTTCTGCTTCTGAATGCAGACAAAACAGAAGTTATAGTCTTTGGACCAGAGTCTCTGAAAAAGAAACTGATTAGCCAGTCACTTCATTTGGATGGGATTAAACTGATTTCAGATAATAAAGTAAAAAATCTTGGTGTTATTTTTGATCAGGACCTGTCATTTAAATCCCATATCAAAGAGGTTTCTAGAATTTCCTTCTTTCATCTGAGGAATATTGCAAAAATTAGAAATATCCTGTCCAGGGGTGATGCTGAGAAACTAGTCCATGCATTTGTTACTTCAAGGCTGGACTATTGTAATTCTTTACTATCAGGAAGTCCACAAACTGTAGTTAAAAGCCTTCAGCTGATCCAAAATGCTGCAGCCAGAGTTCTAATGAAAATTAAAAAGAGAGATCATATCTCGCCTATCCTGGCTTCTCTTCATTGGCTTCCTGTTAAATCAAGAATAGAATTTAAAATCCTCCTTCTCACATATAAAGCCTTAAATGGCCAAGCTCCATCTTATATCAGAGATCTGATTGTTCCTTATGTTCCTAACAGAGCACTTCGCTCTCAATCTGCAGGTTTACTAGTGGTTCCTAGAATTTCTAAAAGTAGAATGGGAGGCAGATCTTTTAGTTATCAGGCTCCTCTCCTGTGGAACCAACTACCAGTTTTAGTCCGTGAGGCAGACACCCTGTCTACTTTTAAGGCTAGGCTTAAAACTTTCATTTTTGATAAAGCTTATAGTTAGGGTGGCTCAGGTTATCCTGAGCTATCTCTATAGTTATGCTGCTATAGGCTTAGACTTTTGGAGGACATAGGGACCCCCATTTCATCATTCTGCTTCATTCTCTCTCTGTTCTCCTATTCTGCAGAATCTGTTAGTTCAATCTCTAACCTTCTGCTCTCTCTGCTTTTCCTCAGAGTAGCTTTGCCTCGTCTGTTCCTGTTTGGCTGTGACGTCATCCTGGAAAGAAACATCAGCTGTGCTGCTTCTATCAACACCCTTGTTTATAGATGTTGGAGATCGGCCTGTTTTCCAGTGTGGTCCTGTTTCTCTGACCGTGACTGAGTGGATGTGCTCTCTTCATCCTCTGGCATGGGAGCTGCCTTGGAGCTCGTCTGCCTGGCTGTGTGTTTCCTGGACGGGGCCGCCTTTTACAGCTGCTTTTTGTATCTCTGCTTCTGTCTCCTTGAACCCCAGTCGGCCTCGGCAGATGGCCGCTCACACTGAGCCTGGTTCTGCTGGAGGTTTCTTCCTGTTAAAAGGGAGTTTTTCCTCTCCACTGTCGCTACAAGCATGCTTAGTGTGGGGGATTGTATTTGAGTCAATGAGTCAATGCAATCAACTGGTTTTCCTTAGATAGAAAACTTTGTATCAATTTGACTGTATGATCTGGTTGAACTGTAAAGTGCCTTGAGATGACATGTGTTGTGAATTTGGCGCTATATAAATAAACTGAATTGAATTGAATTTGACAAAATATGGAAATGTACATGAATGGCAGTGAATGAATAGTATTACGCTCTGGCTGCAGATCATTTTCAATTCTCTTAATCCTCAAATGAGTTTCTTGAATGAAACTGAACATTTATTCATAGTCCCTGCTATGCCCTGCATATTAGTAAGCTCGTATATCTCCATGGACACATCTTTATACACTCCCACAGTCACCAGGCCCTCAATCAAGATAGTACCTTCAAACAGACCAATGAACTGTGAATAACGCCATTATACAAACTCCCAGCTCTGAGCATTTCAGACAGGAAAGATTTGAAGGATATACAGAAGGAAGCAAAAAAAAAAAAAAACTATCCTGGAAACAGAAGAACAAGATGAGAAAGAGAATAAGAAAAGAGGCAGAGAGAGTATAAGAGAGAAAAGCAAGAGAGGCAGACGCAGAGGAGGGCGGGAATCAGCGAGGAAAATGGGAGAGCATGGGTATAGAGAGGCCGCAAGGCAGGAAAAGACCTCTGCTCCATGGGAGCACTCTGATGGGCTTAGCAAGGCCCCGCTTTGTTCACGCTGTTGGTCAGCCTCTCAGAATTAAGCTTAACTAAATAATACGATTACTGCAGCTGCACACTGATAACACGCCGCTGCCGATCCCCTTTGTCACTGTCAGAAAGCCCAGAGAAGAGAGGAGGAGTGGCATACGATGGCATCAAAGGCATGACAGAACCGACTACATTACTCTGTCACAAGGGCCTGAGCTTCACATCACGGCCTCAGAAAAACAGACGGGAGCTGGTTTTACTTTTTATCTGAAGAGTTGCCATGCAGACAAAGATACTGAGAATATAAACAAGGCTTCTCCACAAATAAATACATGTCATTATGTGCTTTCATGCATCACCAGCTCACCTATCTCTTCTCTGTAACGCTGCTTTTTAAGATCCTAAATCCCATATATTACTCGACTGTATATGTGTAAGCATAAACAGCAGCTCTAACAGCCAGACATCTGGCCCCTTGGCTTAGTGGTTTACACTGCATCCTCTGTGTGGGCTTTTTGTTTTATGTTTCTCAGCTTGACAGCTTTGACACAAATTCATGCGAAGTTGACCTTGCAGTTTGAAGTGTAATAAGAGCTGAAATCCAAAGCTATGCTGCACATCGATACATGTTCTCCTACCAGCAGATAAATAGTCTTCCATCCCATGGGAAAGAGGGGGGGAAACAAGCGGGCAGCAGATACTACTGTCCAGTTTTCTCAGCAGAGGTGGAGTACATCTTTCTGTAGCCCGTGGCTCCCAGAGTAGAGAGCTAATATAGAGGCTGGCCCAGGCTCAGCCCCCCTCCTATGAGATATGAAGCATTTCCACTCTTCTCTCAGTAGGAGCAACTATCTACCTGCAGAGCTAAAGATTAGCTCGGAGGAGCAACTGAAAAGACACATTTTCCATGTGATGATTTGTCACGAGTATCAGAAAACATTTGAGAGCTGATGCCTCTGACAAAAGCAGGACGTTTTGGAACTGCAACTTTATTTTCCATGTTTATCAGCCTTGGAGCGACAAATGAAAAACTTTAGGACCATGAGTTCCTTAGATGATTAGATTTGTATTAGGCCTTTTAAAGTCCTGGGGAAGTCATATTCAAATTTTAAATCATTCTGGCTTAAACGTTTATAAATGTACTTTTTATTAGACCACATTGTCCCAAAAGTTAGAAAATTTCTATCTAAAAAAAAATCCTGTCTTAAAATCCGTATTTTTCTTTTTCATTATCTTATGCAGGCCAGTAAGTTATATGTCAGCTTGTACACCTAAATTCGGCCAATCATAAATCAACGGTCATCTGTCAATCAAGTTTTTTTGTTCATAGCCTCTTAATTCATATGTCACAGCTAATGTATGTAATGGTTGAAATAAGAATCAATTTACTTTACCAGTGAGTTACATCTCATTGTTCACAGGTATGGACGTCTGTAACTTCAGCAGGCGTAGAGCTAACAGAACTGGCAGCGTTGCGAGGCAAGGAGTCAAACATGTACGGCTGTAAGCCTTCTACACCAAACCAAGCTTCTGCCGCCCTGGCGTCCTCTTCCACAACATCTTTGTCCCCACTTTCCTCCTCTAAATAAAAAATGTATGATGGAGGAGACTCATCCACGACCTCTGACACAAAACTCTCGTCCTCGTCTTGCATGCTTCGGCTGTTAATAGCGTTCCTTGACAGTGTGGTTTCTAAGTGTTACTTGGTCCTAATGTAATTTCCCATTGGGAACCTACTAGCACTAAGTTGCTAACTGGTTAGCAAGATGCTTTCGAGAAACCGGCCACAATAAAATGCTTACGAACCTTCTGCCACAGCAATCCCGCTCCCTTGATGAACGATCAATCACATTCACTTTATTCACTCGTGTAAAGTCGGGCACCACTCGTGAGAGTTCGGAAATGCAACCATTGCAACAGCCGTTTCCCTATGACTTTAAATACATCAGTCTGCTTTCATTTAAACTATTCTGTCCCTTAGAACCCTGGTCTCAAATCTTAAGCAGCATCGAATTGGTTTCCCTTTGGAAATGTCCTGTGGTTGATCTTCACATCTCGTCTGAACAACTTCCCTCTTAGTCAGATGAGAACAATTCCCACAGCATGATGTTGCCACCACCATCGTCCATGTGAGGAAGGTGTGCTCAAAGTGATGTGCCAAGTTAGTCTTCCTCGCTTAAGTTTGGTCTCTTTTAATCAGAGCCATCTTCCATAAGTTTGCTTAACTGCTAATATGGTTTGTGATAAACTACATATGCCTTTCTTTAAACAAGCGCTTTATTCTTTCCACTTTTACATAAATCAGATTTGTGGATTGCAAAACAAAAAGTCCTGCCAACAGATTCTCCCTTCTGAGCTATTCTCACAGTGACCAGCCTGGGCCTCCAGGCTGCTTCTCTTATTGATGCTCTCATGCCTGCACTGTCAGTTTGTCAGTTTACTGATTAGCCTTCTCTTTTATTGGTAGGATTGCAATTTAGCCATATTGTTTCCATTTTTAGATGATAAATTGAATGGTGAACGACATCTGTAGATCTTTTCTTGGTCTTTCTGATAAACCTCTGAGGCTTTTACAGCTGTGTTTACATGGGGGTTAAAATGACTGTGATTTCTGAAGGCAACTAGTTGCCCTGGATTTTATTTAGCTATCTGTCAGTGCAATAATATTAAACACCAAATATATAATATATAATATATTTTTTTATATGTGAATTAGCTTTAATAACATCCATTTGACAAGGATTAGTGTTCGATTACATGCATTGTGCTAATAGAGTCCAGACATGCAGAGAAAGATAGGTAGTAAATGAATAAGGCAAATAAGCCTTTCAGTTAGATTTTAAATGAGTAGAAATTTGTTCAGCTCCAACATTATTTTATTTGTTCCTCTTGACTTGATCTAAAGTGTGCCAGAAATTTACATGCTTCATGAAATTACAATTTACACAAAATCTTAGAAGCTCTCATTGCGCAGGCTTGTTCTGCTCAAATCCTTTCAGATCACTGATCCAGTGATTTAACATTGCTCTGAAAGCAGCTGCTTCATGCTCTAACAAAACCGGAGATTTTTCAAAAAGCATTTAGCTGAAGTAGATAATTATTATGGTATTAACACTAAATCTATCATTTTGTCAACAACTTAAGAGTGTGACTGGCTTTTGTCATTACAGCACGCCTCCTTAAAGAGCCTCACACAGCTCCTGCTCTAAAAGTGAGCCGGGCTAATTTTGGGATATGAGAACTCCTCATGCCCTAAACAGCACTTAAGGTTCATCCATCAGCCCTCCATCAATAGGCCACCAGCACAAGACACCTCAGCCTGCGTTAAACCTTTGCCCCACGTTGCACAAATGAAAATGGCTCTTCACGCCTTGTCGTTTGTCTGGTCCTGCTTGCTTCAGGCCAGCTGGCCTTGAGGGGGAAGACAGGGTGCATGTGTATGAGCAGAGTGACAAGATGTGGACATTAGGACACACATGCCCTTTCCATAATGTGCTCCCGGCTGGACTGTTTGGCTGGCCATAAAGTGAATGCTGCTAATGGCCTCTCCGTTAATGGAGTCATTAAGAGTGGATTGCAAGGAAATAAAGGCGAAGTGTATAATGTGTGTGATCTGGGGTAGAAGTCTTATCATTTGTTTATGTGTACAGTTACTGTAACCATCTAGTGAATTCGTTTTATTCAGCTCTTTGCAACTTATTCTCCAGATAACACTAAGGCTAACACTGGTGCTGTTGTGCATTAGCATTAGAGGAAAAGGTCAGTTTTCTGTCAGTGTAATTGTAACACGGTCTGAAGCTCAGCTAATCAGTCTTAACCTGGCCTGTTCTAATCAGGCTGCCGGCTGAGGCTCACATAGAGGCAGCATTAATGTTTCACAACAAGATTGCTGCTGCTGCCTTGTGTGGATGTTGGAGCGACAAATGCTGATAGGCTTGATCTAAGGTCAGTTCAGGACTCGTTCCCAAGAGAATGTAGCAGGAATGGAGAAAGGCATTCTGGGTAGCCTTGCGTGTTGTTTTCATGGTGGCATGGCTGCTCATTACACCCATCTCAGTCTTTTGTGTCTTACCACAGGGTTAGCTTATGTCACCATGCCTATCGTGTCTTGAGTTCCAGTCGGTCTGGCCAGCCTCACTCATTTTCTCTATTCCGCATGACACTACATGGAAGAGCTAGCTTGCAGGCAAAGATAGCCTTAAATCACTTTTTCTAATTAAGCGAGCATGAAACAGTGACTCAGGAGGATGGCATGCAAAATCTGTCTTCCTTTGCATTTTGAATACTCAAAACAGTCAATTCATTCATTCTTCAGTCTTTTATGCAAAGCAAATATGTCTGCCATAGATTTATTTATAAGTGTTTGACTAATGACTTCCAAGTTTGACCTGAGATTTCTGCAGCTCCTCAAACTTTCAATTCAATTCAATTCAGTTTATTTATATAGCGCCAATTCACAACACGTCAACTTAAGCCACTTTACAATTCAACCAGATCATACAGTCAAACTGATTCAAAGTTTTCTATCTAAGGTAAACCAGTTGATTGCATCGACTCATTGACTCAAATACAATCCCTCACACTAAGCATGCTTGTAGTGACAGTGGAGAGGAAAAACTCCCTTTTAATAGGAAGAAACCTTCAGCCGAACCAGGCTCAGTGTGAGCGGCCATCTGCCGAGGCCGACTGGGGTCCAAGGAGACAGAAGCAGAGATACAAGAAGCAGCTGTAAAAGGCGTTCCCGTCCAGGAAACACACAGCCAGGCAGATGAGCACCGAGCCAGCTCCCATGTCAGAGGATGAAGAGAGCACATCCAGCCAGTCACGGTCAGAGAAACAGGACTACACTGGAAAACAGGCCGATCTCCAGCATCTATGGATCTTTCCACATCAGGACAGCTGGATTCACACTGATGGAATTACACACATGTGAACAATAATAAAGGTGACTTCCTAAATAAATTATATTCAGTGATGTAAGAAAGAAAAAAGGTCAAAATTCAAATGAATGTCAACATTTATATCTAAACCAAAATTTGAACACAATGGATCATATTTCTGCAGCTGCACAATTATGGGATACATTATTTTGATCTGTAGCATTAAACTGCAATAAAATACTTTGACCTTTGTGTCTGTCATACGAAAAAAAAAATACACATACACAGAGTTTTATATTTTATTTATACCAAAATGGTGTATTGACTTTTAAAACTCTGCAATGGTGTGGATCAATATAAAGAGCTGCATCTCCACCTGATGTTTCATTAATGTTTAGGTTTAACGGGCTAATCCTACATACATATTTCAAAGTTTAGCATAACATTGTTGGTCTCTAAGTATCTGTCTCCAGCTTCTGGTGACACGTTCAGAGCTTTGTCTCATCAAAGCGATAGCATACATATAGCAATAGTTCATTACAGCCGCAATCTATGCTGAAAGACGTGCTACTGAAAAAGCAGTAGAACCAGTTTAGCAATGCAACCAGTTTAAAAATTCTGTCTAGATGAATTTATTCTAGTTTAAGTAAGCATGAAATATTTCATTTCATATTTGAAAGTATTTATTTTCTATTCTGCTTTTAATTTGTTCAAAGATGATTCAGTGTACGGGAGCCTGTTTCCCACTTTTCGCTGCTTTTCCTACTGGGTGACAGTTTACCTCACTAAGTGTTAATGATCCTCATTCTGTCTGCAAGTATGACATTAGACACTACGTTGGAGGCATTTACACCTACAGAACTCCCTAAACAATGACAGATTTGAATGCGGCAAGGTGATATTTTCATGTTTGCGGACAAAAGTCCACCGCTGAGAAAATGAAAGCAGATCTTTCAGATAATAAATCAGTGACTGTTATTATAGACAGCTGATAGAGAATGGCGTTATGCAAAAATAAAAGCCTTAAACTTTTGAAACCTCAGCATTTATGAAATTGAAATTATTATAAGATTGACCAAACATGAAGAGCTCAAATCTTTTATATTTCCTTAATAAAGTCACAAAAAGGCTTTTCTCCTCAGCGAACCATCTCAGCAATTTTTTTTCTCCCTCTGTGGGACCCAGTGCTATTCAAAAAAGACTGTGACCATTTGTACCATTTGTACAAACTTAGATCAAAGAATAGATTTTCATTTCATTTTTTTAATGAGCATAGATACATGTAGAACAGATACATGCAGACAAAAAAAAGTGCCTGAAGGTAATTTTGAAACATTTTCCTCTGAATTGTATCTTTTTGAAAGCTGTAAAACACAGACATAATAATAATAAACAGCTACTTATGCTAGGTTCTAACCGCACGCGACTGCTGCTTCATTTTTTAAGCTGGTACACATCTGTCGCACCTCAAGTGCATCTTTGATGCTCTTGAAGGGCGTCCAGTAAAGTGTGTACAGATGCGTCCGATGCTTCTGCTGCTCCTGCGTTCAATGGCAGAGAGCGGCGTTGCTATATTTGCTGTTATAAGTGGGTAAAAAGTAGTTTTAATTTGTTTTTAATTCACAAAGTCCACCTGAAAACTTCCTCTTTGCAGTCAGTTTCTTATCATTATGATCCTACCTTAAAATCGTATTCTGCTGTTGGACCAGCATGGCGTTTCATGCTGGCGGTGTGCTTTGACTGGAAATCCCTTTCAACAGTAATCCAAACTGCACACTCTAGAATGATAAAAGCAAACATATTTTGCCGACAGGTTTCGAAATTTTAAGTTAATTTAGACGTTAAACTGTTTCAGGGGAGTGATAATATCGCTCTGCATCAGCAGTGCTGTGTCTGTTTCCCTGCCAGCTCCCAGATCAGCTTCCCTGATTGGTTGATGTGGCGTGTTGAGCAGCAAAAGATACATTTTTCCAAATACAGACATCCCAAGTCTCCCGGAAGTTCCGGGAGTCTCCCTGATTTAGATAGTTGTTCACAGATGCCCGTGAGTCAGATAAATTATCCCGGATTTTAGACTTTGCAAGGTGGTGTTTTTTAATGCGAGCGAGAGCGATCAGGCAGTACAATAATTCGTGCATCATGTGCGGACTAGAACTACTGCGATTGCACATACAATAAGAGAGAATGGTGAGGTGTGAGCAGGTTGCTGGTGAAACCTGTGCAGTGTATCTGTCCAAAGCAATGCGCTGTTCAGTGAGCGTTCCAGGCGACTGGTTGATCAGAGAGCTGATTGGATTGGATCAGTCCAATAAGTTTCTGGTTACTCTCTGGCAGTCACCTAGTTACCACTCAAAGATGTGCATCCTGTGAAACGTCAGAGGTTTAATCCTCGAGTAAAAAAACGAAAATATAGGACTAATTTTACAGCAGAATATACTAAAGTATATCCACGTCTAATGAAGGTGTGGAACAGTGGCGAATCTAGACCAAATGTACCAGGGGGGCAGGAGGGGCCAGCGTGTTTTTTTTATAGGGGCCCAGAAAAGCATTAAATAAAACACAACGGAAGGGATTCAAATATATTAAGACAGCTGCATGAAGTGACATTTCTATTCAATATCAGTAGGTTCATTAGAAATTAATTTCTTATGAGGTTAATATACATTTATAATTTAGGGATTTTACATATTTTTGAAGGTACGACCCAGCATCTGCAACTTTTGCAGTGCTTCCTGTACGTCAGAGGCTCAGGAGCTCATGAGGCGCTACCTCAGCTGCTTTGATGTGTCAAGATGCGCTGCTCCTGCTGCTCGAAACATGCTGCAGGACCTTTTGATGCACCTTGATGCGCATCAACCATTGACTTTGCATGTAAAGCAGCTGCTTTTGCTGCTTAAGCAGCGAGCAGTCTGAACGTAGCAATAATCTTGAAATATCTCAGTCTGTTTGTACAGAAGTTACAAATAATTTCCATGTTAAAAACTTCTAACTTATTGAACGTCATCTTGTAAAGGTTGTTTTCACAGGTAGTCAAAGTAATTGTTTTTAAAACATTTTGACTTTTTGAGCATGTATGCTGAACTTTTTTTTTTTTTTTTTGAAGCACCGATCACCGGTTGTTAATAAGCAGGTAACTGAGTTAAGAGGCTGCAGTCAGCTGCAGCAATCAGAACTATTAACATGCAAGTCAGTTCCAGCTCTGCTCCCTCAGTCCAAATGGTGATATGCCAGCTGATTATGGGGCTCTGCCTGGTTTTTAAACTGCTGCATATTTAATTGGCTCAATAAAACATAATGCTCTGAATGGGCTTGTATCATGTCAAGATGAAATAAAAGAAGAAAAAAAGAACCCCAACAGATTTGGTTAATTAGCACCAACTTGATGAGTCTTACATTTCCATAGATATAGGGACCATATTTTGGAGCTTTAAAGCATTTTTATTTTTGTAACAGCAACCCTGAACTGTTTTTGCCCTGCTGTAACCCATGCACATGAGGTATCATTAAATAGCAGTTATCTGCATCAGTACCTTTCTGAGGCATAACTGTCTTGTCAGCTAGGTTGTAAAATCATACTGTTTGAATAATGTAAAACTTAAGGATGTGTTGAGTACTAATGAATATAGGTAAGCCTTATGCAAAATTAAACGCTTTGAAAGAAAAAGCCTCTTAACGCATTTTGACACCATCCATGATTCAACGGTTTCCTCCTTTATTGAAACTGAGTTGCTGCAACGGATCTCCTGAAATCCTAATTTTTAACGAAGGACATTTTTGTAATATTTAATTTCTGCAGGACTGTATGATGTAATTCATTTATTTCCCTTGCACTCATTACAGTAACTCTCACAAAGACAAAAACACATTTAATTATAAGAACACTTTTGCTAAGGCTTTGATTTTGCTCATATTTTCTACTTATTTACGGCTGTTGTTGCATATACATGTCTTTAATTGCAGATGAGACACTGCTGGTGGTGTGTTCATCTGTTATGGTTAGCATTAGTGTGCAGTCGATGCTAGGGTCGATGTATTTCACACAGGGAGCCTGCTGATCCCACTGAGCACCACAAAGTATTTCAGTCTGCATATCAGACGGTCTTTGATCTGAGGTAAAACAGGCTGAGAGAGCATATTACTCATCTGATCCAACGTAGGAGATACGTACCTATTAGCACCTTCAGTCAGCCTCAGATCTGCTATTGGCAGGTCAGCGGTGGGACGCTGCTCCAGGATAACTGGAGACGCAGCATATTGTGTGTTTCATTTTAAGGATGTTTGGTTCAAGCTGTTAAGCCCTAAGGCATTAAATAGGATGCTTGGGTATTAGTGATAGATTTATGGTATTAAAAAGCAGATGCTGTGCATACTTTAATTTTCTTCTGTTTTAATTAAAGCTTATAGAGCAAATTGTGTTGGCCTTTAGGGAGCGTTTTTTCCCCTCATGCGATTGTTATGCAGTTACTTTAGAAAATCTGAACACCACACGTATATGTTCTAAACATCATGGGCACCAATGCTAAAAACGTATATTAAAAAAAACAAACTAATTAACAAATTAACTAATATTTTAGAGCTGGGCTCTAATACAACAATAAAAGAGTTGGATTGTAGGAAAATCTGTAATCTGCCATCATTTTTTCAGTGCAAAGAAACTTGCTGCTGTGAATTATTGGCATCCCTGACAATGATATACAAACTAAAATGATCTGATGTTTTTTGGTTTACGTATTTAAAATTCATCAGTGGAATTAGAGGCTCTTAATCAGTGATTCTTGACTTTTGTTTATAAGAATGAAATGACAGCCCATCTCTTTTAGCGGCTGTTCAAAACTAAAAAGACATACGCAAGGTTAGCCAGGGTTAGGCAGGTAGGTGTCAATTTTTATAGTTCATGATTTAATCAAAACAAATAAATATCCACAATAACCACAGTTACAACATAACAACTGTGAAAAAAATGTATTGTTAACATTTTTAGAGATTTGGACGCTAGATTAAGTACCCTCTATCCAAGAAATGTATGTGGAGTTTACTTATTAATCCTTGGACTTTCACCTTTAATGGATGCTCTAGTCAGGAGAGGCAAAGCTTGGACATTTCAGCCACAAACAGTTGAGACTAGGATTTAAAATCTTATAATGATATATTGTGTTACTATCATGATGATGATTAAAGTTAGGATTAATGTCTTTACTTTTTTGCTTTTAGGTAACGGTATAGCTGCATGCCAGAGCAGTAATAGGCCCACAAACACAAATACTGCTTTTTAAAATTGTACTGACCTAAAATAGGCTTCTTCAGAACACCAGCTATATAAAGAAGTCTGATTTATGTCACTAAACATTTCGCATTAACCACATTTAATAATTTAATAATAATTCAATTATTTAATTATTTTCTTTTGTCAGTCTCTCAATGGAAAATAGAAAAAGCATTTTTTTTTTTTTTTTTTTTTAAACATTATTCTAATTCATCATTTAAACATTATTTATAAAAAGCTTTACCATGAATAGAAATCTCTGACAATAAACACAAACTATGTGATTAATGCCCACCCCAAGGTCAGACTGTGCATGTAGCATTACAGCATACTGGTGGATCTAGGATGCTGTGGGTCTCTTTTAACTCAAGAGAATTTGGGATTCTTAATAGAGTGCAATGATTTTTGAACCCTTTGAAATAAGACATGACATCTATTTTTTTGTGTGCAATTTCAGTCCCTCTAACATTGTGAAATCTTAGAGACTTAGACTTAGGGTCATTCTGTTGGTTATAATAGTTTTAAAATCTATAAGCAATGGAACCATTGCTAATATAAATATTTTCTATTATTTATTTTGTATTCTTTCTATTTTCTATTATTTTTTTTTCCTGGATTTTGTTTAAAAACTTTTTTAATGAATATCACTTGTATTGACTTCTCAGTGCGAAATAATGCCTCTGCTATAAAAGCTGAATTTATTTAAAGATCTTGGACACATCCTCATTAGGTCTGCCGATTATTTTAGAGTGTGTTAATAGTCCTGTTTCTGGCAGCCTTATAAATCTTAAATCCGCTGCGGTTTTGTCTTTGCAGACTCTTTGGGGAGATAGCTGTGTAGCTGCCAAATGATGTGTTAAACTTAACACTTAGTGACTAACAACACAAGGTTCTTAGAACTGGGTTCAGTTGCATTTCTGAGCAAGGATTATAATAAATTAGGATTTTTAGCATGATTTTCCTGGGTGAACAAAACCAAACATACCAGTGAAAACTAGAATGAGAGCGTTAAACCAAAATCAGGAGCTTAGGATGCAAAAAGTGCTGATGATGACTGAGAGGAAAAGCTGAATTTAGGAGATGTTATCATCCTTTCCTATATTCAGTCATTTTTATTTACTGTTTATCTAATATATTTGTATGAGTTTACCACTCTGATACCAAGATATTAAGAAAAAATGTTCCCTTATCAAATTGCATGCATCTAATTAGCACTATTTTTTTTTTTTAAGATTGTTTCCTTGACAGGTTCCTCCCACTCTTAAATATGAAGAGAAACCACGCTGGGTTTAGTTTTACCACCTAAAGAATTGAATTGCAGTTCCTGCTGGTGTCACCATTTTCCAGCGTCGCCATCTTATCTGAATGGGCCATAATCAGTTACCAGCAGTTGGCCAGCAGCACTCGCTGATAAGTTCTGTCTGCAGTAATAACCACAGCGTCTCATAGGGGGATAACCTGCCTTATTGCTCATTGGATTTACATACAGCAGGTAATCATAGAGTCTGCAGGCTGTCTCTGGCTGATGGTGTGTGTCGGCACTGTACAAGCAGCCTTTGTTTTCATTTGCCAGTCTCAGGCTTGTTGGGTGGTGCTGCTGCAGAAATCAATGTGCCATTTGGATGATTGCAATAAGACTGTGTGTGTTTGTGCTTCATCTAAATACTTACCTGTGGGGCATCATCATTGCTGCCTCAATTTATCCATCTCACTCTGTGAAGCAGAAAAACACAGGGTACCTTTTAAAGGAGTCCTTATTATTACAATAGCAACCTTATTTGCTCTTCCAATGGCTTTAAACCATTTTAAAATAAACCCCAAATTCAGACATATGCTAATAACGAGATGTGTATTTGTACAGCTGTATCCAAGGGGCTTCTCTTGTGAGGGAATGATGTAGGAAGAGTGAGAGGAGATCGGTAGAGAAGTCAAGAAGTAAAAGCTTAGCGAAAAGGTATAAAGTCCACCATGGTGAGAAAATCTCCCTGGCTTAAGGCGACCAGGTCTTACTACACACTGGCAGGTGGAAGCTCTGTGATGCTGACCTCTGATGCTGCCAGGGCCAAAGTCACAGCAGAGAAGCTCGAACACATCGATTACCCAGCATGAGGAGTTTAAGCTGCTGGATAGTATTTTCTAACTACCTGCCTATATATATGTCCTCACTTTTTCTCTTCATTCACCCTCTTTTACCATCTTCAAAAAACTGCCTGTATTTCTTGGAATATATACAGCTGCAGACAAATTTGTTGAGGCGTTGAAATAAATAAATTTTTGATTATACTATAGCCCATATTTGCCCTTAGAACAGCATTTAGTCTTCAACAATGACATTTTAAATTCACCTTAGATGATTCTGGCATCTTTTCATATTCTCTTTTCTCTTTTTTAAAGATGTTTAATTAGCATTTTGTCCAAATGTTTTAGATCATTAACCTGCTAAAATTATTAAATACCCATTTTCACTTTCACTGCAAAAATGATCTAGAAATAAGTAAACATTTATTAAATTAAGTGTATTTACTCTTAATATGAGTAGGTAAATGAGATAGTTTGCCAATGGAATGAGTAGTTTTAGTCTTAGAATAAGATAATTAGATAATATTCACTTGAAATAAGACAATGGAATTGTGTTTTCTCTTTTTAAGTGTAAATTGTCTTGTTCCATTGGCAAAATGTCTCTTTTACCTCCTCAATTGAAGAACAAATGCACTTATTTTAAGAAAAAATTTACTTATCTAGATTTAGATTTTTTGCAGTGCTGGTAGAGTCCATCAGTTATCTCTATGGGACTATGCCCTCTGAAAAGGTTCTCAGGGGCCACAGCATCACAGATCCACTGCCATATGTAATAATTGACTTTTTAATGTTTTTTAACATGGGTTTTTTCACATTCATAAAGGTCAGTTTGATGACACCATCACACCAAAGTTGTTTTTACACTTTAAATGAACCATAGTAGGTTTTGTCAGATAGTTTGCTTCATTTGGGCAGCTGTGAAAGGTCATCCTGACTCCATTACTTCCGGAGTAAGTATTTTTATTTTGAAAGTTAATTTTGCAATATTATCAGACTTCCTACTCACAGTTGCCATTTCCACCTGGAAGAGGGTCCTAACTGCAACTCAAATCCACGACAGAAAGTCATGGATTACTAATAAAGATATTCTAAAAGTTTAAAACTGTATTAACTGGAATGATATACTGCTGCATCAAAAATCATTTAAATATGTTTTACCTGTTTACCAGAAGCTGTAAAAAACTGCCTATGCTTTTAAGTATGATTGAGAAAAAACAGACCAAAGAAAGCAGTTAAAGGGAAGAAGCCGGGGGAAAAGAAGGAAGGTGTGTTGAAGAAAACAATCATCGGAAATCAAACAAACGGGCGAGCCCAGAGCAGCATTTGTTTAGCTCTGATCTGAAGCCAAAACCTGGGAAGCATGTGTGGAGTGAGCTTGCATATGTCTACGTTTGTGTCTGTATAGTTGAGCGTGTGGGCACGACAGCTGCTGAGTTGCTGTGTTTATCTGCATGGAAGCTACACAGTAAATAACGCCAGAGCCCTGGCATCGAGGCAGGTGCAGCAGGATGGGCTGGAGAACCCAGCTTCTGTAACTTCCAGAAGAGACAGCGAGGGGTGGTGGCGTGGAGGGCAACTCGCCCGAAAATGCCAACCGGACAATCTTTTGAAGTATCCCACATTGGCATAACATGAATAAAGATGAGGGAGGTCTGTGTTTCCAGCAAAGCTGGACTGAAGGTGTAAAGCTCATTAGAGAGCAAGAGTCTATGTTGATGAAAGACCTGTGGCTGAGATCATTTATTGGATGGAGAAGCCTTGCATATTCATCTGCATGTATTTATCATTTTAACCCTCATGTAGTGCTAATTATCCATGCACCAATGAGAGAATGGAAGCTCTAATTAATCAGGAATCATTTGCCCTTCTGTGTTAAAACTAGTGACAATTTATATTAGCAACCCAATTTCTTCTTTTCTCTCCCACTTTATCATAATCACAATAAAAATTAGCTTTAGAGTTTCTCACTAGCACAGTTCACTCAAGGTGAACATGCATACCACGTCTTTTTTCAGGCATTGCAAACAAACTGATGGTAATGTCTATTACTGCTGATAATGTTAGTGCAAATCGTACAGCTCCCTCAAGCTCTTTAACTCAAAATCAGAACTCTTCTATAGACACTTGGAATATTAAACCCGGCGCTCCCCCAAGGCTGAGAATATGAACCAACACCTTTATAAGTGCCCGCAGCCGAGTGCAGCGCTGGTGTGATTTGAAATCCTGCCTGGTGAACAGCTAATACACTCGCTGGAGTCTGATAGCCTCCAGTGTGGCAGGCTGCTGGTTATGAATAACCCTGTGCAGAACTTGCTCTCCTCCATATCACAGTGTTTGAAATGCACACTCCTCTCTGCCTCTCCATTAGACTGTTCTCTGCAAGAGTTTTTTTTTTTTTTTAAGTTATCTGAAGGCGTGTCAAAGCGTAGAGTTCAGCTGAAAGGCATTAGAGGAATCAGTAACCCCTAAGTCTTTTTGAGGCAAATAGAGGGCGGAGATTAAGCAACATGTGTTAAAGGGAGACAGCAGGAGAAATGTGTTTGGGTCTTATAGGCATCTAACAGCTTTTCTTCATTATAATAGTGAGTTAATCCGTTTTTTTACAGTGCGCGGCTGTCTGTCTTCCTTTCCCGCACACTTGGCAGCATCCTAATGAACACACAAATCTACGATGAGAGCTAGCGGCACACACAAGCAGCATTAAATTCTTAGCAAATAAATAATTCTTTCACTCTGATCTTCACAGTTCTTGTTTCATCATTTTTAAAAATATCCATGCAGAGATGGTTAATGACACAAAATTCCTATTTTTTTCACATAACTATAACAAACCTTAATACGCTTTGTTAAGCTTTTACAGTATGTGCATCGCCAACACAAAGTAGTGTGTAATTGTGAGGTGGACAAATGCACGGTTTCACCTTTAGCTTCACCAAGAGACAAAACTTTGGCTCATTGTTCTTAACAAACTAGCTCATGCTGAGCCAGACTGGGTTGAAAACATCTGTGAACATCACTTATCAAGTCTTGCAGCTTTTGATCTGAATTGTTCAATTGCAGCTTAGATATTTATTTTCATAGTATTTTGCTCCATTCATTTTTAAATGAACCCTGACAAGTTTCCATCTCTCTGCCTTAGAAATCATACCCACAGCATGATGCTTTTACTGCCATGTTTTATAAGGAGCACTGAAGTAAAAGGGGTCATGCAGACCTCTCTGTACTTATATTTCTTTAATTCTCTGAATTCTTTCCTCTCTGTTTTATAATTTTGCACAGAATTGTGTTTTTCTGAGATAAAATCCTAATGAAACAACTCTGTGTTTTTTACATTAATCATTTCGCATGAAACTGTGCATGTTTTCCAACACAAGACTCTGATCAGGAAGCATCGCCTCAAGTTTGCAGCTAAATTGCTGAAGCAAAGCCTTGACTGGCACATCACCACTTAGACTCCAAATGGGCTCCATTATAAGTACTAATGACAGGTGTCCTTTCGTATTTGTTTTTAGGACTAAATTTCCTGTAGAGAGCTTGCCAACCCCGGCAGCAAATGTTGCTCTGTGAAAGAAAGTTGCGTCTTATCTATTACAGAGCCCGTGTTTAACTTATTAAAAATGAATTCACTTCCGACATTTCATATCCATCGATAAATCAGTTTAATGACACCAATGTTACCAACTCAATTTAGCCAGTTAGGCTACATGAGTGTAAGAAGTAATTTTGTTCTTTCAGTCATTATCTTTCCCATCACACTCAGTGATTGCATGGACCAATTAAAACGAATTAACCTCCCATCCAGTTTACCCTTCTGCCACCAGATTGTTGTCATTTATTGAGCATTATGGCAGCTGAGTTCACTCTCACTTTTTTTTTTTTTTTTTCCTTTTGCTCCACGCTCAGGGGCTGCCGAGTAATAATTGTGTTTCTTGCTGCGTGGTAATGCAGCTCTCTCTGCTCCTTTCGGGTCTGTATTGAAATCTAGATCCTGTCCCTCTGCAGTCGCTATCTCTCTCTGTATCTGAGGAAACGATGGTATCTCTACCCTCCTGTGTATTTCTTCCTCTCCAAGTGAATTATCAATTCTGCTTTTCTCATAGCCCTGTCTCAACTTTTAATATTCCCCCTTTGTCTTTCTTGTCTCTCTTCCTTATCTTCCCTTCACCACCACATTTCCTCCATGTCTTA
The DNA here is from genome assembly GCF_016077235.1 of Cyprinodon tularosa. Lineage (NCBI taxonomy): Eukaryota > Metazoa > Chordata > Actinopteri > Cyprinodontiformes > Cyprinodontidae > Cyprinodon > Cyprinodon tularosa. Next base: position 509,514 of record NW_024038733.1, on the reverse strand, counting down.
CTCCCATCCTTTTTTCTCTTTGTCACAATTCGTCTTATCTGTCCACCTCAGTCAATCCTGTCTGTCTGACTTCTGGCTGACTTGGTTTCCTAAAGGTGCTTTGCATGTCTCCCGCCTGAAAGCATCAGACTGTAACTCGCTAAATTGGAAAGCTATGTTGAAGCAACACACATGCATGGAAAACTCTTGACTTAATGGACAATTTACCTCAACTCATTGTAATGGTCTTTACATTCATTAAGCTCTCTTTAATCTTTTTCTTGCTCTCTTTTTCATCCCTTCATCCCTTCCTATTTTCTTCTGCCCTGTTTGTCTTCATCCTAGCAGCCAAGGCTGCATTCTCCTGCATCGGGTGCTGCATCTCTCCCTTGGGTCTGGTGTGGTCCCTTTTCTCTCTTTCCCATCCCCTATTTGTCCCCTCCGGCTGGAGCTGTCCAGTCTGCTTCCTCCAGCCTGCTGGAGTAAAAGGGTAAAATGATAGTAACAACCAGTCATAAATCAACCTGGCTAAAAAGACATTACTAGTACTGTTTCAATCTCTTTCGCACCCTCATCTGCTCCTTTATGTGCTCCTCACCTTTGTTCCTGGAGGGAACGAGGGGGAGAAAAAATAACTCTTGGTAGGAACATGGGCTTCTAAAGAAGCTGGGGAAGGATAATGAATGTAAAAATCTGCATTTTGGTATTTGAGTATTCATTCTTACATATTCTTTGTTGTAGTTCTACTTTCTGAAATGAAAGTCCTGTGAAGCTGTTAGTAATGTATGAAGACTACTCGCTGTGTGCTGTCCTTCGGTATGGGGACAAAGCTCTTACAGTGTGAAAAATTATCCTTGTGTCAGCACATACTTATTCAATGATGTGTGTATAGGCACTTTATGTAGAATACCCTCTGCAAGTACTGGTAACCCTGGTGCAGATATTTTCTAGAAAGGTTACAATTTTTTCAATAACATTTAGTTTTTAATGTCTAGTAAACTATTTCGGTATTGATTTTGGCTATATGTTTTTGATAATTATTCTTCTGAAATATCCAGAGACTATTTTTAGCTTTCTGGCACAGGTCACCATCATCTTACTCATACTCTCCTGGTATTTTAAAGCACCCATGATGCCATGCCCTTTAAAAATGTTCTTGGGGGTCTCTGTAAGAGACCCTGGGAAGCAAGCTCAATGCATTTAAAGGTCCTTCCTTATATGTAAGAGTGGGCATAAGATGCTTTACAATTCACTTTTTGGTTGCCACCAAACACACTGTAGTAGTTATTGCTAAAAACAAAAATTATGTCCTTAAAAAAACAACAACAAAAGGTTCAAATAAAGTAAATTATTGTGTTGTTTCAAACAAGTATTAAATAATCAAACTAAGGAGAGCAAACCTTAAGATTTAGGGAGAGCACTCATATGGCAGCATGCCATCTCTATCTAATACAAATGTTTTGGACTAATATTGTTTAAAGACCAAACAGATGACCCAGTGTTAGTTTTCTGGTAGAGGTCACTAGAAAATGATTCTAATTCTGATATTTCACAGGTCATGACGCCACGCACTACGACAAGACTCTAAAAACAGCAGGTCTTTAGTGTTAAAGGTTCTCCATCATTACCCCTTAGAGGGTATTACACATTCCACATCTTCATTATTTGTTTCTATGCAAAGCATGAGGTCCCAGTAGTGTTAAAGGTATAATGGAGGATGTTCTTTTTCTCAGTGGATCATCAAAAAAGTGGTCTTCCTAATTGTCAATCATTCTGGTGATATGTTTATGTAAGGCCGTCCTACGTGCTCATCCCCATTTTCACTTACCTGTGGTCACTTACGCGTTTAAGTAGGTGTTCCCTCTAAGGAGCAGGTACAGGGTAGTGCATTTCTTCTTTAAAGTGGAGAGGGCAGATCTTTGAAAAATATCTAAGAACACTTCATTTTGTTTGTCATTTACTGTAATATCTTGAAATGTATAAAATATTATGACTTTGTTATAGATTTGTTTCACTAACATTTTCATATTTTGCGTTTTAGAAAAACAAAAACAGAACTGAATTTGTGAATTCTTTTTGTATGTAGGTGAAATACAAAATTCCCTACCGAGAACCATGAAACAGTATTTAATTATAGTTCCCAATTGACTAAAGAGATAATTTGTTTTAATAATTGGGAAAATAATTGCTGACTCCAGATTCAATCTTACTCATTTCATTTCATTGGCAAATGGGGAAAATAGGAATTGTTGTACTTAAAAAATGAAGCCCCAAACTAAAGTGTATGAAATTAACATTCTGTATTCTAGATATTAACATTAAAACAGTTCAAAGACTAGCCTACATGTCAGAAATAACACAACTACTTGTTGTTTTTTCGCCAAGAAGAGGAAAACAGACCTTGGTGGATTAGAGTTGGTATAAAATTGTAAGAGATCAGTGGAGTAAGCTTGAAAAAAATCTAACTAAGGAACCCTGTATTCTGTTGGCTAAGAAAAAAAAATACGCTCAGTAAACAAGGAAAAAATGTGGCTATGCCAGTTAGCAACTCTCAGCAAAGTTGTGAAAATAATGAAGCAAAGTCCAAGATCCAGTGTGAAAACACTAAAAAACATTTGATTTAAAGAGGATCAACATTGAAATAGTGCCTGGTGCACATTGGTGTTCACTGAAGCAGGGTCTAAACCAGCAGAAGAATACTGATATTTATATCAACACTATTCATAGTGTCTACAGTCTAAGTACAAACAGTATTATAAATTGATTGATTGATTGATTGGTTCTTACATTTGTTAATGTTAAGAAGTGAAGTTTTCTTTTTCCTTGATGTTCTCATTAGAGGCTCAGTGGGGTGGGGGGGGGGTTAATAAAACTTGTTAGTCTTACTACACCCAACCTGTCGCTTTACTGCGACACGTCGGACAGTTGGGCTAGATTAGCCTCTATTAATAGTTGCATCAACTGTCACTATCTAGCTTTCTGATAGTTTTACGGTACTACAGGTACATGGAGACTTATCTGTTTATGTATGTGCATTGCATGCCGGAATTTTATTTAGACAGAAAGAAGACTACAGTACTTAAAGACTTACAGAATGGACACTTGGTGTATAACCTTATCTTATGGTCAGGATAAACACCTGAACCTAATGATTAAAAGTAAGAAAAGAATAAAATAAAAATAATGATTTTTGGTGTTTTTTGTATAAACTATTCATCTTTAAAAGTCTCTAGAATATGAACTGCTCCTATAGGGATTGGTAGATTATTCTGGCTATCCATTTTAACCCACTGGTGCTAAAAAAGTAGGAGGGTGTTGTATGTGTTTCGCCAAGCATGCATTGCAGTCATGAGGGAGAGAAGAAAATAATGTGTCACAGCAAGACCTATGGCAAGATAAGTGACAGGGTGAGATAGAGTGCAGCAGGGAGCATGATGGCTGCAGCACATTTGCAACAATTGATGGTCAGTGAAGCAATGTATTAAATGGGATATGTCATTTAGGCACACAGAACGGCTTAATTCTTAATTCTAACTGGATTAGAGAAAGCGGCACGTACATCCATGCAGATGCTTTTTATTTACAGCAGCAGACGGCAAGCAGCGCCACGTTGTTCAGTCTTTATTGGACCAATAAAAGCCAGCGTTAGACAGAGCCTTGTCTGAGTTTGGTTGCTGTGGTGATGCCTGCCAAAGTACATGGCAGGAAGCGGCAGAGAGGGATGCATTTCGATCCTTTAGTTAAATGAGCAATAACAGTCATTACAGGCAAATCTTCTAAATGACATCATTCACCTGTGGGATTGATTCACCCAATTTGATGTTTTCTTTGTGCCTCTGATGATAGAGAGGTGTCAGATCAAAGGGGATCATTTTGGGATTTCAAATATAATCTTTACCTAAAGTACCTTCCTATCACTACTAGGCTTATATGAATGTATGAATAAATCATGCATCATGTAAAAGTGGAGTGTAAAGATACGGATAGATATATGTCATTATTTGGAGAGTATGTTTTAATACAATCCAACTTACTGGTGTTTATGATTTTCCCTTGTACCGGTAACAGCCTCAGGACAGAAACAGTAGCAAGAGTCAACATTAATAATACACAATATTTGCATTTTGGCCAATATTCAATATTTTGATATTTACAACTCAACAGTTATTGGAAAAAGCAGTTTTTCAATATTTTTTTTAAACTTAAAAAAATATCCACACGAATGATGTACATCAGTTTGGCACTCCTGCCCTATTGAATTTATTTTGACATGTCATATTGGTGGAATGGCCAATGTCCAATATTTGAATTTTAAGCTAATATTGGCCAATACCATGAGTATGCCAATAATATTGTTAAATCTGAAGCTTAATGGAAGAATAGTTGATCTCTGGCTGAGCTAGAAAAATAATCTTCAATATCTCTGAAACAACAGTAGCAGGCATGATATTTTGTCATTTATATTTTCAATGTTCACAAATTACAATTTTAACTAGACAAACCTGCTCTAACCAAGCAATAACTATTTAGTCTGTTTGCAGTGCTTTTTTCATGTGGGTGGGGTGTCAGCGTCACGCAGCCGAAACTCCTCCAATTGGATGATGTGGTCAAAGGTGTGAACACTGCATCTGAAATGCAGAGAGCTGAACTTCCTATGGGGCTTAAGGAAATCACCGGGGATGCCACGCTCAGTCTGAACGCATCTTAACATTTTCAGATCTTAATAAGTTACTAAGCTTGCTAGACATACTGGAGCTAGAGCACCAGATACTGTATTAGATTAGATTAGATTAGATGAGCTTTATTGATCTCACAGCAGAGAAATTCACTGGTCACATATTGGCATAGTAATTAAAGAAGGTGCAAACAAGGAGGAAAAAGGTGCATTAAGAATAAACAATATATATACAGTATATCAAGATAAATAAGGATTAAGGTGCAAGTGTACATGAATCACACACAATGAAAAGCAAAATAAAAGTAAGAAATAAAAAAATAAAAAAATACAAGGGAGTAGCACAGAGATTTGAAAGGGTAATGCAAGGCAAGTGTATTTGTATAGCACAATTCAGTACAAGGACAATTCAGGGTGTTTAATGTAAATAGACTAAAAATACAAATAAAAGCAAATAAAGATAAAAAAAAAAGTAGTAAAACAAACAAAAAATTGTTGGACCACAACCTTAAATTAATACCTCAGTTAACAGTCAAAGGCAGCCCTAAAGAAATGGGTTTTTAATGTTTGCATGTTTACAATTTCACAGGAACTAATTGCTGCTTCTCCATGTTTGGTTCTAGTTCTGGGTGTACAGAGTAGGCTGGAAATAGAAGACCTGAGTTACCTGGGAGGTTGATACACTGACAACAAATCTCTTATGTATTGAGGTGCATCAACACACAGTGATTTATAGAATAACAGAAGGATTTCAAAGTCTACTCTCTGAGCTACAGGGAGCCAATGTCAGGACTTCAGAACTGGGCTGATGTGCTCTACTTTTTAGTTCTAGTGAGAACACAGGCAGCAGCCTTTTGGATCAGCTGCAGCTGTCTGATGGACTTTATCTAGGAAGCATATGAAGGCACTTTTGCTGTAATCAGTTCTTCTAAAGATAAATGGATATAGGTTTTCTAGATAGCATTGGCCCTTTAATCATGGAAATGTTCTTCAGGTGATAAAAGACTGACTTAGTCCAGGACTTCTTTAGCAAGCATGTCATATACCTACAGCTGGCAAATTTGTCAGAGTAAAAAGTAGAAGCAAAAACATATAACAAATTGGGACACTGCTTTAAAAAAAACTTTAGAAAAAGCTCTGGTGCATTTTGCACCTACAACTTCTGCTCAGTCGACTGAGCCGCGCTAAGCATGACACCTCTTGACAGAAACACACCCATCCGCACATCCTTACAGACTTGCGGAGCAAAGGCCTTGCTGCACAGAGGTGCTGACGGCTGTCATGCTAATATGCCCAGGAGGCTGGGGGATTGGATTGTTACCAGCAGGGTGAGTGGGAGTAGAGAGGAGCGAGAGAAAGATGATGTGTTAGGTGGGTGGAACTCACATTTGTAAATCATTCATCTAACTTTCTTACGGGAAGTGACATCTACTCTTAGAGAGATTAAGTGCAAAAAAACCTTTAGATTTTCTTTTCAAAGTATGTCAAATAAACACGATAATTTCCTCAATAATCTGTTTAACCTTTACTTAATTTGTTTTTCTCCTTTATCATAAACTGTTTTAGTAGAATTAATTAATAGACTGTAGCCAATTAAATTTTTTTATAAGCCAATGTAAGAGGTAGCATTATGTAAAAGTAACTTCTTTTCACTTAGAATATGTAATACTGTTTCAGGTACATAATTTGATTTAAGACAATACAATTGCATCTTGATTATGCTTTAAAAATATAGGTTTTTAAAAACAAAGCTCATAAGCCAGAGTTCAGAAGGATACAAACATGCAATCATTTTTATCGTCTAGTTTGTTTTTTGTCTGTGAAAATAGAGATTTGTGTATTGCATCATAAATTCATGCATTTGAATTTCAGTTGTAATAGAAATAGGTGTATAACAAGTTTTTACTTAAAAAGAAAAAAAAGAGATCAGGGTTTTGGTGGCTGATTCAGATTAAAGGTTTAAAGTCAGGTTTGACCTTCTGGTCTAAACTTAGGCTGATTGTATTTTTAAGAATTATAAGATAAAAACTTTTATTTCCTCAACTGTTGAATGTAATAAACAATGCATGTAAAGGAAAATGATGTAAAAAATGTTAATAAAGTTTATATTATCTATATATAAACTTTTAAATATATATTTATATTTAAACATTTATGTTCAAATAAATTTCGATTAAAAGATCTGGTGGATTATTCACCATTTACACAAAAAGAAATCACCACCTTATCGATCGATATATTTAAAATTACACTTAAAACAGTGTATTTATGTAAAAAAAAAAAAAAAACTGCATCACAAAAATCAGGTTGTTAATGTAATTTATAGAGTAAAGAGGTATGTGTTTTCAGTGCTGATGCATTTAATTAGGATTGAAAGGATATTTGTTTTTCAATTTCTCATCATTCTAAGGCAGTCTGGGGTAATCTATCCAACTCTAATCTCCCTCCATTTGATTGATGCATGAGTGGCCATGTGTAAATATCTGACTTTTTCTCAAGCAGTTCTTTTTAATTATTTTTTATTAATTTTCTTAATGCCATTTCTCAGTAAAATGCATTCGCACTTTCAGGAGTGTTGTAATATTTCACCAGGAGTTCTGCCATTGCAGTTTTCATGATTAAAGTGTAGCCTTTAGGTATAAGGCCAGCGAGGCCAGTACTGCTGTAAAGCCACCATGACCAAGCTGAGTCAGTTTGCATAGGGTTGTGTCATAAATATGGTCCTTCTGTTGCCACCCAGAACCCCAATGCGCCTTAAAAAAATGTAAGAAACAACCATGACTTCACTTTAAGGTATAGTTCTTGTTTGGTCCTGTAGATACCATTCCCTTTCTTGTTGGTCTGATTGTGTTTTTTTTAGGTATCTCTGCTCTCTTGTTTTAGTGAGTATGACTATATTTTTTCCCCATGCATAATTCTTAATTATTTTTTACTAAATCTTTCTGTTTAAATACAATCCAGAATCATTTCCTGAAATCCTCAATGTGAATTTTATGTAGTTTTGGAGTTATTATATATTATAGTTATATATTATTTTGGAACTGAGGATCTCTAATGAACACTCACTTTATTAAGTACTACTTTAGACAAGTAAAAAAATCCCAGTCAAATGGCAGCAGGTTAAATCTTGTGGGACTTTAAAGTGGTGAAGATGACTGTCGAAGTTCAAACTGAGCACTGCAAGGGAAATTAGGTGACTTTAAATATTGCATAGTTGTAAATGCAAGAAAGCCTGGGCTAGTTATTCAGAAGCTGGGACTTTCACGGACAACCAACCTGGGAAGAATAGACTTTTAGACGGAGTGGGAATGGCTCTCTGACCTGTACTGTATGAACGTGGGTCAAACGACTCTGGAATCAACCTGGGTTTAGGTCACCTTCAAATTGCTCGACTTCGATTGGCATATAGTGGGAACACCAAAATCGGGTCGACCCACTCTGTTACGTGATACCATTAAGCGCAACTTGCGGACATCAACACATCACACCAGTCGCGTCTGATCTAACAAGCCAAAAAAACTCTGCTTGCATGCAATAACCATGTTGCAGCACTAGTCAAGAGGGGTTCAGAAGGACAAAAGAGCAAAACTCTAAAGCACACTGGCTATGATCTGTGTTTGAAAAACCCTAATTAATCCACTAATTTCAGTGGGAAAGATGCTTTGTACTGAAGAAAAAAGAAAAAACTGTGTTGATATTAATTTAGAACCTTGTTCAAGAATACTAAAATACAAAAAACAAACTGCCACCAAGGTATACAAAGTACCATCTCTGAATGCCTAATCCTTTGAAACCTGAAGCAGATAAGCTACAGCAGGTGTTAGCCACTGAATGCCACTCCTATGTGCTAAAAACAGAACAATCATTGACTGGTTTGATGAGTCCTAACTTTCTTTGCAGTGTTTAGATGGTATGGTTAAAATTGTGCATAAACAAAATAAAAGAATAGATCATTACGGCTTGATATTAATTATATAAACTGGTGGGGATGGTGTAGACATTAAAGGCAATTTTACCACTTTGGTCACCAATGGTGTAACAACACAACAATAGGCCCGTAAGCAACATTATCAGGGTGGGACCCATATGAAGTACACCACCCCATCTCTCTCTACTCAAATACATTGTGCTTTTAAGATCTTTATTGCGGTTTAAAACATATTATATGAGCGTATTTTTTTATCAAATGTCTAATGGACCATACACAGTTATTAACATAGTAATTCAAAGTACCACTGTCTGCTTTGCTATTGGTGTTGTGTTTAAACGGCTCACCATCATGTTGAAATCTGGCATGTCTTGGGGTATAAATAAGCTCCGGTTAGTAATCCTAGCATCAGGTGGGTTTTAAGAGGAATTTTTAGCACCATTACATCTGCAAAAAGACGTCCTAGTCCACAATTGCTAAGGGGGACACTAGGTGTCAGTGACAGGGCCCCTAAGAGGTCAGGAGCCTCTAAGCAACTGCAGTCTCTGCTTACCAATTTGTACGCCATTGTTAGTCGCCTTTGTATGAACCAAGGTTCTTTACAGGGCCGCACTGCATCCATCTTGTGATGACCATTACACAGCTAGATGATATGCTCCATGTATCAAAGCTCAAATCAACTCAAAGGGGTCTCTTGGACGTAACGATGACACCAGTGGACACAAGTTATCTCCAAAGTAATCAGATCTTAATCCAAAAGGTCATGGATGTGCAGCTCACAAATCTGCAGCAGCTGTGTGACGCTAATTTAAAAACAGACCAAAATATTCCCATGAATATTTCAACATCTTGTTTATTAGATGCTACAAATATTTAGAACATTTTAAAAGCAAGAGGATTTCCAAATCAGTACCAACAAGGTGTTCCTTAAAAAGCAGCTGGTGAACTTAAGTTGACGTGAATCCAGAGTGGCTGATGAAAAACATAAGGGGGTAGAAAACTGAAGGAGAAGCAAGAACTCTAGAGTGGAAGCTGAAGATCAGATGAAGATATCCTGACAGGTTGGAGGGACAAGGAGGGAGGTTTCATAAGGGCATTAAAGATGGAATATTTATCCTCCATCAAGCCAGAATAAAGTCTTCAATGACACTTACACTGCTCACTTTCCAGTCACCATTCATTAAGGAGGACAAGGAACAAAGAAATATATAGAATAAGATTTCAGGCTTGTCAGCCAGATGGAAGAGGGAGTGAAAAAAAAGAAAAATTGAATTGTAGGGCATAAATGTAGTGTTAGCCCAAGGCAAGTTTTATCTTTTCTCCTCGACCACTCTTTGAAATAAAATGAATCAGTGTTGATTTTCATTGCCTACCTTCTCCACGTCTCTCCGTCTCATCTCTGCTAAAGCGCAGACTGTCTGTTCTTTTATTTCTACACTTTTACCGTGACTAACTCCATCTCAGGGTCTTATTAGCTTTTTACTCCTGTTCCTGCCTCTCATCCATTCTTCACTTTTTTCTTCTACATTCTTCTCCGTCCTCCCCCATCGCTCTTTTTATTTTGTGTGATGTTAGGCTAATCACTCATCTGCTGTTTCCCCCTGCCTTGCTGCTTCTTTTACATCCATGGTGAGTGTGAAAGCCATGACAGCGGAAGGCGCTGTGGTTGGTCTGTGGTGGATCCGTTGGTGCGTGGGAAGGATGCCGATGTTGACAGACAGGTGAAAGGTGAGGGAAGCGGCTCCGCTGCAGATGGAGGTGTCAGAGTGTCATCTCTTATCAGCAGTATTTAGTACCAGACGTGTCACCCCTCTGTAATTTCTGGCTCGATATAAAATTGGACAATATTTACAGCTCAGGATAATTACAGGGCTGCCGTCAGCCATCGCAGTGTCACTAAGGACACAGGCGCTATTAACTACATGTCACATGTCTGCATTCACTCTGATGAACATTGTGTGGGCATGTTGTCCAGCGGCAGTTGAATGGGAGTATAAATCCCAATAAATCCAATTTAGGTAGCTTGGCCTCTTGGGCTACAAAGTTTTTCCTGTATGTTTTTGTTTGTTTCAGTTCAATTCTGGTTTTTAGGGATAAAGTAAAATGATCTCTGTTTTCAAAACTTGACTATAAAGAAGGACCCTTGATATTAATTCCATGAATTCTTTCAGTATTGTTGTTACATAATGCAAATTCAGTTTAGAGTAAAGAAAGGGTAAACAAATGCAAGAAATATTTTAAAAGTTTAGTTTACCTGTGTGCAAAATGGAGACTTACTGTATCCTTTTAGCCAGCGTGGCCAGTGGTTAGCGCGCACGACCCATGTACGGAGCCTTAGTACTCAACAAGGGCGAATTGGGTTCGAATCCGGCCTGTTGTCCTTTCCCTCATGTCTCTCATACCCACTTTCCTGTCAGTCTACTAAGCAAAAAAATTAACCACTAGTGTCGTTAAAACTAAAAAAAATTATATATTAAGAAATATGTTTTTATTCGATTCAATTTATTTCTATAGCGCCCATTCACAACACACGTCACCTCAAGGCACTTACAGTTCACAAGATCATACAGTCAAATTGATTCAAAGTTTTCCATCTAAGGAAAACCGCTTGATTGCATCGACTCATTGACTCAAATGCAATCCCTCACACTAAGCATGCTTGTAGTGACAGTTGAGAGGAAAAACTCCCTATTAACAGGAAGAAACCTCCAGCAGAACCAGGCTCAGTGTGAGCGGCCATCTATTCATAATATTCACATCAACAGGGGAATTTAGTGGCCAAACAACCAAAATTTTAGTTCTTTTCTGGTTGTGTAAATCAATAATAATGGAGGTTTTTAAATAAAACTAGTCATTAGCTCAAATGAACTGCTTTGTGAGAATTTGGTTTAGTTGCTAATGATAAAATTTTCCCAACATGTCTTCTGTTTCTTTTAAGAGTTATATTCAACCCTAAACACTATTTTTAAACTAATATCTTAAATTGTATGTACTCAACGTACTCAAGAATTGAAATATTAGATGCTTCATATGGTTTACCATGCACTTGCACCTTGCACTTATTTTTTCATAGTTTTCCTGGGAGCACTCTGTGCTCCTTTCCTCTGTAGCTCATTTCCACAGGTTTTTGTAGGGCTTAGGTAAGCAAGAGTTAGACGGTTTGATAGGAAAGGTTGATTTAGTTTCAGGCAAACTACTTCTGTACTGATTTGGCTTTACATCTTGGACAATTATTCTGCTAAAAGATCCCATGACATCCTTCTTTATTTTCTTTTGCAGCGACCAAATGATTTTTTGTTTTTACAAAAATTTGTTGCCAGTTTACATAGATTACGATGGCATCCACCCAAAACAAGGCTCCCAGGGCCTTAAGAAGACAAACAGGCCCACAACATCACAGACACCCTGTCAAATAATAAATTTTTTAAATCTTTTTTTAATCTGTTAAGATTTTCCTGCTTTAACAAAAGAGGGATATATTTTAAGGCCCTTTACAGATTGGGACCAGGAGTCCCACTATGTATGAGGGGTAAACTTGCTTTGAGTTAATGGCTTGAGTGATAGAAAAATTACCCCCTAACCAATCCAGCTATTCAGATTCTTTATTATTATTATTATATTAAACTGGGATAATGTGAATTGGCATAGCTACAATTAAAGAACAAAGTTATATTAAAATGACAGTTCAAGTAGTACCTGTTGGTAGCAGCTGTTTAATGCTCTGCATTAGTTGAAACTGAGAATATTCTGTCTTTCCTGCCAAACTTAAAAATCTGAACTCGGTTAAACACCCTGTTTTTCACAAAATCCAGAAGTTTGAAATCTTGTTTCAGTGTTGCAACAGTCCTGCTTTGGCGCTGCTGTGGGTAATGCATCAACAAGCAGTGCTAGTTTTCACTGAACCCGAGGAGGGGAGCAGCTGTACTGATGATGGAGTAGGCTACTGCAACTCTGCTGAAAAATCCAAAAAGCATCCAAGAAAAGTTTCTGGTTCTTCTGATGAAAAATACCTTTGTCTGTAGAGTGAATACAGGGTAAGAAAAGATTGCTGGCTTTGTTTGCTCCACATTTGATGTTAGCGCTGTTATGTTCATATTATCCTTCAGAAGTGCTTTTTTTTGTGGCGATGACCTGAGGGTGCTCCACAATCTAAGTTTTAAATCATTCATTTTCAAAAACACCAGCAACTATGAAAGAAAGGTTGTTGACCATTTTGACCCCCTTGTTTCTTCTGCTATTACTTCTGATTTCTGGAGTGCTCCTGTATCAGTATTTGTATTCTGAGAGAACATAAAGTGTAAGATTTCTGCCATGTTCAGTCTTTACTCTATCTATTACCCTCTCTTGCACTCAGGGAACAACCTGACACAAACCATTTATTCCAATATATAAACAATCTACCAACTGTTGCCTGTTTTTTTCCAGGGTTTCCTGCAGTATTTATGATTTTTGCCTCAAAGACAAATGGGACACTTGTAGGACAAGAAAGTAGCATATTGCAGGAAAACAAGTCAGATTTCTGGGGTTTGCTCCAAATGTCTCTTATTGATAGGCCCAGGTGCTGAAAGTAATTGGTTTTCTAATAGATAAGCTGGCTTGAGATGCACCAGAGATATTGGACCACCTGGGATGTGTGTACGTGCACATGTGTGTTTCGACGCATGTCTGACAGCACTGTCTGTAGGTGTGAGTGTGTAGCTGCATTCACCCATGGTTGAGCTTATTAGGCTATTACGAGAATGGTACGAGCTCATTACCGGCTGGAGATTCACAAAAGGTGCAGTACTTTTCATCATTAAGTCAGAGAGTTTGGGAGGGTAAGATGCATTGACCCTATGCCTGCTACTATGGAACATACATGCATACAGCCCAACATGTCACATTATTTACTTACAGAGCAGCAGTTTTCCTAAAGAATTTACCATTTTAAAAACATGTACCAAGTAAATATATGGACAAATGCACAAAACTTGCAAGCAATTCTAAGATTCTGGTGAGTTCTGCACCTATCTTCAGAAAAAAACTAAAGGTTTAATCAGTTGCAATGAGGGCTCCACTTTATATACTCATAAATCCAATTTGGCCATGTCTCATGTAGATGTTTTACTTGATAAAAGGAGCCAGCTTTGTGGAATTACAGGAGGCATTTAGAGGAATGTTCTATTAAAAGAGCTATATACTACTTTTAAATTGTGAAACATTTGACTGTTTTATAGGCTGATATGTTTGTTGCTGTCACTATTCTGCCTTTCAGAGATCACACAGGGATGGGAATCTGGGCTTAAACTGTTTTGTTAAATTGATACTCATCTAATGTCTGCATGAGAGGATGTTTTTTTTTTTTTCTGGAGCAACAGTGTTCACTCCGAACTTGCAAACATTCCAAACCAAAATTAATCTTTGAATCACCTCAACTACTACAGTAAAAAATTGTTCATTTAAAAAAAAAAAAAAGAAATGGGAAAAGTTGTTCAGCACTTATACAAAAAGCCTCACTTCACTGTGAAAAGCAAGTCTTTTTCTCCAACTGCCCATCCAGGATGTTTATTTGTGACAAAATTACCATTGATCTATAACAAACAGAACCTGTCAGAACAGAAAGACTCGCCAACACACTGTATACATTTCACTGCCCAACGTGTTTGTGATAAATAATTATTTCTTCTTAAACTAGGTCAGAGTAATTGCAATAAATGACATGCATAATATCAACCTTTTTTTCCCATTCAAATAAGCCCCTCTGTATCTATCAGCAGCTCAGCAGCAGTGTAAATCTCTTCAAAAGGTGGTTTTACAGAAATTGGATTTTTTAATGTAAAGGACGAGGACAGGGTTGCAGAATCTGCCTATTTAAAAAGAAAATACCATATATAGCAGTATATCGTGGTCTTTGAACATTTGGTTTGGTGGTTTTTGTTTCTCACTGTCAAAGGGCTTTGAGCCCTTCAGCTGAATTTCATGGTGAAAATCAGACCCTGATGCCGAATGCCTCCCCCTGTGTATCTGTTGATGGAGACAGCTAGGGGTTATATCTGCTTCAAACTGACCACACTGTAGAAGACATGGTAACAGGGTAGCACTGCATGCTGCTGCAATATTTGACTTTAATTACTATGCTTCTCAACTCAGAATTAATTTATGAAGCAGGGGAATAACTTTTCTATTTGTTACAAAGACACATGAGTTGCAGAAACCAGCAGAAAAACATCTTCCATGTGAAAATATTGACCAGTCTTCTCCCCTCTATATTATACAAAGACTGTCTGGAGGAGTGGGATACATGTTTGCTGAAAATGTTTTAAAACCATTTGTGCAAATTGCATGTTCAAAACCAACAACAAAAAAGCTCCCCCGTAGAGACTAAAGCAACTAAAATAATTTACAAAGCTTTGAAAATACATTCCTTTTGAAAAACCCCCAAAACAAATAGATTTTGGTGTATGTTTCCTTTACTGTTGAAATGATGTAGGAAAAAACATACTAAAGCATAAAAAAAGCTTTCTTATAAAATATGGCATTCTCAAAAATTCGAAAAATGATTACAATTAGATTTAAGAAAAATATTGGGATGTTGGAAAAACTCTTAGTGGCTGAAGCTCTAGAGAATGAAACTCATTGGCTGAGATAACTGTCATATTAAATTATGAAGCCTTTAATAAAAATGCCTGGACTCCTACATATGCACAATCAATTAGGAATTTGTTTTAATAAAATTACCTATTTTTCTCCACGATATATCGTGTAAAAAGAGATTTTCTTGGAGAGATGAAAATAAAATAAGCTATAAAGTCTTTGTAATGATTGTTCAGCAAATATAAACATAACATTCTTTGTATTGAACAGGGTTACAAAGAAACTTGGTCTGAGAACTTACATTAGTATCAAATGTCTAAAAATGTACTCCTTGTGGAAATTCCTTCAATACTAAAAGACTAGAATTATCCAGCATGCAAAGCTCCACCTAAAAAAGAGATATTTATGACTCTCATTGTATCTCAAAGAAGAAAAAAACTAAAATAATTAATCCCACAAAGCTCCACTTAAAATAAGGTGTCCATGAACATCCCTCTATGACAAGTAAAATCTTTTTTGGACAAGAAAGAGGTTTCTTCTCGTTAAAAAAGGGACAGCTTCTCCTCATTGTTGCCTGCTGTCACATAAAAGCTCAAGCTGAGGACAGTATTGAAGTGAGCATTCAGTGTGAAGACTGAATTTTCCACTTTACAAACACTGCACAAGGGATGACTTTTTATAAAACTCACCCTTTTAGTTGGCATTATAATTCTTTTCAATGAAAAGTCATAGATCGATATAATTGTCAGTTCAATGCTCTGGTTGCTACTAAAGGGCTGCACACAGGGCTCAATTCATTTATTCTATTTTGTCCCCTTTGATCTTATCCTAATTCATTGTCCTGCTTTTGACCTGGAAATGGGTCTTAGCAATGCATCTATAAGAGTTCCTTGGTTACTGGAATCCAATTGAAAGATAAAGGAGAGAATAGAAAAGAGATTTGCTTAAGGATTTGCACATTATATAATCACATGCACTAAATCGAAATAGGAAAATATGCAGTTTACTGCCAGAACACTATTAATGTTTGCTCTCCGATAAATAAACAAGGACTCTCAGAATAAACTGCTAAACAAAACGCCTCAGGGTCCTTGGGTTCTCTGCCATGCTCACCTCTGGCCTGTCTTTTCTGCCTCCCCAGTTTCTTCACTTTTGGTCAAAACATAGAACTGATGACCTCAATATTTTGTACACAAAGCATGTCAATGGTTGCTAGATTCATCTTATAAATATAGTCAACCGCTATAACAGAATCCCATTCATCTTAGAGTTTGCACATTGAACTCAGCATATTTTACCTTTTTAGATAGAAAGATGAAAGAAACTCAGTAGACATTTGCTTTGATTTTATGAAACTGGTTGTACAGAAATGGACTGTAGCATAACAAGTTAAAATCCCAAGTACAGTTGAAAATGTTGTCCATTATGAGTTTGAGATGTAAAAAAAAATGCTCATTCTTATTTTCTTCCAAAGAAAAAGTTTACAACTAAGACTTAATAAGCTGGTAATGAACCCTACAATCAGCTAAAATAACAGGCTCAGTAATGTTTGCTTTTGGAAGCACAATCTAGTTACTGTCAACATGTGACTTTTTTATAAAAAAAAAAAAAAAAGTATTATTAGTCCTAAATACAAAGATAAAAGAGACCAACACTGTGTACACCTTTGTCTATATCAGTCAATGCTAGAGTTTTGCAGCTGGATGTCTGAGTATGGGTGCAACTTTTGAAAAATTAGAGGGTGTGACAGCAGGAGTTTTTCATAGTAACGAATCAAAACAGTGTGGTTAATTTCTGTGTTTTAACCTGTTTTAATATTCATACATTTACATCTATGTAAAACTCCTATACTCCTCATATACTGTTTTTATAGTTGCTCCTATAGAAGGGTAAAGCTTAAGCAGTGGGTTCAACATGAGCTTTGAACATGCACGTAAAGTGAGATGTATTTATTCCACCAATTGTTTGCCTCAATTATTAACATAAAAGGACAAAAATCAAATGAAGATAAAGCGACCTAAAGCTTCTTCTTCTTTTTCAACACAAGGCCACTGGAGAAAAAACCTATCTGCCCTGTGTTCAGCTATGAAGAACCACCATCGCTTTCATAAAGGACAAAGAACACTGCAAGGAAATTAATGTATTTGAATTTGAGTTAGGTGTTTATGTCCTTTATGATAGGTAAGTGCAAAAGCAGCTAAATTAGTAGTGCATGTGTACAGGTTACTGTTATTCAGGTCTTACAGAAAACCTTTGAATAATCAAGGTGAAGCTTTGATAACATTATTAAAAGCAAAATGGAGCTGGTAATTGAAATATCAGTATATGCTATATTATAATTTCAAAAGACTGTTTTGATGATTTTTTTTTTAAATGGCTATCGTATTTGAATTAACACGAATCGAAGCTTTGAAATTAGACATTTCTTGGATGAACTTATCTATACCAGCGTAAACCTGGTATAGATTTTAGTGACCGGTATCCAAAGGTATTTAGAGAGTGGTGAGAATGTCACAATTTGTTAATCATGATGGACAAAAAAATATATGCAATACTCACAATACTGTGTTCTCCTAAAATTGTAAAACACCTGTTTAAAGGAAAAGTCTGGTCATATTCAGAATACAAACTTCTGCACGTTCCTAAAATATGAAATTATTACATACTGTTGACTAAATGATAAGTATTTTTAATTAAGAGTAATTTCATTTGAATGTGCTTTGCCGGAGATATCCATGTTTGTCAAAGAGCACTACTGCCACCTACTGGTTTGTGACGTCACGGTGCGGTATCGGCTGTTGAGCAAGTCCCAATGCTGTATCTGATGTTTGTCACAATTCGCTATTATCCAAGTCCTCTCGAAAACATTCTTATTTGAAATGTTTGCTACATATTATGTGTTTTTTCTCTTGCCAGAAGTTTGATGGCAAATCCTCCCTCTTCAAGTTGGCAATCCAACAACGAACCCGTCCATGGAGGATCATGAATCTGAAAGATTAAATAGCTTTTACCCAATGTGAATGGTGAAGTCAATAGTGAAGTCCTTTTGAAATCTGAAATAATTGTTGTTGATTGCTTACTGCACCGTGACGTCACTACCGGAAGATGTCAGGAATGACATCTTCCGGACGTAAGTCAAAGACTTGGTGATCGCAACAAAAATTATTATTTTTATCTTTTTACTGATTAACTCTAAATTTATTAAATCATCGTGAATGTATTAGATTTAGATATATATAATGATCAATTGATTATTCCTTGCTGAACAGACTTTTCCTTTAAAGGTTGATATAACCAACATGTGTATGTAATGGTATGAATTCTGACACAATTCTGTGCAGCTAATTTGTGCAAAGAGTTAAGTGCCTCTCTGGATTTAAGACTTTGAAGTAACAAAATATGCAGTTTTGTAGTAGTCCTGTTGTGTTGAATGACTCAGTCTAATAAGCATTACTTGCAGGGCTACTTGACAACTCTTGATTACCTGTGTAGTAGAGAGGTGTTAACCACTTTTAAATGACTGTTAAATGCATTTCAGAACCTGATGAAAAAAATAGTGACAAATTGAATGACAAGATTTGATTAAATTTTTGTTTTTGTTAGAAAATATTGTTACACATTGTCACTGCTGTGGTTAAGGTTTTTAGCTGAGATGTGTCTTCCATTTCAGGGTATGAAAGTATATCTCATTGCTTTTAAAAAAAACAATGTATGGATTTGACAATCTATAAAGTATAAAATATCTGCATTTCAAACCAAGTTAAATAATTCTGTTGTAAAATGGGAATCTCTAAAAGCTAAATATCAAAATCTTGTTTAGTTCTTGTGATTTGTATTCTATATAATCTCTTCTAATGATCTTATTTGTCTTTTCAACCCTAGTCCTTAGTGTATCATCAAAAAGTTTATTCTCTAAAGGTTAATGACTCATTTGATTTGAATCAGTGTGTTTGAATTGGATAAAAAGGATAATCATATAGGAGAATTATAATTTTTAAGCAGCTGATGCCTTGTTTTATATATTCCGATTGCAGGAAATCTAAGATTTTGCAGATGCCATAATCACAGCTGTTATCAAATAAAATTAATTGCTCCTGTAAAATATAAAATAAAAAAAATCAGTTACTATTTATAACTAATACGCACTATTTCAAACATGGCTTCTTTTTCATCAATGTAGAAGGCCACAGATATTTTTGGCATGACAAAAAAAATCCAGAGCCACTCCCACTTTCCACATGAACACAACTGCTGCAAAATTTACACTATTGCTTCTCAAATATAAAAATGACCCCATGTCTTAAACTCCTGCAGCACAATGCTAACTCTCTATATACGTTGATGAAGAACTACTTATCTTTGGATGCTTGTTGCTTAAAATTGAAAGGTAAAACTAATTGACCAAAATAACTTAGCTAATAATTAACTTATTCCTAAGGGCACTTTTAAAACTTCACAAGGTCACTTTTCGAAAAAAAAAAAAAAAAAAGATATATATAAATGTATATATATATATATATATATATATATATATATATATATATATATATATATATATATATATATTTTTTTTTTTACAAACTTTTTACAACTGTCACTATGTCCCGATAGCATAGTATGAGACATACCCCATCAAACTCCAGTGCTACCGCCATGTCTACAGAGCACTGCAGCACAGCAGAGGGCAAATGGGAGGGATTTGTAAGCTCTGCTTGTTTAAATTTCAAGCTAAGAAGGAGATACAGGGTTATTGTGTACAGAAGGTTGTTCTGGAGTGAATGAATAGCTATTTTAGTTGCAGGAAACAATTAGTGTAAAAGGATACTCTTAGGAACGGATCTTTAAAGATGCCAAATAAATGAATCCATGTCCTTTGTTTTTTGGAATGGAAGCACCGCAGCCAAGAGAAGTGCTACAAAATTAAGAGAATAGATTGTTTGGAATAAATTACTACTATTGGAAAAAAGAAAATTAAAGATTAGGTTGTGAATTTGGTTAGTGTTTCTGATTGATTTTAGGCCAGTAGTGAAGGCCTTGAAGGCCCTGATTGCACACCACTGATGAAACATCAGAAAGTTGTTTTTGTCTCCTGACTCAGGATTTATCTCAACTAACTCCTTTCAACAGCAGCTTGACATGACTGGAAAACAAGGTACGAGCTGAATTAATAAAAAAATCTATTTCACTAAGGGGGGGAAACAAATGTCTATTGCAAGATGCGCCAACCCACTTCTTTGAAGATCTGCTCTGTGAATAAAAAAACATTTGTGCTCATTTTAAAATGTGCCAATCTTCTGACGATCAGGCCCTATGTCACTCTGCATGGGTGTGCACATCTTTTGCATTGGTTGTGGTAGTGTGGGCTATGTGATATAATTGTATGAATCAAAATGTGTGTAGGCATGTGTGAATGTGCATACGTACATACATACATGTGTTTATTTGCTCACTTAATGGACCTTTATTGTTGGACAGAGAGTTACTCATACATAAGTCACAGTTTTCAAAGAGCTAATTACTGCAGTTCTAAAGTGTTGAAAATGCACTTAAGGAAAGCTGATCCTTATATGGGAACCTGCATCTTTTTTTATGGATGTACGACCATTTATGATCCTCCTCCCTTGACAGGGAATACTTCAAAACCAGCATGCATACCGAAAACTGGTGACAGGAGAAGATGTTCCCCAAATCGTCTTTATTCCTACACGTTTACACCTTCAAAACATTTATTATAACACATGCCTCTGGCCATGCATGGCAACAAAGTAGGCAGTCTGACAGTGACTTTAAAACTGTTATTTTTTAACCAAATTTGGAACTGCACCACTGATACACAGAATAACTTCACCATTCATGAGAATAAATGTGATTTCATTGGTAAAATTCAGGGCAGTTGTTGACAACTATAAAAGTTGACATGGGTTATTTTTTGTGTTCATTATAATCCCACTAAATGGTTTAAATGCTAATTGTTTGGTTTTGTCTCTACACACTGAATGAATGCGTGCAGCCAATCAGAATGTTTTCTCTCTCTCTCTCCCCGGCAATGGTTGGAGTTGCCATGAATGTGTCCTCACTGCAGACATGACTAATTTATGAAACACAATATATCTGCCAGTCATAGCGAGCCAGACCGCGTGTGGGCGAAAGGGTTCACAGATTTACCTTTTGTGAGCGCTTAATTATTTCATCTGTGAAATACACTATTGACAAGCCAGGAATTATAGCATTTGACACGTGCAGAGCTTGAGCCCTACTCACACAACCCGTTTTCGCTCTTTATCATTGTCCTGCACTTGATAACTGTTTATGTAACGGTGCTGAGATTCCTATGTTTCGCTGATGTTCCATCATAACGTTCGCTTGCAGTGAGCTGGCACTTCACCATGGGGCCGGTCACGCTAGTAAAGACCCTTTGAACTGAGCTGAATTTTCTTGAAACATGCTGGGAAAAAGGGGAGGAGAAGGAGGGGGGAAATGAAAGCGGAATGGAAATGGGAACAAAGAATGAAAGAAAGAAAGAGCTAATGAAAGGTTTTGTCCTCCAGGTAAAGGTACATGTATATGACATTTGCTGCTTTTTTCTTTTATCCGTGCGAGCATTAATAATTGGAAAGCTCGACACCATGGATGAGGTTTCTTGATAAGTGAAAAAGGTTTGCATAGATAAAGCTTTTTCAATCTTCATTTTTGTTTGGAAGGTTGTCTGAGGGGAATATGACAGTTTGACACTTGTTATTATTATTTTTTTCTCTTTAAGGCAACATTATCATTGTAAAGCCTTGAAATGCGACATAAGCTTAATCTGAATCTACTTCCATCTTTTCTTGCCAGGCTGTCATCGCTTTTATCTGTTCCTCCAATGACAACAAAGGCCTGCCTTGATACTATATTATCATTGCCTTCTTTAGCCAGTTTACAATCAATGAAAACCACAGGCTTATCCTTTCTAACTCACTTTTCAAAAACTGGGCGATTATGAGACTGAAGTTCATATAGAAAGCATCTCTGGATTAGCAGAGAAAGCCAGTCAAGGGAATGAATGTTGATGCAGCAGCCAATAATGGCACAACAAGACACCCATAAGCACCATGGAAAGCTATGGGCTGTGTGTGTTAGTTACTGTACCACTGATGAAGCGATGTGACATGCTGTGTGTGGGCCTGCGGCAGCGTCACGCCTGCAGAGGCTGTCTAGTCCTGCTAATGAGGATGGAAAGAGAGGTCAGAGATGATAGCCAATCTAAATAAGGACCTTGATATGACTTTAACACTGTGACACAGTGTTTCACTGCGTATGTGTGTGTTCGCTCGGAGGTGACGTCCTCCCACCTTCCTGCTGTTATGTTATGACTAGCATCCTTGCTCCAAGCTCACTGTCAACAGGAGGTGTAATCTGGGCAAGTCAACCGTCAGCACACTGCTGCCTGTGGTCTGTACACTGACAGGAGTGGACACACCTCCACAAACACGCAAATATTCCTTACAGCCACACATTTAATTCACTTTTTATAGAATATTCTGCATGGGCAGGCAAACACAGGTTGTGCACATGATCACATGCAAATGCCTCCAGCTATGCCAGTTCTCCAGCTGGTCATTGGTGACTGTCTATGTTATGCAAACTAGCAGCACAACCGTGTCAGAGACTGTGAGCATGTGTCAGCCCACCTGACAGGGAAGACAGGCAGTCTTCCAATCTCCCATCATTGTACTCTCTTTGCTAAGGCCCATAAACTCACCTAAAGTTCTCACAGCTGTGTGTAAATTAATTGAGCCTCTGGTAAAGACATTTGTGCAACTTACAAAACAACACATTTCATGCTACAAAGTAACAAAAGTTGTTTTTAATGTGCTGTGTGTGTATTTGCGTGTGTGTGTGGGTGGGTGGGGTGGGGGGGTGGGGGGGTGGGGGGGATTAGGAATTAGGGTCATGTGTAAGTGCCCAATTGTTGCACAATGACCTTGAAGCTTTTTTTTTTATCATATCAATATCTTTGTCACATATGCTTATGTTATTTATAAATACAGTTTAGGTGAATGTGATGCTAGTTAAAGTTTTGAATTGTATTTATCACTAGAAAAAGGCTTAACTCATCATTTATATAGAAAATCTTATATTGCCATTTCCTGAAAAATCCTACAGACAACCTGTAGGTGAGTTAAAATGTCCCAGGACTCTATGGTAGGGGGTCTAACTTCCATTCTCAGGGGCCTGAGGTCTGCTGCCTTTGGGTAAGCTTTTGTTTAAACACCTAAACTAAGTAACTAGGTCACTAGCTGGACAGGTACGTTGGGTCAAGGACACCAGCCAGTTTGATACTCTTGATCTAATGAGATTAAAGAAAGATAAATGATCAACAAACCTCTGCTTTGTATGCTTCAAATTTGGGGGATATTATGGTAGGGGTCTAATGTACATCCTGCTCCCTCCATTTAAATGGTAAATAAATGATTAATCACAATAGTCTCAAAGTTTATACATGCAAAATATAAACACATATATATATATAAACCGGTTGCTAGGATACACAAATATGTATATATATGCTAATCTCAGACACATTTCCACTTCTTCTCTAAGTGTGTCTTCAATTTTCTCTCCTCAGCGGGATTTTAAATGGGAAGCATGTCAGTCTAATGTTTCATGCAGATAACTATTTTTATATCCCATCTATGCTGTTATTAGCTGTTTAGCTGTCAGAGTTAGAGAGATGTTAAAAAACAGTTTGCTTTAATGTTAAACGGTGCTGCATTGCTAACAGGATTTAATGGATTTTAGGTTCTGACAGTTTGTTTAAACCTAGACTCAGGTGAAACAATGCGTTTTTCTGCAGACTGTTGTGTACAGGAAACCATATGTTTACTGTGGTGGAACTACTCAAAGGTTCATGGGAGGGCTTTTGTCCTTTTCCTTTGGGGCATTTTGTGAAAAATACTTGAGAGGATTGGGGACTTGTTACTTTAAAGGGCTAACGTGTCCTTATATAACCAAGCAAGAGAGTGTCCACATTTATTCATCAAATTGAGCTTGGTCTTGATGCAGGTTATCAATCATTCTCTTAGTTGTACTAATGGACAGGATGTTACAGTAAACCTTGGGTTTAGAAAAGCACAGTGCTGTAATTTATTTTCTTTTTGTAGATAATCTGTGGGTCTATTGGCAACTTTAGGCCAGGGTCTTAAGAGGGGGAAGTAGTCAGGATGTGAGTCATTTCTTCTAAATTTGAGGCCATGGTGGACTATTCTCTCTGCGTAAGGTGTCAGCCTTTACCTCAAGAACAGAATTTGAAGTGTGTTGGGGTCTTGTTCATTAGTTGGATGGAGCAAGGAGGTGTGGAGACTGTTGCTAGGGAGCGCAATGTCTCTTTTACCCCTGCAACTTGACCCTAGATATTAATGAGACACGGATGAATGTAGCTGTAAGTAGGGGCAGGACCTAATAATCTTACTGAGGAGCTAAACTATTATTCCTATAGTTTTTGATGCAGGATTTTTTATTCTCAAAGACAAGGTTAGTAAATGCAAAATGATTAAGGTCATGTAAAGTGCTGACCTTCAGAAACATTTAGTATGCAGTACCTTTTTGTGCTAGTTTTCCCAGTGACAGACAAATTGTGACAGTACATATAATCTTTTTCAAGAAATGTATGTTTACTTTGCTGAACTGAGTGCCACTGATCATATAGTTTGTGACCTGTTGTTTTAGCCTTCAGGTCTCTATGATGGAATCGTTTACGACTTGTTTGGCTCACTGATAGTCAGAGTGACACCTCCCTTTATGGGTGCGTATTATGGGGCAGAGTAAATTGACTTCCCTTTGGTGCATTTAGAGACGGCACGCCTTGCAGTCATATTTTCTTAAGACGTTTACAGCTGCTTGACAGTCTTCATGGAACAGTGTAGGAGTCATTAAAATTGTTTCTGCATCTGCAGGGCTGTGATTGGATCTATAGCTATACCAGGTTTAGTGTTGCTGAATCTATTAAATGGCTTTTTTTCTCCATTCTTACTGGAATCTGCCTTCTGGGTCCCTGTGAGACCTGCTGGTCAATCATAGCAACTCACATAGCAACAAGGCCCTGTGCAGGATAACTGAAATAGATAAGATGAATATATGCGACTGCTGTGGTGGTGGTGTGCCTTTATCTTCTACAAATGACAAAAAAATGTGTTTTAGAGTTGTTTCTGCAATCTAATTAGGAGTTGCAATGATTAGAAAGAAAAACAATGTTTATAGCACATTGCTAACAGTGTTGCTTTTGTCTGAGAGATCTGACTTCCCTTCTCAGGCTGCAGAAAAACCTCAAAAGGATACTAACAACAACAGGAGGAGAGCTACTAGCAGGGATGCCCTTGGTCAATCTGTGTTTTTGTGCTTTCCTGATTGCTGGCCATGTGCACAGATGTTGCAGTTGAACATTGTTGACCTGACTGCATGGACTGTATAGTGGGAGGCAGCAGTCTATACAGTTTTAACCTTGATGAGTTGTTACAGCCTGTGTGGAATGATGATGCAAACAAGGAAATAGACATATTAAAAGTGCCCATGTAAAAGCATTCATAAAGTGTGAAATGTTCATATTTTATCATCTCACAAACAAAAACTTTAGCATATGTTATAGCTACCTGATGACATGTTTGGAGTTGTTTCTGGAGAGCTAGTTGCAGGGATGTGAAGATTCATCTAAAACATAGACCCAGAGCTGCAAAAAAAGCGGTTTAAATCAAGTCATATTTAAGTGTTATAATGGAGCGATCAGTGTCCACGTCTGAATTGATCAATTTAAGTTATTTTGCTTAGAATAAGTCACAATACTTTTAGTTTCTAGAAGTACTAAGTTGGTAAAAATGCTTAACCAACAGACTAATAGCATCATTTGTAAAAGTATTGACTCAAAAGGGGCTAAATACAAACACAGGGCACACTTTTCAAAAATTACTATTCAATGGAGATAATAAAAGTAAATCTTCATTGTCATGTGTGACTCTGAGTTGGTTCATTTGAATATTATGTTGCAGTGTAATAAAATGGGAAGTTTTTGATAATGAAAGGCTTGCTATGTGATCTAAAAAGAGCACATGGATACAAACACAAACTTAGGTGGGCAGGTACAACATGTTCACAACCTGTTCAGTCATGCTCACAATACCCTGAGGCATCCCTCTTTGTGTTTTTCAGACAGGGTCATCATGTCAAACAGCACACCGTGAAAGAAAGGGAATAACTGAGTGTTGGATTTAAGTGGGCCGTGGGGCTTTGTTTGTTTAGATAAAGTCCAAATCCTTAATCACTCATTCCAGTGCAAAACATCAAAGAGACAGAAATCAATGCTGCGCCCCGTTGACCATGTATGGTTTTCCTGAATCCTCCTGGCACTGGTGGAGCCATTATTGAAAGTAGGACGGAGAGGGGTTCTGATGACCATATTTGGCTGGGTGCTCTGTCCCCTGCAGCCATTTTACCTTCCTCTATTCTATGCTGCTTAGCGTCTTCCTGTTATTCCTCTGTTTTACTCCCCACTTGCTTTTCTTCCATAGGCTCAACACATTTTTCATCCCCGATCCCTTTCTTTTCTGCTAACCGTTGTACTTATCACTCTGCTCTCTTCCTACTCTCTTCCTCTCATCCTGTTACCACGGTATTTTTTGTCTCCCCAAACCTTCTTCTTCCGCTTTTGCACCTTCTTCCTACAGTTTTCTTTGTTTTCCCCCTCTCATTACTTCCCATGTGTCCCCACTTGCTCTTATCCTTCCCCACCAGGAAGCTGTAACATCCCTGTTTACTCCCCTGGCTCTGCAGTGGGAGATGGGTCTGCTGGCCTCTGGCCTGTTCTGGCGCTTTCCCCTGCTCCTAATCAGCCCTGCTGCACGTTGCACACATGTTGGAAATTTTATTAATGCACACTCGCTCTCACCCATACAGTACACACTAACAGTTTTGTTCTGTGTCGGACTTGGAGAGTGTTGAAACCCACATCTGCAAAGCGGCAACCACAGGTTTGTTAGCGCCTGCCCACTTTTCACACACGCTCAATTTGTGCCAGTGCATTAATACTCACACTCAAGCTTTCACACACACTTTCCAGCTCCTGGCAGCAGGTTTGATCGCCTGGAAAATGAATACTAAGAGCAGGGCAAAATGGCTGGCAGGGATAACCTTGGCTGTATGCAGCATGCAGCCTGCTCCATGCTGGTTTCAAACCAGACCACCTTCATATTTATCTCAGCGCTCAGATATTCCTGGACTCCACAGCTTTGAAAAGAAACGTTAAGTGATATGTGGCTTTTGTTATACCGTCCGTGTGACTAAGGAGAAAAGAGGTTTCTCCTCCAGCTTTCCTCCTAAGCTCTTTAGGGCTCCTACTTATCGTCTCCGGAGGAAACACACTCAGGTATTTTGTATACAGATTTAGCAAAGATTTAGTCATTCAGCAAACAACAAATTTTATTTTGGCAAAGGTATTAGGTCAACCCTCCAAATCATTGAATTCAGCTTTTTCAGTCATTCCCTTGGCTAAAGGTGTATAAAATCAAGCACCTGGCACATAGATTGCTTCTGCAAACATCGATGAAAGAATGGGTCACTTTCAGGAGGAAATTAAGTAAGGTACCATGACGCTATGCTATTTGTGTAAGAAAAGTGCAGTTATGGGATTTCCATGCTGTTTAATATTCAGCAGTAAAAGTTTAGGGGTAATATAATAAGATACAAGGGAAGGAAAAAAGTAAGAAGTTGAAGGCTAAATACAATTGCAGAGTGGGTCAGTGGATGCTAAGGCACAGAGATGCACAAAGGTCATCATTTTTCTTTTTGTAGTCCATAGCTACAGACCTCCAAACTTCCTGTGGCTTTTAGATGAGCTTAAAAGGAGTGAGTCAGGAGATTTATTGAGTTTTCATGGCAGAGCTACTGCATCCAATGCCTAACGTCACCAAGAGCAATGCAAATCATAATACTGGTAGTTAAACCACACTACAACTTAACTCTAGGGCAGTGTAGACATGTTCTCTGGAAGGACGATTCATGCTTCTCTGTTTGGCACTCCACTGGATAATTGTGTGGCTGTTTTTAAACTCTGCGCCGTAGTTACAGGGAAAAGAACTCCTAATTCTACAGAATACAAGGACACTTTTGACATTTCATGCTTCAAAATCCACAAGGACAGTTTGGGGGAGGCCTCTTCCTTTTTCAACATAACTGTACATATGACCTTAAAGAAAGGTCCAAAAAGGCATGGATGGGTATATCTGGATAGAGTTTGACTGTCCTAGATACACAATCACTCTGATCTATGTGATGTGAATCTGTCCTCAAGCCAAACAAACCACTTCATAAAACAAAACAATGATTTCTAATCAAACATTTGCATCTGAATGATAAATACATTGAAGATTTATAGCTTAAAAAGCAATGGCTTGGGCAATATCATATTAAACTTTATGGATATCAATAAGTTGTTATAATTTTGCACACAGACAAGGAGTCTGACTTTACTCTTGAATATATCTTAAATATAACTACTATCTAAAAAGCATAAACCTTTATTTTTCCCCATAGCAAGAATGTCAGAAGGAAACTGAAGTGAAAACTGGACTTGCTGGACGGGAAAGAGAAAGCTTCTCCACCTGCTGTAAATGCTATACATCATCTTTATATAATCTTCTTAAAATTTCACAGTCTGATAACTTTGCTGTTTCTGTTATATTAGAAATATATACCTTTTTTATTCAGACTACAAAAATCTGATATTGCGCCTGTACCCTAAAACTATTTATGGTGGAAGGATTAGTGTACTTAGGTATTTAACCTCATTGATCAAAATCGGTCCACATCAATTGCTTTGTGTTTGCTGTGGGCAAAATTTGCAGAATAGCACAAATCACATAAATGTGATGTGTATAAGAGAGGATGGGATTTAGAGAACGATAAGTGTCTTGTGAAAGACTGGTTTTGGTGAATGGATAGGTTTTAAACGTTTTACACCTCTTCAAAGAGAAAAGCAACTTCTTAAAATATATTACTCTTAACAACTCAAAATGCATCTAAGGCTCGGAACACTGACACCTCTTTCTTTTTGCATAACATGCTGACTTTTTCTAAAGCTTCTCTTTGATCCATGAGGACCTCAGTGCAAGAGCAGAAATGTTTCCTTCTGTTTTCTTCGCTGGTAATCTTAAGAAACTGTGGCGAGCTGCTGAATTATGATTCATTTTGAGCCAACAGGAAGAATGTAAACATTTGCTGTTGCACACGAGTTAAGCCCACTCAAAACCAATTGGTTGTGGGTTTTTTAAAAGCATTTTAAGGTTTGAGAGCACAGAAAAAAACACCCTTAAAACTGTGTGGGGTTGTTGAGCAATCTAATGTACAGTTTTTGTCTAAATAAATTTGCATATGTATTTCACTGCTGAGTGTAACCAGGGATCCAGACTATGGTTCATATATTTTCCAGATATTGAAACATCTTATTTAGTTCCTGGACAGATTATAATGTGTTTGTTTCATTTATGATTTGATTATTTTACTTTTTATATACCAAGTTAGATTGTCTGAAAATGTTTAAACCCATTTTTTAATAACTGAATTGGGCTTAATGTAGAAATTTGCATGGTGGCATTGGTTAAATCTGAGGTTCCCTCAAATTTCCCTCAAAAAGTTTCTGCAATTATTGAAAACAAGCAATCCCACAAGTTGACATTTGTGGTAAACATACGTGTGTTTAATAGGAGAAAAGCAGGGATGTGTTTACTATATGTGATAGTGAGTTGTTTTATGTATGAGATATCCTCATAACATAGTCTGAAAGTTTATGTGTCTGATTGATTGTGAGTGAATTGTGTTATCAATGCAGACCAGATGATGCCAGTTCTTTTAATGGAGAGTTGGTTTAGTTCAGCATGAAGATGAGTGTTGCCGTGCCAGTTTTTCTCTTCTTCTTTTCATATTCTCTCTTCCTGCGCGTTTGTGTCAATGAGTGTGTATTTAGGGTATTTATTTGTGTGCGGTCTTTGATGTCAGCTGGTCGTTTCTACTGTTTGCAGTGTTAGATAATCACAAAACACAATCACTCTGATCTATTCCTGAACTTCTGCCATTATATATGGCACGCTTCTCATACACCCACAAACTCTCCATTTGTCTCTCTCATACACAAACACTCTCGTGCACACTCACTCTACTTTCCATCTCTCCTCTGACACTCCTGTCCTGCATCTCGTACTCCCACACTCACTATATTTCTGCGTATTATGGTGTTATGCTTCTCTTTGGTCTCTCTTGCTTTGTTCTCTAACCTGCTTACCCCTAAGCCAAAGTCACCCCATCACTAACACTTCCCTCTATCCAACCTTTTTCCCTCCCTCGTCACCCCCCAACATGCCTTCCTTGCCTTCCATCACATGTGAGCGTGCTGTTGGAGGTGGAGTATTGATTGCACGTTTGGCTACCAGGCACAATAATGGACGACTTAGAAAGTGCATGTGGTAGGGAAGCGAGAGGGGTTGGGGTACAGGCCGACAGGTTGGGTAGTTTAAGCACTGTTCTGTCCATAACTCACCTGTCCAAGCGTGTGACCACTGGGCAGGGGGAGTAAAAGGTGCAGCGAGCAGTGAAACAGGGCAGGTTGAATCGAATATTGAGCAGTTTTTGAATGTTTTCCCTTTCTTTTAATAAGGGATTTTTGAAATCACTGTTCTTGAAGT
Source organism: Cyprinodon tularosa (assembly GCF_016077235.1). Lineage (NCBI taxonomy): Eukaryota > Metazoa > Chordata > Actinopteri > Cyprinodontiformes > Cyprinodontidae > Cyprinodon > Cyprinodon tularosa. The sequence continues at coordinate 478,655 of NW_024038733.1, read as the reverse complement.
CAGGTGGATGATGATTATGATAGCCTTAATGGTTTTTGGTGTTAGTGTTTCTAAATGTAACTATAAAAAACATCATATTCATATATTTGGCTTTTAAAAAGATTGTTTTTGGGTTTCCATCTTAGACAATTTGTTGCAGATTCAAGCACAAATCTGTGAAAGCAAAGAGAAATTTTTAACCACCAAATAGAGTCAATATTAAATGCCATTTATTATGGCCCAAATAATACTGGGAATATTTTTGTACTCACTACTTGCTGAAATGTTCTGCATCTAACAAACTATCGCTAAATAATCTCTTCACTGGATTTGCAGGGTGTTCAGAATGCTCTTTTCTTTCTAATACTTTACCATCTATTTAATGATCTGATAATAAATTGTTAATGCTTCACGTTGTATTTGAGGTCACTGCTATGAATCCTTAAAGGCATAGCTGCTAAAAGGAAAACAAGCATTGTCACGAAACCATAAAATCAAACATCTTCAAACAGAAGCGTAAAGTGTAGAATATCTTTACATCATGTAACAGACTGAACTCAGCACAGATGACATATATGTCATGATGTGGAGGGCTTTGCTTAGAACACCTTTGTCAGTATTACATATAATAAATGCATATTTGTTTCTTTAAGGGAAGTGATTGAAATATGTGAAAAAAGCTTGGTATCTCAAAGCAGTAGTTAGGGATTTCTTGCAGATAAAACGGCCTTATATCAGACTGAAGTTCAGTTTGTGCCTGTCACTTGTGGCAAAATAAAGCCCCTTATTTGCATCAGACTGCTTTGCTGCCTCAAATTTTTTTTCACCGTGTTTTATCTTTTGAGTTTCTTCTGTGATATTTCTTCTTCTCTGACTTCTTGTTTTTTCCCCTGTGAGGATTCAGAGACATTTTGAAGATTTTTTTAACAAGGTAAATATGATTTTCTTACACTTCCAACAGCAAAAAAGTTACACAACTTCACTTTTCATTTTTCTAGAACTGCAGGATTATGGCTAAGGATTAACTAGTAGTCAAAAGGTCAGCCAATATACCAATGAGAGTTTTTCCTTGCTTAAAGCGGTACAATTAGCCTCTATTTAAAAAATAACCCAAAACACATAACTAAAGAACTTCATGCAAAGAGGCTGAAACTTGTATATCAAGTTCTGAATTGACAAATAAAACTTTTAAAACTGATTAAAACAGCAGTAACCTTTACTCATGTGGGCAAATCATGTTGTGAATTCAGCCTACAGGCCTTGACATCCCTTAGTAATGGATAGAGGTTAAAACATTTACATTTATAAATGTTATATGAAAACTCCTGCTGCTCCCTGCATAATGAGTGATGCTTGGTAGACCAAAATAATGCTGTTTCATAAACTTATTAGAGATCCTTTACTCTGATAATACACCATTACATCTTCACCATCAGCCTTAACCTTTTCTACAAGGCAGGATGGACTCATATTTACGTTATTACAAAAGGTGCAGCTAAAGATGAGTTGTCACTGGAGGCACTAGCCTGGTATTGATGTGGTAAGCTGGTGAACTGTGGGCTGCAGGTGAAGCACCAGGTATGTTGTTTTTCTCTTATCCACCTACTTTAAGTTTACCTGTTAATGCAGTCTTGGCTTTCTGCTGACAGTACTAACATTATAAATACTTATTTGAAGTATTTATTTATTCCTTACTAGTGTTGTCTCACCTTTAACATTAACATTGGATCATTTTTGACCATATAGCTGCTGTTCACTTGGCATTTTTTTGTATCTCTCCGTAAAATTGAGAGATATTTTTGTCTGAAAAGGAATTAGATCACCAGCTTTTAAAACATTCAGACCAAGCATCTGATACCAACAAAATCTCACACTATAAATTAATTTAATTCCCTCTCTTTCTGTTTCTCAGATTAGAGGGTTTCGCCATCTCTGACTTCATAAATGAATTGTCTTGTTGCTTGAGTCATGATTTGATTTAACAAGAATTTGAGTAAATGTATTTTTAAAAACGTCTTCACATATACAGTTTAATAACAAACACAATTTAAATCAAAATTATATTGCATTTCTAACAAATCTTCTCTCATTGCTCATTTATCTAAATGTTACATTCCACGGACAAAAGAAAAGTCCCGTAAATAACAGGGAATGCAGGGTCTGGTCTGTCCTGCTGATTTTGTTTTGCATTTATCTCAAACAGACCGGATGTCATAAAAGCTATTTTGAAACCGCAAAACAAATTTATTTGGTCTATATTCTCTGCTCCACTCCTGGAAAAAAAAGTCCCACTGCAGCACAAACAGCAGTACAAGCACAAATTGAGACATACACTGCAGTTAAAATGCTAATATGGGCAATTCAATTAATAGCACCTCATTTTCTTTGGCTATAACACAGTTTTTTTGACTTGTCTGTCCACTCTCGTATAGATTATTATAGGAAAATGGGTTTATTTCCTCCAGGGCAGAATCTAAGCATACCTGTAATGGTTGCAGAGCTCAATGCTGCCTCTCCGACAGCAGAACAGCTTTTTTCCCTCCTACCTGACACTGATCTACAGAGAACCTGTGACATTTGTGTTCAGGCAGTGTGCTATTAGAAGTTCAGTACAGTGTGTAAATAAACCCCCAGAGTAGGTCATCTGCTGCTTGCCAACACCTGCAGTGATCACATTATCCCTGCCCAAACCAGTACAATGTGTTTATCACCGGTATCAAAACCAAACATCTGTGCTGGCTTCCTGCTGTGCTGCTTTTAGGCATTAATGAAACATCAGGTTTCTGCAACAGCACACATTATATCATCTTCATCACCAAAACCTGTTTCAAAACAAGGAGAAAACACAGACATTGGTAGTACTCTGCAAATAGATGTTCAGATAAATAAGCAATTGAATAAACACACATTTTGTCATTAATAATAAAGCTAAACCTGACCTAGATTAACTTACATGAATGAATGATTCTAATTCAAGCTGCCAGTTGTAAGCTGTGTAAATAATGAACGTGGGTATTTGTAATTCTGTAGTAAGTCCTGGAACTTCTGAGTCTAATGTACCATGGGCTAACTAAATATATTAAACATTTATTCACCAGTGCCGAGGACAAATTTACTGAACAATGGAGCAAACAAATGCTAATTCCGCATTAAACATGTTGCCGTTGCATAAATATTCACACAGACTTTTCCTTTAGCATATGTTGTCATATATTAGCATAGAGCTGGCACAGGAATGACCAGCAATTTAGCATGAGAAAGCCAAGCAGAATGTAGTGCAGCAGTGTTTGACCAGTGAAAGGCAAGCTGAATTATCCTATTAACCCCATAAAGGTTGCATTATGGTCATAGAAGCACATGCCCATATAAAAGCCTACCATACCTTTGCATGTAGCCATTGTGGCTCTTTGTGGTATTATAATTACTGCTCCTGCTGCTGTGATTCTGTCTTTCCGCTCAACCAAATTGGGCTGTAGAGGTGAATTGGATGGGCAATTTGTCCTACCTGTGAGTGAATTCAACACTGATTTTAAGCTGAAATGAAAGCCCTGAATGGTGCTCGAAATTTTTGAAAAAAACAGCTGGTCATCTGGTAATTTATTAGGCTTTACACTGCTAGGCTGAAGAGTTAACTGTAAAAAATGAGAAGAAGAAAAAAAAATGGGTGCATTGCTTAAATCATAGAAGTCTCTACCAAAGGCATGTAATCTCATGCAACAGTATTCATTATCACCCTAAATCAAAACATACTACCACCTTTCTATGGGTAGGTGTGAACTATTTTACTATAGGCTTTAATCATAAAGTCATTGCTCTGCTATATAGTAAATCCTGACACTGATCCTAAATCCTGTTTCACAAACAAGTTAGCTCTCTTTATTTTCCTTTATTTACCTCCATCTAGGTTTAGGTTAGCTTTAGTGTCCCGACTAAAAAAAAGCATCCCAACAGCATGATTCTGCAACCACCATGTGTCAAACTCTGGATATTGTCTTCAGGATCATCTTTATTCTCCTAAAATGTTTAGCTCTATGCTTGAAAGTTTAATGTTGAGTTCATGAGACTAGAGCACCTTCTTGCACGTTTTTGTATCCCCTAGACATATTTTCACAAACAGCAAACATGATTTTTTTTTACACTTCCTGATTCAACTCTTCCATAAAGGGCGATTTTGTGGAGAGCACGACTAATAGTTATTCTGACAGCAGATTCTCCCAACTTAGCCAAGGATCCCTGCAGCTCCTCATGAGTTAGTATAAGCCTCTTAGCTGCTTCAACAATTATTGTTGCCCTTGTCCAGCTTTGCCAGGCTCAGTTATGGTGGACAGCTGTCTCTTGGAGGGTTTGCAGCTGTGCCATACACTTTCCATATTTGGATGATGGATCAGTTGAATGAACGCTCCATGAAATACTTAAGCTCAGGTTGTTGTTTCATGACCTAACCCTGTGTGCTCCCTGTTTTCTTTAGTGACGCTTGTTCACTAATATTCTCAGATAAACCTCGGAGATCTTTATACAGTGGGTAAAATAAATATTGAAAACACCAAAATTTTTCTCTGCAAATATATTTCTAGAGGTGCAATTGCAATCACGTTTTTACCAGATGTCGGTAACAATCCATGCAATCAACACACAGAAATAAATCAAACTATAGATGTCCAGAAATTAAGTTATGTCTAATAAAATGAAATGACACAGGGAAAAAGTATTGAACACACTTACTAAAATGTATTTAATACTTCCTCATATATATCTTTAATATCTTCCTCATAGCTGGTAAAGCAATCAAATATGTTATACCACATATTGTATTTTCTAAATGATGATTTAGCAAAAATAAACAGAACAAAGAATATCATGCAAAAACATTTGAGATATAGATCTAGCTCTGGCAATAATAACCTAATTTTGTCATCTTCTGTTTCAACCAAATCAGCCTCCCAGATCATTGTGGAAGAGTTTCAATCTGCTGCTTGTTACAGGATTGCTGTAGCTCAGATATTAGCCGGAACAATTGCAGATGTGTTGTGACAATACTGAAATACTGTGTAGTTTTTACTTCATTTTAGAGTAAAAGGCTTTGTTTGTATTGAGCTGTCTGCTGAAAGACATGCAATTACACCAAACAATGAAGCTGAAAATATTAATTATCAATGTTCTGTTCAGAAAAAAATGATATTGCTGTTTCTATCCATCCCTGATTAATCATAATTACATTAAATGAAGATAGTTTTAAAACACACCATGCAGCATTGTTTTAGATTTTATTCAAGTTTAATTAGGAGACTAGAAACAAGTCCAACTACGTGATAACCTTAGTTAGAACATAATCTTCAAAACTTTGATGTAATACACAATTATTACTATTATGATCTGGTTGAACTGTAAAGTGCCTTGAGATGACTTGTGTTGGGACTTGGCGCTATATAAATAAACTGAATTGAACTGAATTAGAGATTGGGGTGATTTTAAGCCATTAAAAACACACTACACAAAAGTACACATTTTAAATCTTGCCTTGTGTCTGGCTCTGTAGAGTTTGTGTATTCCGGAGATGTCTGTATGGATGTTCTCTGTTTTTTGGATGTTTCTGACCAGAACAATCTCAGATAACTGCAGGGATTTGCTCCAGCACCACGTTGACCCTAAACAGGATACAGAAGGTTTAAAAATGGACAGATCGATTGAGTTGCTATTTTGAGTAAAGCAAGGTACACTTAGGTTATTTTGCAACTGACAAGCTACTTAGCAACCGATCTAGTAGCGTTAGTGTAAAAATACTTGCTTTTATTACTTTCCTCTGCTCTCTTTACTTAAACCTGTGATGCTATTGTGTATGTGATGCACCATTTTGGAACCATGCGTTGGTGGCAATATTGGTAAAAATGTGATTAAGATCTTGGTTTTGATAAATTGACATATTGTGGGACATAAAAGTATTTGGTCAGCTGAGGACTGTGCAAGTTTTCCTACTTAAAAAGATGAGAGAGGTCAGTAATTCTCATCATCATTTTCATACATAACAAATTCCCATTTACTTTTTTTTTTGGATAACATTAAATCAAACCTATTAAAAAAGTCTTATATGATGCATATTCATCATTCTAATATGGCTGATATATTGAAAATACACAACTGGCAGGTTTATGTATTCAGAAATATTAAAGTATATTGAACTTACTAAAAATGAATACCACTTAGTGCTTTTATTTCAAATACATAAAGTTTATTTGTTCAATTTGCATAATTATCAGGTTACCTTTATGCTATATACTGCTATATATGTACTTGCTATATATATATATATATATATATATATATATATATATATATATATATATATATATATATATATATATATATATATATATATATATATATATATTATTTAAAATAAATACACTTTTAGTGTTCATTTTGAGTAATTATACCTTAATAATTCTGAATACATAAACCTAATGATTATGTATTTCAAATGAATAAGTCTTAACATAAAAATGATTATGAGTTATTTAAGGTTTTTCGAAATTTTTTTTGTTAAAATTGTCTAAAAAAAATGAACGGTAATGTGTTATGTAATGCATTTATATAAACCTAGAAAAGTGTAGACTTCTATTATGAGAGAAAAAAAATAAGGAAAACAATCTAGCAAATCACATCATAGGTTTTTTTAAATGATTTATTTCTCAATTATGATGGAAAATAAGAATATAGTTCATAGAAAATATATACTTTGGAGCATGACCTTTGTTTGCAATGATAGAGGTCATACATGTCCAGTAGGTCTTCGCTAGGTTTGTATACTCAGTAAATCGTATTTGAGCCCATTCAGAGCAGTGATGGGCTGTTGCTGGGCAACACAGACTTTCAACTGCCTCCTCAAATTTCTGTGCATTGATATCTGGTGACTGGCTAGGCCAATAAAGGACCTTAAAATTATTTTTACAGCGCCATACCTCATTGACTGAGCCCTGTGTTTTAGATTCTTCTCATGCTGGAAGACCCAGCCCATCTCCATCTTGTACACTTTCATTGATGTAAGGAAGTTATTCTGCCGTCGGGGCTGTAGTGTGTTCTCCTACCTCGGTGAATCACCAACACTCTTAAGTTTTCAAAGTGCTTCCTTCATGTATATGTGCAATTATGAAGGCAAATGTGTTTAAAAACACAGTTTCTATGGCCATTACTGTGTGCTCATTAAAGTCAGGGTATTAAAGAGGAGGTTACATGTCTTTGAGGGTCAGACATCTTGGTTGTTTTTCGGAGACCAAATAGTTATTTTCCATCATAATTTACAAATAAAAATGAAATGCAGACCTCTCATCCTTCTAAGTAGGATAAGCTGCACAGGTATTGACTAAGGCTACATTCACACAGCAGCCTGAAGTGACCCAAAACAGATTTTTTTTACTCATATGCGACCTGTATCTGATCTTTTCATGACAGTCTGAACAACTCAGATCTGATTTTTTCCAATGCGACCCAGGCCACTTGTCTATGTGGTCCTGAATACGATACCAATCTTTTCAAATGCGACCTGTGTGTGAATGGCCAGGTCGCATTCATCCAACCTGTACGCATTCATACCCGACAAAGGTCACTATTCTGTGTCTTGCTACGCAGAAGTGGCAAGAAAAACAACAACCGTGGCAGACGATGATCTGGAAAATAGTATTTATGTTTAACCACATTGAAAAGACTGTGTTTATAAGGTTGAGTAAGATCGCTAGATCTGCTCCTACACTACCATCCATGTTTACTTCCTTAAACACAGAGAATGCTTGCTTGTTATATCATTACATCCTCTACAGCCCATGCTGGACACTTGCGCTGTATGAATACAGTTCACACAGGAGATCACATATAATTTGCATATATTTGGAAATGTGAATGGCAAAGCAAAAAAATCGGATTTCGCAAAAAAATCGGAATTGAGCATTAAGGCCTGCAGTGTGAACGTAGCCTAAGTATCTTTTTTGCCCCATTTTATTTCTTAACCTCACATTTTCCAATAATGCTTACAACAGTTTCCGAGAACTTAAGTATTTTGATTTTTGTAATCAAAAATGGAAATAACCACATGGATGTAAACGCTTGTGAGTTAGAATTAGTTAGGAACATTAATAGTTAAAAAGCACGACAGGAAGGAAAGACCTGTAATAATGCAATTAGGATGCAACATTCACAAGAGAAGCTGCTCTGTTTTCCTCCTTTCAACCCCAATGATGTTGTTCTGCTGTGTAATTTCTTTGGTTAATAATCAAATGTATGTGTATGCACCCTGATGCTCTAGCTTTCTGGTTCTTTTCCCTAAAAAGAGATCACTCGCTACAAACTCTTTAAATAACACTTCATAACTGATATGTATTAAGTAACCAGTAGACGTGACAACATATTGTGATAGAAATTGTAATCTTACTCAGATCAGAGAAATTGCTTAGAGTTTCAGAAGGCAGCTGCTCACCTCCGGGCTCACCTCTCCGGAAGTGGCCCCGATTAACAGTTAAAAAGGCATTTTATACATCTCCAGACTGCCACATCATCATATTTTACATCATACACGTTAGCAGAGGAGTAGACATCCATGGCTCCAGTCAAAATATTGCACTTGGTTATTAGCTGAAAGACACCGCTCTCAATCCATTTCCAAATCTTTGCCACGTACAGAATGAAGATTATACCCATATACCCAGACAGAGGAACTATCCTAATTAGAGTAACTATTGTGGAAAACATCAGTTCTGACACGCAACAGACAGCCAATAAAAAGGTAATACCAAGGTGTAATAAACACACATCTTCAATGGCAATTATCCTAACATTTAACAAATTGGATTTGCTCGTATGTGTATTTTTTGTAGTCCTTTGACCTAATCCCGAAATTGAACCTTTGCATTAAAGTGTGAGAATCTCTGCTATGAAGTATCTTAAGGTATCTTCATCACATCTGTGATCTCAGTTCTTTTACGATTCAACTTTTTAGAGTGAAATGCCAAGATACTGATAGCAATGGGCTTAAATTAAAGCTCCATAAACAGGTCGATCACATCTTTTCACTAACAATCATTGAGTTCTGTTAAATATTTTATATGTACATTTTAAAAAATATATATTTTTTTCTTTAAAAACATATGGTGTTCATTCAGAAAAAAGACTTAATCCTTTGGGAAATGTTGAAACTTTGCAGCAATCAAAGTCCTTTCTCTTCTTTTTTTTCCTCTGACATCCTCATAGGTTTGTTCACTCAGCCTGAAAAGTACAGAGCAGTAGCAGATACCTCTTCCTCCGGGCATCTGAAAACAATTTGAGAGCAGTCCTGTTGGAAATGGGTTTAGCACAGATGGATACACATATAAAAGCATTTTATGCAAAGGAAGACACGGGTTTCGAAAAAGCCCAGACACTCCACTTCTTAAGTATTTTGCTGAGCTTGATGCCTCTCCCCTCCTTCACCCGGAGTCGTTCCTCATAAAGTGATGTCTCCTCTTAAGTGGAGATGATCAATTTTAGCCATGGGATTCAGAATAGCAAAGCATCTGGAGAAGTAATGTCATGTACATGGGCTGAGTGTTAAACACTGTTAGTGGGAGTAACATTCTGATGAATATCAACCATTAGCCTCTGGTTAGACCAGAAAACTAAGTAATTAAATGACTAATCTGATCCGATTAATATGTATTACAGTTGCTCGAATAGCTTATTGTGGGTAACATAAATAAATATCGCGGAAGCCATCTTGAGGCAATCTACATAACACAGATACCCATAAATTAAACTTTTGAATTTGATAAGAAAGTTAAGTAAAAAAAGGAACATCTGGTATTCATACACATTTTAATTTTAATGATACATACACAAAGGAAATATATTTCTAGTTGAAGGTGCTTGGAAATTCAGGTTGAAAATGCATTCTAAATTGAAATGAAGTGTATTTACACTTAATTTGAGTAGATGAATAAGATGATATGCCAATGGAAATATTTTTACTCTTCAAATAAGATAGATAACAGGCACTTGAAATAAGACAATGCATTTTTTGTTCTTATTTTCAATGTTAACTGTCTTGTTTAATTGGGAAAGTGTCTTGCTTACCTCCTCAATTCATGAAAAATTGCACTTATTTAAAAAAAAAATACTTGTTTAGACTTTAGACTAGAATTTGTATGATATATGTGTTGCTTTGAATTCAGAAGTATGAAATACATTATAGAAAATAAGTGACCTTAACCAAGGTCATAAGCTTAAACCATTGCCATGTTTTTTTTTTAATCAACATTTTTCATATGGAAAAAAACAATCCCTCAGCGCTTTATGGTTTTATCCTGTCACCTCTGTGACATTTTATTAAATGATGCTTCTGTTCTTCATCATTAATGAAATTCCCCTTAAAAATACACTCACTTATTTAATCAACGTCTCTATGAAGCCACAAGGCAACCCATCACCTGTTTTCTTCTTTTATGTCATGCACATGTACCCCCCCCCCTTCTAAAGAAAAATAATGTTATTGTTGCAAGAGATTTTTTTCCCTTGTTTACAAATAGCATATTTTATTCAAGGTTTTGCTGACACAATATGAAAATGAAGGCTAAGCCTGCTAATACCTACTAATACACAGACTTCAGATTTTGTTTGAGTCAACACAGATTGGCGGCATCTAGACTTGCATGGCATTATTCACTGCTTATATTCACCATCTGGCAGTGGCACTAAAGAACAACTCTCGGCTACTTTAGCAGCAGAGTCAAAACAGAAAATGTAATTTTTATGTCTTTAATCAAAGACACAGCCTTTAAAATGGGATAGTGATGTGAGACAAGATAATCACAACATTCACTCACGGTTTCTACGGAGTCTTCATAAATATGGAATTTAATTTGAGAACATTCCACATTTATAAAGGTTTGTAAAATATTGGTATATCCAGGTGTAGTTAGCTGTTCGATTGTTTACATTTGGGGTCATTTGTGAGCCTTGAAGTTATTTTTATCCAGCCTTTAACCACTAAATGACCAAAATGTAGTTTACAATTTTACACTGATAGTGATACATCTAAAGAAAATAAAGAGGAAATTTCATTGATCAAAAATTGTGCAGACATATTAAAATAGCCTTTAAATGGAACATGTTAGTTACAATATAAACTGAGTCCTAAATCCTTATTAATCAATTTTTTTGTTTTTTTTTGGATTTAATAGTAAAAAGGGCCACAAATATCCAGTAGCTTTTACTTACAAGGACTACATTTTTAAACTTCACTAAATAGGAATTGAATAAAAGAGGGAGACATTGACAGAGATAAAAGGTTATAATCCTTTTATTATAGAGAGTTTACTCAGGCCTGGTTGCTATGTTCGAATATGCACTTAATTAACAATGGGTTTCTGTTAATAAAAGATCCACTTCCAAGGATAAACTGATTGTTCTGCCAAAAGTCATGTGATGAATACACACCATGTACACTGAAGATAAGCAATGGTGATCAGCTCCATCTAGCATCATCAGACTGTGGCTCCAGTTACAGGAAGAAGGAAGGAGTCTGCAAGAGTTTACCAAAGAACCTCATTGGCCGAGGACGTTCACATGTTTTTTAATTAATTGCATATTAATTGTATATAATGGCAGGGAATTCTGTGGAAGGAAATGTATGTGATGATGACAGCTGTTAGTTAAAAGAATTTTCCCATTTGGCACGCAAGAGATGACATTTGTTGAATATTTGTTTCTTTAAATTAAGTTTGTCCCACAACATACAATGTTCGTGTTGCCTGAAACACTTATATTAAATTTTTTATACATAATTACAAGCATTCTATTACATTATTATTATTTATTTTATTTTTTTAATAGAACAGTTTTAACATTTTGAGCAAAAGAAGGCTCCTGACTGCATTTAATATTAACAGCTGTGGCCCCCATGGAAATAAGTTCTGACTGCCCTCATTTTTAAGGATCTGTCCATCTGTCATGTCATCCGTCCATCTATTTGCTGACATGTTTAGCAGGTGGAATCCATACCTTTATATCTGGAGCAAATGTGTATTAAACAGTAGTGTTTGCAGTTTAATATTGTTCAACACCGGACATTTTCATAGAGGAAGAGCCCTATATATTGCAATTTTAAAAACTGGCAGGATTTTATTGTCTGGTGATTATTATGAATTTTTTTGGTAATCGTTAATTAGGAGGATATGAGGAAACTGTTCTGAGTGAAAAAGGAAACTTGCCATAGTCTGACAAGTATTACTAAATATTTTAGTTTTGCAGGTGTTGCTTTTAAAGTGAGAATATTTTATGTTTCTTTCAACAATGACTCAAGTGTTACAGATGGACCTTTTTTTTGAAACATACTATTAAAGTGTCTTTGTCTTACTAGCCGTCTGAACTTCTGCAGTAATGATAAAAATACAAATTTTCCCTCAGATGATTCAAGCTCAGATTCTTTATTACAAATGCTGGCATCATTTCTCTTTTCCTCAGTGGAAAGAACGACTGCCTGCTTTCTGTGTAATATCTATTTAATCAAAGAACCAGTGGTAATAGTCTAAAGGCATGATGAAAGATATTTATTTATTTATAAAACTTTGAGTTAACCCCGGTATTCAATATTTAACAGGAGACTAGAAAGAGAACAGTTCTTCTTTTTGTTAATGTGGCTTCCCCTACAGTACTTTGTTTGATTCATCCTTTGCAGTTGAAAATGAATCAGATTTTAGCATGATGCTTTCCACAGAGCAAATTAGTAAAGATGAAAACACCAGCCAGTAGCTCAACATGTAAAAAGCAGACACAAAAGCTATTTCACAAAACTATCTTATCAATCCTTCTTCCTTTTTTTGCAGAAAATTTGAAATGACATGAATTGATCTCAACTTTTAGAATTACATGTGCTAGAAGAAATTGATTATGTGCCTCATCATAATTAATTTAAGTATCTCATTAATCACTAGATAAATTCATGTATTTTAAAGCTGCAATTTTTAATAATTGCACAGATTTACTGACATAATGGTAATGTATTATATATAAGTATGTTATTTATTATCATCTGCAAACTGAAAGTCTTAATCTTTTGCTTTGCTTTAGAAATTGTTATTATTTATTAAATAGGGGCAGATTTATGTAAGCCGAACTTTGCACTCAGTGCAGAGCTGACAAATTTGTGACGGTAGAGATCACCATTATGCTTAAAGTGTTTATTTCTACGCGTTTAAAAATCTAATTTTTTTGTTCCAAAATATTATGCTACTGTAAATACTATGCAGCATTTATTTGGTTAGGGCCAAGTTACGTGAATTATTGCGTGAATGAAGTGCGGCATAAAGGTAATCAACCTGTGGCTATGAACAGATGAAGGAAGTTCAGGTTCCTTTAACAGCAGCCTTTAATTCATCAATGTTTCATCTGCTGTATGAGTTTATTTTGGAGTTTAACTCAGGGGAGTGTGCTAGTGGTCATTAGAGCGAGTAAAAGAAATGGCAGAGTGGGAACATGAACCTTGATTTGATGTTAATTTCAAAACGTACTTTCATGTAGGAAAATGATAACACATAGCAACAGAAAAGATGTTTCAGATGATGTCTCTTGTTCACGAGTGGCTTTAGACAGATTGGATTTAATATCTGTATATTGAGACTGTGGAAGCACTACCTTGAGTCTCAGTCTATGCTCTTTCCAAACCTCTTGAATGTGCATTGCCTCTAAGTGATCTCAAGGCAGCTGTCATGCCACTTGCTTGTGCACCTGTTATTACCACTCTGTCTCCTTCCACTTAACTTTCCATTAATGCACTTGGCCACATCAGCGTGTGAATTCTTTGTGCCTTAGTGCCTGTATGTAGTTTGGCAGAGCCTTGTTTTTGGGCAACTGTGAAATTAGCAGTCCTCCCATGAATATGCAGCCCATAACATATCGTCTTTGTGCTGAAAAAAAAAACTTTTTATTTTATATATGGGTAAAAGCCATAATCATCAATGTAATGCAACATGAAATATTTTGAATAAATCACTATGTGTAAAAAGGTACAACCTATCATTTGAAAAGAATTTAATTTTTGGTAATATTATATTTTATGGAGATAGATTTGTATGATTGTGCACCTTGCAATCATGCAGCACACAGAGGTTAAAATCAGGCGTAGCGTGTGGCAGTTGATCTAGGCATAAACATTTTAAGATTATTTAATCCAGAAACACATGTGGACAAAAACAGCTACAGCGACAAACGCTCCACTTCACACAAGCAGCAGGTTCTGACTTTTTGATCCCTCTTTTACCTGTTCCATCACCAGCTCCTCTCCGTCTCCCTCACACTCCTCCCTACTCCCACTTCCTCCTCCTCTCATCTTTAACTCTGTTGCCACGGCAGCAAAACCTGACAATGAGAGAGGGAGAGAGAGAGGAAAAGGTGGAGACATAAAGAACAAATGCCATCTGAGTCATTTAATCCCCATCCGGTGTATACGTGTTTGTGTTTATGTGTGCATGGAGGCAAATATGTTAGAAATGTTTGTGTGAATCTCTGTTTATCTGGTTTCTGTGAATGTGTGTGTGGCGCGTGGGTGTCCAAGTGGGAGAGCTGTGTGGAGCCGGTTATCAGTTCATCACAGAACTGTTGCGGTGCAAAGGCAAACTCACAGACCTTTGTCGGTCTCAGCGCACGTTGCAGGGCTGCTTCCGTTATCCATTTCATGTTCACTATAAATGGGTTCTCATTCGAAAAAACTAAATTCTCTAGGCAGCCTTACAAATGTTTGTGTGTTTGGGCTTTGAACGATCAAACAAACACAACTTCTGTCTGGGAAATGCTTCCATACTTTAATGAAATTTCTTTTATTGAACTTTGATTGAAGTGATGAAAATAATGGGAGTCAATGCTAATGCGAGGAAACCCTGGTGACACTGCAACTTGAGCTGAATCAAGAAATGAAGATTTCTCTGTGGGCGTACAGGAAAACTAAAAAAACAAACCAAAAAACAACTACACACAAGGGAGAAATATACTTTAAGGAAACAAAAAAGCCCAAAACAATTTCAATAAAACTCTGAAAAAGTGATTCAGTAAGACACCCCTGCTCTTCGGTTGGCTGGCTCTGCATAAGCCTGTCTGGAAAAAGGAAAAGACTACAAAAACATAGTTAAAAGTCACTGAAAACTTAAATCATAAGACTTTTATTACATAAAAGCAGCACATGTCAATGCTATTTTACTACTAAATGAAAACTACACATTGCTTTACCATGATATTTACACTTTACTATAAAAAAGGACAAAATGTAATTGCAATTTGTAGTCTAGTTAATCCTTTTTTTGTACTCATGTTACTCTTGCAGCATCTCAGAAGGGCTGATTAGGGGCTTTAAGTTGGGTTACATCCTTGACAACTCACCTGTGTAACAGCAAGCACAACACAATAGAAAAATACCGTACAGTCACATACTCTATGTTGCATCCATTTAATGTAACATTAATGCCTAATTGATGGATGGCAGCCAAAGTACCCAAGGAGAACACACACATCCACAGGGAGAACAGGAACGCTCCTCACTAAAAGGCCAGACTTCAAACCCAGAACGTTCTTACAACAGTAACAAACTCACCAATATCATCCAGCCAAGTCAGGTCTATGCCACATTATTAAAATATTCTTCGTAAAATTAATATTTACCAGAAGAACAATCATCAACATTACAATATAATTTATTGCACTACAAAGGGGTTATCACAGTACAAAAAACACTTTAATCTACATGTCATCTGCTTTCTGTTTATTCTGTTCAGCCATAAATAATAATTTAAGAAGAAACCATGTTCTGTTTCCCAGAGAGCGACATATTTCGGTGCAAAAATGTACTCCCAACACCAGAACGAAACTAAAAGACCTTTTTGAGATTCTGGCAGAAGCTGGAAAGAGAGATGTTAATATCTACTGCGAGACCAATCCTGCTCTTACATGGGCTAAAAGGCCACTTAGAGGAATAAGCCTTTGTTCCAAAAGCAACATAAAAGGCCACATTAAAGTTAGCACTGAGGGACAAAAGACCCCGATTTCTGTAAAAGTCTCCTGTGGTTTGATAAAACTATAGTTGAAGCGCTTGTCCATTGTGAACCGTCACATCTAAGGGAAAAAGGGGGAAGCTTTAGACACCCTATGACTTTAAAGTATGAGATAGTATTTGGTGGTGTGGAGTCTTTTCATTTTCTTTAACCAGTTCTTGAGCTAAGACGGAAATCCTAAAGAACATTTGTGGAAAGAGCTGAAAAGCAGTGTGGGAGCAAGTTGGCCTGCAGTCGGGGGGGAATGGGTCAATATCCAGTAAACCTCTGAGACGAGCTCGTAAAAAACCCCCACAATGTTAAATCATAAAGTTTGCAAAAATATTTCTACCAAGTATTGAAAAAAACATCAGTTAAGTTCTACATTTGAAGAAAGTAAAATTATCTATAATTTTCTCATCTCTTCTGTTTCTTAGTGTTGCCCTCAGATTATATTTATAACTTAGATTTATTTCATACATTAAACCGTTTCCTTTTCTCATATATATTAGTAATGGTATGAATTGTTGTCCACAGCCACTAGAAAGCTCAAAGTAAGCTTTTTTTCTGTTGTTTGAGGACTTTCAATCTTTAATAATCTGTATTTACTAAACGACCCAGTTTAGATTTTAAAGAGGATATTGTTATCCCTCCACATCTTTATCAGACTTGTGTCTGCACCTGGTTTTAATTTGGAAATCTGCATGTGGTGGAAATAGACAGCCTTAGGATTTTTCTGGCTTTTACTTTGTAAGGAACTTTAAATCATTAAAAAAATGCAGTTTCACTGTGGGATGTTATGTTTCCCTATAGACGCATGGCTTACAGTAGGCTCTTCACACTGTATGGTTGGTTATTAAGTGTTAACTATTTGGTTGTGTTACTGTTAACTCAATTTGTAGCCGATTGACATTTAAAGATGGGAATGGACTGTTCCAACTTTACCTTGTTATTTTGTCAAAAGATGTAACTAATATTATTAGATTGGGGAAAGAACGACCCACAGTGATGTCAGGGCTTAATGCAATGGTTAAGGAAAAGTTTGCACAGGTGGCTCCCAATTATCCATGCAGGGACTGCAGATTAGGGTTCAATAAATATTTTAGGGTAAAACTCTTTTTCTGTCATTTTTGTCAGGGTAGGTTTTGCTTCTTGAGGTTGCTTCGAAGTTCTGTTCAACTAACTGTCAAAAAATATGGCCATCTCGAAAAACAGTTCTTCCAGAGATGGTGGAGCTGCTTATTTCATCACATCTACCAGCTGTAAAGACAAAAGCATGAGGAGTACTACAGAGGAGAGCTTATGCTTTCCAAAGATTTACAGAAAAATATCTTCTTAATAGAAATAGAAATGTTGTTGTTATTTTAACATAGACCATTGGAATAAAAAAATTCCCAAATAACAAAGACTTACTTCTATACTTTACTGTGGAGCAGCAAATTACAGAGTCATGGTTGGCACAGTTAGTTCTACCTCTCCATAGGTGTGCTGAAGTCAGCTGAGCGTCTGCAGGTTGCTGTGGAATAAAGGTTAAATAAAAAGATTGCCTCTAAACTGTTACTGTGTGTGTACCACTTGGCACAATGAGCCATGCTGATAATTTCAATCACAGTGTATTTTGTTTGCTTGATTATGCTGCACTCGATGCCGAACAGTTGTGTTTCTTCTGTCTGCAGAGGCAGGGGGTCCATCTAAAATTAAAATAATCATAACTGAATTTCAAACTGATTTTCAAGTGCTTTGGTTTCTCTGGAACACTTGATGTGTATTAGTCATAAAAAAAAAAAAAAAAAAAAAACTTGGTTAGATGAAGAAAAAAAAGACAGTTTTCTTTTTTACCTTTTTTTAACAGACAATGCCTCTATCTGGATTTAAGTTTTCACGGAAGCTTTCCTGTGTATTACAGGTTTCTTTACCTCTCACAGGAAAAAGTTGAAACTAGGCTCATATTGTTTAAAACAAGCTTGTTTTCGTTGTTTTACCAGATTTACCCAGATTAAAATAAGAAAAAGCCTTTTGAAAGAAGGTAAATTCTCTTAAAGGAATTATTGTTGTTTACATCATAATTGGTGTTTTATTTCACAGAACTTAACTGTTATATGATCCATACCTTCTTGTAGCAACTATTTACTTCTCTCATTTTGCACTGTTCACAGAAGCTTTTTTGATGTAGCTGAATTACGTCCAAAGCTGTACAGCAGTACCTTCTCTTCCTGGGTGTCTAATTGCATAAATGGAATGACATTTGGACAGAAAAGTGGCACATTAGGATTAACTTTTTTATTCATAGTCACTTTGAAAGCATAAACATATCTGCTTTTACTTAAACACAACGAGAATTAGCTTAGGGACATAAAAGCAAGAAGCAACAAAAGCTCCTATAGATAGTTTAAAGTTTTCTTTTATGGTGTTTATTTTGCTATATGTATGTTCAAAAAAAGTTAAAAGAATATTATTATAAATCCTTATTGTGTTTTTTTTCCCCCATCATCTGATTCAACTGCACTCATACAAGGTACAAAAAGAACCGGGCATGGATTATTTCAGCCTTAATTGTTTCTGCAGACGCTTTTGTATTTATTAGATATATATTATCCCCATCAAAAGGAAATATTGTCGCTTGTCTATTGACATTTTCAGCAAGAAATGGTTTATTTGTGTCTATGATTTAGACTTCATAGACAAACAGCCTCAGCATCAGCTTTGGAGTGAGCAGGACAAAAAGAGACTGAACAAACTGGTGAGAAAGGCTGTTTCTGTCCTAGGCTGAGCTCTGGACTAAGTGGAGGAAGTGGCTGAGAGGAGGGTGCTGTCCAAGCTTACATCCATCATGGACAACTACTTTCAGCTGCTTTAGTGAAAGACTCGTACACCCTGTTTGTAAAAAAGGAGAGCTACTGCAGGTCATTCATCCCTGCTGGTATCAGACTCCACAATGCAACATTACAACGGTAATAATTTGTGCGATGCATAATGTGCAATTACTATTTAATACCCTGTGCAATAACCTGTGTTTTAATATTTGACCAAGTGAAATAGCTTTATATATATAAATACCCATCTATATAAATACCCAAGTAAATAACCTGTGCAATAACCCTGTATAATAATCCTGCTAGATAAGAACCTTCAGGTGTCACATATATATGTGGACGCACTGTATATACAGTATATACCCAAGGACCTTTTCCTCCTATTGCCTCCTTCTGCTTATTTTTGACTATTGGGCTGAAGTAACGAGTAAATTTCTCCACTGTGAGATCAATCAATCAATCAATCAATCAATCAATCAATCAATCAATCAATCAATCAACCAATCAATCAATCAATCAATCAATCAATCAATCAATCAACCAGCCAATCAATCAATCAATCAATCAATTAATCAATCAATCAATTAATCAATCAATCAATCAATTAAACAAACTCTTTATTCTCAAAAGTCTACTGTTTGACTTCACCTTGTATTTCAATATAATTGAGATTTATTAAAGGGCAAAAACACATTATCGCACAACTTCAAATTTATAAACACGTAATTATCTTATTAAAGAAGTAATAAATTGTTGCTCTCCAGCTAAAATAGATGCTAAAAAGTACATTAAGTAAAATTAAAGTATTGTGTTCGGCTCATTAGCATATTACCCTCAAACATGAATATAACTGCATGAATAATTATGAAATCTACATATTTTGTCCATAATTACACTTTAAATCAATAACATCAGAGCCAAAATTGATAATTCATTTACTATTTAAAATAACAAATGGCATTATATTGAGTAGCACTCAGATAAAACAGATTCAAACTGACGACAATATTATTACTCAGATGTCACTCTTTCCAGCACTCCTCACTCCTGTTTTTTTTTTTTAAAGGCTTTGTTCAGAATGCAAATTTTTCAATCTCCAAACAAGCCATGAGGCAGGTGAGTTCAAGGATAGCCTCCTAATTGTGATTAAACTGCTGCGCTGACGTCAGCCACAGCTGCAACAAGTGTATTGACAGCCATAAACAATAAACAGCACAAATCTTTTTTTAAACAGTTCCTGGAGAAAGGAATAAACTGAGAGCCACGATCAACCTCTCCTTCACGCGGTTCAACACTCACAGACTGACTGCCTGAACAGCGGGTTGTACATATGCATGCAGCAAGGCTGAAATGCAAACTTGCTGCTGGCATGTTCAAACAAATCACATGCAGCCGTACACCGGGACACGGACTTGAAAAACAGACAAAAAAACGTGTTTGCATGCGAGCACACACTCACACACAGACAGTGTTCTTTGATGCTTCTTGGAGAGCTCATGGAGATTGTTGGACCTGGTGTGTATGTTTGAGCCTGACATGCTCAGATGTGACAGTGTCGCAGGAGAACGGTGGTTCCCCGAGCGGCCTGTGTCACAGACTGAGGGCCTCTTTGTCAAGGAGAATACTGGGCAGAATTTATCCATGTTCAATGAACAGAAGGGGAGGCGATAGTGGGGGAGAGGGGGGTGAGGGTAGCAAGGAAAGTGGGCTGTCGAGATTGAAGAGAGTGCTAAGAGCGAAGATACTGGGAGAGAGAAGAGAGGTCAACGAAAAGACAGGGTTATAAAGTGCTCCTGAAGTAAAGTCGGAATAGATAGAGGCTGAAGAAGAGCAGAAAAAAGCAGAGAAAGAAGAAAGAGGTGAGAGTGAGACGTCGAAGTATGTGAAGCCCTGCTGAGCGAGGACAAGTCAAAGGAATCAAGAAAACAGACGGCGAGCTTATTGATTAGTCTGAAGGGAAGACTAATCATCAGCAAATTGCTCAGGAAAGATAATGATAAAAAATAGAAACTTGATGCCGTTTTCAGCCAACAGGGTGACATCTCTCGTTATTGCTGTTCATCAGCCCACTTTCATTTGGAGGAAAATTAAATTTGAGTAGCTCAGGCAAGCAAACATTGCTTTTTTTGGCTTGTTTGCTCAATCATGATTCTAAGAATGTTAATTAATCATTTGCAGTAAGCAAAGCTGTCATAATATTAGATTAGCTCTGCACAATTATTTCTATTCCTTCTCACCTGTACTGTCTCTTTTTTTACCCAATTTATCACAAGCAAATTGTGAACTGAAGGATTAGAATGGAGATTCCATACTGATCAGGCATTATATAATGACCACATGCCTGTAGTTTGTGGGCTTCCCCTTTTTCCTTGAATCTTGAAGCATTGACTCTGTTGATCCCCTGAAGTTTGGGTTTGGTACCAGCAGCTGAAATGTTTGCATCAGTTCCTATCGGGTTCATATGGACTCATATGTCCTTCACATCCCAATGATAATTAAGAGAGTTAAAGTCAGGAGGAATTTAGAGGCCAAGTCAACACCTCAAATGTGTTCCTCATTCCCTTCCAGAAGCCCTGTTGCATTGTTGAAGGGAACATTGCTCTACAGAAAGACTCATTTGGACAATTTTCTTGAGTGGGTGTAAACCTGAATGGGAAAAAACGTGGATTGCTCCCCCTGGATTGAGGGATCAGTCGTTGCCTCAAGCAAAAAGTCAAGTATCTTGGTGTGCTGTTCACAGCTGATGGTAAGATGGAGAAAGGGATGGATTAATGAACTGGGACCTCGTCTGCTGTTATGGCTGGAATTTCTCTGGTCTGCGGTGGTGTAGAAAGATCTGAGCCAAAAAGCAAAGCTCCCTGTTCATTTGTCTGTCAGTTGGGCCCTTGCAAAACCCACTTAAATCCGTACTTTTGCTCATTATCCCGCTTCTTGCAAATCAACTCTGAGAACAAAATGTTAACCTGAAACCCACTAACAGGTGCAATTATATAGAGACAAGACACTGGGTTTTCCACTCGTCATTGATCATAATGATACGCCTCATCATGGTTAACCATGATATCACAATGGAAAAAGTGATTGTTATTTTATCAAGAGGACTTTAGGTAATTCTTGCGAAATCCTAAAAAAAAAAAAAAAAAAAAAAAAACATTAGATATTTGGATCCAGGTCACTTTCTAAGAGAAAAATCAGGCTTAAAAGGGGATAAAATTCCTGACAACCCTTTACTTTCTCAAAGAAAAATCTGACTTTGAAGAAATTTCTCAAACCCTAAACTGTCATTTCAAAGGTGTTTTCTAAAATGTCTTTATCTCAATATGTTAAAATATCACTAAAGCTCTTATTTTAGATGATGTACTGGGGTTCTGATGCTACAGTAGTGTGTTATCTGGTCTTATATAGTTAAGCTCAGCCGTCATTTGGCATTTCCACTAAAAGTATTCTGGTTGAAATTAAGACAAAACAGCTAATTTAGTGGGTAGTTTGTTAAAATGTATATTCAAGAAATTAATAAATAAATGAATAAGAAATGGTTAAAATGTTTCAAGTTTTTATAAGCACTTCTTATTTTTTTTTACCCATTAATACCATCAATTTGGGATTTTCTTTATATTACATGTTGAACAAATATTGCATTCAAAGTGGCCTTTATAATCATGTATTACAGTAGTAGTGAATATGACCAGTAAATATAACCAGTAAACAGTTAAAGCACTGTTTTTCACTTATTTAGGCAGTTTGTTGCAGGTTTTGTATCATACTGTATAAAAAGTCTTTGGGTTTTGGATTTTTATAATGTAGCTTTATTTTTTAATGTAAAATTACACTTAATTTGCTGTTGATTCCTTTCAGTGCATTTGGATATTTGCTAATCCACTGTTGTATTGAACCTATAGATGGGGAATGAAGGCATGCTTAGCCAATTCCATAATTAAAATAAATTTGGGGGAAAAAAACAAGTAGATGGAGAACAGTGGGAAGATGTCCACAACAACTCCATTTTTTAAAGTCCATTTTGAAACATGATGGTGGCAGATTTGTTTTTACTTCAGTTGAACAGGGAAGTTATCAAGAGTTAATAGAGAGATGGAAAGAAAACCAGGATAACCCTGCAAAGGACAACCAAAGCTTCAACTGAATCATGAGTGGACAACCTTATTTAAATATTAAATTTGTAAGTATATCTTCTTTAAGAATATTTTTATATGCACTGATCCATTGATAGGACGACTAACATGCATGCACCGAACAAATCTGTTCTTTATAGAATATATTTATATGCACTTTCTATGAACTATTTTATCTTTTACGTTTTGTCCAGGTTTGCACAAAATAAAACTACTTGGTCTTAAAGTGGTCATGGATTAGACTTGAAATAAAAATATATAAAACACATCTTCAGACAAGTCAAATATATTCAAAAGCATAAACTGAAACTCAAAGACTTCTTTTGTTTTTAATATTATAATCTGATGCTGCCGTGGCAACATCATAATAGTGCAGAAATGAATCTGTAGTGTATTTCTTATATTTGTGGGCCAAAAACAGAATCTTCAGGACGTCAAGCCCGACTGGATGCGCCCTGATGGCAAAACACGTTTGTAATATCGTATAAGTTAAAGTTCAAGGTTGTTGCCATATTAAAAATGTCAGTTATGCTGCAAGAATTGTAATTTTCCAAGAAGAACTACAATTTCTACTGCATGGGCAAAAAACAAAACAAAACAAAAAACTCTTACACACATTATCAGACCCCCCAGCTCATCAATACTGTCTGGGGAAGGTTGACAAATGCTTTAAAATGACTTAACCAGGCTCATTCAGGGACGGCGGCCCAGCTTTCTGCAGCAGCGCTGCTCTGTTGTCGGCAGGGCCAGTTAATTGTGAGAATGAACAAAATAACACTTGTGTTCCCCTGATGGCCGCTCCATACAGTCTCCTGAAATCCACAGCCACTGAAGCTGTTCCACTTACAAATTCAATTATAAGAATGATTCATCCTTCCATTATGATGACTGTCAGATCTCTTTGTTTCATACAATAAGGCAGAAGGCGTGGAAAACAAAATGATTTTTTTCTTATTCACCCTGAAGCATCTTTTCTCCATCTGAGTTTTATTTTCTGCTCCTCCCCTGCTCATCCCACTTCCTCTGCCTCCATCTCTCCTCATCCTCTCTTCATCTGCCCTGGGGGTCAGTGGGGAGATCACATTCCTTCCTTTTCCAGCCTCTAAACTAACCGTCCTCTCAATATGAACCAGCCACCCACCCCCTTCTCCCCACACGTTCCCTCTAGGTAATTAAGATTTTTGATTTTATGCTTCTATTCTCCATAATAGATACCACTACAAGCAAGCTGCCAGTTTTTGAGCACGCACACACACAAACAAAACGGTTGAGGCGCAAATATGCTTCAAGATGAATGCATGCACCAAACAGCTGAATCTACAGTGGACTGAATGTCCCTTTTCATACTCTCTATCCTCACTATGGCTCATCTTTACTTTTCTGTTCTGCACACACATGCACGTGCGTGCACCCACACACTCGCAGCATGTCAGAATATTTATGTGTTTTAAGCTTTCCTGTGTATCTCAGTGGTGCCAGCACGTACGGGGACATTCAGCAGGGTGCAGAATGAAAGAAAATGAAGAAGGCTAGAAGCAGTGTTTTTTTTTTTGGTTTTTTTTTTCAGTGCAGCTCAGACAAGTCTGGTTTCGCTTGGCCCTCTTGCTGCTCTAGCTCCCTGCAGACTGACACCCGACAGCGACAGGGACTCAGCCGTGTACTACCGCCACAACAGAGCTCAAACAGCAGACAGAAACACAGCCCGGGCAAATTGAACACAGCAATAGTGTCTCACCATTTGTGCTTTACTTCGTTCTGACTCCATATGGCTTCCTCAATTCCCTGATCTCATTCTGTGAATTTTATTTTGCTCATCTGCAGTGATGGCAGAAATGCTCAGAACTGCCTAGAATTTAATGACCAGAGCTTTCAAAGGGGTATCATTTTGAATTTGATAAAACTTCTTAAGAGAACTCTAAACTCTAACACTTGAGATTTGCTTTAGGATTTTCTTTTTTGCATGTGGATTTTCGATATAGCTTATCTGTCTTGGTATATAATAAAATGCCTCTGACACTTAACCTGCCTCTCCTGCTCCTGCCATGATCCCCGTGCCTCAGATTGCTTAGAAAAAAAGCTTTCTCCTTGTTAAATCCACACCAAATTGCTAATAAAAGCAGGAACACATGGTGAACTTAGA
This sequence comes from Cyprinodon tularosa, assembly GCF_016077235.1. Classification (NCBI taxonomy): domain Eukaryota; kingdom Metazoa; phylum Chordata; class Actinopteri; order Cyprinodontiformes; family Cyprinodontidae; genus Cyprinodon; species Cyprinodon tularosa. The sequence continues at coordinate 453,559 of NW_024038733.1, read as the reverse complement.
AAATTGTGATAATCACTGTCATGATGTATTTACTTGTTGAGTTGTAACTATCGGAATGGTAGCTACAACATTAGAGCCACCTATCTAATGCGGTGATTGCCTCCTTCATTTTCCTTAAACAGACGTCTAATTTTGAAATTGTTTAACCCACAGATCCTCTAAGTCCTCTATGCTTCATACTGTAGGTTTGCCTTGTCAGACATTGCTTAAACCTTATTAAAAACATGTGTATTGTTGAGCAGTACAGTATAGCTGTTGCTTCAATGCCTAAAAACCAAACTTCTCTCAAATTAGAAGCATTGACTTTAATGTGATTTAGTATTAATTTATGCAAAACCAAGATAAAATTGTGCTGTAAAGTTAATATAAACTGACAAAAGTATTTTTGAAATTTCTGCAAATGCAGATCTAGAAGAGAGGCCAATTTTATTTAGCCTCCTTTACTCCTTCATATTATTGGAAATTTGTGTCCTCAGATTTCAGAAAAGTAAATTCTCGATCTCTGTGGGATGTAACAATAGCATGTTTTACCTAAAAATATATGTAAATTATTAAGTTGCTCTACAAAAAAAATAATAAAGTACAATAATAAAAAAAATCTAGACTGCCAAAAAGACTGGTTACATTTTCTGGACTCAAAAAAAAAAAAAAAACCTTCTCTGCGGAGGCGTCAGATGTTCGTTTGTGAATATGGAACACCAAAGAGGATCATGGAGATCAAGGAATGCAGCAGACAGGTCAGGTATAAAATTATAGCCATGCTAAAAGGGTTAGGTTATGAGACAAAATCCCAAGCCTAAAATCTAAAGCAGAACTGTTGAACAACATTTTTCCTTTAAATAGTAGGATTATGGCACAACTGATACCCTACAAAGACATAAACCAGCTGGAAGGCATGAAGAGGAATAATCTTAGAAGCAGCAAAGATCCCCAAAGTGTACAGTATATGTCTGCAGGAGTAGCTCAGATCCACAGCTCAGTTGGTATAATCCATTGATAGGACGACTAACATGCATGCACTGTACAAATCTGTTCTTAAGGAAATAGTGGCAAGAGAAAAAGTCAAAGGAAATCTTTAGAGTTAGCTGTAAACTGTGTAGGAGACTCAGTAAAAATGTGGAAGAAAATGCCCTGGTTAGAGAAGAGAAAAAAATGTGTATATTAACCTACATGCAATCCATTGTGTGGTAAAAGACTATAACAAAAAACAGCATACCCACCTTAAACAATAGTAGTGGAGGTATTATGGTTTGGGGACGCTGGGGTTAGAGTAGCTGATGATGGAGCTGATGATGGAGGAAAACCTGTTGGAAGCTGCAGTAAACTTTAGACCCAGTCAAAGGCCGGGTCTAAAGAGCTTCAGCAGGGAATCAAGCCCAAGCCAACAGAGTTACAATAAAATGGGTCCAAACCTGGTTCGCAGGGACCCCAGCACTGCATGTTTTAGATATGTCTCTGTTCCAGCACACCTGAGTCAAATAAGGTCTCTTCCTCTGCAATCAAGTGCTGCAGAAGTCTGTTAATCAGCCGATCTTCTGCTGTGATGCATCAATGAAACACTTTGCAGGACAGGGGTTACTGAGGAACAGGGTCAAATCCTTAAAAAAAACATACTTGTGGTTTAGAATGGTCAAGACAAACCTAAATCCAACCTTTTTTTTATTTTTGCCAAGACTAGATGTTAGGAGATGATTTCCGTCTAAAACAGACAAAAAGGCAATGATCCGGATATTCCAAGCTTGGAGAACTATACCTCAAAACATTCGTGCCTGTAATTGTAGAAAAGTTTTTGAACAAACTGGACTCAGGGAGGTTGAATAGAAATGCAAATATTTATTTTTAGTTAGAGACTTAGAGGTACTTTTGCAATGTAATGTCAGGGCATGTAACATTCCAATGAACGTCAAGGTAGAAAACCTCTCTGCTGGAAATTGTTCAGACATTACTTCTTCCACTGGCTTGCCTTCTTCCTACGTTGCATTAAGCTCTTGTTTCTTTTTCAGATAAACACAAGAACAGCCTTCCACATGATGTAAAACAAAACATGACTCATATGATCAGATCACCTCCTTCTGCTGTTCCCTGATGCATTGAGCTTTGTTTTTGCTCTTGAGGCTTCAGTCCTTCAGCTTAATACATTTCTATGTTTCTATTTTCAATCTAAAGAAAAAAGGTTGCTGATTTATGCTTCAAAGAGCTTTGATGAAGTAGAAACTAATATATACTGTAGTCCAAGTGATTATGGGCTGTATGGTTAAAGTAATGCAGCAAATTATACCAATCTGCTGAAATATTGGTATTAATCTATTTTTTTTAATCAGTTGGTGCTAATACTGTAAAATGCTGTAAATAAACAAGAGATGGAATTTGTGCAGTCCAATAAAATGTATAGTTTCTATTAAAGTGTGCTGAAAATGCTGTTTACTGACATAATTAAAAGCACTGAACTGAAGTGAAAGTGCTTTGAATTCTCCCTTCTCACAGTCCCTGAGTAAATGTACTTTTTCACCACTGCTGTCTCTTTGTGGCTCCGCGTCTCTTTCTGCAGACACTTTCCAATCTCTTCTCTCTATATTCAATTTTGTTCTTTTATTCCCTCATCGACGCGAGCCCATTCCCTCTGCTCCGTTTTTTTTCTTCCTCCCTGCCTACTTTTTTCACGGCTTTCCATCTCCTTCCACCTTTCACCTGTTCTTTTTCTCTCCTGAGAGTAAAGATACTCTAATCCTCTCTGACTAATGCTGTCAATAGCTCTCAATAACAATGAAATAGCACAGATTCCATCCTGTCGCTGATGAAGCCATAGCCTTAGTTTGGATCTTATTCGTCTTCACGACAATCTGCCTCCTGGTAATAGCCAATCAGATGGCTGCTGCGAAATGCAGTGCTCCCATGATAGGCTCCCCATTGTTTTGATTGACTGCACCTGAGGGCCCACCACTTCAGCTGGGGTTCGATCAATAACCCATCTTACACACACACACACTGGGTAGCAGGATCATGCATGCCCAGCAATAAACACACAGGTATGAGCACACCATAGGTACAACACACACACTTTGGGGGAGAGCAAATTGAGAAGAAACCGCTGGTATGGGAAGCAAACTGAATACTTCAGCAAGAGCCTTTAAAGTGTGTGACGGCACTGATCTTATTGAGTGGTTGGAATAAACAGCTGCTGCATAACCATAATAAATAAACATACAAATGAGATGACAGCTTTGTGTATGTGACTGCAAGGTTTTATCTGCCTTTATTGGCAACTTTACGGTAACATGTTGAGCTAAACAAGAGTGATGTATGGAAGACAATAAAGGCAGAAATGACTCCCACTGTGAGCCTGTTATCCTGTATTGTGTCACAGATACAGATGGCTTCACATAAGCCTAGCCTCTCTGAGCTCTGAGCCATGGAAACCATCATAAGAGCAGCACGGCCATCTGCACATGCATGCTATTAGTACTACAAACATGCTCACATTTTGGTCATTCTATAGCAGATAAGTTCGCCTATGGAGAAAGCAAAAAAAGTCACACAATATATTCTTGATAGGCTTTATAAGATTTGGAAAGGTGAACAGATGAAACTTAATAATATGATGTTATAAATGTCATGTTATCTCCTTCAGAGTTTTACAATCTCTTAAAATTTTCAAATAAAAGTAGATTCTATCAAAGATTCAACCTTTTCCTGTAACTATAACCACAAATCTGTAGGTTTTGCACATGCAGAAAATCTGTCCATTCTTTGCAGATTGATAGATAGATTTATAAAAAGAAAAGTAAAAATAGGTTTTTAACATTACAGTTTCACCCTCATTTATTTTGGAATATATTTACTTGCATTTTAGATTTATTTCTAAAGAGTGACATGTTTGCAGAATCACTTAAGCTCTGTCAGAATAAATGGAAAAAGTTTTGTAAAATAATCTTATCTGGATTTCTGTCTTGACTTTTTACCAGCATGTTGTGTAGCATACATACAGTACTGCAGCTTTTTATGTATGTTAAAGTATACATTTATGTATTATTTTACAAGTGTACTTTCTTCTTCCAAATTTTCTCTGTGTTCCCTGTGTGGCTTTTAATAAACATAAGCTGGAAAGAGATAAAGAGATGGTTTCAATGTGAAAGTAGTTATCAAGCCTAAGAGTGGAAGTTGGAGGAATGTTAGGTCAACAAAGTCACTAAGAGTGCACATTATCTGTGCAGAGTGAAGGTACATCGTCTCATCCAGGTCTGGGTCAGATGCTGACTGCTGTTACAGGACAGGGGGGTTCAAGTGGAGGACCTGAACTCAGCACTTCAAGTGTCGGTCAGAGCCATCTATTGCAAAGAAACAGCCTTCCCTCATTTCCCTCTGTATTTATTTGTCTGTTTCTCTCTTCAGCTCTTTGACACAACCTTGTCATGTTGTCAGTCATAGCAAAGAGATGTCACTCCTGGAGACTGTTGCTTATCACTACTGGAGCCCCTCTGAACTGTATCTGAGCTTATCTTTGTGTTTTTGTGTTTTGAATTTGGGGCTCGAGGTTAGGTTATAGCAGCCATGTAAGCGAATGCGCATGTGTGCTGTGTACTTTAAAGCTGTCTATCCTCAAAGCTCTTGTATTTGCACTTATTATTCTGTTGCTAGTGCTTGCTTATCTTGTATTTCGATCTGTTTTCATGTTTGTTTGTGTTGCTTATGCACAAATGTGTGTGAATTAGCAGAGCTTGTGTATGTGTGTGTTGTGATGTTTGGCTTGAAAAGCCTCCAGAGATCTATGCTAGGCTGAATCCTGTCACGTCTAAACAGCAGACTTTCCACAGGAGACGTGAATACAGTTGTGTTCTGTATTTTATTATTAGACAAGCTGTATGCATGGGAACCCGGCTGCCTTTGCGATATGACAAGAAACGACTTCATAACTGACTTTGAAAGTGTATTGTATTGGTTGTAAGAGCGCAGGTGCTCCCACTACTTAGGAATATGACAGTGCAAAGTAGAGATAAGCTGTATGATGATGATTTCAAGGAACTGTGGGACTTTGTGTCGACTAACGCACTCTTCAATCCCACAGGTGGTGGTACAGGCAGCCAGCAGACCGTTCTCCATGAGAAGCAGTAGAAGATGCCGGCTCTGCCAGCGCTGCTGCTGTCAATACGCTTCCTCTCCTTCCTGCTAGTGACAATGCCACCACTCTCCCTCACTCAGGCCCCTCTACTTTCCTCCGTACGCATGGGTGAGTGTACCCTAAACGGATCAAAAATTTCCTTAACAATCAGTCAACATTCGTTTGTAACTCATGAATTAATCAGTTATTCAAGATGGCATTGGGCAGTATAACAAAGTGACAGGTTGGTATCCTTTAGTAAAAATAATGCACCTTTATGCTGTAAAAAGAACAAGAAAAAACATTTAACATGATAAAATAATTTCGCTTGAACAAAAAAACCTATAGCATTGTTTATCATTAGGTTTGACATATAGACTTTATATATGAAAAAATGTCTTTTTGAGGCAGCATTCTTTCATCAATCTGCTTGGAAGTTGAATGCTGAGGAAACATAACCCTGGTTTTAGCATCTTTAAGTGACTCTTCAAAAGATGAAAATATCTCAATATCTTTAGCTTGCCCTTACCAGGCTTGATCAAACCCTGTTATGTAACAATTATTGCAAGATGATTAGGTTAGTGAAGGTGTGTTATTAAAGCCATATTTTAGAGGATTTTTTTTATATTTTGGCTTTGTTCTGGTAAAAACATGTGCATATTTGCATGTTAAATTGTAAAGTGCCTTAAGATGACTTATATTGTGAATTGGCGCTATATAAATAAACTGAATTGAATTGAATATTTTAGATGGTCAAATCATTAAAAAAATTAAAGCTTTGATCTAAGTTTACAAGCAGACAAATTGTCTTTGTAAATGATAAAAAGCCAGATTTTACACTGTATTGCGATTTTGTTTCTAATCATCAGTGAAAGGATTTAGCTCATATTAACTCTCCGGAGTGCAGTGTTGTTTTACTTATAGATCCAATAGTGGAGAAAAAGACATCTGTTAATCATTGTGCTTTTAAAGTTGCATTATTGTGAAAAAAAAGTAATTTGTTTTCCTTGAAAAAATTGTAATAAGGGGCTAAAATCAGCACAGGCGGGTCAGTGCCTAACAAGCTCTGTGATCAGACAAAATCTTCGAATGAATTTCTACTTGTCAAAGCTTAAATGTCAAATGTCTCCTTTCTAAGATCCTCATCTTAGCATTCATGTGGCACCATCTGAATATACTGGTTTTGTGTTTAAATACACATTCTGGTCTAATACTTTGCTGTAGAAATCTAACAGGGTCAGACTCATAACTTTGGTCTGAACACTGCACTAATTTGAGCTGCAGCACTCATATTAATGGCCAGTCATGCACAGTGGAAGTGGGCTAATTTGGCTCATGAATAGCTGCTCGGAGCAATCTAAAAGATTACATCATTAAATAGATAAATACCAGTTCTATGTTAATTTTCTGGCTTCATAATTCTCCTATAACAATTAGCACCAGCACCTAAATGTTTTCCATTGAGAATGAGCCAATCAGCCAAGCAAAAGTGTTTAAAAGTCTTTGAGATGCCTTTTTTGCCTGATTGTTCAGCAGAATTTACACTACTGCTATTCATCATTATTTTGTTGAAAATTTGCAGCATAAGTATCACAATGATACAGATTTTATGGGAGTATAAGGTGCTGTTTTCATAAAACTGATACTTAAAAAAAGAATCATAATGCTTAAAGATGTGTTTGCTTCCAAAACAGCTTCAAAAGAAAATTTGTGCCTTTGATAAAACCAAACTAGTTCTAGAAATAACTTCTGTCATTATACAGGTCGGAGGGAGCAGGAGGACCAAAAGCGAGTCACAAAATTAAGTTGACGAGAAAGAAAAACAGAAAATGACAAAAGCCTGGCAATGAATAAATGAATCTAAGGAGCATTGTACTCTGACACGCTGCTGGTGTGTGCTGTAATCTCTGAACGGGGAGCCAAATGAAAATCATGACATTACGCACAGTCAACCCACACACCATGCTGCTGGTGAGAAGCTGGCTTCACTGTCTAATCCTGTGTGAATAGCAAATATTGCTCACACACTTTTTTCCCCTGTCCCCGGGGCATGGCTGAATGATGGTGAGATGAACATAACGAGAAAGTGACCAGCGTCTGAATGGCTTAATGCAGATCGATGAAGCCATTAGAGTTACACATCTCATGACGGAAAAGGAGAGACCAGTGACCAAGAAATAAAGGAAACTGAGGTTTTGCTCTGATGGTATATGCAACTTATCATAGCTTTACTGTAGAAACACAAACATTATCAAACTGAGTAAAATGTTGTAATTGCACAAAAAAAACAAAAAAACACTTAGGGCTTAAGAATCAGAATAAGAGATGCTAAATTGCAGGTGTATTTTTTTTTTAATATGTGCAATAAGTGGCCATGTTGTGGATAATCTACATATTGCTGCTGAAACGTTAATATGCGCAAACTGCCCTGGTTATGCCCACTAAAATGTTGAAGTTCAAAGTGGAACTTAAATAAAAGATGAGGTTTTTGCCATATAGCTGGAGGTAATAATGTTTAAAAAATATATAATACTAAATGGTCTTTATAGAACACTTTAAATAGATGGTATATCCTTAAGTACTGTGAACAGCAGTAAAATAAAAGGTGATAAAAACAAAAAAAGTTAAATATAACATTTTTTAAACTAAAACATGAGAAACTTCTTTGTTTGCAAGCCTTAAAACAGCTGAAAACAACCATCCTTTGTGCTTTGTTGAATTGAGGCAGGAAAAAAAATCTTGTCTACTGTAAGTGAACCTTCATCTCAGTTTTAAACTTTTGCATTCTCTAACCATGTTTTCTTCCAGTAATGGCCAATGGTTAGCTAATGCATCTTCCCTAGTAAAGATAAAGCTTCCCCATGAATCTGCTAAACATTTTCAGTATTTGCTTGAAGAGTTATACATAACTAGTTTTCTATCAACTTAAGTATCTTTTGCCAAAGCAGCTTAATCTTCATGTTTGTAGTGGCAAAGCATGATGTCTGGCAAAGTAGAACAGGAGTTCTTATTGCTTTTGTTCACAGAGGATGTAATTTTGAAAGTAGTTTGCCGCACTAGATGAAGAGACACCATCAAATGTTTTTTCTCTATTTTCTCCAAATGCAGCGGAATACCTGTTTCTAACATGACAAAATTTGGAATAATTCAATAAGTGTTAAACCTGTTACGAGGCTCTGTATAAATTTGACTTTTTTTTGTTTTCATGTCTTAAAAGGAGTTCAGATCCTTCTATTATTTCTGTAACTAATGGTGGGGATCTATTAAACAGCAAATTTTAACAAGTTTATAAACATGGATGATCTTGTTATCCAATAAAAAATATATTCTTGCTCTTGTTCTCCTGGTGTGTTTCTGTTCTGACATTCTCTTTATCATTATTCTCCACATTTCTTCCTCTGTCTCTCCTTCTGTTTAATTCTGTAGCTGCCATTCTGGATGACCAGTCAGTGTGTGGGCGCGGGGAGCGGCTGGCGCTGGCCTTGGCCAGGGAAAACATCAACAGTGTGATAGAGGGTCCGGTGCGAGCCCGAGTGGAAGTGGACATATATGAGCTGCAAAAAGACTCCCAGTATGACACTACTGACACTAGTGAGTGGATGCAGGTTACTTCAAAGATTACTGCTAGATCACATTTACTCCTCAGACTCCTAAATGAATGATAAAACCCATTGAAAAACATCAGGATATAGTAATTGGTACAAATAGAAATGACCAGTGTGGATGCGGGTGTGTTATGTAAGTAATGTTTATTTTTATTAACACTTGTAACTTTTAGACAAAAGAAAAGTATTTTAAATGGTTTCATTTCCTTCCAAGGCATTAAACTCTTTAAACAATGATTACAATTTTTTCTGAAAAGCAACCATTTAATGTGCACAAACCGCAAATAATGAACAGGGTGATAAAAACAGACACTTTTGTGGTATTTGGAACCAGAAGGGGCTTCTGCTTATTAGTTTACATGTCACTGGAGACCAGTAATGGGCCACTAAGGCTGCCTCATTAAAAACAGGAGACCTGTGCCCTCCAGCAACAGCTGGAACTGTGTACGGTGCAAGCCATGATGATAAACACACCATCAAACACTAAAACAGATACGCAGTAGCATAAAACAAGACTGTAGCACCTCATCAAATCTCACAGAGCAGAATCCATAGTCTACGGCAAAGACTGTAAAATAAAGCTTAACTGAACCATGAGCAAGCACAGCCTCGTTGCTCCGTTTCTGATAGGTCACTGACCTTGCTTTAAGCTGCTGGTGCAATGTTTAGAAGGTCTGAGCTCTTGTATGCCTTGCTTAAGATACAGGCATGTGCATCTCTCTGTGTCCTTGACCGATGAGCAGGAAGAGGCTGTCAGACTGGTTTGCTTAGAGCATTTTGTAGTCTCTAGATCAGGGAGCTCATCATTGTACAGCTCCAGATAACTGTGGCATGCAAGAAAATACTTAACTACTTAGGCATTTATATATGCATATACACACAACCTTTCTGCAGATACAAGCATGCACATCCTCAAATGAGCACAAAGGGAGCCTGTGCACTCACAGACACTTAGTAGATACTCACATGTACACATGGACCCTTAGTTACTGATACTGAGGACTAATTGGGATGAGCTGAAATAACAACTAGAGAAAAAAGGAGCTTCTTGGATAGCCGAATCAGACAGCTAAGAGATCAGACTCCCTTGGTGCCTTGCCTGTGGATAATTATCTGGTGAATATCTTATCAGTAAAAATAGACATATTGAAAGACGACCTTATTTAAAACACTTGATGAAAATATTTTAGATAATCAAATTCCCCTAGTTCATTCAAAATAACTCTCATAATGATCAATATTGTATCACACACTGTACATAGTGCCTTTCAAAATATCACTAACTAAAAGCAGATTATGCATCAGAAACCTCCAGTCAAGGTCCATACCTAAATCCAAAGATATCTCTGATATCCCCTTGTTTTATTCACATAAAGGCACATGTGTAGAAAGAAAGTGGTGAGACACTAGCAAAAAAAAAAAAAAAAAAAACAACAACAAAAAACCAGCACTCTCCTTTCAACATGGCGAATCTTAAACTGTTGTTCAAAGAAAAATTGGAAAAAAACAGTCAATCTCTACATATGAAAAGCTGATTGAAACACACCGAAGTGTTGCTAAAGTGTTGCTATAATGAAAAGTTATGTCATAACAAAACTATACCAGGCCATGATATAAATAGTTCCAAACTGTAATGTAGTGGTCAGGTGACTATTGGGATTGGATTTAAAGAGGTTTCACCTACTATAACTGTCAGTCAAACTGATTTTGTTCCTTCATGTCAGAAGCTGTGGTTCTCCCTGCATGTCTAGCCTTTACTCTCCGACATCATGAGGATCATCCAACTTTTTGCTGCCTTTCCCGTCTTGTCTCTGCCCCTTAATTAAAACCTTCATTCTTCTGGTCCACCTCTTTTATCAGGGTGTTACTAGGGTGTTACTAGGTTAACCTGCATGCCTCAATCCACCCACTGTAGGTTCCTGCTGCTGCAAAGGTTGTAAGGGCTGTAAATGAGCTTGGATCGAAACACTACATTACTCCACCTGCATCTAAGATCATTTGCAGCCTCAATGTTTACAAAAACCAGTTTCTCTGTTACATAAATAAAACCTTTTGTTTAACTTTAGTTAAATCAAATCTTGGCTGAGGTTATCTGGTCCGATATCATTGTGTCGTCTTACTTACATGCTGTTAAATTATGTAAGCTACAGGTAAGAAATTACGCACTCAAAAGAAGACTATAATTCAGTAAAATTATCCTCAGTAAATCCTAGTCTTTGCAGCTCAGACGAACCTCCTCTTTAGGTCAGTGACCACTGAAGTGAATAAACACTACCAGCACTTTCTGAGTTCCCCTGCCTTTCAGCATGTCCTGGCCTCTTACTACCTCATCTTCTGTGAGATTTGGACCGTCATTAAACTCATTTCTGAGACCATCATTTGGAAATGACCTCTAAACGAGCAACTAATGTTCCATTTTGTCATAAAGTTGTGCATTTAGTTGCTGAGATTCCAACAATCCATCTTTACACCAGTAAATATTTTAAGCATGTTCAGATAGATGTTCAGTTTACTGAGAATGATTAGTCTCCCTACCGGCCTGCCTGTGTCTGCTTTACTCTAACTAATACAATAGTACAGGCTTCTATTTTCTGTCTGTGGAGACAAAAGGAGTTTTAATGATTTTCTGTATTGAAGCCTATTTGAAACAGTAAAGCCATCCCCTAAATATAAATCACTGTCAGAATTTGGTTAAGAAAGAAACGTACACTGCTGCTGTTTGAGTTCAGTGCTCTTTTGAGACGGTTTGGATTCATATTTACTAAACATCAGTTTCTTATATGACTTTCTTCAGTTTCAGAAAGTCAACATACAGTATAACATTAACATAAAACTTTTAGTTTAACCCATTAAAACTTTTTTGACTATTTATATAGTGCAGATGGTGTAAAAAACAATCTCAGCTTTCTGTTTGTAAAATTAAGGACCATTTATTTTCTAAGTCACAATGTGTCTCAACTGGATGTTGGGAATAGACTCTGTTGATTTAAAATCTAATACAATCAGTTTTGCTTATGTTTTACACTATAACCATGAAACCTTCTGGGATTACTACTTTATGAGTGTAATATTACTGTCATGTAGCTCCCTCTCATTACTGGAACCGGTCCCTATGCTTAATCTACTGAGGTCAGAAAACTAGGAATAATTATGAATTTTAAATCTGTTTAAAGACAATAATAAGTATGCCTACATATGCAAATGAAAGTGTATTTATTTACAGGGTATGGTGACCGTATACTGGTTGTTGTGCAGATTTTTAGTTCTATCTTCGGTCTGAATCAGCAACCTTGATAAAAAGGTTGAAGAACAGCAACTGTCTCTATGTCAGCTGAATAAATAGCACATCCACTCCTAAGTGAAAAGGCAAATAGAAAACAGCCCAAGGGACATTGAGGGTTCATGGTAATTAAGTTCCTGGCGGTAAAGGTTCAGGGCAGGATATTGGTTGGCTAGATTATTATGCACCTTCTACCTGATTGTATATCTATTTAAATTAGTGCATTACTAGACTGGGTACAACTTAAAATGAAACAAAAACTATTGATGAAGAAGGATTTAATTTTTTCTCCTTTCCTGCTCTTACTGGGTACCTTACAGCAATACCTAAATTAAAGGAGTTGTAGATTTATCTTTAACTAGATTGGCTGTTGTCCAGCAGCACTTTTATTATCTTTAATCTTACAGCAATATTCTTATTTTAATGAAAATCAGTAATAGCAGTAAAATGTATAATCATTGGAGCAATGAATTTAATTGTCTCATGAATGCCCAACAACTGATTGGTTATCCTCTTCTTGTCCTTGGAATGTTTCTAATAAAATAAATCAGATCAGACTGAAGCAGATTTTGCTGCTTCAGAGGAATGAATGATTCATTTCAAACTGACGTGTTCGCACTTTTCACCAAACGGCTTCTGCTTGATGGTAGCTCTGCACATGCATTCTAAAACACAGAGCCAAGATATGTTCTTCTAGATCAAAAGTTTATCCCTTCCCCCCTGTTCCAGTGTGCCAGATTCTACCCAAAGGCGTCGTCTCTGTGATCGGTCCAGCCTCCAGCCCCGCTTCCGGCTCTACTGTCAGTCACATATGTGGAGAGAAAGAGGTGAGTTACATGTGCATATATGTACCAACCTCTGTCGTTTTAGTCATGTTAAAGTCTTCAGTTTTTTTACTGCTCAGAAGTACAGTACTACTATGGCTACATCATTATGTTCAGTTTTGCCTTTGTTATTAGGTTTTCTTTCAACAGTTATCATCTGTTTCCTTAAACTGTTTTTTTTCTTCAACCATTTTTTTCTTCTGTATATATACGTTTTTCCTGACCCTGCATTTTTTTTGCAGAGTAAATCATAAATCACTGTTTTCCCCTGGCCTTTCTCATGCCTTATCATCCCCTGTCCACATTATCCCTCTTCCAGATCCCTCATGTTAAAATTGGTCCAGAGGAAACTCCCCGCCTCCCATACCTGCGCTTTGCCTCAGTTACTCTGTACCCCAGCAATGAGGACCTGAGTCTGGCCATAGGTTCCATCTTACGTTCGTTCAGCTATCCCTCTGCCAGTTTGGTCTGTGCAAAGGCTGAATGTGAGTTACACACAGTCTCTTTTACCATTAAATCATATTATATGACTGTTACTGCACAACTGGGTTTGTATTTAGGTGGATGGATGTAAGTGCATAATTTTAGTCCTTGCAAATATGTTTACACTGCTTACCTTTGTGTGAATAAGGTGACTCCAGTAAGAGAATTGGCAGAATCCCAGTTTGGTCAGGTATGATTGCCTGCAGCTGGACACTAATTTCCAGAGCTGGAAAGAGTGTTATAATAATATATAGGGAAAGAAGAGTTACTATGCTGTAATTTCATCTGATATGTGCTCCAGAGGTAGGGGGTGTGTGTTTGTGTGTGTGTGTATGTGTGTGTATGTATATACACTACATACAAAATATGAACTGAGGAGCCCCTAATCATCAATTCTGTCCCTATACAGTGATCAAATATGTTAAATGCTGTGCCTAATTTTGATTTGGTGGACTGAGAGAAACAGCTTTGTGATGACCACTCCATAAAACTGACTTTGTTGTCATTGAACCACTTTGTTTTTTAGATATCCTTAGTTGTTTTGTCCACTTGGAATACCCATTAGTGCCTAAGCTTTGAATGCATGGCCAATGTCTTGGAGATGTTGCAGTAATAGTTGCCCTTAATGTTCTTTCTTTATGATACAATGTCTTTTGAGAAGTGTTTTGTTTCCCTCTACTGCAAAACACCCACACAGCGCATTATAGTTTCAGCAGACATCAGAAAATGTCTGACTGCAATAGTAAACTGTAATCTGCCTTTTGACTTGGCTTTTTCAGTGATGCTTTACAGTCCATGTAGGTCTCACTGTGGAGTGAAACCTACATGCAGCAATATTTTACTGATCCAAGGTATAAAACCAGACTTCTGGACAGTGTTCAGAAAATCATACATGATTTCTTTACATTTATATCACACAGAAGCGTTGTGTTTGTATTGTTGCCTTAAAAACACAGTGGTGTCTCCAGTTAATTTGAATGTTGTGATTTAGACTGGCTTGAGCTGACATTACATTATCATCTGACTTCACACAAATAGATGAAACACAAACTACTCCTATTATTAATGATAATGAAAGTTTGAATAAAGCAAAAAAAAGTTTCTAAAAATGTAATTACTCTCATTATTCTGGTATTTAGCAAACAGAAAAAAAATATTGTCCTACCCTCTGAACATGATTTATTTTTTGTTTCTCAATAACAAATGTCAGATAAAATGTCAATTACTGTAATATTTATTTATTTTGTCCATACTTATTAATTATCAAAATTCCCAACAACAACAACAACAAAGTTTTTTAACTATATAGATGTTAATGAATAGTATTATATACTTGACACTTCTTCTGCTTATTTTGGTGCTCATCTGTTATCAGAGTTCAGAAGGCAGCTTATTGTGCAGACTTTCTATTTATGACTCATGCTGAACCGCAGAGGGTTTTAAGGCCAAACCAGTTTGATAAATATTCATGCTTGAAATGCTTCCCAGTAATGGAGGAACTTAGTGGACATTTGATTTGACTGGCCAGACACTCAGAGAGCTTAAACATCACAGGGGATTCAGAGCTTGGTCACTGGCTGTTTTTATTTTCATTTTGAAAAAGTGCATTATTGATTTATGTTGCAGTCCCCTGCTGAGAGTCACGGGAATAAAAGGGCTTAGTTGGATGGAGGCTTTAGTATACAAACAGCTCTGTGGATACGTGACACAATAAACCACAAGGTCTTGGAAGTAGCAAAAATCTAATCCATCCACTATTTGACATTTTCTTTCAGCTTTCCAGTAAAAATTAGTTGGGGTTTAGTTGTTTTGTTGCTGTCAACTCTTCACACCAGTGAAGAAGTTAAATAAAAGTGAGAAGCACTTTTAAAAGGATAAGGTGGCCAAGGAACGCTGATAAGACTTTGGGCAACAAAAAGCTGTGGCATTAAGAAAAATTGATTCAGCCGTTGAGAAGCTTTCATTATCTCCTCGGCAGTTAGAGGCCCTCCTGCAGCTTCCAGAAAGTAACTGAATACCTTCTGGTCTCGTCATTTCATTGAACTGAGGAAGCTTTGAAACAGCATCAGACGTCCCTTTCAGTTTTGATCATCAGCTGAGTGGCCAGATAAGAGCTCTGTTTTTCATCAGCTTCTTCCTTTCCGGAAAAATTACAGACAAACGATCGCTGGGGTAGTTACCATCTAGGCGAACAAAGATGGATCTCTGTGAGAAAAAAGAAAAAGTGGTTAAGAAACAGAGGAGTGTGCATGTGTCGTGTATTCTGCCTCGAAGGTGATCTTTACAAGGTTATCGCACTCACAGACTCTGACCCACTTGGCTGCGCTATCTATCGTGGTGGAGCCGGTTGCCATGGCTGCCGAATAGGTGCTAACTGCCACTCAACAGGCTTGTTCCACAATCTGAACAACCATGTGGGTGTATGAGTTAAGCTACATGTGTGTTTTTATGTATGTTTTCCCAGTATTTGCTTTGCTTTATCTGAACCTGTCCATGCTGAGTTTAGATTTGCTTGTTTGTCCATGAGGGATTAAACATTGGTGCACTTGAATTGGATTGGGAATATGTGTGCAGTGGTTACTAGGTTCTGCGCAGGTTTGACTTCAGACAGTGTTTACCAGTTCCCCCCACTCCCCCTCCTTGTTTAATTCATTGTGTTTACACCGGTGTAGAGAAGGGTTTTCAAAGTTAAGCAGACAGGCTTGCTCTGATTTGGTGGAGGTGAGACAAATGGAAATACACACTTTGCACACATAAAGGGATAATTCAAGGAAGCTAGTCTTCATCTTTTAGTGTGTGTGCTACTGCATCTTAATGGTATCCATCTAATGGCTCCTCCCTGAGCGAGATATTTTGCTTAATGTGTGAGAATCGCAGATTTTAGGTCATTTTTCGATGTATCCTTCTCTCACTATGCATGAGTCAGAAAGTGCTATCTGAGCCTAATTCCATTATGCAGTTTTCATGAGATGGATGAGGGTTAAGGATGGCGACAGAGCACATGGAGGAGAAGGTGGCAGCATAAGAGCCAGATGAATCAAGGCCGAGAGAGCTAACTGGAGCAAAGGGCTCAGACGAGAGAGATGGAGAGGTTAGGGCTTATGTGTGTGAGATGGAAATTGGTGAAATAGGAAGAGCGGGAGAAGAGCGAGAAGCTGCTGTAAAGTGCATTGATTTTTTTTTCTTCTTCCCCCTCCTTCCTAGAACTAATTAAAGTTTTGGCCTGGTTCAGTGATTACCCCACTGCTTACAGACGCCTTCTCAACCTACGGGGCTCAGAGTAGTACCTTTCCTCTCATCCTTTCATTCCATTCTCTCTCCCTCTCTCTCTCTCTCTCTCTATCCCCACCCATCCTTCTTTTTTCCCCCAGATGCCTCGTTCCACTTATTTACATAGCTGGGGGTGCTTTACTATGAAATTACAATCAGGAAGCACCAAAGCAGACTTTGTAGTAATAGCTTACATGATGTCAAGTAAGACTTGACTGCTATTGGTTCTACTTAGTTTCAAGAGGAATTTGCTTGAAGTGGCAAAATTGTCTGAGGAAGTTTGTCAGTCACTGTCCTTCTATCTCTCCAACTTTATTTAGCAAAGTCTTTGAATTAACTTAACAGGTTACAGATACATTTACTGTTACAGCCAGAATTGGCAGGGTAAGAGTCTGATATTTCTTTATGCTTTTTACATAAACAGAATAGGACAAATATGTTCTTAATATAGGTTCAAAATTGGCAAATGATTAGATGAATGCTTCAATGAAAGTTGCACCTGTACTACATATTTACAGCTAACAATGAGCTTCTGACCAATTTCTGGGTTGATATTTTGCTGCTTAAAAAATAAGCTCTAGAGCTGAGAAGGTTGCTAGGCAAGATCAAACCTTTCGTCATAGTCTAAAGATTTTAAATAAGGCTGTGAGCAGGGGCAATAAACCTGTAGATTATAAAAGCTGTTTTGATGTATATTCAGATTCTTGGTAACATCCAATTTTGATTGTTAGACCTTTCTAGCAGATTTTTTGAAGGTGACCTTGAAGAATTTACATTAGAAGAGGTTCCCAATGTTATATTCCACCATATGTACTGCAATGCAGTGGAAAATAACCCTTAGGATGATGGTTTCCAGAAACATGACAGGTTGGACAGTTGTACACCCACTGTGCAACAGACTTTATGTGATTGCTGAACAGGCCTTACTTACAAATCGAATAAAGGCTATCCTTTACCCTGATTTAGACCTTTGAATTTAGTGTATGTGTAGATCAAGCAAAACATCCCACTCTGCAAATAATCTAGGCTTGTATACAATTATTTTTTGTAAATTGTTCAAAAAAAGATGTAAACATACTAGAAAAATTAAATCAAAAATCTTATTTCATTATAGTGTGTACTGTGATCATGCATCCCCCTTCTTATTAAAATCTTAAAATTCATTCCCATTCTTAAATGATCTTCCCCCCATACCATACCATGTGACATTTTAATACTGAATGTGTAAAATTACTTCTATATACTTACAGTAGTGGCAATAATACTGCCCTTTCCATATTTGGCTGGCCTATGGGCTTACGGGTAGCCTGAGCAAAATAAATAAAATCTAAGAAGTGTACTACCATGACTATGACGCTGATCCCAGAGGGAAATTTGTCCTCTGAATTTGTCCTTAACTATTTAGGGGTAGTGATAGCCATGCCATTTCAGGGACTGACTGCAGTTCTACTGTAAGGTGCCTTTATCAAGGTCCATGACCGACGTACCTGACATGTAACAACCATACCGTGCATATTGCTGCTATAACTAATAACTTTTTTCAGTCAGTTGAAATGAAATAATCTTATATTTTAATCCTGATTACACTATCATACAGCACTAGCACTCTGCACATTAGAAAAAATACCCGTTCCTCTCATAAAACATTTTTGAGGTTGATGAGAGATGGAAGAAATTCAGATTTCTACAAAAAGGTCTCCATTGTTATTTTTCGCTTATTTTATTATAATTCACTTGTGGTTCATAGTTCTTGACATACACTATGTTGCCAGAAATATTCACTTACCCATCTAAATTATTGGCATCAGGTTACTTCCATGGTCACAGGTGTATAAAATCAAGCACCTACATGTAGACTGTTTTAAAAATAGCATGGGTCACTCTCAGGAGCTCAGTGAATTCCAGAATTCCATGGATAAGAAAACACAGCAAGTCCATAAAGACATGGATGGTAGAGCCTGGTGTAGATGAACTTGACTGGTCTGAACTTGAGTCCTCAACTTGCTGTAACATTATAGAGCACCTTTGGGATGAATTACAGTGCAGCAGAGACAGGCCTTCTCCCTTCTGAAGGAATGGTTAAAAATTCCCATACACGCTCCTAAACTTTGAGGACAGTCTTCCTAGAAGAGTTTGGCAATATAATGCACATAGAACAAGGTCATCCTGAATTTTCTTTTGCAGCTCATCTTGGAGAGATACTCAGTAGGTAAGACAGGTCATAAGTTTGAGCCCAGCTTACTATTTTGTTTTTTTTAAAGACAGTTTCAGCTAACAGGGGTCTGCACAAAGACAACATTGTTGGAACTTGTTTTCAACAACCAAATCATCTAAATTTACTTTAAATAGTAGATGATTAGAATATGAAATATATAATCTGGATTGGTTGATCCAAGAATAAAACTATAATGTCCAAATAGCTCTGGGTATTTAGGAATGTTTTGCAAAGATACATTTTACCTGCTTTATGTGTGCATAATGTGAAATGAATCCTTAGCAGTCATTTTGATGGTTTATGTAAGTTTTTTTATGTGAATTTGAAACAACTAAACCCTTTCAATCTGGGTTTCTTTTCTAAAGGTTGTGAGTCTGAATTTCTATAAATTAATCAATTTTTTACTCCTTAATTTCTCAGTGACTAAATTACAATGTATTTCCCTGACGTAGCCAACATCGTAGCATTGTTTGCTTCTTTCTCTGAAGTTATTGGATTTTCTAGGTAGGCATTTTATGACAGGCTAATCAGTGCTGTTCTGCCAAAGCACCTTCACCATGCAGTACAGTCATACATTTAAATTTTGTCAACTATGTATACTTCAAAATAGCAGCAAAGATAATGGCTGTATGAAACAAATATGAACTGATGATGAAGGTATAATTAACTAAAGGATCAGGTGAACTTCTAACCAAGGTAATCTAAACCAGAAAGGATTATTTAGACAAGCAACCTTTTAATTCAAGAACATGCTACCTAAAGAGAAAAATGTAAACATTGTATGGTTAAAGGTTATTAAAATCTCTGTATGGCCCGTATCTATAGCAACATTTGCCCATATGTTGTCTGGCCGTGTGAGACAGTGAATGATTAGGTGTAAATATATGTTGAGCTGTGAGAGTCATCTGGAGTTGAATATTTCGCTGTAAAATAATTCTCTTTTGAGGAATTACTGGTAAAATAGAAACTGCTTAATTTAGGACAAAATCTAATCACTTGTTTTCTGGCAGATGGCCTTATTTGTGCTCGTTTATGCAATATGCTTTACATAAAGTAGGTTGTTAAACCTCCTTCTGTCTTGAAAGAACAAAAAGAACAATAGCTTATTTAACATAATAGTGAAGGAAAATTAAGTCCCAGGGAGAGATGTGCATATTACAAATGTGCTGTAGTGGCCATATTACATAGTGCTTTGCTTTCCTGGAATTTTGGGAGAAACATTTTTCATGCATTGCAGGAAGTTCCTATCCCCCTTTACTTTATACATTTTGTCACATTACAAAAAAACCTTGAGTACATTAAAGATTTGAGTGATAGCTCAATAAAAGGTGTAAATGTGAAGGGAAAGGCACACTGAAAGATAAACCTATGACCCAGTCTTTTGCGGTGTATAATGAGATTTCTTTTAAGCACTGCTGTGTGTTTAACTCTATCCCTCTTCCAATAAAGTATTAACTTGCTTCATAAAGAAAAAAAAGAGAAAGAATATATATATATATATATATATATAGATATATATATATATATATATATATATATATATATATATATATATATATATATATATATATTAGAATGAACCAAATGCAGAGACTGAAGCTGGGGTGGTTTCTTGCACATTTAATAAAAAGACATATAAAATACAAAATCAAAAGTCCAGAACTCATTGACAAGGAAAACTCAAGAACTAAAAAAGCTAGGAGACAAGAGGGAGAATTAAACCAAAAGAATGACGAGGACCGAGGAAAGAGCAACTTGAGTAAAGCGTTGTATGTATGGTAGACAGATACAAAGGCTAATAGGGGGCAGGTGTAGACAGAAATAACTAGAAGGAGCTAAGCTGAAAGGAGACTAGCACAAGGGGGGAAAAGAGAGTAACTTTAAAAATAAAACACTGCTTAAATATAACACAGAATGGAAAAGAAAACAATGATCAATAAAATACAGAATAAAACTTAAAAAGAAACTTAAACAGAAGTCCACAAAGGGCACAATCATTACAATATATATATATATATATATATATATATATATATATATATATATATATATATATATATATATATATATATATATATATATATATATATATATATATATATATATATATATATATATATATATATATATATATATATATATATATATATGTATATAAAAACAAATTCTTCCTCACCCATTGCGGGAGGTCTCCCTTTTTTCCTCCAAGGATGTGTCCTGTACCAGCCTGCAAGCTCGAGGGACCTGCGCAATATCCTTGGTTTTCCTTAAACTTCACTTTTCTGGGGAAAAAAAATCAATCAATCTATCTTTCTATCTATCTATCTATCTATCTATCTATCTATCTATCTATCTATCTATCTATCTATCTATCTATCTATCTATCTATCTATCTATCTATCTATCTATCTATCTATCTATCTATCTATCTATCTATCTATCTATCTATCTATCTATCTATCTATCTATCTATCTATCTATCTATCTATCTATCTATCTATCTATCTATCTATCTATCTGTCTATCTGTCTGTCTGTCTATATACACATATAGATAGATAGATAGATAGATAGATAGATAGATAGATAGATAGATAGATAGATAGATAGATAAATATGAAATATAAAAAGATATTTTGGATTGTGTCAAACTGGACTTGTTCTGGCCTTCTATCTACTCTTGAGTGCATGAATGATACTTGTATCACAACTTCAGCACCACACATCATTGGAATCATTACTTAGTTTTGTTTACATATATATGTGTTAGACTGGTAAATATGCTGATAAATGTTCTTCATCTTTCCTCTGCATGTATCTCAGGCCTCCTGAGATTGGAGGAACTAGTCCGCCGTTTTCTCATCTCACGGGAGACACTGTCTGTCAGAATGCTAGATGACAACCTGGACCCCACTCCCCTCCTAAAGGAGATCCGTGACGACAAAGTAGCCACCATCATCATCGACGCCAATGCTTCTGTCTCTTATCTCATCCTCAAGAAGGTCAGGTCTACAAAACATCAATATCCTCCTCAGAACCACCCACACATACTTGTATTTAAAGTTGATCTTGTACTCTTGTACCAAGCAGTTTGACTCATGGGGTTTTTGTTTATTTTTATTATGCAGTTAAAATTTTCAGTTTACTCTGATAAACAGCATGCAGCGCTTTCAATTTGTAATACAACTATTTCAAAGGTCCTCAGGCAACATCGGTGCTGTTACAGGATTAACTTCTATTTTAAACTTTTCCTCCCTGTGGAGCTGCATGTCAATCAGCTACACTCATCTGAAAGTTTTGGACAAAAGAACATTGCCTTTTTTTAATACAAAAAAGCTCTTTTTGTTGGGATGCAGTGAAGATGTTAACCCGAGTTTGCTCTGATTCATCCTAATGCCGATAGCCAGAGCAGTGAGTCACGGTTTGAATGGGATGTTTTCTCCTGGAGTGCTTGTCCGCCCTCAGCAAAATGTACTAGTGTTAGGCTGATGATGTAAAACTGTGATTAACGTATGCTTCCTCTTCTTTGGTCACATCCTCTGTACTTTGTCCTTGTTCCCTGCCTTCCCTATTAAGTACCCCCTTTTTCCACCTTACTCTTGTCATCTGTCTTCTTTTCTCTTTTCCTATTCTGTCTTTTCACATTAATACATCACCTGCTGATTCTTAATTTTTTCATCTTGTTCTTTCTCTTTGTTCTACAGGCCTCAGAGCTGGGGATGACATCAGCATTTTATAAGTACATCCTCACCACCATGGTAAGAACATGCTGATTCTTCCACCTCCTATCCTTCGTCTCATGCTTCATCATTTTCCCTTGTTCCTCCTTCCATCCATTCTGCTCCTCCTCCTCTTCTGTCTGAGCCCGAGCGAGCAGAGGTGCTAAGGCGGAGAAAGAGTTCAATAAGGGGAGGTAGGGAGAGGTGACAGAAGAGGAAAAAAAGGAAGATGAGATGAAAGATGAAAAAAAGAGAGGAAGAGATCTGAGGAGCAAACATGCTGTTCAAAGATGCGGAGGTGTAGGGGAGGAGGGCAAAGAAAGAAAAGAAAAAGGGGTCTGAGGTGAAGGTAATGACAGATGAGATGTGCTTGGTTTTTATTTTCTTCCCTCCACCACCCGCCACCTTCTTCACGCTCCTGGGCTTTTCATCTGCCTCCTTGATATACTTCCATCCCTTTTAGCATTTGAATTATTGTGTCATTTTGTCTGATTTTTATCTTTTCTTGCTTTATGCAGTTTGTACTTGATGTGTTCTTGTGCCTTGGATGCACTTGCATGCATATCACTTTGAGAAGATCCTTGAGCATTCTCCATCAAGCCTTATCCACCTCTGTCACCTTTTCCTCCTTTATCTGCAACTAACTATATTATTTTTCCTCTGAAATATCAGATGTTGTCACTCTCAAGTTTGCATTTCTTTCTTTTTGCATTCCTCTCTGCACTACGATTTTCTGTCATGCAAATATTTGATATACTGTGTCCTGACTTTAACAATCACAGACTTCAGTGTATTTTCTTGATTTTATGTGATACACCTGCACAATGTAATACGAAATTTTAAAATAGAAATAGATGGATAAAAAAAATCCTTAATGAGTCGTGTGTGCATACAGTATGTAACCATTCAACTCTCTATTCTCTGATACCCTCAAATAAGATCAAGCACAGCCATGATGTAAAGAAGTTTAAAGCCAAATTAGGTTATAAAACATTTCTGGCTTTAAACCTCTCATGAATTAAAGTTCAGTGCGTCATTTAAAAGTGGAAAGCATATTGTACCATTATAAAGTAATGAAAATCATGGCACTCCATCTATGTGCCTAGGTGAGGAAAGTAGATAATCATAAATGCAGTCATGGGGCCAATGGCTTCTTTTTAGGTGCGCAAGAGGTCCACAGCTTAGGTGGGAGAATCTGTCGACAGGGCTACTTAGGTCATGCACAATGCAAAGCTGGATTTACTGAGGCAAGAAAAAAAAAATCTGGTTTTCAAATAAAGCAAAAGGAAGTCATGCTGGCAGTTTGCCCCAAGCCATACAGTGGATGCAAATACAGAAAAGGTGCTGTGCTTAGATAAGATACTAATTGATAATTTCGGCTTACATGCAAAACTTCACATGTAGGTCAACCAATGCAGTAGTTAAACATAGCGACAGCAGATCATGCTGTAAGGATCTTTTTCTTCAACAGGGACAATGGAGATACTCAGGGATTATGAGAATAGGAATGTAACTAAACGTGTGGCAAAAAACAGCTAGTTGTTGCAAAGGACATGAGTCGAGTAGGTTTACCATCTATAATCACCCAAGACATAAAATTAGAGCCTCCAAAGCATTTTTCATATCAAAGCATACTTTTGGGTTGGAATCAATCCACCTCAGCCAAGACCCAAGTTTATTTTATTAATATGTGGCGAGACATAAAAATAATTTATGTAAACAGAATCACTCCAAGAGCTTTAATTGTTCCAATTTAGGAATTATGAATGAATTAAGAACTATTTTGTTTTGGTCTATTAATAAATTACCATTAAAACGCAATGAATGATATGGCTGTAAAGGGAAAACAGGTGGAAGGAAACACTGTTTGAACACTTTTGGATTTAACTGTATCACCAACCTTCCCTCTCACCTGAATGTCCTCTCTCTTTCACTGTTGCTTTTCCAGGACTTCCCCCTTCTGAGGCTGGATGATATCGTGGATGAACATTCCAACATTTTGGGTTTCTCTATGTTTAACACCACACATCCATTCTATTTGGAGTTCATCAGGAGCCTGAATCTTTCATGGAGGGAGGGCTGTGATTTGACGTACCCTGGCCCTGCGGTTAGTGTCTCAAACCAGCAAGGACTTGAGAATACAAATGCTTTGTACTATTTATAAAGCTTTGTTTGTTTGCCACGCAATATTAAGCTGCTCAGTCCCTGCTGATGATTCATGAACCATTTAAAGAGATTTAGCTGCTCCTTTGGTTGTATTTAATAGCTATTGATGTACTGTATCCATCTCTCTTTCCTTTATTTACTCATTTCCAATGTCTTTTTTTCTCCTCTCTTCCTTCATCCTTGTTATCCTTTCAATCATTAATGTTAGCGCCTCCCTCCTCATTACATCCTCTGCCATGTCTCATTTCCCGTTCTTCCCGTGTTTCCATCCATCCTGCCCTTACTGCCTCCCTCCCTTTGTCTTCTGTTCTCTCTCAACAGCTCTCTTCAGCGCTGATGTTTGATGCCGTACATGTGGTTGTGGGGGCGGTCAGGGAATTGAACCGCAGTCAGGAAATTGGAGTAAAGCCCCTGAGCTGCACCTCGCCTCAGATCTGGCAACACGGGACCAGTCTCATGAATTATCTGCGCATGGTAAATGCCTCCCAAATCTTTCACTTAAACATTGCATTGACATATATTATAAAACGCATCCCATCTGTCTTGCAAAAATTTGTAACTGACCAAAACATGTCTAATCAGGCAAAAATCAGTTTGACACTTTATTCCTGATTGTTTTATGATTATGTCTTATTCATTTTCAAATAAAAGAAACTGGACTCATAAGATCTACATTGGTTACTAGGGTTAAACTTAGGAAAATGTTTGGTAATTATTCAGCATTTTTTTATGCAAAATGACAATATCTAATTCATCCATCCTTCCATCCATCCATCCATCCATCCTCATTACAGTAGAGATATGCTTCACAAATTTATAAGGAACTTTCATATTCGGTCTTCATAAAAGTATTTAATCCAACATGAAAAAACAACTACTTAGAAACCCAAAAGTTTATCTAAATATCAGAATAATTTTTGTTTTTTCCCTATTCCTCCAGTCCTTCCTAAAAGAAAAAAATGTCTCCCATACTTGGCAAGGTGTTGGCCTTGTGGTTAGGGCATTGTGCTTGTACTCTGAGAAGGTTGCAAGTACCCGGTTTGATCCCCACAGCCTGCAATCTGGGTTCCTGAGCAAGACCCTTAACCCCAAGAGATGAATTTCTCCAGTTTGAGATCAATAAAGTTAAATTAAAATTAAAATGTGTGGCTTAAACATTAGTACAAGGATCATGATTAACAGCTAGGGGTGATGAGCTTTTTATTACACCCCCTACTGATTGCACACAGAATGTTTCTTCCTATTATCTACAGTACATCCGTCCAAAATGTTCAAGGCACCTTTTTAGGCTTGTGGAGCTGCTTTTTTAGTTGTGAAAATGCAAGAGGCGTTGACTTTATATTACTTGTGTCTAAATTGCTGTTTTTGTGCGCTTCTTACTATACAATAGAACAGCACACCATCACTTCAGTGTCAGCTAAATGCAAGTGAAGGTCTTTTACGTTGTAAGGGTTTTGATTTACCCACCTGGCAATCCTTCAAGCAGCTCTGCTGGAAACTTTTCCTTCTTTTCAGAATAATGCTTTCTTTTGTAGCTGACATTTAGTAATTCTACGGCAAAGCAGAAAAGTGCTTATGTCTGAATGGTATTTTTTCACCTTCTTTGTCTGATTTTTTTGGCATTACGTCCTTTTTTTTTTTGTCAGACTGACAAATGGTGCTTAAGAGGCTGATAGCGGGGATAAGGTTTGAAGGGTCACAAACTGCAGAAGTGATTTTTGTCTCTTCAGGTTTTCTACTGTGGTTATGTTCTATTTAATAATTATAATGAAAAAAAAATATCATTATAATTTCATATCTAAATTTATGACATAAACATGCAAAAAGCATTGCTAACTTTAATCTCGTTATAATTTCATTATCAAATCCAAAACTTTTGCAAACAGATGTATGAAGGGATAAAATGTTTGCATTTCATAACACCATTGAAGATTTTTCTTTCTTTAAACATGTACGTATATTTCAACCTGGAGAGACTCACACAGAGAAAAGGTGGAATTAGAAAGATTTTATTGACATGAATAAAAACAAGTTCTTTGGCACTCAGCCCCCTGCAGAAGACTTTATGCTGCAAGTCATCAGGAGCCTGTATGAATAACTTAGGAAGAGGATTAGACACTGGTGGTGGAAAAAGCCAGAGTGGACTATGAGAGATAGGTTGGAGGTGGGTCAAACGTTGGCTAAAGCGCTGCATGGGGAAGCTGGACCTTCTTCTTGAAGAAAGCATCTTGAGAAACGATTGGCCTCCTGGCTTAAGTGTGATCTGTCTTTGATTAGCTGTAGCTTGAGCGAGGGACGTCGGCAGGTATTTCGGGTTAAGCTGATTAGGAGACTGATTCATATAAAAAATATGATGCTTCTTTATCAAGCTCCTGTCAAATAAAAATAGGTTGGTTACTTACAGTTGTTTTTGTTATTGATTTAGCTGCTGCTCATTTTCTAATGATCAATAAAATATTAGAAAGAATGCTTTTGTTTCCTAAAGCCTGAGGTGATGGGGACATTAAAGTAATTACTCCATTGTGTAGCTGAAAATCTATCAAGCAGTTCCTGAAATATGTTTTTTAGAAGAGAGTCAAACTAGACCCCATAATGCTTTGGTCATTGTTTAGAAACGTACTCTGCTTGTACGTATATACAGAAAGGCAACTGTTGCTAATAACTGGGAGACATTTCAGGGCTGTGGTTGGACTGGATCTCATTTTGAAGTATGGGCAAAATAAAAAACATGTACACTGTTTTAAATATCCTATATTAAAGCTACAGTGTGTAATAATTACAGGGATATAAAGTCAGAAATGTAATATATTTTACATAACTATGTTATGTATCATCATCTATGAGCTCAGCCTCTTAACCTTAATATTTGCGTTGCCTTAGAATTCATTATTTATAATTACATAGGAGCGGGTCTCGCAGCCATGGAGGCAGACATCTTTGCGCTACGGCAGCGCAGAGCCAACAAACTAGCGATTGCGAGATCGCCCATTACGCTCGAAAGTAACTACGGCAAGTTGTTTAAGTCTACATGAAATCTATACCCTACATAGACTAATGAAATACTATCTGTAAAATTATCTATGTAAACAAACCTCATCACTTGAGAAGGTAGGTGATGATGACATCGTGGAAGACATTTTGTCCCGTAACGCTCGCCGTACTGTTGGGGGGGAGAAGCGGTGGGGGGAAGATGTTCATGTTGCTGCAGTCTGCAGTCTGGACGTTAGATGTCGCCAGTGTTGGGAAAGTTCTCTTTCTACGTGAACTAGTTCAAAGTTCAGTTCACACATTTTAAAATGAACTAGTTCAGTTCATAGTTCACAATTCCAAAAAACGAACTAGTTCATAGTTCTTTTTTTTTTTTTTTTTCATATATTGCTCAATTACACCATAGCCTACTGTAGAACTACAGACAGCAATTATTTTATCAGTTGTAACACTGAAACTGTGCGTCAGATTTCATCTTCATATCCAGTTTTGAATCCTTATCCAACCAGGGTTTACATTAGCATTGAGGGGACAGCATTTCCCCATTGTTGCTTTAACGCTTTGTTGCTGTCCATTCACTTCACACTAGTAGCAGCTGCAGCTTTCACCCCTACAGTATATTCTCAAAAACATCAGGAAAAATGTGCTGCTTGAATGGTCTTTTTTATGAGTAATTATTAAAAGAAAAATAGGAAAGTAGTCTTTAAGGTGCAAATGTTTTTTTTTTTATTTTAATAATTTTTTCCATTTGAAATTCCATTTCAATACATACTAAAAAGGAATCCTGGAAAATTATACCAGGCAGGTTTAACAAACAAGTTACATGGATAGTAAAACCCTCAAGAACAGGGGTCTTCTATGTTTTCCAGACCAAGGACCCCCAAACTGATGGCGAGATGGAGCAGGGACCCCCTAACTATATATATTGTATGAAATTGTGTCCTATAGTCACTCTATTACAGATGGAGTAATGTAAAGAAATTAATTTCTCCCTGGGATTATTAAAGTTTTTCTGATTCTGATTCCTGGTTGATGGGACAGGTGTTGTGAATGAAACGGTGCCCAGCTTGAAAGAGCTCCTGTGTGTCGCTGAATGTGTGCATTGATGACTGAAAGACATCTTCTGCCTCCATTTATCTGTTTACTACAGTGTGTTGATTTCATGTTAATGAGTATTTAAAGACATTTCAATTAGTGGGGGAAAAAATGCGGGGGGGGGAATATAAAAATATCAACTAACCATGCAGACCCTCATGCAGTACCTCCGTAGACCCCCTAGGGGTCGCGGATCCCCTGTTGAAGACCTCCGCTCAAGAAGATTTTACTAACACAAACTGAGGGACCAGGCTGAGGTAGGAATTTAAGGTTACTGAAGTGCGGATTTTTTTACTGAAAGCCGGCGGGCAAACTTGTTGCCATCATCCTCACCGACCACCTGGTCATAAACCTGTTTTAAGTCGCCTCCATGCTCCTGTGGCTTCCACGCTGCATTTTTTTTTGATGACGCACGCGGCTGTAGGCTACGACGCTGGTAGCTGCTGTTGCCAGATTGGGTGTTTTTCCCGCTACATATTAAGGCCTGTTTACGGTGTGATTTAGCCGGGGTTTTGCCTGGAGGGCTCTATAGAAATCTGGCAACCTATTGAACGGAGTTGAACTGAGAGAGCGTGCCGTTCACAGACGCCAGAATGAATGAGTTCACAATAACGTTCATCAGGAAATAATGCAGTACGTTCAGTTCACGTTCGCCCAAAATATGAACGAGTTCATGAACTTTCGTTCAATGAACGCGTTCAGGCACAACACTGGATGTCGCTAAAAATTACACACTGTAGCTTTAAAAGAAGAATCTAATGTGTTGAATTAACTTCATCAAATGTTTTGGTTATCAAATGTAAGAACAACATTTAAGGATATAAATACTTCTCCAAAATGCAAAAATCCAGACATTTAAATTCAATCTTTGTAAAAAAAAAAAAAAAAAAGAAAAAAGAAAAAAAAAGGAAGTTCAAATATTTCATATATGAAAACAAATAATCTGATCGACATTTATATTAAAGATCTAGTTTGAATTTCATATAAACAACATTACTGTAGATCAGCTTTACCCCAGTTGACGCGATTAACTCAAAAGAGAGAAAATTCCTCTTCTATTAAATCAAAATCCAAATCTTTGGTCAGTTCATATTTTTAAGCCTATTGATAAATAAAAGCATAAATGTTCACCATGTGTATCATCAGCATCTCATCTTGCGTGTAACCTCTGTCTGTTGATGTTTTTGGTCATCTCCCTTCTTTGGTCGTCTGCTTCCTTCATCAACGACCTGTTGTCAAGGCAGCCTGTGTCCCATCTCTCATTGCCTGCGGCCCATCTGCCCGACATCTGTCTTTGTTAGTCAACATCATGGTGCGCTCCATCTCCAGTGCTCTGCTATTCATCATAGTTCCTTCAAACTGTGCCAGCACCTGGGCTGTGGAGCGGCCAAGCTGAGGTGGAACGTGTAGGTCTGGGTCTTATTAAAAAGGCTGTTGACTTTCTCTTCTGCCCTCTCTGAGCCTCTCGATCAGTCACTTTCTCCTAGTTGATCCAGAAATGATCATTACTGCCGAGGCCAGATTTGGCCATTTTCTCTCACTTATTCTCTCTCTATCATTATCTTTAACCTTGTGTGTCATGCTTTCTTGTTTTTTGGCTCTCAGCTCCTCTAGAGACTGTTGTTTTTAGCTGTCTAATTATGATCGATTATGAAAGGCACTGTTGTTTTCATGCAGAGCACTGATTATATTTGGGTGCATTTTTCCTAATTTCCTTTTTTGCTCCTCTGCTACTGTCATACTTCCTCATATCCTTCTCCATCTGCCTACCAGGTGGAGTACGATGGCCTGACGGGGCGAGTGGAGTTCAACAGCAAAGGTCAGAGAACCAACTACACCCTGCGGATCCTGGAGAAATACAGAGGAGGCCACAAAGAGGTCAGGAGCCACCTGTTATGATATAGCGGCCAGCTTACAGCAGCTTTAGGCTTAGGCTTAGTTACAGGTCACCTGGATGGTTCTGGAGAGCCAATGCAGGCATTTTACAGGGAGGTTTGTGTCAACATAAGCTTACCCGTATCTCTGCATTATTAAATGCATGTGTGCTTAACTAGAAAATGTGTTTATCTACAGAAGAAGACATATTAAAAACCAAGTGCAATAGCATGTTTAGCAGTTAGATGCTGTTTATATTGTTCCTCATTTCTCTGAATCATTTGTGCAGACCTGGTTACATGTCTGGATGTATTTATATCTCCCTCTAACTTCAATTTATTGTCAGTTAAAACTACATTATTATCTATTTAAAACTATGGATACAGAAAAATCTTGTTTCTTGTTCTGGACACAGTATTAAATATGTGCTCACCCTTTAAACAGTCCTTTTGAACACTCTATCTTGTGCATAAAAAATGGCTGGAGGCTTGCAGCAGAATTGATCGATATAGATTTTTTAAAAACTCTTTTGTCTTTAAATAAAAAGTGCAAAACACAAGGCCTGGGGCTGGCCCACCATAGCAATGTATCCTGCTCTCAAGTGCCAAAAAAGCCATATCATGCCATAAAGCAGAGGCATACAGTCTTTTTAAGGTGTACACAGAGGGTAAAACTGCTAAATAAATGGGTGGGATGGTACCAGAGCACCATGCTCTTTGTAAATGAAATTATTAAATTAAAAGTTTCTTTTACAGCTACCACTGGCCTTTTTAAAGACTTGAAAATGCTGAAGTGGCCTGATAAAATAATTAGTTTGACACTTCCAACCTACAGCAGAGCTGGGATGTTTCTTTGGAGCAGCAAAGAGTAGAAAAAAGTGGCATGTCATTTGAGAATTATCTCAGTATGCAACAGAGACAATTCTGTGCCAAACAAACAAAATTCAATAAGTATAAATAAATAAATACATTATTTAAATGACAGCAATTTATTCTTTATATCTTAATAGCAATAAAATACCCAGTTCTTGACAAACAGTTTCATTTCTTACCAGTCATGTTTTACATTGTTTTACATTCTTTTGGTGTTGCATTAAAAGATTGCATAATACAATTCACTATGGAAGTGAAATATGAAGAATAGCTTTGTTGTTGAATCTGTGAGTAGCTACTTTACTTGCTCTCGATTTTTTACACATTACAACCAAATTTTATATCGCTGGAATTTTATGTGGAACACAAACAGGAAGTAGAGCATTCTATGTATGACTTTGGTATGCATTTTTTTGTGTGCCAGTAATTGGCACAGTTACTGGCACAATTACAGCTGCAAGCTTTTTGGGTGTGCCTCAGGTTTTCAATGGGAACATGTTTAACATAGCGTATAACTAACCCTACATTTGCAGTCTAAGATTTTACATTTTTTGAGGTGGACATTGAAAAGTGTTCTATGAAATATTTAATGCTTGGGAAATAGTTTCATAACCTAACGCTGCTTTAAATCTCTCCCCCACTTTATCCCTGACCTGATCTCCTGTATTATTTGTTGTCTAACATATCCTAACAAACCTCTAAGGCCTTTACAAAACAGCGGTATATATGCTGAGATTAAACTGCACACAGGCCAACTCTGTTTATGCACAGGGGGCACCGGCTATTATGTTGCTGCTGACCTGGAGTTCTCACCTCGCTTCTTCCTGTACTTTTAATCTGTTGAATTTATTGTTTTTATATCCTTCATGAATGTGAGAAGAATGACCATACAACATTCATGTTCCAGCCGTAAATTATTTAAATCACGTTGATTTAATTCATATCACATATATTTTTTTTAATCTTTTCTCATTCAAGTCATATTTGGCAAAGTTATTTACTTAATTCTGGAAACATATGAGATTAAAACAGATGAAAAATAGTTTTCTATTGTCATGCTGTTTTCAAAAACCTAAAGTGATTTTCCCATAGGCTTTGAAAAGCAGTTATTCAGAAAGGCAATCAGTTCCCACGGATTGTTATTTAGGGGTATCAGAGGAAAAGGGGCTGAATAGAAATGCTCAACATACTTTAAAGATCTGTATTTGTAAAACAGTAAAAGAAACATGTCTCAAATTGTCCTTTCATTTTATATGTAATACCCACTGCATGCTATTAGATGATACATGAAATGCTAAACAAATCCATCTATGAATAAAGGCAAAAAAGTAGCCAAAAATGGGAGTATATAAGTGAGCACATAACATCGTAAAAAAGTTTCTTAATTTATTGAATGATTGTAAAAAAAAAAAAAAAAAATAAATAAATCCAGTGAACCAACCTAATGTCTCTTTTATATATTTCTGTTTTGTTTTTTTGGCTATATGTGGGCTCTTTTATCCTTTATACATAAATAGGGAGAGATTAAACATTAAAACTACGTTTAAAGAAAGGAGATAAAGCTCCTTGTCTGGAGGAAACGCTTCCTCCTACTTTATCCTTAGTATATTATCCAGATCTCTCCTGTGTCTCCTATACATACACCAAAAAATAAATCTTCATACTTCTTGCTAAAATCCAAAAAACTGAAAAAAAATTGGCTGCAGTAATTAACATTTTAACTTTACCCATCTCTTTTGTATGGTGACATCCACTTGAGGCAGGCAGAAGCAGTTAAAAAAGTGGCTCTCTTAAATGTCAGGTCAGGATTAAAAAGAAGCTGTAATAGAAATGCTGTGATTTTGTCAGTGGAGCCATTACCTGTCTTCTGACCCGCTGAAACATGTACAGTAATATTCTGAAGAAATTGCTCTGGAAGCTGCGGATCTAGTCTGGATGTTGGTTAAGTCATAATCACACACTTATGCACCTAAGTGACTTTACTGTCTCCATAAAATGGAAATAAATGGTCTATTATGCAATTCAAGAAATGTGTAAGTAAAGAAAAGAGATGTGGCAATAAAACAGCTAATCATGAATGCTTCTTATTCCCATCTATGCCAGTTTGTTGCCAGCTTGTTGCTTTGCTTGTAAATAGCAATTGGTTTATAATAGTGCACATTACAGCACTTTTTGGTTCCTGTGGGAACTATTATATCAACATAGATATACAGCTGGTTACAGACTCTAAAGAAAAAATAAAGTAATGAATGTTGTTTGCAGTTTAAAATAGACTTTAATGATGGATGTGCTGACTGATATACTTGAGCTCTTAGTCTGCCATGATATGAAACCAGTGCAATGGAGCTTAAAAGCACATTATTTATTCCACAATAGTTATTGATTTTTTCTTGCTCTGTATTCTGTGTTAGATTGGGATCTGGTACTCCAACAACACTTTGGCGATGAACTCCACTAGTTTGGACATTAATGTCTCAGAGACGCTGGCGAACAAGACCCTCATTGTCACCACCATTCTGGTAAGGTCACAACTACCTCGCTAGTGTCCACACTGGCAAGTACCAAGCTGTTTTTGTGCTTGCCTGCTGCGCTGGAGCTCACGCTGTGCTTGGGTCTGTTTCTTGAAATTTAACCGTGGCTGTTGCTGTCATAGAAACTGACATAGCACTGAGAAGGACGTGTTACTAAATGACCAGAGTGCTAGTCTTTTTAAGTGTCCTTCTGTCATTTTTTTATGTTCAATGACATGTTATATATTTTCATCTTCATAATAAAACTGTGCTTCATTTAAAAAAGTTTAAATTAAACCCAAAATGCTTTTTGTCACATTTTGATCTCTACATATTGTAATGTTAATTTTTTTAACATGTGGTTTCTGTTTCTTGTAAGCTAAGGAGCAATATAGACAGAAAATATATCTTGCTAAAACAACTGAAACATATACAGAGTGAATTACAAGTGCCCTGTGACAAGACCACTTTGATCTCTATTGCTGAAAAATCTAAAACATTCACTTCAATTACACTTAACTGTGTTTCATAAAAGAGCATTGAGCACAAAAGTTTGTGCAAATCCTGTTTAACTGCCCCAGATGACCCTTTGCATTTTGCATGCAGGCCAAACTATATCTAAAGACAATGAAATGGTTTCTGAATTGTTTTCTGCTCTTTCTTTTATATGCATGGTCTCCTATGTCTTTTATTGACTTTTTCTGTACACTTAATTTGATCATTTTCTTACAGTTAACAGTTGAGCAAACAAATGTATCCCATAGAGATGAGATGTGTGTTAGGGCATGTTTTTCTCACCCACTCTTGTTCTGCCAAACCTAAATTTTGCAGATGACACCATCATTATCGTTTTGTGTATACGACTCTGATGAATTTTAAAAAGAAGAGATCAGAAGCCTGGATTCTGGACAACAATGAAGTTCTAAGTCTTAGCAAGTTGAATGAACTCATTGTAAACTCCAGGAGACTGAACAAGGAGGGCATGCCTAGGATACTAGGATCATTATGAATGAGGGTTTGAGATGCTCTTACTGAAAATAAACAAAACGGAGGCCCCTGTTTGTGCATCGTCTGAGTAGCTTGAGTATGGACTAGTAATCAACTATTATAGGTTTGTCAAGGCTAAAGCTGATTATTTTGAAACTGAACAATCCATAGAATTTTCTTATTGAGGATTCTTCAAACCAGACTTCCTTTTCCATGCTCCATTTAAATGATAAAACTGACATAATATAATGTTATACAAGTCTAAGTTCAGTTTGAATTCACTTAAGATGACCGTTACATGAACACAAATGACCTTTCTTCATCATTACTGTAGCCCACCCACCCTAACTACAGTTTACTGTAGAGAACTGATCGTCTTACCATGGTTAGACTTTTTTTTCCCTATCATAAGGTGGTCAAATTTTGATAAAAAAAAAAAAAAAAGAATTTCAATAATGCTTTCTATTGAAGTTTAGGAATTGTTCCTTTGTCTGAGACTTTGTTGCCATAATTAATGAAAGTCAGCCCCACCATGTCAGGAAAATGAATGCTTATTCATCACCGGTTTTATTGTTATTTCACACTAGTGTGCTGCACTTAGATTTCATACATAAAGACTGTGTCATTTCTTTTTTCATTTAAATCACTTGGTAGGCTAAAACTTTATCAATCAACAGATTACAGATTCAGGTTTCTGGGACTGAACCTTTTTCTCGTGAACCGTCATGCATTTATTTCCCAGCTGCACCACTTTTGACATAAAGCGAACATTCACTGTGATAGCCAAGCTGTTAGCGAAGTTTATCTGCATCAGTTTTATTCACTGGACAGACTGTAGTCTTTTTTTTAAGCTGTCAAGGTTTTTTCTCCTATAACCTGCTTCTGGAGCCATCTCCGGGTATCGAATTTTGTCTATTGAAGCAATTTTCAGTTGGACTTCTATAGCGGTGAGAGTCACACAGGGGGCAGATAAAAATGTTCTACAATGTACTGACTCTGCTGAGGCTCAGGCGCGCTGACTTTTAGCTAACAGAGGTCAAACTGGAAAAATGTCTCTTGAACATCCCTTAATGCATTTACAGATATATATTTTCCTCCTGACAAACCTTTCAAAATTATTTTTAGCTGATAAAAGACCTAAAATGGAGGTTTGCTGTTAAAAGTATGTTCCCCCTTTTGAGTTAATTCTGTTTTTGCTTTTTTGTCAGTCTCACATTTTTCTAGATCATCACGATACCTTTTAAACAAAGTAATAATATTTGTAAATACATAGGAGTGCTGCAATGAAGGAAAAGGCTACACAAACCACCCTGTCCCTCAGACAGCCAACACCTTTTTATTCAAGATGAGTAGTTAATGGCTGGAAAGTTGCATCAATTCTAACAGCAACACCTTAACCTGATTTCTACCTTTCTTGTTGGCCTTTCAAGTTACTAAGAAAGTACACAGCATGAAGTATGCTAAACAATCTAAAAAGCAAAACATCCTGCGGTGATCTAAGAAACATAAGAACACTTGAGAAACAAAGTCATTGACGTCTATCAGTCAGTCAATGATAGATGTCTATCAGACATCTATCAGAGACACTGACAAAGTGGTGTTCTTAAGATTCCAACAAACCACAGTGAGATTTATTTTCCAAAAGTAGAGAAATCATTGAACAAGAGGGAATTTTCCCATGAGCATTTAGGTTATCAAAGCTACTCTAGAGACACATACAGATCTCATCTAACGGGTCAAAAAAGAACGCAGTGGAACAGCTAAAGCACTGCGGATGTCAACTAAATCACTCAGGGGCTGTGATTCCGCAATAGAGAGAATAAAAACAGTGCATCTTTAGAGAATTCCAAAAGCAATCAAAGTTCTGTTTTATATTTGCCGCAAATTAAATGATGACCACAGAGAGAATAACTTTGTGGTCTGGGATAACTAAAACACTTGGAGAGATGTGCATCATGTTATATTCAGCATAAAGGAGCGATTTAGACAAAAAGCTCCATACTGACAGTCACAGTACTGTAGGTATAGTGTGGTGGTCTTGAGATGGAACAGTATCTGTTATTAATGCGACCATAAAATCTCCTCTCTACAAAAGAACCTAATCCCAATGTCAAGATATAATCTTAAACTTTAAAATTAAAACACCCAGGACAACCATCAATGCACACAAGTACATTGACCTCTTAATGTAAAAAGAACCATATAAAGGGTTTTTTATTAGGCAAAACATCATCTATATTCTGATATGGCAGGTCTTTGAATAATACGTTTATGCCAGATACAAATTCTGAAGTACCTGAGATAAAAATAGCAAAATCAAGGATTCCCAATTAGTTTTTATGGGGGCTGGCTTTGTTAGCTTTTCCCCTCAATAATGAAATAATTGTTTGATAGTCTGCTTTTTGAGTTGATTTCTTTTTCATTAAGAGGCTACAGAATATAAAATAAACAATGTAATTATCTAACACATAAGAGTGACAGTAAGATCTGAAGAGATGATTAAGAGGAAACACATTTTTTGAAAATTCCTAATTTTTAAGAAGATAATAAGCCATTGTAGAACAGCATTTAAATTTCTCCAGCTAATTTCAAGCAAATAGAAGGCTTATCAGAGCACAGAGGCCACACTACCTACAGTACGTCCTGAACAAGTTCATGAGGGAAAGTTTCAACTTCTGAGATTAATAGTTTTTCTTTTTATCAATTAGCTCTGAAACTCTTTGCAAGAAAACAAAAGTTATAATATTAAGCAATTAACTGTTTCTAGGCAATATTAAACGAACACACGAAGACTCTGCTTGCTTTCACTGAAATTCCTAATGTATTCACTCTTCATGTATATCCCTCCACAGGAAAATCCATACGTGATGCGCAAAGACAATTACCAGGATTTTGTTGGCAACGATCAGTACGAGGGTTTCTGTGTTGACATGCTGAGGGAGCTGGCAGATATCTTGAAATTCTCTTTCAAGATCAAGCTGGTGGATGATGGGCTGTATGGGGCCCCAGAGCCAAATGGCTCTTGGACCGGCATGGTTGGAGAATTGATTAACAGGGTGAGTGCCATGCAGAACATACAACAATCAGCAATAATAACCACAAATATGTGACAAACACACAGCAACACATTCACAAAGCCACATACTTGTACACACATTTGTGCTGTAGCCCCAAACCACAGTTCTGCTGTAACTTCCCATGTCTCAAATTGCCCTCAGAGGGGAGTAACACTCTTATCTAGGACAAAAGCTGAATTGATAATTCCCCAGAAGACACTGGAAAAATTGCTTAATATTGCCTGCTCTGTGTTTCCAAGCAGTAAACCACTACCAGCCACTTTATTTTGCA
This sequence comes from Cyprinodon tularosa, assembly GCF_016077235.1. NCBI lineage: Eukaryota > Metazoa > Chordata > Actinopteri > Cyprinodontiformes > Cyprinodontidae > Cyprinodon > Cyprinodon tularosa. Next base: position 415,228 of record NW_024038733.1, on the reverse strand, counting down.
TATATAAAAATATCTAAATTTTTCCACTCCACCTGTCCAGGCCTATTGAGCCTGTGACTGACACTGGTTGAAGTAGGCTAATGAGAGCCCCTCTCTGTTTAATTACCATACGGTATACTTCAATTACTGAGCCATGGTCCCTGTGTGGGGTCTGCCACAGCGGAGCTCCCCCAGCTCTCCATGCTTCCTCTCACTCCCCGCCCTCTTCATAGCACGATCACTCGGCTCTAATTAGTAGCCCATGTTCATCAATTAGCTTTTAATGGAAGAGATGGAGGGGAGGCAGACCGACTGGAGACCAGCAGGTTTTTATGCAGGTGGAAAGACCGGGCACCTCGTGTTTACTTTCAATTAGTTTAATTTGGATCATGGAGAAATGGCACAGGCATGCATGAGTCAAACGTGCACGTCTGAATATTTAATCTAAGGTGGTGCACTAAACTTTTCATGGCCCTTAAAGGCTGTGCCCTGCAAAAGTATTTTTGCACCTTGCATCCTTTCACATTTTTGTTGCATTACATCACATACTTTAATGTACAGAGGAAAAATTATAAAAAAAAAAATATAGAAATTGCACACATAATAATCTAAACCTTATGTGGTGAACTTGTCTTTACCTTCTCATTTGTATTCATCTCTGAACTCCAATGAGAAGTCTGGTAAACTTCTAAAATCCTATTTTTTTCTTATTTAATCTCCTATTATATCCTTTTATCCAATTATGTCCTCCAGGATTTTTCAGGATTTCGCTGCATTCGGCTCCATCCATCTTCCTATAAACCTTTGTACCTTTTGAAGGAAAGTTTCCCTCAGCATGATTATCCCAACAGTGTATTGCATAGAAGAAGTTTATTCAGATAAGCGGCAGCTTTAATTATCCGCTATACTTATGTTTTTTTTATGCAGACAAAAAAGTTTTTTATTATTGTCTCATCTGAAAAGAGTGCCTTTTCTAGCAAGTCTTCCTAGAGCAGCTTTTTTATATTGAGATAAAATTCACATTGACTCTCAAGTAGACTTCTGAGAGATATTTATTCCACTCATATTTATGGTGTATTAAATGTTGCAGAGTACAAATGCATAGCATCCTAAAAGTTAAAAAGTAAAAACGAAAAAGGCATTTATTATTTTCCCTCCATGTAATAAATATTCATCACAGGTTTCTACCAAAATCCCAATCAAATACTGAGAAGCATGAAACTGTTACATGGTAAAATGCAAGAAAATCTCAAGTGGTATGCATATATTTGCAAAGCTTAGGTGTTGTCATTTTTTTTTTCTGCTGACCAATTTCTGTCCTTCTTTTCTCCTTCTCTGCTTCTACTTCCTGCGCATCCCTGCTGCTTTCTACCTATCTATCTATCTGTGTCAATCCTCCAGAAAGCAGACCTTGCTGTAGCTGGCTTCACAATCACATCAGAGAGAGAGAAAGTTATTGACTTCTCTAAGCCGTTCATGACCCTTGGGATCAGCATCTTGTACCGAGTTCAACTGGTGAGGCTGTTATCGCAGGCTGTTGGGCACCTGCTGGCTGATACTTCAGATCTTCTACTGGATTTGATTTTTTTTGAAGCCCTCATATTGATGCTCAATCTTGTTGAGATGAGTTAAACTGTGCATTACTTAATAGCTAAACCCTTTGATGTTATTAGTGTAAGTCCTCAATGAACTTTATAGTGAGAATTTATTTTTGCTCAGTTAGTCAGAGCTGTGTAACACTAGCAGCTTTACATTGCTAATGAGGTTTTGGGTCCATGCCAGACATGGTCTGGCAGAAAGCATTGTTAAACAGCTTTTATGGATCCAAGCATTAGAGTATCAAAGCACTGCAGACGCTTTATTATTGTGCAAGTGAAGACACTGCCCCCCTGTGGTGTGACTTCTGTCTCTCTATCTGTCCCTGTCTGTCCCAATTTTCTCATCTATCTTTGTCTTTTCCTCTTCTTTTTACACTTTTTTTCAGGGTCGGAAGCCAGGTTACTTCTCCTTCTTGGACCCTTTCTCTCCTGCTGTCTGGCTCTTCATGTTACTCGCCTACCTGGCTGTCAGTTGTGTGCTCTTCCTGGCAGCAAGGTCAGTCCATTACATCACACACTGCGCTGATTGTCTGCAGCTCACATCTGAGCTCTCTTCCCATTTATATTGTTAAACACAAGCGACCTGTCATATATCATTTTTTTCAATGGACCCGTCATCCCCTCATACAGCTTGACAGGGTTTCTATATGACTGATTGGCTTGTATAAATGACAGAGGTGCATCACCACGTTAGAGTTTGTCCTCAAGGTTGCTTTTGTGTATTCCTCGTTTCTCGTCAGGTTAAGCCCCTATGAGTGGTACAACCCTCACCCATGTCTGCGGGAGAGCAGGGACATGCTGGAGAACCAGTACACACTGGGAAACAGTCTATGGTTCCCTGTTGGTGGCTTCATGCAGCAAGGATCAGAGATAATGCCCCGAGCATTGTCCACCAGATGCGTCAGCGGTGTTTGGTAAGTCAGAGAGGAGTTAAGCTGTTCATATGCCTGGCAGTTTAACGCCTCTCATCCTTATAGAAATGTGTTTTACATTATCTGGTATTTTCAAGGTTTGGCCTTGACAAAAAAAATAAGTCGTTTGTGCAGACAGAAAAGGCTGCCTTTAGTTTTCCCATTGCACATCTGAAAATTAGTTTGAAGACATGCAGAGTTTGTGATATAACTGAGCTTGGAAACTAATGAGCGAGAAAGAATCAGAAAACTAGGGTGGCCATATTTTCATTTGGGAAAACCAGGACACCTTGGAGTCAGATATGTGGCGGTAATGTTTGATTTATCTAAAGGTTTTAATCTGTTACTGTGTAAATGGGTTTGGCTGTAATTTAAGGACAGATTCTACTATATCTGCAGAGTGGGGACTATAAATCTGATAGGAGTTTAATTTTTTTATTGTTGTTTTGCACAATATGCTTAACTAAGTATTTTTTTGTTGTTGAATATTAGAGATTTTGCAGATACATTTCGTAGATACATTGTTTAGACTTACCTATATATTTCTAACCCTTTTATAGAATAGAATAGAAAATCCCTTTATTGTCCCACAATGGGCAAATTTACAGCAGCAGAAAGATTATTGAAAATGGTCACACAAATGTGGATCTTAGAAAAATGTATAAGAATAACATAATAGGGAAGAGTTCAAATATAAAAAATAAAATTCTGTAAAGTGTTTTAACAATACAAAACTGGAGAATTAATAACCAATATGCAGCTATGGACATTTTTACAGTGATGGATATTTGAAAATAGCAGCAACATCAGAGATGTGCAGAATGACAGCAGCATTTTATTTAACTGACTAAGGTTTATATCATTACATTTGATTTGATTTGTTCCTGCTCCCGGTGGTTGGAACCTTTATTCCACTCTGGATTCTTGTGAGTGTAGTTTTTGTTCACTTTAGCTTTTTAAAAAATAAATAAATAAACAAACAGTTTTGAAAACCTCGGTGTTCATTCTTTTCCTGCTTTGTGTGTCAACTTTCACGGTTGCTAAGCAACAGAGCATACGGCGGTAAAACCCGCTGAAGGGAGAACCTGTTCGAATTCACAGCCAAAACTCTTCCGGCCTCCTTATTTTCAAGGACTTCGAAGGATCCAGTCTAGGTAGACCGCGTCCTTGGAGGATGCGTCCTAGGTTTTCGAACAGAGCCTTAAAGGAATAGTACACCCAAAACATGATTAGCCTTCATTTTCTACTCACCCCCATGCTGAACAAAACTCTGGAGTACTTTTTTGATATCTCAAATGCATCTGGAGATCTGGGAGGCTTCTTGCTGTCTGCTGACATTCAAATAATGGAGGTCTATTGTGCCCGAGACAGAAAGGTCCACAAAAGTCCACAAAAACGTGTCAATATTCCTCCATACTGCTCGTCCAATGTAATCCAAGTGTCCTGAGTGGGTAGCATCCAGAATTTACTCGAAACGAAGTCATTTAGAACGTTTTAGAGCCTAAACAGTAGTGTATAGGATTTCCTAATAGCGCCCCCATGCGCGCTCACGATTCTACGGAAGCCGGCAGACCAAACCGGAAGGAAGTGCGCATTCAGCGTCTGCTCTGCCGATAATGCAAGCGTAGAAGAAGAAATGTGCTGTTTACCTGTGCAAAGAAAGAAACAACGAAAGAAAAATGTCTGAGGACTTCAGTGTTGAGGAAGAGCATGAGTTCTTTGCCGAGCTGAATGCGCTGGTTTGGTCTGCCGGCTTCCGTAGCGCCGTGAGCGCGCATGGGGGCGCTATTAGGAAATCCTATACACTACTGTTTATGCTCTAAAAACATTCTAAATGACTTCGTTTCGAGTAAATTATGGACGCTACCCACTCAGGACACTTGGAATACATTGGACGAGCAGTATGGAGGAATATTGACACGTTTTTATGGACTTTTATGGACCTTTCTGTCTCGGGCGCCATAGACCTCCATCATTTGAATGTCAGCAGACAGCAAGAAGCCTCCCAGATCTCCAGATGCATTTGAGATATCAAAAAAGTACTCCAGAGTGTTGTTCAGCATGGGGGTGAGTAGAAAATGAAGGCTAATCATGTTTTGGGTGTACTATTCCTTTAAGAACAGGGCTGCCCGCACTGACGCGGCTCAGGGATTACGTCACACGGAGCGTTGTGCGCAGTGAAATCAGGACATTTCCTTACTTTCTAAAAAAAAACCCGGGACGCCCGGGACAGGACGTGAAATACGGATATGTCCCGGGAAATACGGACGTTTGGTCACCCTAAGAAAACTGAACCACTTTATGATTCTAACAGCTTCTCTAGAAGCCAGCTGAGCTTAGTTTTTATTCTTCTCAACACTAATTGAAAAGGCTTCACTATGTTCAAAGTTGTGGGAAGAGAGATACAACACTTACTTGTATCCTTTTTCTTTCAAAGAGCCTCTTTTTTGCATTTTTATTAGATGTTTTAGATAAAAAATGTAGACTTTGGATTTAGGGTAAATAACTGACACAGGTTTATTTTCCTGTGTGTCAAGATTTAATGCAAACAATGAACAAATACAAATCTAATAAAAGTTCAAACTTAATGATGCTCCTGGGGTTAACTCTGACAGAAAGGTGCTAAGAGAAATAAGTTCTACAGATAGAGATAAAAAGAATACGAGGACGGGGACAGCAGATCACACACAGTTAAGTGAGATAGGGATAATAAAGAACGTTATGGTACATGACATTCATTTAGAATTAAGTTAAGCTGGTAGGGAAGAAAGGACACTGAATTTATCCAAGGATATGACATACAGTATTACACAACACTTTAAACAAGTATCTAAGACTCTAAAGTGTTTTTTTTTTAAACAGATTTTAACTATTTTAAATATCTAAATTTAAAGGATATCTCATCTTTTTTTTGTTCACTAGTTTTTGGTTTACTAGTATTCATTTAGTCTGTGAAAAGCATTTGTCCGGAAAATTTCCTTTATCATCAAATGTATTTTATATTAATAAAAAGTCTTTTTCTCAGCCTTCAGACATAGATTCACTGAAGTAACCAAGATTATTAATCCATAGGTTTTGAAGTGACTTTGGTGGACCTTTGCAGCTGAATGTAAATATATCCTTAAGGACCTTCTTTTGAAACTAAATGCACAGTCTCAATGAATAAGGAAGGGGGGATACCCAAGATGTTTCCATAAAGCTGCAACTTTAAAATGTCCAGGACTGTTGAAGCAATGAGAGTTTATTTCACTGAAATTGCTGGTTATAAGACTTGTAAGCATAGTGATGTAGATTAACAGACGCGATATGAGAGAAGTGAAGGAGATTATTATTATTATTTGAACTCATGAAGTTCGGTTTAAAGTCACTGAGGATTTGCCTGTAAATGTTGTTCTGCAATAAAATCACCTGACAGCTCACTGACAGTTGTGAGCTCTTCACACCACATTTTGTACAATGTTCTGTGTAGTTGAGTGAACATGCAGCACTTTGCTTTAGAGTCTTACTCTTGTTATGTCATTGACAAGACGTTTTATATTATGGTAATTACCAAAGGTACAATCACCTTGAAAAATGACCTGAATAAACACTGAAGGTTAGAATTTACCCATATTAAAGTTTGTAATTTACTGATTAGCAAAATGTTCATTAAGGACAGGTGTGTTGTTACAGAGGATAATAACATGAAGTAATTAAAAATAAACATGCTGTGATTGATTCAATTTTTCCGGTTGTTGGTTTCAGACTGCTTAATAAAACTGTAAAAAAGGTCCATGGAAATTAGTTTATAATGGGAATTAACATGTATACTTAACACTATCTGGCCATGATCCTATTATGCAGGAGCAATTGAGCCAGATATGAAACAGGTTTAAGGGACCTAGTGAGTGTCCTCCAGACAATTGCTGCCAACTTAGGTTTCTTACTCGCATTTTGTTAGCACATAACACTTACCTATTTATTCTCCATCATGTACAACATTGATCTCTTAAATAGACCTGCAGTTCTTCAAGTCTGAGTATTTTTTTGGTTAGAACAGCACAGGACATATGCCTTCTATGCTGTGTTGTCTGAACTCTGTTGTCCTCTGTATGCATTTGGACAATGGGTACTGGTTTATAATTTTTATTTTTTACTAAATGCGCTTATTAAGCAGAATGCTTGTTGGTTTTGACATTGCCTTATTTAAATAATAACCTAAAATTAGATGGTCAATTATTCAAGCTATATGTGCAGGTAGATGGAAAGATCTCAGCTTTGCAACTTCTCTTTCTTAAAAGTGTTACCTTAATTGTGGGGGGACATTGGGGTCAAAGAGAGGTGGCCTAGTGGTTGGGGCATTGCAGTTGGTATCCAGAGGTTCTGAGTTCAAGCCCCACTCCCACAGACTGCCACTCTTGGTCCCTGAGCAAAGATCCTTAACCCAACACTGCTCCCTGGGTGCCGCACAATGGCAACCCACTGCTCCCCAAGGGGATGGGTTACATGCAGAGAGTTCAATTGATGCTCTATACTTGTGACAGTGTAATGACAATAGAAAAAGCTGCAAAAATATCAAAGACTTTCATTCTTAAAAATATATTTTAGATATTAGGAATGCTATGAGACAAAACCTGTCCTTACATGTCCTCTAAAAATCCTTGCTGTACTTTGATCCCAAAAATGGATCCCTGTTGATAAATGGACATTTTCCAGCTTAATCAATGAGATTACCTGCAGGCATCATAATAAATATTTTGTGTAACAGGTACAATGATAGCAGACCTATGATGTCTAATCACTCCTTGTTTCATTTCCCTTTTTTTTAGGTGGGCATTCACATTGATCATTATTTCCTCCTACACGGCCAATTTAGCAGCCTTTCTAACCGTGCAGAGAATGGAGGTTCCTATCGAATCTCCCGATGATTTGGCCGACCAGACCAACATTGAGTATGGCACCATTCATGGAGGGAGCAGCATGACGTTCTTCATGGTAAATTTTTTTTACAAAAAAAAGTTTTATTTCTGTGTTTGAGATGCACAGCATAGACTGGATTTTTTTTTTTTTGGGCTTGACTTGTTGATTCTAATTTCCTTTCTAAGAATGATAAGACAAAGTAATTTATGCAAACTGTTTTAATCTAACAAAGACTTGTAACAATAATTAACCATAAATGGTAAAAAGTCTGCAGTATGTTAAGTAGTAGAAGTAGTAGTTTTGAATTCAACAGAAAATAACGGATATTATATTGCTTTAACTATTTTCACAGCTTTTTGATTTTTTTATTTACTCAAAATAAAGTGCCTCAATATTTGTTGGATGGTTTTCGCAACCTTACTTTGCACCAGCATGAAGTTAGGCTTTTCTTTCTTTTTTAAATGGATGTACCATGTTGCTTTTTAAATTTTTTTTTTTTTTTGCAGTTGTGTGCGCACTTGTTGCAAATAGAGTGGATGTTTGTCATGACATTTTCTCTGAGTTTCTATGTGCTCCTCTTTGTGGTTGCTTGTATTAGGTGGGTGACTGCCCGTGTTTGCTTTATCACAGTGCTTTAGGCGTATGATTTGACATCTGTGTTTGTCGTGGTGTTTTTTCTCTGTGTGATGGTGGTGTGTTTGCCTTTGGGGATGAGCGTAGGTGAGAGTTTAAAAAATATATTTTTGTGCATTTAAGGGAAGTGACTACTTGACAAGTGTTGTTTGGTTTTTTTCTCTTTGTCCCTACTAAAGATAGAATAGAGCATTGTGTGTTTGTCTACATAAGCCGGTTTCATTGTTACAGTACATTACCCCACTCAGTATCTGATCCACAGAAACATACAAACATGCTCGCATCATTACACACGGATAGAACCCCTGCTACTGTTTTTCTACATTTACAGGTACAACAGTGTAAGAAAACAAACATAAGAGAATCAGTCAGCCATGAGAGGAAAAAGTGTTTGAAAAATGTTTGAATTATTCTTAAAATGTTTTTGTCACATAATAAAATTTTGATGTGACAGACCATCCTGATTTGTGCATAAATTTAAAATGGTCTTTTTGAGTAGATCTTGAACAGCTTTGCATATACAGAAACTGAAAAGTTGCTGTTCTTTACAATGTAGCTTAGATTGGATCTGTGGACATTACATGAAAAGTCAGCTTTTCCAGTTTTTACCTTGAACTGATATCATTTTTATCTTTTTATTTATTTGGTTTGTTTGTAGCCCTTTGTGATATTTATATGTAAAGTGCATTATAAAACGTATTATTATTGTTTTTATTACCTCCAACCCTATGGCTTAGAACTTGAGCTTTCTCTGCAACATTTCCTCCCCAAACTGCCAGTAATAAAGGCAATTTTGTAATTTAAATGTCAATTTGAACTACTTCTGCACCTATTATCCATTGTACAAGCAATCTATGTAGCTCACCCACAACACGTACGCTAATGCATGTGCAATTTTATTTGATTGTTTGGCATTAACAATTTTGCCCTCATATGCACATCTTTTAAATTTAGGTCAATAGTGTTTGCATGTAGACAAAAACCAAAAACTAAATTTTTTTTGTCTCTTCTCAGTAGAGGAAATTCTTTCACAGGCAAACTGCAAACAAGACTTTGTTTCATTTGTTTTGATTTTGGAGAATGAACCTAATAGCTTATTGAAAAATAGCACATACAGTAAGAATAACTTTGGCTTTCTTTCAACAACTTAATCTCACCTATCAGTTTTAGGGGTGGATTTGGGGAGTACCTGACAAAATGTTGTTGTGTCAAAAGTTTTTTTTTCCCTTAACTGTGGATATATTGCAGCTATTTAACTATTACAGAACCATGAAGATCTTGGCTATATCCAGTATTATTGCTCCTCTTTCCCACCTTTTCAATTTAGGTGGATAAGCATGTCAAGGTAGCTTTGCTGTTGCGTGATACATCATTTTCAGATAAGGCACTGAATAATGTTCCAGTATCCAACACTAAGATATCGTGTTGATATCTCAACCCTCATTTAAACCTACAAGTCTTAACTCAGACATTTATTTGTGAAATATCTTTAAATGTGTATCTTTTCCCTTTCTCCTGATAATCATTTACAACTTTGCGTTGGCCTATGACATAAAATCTTGATAAAAGAAAATGGGTTTTGCGACTCTTAAATGTTTAAAACATCAAACTTTATAGGTTTTTATAAATATATTGCAAGGAGTTCAGATATATATCAAAACAGAGGACTACTTTTTCATGAGAACTCCTAATTAACATTCTGGTCCCAGATCTGACTGAGGTGAATAAATGATGCTTTATTAGTGTTAAAGGGCCAAAAATAACAGAGTTGTTTCTTTTGTTTAAATCTCTGATTGACAGCACAACAGGAATAAACATACTACCCGGGTTGTGTTTTGTGTTTTTATTGCCTTTCATGATAATGGACCTGCATGAAGGTATGCGGTTTATAAGCATATGCAATGATCCATTATAATACAAATAATGACACGCTTAAACCGCATAGTGGGACAGAAATCTTACAAGGCTGTTTTATCACAGGATTCATTCTCAACTTCAACCTTCACTAAAGCTCTGCAGGAAAGATGTCGAGTTTATGGACCTAGCATTGAAATGTTGCTATAATGACACAAAAATATTGTCACAATAATCATTGTTTCATCGTAAACCCACCAGATGGCAATTTTAGCAAGAGTGGCAGGCAGTGTAAAAGCAACACCGTTACAGAACAAGTGATGTGATTGGCTATTATTCACCAAAAGGAAAGTAACAGAGCTCTGTTGGCAACCAGTCTGCGTCTCATGTTTTGTTTTAGATCCAATATTTACTCTTGTTTTCTGATTAACTTGTCTTTGTCCTTTTCTGTTCGCACCTCTTTTGGTGCATGACTTCAGATGCAAAGTTAATGTTTTTTTTTCTATACATACATTAATGGCACACCATTAATGTATTTATAGAAAAGCAGCTATACACAACTTCCTTGGTGTATAGCTACTGAAATGTTACAGTAAAGAAAAAGGTCTGTATGTTTCAGGCTGCAAGCCAGCAAAGTGTGACAATGTGCTATTTATTTTTTCTCTTGTCTTTATCCTTGCTGGGCTGATATTTATAGGTTACCATTATTAACACTGGGCTTTGTCTCCAGTCTGCTTACTTCACAATTTATCTCCATGGTCAATCTCTCTTATTTTCTTTCTGCACTGGTTTACATTTGACGGATAAGTAATGTAAACAATACCCACAGTAAAATTTCCATTTTCCTGCAGAACTCAAGGTACCAGACATACCAGCGGATGTGGAACTACATGAACTCCAAACTGCCAAGCGTATTTGTGAAGAGCACCGAGGAAGGTATCGCCCGTGTGCTCAACTCCAAGTACGCCTTCCTGATGGAGAGCACTATGAACGAGTACTACCGTGGCCTCAACTGTAACCTCACACAGATAGGAGGACTGCTGGACACTAAGGGATATGGCATCGGCATGCCTCTGGGTGAGCATGTTACAAAATCATTTTTTTCTGACAAAACAAAAAGTTTCATCACCTAGAGACAACAGGGGATTGAACTATCTTACCTTAGCTACAAACTTTGCTTTTTTTGTTTCATATGATTAAAGAATGATCCTTAGTTTTTATTGGTTTTTGTCTACATAACTTTAATTACCATATATTTCAAGTCAAACACAGAACATTAACTGCAAGAATTTCCTTAAACAGGAAACTTTAATATGTATGACTGGACTGAAATGACTGTAAAATGCCTTGAGATCACCTGTGTTATAAATTGGCACCGTACTATACAAATAAGCAGAATTAATTTCCACACAAAGTCAAACACCCTATCATATGACAAACAGCTTCAAAAAATTATCTCCAAAAAAATGCCAACAGCAACACTAAAGCCACTATATTACACACACTGGACCTTTCACCGTTGCTGTTACACTGCCACAGAATCCCACCAAAACCATTAACAAAGACAAGGTAAATACTGCAACATGTTGGCGAAAATTAAAATCGTATGCACAACAGGAAATATGAAACTGGTATTTTGAAAGCCTGGTTTAAAAAGATATTGTTTATTGTCATACAAAAAACACTGGCAAACATCTTTGTGATTACACCTAATCACATCTCCTGCTTGTGCATGGGGCTTCGATCTAATATAGCATATATTATGGTGTGGTGTTTGGTAACAGTGAGATAAGGGGTTGCTGATAATGGGTTCTAACATTAGTTGTTGATGTAAAAAACAACCCAATACATCATAAAACTTAAAATGTGAATTCAATGTTTTTTTTGCACCCTATAGGGTATTAGCTTAAAGTTTAAAGTTTATCTCCATGTTTTAAATTGCATGAATCACACTGTAATGGTGTGTTCACACCGAGTGCAAATAATGAGAGTGATTTACATGTTAGCTCTATGTAGGGGTGTGTTCAGTTTTTAGTAATGTGAATTGTGCAATAAGGATAAATAGAATGAAGCAGGAGCAATACAACTATCCTGAAATGTAAAAATCTGAGCTTTTCTGTAAATTTGCTCTGCATCGATGATGCTTTGCATTAGGGACGTGATGTTGTCACAGTGTAGGGCGAATGAGCGCAGCAGAGAAAAAGCTTCTTTCAATCAAACTGGAAGATAAAAAGATTGATGTTGACATAATATGAAGTCCCTTTAGAGGTTTGTGGTTGTTTTTCTTTTTTGAAAACTTGCTTTATTTTAGCCTTTAGAAAGGCTGTTTAATCATTCAACCCCCCTTTTGAACTGTAGCTCCAGAAAAGGGCCAAGCCAGCAGCCTCGGCCCGGCCTTTTGCTCTGTGCTCCTTTTGTCTTTTCATGTCTGACCTCCAGAGTGCCTCCTCGCCTTACCCCTGCTGTCTGGGTGAATTGTCTCTGAAGATTACAGTTTCGGGTCTTGGTCAGACAGATGTCAGCTAGGATCCACCTGTAGCTCCTGAAATCCCTGAACTGGGAGCATCTCTGGAGAAGCTGGTTGCTCAGCTTTCCACATTAAATACATTACTCTCCCCTCTCTGTAAGATCCAGGTCAGACATCTTAAGATGAAACCAAGAAGTACATAGAAGTTCCTCCTGTTTTTTCATGCATTAATTAAGTAAAGTGTCTTCCTCATTGGCCGTACAAATTGTAACGTAAAACATTTACCGGAATCACATTCTGTACACCATGATTTTTGGTGCACAGCTAAAAGAGTTATTTGTTGTCTTACTTTTTGTGTTATTAACACTTAATGTTTTAGTTAATATTTTAATATTACTGAACATTTTTTCGAGTAATAAATATAAACATACCTAAGGATCCATTGGCAGATATAACTATGTTAGATATGGGGTACGTCGGTGCCACCTAAGTTAGGCTTGCAACCAAGGATCTGATCCTTCAACTGGCTGTCGCAGGTTTGAGTCTCGGCCTGTTGACCTATGTTCAATGTCTTCCCTTTTCTCTACGCCCATTTCATGTCTAATTATTTTCAGAAATAAAAGCCACTAGAGCCTAAAATAATCTAAAAAAAAACTAAAGAATTATTTTTTTTAAAATAAACCCTACCCTATTGCACCTCTGGTAAATTTGTGTAGAAAATCCTGAGATAAATAATTATTTCATTGCAATTAAAAATTATAGGCAGAAAATATGTTGAGTGTTACTTTTCTTTTTTGATTTTATCAATGCATAGAGGTATTTTAAATAAGTACTTAGTAGATTATTTTCTGGCTCATCTCTATTAGCCTCTCTCCAAACAGGAAGGACAAGGGCTTATTACTTACCTTAGGCAGATATGATATTCCCAATCTTGTGTGGTTAGTGTGTTCTGTTTTTCAATTGTTTTTAAAATTTTCTGTTCTCTTGTGCATATTTGATGTACTCTCTCCCATTATTTAGAGCCCCTCTCCCTTTCTCAACTTATCTTTCTGTCTCTGTGTCAACTGCATATAATATTTCTCCACAAGTCAAGTATAATAAAATTTCATACAGAATTACCGAGTTGAACAGCCATGATGGTTTAATTGTGAAAGCAAATCTGTACGGCTATCACTTAGCACCTGGACATAAATTCTCAGTGCAATTTTGGCAAACAGGACACTTAAAAAGGGAAAAACAAAATACAAAAAAAACAAAAAAACGAGAGCAGGTGTGTTTGCATTCTGATTAGTCAAGAGTTGGTTCAACGACAAAGTTTGTCACCTCTATTAGTCAGAACAAAAAAAAGTGTTTAAAAAAATGCCAATTTGATAAACCAGGTCTGTCTTGCCTTAATTAATTGAGGAGGAAGGCAGACGGCAGATAAAAAGAAATATTCAAAGCTGACTGTTAGAAAATCTTGGAATCACGTATTATCTCTATTACTGTTTTATGGTATTTGTGAACATCGATATGTTTGCATAGGCTTTATATTCAAATCCCTTTTACTGGATAAATCATAAAGCATGGATTAAACTTTGTTAGATGGTTTAATTCATTCAAAGAAGATCAATACCAAATCCTTGATATGAGATCTTTAAAACAGAGTCTTTTAAAACTTTAGAAATGACAAAATGCACACAGTAACACCAGTAAGGATAAACATTTTTACATCTCTCTTTAGGCGTATATAATTTCTCATCACATTTAGTAGAAAACATTTTATATTTTTAAGCCAGTATACTTTTATAACAAACGAACTGGTAAATTGTGATAAATCAACGACAGCAAAACTGTCAGAAAATGAAATTGACAGTGGAAGACGTGGTCATGAATTAATGAGTGTCTGCACAAGCCTCTTAACGATTTCTGAAATAAACATCAATAGGGATTAAGTGGTTTTTCAGGCTTCAAAGGCTACAATCGCCTTATGAATGTTTTCCTCTCCTCGCATGCTTATGGCTTAAAGGTCATAGACACCCGTCACTGATTAGACCGATGACAGTCATGTATTGAAATAAATTTTCAAAGCAATACAAGACAACCTTAGAACTCTACTTTTTAACCTTGCAGAGTTTTGCAGTGTCTGTGCCACAGTTTGTAAAGCAAAAAATACAAAACAAAGTGGTAAAACATTTCAAACAAACTGCATTTAAATAGAAATGTTGTCAGGAATTTCAAAGCTTTAGGGACCAATAGACATAAAAATGAAACATTTAATTTAGATCGTGGAAGAGAAAGCTACCTTTTCAATTGTTTTTGGCATGTACATTCTTTATTGGCCTTGAAAGTAATTTCATGCTTTAGCTGTTTTGTTTAGACTTTGTTTGGGTTTAAAAATGAGCGTCTTGTCATACGATGTTTGGTACTGATTTGAAATCAATTCTTCCCCATCTTGGGAGCAATTCATACACTCGTGGACAAAGGATGATTCATATTATTTACCATCTACTACTGTATAAAGACATTTTTTTTCTTTTATTAATATCTTCTGCTTGCAAAAATCCCGGTATATTTATTCTGGTTTAGTTAGGAATCAAAACCTTTTTACTTCGGTGTGATTTTTGGGATAGTTTTGCAATATCATCTTCCATTTAAATTATTTTTAAGGCATAGATGCAAAAAGAAACATAATTGCATGTCTGTTAGACACACTGCTCTCTAGACAGTAAAAAGCAGTTATACTACTACCATAGAAAGTCTGAAGAAAGGAACCCAAAGCTCTAATTGACAAAGAAAGAGAATACACTTATGAAAACAAATAAATACAAGAATAGCACCCCCATTAAAATTGCAATTAAAAGCTTACTTCTTTTAGAGGCAAAAGAGAAGCAGAGTTGGGTAGTAACTAGATACATTTACTCAGTTATATTTACTGGGCCTTTTGAAAAAAAAAGGGTTCCTCAACTAAATTATTTTCTCTGTAGTTTTATTGGATTGCACTTTATACACTTGCACTTTTTACTTTTACATGCGTAAAAATATGATGAATTATTGCTACTTTTGAGCTAAATTTCTGACTACTCTACCCATCATGAGTAACATAAAAACTTAGTGAGTAATATAGAAAAAGAATATTTCAATCAAAAATACACTAAAGAGACAAACCCACAGTTCATGGTTAAAGTGAGACTTTTCTTCAGCTTCATTATTTTAGTGTTCTTTTCTCTGAACAGAGGACGTATAAACTAAAATATGATGACACCGTCCAAGTTTGAATACCCTTAAAGAGAAACACATCTTTCTGTCTTTGCAAAAAACTCTAAATCTATTCAATTCAGAAACATATTTTTTTGTGGGCCTCTTTTGGATCATCGCTCAAATTTGCAATTAAATTCAGATCCTGGGTCTGGCTGAGTAAACTCTGCCTTAAATCCTTCAGGTGAAGGCAGCTTTTTGTTGATTTGTTGATAACAGTGATGGAAGTTGCTCTTCCTGATCCTGTTTTAATGAAAGGCTAAAAAGGATTTTACACCATCCGCTGAGAGTTTGAACTATTTATGTTGCTATACATCTTTGATTAGAGCTATAGTTTAATAAAAACAGTCATAGAAAGTTATGCCCCTATCCCCATGCTTTGCTGTGAGTGCAGTGTTTGGGGCTGTTTTCCTGCCAAACATACAGTTTGGAACTATATTAAAATGTTCAGGCATAATTCTTTTCATACATGCTTTTAAGAAACTTCAAATGTTTTTTGCAAACCTTTATCAAGCTTAGATGTCTTTATTCATCAGATCAATAAAAACAGTACCAGTGGTTGTTGTATCAGGCAATACATAGCTGCTCTAATGTCGCTGTAAGTGTCTTGGCACTCTCTCTGATTAGTTTTCTTCATGTCTTTCTATCAGTTTAGAGTGATGTGCTGTTTTTGGTAATGTCACTGTTGCTCCACTTGCTTTCTTAACTTGATGAGGTGTGTCTTCACTGCTGCATGGTACATTTATCTGATGTATTTGATTTTTTTTAAAACCCTTATACTGACAGAACCAGTTTAATGTTGAAATTTCTCTAGCACGTTGGGAGATCTTTGCAGATCTTTCTTTTTGATTTTATTTATTTCATAGAAAAAATTATGAAGAATATATATACATTTTTAATCTGTGTTTGTCTATGATTGAATTGTATGTTTTTGGAAGCTGGAATCTGAGTCCTCCACCTCTGTTTAAAGTTGGTTTTTCAATCATAGACATGATCCCTTCAAGATATCACCAAACCCCCCACCCCATCACAGAGGAACGAGGGACCTACCCGCTCCAGCCGGTGAACAATACTTCCTTAATGACCGACTCTTAATATTCATAGAAAGGTTTCAGGTATTACAGGAGACAATCCCCCGCTTAACGGCAATCCCCCCCCTTTAACGACCGACCCTCAGAATCATAGACAGGTTTCAGATATTACAGGCTAAACCGATTCATCGGTTACCATTTGCATGTTTCCAAGCGATACAAGGCTTTGTCTATATAAGACTCAAATTCACTGTGGATCCAGACATTTGAATTAAGAAAGCTTCCTGGAGAGGTGGCGAAACGTCTTCAAATGTTGGAAACCAAGTCCAGTGGATATTTTTTGAATTTTTACGGAATGAATACTCAAAAGAAAACATAACAGAACCAAGACTGTGACAGGTGGTTAATTATGAACACTGGTGCTTCCAACATATAGAAGGATGTGGGCAAAGTGCAAACACAACATCCTTTCTGGAAAAAAACTAAAATTCTTTTGAGTTGTACAGGTAAGCGTCACGTAATTATTGGAAAATCCTCTAACATGATTTTTCTTTGTAGTTATATTCATACAAAAACAAGAGCTGCATTTTAACTGGGATGAGTAAACGTTAGAATCACAGTGATTATTGAGACGACAAATGGACATCCTGAAATGTTGAAGTCGAGCTCTGCTGTGACCTTTTTTTTTATTTTGCACAGTTCCACAATGACATTCTATGTAATATATCTCAGGGTTGCCTTTCCTCAGAAAAGTTATGAACTTCTGCTATCTTGAATCAGCAAAGGACTCAGTCATTTATCTGGGAGCTATTTACAGTTGAGAGTAAAGTAGGTCACCTATAGCCCCAGTGAACTCTCTGAGAAACGGAGTGGGGAATAATCTGCCGAACCGGTGAACAGCTGCAGAGGAAGTGGCACAGAGTGACTGAACATTTCCAACAAAGAGCAGCGTGTTATAGAACGTGCCTGACAGGGATTAATCTCACACATAATGCCTTAAACTTTACCAATAAAAAAACAAGAAGTTATTGCCTTTAAGAGAGGCAGAAACAGCTGCTAAGATCAGTTACGCTAAACAGACACATGGACTTGTTGCTTACTTTTTAGATTAGATCAGGAAAAAAGGCTTGTGTTGATTTATTTTTTTATCTGGGGGATTAGAAAGTATTTGAAGTGGAAGTAATGAACAGAAAGTTAATTGCTTTTCAACTCACGGGCAGCTCTATTTAAAGCTTTTTCACTGTTTAGCCCATGGTAGTAATGTCACCGATTCATTGGTCTGTTTTAATGAGGGGTCCAGTCTTGGATGGACTTTCTGTTATGGATCAAGGAAGTTAAGAGAGGGATGTGCAGAAGAATTACGAAAAAATAGTAGAAGGATTTTTATATTCTGCTGAAAAAGAATGAACAGATGGCACAGACTTGCAAAATTACCCTCTTTCAGGCTTTTTAATGCAAATCTTGAAGCTTCAATATTATTATTATTTAGTTTATTTGGGGTGGGGGTGGGGTGGGGGGGGTTATTTTGTAGACATAAACACAAAAATGTACAGATCCTAAAATTGTGTTGAGCCCTTCTCTAAAATATTCTTAAATGAAATGAAGTGAAACCCTTAGAATATGTAGATCATAATTCTACAAAGATCTATTTACAGAATGATTAAACCTGGTGAATAAACAGCATAATTAAACTCAAAGAACACAGCAGACAGATCAAGAGAAAGCTGTGGCTCTTAGGTTATAAAACATCATCAAGCTTTAACCATGTCACAGAGAATTTTTTATTTTACCATAGAAAAATGTAAAGGGCTGGCACAGCTGCAAACCTGCCAAGACATGATTGACACTATTAATTCATTACCAGTCAGGGAAGTATTTGGCATGATGTCAAACTCACAGAGACAAAACATTTCAATAAATGGGCAGGAAGGATAAGAAAAGCATTGATCAGAGAAGCAGCCAAGTGGCCCTATAGTCTCTCTGGGAAATCTCTAGAGATCCGCAGCTCAGGTGCGGCATTTTGTTGACAACTCATTAGATGTGCCTTCCTTGCTCTGTTATAAGAATGTAAAAAAAATGCTATGATAGAAAAACCAATATAGCTGCTGTGTGTATCTGTGTGAAGAATGACACCCTAATGACAACGAGACAATGTTGCAGCATCATGCTTTCTATATAGATACCTTACCTAAGCTGGCCACAGTAGATGGGAAGCTGACTAAGTAATCATGGAGAGAAACTTGTTTAATGCTGCAAAGGTCTTAAAACTATAGGTCAATAGAGGACATTCCCCCAAACAATAACAATAAATATAAAACACAACCTCTTTTATAAAGTATATTAATGTCAAGGATGATCTAGTTGAGGTTAAAATCCAATTCAATTTAGAGTCTGTGTCAAGACCTGAAAAAAAATGTTCACAGACGTTCCTCAATCTAACTAAGGTGGGAGTTTGGAAATGATGAGTAGGGGAACGTTGTATTCATTAAATGTGGTATCAACCCTAAAATATGAAGGCAAAGATGGTTTTGCCAATTATCCAACAAAGGCTCAAGAACATAAATGAATGCTACTCATCACATTTCTAATAAAAAAAAAGAAGAAAGAAACTGAAAAAACTTAAATTCTTTTCTTTAAATTTGTCTTGGCTTATTATATAAATGGTAATAAAACACTTTATGGTTCTTACATAACAATTACAATAGATAAGATATTCAGGGAGATGGTGAGTCTGTAAGGATTTAACACAAAAGGGATTTTGGAATAATGAGCAATCATGTGGTTATTTAAAGACTTAAAAAACAGCAATAAAGCACATTTCCCTTGGTTATTTGTTTTCGAATTAAACATGGCATCAGAACATATTGAGCGAATAGTCCAAAGCAATGCTGCAACTCTCAGTATTTGCTTTTTACTTTAAGAAAAGTAGGTTTTAAATGTATTTCATTTATCTGTAGTTTTAACTTTGATTATTAAACTGTTTCCATTTTCTAATCCATACTTAACATTAAACTGCTTAAACAGCATCAGTTTCTTTTCTTAAGAATGTTTTTTTAGATTAAATCATCCCTTAATACTTGCAATTTACTCCTTAAATCCTCCTATTCCTTTCTAACAGATCTGCCTTGAAACACACTTTGATTTATATTTGAGCTGCAACTGTCTCCATCTCTGGGTTTAATCCCGTTGTTTATCTCTCTAATCGTCTTCTATACTCGACACAAGATCACTTGTATCCACTCCAAAGCTTAAAACAGCAATGATCTTTCTTTCGTTTGCTCCTCAGTCTGCTCTCATTTGGTTTCTATTCTGTCTCCTTTCTGAAATAGCCCCTGTTCCTTGTGGTGCACCTTTCCAATGCCAGCTCTTATCTTGCCTTCTTGTCATCTGCCAGGATCTCCGTTCAGAGAAGAGATCACGCAGGCCATCCTCCAGCTGCATGAGAATAACAGGCTGGAGATACTAAAGAGAAGGTGGTGGGAGGGAAGCCAGTGTCCCAAAGAGGAGGATCACCGTGCCAAGGGTGAGCTGCCTTCCTTCTTTGCAGCCTTATCATCTCTGATGTACTCAGTAATAGTTTGCTAACTCTCTGCTAAACTGCAGCTAATGGCTGACTTCTCCCCTAATGTCAACATAAAGGGCATCAAAACAATGCAGTGCTGGAGTTTGAAGTGTGTTTGTTAAAAGCCCTACCTGGTGTGAAGGAGTTTATCTTTTAAACACATCAACCTGGTTAAAAATAGTAAACTATGCACTGTCATATCAAGGCTTCTTGAATTGTGTTAATGGGCCAAATGTTTTTTAGTTTTCCTCAAACAAATTGTATTTTAAAAGGCTGAAACATAATTGAGACAGGCCAACATATCTTGTAAAAACAGTGAAGATGAGTAAAGCTGCAGAGACTCAGAAATTAGTGCCAACCATGGTTCAAGCTTTTTAAAAGCCTAGCACTCATTGCATAATGAAGGATGACTGCATTTCCTGTCAGACTCATTCAACCCTCCTGTAGAGGGTCTGCAATTATGAACTGAGGTTATAAAAGCAAAAACAGCAGATTATGAAACTGTTCTCACTTGCTTAACAATATTAGTGTTTGTAAAATCTCTAACAAAGACAACAGTTTTTATCCATAAAGTTCATTCATTAAGAATTTATGCTAGAAATACTTCTATAAACCCCTCAAAATGGATATATCTGAGTTTAAACATATATTTCAATTTTCATTGATTGTCAGACTAGTAACAATTTGACATATTAACAGGAACTTTTGAAGAACCTCCCATACATTTTTGTCTTGTTAATTTTTGGGCTTCTTGCAGGATTTTTTAAACATGTTATTAAAATCCATCTTCAGGAGACAGATCCCAGTTAATTGCAAATAAACCAGAAAACACAGAAACAGTTTTTAACTTGCAGCTAAACAACAAACATTCACGGGTTTTCTGGTTCCATATATTCAAAATGATGCAAAACCATTGTTTTTGACAGGGATATAATTTAGACCCACCATTGTGGAGTTATTATCAAAACTATTTTATTTAAGCTTTATTTAGAAGAAAACCGTCTCGAAATAAGAAAAGCAGGAATGCATGAATTTGATTTATAAATTGAACTTAACTAAGTTTAAATTTAGTTTCTTCCCCACTGCCATGAGACTGCTGAATGTTGTGTAAAGTGGGTTATTTTATAAAAAAAGAATGAGTGTTAGAACTGAAAATATGCAGACATATGTTTATATTACTTTTTTTATGTATTTATTACTGTTTTCAAGGCTGCACTTAAAAAATGTTTTATTGTCTAGAGCTGTTTTTAAACAAAATTCCTTTTTGTATACACTTGTGTATACAAAATAAATCTGCCTAAGTGAAATGCCCTGATACTTGAGAATTTTTTGCTGCAATTTCTTTTTTTGTGAAAACCTTTTTTCCATGAACTGTTTTTTGGTGAACTTCCATGTCAGCATGGGCAGGGTGTTAAAGTAGCTGAAGCTTGGATCGGAAAAATCCTTGATTTTTTTTCATGTGATTGACCAGGAGCATTTTACAGAAAATTAAACAACAGAACAGAACCTATTTTAAAGGACGAGAAAACTGACACTTTGAAACTCACAATACACCAACAAAAGAAAATAAAAATAAATGACACCAGACCCGGTCAAAGCAAGCAAGAAGTCCTAAAAATAAAGAAAAACAAATTGTTTAACAGACACCACAAAAGGAAACTGCTCCTTTTTGATTTGGTGTTTTTTCTGTTTTTTAGTAAAGGTAAACTTATGTTTACAGCCATTACAAGTAGCACTTTTTTTTCCAATTCCTTCTAATTTTTCTGGTGCATCATCTTCACCTTCTGGGATCACCATTGTGCTGCTTGCAGTTTTTTTGCTGATAAAAAAAAAAAACTAAACACTTAACTTTAATGGGTAGAGGAAGTCTGGGCAAAATCTAATGAAAAATAAAACGAACAAGCAAGTTTAAAGTATTGAAAAATTTGGAGTTCGGAAATGTAAACTTTTTCTAAATTTCCAGGTTAAAGTGTGAATCTACTGTCTCTGTGGAACACACGGAGGTTATTCTTCTTATAGTGCATGCTGTGTCAAATTCAATAAGATGCTATAACAGTTTTAAAGAATCTGCTTTGGAATCATTTCTTTAATTATTTCAGTACAAAAAAAAGGCTGTTTCCTAGCAACTCTTCTTTCAACAGTGTAATTTTACCTTTTCTCCAAATATAAATGTTTAATCACCACTTAGAGTTAAAGGTCTATACTAAAAAAATACTCTCAATGCTGCTCTTTAAATTGCTTTTAAGTTTGCGTCTGTACATTGAGATTGCTGATCTGTCAGGAAATCTTACTGGATAATCTACTGTACAGCTATCTAACTCTTATAAATTCTTATGAATGGCAAAAGTCATTTCCAGGTATATTGGTTTAATAAATGGTCGCAATGCCTCATATTTTGGATGAGCTGACTGGCTTAGGAGGGGAACTGAACCAAAATAAATTGAAGTAGATTGTAATTACAAGGTCTTCAGAAATACACAAATGTTAAATTAAACTTCAGGCTTGGCAATATATGAGTCATCTTCACCATAATTCTTCGAAACAGTGTAAGAGCTTCAAACTGTGATTTCTAAATTATTATGAATTTTTATTCCAATTGTACTTTGATGATGTCATAGATTAGCTATGTTATATTAGTTAGTGAAACTAACTCTTCTTTTATGTTACCCTTCATGCTTCATAACATATGGTTTTATTTCTTAAGTGTCTGAAAACATTATTAGTTATTTGCTCCAAGGCTTTGAGTTTTGTTTTCAAATAATTTATATCAATCATTATTTAAATCAGGCATGTCTATTGCTGTTCTACTGTACAAAGTTTTCAATGTTTCCCTGCCTCAGCACAGCTGATTCTGATTATTCTGTAGTTCAGCAAAAGCCTGTTAATCAGCTATCAATGAAAACCAGCTGTGCTGGAGCAGGGAAACCTCTAAACCTTGCAGGGCAGCAGCACTGGAGGACAGACTTTGGACATGCTGGATTTAAATAAAACTTTATATTTAATATTCAAGGAAACAAACAATTTAAGGCTATGCAGTGTAGAATGTTTAGTTTACTGTATAACCATGCATGGAGTACAACAGTAATCTGGAAACCAAATAATTGGTTATGCAGACAACAACAAAAAAACTAGTTTAAAAAGGAAAGATTGATCCTCTGATGATATTCAGATGAAAATCAGGAGAGCTTTCTGTATTATAGAGGGAATTCTGTTCCATTGTACTTGTAAAGCTTTAGGAATTCTTATTATTTATATGGATTAAGTCTTCCCATTTGTAAACTCAGCCCAATAGACTCAATTACAAATTACAAAACCTCAGCCCCAGTTAAAATTGATTAAGAGGAAGAAGAATGAAATGAAGCGTGAAACCTGAACATGTTCTGTATCCTGTGGCCTGCCTTAGGTCTGGGCATGGAGAACATAGGAGGCATCTTCGTGGTGCTGATCTGTGGCCTCATCATCGCCGTTTTTGTGGCCATTATGGAGTTTGTGTGGTCGACGCGCCGCTCGGCAGAGACTGATGAGGTATGCCCTCATACCTGCCCTCGCCGACCCCGCAGACACACCCCAGTAGGTTCTCATGGCGACCTGCCAGCCCTTATGATGATGTTTTCTGTGTGCTGTGTGGCGTGGAAGAAATTAGCAGATTTTATTTTTCGGCTTCTGTCTTTATTTTGTTTGTCCTCGTGTTTTCTCTCGAACCTTTCAGTGTTATGTGTTGATATTATAAAAGGAATGTACAAGTATGCAACCCTGGAACAAAAATGATTTAAGCAGAAAAAGAAAATATGCTGCATGTCCTTGCCTGTGTTTGTGTGGCTGTGCCCTTTAAGTGTTTGGTGTTTAACCATGTGGTGGCAAGTGTTTGTGAGCTAAATCTATTAGATCAGATAAGCAATATTGAGAAATGCCAATATTTGCTTTCTTGAAGAAGTAGAGTGATCTTTTTTCCCTGGCATTAAATGTCATGATGTATCTTCTTTTACATGCCTCACATGTACGCTGGTATTCTTCGTTTCCATTACTGAATTACTTCTCACCCATCTCACTGTGCGTCTATTCTATCTCTCTGAAACACATGCATCCCCTCTCATTCGATCATCAGTGTCTGTTCTCCAAGAACGAGTACTGTTTCTGTTTATGTGAGCACATGACCTTTTATCATCATAACAGTTATTGTCTACAGTGTATGCAGGTTCACCACAATAAATTAAAACAGTCAAAATAATTTCATTATTTCAATTCAAAAAGTGAAAGTCATGTTGTGTCTTAGTTCACTGACAAAGATGAGGAGTATAATTCAAGGATTTAACTCTGCTGATTTTTTGTAATTATGCTTTCAAACAAAATCTGAATTTCAGTTTCTCTGAAAACCTGATTTGTACATAAAGCAGGATTTCAGTCCTTCAGAGCTACTATCCTGCAACCTTTAGATGCCCCCCTTGACTGATAACCAGAATCAAATAAATGGGGAATTACGAGGCCTCTGTAAAGCTGAATAGCATGCTGAAGCGGTAATTATCCAGTGTGTTGGAATACATCCAACAGTTGCAGAATTGTGGCTCTCAAGGACTGGAATTGAACACTCCTGATATAAACCGAAAGAAAAAGACTGATACAGATATTTGCTCATTTGCACTGATGTTCGGGTGTCCTGATTCATGGAATACCCTCATAGATTATAGGGACCATGATTATCCCCAGTGTAATCATGGTTTTGAACAAGGACCCATTTTAGAGGGACAACATTAGTACCCGCTGCACCACCAGGTTTCCATTTGGTTAGCAAAAGAACCTCACTGCCGGAAATCAAGTGTTCATATTTCTTTCAAATTATCGAACAAAAACATAAAGACTAGGTCGGAATAAGATATTTCAAACTGTGGGTCATAATAGTCCTGTTTTTAAGTCTGCTTTTACCTATTAAAATCATTAATTATAATTTCTCGTAGCTATAGCTATAAATAGCTTACATAGAATCATGAGGGTGAAGCTGTGGCAGCAATTATGACGTGTCATGAAAATAGTTAAAAGTAAATACCTCAGCTAACCAACTTTTTCCAGTCATAGCCCTCTCTAATGGAAAACTCATTCATGGAAGCGAACCAGTCATTGGCCCATGAAGCAGGTTAGACACCTTTGGAAATTATTTTGATAAAGATGTGTTTTCTCTGATGTACTTCACCTCTTTCTGTAATGGCATGTTATGGCCACTTGGTGGCACTCTGGGATTGAATGGAAAAATGTAGAAGAACAAGAAAAAGTTAATAAAGTTATCTAGTTACATCCTGATCGTTGTGTCCTTGAATATAGAGAACAGAGGAACAATACATGGTGTCAGAAGATCATAACTCACGACAGAAGGAGTCTAGTGACACAGATAACGTGTCGGAGGAGTTATACGGTGGGAAGAAAGAAACGGATCACCTGCGGTGCAAGGAAAGCAGTGAGTCGGCGAAAGCTAAAAACAAGCTAGCGACTAGCTAAAAGCACGAAGCATGGACAACGTATTTACCATTACCCCACCGGGACCGTTCGATTTCGAGCCAAGCTCGTGGCCAGCATGGATAAAAAGATTCGAACGATTCAGAATGGTGTCTGGATTGACGGAAAAAGACGGCGCATATCAGGTGAATACTCTCATTTACACAATGGGGGACAAGGCTGATGATATCCTAAGTTCATTACAACTAACAGAAGAAAAACAAAAGGACTATAAGGAGGTAAAAGAGGCTTTTGATGGACATTTTATCGGAGTGCATAATGTTATTTATGAACGAGCATAGTTTAATAAGAGATGTCAGGAAGTTGGCGAATCTGCAGAGAATTTTATCACCGCTGTGCATAAGCTGGCTGAACACTGCAACTACGGCCTCTTACGCGAGGAGATGATCCGAGATAGGATTGTTGTCGGCATACGTGACGCCAAATTGTCTGAAAGATTGCAACTTAACCCAGCGTTGGATTTACATACGGCCATTGTTCAAGTGAGGCAGCACGAGGTGGTGAAAAAGCAACAAGCTGTCCTGCGGTCAGCTGAGTCACCAGGGCAAATGGATGCAGTTTTTCATAACTATAAGAGACAGGCTCATAAAAATAAATCTTGGCAACGTGCCAACCCTTCTCAGCCTCATGCTACCACGACAACATCCAAACAATGTGGAAAGTGTGGCAAAACCCCAAAACATTCATGGACTGATTGCCCAGCTAAAGATGTTGAGTGCAGAAAATGCCATAAAAGGGGACACTTTGCGAAAGTGTGCAGATCGGCTCCAAAGCTGGAATCCATTGAGGAGGACGCAGCTAGGGCTTATCTAGGAACTATTGACCACCCACATTTGTCGACATGGACAGAAATACTTACCATAAACGGCAGCCCGTTGCGTTTTAAGGTGGATACTGGCGCGTCTGTGACTGCTATCCCAGAGACGGAATATGTACAGGATCGATATGGCAAATACACAGCGCCACAAAGACCACTGCTGGGGCCCGCCAATCAACCTCTGGATGTTAAAGGGCAAGTGAAGGCTGTCATTCAGAGAGGCAACAGAAGGATTGAGGAGGAGGTGTTCATTGTGAAGGACCTGAGCACACCCTTACTGGGCCTCCCTGCAATTCGCAGACTGCAGATGATTCCGCAGCTTCATAGCATAGATGATGCAGAGGCATACTTCCGCTCAACCTACCCAGATGTCTTCACAGGGCTAGGTAAACTTAAAGGAGAGTACAAAATTAAGCTGAAAGATGATGCAACACCCTATGTTCTCTCTGCTCCGCGTCGTGTAGCCATTCCCCTCCGCAGCAAAGTGAAAGAGGAATTGGACCGGATGGAGAAGATGGGGGTCATAGGCCGCGTGGAAGAACCAACTGAATGGTGCGCAGGCATGGTCCCTATTGTGAAAACATCAGGGAAAATACGCATTTGTGTAGATTTGACACATCTGAATGAGAATGTCATCAGGGAGAGGCTCATCTTACCGGCAGTGGATGAGACGCTGGCCAAGCTAGAAGGAGCCAGGATCTTCACAAAGCTTGACGCGACATCAGGCTTCTGGCAGGTACCGCTACATAAAGACTCAATGCTGTTGACCACGTTCATCACACCAGAGGGACGCTACTACTTCAAGAGGCTCCCTTTTGGAATATCTTCGGCTCCCGAACATTTTCAGAAGAGGATTTCTCAGCTGATTGATGGCATTGACGGAGCCCTGTGCCATGCTGATGATGTCCTTGTCACGGGAAAGGATCGAGCAGAGCATGACGAACGGCTGCACAAAGTGCTACAGAAATTCAGAGAAGCTGGACTTACTCTAAATGAGAAATGCCAGTTCGCTAAGGGTGAAATTCGATTCCTGGGCCATGTCATAAACTCAACAGGCATCAGAGCAGACCCAGATAAAATAAAAGCGATCCTTGATATGCCTGAGCCGAAGGATGTGGGGGATGTTCGCCGTTTCATGGGCATGGTGAATTATGTGGGCAAATTCTCACCACGTCTGCCTGACCTGACAAAGCCCATCCGTGACCTGTTAAAGTCAGAGAACAGCTGGATATGGCAGGCACCCCAACAGAGAGCGTTCCTGGAGACGAAAAAGGAACTAGGGTCAGAGACTGTGTTAGCCCAATACAGCCCGAGTCACGAAACCATGGTATCAGCTGATGCTTCTTCCTATGGACTGGGAGGGGTGTTGACACAAAAACAGCCTGACGGTGAATGGAGACCTGTAGTTTTCATTTCTAGAAGTCTGACCAAGGCCGAATCGCGGTACGCCCAAATAGAAAAAGAGGCTTTAGCTGTGACCTGGGCGTGTGAGCGCCTGCGAGGATACCTGAGTGGGCAGGATTTTACTATAAGGACTGATCACAAGCCACTTATAACCCTCCTGAAGTCCAGAGCACTGGACGACCTCCCTCCAAGGATTATCAGATTCAGGCTTAGATTGCTAAGATTTAATTTCAACATAATCCATGTCCCAGGCAAAAACTTGATAACCGCTGATGCCCTGTCGAGAGCGCCTCTTCCAACCACGGCTACGGAGGCAGAGCAAGACCTGGAAAAAGAATGTAAAGCGTACCTGGACAGTGTAGTAGAAAACCTCCCAGCCACACCGACAAAGCTGGAACAGATTAAGAGGGCGCAAACCTCAGACAACACATGCAAACGTCTCAGTCACTACATTGCAAATGGCTGGCCCGAACACAGACGAGATGTACACGAGCTGCTGCTGCCCTACTGGCAGGACAGGTCAGTTCTGCACGATGGAGGATTACTCATGAAAGGTGAGAGACTCATAATACCTGAAAGCATGAGACCTGATATCCTGCAGAGACTTCACCAGGGACACCAAGGCATCAACAAATGCCTAGCTAGAGCTAGAGAATCAGTCTGGTGGCCAGGCATCACGTCTGCTGTGAAACAGATGGTGGAGAGATGTGAGATTTGCGCACGGGAAGCTCACACAGCAGTCGAGCCCCTGCTCACTACCGACCTCCCAAACAGACCATGGCAGAGGGTCGCGGCAGATCTTTTCCAATGGCAGAATGGGAATTACTTAGTCATGATAGACTACTTTTCTCGTTTTATTGAAGTCTGCAACCTACCTAACAGCACATCTGCAAAACAGACTATTGCAAGAATTAAGGCTGTGTTTGCTAGGTATGGATGCCCAGAAGTGCTTGTCACGGACAATGGCCCACAATTTTCCTGTCACGAATTCGCTCTGTTTGCACAAGAGTATGACTTCAGGCACGTGACAAGCAGCCCCCGTTATCCGCAGAGCAATGGGGAGGCTGAACGGGCCGTCAGAACAGTGAAGTCCCTTTTGGAGAAAGAGGGAGATTTCCATAAGGCTCTGTTGGCCTACAGGGCCACCCCATTGGCACATGGGAGCTCCCCAGCACAACTACTGATGGGGAGGAGAATCACAACACCAGTCCCTGTGTCACCGGAGCAGTTACAACCAAAGTGGCCGGATCTCAAGACATTCAGAGAAAAGGACACTGCCTTGAAACTGAAACAACAACAAACGTTCAACCGGAGACACCGTACTCAAACTCTGCCACCTCTTCAGCCCGGACAGCAGGTGTGGATCAGACCCACACGCACCAGAGGGACAGTTGTGGGACCTGCACCTACACCGCGCTCATATGAGGTGGAAACCCCGGAAGGAGGACGGATGCGGCGCAACCGTTCACAACTCAGAGAGGTACCAGTACCTCCAACATCAGGTGAGGTGACGACGACTAGGTCAGGGAGACTGTCCAGGGCTCCTGAAAGACTGGACCTTTGAACAGTATACACCCATGCACATCACGGTGGACAAGGAAGAAAATAAGACATGTTAAAAAGAAAAAAAAAGCCACAATTTTCCTGTTTGAAAGTTGAAATGTTATTAGGAAAGGCAGGTTCTGGTTGTTGTAAACTAAAGGTTTAAGTAATAGCCACAGTGAAATGGAATGTCTTTGGTTAGCCGCTCAAGTTACGTCCATTGATGTATATATTACGATGATTTGAAGTTCTGTCAAATCGGTTAAACGTTTATCTAAAAGGGGGAGATGTAATGGCATGTTATGGCCACTTGGTGGCACTCTGGGATTGAATGGAAAAATGTAGAAGAACAAGAAAAAGTTAATAAAGTTATCTAGTTACATCCTGATCGTTGTGTCCTTGAATATAGAGAACAGAGGAACAATACACTTTCAGAGTCTCCTTTATTGCATCAACTAATGACAATCACATATTTAACTTTGTCCCATTTGCTGTGCACAGGTACCCATTTCTTATGCATCCATAAAAATAGACCCCAAAATATTTAAAGTAAATTAAAATCAATTTCTTATCCCACAATGGGGAAATTTGTTCTCTGCATTTTGACCCATCCTCAGCCTTTACTGCGGTGCTTCTTTAAGCAGATGCTCCAGCTGAAGTCTATGTCCATGCAAACCTGGATTTCTTTAGAAATCCTCTCAAAGCCGAGTTATCCCTACTTGTTAAATACTTTTTTTCTGCAAACCTTTTCCTTCCACTTAACTTTTCTTTGATTTTAAAATGCTCTGTCATAGTACTCTGGGAACAGATGATAATACATAGCGGTTGGGGGTTGTCAATGACTCTTACTTACCGACAAGCCAGCTTTCCATGGTTGTGGAACACAAGCTAAACTACCTGCTGTTAAATATATATATATATATATGTATATATATATATATATATATATATATATATATATATATATATATATATATATATATATATATATATATATATATATATATATTTATATTTTTTTTTTTTTTTTTTTTTTTTTACCTCAGTATAAGATTGAGACTTAACATTTAAACATTTAAAAGACGGTAACATGCTTCTCACTTTTTGAATTAAATTACTGAAATAAAGTTTCAATTATATACTTACTGAAATGCAGGTGATCCATTTCCTTGTCATGTGTTCAAATAACAGTAGTTCTGTTTTTTGAAGGATGAAAGAAGTTTGTGGATTTAAATAGTGTTTGTCTTTGTGTCAGATTGCTTATGTCCATCAGAGTTTGCAGGCTGCCTGTTTGTTCATTGTGCCATAATAAAGTGTTCATCTGCTAAAGAACATTTTGATGTTCTGTGTGTTTAGACTGTAATAACTCTCTTTGCTATCCTCCCATCTCTATCCATCTCCATATCTTCCCCATCACCTCTCTGTTTCTGTTTTAATACATCTTTCCATTTTGTCGATGTGTGTTTTCTTGTCACCTGCGACTCCTATTTTTTTTGCTACACCCACTGTGTTTTTTTCTGCTTTGGTGCTGCCTCCTCCCTTTTGTACTTATTTTTTATTTACTTTTAAATCTTATAATTTATTTTCTTCTGCTTTATTTCTGTATTGCCTTACCACTGTCCTGTTGTGCTGCCTGCCTACTTTGTGTCTGTGGCACCTCCCCTTCCTTTGCTTCCTTCCCTTTTTCCTGTCCTTCTTTCCTCCTCCCTTTCTTTTCTCCATTAGGTGTCTGTTTGTCAAGAGATGATCACCGAGTTCAGAAACGCCGTCTCTTGTAAGAAGAGCTCCCGGCTGCGCCGCAGACGACAACTGAGCAGTTCTGCGGCCTTACGACATCCCACCCGCATTGCTCTTGGAGCCCCCCGGCCGCTGCGCCTGGTCCGAGAGATGCGGCTCAGCAATGGGAAGCTGTACAGCGGAGCTGGCCCGCTGACTGGTGGAGCAGGAGGGACAGGACTGCCCGATCTGGGCCCTGGGCCCCAAAGGATCCTAGATGATCCCCTTGGAGCAAACACTACCCCGCCTCCGCCGGCACCCACGCCAGTGATAGCGCCCTCTCGCAGCTGCAGCCACGTGAGGATCTGCCAGGAGTGCAGAAGGATCCAGAGCCTGAGATCAGGCAGTAGTTTGGGTTCATCATCAACAACAAGAATACCACCCTTATCTGCCCCCCTGCCTAGGCTACCTCCACCCCCACCACCGTCCTCATCCAACACAGACAGTGAGGGTGGAGGGGGCACCAGTCCAAGGCGGCTACGCCACAGCCCCCCATCTCAATCCCCCCTTCGTATTCCTCCTCCTCCTCAAAACAGCAACAACACAGACCTGCTTGGAGAGCAAGAGGGAGTGTAAGACTGGATAAGAGGGGGTGTGAGAAACTCAGAGAAATGGGTGATGAGGTGGAAGAACACAAACTAGAAAACATTTTTCTTGTTTACCCTGAGGAATGAAAATACAGAACCAACTGTGTACCAACTGGTCAAATATTAGGCTGCTGTTACTGAAAAAAAAAATGTTGGACAAATCTGAGGGACTGCCCTTTGTTGAAAGATGGCATTCTCCCCTCATTTCCTCAGTTCCTCTGTTCTGGGTTTCTTTAGACTCTGCCAGAAGTCCGTTCACCCTTTTGGTAAAAATGAAACCTAACTGGAGGACAAAAATGTTGGTCTAGACATAAAAAACAGCAACAAAAAGACTTCAGAGAATTATTTACTGTTGTTTTTTTCTTTTTTGTCTTTGTTTTGTTACCATTGTTCTAAGTGGGAATAAATACAGACTATGTATAACCCTTTGGTGGATTTTAAAATTCGAAATAAACTGATAACTTTTTTTCCAACAGTTTTGTGTCCCTTCCTGAGCTACGCAGCTATTCTTTAAATGCTTCTATGGGAGTTTGGTATTACCACTTAGGACAACATACAGTGACCTACAAAATTACATTTATGCACTTCTTTAAACATTTTTTTTAAGTTTTTTTTTTTTGGATTATAACATTTACTGTCATGAGAAACAATTTCCAAATGCTCTTTACCATTAATTTGACATTTGACCTATACCAGGGGTTGTCAACCGAAACTGTTCAAAGAGCCATATTGCCCCCAAAAAACAAATCTGCCTCTTGCTTTTGAGTCTTATTTAAGGCTAATAAGGAAACACGGACTCTAAGTACATTAGTCCACTATCAAACTGACTACATGACTTCATGGGCTTAATCATATAATAAGCATTCATGATTCATGTAAGATATTTGAGTTTAAATTCCATTCCAATATATAATGTATTAGGTTTTGTTGCATTGTTAAACTTATAGAAATACAATAAAGGAATTGGATTTTTGGTGTTATTTTTATTTTGAGGATTTTGGGGAAAAAAGGGAAGAAAGCTCACATACCTGCATAAGAGCTGTTTGATATGCAAACAGTTTTCCCTGCTTGCAACAAAACTAGCAGCAGTAATGGAGTTTGGAGATGTAACTCACTTCGAAAATCTATCTTTGCGCACCTGCAAGTTCTGCAAACGCACTTTTTCTCTCACTCCTGGGTGGTCTGCTGCAATTTTAGCATGCCTTCCATGGAATCCATGGCCCAAGACACACATTTAAAAAATAAGATTTGCGTCATAAATCTTTTTTTTGACAGAAATGTTTAAACTTATTGTTTAAATGTCATATCATATCATACAAATGTTTACATCGTTGGATATCGTAATACCTGTTGGTTTGACCTCCAGAACACCATATTAATTCAAAGAAACAAATACATCTGCAAGGGGGGCATCAAAGAGCCTCATGCAGCTCTGGAGCAGCGGGTTGCCGACCCCTGACCTATACAGTTCTACAGAAGACTAAAAAAGTGAAGCAAACATGTATAAATTGACTGCCATACATAAAGTCTGCAGACTAAACAAAACTAATACTTGAGCATTGAATTCAGCACTCAAGCTAGTTGCAAATGTATTCTCCAATTTTGGTGTTGATTTCTATGATTACCCCCTGCAGTCTGATGTGTAGAAAGTGTATGTTGATTATTATAGTTTTCAAACAAGTAAGAAAACTATCGTCATATCTTCCTGTTACCGGGGACCGGGCTGCAGGGGCAGCAAACTCTTCCCGTCTGAAGACACCTTCTCTAGCTCTGCTGGGGGAAGACTGAGGCACTACTCCAATCCTCTCCCTGATGGCAAAGCTCCTCAATCTATCTTTAAGGGAGAGCCCAGCCACCCTGTGGATAAAGCTGATTTCAGCCACTTGTGTCCAGGATCTTATTCTTTCGCTCATGATCCAGATTGGGATTGTAGGTGAGGGTAGGAACGTAGACCGACCTGTAAATCGAGAGCTTTGCCTTTTCATTCAGCTCTCTCTTTACCTCAACAGACCAGTGCTGGGTCTGCATATGTTTGCAGCAGCAGCCACACAGATCCATATATCTCCAACATCTCCCGCTCCTTTCTCCCTCACTAGTGAAAAGGACCCCAAGATACTGAACTACTCCACTTGAGGCAGTAACACTCCGACCTAAAAGGGAAAACCCGTCTTTTTCTGGTTGAGAACCAGAATAGCGGATTCTTATCCCAACTGCTTCAAATGCAGCTGCTGACCACCACAGTGCATGCTGTAGGTCTTGATAGTCGGGAACCAGCAGAACCACGCAAAAAGCAGATACTAAATCCACTGGTTCCCAAACCAGAACCTCTTGGTTGCATCTAGAAATCCTGTCCATTAAGAATATAAACAGGACCTTTGACAGATGGCTGTCCTGCTGGAGTCTGACATGTAGCAAGAATAGCTCAGATTTAATGCAAGCCATGGAGATCAAACTCCTGCCCCATTTGTACATACAGTGGCCAGATGGCACCTGGTAAAGGGCTCCTGACTCCATACTCCGGAGAGCCCCTCCAAGGGTACCGAAGTATTCCTTCACTTTGATGCGCCTGGTACACGACACAATCAAAATAGAACTAAAGTAATTTTTTTATCTGCAACTATTAAAATGCAATAAGAGGTGATTAAATTAATCTTTAAAAAGATTTTTTTTTGAAAATGTCACACATTAAGGCTATGCTTAATTTGCAGCCTATTAAGCATATACCCTGTTTACACTACCCTTAAAAAACTGAGCCGAGACCGGTCCGAGCTCAGTAACTGAGCTAACTTGTCGTGTGTGAACGGAAACAACCTGAACTGAACCGAGATAAACATAACCGGACCGCGCTAACTGCAGACCAGTTCCCGAGGTGGGTTCGGCTCGGTTTTTTTCCTGGCTCGGTTCTCTGATAACAAGAGCGCATGAGCAGAACGTGTCATCGCCGACTGGCTGAACATGCCGATTCACACTCCATTCCAGAAAGTCGGCTTCCCAAAAGCCGACTTTCTCAAGTACATCCGCGCAAGGTTGCCGTCTTCGCCTGACCCACCGCAAACACGGAAGTACAGCAATAATAATCAAGCATAACTTTCTGAATGTGACGGGCGCCGCCATTTTGATTTGCTTGATTCCCTCCTCCTTCGTCTTCTTCTTCTTGGGTTTTACGGCGGTTGACAAACAGCGTTTGGTGCATTACCGCCACCAGCTGCTTGAGTCCCTCCTTCAATCCTAGCAGTAATACCGCACATCGTCACTAGGAGGCGAGGAGTCGAGGCGTCGAGATAACCGAGATAAGTGTGACGTGTGAACGGTCGTCAAAACTGAGCTTGGCCTGGTTACCGATCCAAGCTCGGACCGGTCTCGGCCTGGATCGGTTTTTCAAGGGTAGTGTAAATGGGGCTATAGGCTGCACATTATCAGCCAATGCTTATTTAGAACCTGACCTCTAGGATGATGCTGTCCGTGGTGCTAGATAGTCATTTAGAAAAATGTTGTATTCAATGCACCATGATGTTAACTTTATATGTAGAAGTACAGTGACCTAATGTCAGGTGGGTAAAACATACAACATCCCTGGGAGGATCGCTGCTCAAGGTCATGTAGTATAGGAGTAGGCAATAGATTAGATCACTTGTCTCACCACCGCTGTACATATACTGCCAGAATACCAACATTACTTTCCTTTGTGCTGGCTGGGATCATTAGTAAAAATGTCTGTCCACATTTAACCCCCCCCAAAAAAAAAGTTTTCAGAAAACAAGAGGATCAGAAAGGTCTGTCAGCATGAGCTCTCAGCATGAGCAGCTGACACAGCAGTGAGTGAAAGATAATTAGAAATCAAAGCTGTTAATTTGTCGTTTGTTCGAATGACAGATGAACAAGCTGATTGCTGGGAACATTCACTCCGGTCACGTCTCTGTCAACCAAGGCTCTATGTCAAATTTTATACTGGTTTGATGCAAAATTAGATTCAATAATCAATTGTGAATGTGGTATCATTTTTATTGTGTGCTGTTACTTTTCCTTTTTCACTCTGTTTTCATTAAAAAAAAAAAAAAAATCTCCAACACTGCAAAAATTATCTCAAAATGAGTAAAAATGTCTTAAATTAAGTGTATTTACCCTTAATTTGAGCAGGTAAATAAGATTATTTGCCAGTGGAATTTGTATTTTTACTCTTAAAATAAGGTATCTAGATAAAACGCACTTGAGATAAGACAATGCAATTGTTTTTTCTTATTTTAAGTGTAAATTGTCTTGTTCCATTGGCAAAGTGTCTCACTTAAATCCTTAATTCAAGAAAAAATGCAGTTATTTTAAGAAGAAATTACTTATTTAGATTTCATTTTTTTGCAGTGAAGGTAATTTGGCCCTACTACGGTAGATTCTATGGTACTCTAATGTATTTTTCACATGTTTTCAAAAAAAAACAAAAAACTTTAAAGGTCTAACTAAACTAAACTAACTAAACTAAACTAAAATCATGCAAAGTTGGGCTTAAGAATGTGTTAAAGTAAAAACTAACAAAAATTTACTTTTTGGCCATAATTTCAAATGCAATTTTGGCTCAAAATGAACAGCACATGTCACCAAATTGAATAATATACCAACAGTGAAAAAATTGTGGTGGATAACGCTCTTTAGTTTCCATTTCTTCAAATGGAATGGACGGGTTTGTTCAATAAATATAAAATATAAAAGTAAAAACCAGTAAGCATTGACTTAAAACCACCAGGGGTCTTTAAGGAAGCTTAAGAAACGCAAAGTGAAGATATGAGTGCTGATAGATTCTCAACAAAGAAAAACTGTATGCTGATATAAAGAAAACATCCCAACAATGCC
This sequence comes from Cyprinodon tularosa, assembly GCF_016077235.1. Classification (NCBI taxonomy): domain Eukaryota; kingdom Metazoa; phylum Chordata; class Actinopteri; order Cyprinodontiformes; family Cyprinodontidae; genus Cyprinodon; species Cyprinodon tularosa. Next base: position 378,584 of record NW_024038733.1, on the reverse strand, counting down.
GCAATTAGTTTTGCACTGTAATGCAACCAGAACCTTAAATGGTATTACATGTACATTTTTCATCATACCAGAATGGTTTGGATTTTATTTACGGTAAATTTTGCAAGCTCTACTGGAAATCATACATAGTAGGGGGTAAGTTTGGGAAATATTTCACCATGATCTTAGATTTAAAGGCCAAAGACATGTCATATTACCTTATGTAACCTCCTTTAAGAGATAGAGTATTGCAAATATTAGCACAGAAAGGTTTGGGCCTAAATGTATTTGTTGTACTCGTGTCTCTTTTAAGTCTGTTCCTCGCGGGTCTGGATGAACCACATTTCAACATCAAATAAGAGAGATAATCAGACGGCTACAAAATGGAAGAGGGAGCGACTAAAAACCTTTGAAATGTGAAATAATTGCCACTTATTATCCCGAGTAACATTCACCAAGTATTTAAGATGCTTTTAGACATTGTTTATACAGCTAATATAAGATGGACCTGGTAAAAAAACAAAAAAAACAGGAGAGAGGCATGGAAAAAGATGTGGAATAGAGCCGACACTTTAATTTAAAAGAGAAATGTGTCCCTCAGCTTCTTCCATTACAACCTCTGTCATGATCTGTTAATTATAGGCATCTTTTAAGGGTCTTGTTAATGTGCCAGCAGGCTGTAGCTGCAGTCCAGCTTCCCGTTTAACACACTAACTTGGCTGTTCACATTAGTATCTCCTGCCAGAGCGATAGACCCAGCTCAGCCTTGTCAATATTGTTTCAAGCTTTGATTACCTAATTAGACCACTCTGTGGCAGGGGACTCATTCAGGAAGAACCTTGCCCATGATTCATTGGGAATACTTGCTCATATGTTAGTGGTGAAAGCAGAATACAGTATCTTTAAATCTTAATTTCACTAAGCTAGTCAAAACACCTGGGGAAAAAAAAACAAAAAAAAAAACAGTGCCAAAACCCCTTATACATATAGGAGATGTGGTCAGAAGTATTCTGGTTCTGGTACAGATGAGTAAAACAAACAAACCCAATTGTCTTTTGTTTCACTGGAACATTCTCACTTTTAAAGTTTTAGAACCATTGAATCTTAAATTTTTAGTGCTATTTATTTGGACAAAGTAAAAAAAAAAAAAAATCAAAGCCAAAAAAACAATCATTGAAACATTGGTGTATTTTTATGTCCTTTAACAAACTGAAAAACACATTTTACTGAAGCATTTTTAAACTGCCTCTCTGCTTTACGATGATGCTGAGTGATGTTTTAGGTCACCCAGGGGCGGATCCAGGATTTTTCAAAGGGGGGTGCGCACCTAAGGGTCATGGGGTCACGGGGTCAAGGGTCACAGGTCAAGACAATGTGAGGCTAAAAGACCAAAGAATACCATCTTCACTCTTTCACGCTACCCTAATTATTCATCCAAGGGTTTATAATTGATAATTTTAATGGATGAACATAAGTAGAATTAGCATGATTACATTATTGTAATTAAAAAAGGATCTCTCAGTTTTTAAAGCATGCACAAGGTTAAAAGGTAGTTTGAAGAAAAAAAATGATCCTTATCAACAATTAATCAAACAAGGAGTTTCTTTATTTCCAGAAATTATATTTACACAGAACATTAAATAAAAAAAAATAAAAAAAACAAGGACTTGGGTTCAAGTATGGTTCAAGTAAGACAAAGGAGTTTTGAATATATTTTAACAAGATAAACTGTTGAAAAACAAAAAAAAAAAAACAAAGTTAAACCAGACAAAGAATATTGTTCTCTACTACAAACTTTATGATGATGATAATGAGTTTACAAATGTCAACCTTCTGGGATGCTTCTGGGCAAATGTGTCTATGATTTTGTTGATGTCTAGCTGAATGTCCTTGTGCACATACAAAAGTAGCAAAGCCACAAACCTTTCCTGTCCCATTGTTGACCTCAGCAAAGGTCACTGCTTTAAGACCCGAGTTAGCACGTTCCACAGAAGCACTGGTAACAGGAATGACTGACAGAAGGTGAAAAATCATATACAGGTGCTGGTCATAAAATTAGAATATCATGAAAAAGTAGATTGATTTCAGTAATTCCATTTAAAAAGTGAAACTTGTATATTATATTCATACATTACATACAAACTCATATATTTCAGATGTTTATCTTGTTTAATTTTGATGATTACAAATGACAACAAATGAAAATCTCAAATTCATCATATCAGAAAATTAGAATATTGTGAAAAGGTTCAAAATTGATGGCCCCTGGTGCCACACTCTAATCAGCTAATTAACTCAAACCACCTGCAAAAGCCTTTAAATGGTCTTTCAGTCTAGTTCTATAGGCTACACAATCATGGGGAAGACTGCTGACTTGACAGTTGTCCAAAAGACGACCATCGACACCTTGCACAAGGAGGGCAAGACACCAAAGGTCATCGCTAAAGAGGCTGGCTGTTCACAGAGCTCAGTGTCCAAGCACATTAATAGAGAGGCGAAGGGAAGGAAAAGATGTGGTCGAAAAAAGTGTACAAGCAAGAGAGATAACCGCACCCTGGAGAGGATTGTGAAACAAAACCCATTCAAAAATGTGGGGGAGATTCACAAAGAGTGGACTGCAGCTGGAGTGAGTGCTTCAAGAACCACCACACACAGACGTATGAAAGACATGGGTTTCTGCTGTCGCATTCCTTGTGTCAAGCCACTCTTGAACCACAGACAGCGTCAGAAGCGTCTTGCCTGGGCTAAAGAGAAACAGGACTGGACTGCTGGTGAGTGGTCCAAAGTCATGTTCTCTGATGAAAGTAAATTTTGCATTTCCTTTGGAAATCAAGGTCCCAGAGTCTAGAGGAAAAGAAGAGAGGCACTTCATCCACGTTGCTTGAAGTCCAGTGTAAAGTTTCCACAGTCAGTGATGGTTTGGGGTGCCATGTCATCTGCTGGTGTTGGTCCATTGTGTTTTCTGAGGTCCAGGGTCAACGCAGCCACATACTAGGAAGTTTTAGAGCACTTCATGCTTCCTGCAGCTGACCAACTTTTTGGAGATGCAGATTTCATTTTCCAACAGGACTTGGCACCTGCACACAGTGCCAAAGCTACCAGTACCTGGTTGAAGGACCATGGTATCCCTGTTCTTAATTGGCCAGCAAACTCTCCTGACCTTAACCCCATAGAAAATCTATGGGGTATTGTGAAGAAGAAGATGCAATACACCAGACCCAACAATTCAGAAGAGCTAAAAGCCACTATTAGAGCAACCTGGGCTATCATAACACCTGAGCAGTGCCACAGACTGATCGACTCCATGCCACGCCGCATTGCTGCAGTAATACAGGCCAAAGGAGGCCCAACTAAATACTGAGTGCTGTACATGCTCATACTTTTCATGTTCATACTTTTCTGTTGGCCAACATTTCTATAAATCCTTTGTTTTTATTGGTCTTCAGTAATATTCTAATTTTCTGATATGATGAATTTGAGATTTTCATTTGTTGTCATTTGTAATCATCAAAATTAAACAAAATAAACATCTGAAATATATGAGTTTGTATGTAATGTATGAATATAATATACAAGTTTCACTTTTTAAATGGAATTACTGAAATCAATCTACTTTTTCATGATATTCTAATTTTATGACCAGCACCTGTAAATGTTTGGGTAGCACTTCATATTTGTTATCTTTAGAATTTCAGGGAGAGAGCGGGGTTTTTCTAGCCTGGGTGCCTTTCCGAACTTAGTCCCGCCCACAAAGTTTAAGGTCGGGGAAGTTCGGTCTGGCTCTGCTCCATAGTAGCGCGAGTATTATTGCCCACTGTCAGGCGATCCAATCAAATTGTCAGGGCGGGCTTTATACGATGATGGACAGATGATAAACAGTAACGTAATCAACCACGTGACCAAAGCGCGCTTGGGTGACAACAATAATGGCTGCCGCTGGAGAGTTGAGGTGAGTAGATTCTGCTATTAGGTCTGTTCTAGAAGATATCGACAGCAAATTAATTTTAAAAGAGGAACAGAGAAACGCGATCAAGGCTCATCTTCTTATTCTAGGCGTGCAACTGCACGCTTTGATTTTTGTGGACAACAACTATGCCTCGCTTAACATACGTCACGCACTCCGTTGCTCTTATTGGTTGTAGATTTATCTATATATTGAGTGCAGAGGCATTTTTTTTTTCTGGTTCGTTCGAAACCACCCCATAATCACAGCTCTATGGAGCAGCATCAGACTCATATTCTGACTAGAATTGAGTCGGACTACGTCAGGCTAGGGTTTTTCCACTGATGATACCACTTTGTGTGCCACAACTTCACTTCCTGCCTGAATGTTGATCCTGACGGTAGATCATCTTTATATGATGTAAAAATGATAAAAAGTCATACTTGTCCAGCCAGTCCCTCTGGCATGTTCTTTTGGTCACCCCACTGGCTCTTCGGTTGTCTTTAAATTCTCTGGCAGGGAAATTGAAAGATTTGGGTGGTTTTCTGGTCTGAAGAAGTTGGAATTTTTCAGAGTCGTCCATTTCACTAATCCGGTCCTTGGCCTTTGATATATCTGTAATAACATTGATATTTACATTGTCAATTTTGCATGGGTGCTGGTGGAGTTGTAAATCTGCCTACATGAAGATTTTGTATAGTCTTGCTTTATTACCGTATGAAATAATTATTATAAAATGTAAGATTTCAAGATTAAGCAAAAAAGTCAATCATGTAAAACAAAATTAGTTGTTTTGACAACTATTACTCACCTATGTCGTAAGTTGTTTGGGGCAAATCTGCTTGGTTGAGCGCCGGCTCTTCAGTTGTCTTTACATCGAAACACGGTCCTTGTTGTTCATCTGGAAAAGAAAATTATTTTTGTGATCAGGTGAACCTTGTAATCTCAGGAGGAGCCACAAAACAATTTAATGTTGTGTTTTTATCGTAAATTATTAAATTCACTGAACACATTTCACCAGGTGCACAAAACTGAATTTACTTAAAAGTAAATTGTATTTTTATTGTAAAATATTAAATGCACTGAAAACAAATAACACCAGATTTGTAGTTATCATATCACAATGTTAACAAGACTCCCTTAGACTCCAAGCATGTGCTTAGAGCATTCATTGATTTGGATCCTTACCAATTGATAAAAGTTAGTAATGTTTTCATAAAGGATACCATTCTTATTTTTAACAGTACAACACATGTGGTACAGGTTTAGACCCAAAAATACATACTACAAAATAACTATTGTATGCATGTCAATGGCAACTAATGTTGCTTATTTTTCTTAATTGTACACTCTTTTTATTACTTATCAAACACTGCAATTTTCATAACTTTCCCGTTACTGGTTAAAGTATTTCTACAATTGCATTACTTTGCAACTTTAAACAACTTGTTTATCAACAATCAACAATGTTGATAATGTTTTCTCATTATCAACATTTTCTAGCAATCATCACACCTTTTATCTGTGTGTCTCCAATATCTGAACGTTCATACTGGTCAACGCTGTAACATTGTGGTCATTTTCTGTAGTTGTGCCAGGTCGACTGAAGAATAGAAAACAAGATATAAACATTTCAATCTGTGTTATTTAGATTATAGATATAAGCCTTTAGAAAATAAAGTTGGTTTCTACTTACCCTTTTGTTGGATTGGACCAGAATCTTAAAAGAGATGGTTGTCTGGTTTTCTTGTTTGGCCTTAAATCTTCCAGGTCTCCTCGTGCTCGCAACGACGCTGTGGCAAGCCGATTGGGCCAATAATCGTCCGTACAATAACGCGCAGTTCCAACCCGTATTTTACGCGAGTGCGCGTTTTTTACGTCACCGAGCGTTTCCAGCCACCAGCCAGAACGCGCGGTGACGTAAAAAACGCGCACTCGCGTAAAATACGGGTTGGAACTGCGCGTTATTGTACGGACGATTATTGGCCCAATCGGCTTACCATATGCCAAAGGGGGGTGCGCGCGCCCCCCGCGCCCCCGCCTGAATCCGCGCCTGTCACCAGTGCTCGCAAGTGCTATTGGCAGAGCTTTGTAGACAATGCATTGTGTCATTTCCCTGCAGAACTTTGTGTAAAGAAGTAATCAAGGTTACGATTTTGTCCAACTTAAGTGCTTTGGTGTTTAAAGGGAACACTCAAGTGAGTTTTTATTTTTCTACCCTTACAGTTACTTTAGAAAACCCTCAAGGGCATTGCTAGTGAGTTATGAAGAATTTATTTCCACTGCATTCACACTAGATGGCTGTATGGCTATTTAGAAGGTTGCAAATCACGTACTTGTCACTGTTCTAGAAACTATAGAGGCTAAATGGTGAATTAACAGCACAGAACAGATGGTTTAAAAAATGTCTGCTAATAACTTGACTGCATTCTTCATCACTTAACCACCTTTTTAAAAATACTTTCTTAGCTATACATTTTGGTGCAGCCAAAGACGTTTGTGTGAGAGATGCTGTTATTTAAGTTTTGTAACTCTGTCTTTAAATTGGATCATATTTTCTGGCCCTTTTTCAGCCACATTTAAAGAGAGACATTGCTGCTCATAATATGACATGTCAAACATGCCAGCTTGTGGGAAACCCTAATGAAAGCTTTCCTCCTGCCCCTTTCATTCCAAACCCAGCTGTCATTCAGCCTTTTAAACACCTCATTATTGACTGTGTGGGCCCATTGCTTCCTTCTAAGTCTGCTACAACATACTTTTTATCTGTTCTGTTTCAGAGTACTCATTATCCATTGCAGACGACAGCCGCAACAAACAGTTTCATGCTTTGACACAGTTTATTTAGTTTATTTTTGGTGTTCTGATAGTTATTCTGATTAAGGGTCAAACATCTTTTACATTCACTTACTCAGGTATTTAAAAAACGTCAAGCACTGCAAATCCTCTCCATATCGTCTAGAATCTACATTTTAATAGGGTTCCATCAGACTCATTAGTCATTATTGTGGCTTATTTGCACTGAAGACAGACTGTTGTCTGATCAATGGAGGGAAGTAGAACATAGTAATAAAAAATACTGTGTTAATAATTTTTTTCTTCAGATAATATGTAGGCTAGCTGGAGAGCTGGCAAAAAAAAAAGAGCACATTTGTGTCGAGTTTAATAATTTGCCAAATGAAAATTCAATTGTCAAACTGGTTAAATGTGTGTTTAATCAGGTAATATTAACATAATTGGGTGATGTTGTAAGGCAGGTTTGAGTGCATCCAGTACAGACAACAATTAAAGATATTGAAAAATATTCTGTATCTACAAAAACTACAAAAGAGCTAATTAAGTTGTTGGGACATTACCGGCATTTTTGCACAACTTTTTCTGATGCCTTGGTCCTTCCGAATTGTTTCTTGGAACTTAGCAATCTGTCAATGTGCTTCTCAGAAAGGCAAATAACACTTTAGCTTTTGCAGTCTCAGAGATTGTTAAGCTATTTTTTTCTCTCAGCGGATGCCAGTCATGTGGGAACTTTCCTTCTGCAAGCAAATGAGTTGAATTTTGACAAACCATTGAGCATAAAAAATAGTTTAAAATAAAAGTATCAGTTAAACCTAACAAAAATAATAGGAAAATGATGTTAATTTGGCCATTACAACAGGCTGGTTTGGATTCTGGTGTGGTATCTGTCAAGGTCTCTTCAGACCACAATCCATTAGTTTTACTATCGCTCTGAATGGTCTAAACGTAAGAGGTAAGGTAAGAGGTGAAGGTGAGGTGATGTCACTCTGCTGACTTTTGTATTTTCACTTTACAAATGGTTTTATATCATATTACTTTTCTGTAGTTAAACTTCCTGTTTATGGAACCTCTCTGCAGCCCCTGAACAGCTGTAGCAATCAGCCTGACTAGAAGCACCTGGCCAGTCCTCCCAGGATCTTAAGAGTTGACTGAAGACTGACACAAACGGATTATCTCTCAGTTCCTGCTGGAATACTGACACATCTAACCAAACACCTCAGAATGTAATTTAATTTAGTAAATAAATTATGTGGCTTATTTTTCTTAAGTCTTTGTCTCAGTGGGTTTTTTGTCATGGCCAATAAGTCTGGTCTTGACACCATTAATACCTCATTACGTCCACTTCAATAATATCTGCAAAAAGCTGCAGCTCAAAGCTGTTTTGGATAAATTTTGTGTCAAATGAAAGGAACGTCTGAGCAGCCATATGCAAACTTCATGTATTTTTACATTAATAATGAAATAGGGATCAATATAAGGTTAAGTCTGTAATTTGTAAATTTGCTTAAAAAACTAGAAAAACAATCTTGCAGAACTAATGAAATAATGCAAAAGAGAATCTCCTTAATCCATCTATGAGCAGAGATGAAGGTCCTCAAACACAAATACTAGCATATTTCTCTGAACACCTGTGCCACATTTACATTTCTGATTTTCTCAGAGTTTCCCTATGGTTTGTTTTTATCACACTTAAATATTTTAGATCAGCAGGTACATTTAAAATAATTCATGCTTGAATTGATAAATATCATGTGACATTTTCTTGTATTCTTCCCCAATACAAGAAAAGTTATTTTACTGTGTTCAACGTAGAGCTAAATCCTTAGAATTGGCTTTTTAATATATTTCAGAATGATGATTTTTTTATTTTATTTTGGAGAATGTTTAGCCTTCTTCATGTTATTAATGAGTTCTGCTTACAGCTTTGGCAGGACCAGTGAAGTTTTACTTCACCGTCCAAAAATGTGGGTAATTAGTTAGATATTGATTTGACAAGAAAGTAAAATTAACATTAAGCACAGGCTAGGATAAACTTTTTACTCCTAAGAATTAAAAATTCCTTTTTATTCAGATTATCTCTGTCTGATCTTAGAATTTGTTCAGTCATGTCAGACATCTCTTTGTTACAAGTTGTAAAACAGAGAAAATCTCTTTGGTGGACTAATATTTGTTCACAGCACTGAACAAACAAATCCTGGGCTGACATGAATTTAAATTTACCCGAGTTACATAAAACCTTCTTAGTGGCTCCAAATCCCAGCTATTCTCTCTAATTAGTTGTCATTTTCCAACCGGATTGTTCCACAATGATAAACAGTGAGCCTCATAATTGTCTTTGTAAATAAATAACCTTGCTCCTTACAACGCAGAATTGCAAATTATGCATTTTGCTGTGAAGATGATTTGTTGACATCTTTGTGTGGCAGATAATAAATGATAACATTCTTTGCTCGCTCGGGTTATGCTTTTCCTCCGAATGATCGCTGTCAGCAGACGCGAGACAGATTCAATGTTTCTCTCTTTATCTTTGTTTACTTCGGCTTTTGTGTTCTGAATGCTGACAAGGCAACCCAATCTGAAATGTTTCCTCAAGTCTCCACATTGTAGGCAAACAAAAGCAGTCTCACCCACATTATCTTCATCTCACTTCTCTCTGTTATCTGAATTTTAAAAGTAAACATTGTTCTTCATGTTTGCAATTTTATCCCTAGATTTGCTTTTATGTCTTTAACTGGCATTATTTCCTTAAACAGCAGAACTTCATAATTCCTTAACTTGAACTGACAGTGTTCTTGCCAAAACTTCATAGAGCCCCCTGAAGTTTGCAGGCATTGAAATAAAAGGGAATTTACACCCTAGAATTAGGTTGAGAAAGGTTGTTAAATTTCTGAAGTTTGCATGCTTTTTCTGGGTACTCCAGCTTCCCCCAACAGTCCAAAAGTACTCCTGTTGGGTTAGCTGGTTCTCCTTCTTTTGCCAACAGGCTGCTGCTGGATAGGCACCAGCACACTTTGACTCTGAAAGATAGGCAGTAGAAGATGGATGGACAGTGTAATAGAAATGTATATAATAAACTATGATGATTACAAATTTTCAACACAAAACATTAAAATCATTGTCATTGTCATCATCATTGACTTGATGCAATCGGCCGGGTCTCCTCAAATGGAAATCTTTTTGACAAATAATAATTATAGATCTAATTTGACTAAAATTCTATGGTTTTTTAGTTTTGTTTTTTACATGAAATATACACACGTAGTACATAGCTTGACATTAGAGCTTTAAAATTAAGTTATAAAACCAAAACATGAAACTCTGTACATAATTAAAAAGATTGTATGTTTGTCTATTAATGCAATATTGTCTTATCAGTATTTGTAACTGTACATAATGCAAGACACTTAAGACATATTAAGTGTTTTAAAGCAAAAGGCAGATATTGAACTTCTGGTTTATGGCACAAATCAGCCACTTTAGAACCCTCCATCATGAACCATTGATTTAACTGACTTAGAGACTAAATCTTTCTCCAATTTTAGCAAATGGCTGAAGTATCCAAAAGATACTGAACAGTTACCTTCTATTTCTATCCTCCTTTATCAATATCTGCCAGATGACAGTGAGGAACAAACTAGCCTGCAGACCCCTTTCATAAAAGGTCTTTCCATCTTTTTTTTTTTACAAAAAAAAAAAAAAAACTCAAGCTCAGTCATTACTCGGTTGGATTAAGGTCCACACTTTAAAAGACCCTTGAATTTATGCTGATCAGAGATCTTAAGCATGGTTGAAGTGGCTCGCTGGGAGACCACAAATCTACCTTTGCATAAAATCAGCACACACCTACATCCACAGATTCACATTTTCATTTTTGTTGTCTTGCTTTTTTTGTCCCTACTGATTTCTGATTGAATCCACTCCTGGGCATAGTGGATTCAATCAGAAATCACTTTCTTTCACTAACAACTAGTGATAGAAACTCGTTGGGCTGGAGTAGAGGAAGGCCAAGTGGTTCTGCTGGAAAGGGGTCACAAATTTTCAGTTTATTAAATAAAACCATCCAAGTTTATCAAAATCCTTTGCCTCGAGGACTGATATTTCTCAAGACAAAATAATGCATTTGATAATCTGCTGTACAGCTCTATATTCTACAATTATAAAAAAACTAAAATATTTCAAATAACTTATTTTTTCCTCAAAATGTTTCACATTTTTCTCTTTAAATGCAATTTTAGCTAAATAATCCCCTTAAATAAAAGTACAGAAGACGATGAAATACATTATTTACTCATACCTTAACTTTTTCAGGTGTTTTCCAGCTTAAAAGCCTAAGTTCCACAAATTGAGATGTTTAAAAAATGCAATTCAAAAAAACAAAAAATATTTGCTATACAGTAACATCTGTACAATCAGTTCTAACATGTAGCCTTAACAATGATGGATATAAAACAGTTGAGGCAAGCATGGTTGGGCTTATTCTTTTTGTTAGTTTGTTTTTGCAGCCTAAAAAGGGATCCCTCACATCCCTCATTATCATGGTCAATATCCCAGAGGAATTTATATCAAATTCTTTTTAGAGGAATCCAGCTTTGAATGTGTAAAAACAAGCTTTTGGTTCACTGCCAGAATTCTCTCAAATATCTATTAGTGAACAATCCACAGTGCCTTATAAAATATCCACCACTCAGAAGAGAGGACCTGTCATTAAGACAGCTAACAGTCAGACAGGTCTTAGAAGGGCCAGAGAAAAGCCATTGTTGGGCAAAAACAAATAAAAAAGAATAGTGTGTTGTTATTTTAGTCTGTCTTTAGGCACTGGTAACAATAAAGATTAAGAAAGATGTTCTGGTCAGATGAGACGAGGATTTTATTGATTGCATGCAAAGGGTCATTTGTTGTAAATATTGATGCTGAATTGTATCGTGACTACTTCACCACTGAGGGTTAGACATAGTAGCTTCATTATTATCTTATAGGAATGCATTTCTCCAGCAGGGACTGAGGAACTGGTCAATGTTTATGGGGAATATGAGTAGAGTTAAATACAGAGCAGTCTCTATAATGGAGATGTTTTGAAAGTTCTCGTAAACATTAGGACTCCTAATGTGACGTAAATCCATCTTAGCAGAAGTTTGGATCATTTCCTGTAAGGTTTGAGTGTATATAGCTGGAGGCACCATGCAAAAGAAAGGCAAATATTGCAGAAAACTTATCATGCTGAATCATGGTTCAGCCTTGAACTCAGAATAATTAACCACACACAGATCCATTAGGGTTGCCAACTCTTTGAAAAATAAATAACTGACACTCCTTGGCCAGGCACTCTCTTCCATGATGCATCTTATATTTGCCCTTTTTTTTCACTATATTTAATAATGTTTTAAACATTTTACTCAAACCTAAATTGAATCAAACACATTAATTTGTTCTATTATACAGGTGCTGGTCATAAAATTAGAATATCATGAAAAAATAGATTGATTTCAGTAATTCCATTTAAAAAGTGAAACTTGTATATTATATTCATACATTACATACAAACTCATATATTTCAGATGTTTATTTTGTTTAATTTTGATGATTACAAATGACAACAAATGAAAATCTCAAATTCATCATATCAGAAAATTAGAATATTACTGAAGACCAATAAAAACAAAGGATTTATAGAAATGTTGGCCAACTGAAAAGTACGAACATGAAAAGTATGAGCATGTACAGCACTCAGTATTTAGTTGGGCCTCCTTTGGCCTGTATTACTGCAGCAATGCGGCGTGGCATGGAGTCGATCAGTCTGTGGCACTGCTCAGGTGTTATGATAGCCCAGGTTGCTCTAATAGTGGCTTTTAGCTCTTCTGAATTGTTGGGTCTGGTGTATTGCATCTTCTTCTTCACAATACCCCATAGATTTTCTATGGGGTTAAGGTCAGGAGAGTTTGCTGGCCAATTAAGAACAGGGATACCATGGTCCTTCAACCAGGTACTGGTAGCTTTGGCACTGTGTGCAGGTGCCAAGTCCTGTTGGAAAATGAAATCTGCATCTCCAAAAAGTTGGTCAGCTGCAGGAAGCATGAAGTGCTCTAAAACTTCCTGGTATGTGGCTGCGTTGACCCTGGACCTCAGAAAACACAATGGACCAACACCAGCAGATGACATGGCACCCCAAACCATCACTGACTGTGGAAACTTTACACTGGACTTCAAGCAACGTGGATGAAGTGCCTCTCTTCTTTTCCTCCAGACTCTGGGACCTTGATTTCCAAAGGAAATGCAAAATTTACTTTCATCAGAGAACATGACGTTGGACCACTCACCAGCAGTCCAGTCCTGTTTCTCTTTAGCCCAGGCAAGACGCTTCTGACGCTGTCTGTGGTTCAAGAGTGGCTTGACACAAGGAATGCGACAGCAGAAACCCATGTCTTTCATACGTCTGTGTGTGGTGGTTCTTGAAGCACTCACTCCAGCTGCAGTCCACTCTTTGTGAATCTCCCCCACATTTTTGAAGGGGTTTTGTTTCACAATCCTCTCCAGGGTGCGGTTATCTCTCTTGCTTGTACACTTTTTTCGACCACATCTTTTCCTTCCCTTCGCCTCTCTATTAATGTGCTTGGACACTGAGCTCTGTGAACAGCCAGCCTCTTTAGCGATGACCTTTTGTGTCTTGCCCTCCTTGTGCAAGGTGTCGATGGTCGTCTTTTGGACAACTGTCAAGTCAGCAGTCTTCCCCATGATTGTGTAGCCTATAGAACTAGACTGAAAGACCATTTAAAGGCTTTTGCAGGTGGTTTGAGTTAATTAGCTGATTAGAGTGTGGCACCAGGGGCCATCAATTTTGAACCTTTTCACAATATTCTAATTTTCTGATATGATGAATTTGAGATTTTCATTTGTTGTCATTTGTAATCATCAAAATTAAACAAAATAAACATCTGAAATATATGAGTTTGTATGTAATGTATGAATATAATATACAAGTTTCACTTTTTAAATGGAATTACTGAAATCAATCTACTTTTTCATGATATTCTAATTTTATGACCAGCACCTGTATATGGTAAATTTAGATTAATTAAATACATTTTTAAGTCTCTCTTTTTCAAGGGAGAGCTGACAACCATAACTGAATCTGTTCTTGTTTCAATGGTTAAACACATACCCTCAGCAGGCAAAGCATTTCAGCGTAAAGCTTAAAGAACATGCAACTTTCCTTCCACTTTATACTTTATCATATGTATGCACTACAAAACAGAACGCACAGCAGATTCGTAATGCTCTATTTTCATTCTGCCACAAGGATGAGAGTGTAGAGTGCCTCCATTAATGTTTCCTCTGTTCTTTTGTGAGAACAATAAACAGCAATCAGAGCTAAACCCTACAGAAATAAATGCATTTCCCCCTGCCAAAACTATAAGAAAAAAAACAACCTTTAAGGATATAATACTTACTCTGACCCCTTTATTTTAAAGTTGTCTGATTAATTTAACCAGTGATAAGCTACTAACAAAGTTGAAACGCCCTCGGGGGATATAACTGCCATAAAATATATAAATCATTTCAGAATAAATCATTTTGCATGCATCTATTGATTTGATCTGGCAGGGTTAACCTGAGCTGTCATACTGAAACTAGATTAGTTATCTTAATCCAATCATATGCACAAACATTGAGTAATAATTGCTGATGTTCTCTGTTTAAACACTAACCCCAATGCAACAGTGACCTCAGGTGATCAAATGGTGATAATGCAGAAACACACTCGATCTTATGTTTGAAATGACTAAAAATACTTCAAAATATAATTAAGATACTTAACATTTCTTTTGGCTTAAAAAGTAAAATCTAAATAGAAACAAAAGCCCTGCAATGCAGATAATGTACTCAGTTTTTATGTGGTGTATGTTTTTATTTTGTACAAATGCAGAACTTAATTCATGAGGCTTACAAAGACTTGATTGCAATATTGTGTTTAAAAACATATTTTACCCAATATTTTAAATTTATAAGTATTCTAAGCTGAATTGCTACATATTGATTACAAACAAGACTCGCTTTTTAAGTGTTAGTTGGAAAAATAAGATTTCAAACGGAAAAATCAGCAGGTTCTGCTCCAGTTATTTCTGTTATGTTAACTGATAGCAAAAACTGCAGTCATCATACTCCCTTAAGCGTTAAAGATAATAGAGGGACTAAAAGATGTCTCACCGATGATTAATTTCCTGAACAATAACTTTATCGTTCCATCCGTTTGTGGAAAGCATGATGCATGTACACTGCAAAAACAATCCAGAAATAAGTAAAAAATGGCTTAAATTAAGTATATTTAGCCTTAATTTGAGCAGGTAAATAAGATGATTTGCCAATGGAATGAGTATTTTCACTCTTAAAATAAGATAGTTAGATAATATTTACTTGAAATAAGACGATAAAATAGTTTTTTCTTATTTTAAAAGGAAATTGTCTTGTTCCATTGGCAAAGTGTCTTACTTATCTCCTCAAATCAAGGAAAAACACACTTATTTTAAGAAAAAATAACTTATTGAGATTTATATTTTTTGCAGTGTAGAGGTTTGGAAATCAGCGCAACGGCACTTTGTGTCCTGATAAAGATTTTTTTCCACTTGACTTGAATAAAGTTTCAATAAACCGGGCAAACCCAGTGTGGGATGTAACTAGTGAAACCACAAAAAAAAAAAAAAAATGCATTGAAACAATGTGCTTTTAAAAAGAAGACCCAGAATTGATCTGTTCAAGCTTGAGAATGAAATGTTCTGAATCTTTTAAATTATGTTTTTGGGAGGTGAATATGTTTGCAATTTGTATAAACAAGAAGCTTCCTAGAAATACTGAAGCATCATTATATTACTGGGTATGTGAGTTCTACTCCCTCAGATGTTCTCCAGTATCTTGCCTTCATCAGGGTGTTGCTTCCTTGTTGCACTTTTTCTTAATTACAGGAGCTCATTTCCTCCAGCGTCCAGGAAGCAGAAATCGCACATATCCCACACATTAGTTCTGTTTACAAGATTGTTTCTATTGGAAGGAAATTGTGTCAACTCTTCAGCTTTCTTGTAAAGCTTGCTTTTTGGTGAATCAGATAAGATTAAAAAAACAATCTGAAGGTAATAAAAATATAGAAAGTAGCAGCTATTTTTCTTTTATCCCATCATCATACATTTAATTTTGTAACCTCTTTAAAGAAAAAATTAGGTATTCAACTTAATTGCCATTACATTGTCACAAGTACAAAGCAACGAGAATTACTCTCTGCATTTAACCCATCCCCTTGGGGAGCAGTGGACTGACATTGTGCGGCACCCGGGGAGCTGTGTGGGGTTAAGGGTCTTTGCTCAGGGACCCAGAGTGGCAGTCTGTGGCAGTGGGGCTGGAACTCAGAACCTCTGGGATCAAAGTGCAATGCCCTAACCACTAGACCACCACTCCAACTAATATGTTATTGTTGTTTAAACTGCAATGGTTAGAGAGAGAAGTATTTCATTCTATCACTACTAGGGGCATAGTAATATTTTACATTAGTATAATTATGTTTTTTTTATATACATTTTGATAACTGTATAACTGTTCTATAAAACTTTACATATTTCATTTATGATCTATGAGGTGCTTTTATAGAGACTGGCCACCTTCTGAAGACACCTTGGTGTAAAACTTAGCTAGGCTAAGTTTTCATCTTCTAAGCTGCTTTAATTCATCATGGCCTAGATTCAGCAAGAGGTTGTAATTTTTTAATCCGAGTTTTTTATCCTTATTGAAATAGTAGCAGCCGCCAGTTGTTGCAGATTGTTTGGGAGTTGCTCATCTTACTGTAACTCAAAGGAGCTTTGTTAGAGAGACATATTTCAACTAGTATTAGATTATTTGAGTTTTGTCACATTTAGCATTATCCTCCGGAAACTAGCAAGTCAGGCATGTTGTGATCATAAAGGGCTGTTCATGATGAGAGGCAATACTCGGGTGTGCTGTAACACTCATATAAGGCAAGTGAAGTTGATTTATAAAACACTTTCAGTGACACAAAGTTACAAAGCACTATGACGCATCAATCAGTTCCTCAACTGGTAGTAAGGGATCCGAAGCGCACTAAGAAAATACTTCTGACAACCTTATACTAAATCAAGCTCATAATTATTTATAAGGCAAATTTAAAAACAACATTCTGTTTTCAAAATACTGAAGAAGACAAAAACAATGAGATTAAACACATCATTACAACAACAGGGGAGAACTAAAGCATAAATCAAAGAGCAATACACTACTGGCAGAAAGTCAAACTGGGTTTACTGCCAGTGGTGTATTGATAGGTTGAAGAGGCCTTTCTAACAATGGATTGTGAGGAGAGAGGTCTGAAAAAGCCTGATCACCTCTACAGTATGCTAGATCCTCCTTCTACCAAAACTACCAAAGTAAGATGATCTAATTATTTTAGTGCCAGAGAGGCTGCAGCAGGTCAGAGAGATATAGGTGTGCAGTCCATCAAGATATTTACACTATTGGTCAACAGATCGTTAAAGTTTATGAGACTCACAGGGATTCAATGATGAAGAGAGGATAAAGAGTACAATGTGGACAAACCTACAGCAGCTGAGCTGCAGCATTCTGCACAAGCTAAAGACTTTAAAGGTTGACCTGACTAAGCCTGATATAAAGTGTATTGGAATAAGCAAGACAGGCTGTAATAAAGACCTAGACTAGTCTTCAAGTCAGGTCTGGTTAGCATTGACTCAGTGTCGACCACCAGCTTGAACTGTTGATGTAATGCAGGATGGACCCATGCTTTCATTTAAAATTAATCCCGACGCCATATGAATGTTGGTATTAAACTCGGTGTGAGCTTCTGTGAACCACAGCCTGGGTTTCCTGTTCTTAGCTGAGAAGATTGTCAATCAGTGTTGCTGCGGCCAACCTCTCCTAATACGAGAAGCTTTTTAATAAATGGTATTCTGCATTGCTTTGCTATGATCTTGAGTCATTAATGAGGCATTTTTGATTAAAGATTCACAATCAAGTAAATTTTTCCTAATGCATTAGTGTAGATCTCAATGCTGATCAGACAACACTGTCACATTTACAGACATTTTCTTTTTCAATCTGTTGCCTGGTTTGAAATTTACTTCAGCAGGTCTTGATACCTTATGTATTTAGCTATTGCAATGTGATTGGCTTTTTCAGTTTCTGTCAACAAGCATTACAGTGTCTAATAAATGCACGTGTATAGTAAAAGGTGTATGCAATATTGTAGCTATTCATAGGCAGAAAACTAACCCTTTTTACCTTAAAATAGCTCAGTTGTAGGCAAATAAAAACAGTTATGTTACTTTAAGAGGTGATATGGAATAGGCCTTTTTGGATGGACCTGAACCTATATACAAAATGTTTATGAAGTCTTGCTCAAGGGTATTTACTTTTTTCAGAATTACAGCACAAACTTTATGTAGAGGCTTAGCTTTTATCATCAATTGAGACTTTTCTAATTTACTCCATTCAAAGAGCGTTTTTCTTATCTTCCCCATCTACTTCCTGTCACGCCAAAACCCTTTATGTAAGAAAAAAAAAAACAAAACCAAAAGGAGTTTGCAGAACTAAAGAATAGTTCCTTTTTTATAAGTTAAACAGATATACTGAAGTTACAGCAACATTCCTCTTTCAAACAAAGGTGAGGATAAAGAAAAGTACATGTTTTGACATTTAAGACAAAGACAAAAAAAAAAAAAAGATTTTTGTTCCAACACCTCAGAGCGAGGGTTTGGGCAGAGGACATCAAACATGTGTATGTTGGCTCCTACTTAAACGTTCACACCCACAGATTCACACAGTCAGGAAATGCTGACTGTAAAGAGCAGGTGATGGTGACTACTGGTGCACATAGTCAGCGAACAGAACTTCAGATCTACTGCAGGCCTGTAAACCAAACTTTGTCACCTTAGTTTAACATGATATAAGGCATAGTTTAACATAAGGCATTCTCAGGCTGAGACACCTGCATTCTGAATGAATGTCAAGATAAAGCAGCAGCTGCAGTGAAATAAAGCACTATCCATTGCTATAGGCTATGACTAACATTTAAATCTTACTAAATGATACTGAGATATTAATTTTAGGTCAGATTTACAATTTTTAGCTTTGGCCTAGTTTACGATTTATTTATTATTATTCTTTTACTTTCTGTTACTGGTCATGTGTGTGCATGGTGGCAAGTCAGCCAAAGGGACATTCCAATGCTTGACCTATGATGACCTGAGAGTGTCTAACATCACCTTATATAATAATGATGTGGTCTGGGGGAGAATGTATGATGCTGCAGCTTTAGAGTTTGGATGAGGCACCTTCTAGCTGGGTGTGGCATTTTTATGATAAATTGGAAAAACATTTATTAGATCTTGACTATTTTCTGTTCTGAGCTATGGCCAAGAGGGTAGGCCCAAGATAAAGAAGATAAAGACTTCCTCTGTAATCTGTACTTATATCAATGATATTGTGCAACATCATATGAGTAAATTCTGTTAAAACTTAAAGAAGTTTCTTTTTGTACACTTTTTGCGAAACATTTCTCCTCGGATTAGAACAGGGTGATCAAACAGCCTACAGCCAGTGTGGTTTTTATGAAGCTGTTCACTTCTCCATTTATGGCATAATTTTATTCTTTTTTTGCATCCTATTTTACCTTCTTCCTCTTACACTTGGTGAATGCGGAACAACAACTTCCTGAAAATTGTCTGAATGTCATACTAAAAAAAAAAACAACTACTTGCAGCATAAATCTGTGTAAATATTAAGAATAATTATGAAATACTTCATTATAAAGTATTTTTTTTTAACATAGAAAGCATATTGGATCAATTCAATTCAATTCAATTCAATTCAGTTTATTTATATAGCGCCAAATTCACAACACATGTCATCTCAAGGCACTTTACAGTTCAACCAGATCATACAGTCAAATTGATACAAAGTTTTCTATCTAAGGAAAACCAGTTGATTGCATTGACTCATTGACTCAAATACAATCCCCCACACTAAGCATGCTTGTAGCGACAGTGGAGAGGAAAAACTCCCTTTTAACAGGAAGAAACCTCCAGCAGAACCAGGCTCAGTGTGAGCGGCCATCTGCCGAGGCCGACTGGGGTTCAAGGAGACAGAAGCAGAGATACAAAAAGCAGCTGTAAAAGGCGGCCCCGTCCAGGAAACACACAGCCAGGCAGACGAGCTCCAAGGCAGCTCCCATGCCAGAGGACGAAGAGAGCACATCCACTCAGTCACGGTCAGAGAAACAGGACCACACTGGAAAACAGGCCGATCTCCAACATCTATTAACAAGGGTGTTGATAGAAGCAGCACAGCTGATGTTTTTTTCCAGGATGACGTCACAGCCAAACAGGAACAGACGAGGCAAAGCTACTCTGAGGAAAAGCAGAGAGAGCAGAAGGTTAGAGATTGAACTAACAGATTCTGCAGAATAGGAGAACAGAGAGAGAATGAAGCAGAATGATGAAATGGGGGTCCCTATGTCCTCCAAAAGTCTAAGCCTATAGCAGCATAACTATAGAGATAGCTCAGGATAACCTGAGCCACCCTAACTATAAGCTTTATCAAAAATGAAAGTTTTAAGCCTAGCCTTAAAAGTAGACAGGGTGTCTGCCTCACGGACTAAAACTGGTAGTTGGTTCCACAGGAGAGGAGCCTGATAACTAAAAGATCTGCCTCCCATTCTACTTTTAGAAATTCTAGGAACCACTAGTAAACCTGCAGATTGAGAGCGAAGTGCTCTGTTAGGAACATAAGGAACAATCAGATCTCTGATATAAGATGGAGCTTGGCCATTTAAGGCTTTATATGTGAGAAGGAGGATTTTAAATTCTATTCTTGATTTAACAGGAAGCCAATGAAGAGAAGCCAGGATAGGAGAGATATGATCTCTCTTTTTCATTTTCATTAGAACCAGGATCAGGACCTCAATGTTCACTTTGTGTGTTCAAGTGACTCAAATATCATATCAGTTGTGGACACCGAGTGTAGGTCTGGTGGAAGTTTCTTCCTGTTTAAGATCAACATTAATTTTTTTCTGTCACATGTTCATCCAGAAGTGAATGCTGCACGTCAATGGCTTGATGCAATCAGCCGGGTTTCCTTGAATAGAAAACTTTTTTAACACATATGAATTATAGATTCCATTTGACTCAAATTCTAAAATAAAACCAGGGTTGTCAGGGTTAGATTGAAAGGCTATGAGGATATGTGCAGATCTCAGAGGATTTAATTGAAACAACGTGGCAAAATGTGGAATTTCTATAGCACTGTAAATGTTACTGGATAACAATAAGTGATCTGTAGTTATGTGGAAACATTTCAAACAATCAAAATTTCAAAACAATCCTTTATATGAACTTTTTTTTTAACTGGAAAATGTGATGTTATTAACAATCCACCTGTTTGAATGAATGTTCCAGTTGTTAAGAACAGAAATACTGTTGTGCAAACATCAATTCCAACTTACTGCACTTCTTTAGGGTAACTTTAATTAACTTTTACAGAGTGGATCTATCAATGTTTCGCTCCTTCTACACGGCTATAATAGATTTTCCGTCCTTTATATCAGAGATGCATTTTCCTATCTCTTTCAAGAAGTTTGAGCCCAAATTTTTACTACTACAACACATTCCTGAGATGATGTAACTGACAATTACATGTATATTGGATTAGGTAGAGGTAAGTTAAACCAATGATTCAGTGTAGCTAAGAACACGAATGTTCGCAATAGTGTTTAGGTGGTTTTATACTGTGAAAGACAATACATGAAAATATATGTAACATTCATTACACATCAAATGCAACAAAATAAAAATCCCTTTGACAAGAAATAAAGGTAAAAATGAAACATCTAAGCACTTTTCACATGTACTATCTCCCTTTTCAGTCTGGCTGAAACAGGAATTTCCACCTGAAGATAAGGTTGCATGATCACAAAAGGGCATGGTTTATATGATATAGCTGGGAGCTAAACTTTTCACCAAACCTCGGAGTGAGATGTTGAAATAGTTTGGAAAGATACATAGATGCAGCTATAGGTTGTAGGTTTTCAAAAGATTTAACTGAAACAAAGTGTCAACATGGGGAATTTTTGATAGGACAGTAAATGTAACCGAGTAACAATAAGTGATCTGTAGTAATGTGGAACATTTTTCTCACAATATACATTATTTTCTATATTCTGGTGATTTTCAGAGAACTGAAGTAGACTGAAGAAGAGTGGACCCTACTAAAATAGTTGCATCTTAATTATACTGTAAACTAAGGATTTTACAACTTGTTTATTAATTATATTGAACAGTTCAAGTAAAATAAACAATGGGAAACTAATAAGTTATTACTGGATTGATTGTCCCTAATACAGAAACCACTGAAATCAAATCCTGTGCAAACTACACTGTGTATGAATATTTGTCAATATGCGAAGGATAAAAAAGCTTCACTCATTATGTTATTAGTTTTTTTTTATTGGAAAATGTGATGGAAATTATGTTTTTAAGCATGTTCAATGGACCAAAATAAGGCAAAATGAATAAGATAAGTAATAATAAAATGAGAGCATCCCTGTGGTTCCTCCTCTGTGAATCCTGGAAAACTGAGTTGTTCTGACCATCCTCTCTGTATGAGGCAGGTCTTTTCTTGGATGGCTGATCTTTTGAAAAATAAAATGCAATGGTTCTTTCTCTTTTTGTGAACCTCATATGGATTGTTGACGCAAACCTGAAAGCTTTAAGTATTTAGATATTTGCGTTGGTTTAATTAGTCCTAAATTCCAATGGGAGATTATTACACTAGACTGAGCAATAATTATTTTACTTGTGAGAAAAACATGGACTAAAACTGGGAATTAAAAAAAAGCACTAGGTAAAGAGCAAATAAACCATTTAATGTGATCCTACATATCTAAACATTGATTGCGAACTGCTTTATATTTAACTCATATTTACTTAAGTACTAGATTGCTTGAAATCTCCAATAATTTAATAAGAAAATTAACTTAGTCCAGGTGAGATAAGATAAAAATTAAAATGACATACCTCAAAATAACTTCTCAGAAATCCCAGTCTAAGCTGCTTTCAGTGAATAGGTGGATTAGTGCAAAAATAAGGACTGGATTACACTTGGCATGTCCTTGTGTGTTAACACTAAGGGTGTATTAAAAATGCGGACTGGATTCTCATAACCATGCTATTTTTATGTATAAATAAGTGGAATGAAGTTGATTTTAAATGTCTGTAATTTTAAAGCGTAAAAAATTGGGAATATGGAGTGAGAGTGTGTGAAGACACTGAGATGCATGAGTCTCATACCCAACAGGTGAAGGTTGACATTCCTGTATAGGGGTGAGTCTTCTTACCCACAGGTTCATTTCAATATATACGTAACTATAGTACGGTATGTTTGCAGGAAGCAACAACAAGCTTGGTAAATGCAGACATGATGATATTATCATTTAGCTAGAGATAAGGTGCAGAAAGACTGCAGAACAGCTACAGGATGTGGACAGTTAATAAAGGTGGAGATAAGATATTTTTATGAAAGTATTACTGGTACAGTATTTATTTTTCTCTTTTTGCAAAAAATCAAAGACTAAACATTGTTTCTAAGTTAGGTCTTTGATGATAAACCTTGACCTCAGAATAAGTGACCTCTTCAGCCTGAGCAGCGGTGTGGGATTTCTTATTAAGTGAGGATTCTGATTCTCTCATTCGTTTAGGCGTCACATCCGCATACACCACTTCATCCTACAGCAAGAGTTAAAAAATAGAGTTCATTTAACACCATGTTTCCCCCATCACAACCGTAATAAAAATAACCAGAATGCAAATCATTTGCGTATCACCAATCCAAAGTAATGCTTTAAATTCAGATTGACCTTACCTGCTCCTTAAAAATATAAGATGGTCTGGTCACACTGGCTAAACGCCTCGATGTATCTAGAAAACATATAAGCCTCATTAGAGGGACATTTAGGAGGCTAAAGAGGATTAACACATTATTTTTTAGAAACAGTTATGACAGACTGGTTTTACCAATGTGGACTTGAAGCCTGCGTGCCGCATTTTGTCTGTGGGAAGGAACATAACAAACTTAGATTAGCTGTCAGGAAACATTGGGTTTCACATTTGTAGGAGAAAAGAAAGACATTGTTGGTTTATTCAACTTTATCACTATTAGCACTTTATATAAAACAGAGTATAGTCAGTTATAGTTCCTAAAATACTACTTTGTTGCAGTAGCATAATTTCAATTTTCATTTTTTATTCACACCTTATCACACCGGCTGTCAGTACTTTGAACAATCCCCTTTTGCTGGTAAGACAGTACTTATTCTTCTCCTATAAAGCCAATCACACCATGGCGATTTAGCCAGCATTGCCCTGAGTCTTCTAAAACGCTGCCATACTCTGAAGTTCATCTGTATTTTTTCAATTTTGGGCGTATACAGAGAGTATTTATAACGAGTCCACAACTTATGTCCAACAACAGCCTAACTTATGCATAACACATGGCAGCGTAATGCCCATGAAATGTCACCAGCCAGTGTCCTGAGAGGGGCAGCCGGAGGTTCCTGGTCTGCATAAAAAGATAGCTTTGATCGCAGTATTAACCTAGCTGCTGTTTACCACCCATCAAAGAAAAAATAAATAAAAAGAAAAAAGAAAGAAGGAAGGATTGCAATCTCAGCAGATTCAGTGTCATGTCTGTTAGGAAGTTTTTTGGTCATGGCAATGAACTTAGGGAGGATCCATCACACTCACCTTCTGGCTCATCCTATGATTGGGATGAAGTCTGGAGGATAATTGACAGTTTGCTCCTGTGAACCCCCTTTTATACCAAAATGCTGCCAATACGGCATTATACGGTAATTGTACATTAGAAACATGTACAGCGGTCGTCTGAAACATGTCAAATACATTGATATGCATTGGAGATAAGTTCTTGATAAGTTAGGCATATTGTAAGTTATGCACAAGTTTTCATAGGTTTTGGTGAGCTAGATATCATGACTTATGAGTAACTTACACTTAAATTATGTCAACTATCAGATAATTTACCTGTAACTTATATCCCATGTATTAGCATATGCTGGCATACAGTATGCTGGGAAATTTTGAGCATGCTACTTGCTGTACGTCGACATGTGCCAGTGAGCTTCAACATGCTCATACTTTATACAAACCTGAACGTATGCCAGCGTTTTTGCCAAATTTTGTGTACATCAGGCATATGCTGTCTAAATTGTCAAGGCATATGCTGTCTAAATTTCTCAAGCCTTAAAGGAGAATTCCGGTTTTTAACACTTTTAGCCCATTTTCTGTAGTGTCCAGGATGAAATCGAATGATCGACACCAAAATTTTGACAATTGGTCCTGTCTCTGCTTTTTGGCTCATTTAGAATCACCCCCTGGCTGCTTTAGAATGGCTAGCATAGAGCATGTCCGATAATGTCCTTAAAACAACCTTAAACGTTCTTTTTTTAAAATATGCTACTCACCGGGTCGTCAGCGCTGTTCAATGACGTTCCAAAAAACGTTTCGTAAAGAAAAAACGTTCCTGTAGTGTTTTATTTAGCATTTTGTAAATCCCATTGAGTTCTGTTGGAATAGTCAATATTCCCCTGCCACCGGAAACGGAAATGGGGCCTGTTTACACTTAGTTGTAGTCTTTTCGCTTCACTCTGTGTACTCCGACGTCGAGAATCAAGAATCCACCTTTCGTATTCCATTTTCAGAGTTTTTTAAAGTGTTTAACAGAGACGTTAGCACCTCGACGTCGGAGTACACAGAGTGAAGCGAAAAGACTACAACTGTGTAAACAGGCCCCATTTCCGTTTCCGGTGGCAGGGGAATATTGACTATTCCAACAGAACTCAATGGGATTTACAAAATGCTAAATAAAACACTACAGGAACGTTTTTTCTTTACGAAACTTTTTTTGGAACGTCATTGAACAGCGCTGACGACCCGGTGAGTAGCATATTTTAAAAAAAGAACGTTTAAGGTTGTTTTAAGGACATTATCGGACATGCACTATGAAAGCCATTCTGAAGCAGCCAGGGGGTGATCCTGCATGAGCCAAAAAGCAGAGACAGGACCAATTGTCAAAATTTTGGAGTCGATCATTCGATTTCATCCTGGACACTACAGAAAATGGGCTAAAAGTGTTAAAAACCGGAATTCTCCTTTAACAAACAGAGAGAGGGACCTTTGAACATTCCTATTTGGACAGGGTAAAGATTCAGTAGCATGAACTATTGACAAGCCATTTACTTTTTACAGGCAAAAGCCTTCAGCTTTTATTTTAATTCATATAATACTTTTCTAAATGCATTAATCCATCTTCATTAACAAGGTTTGCTGCACCTTTTTTTAAATTGATACACCTTTGATGTACTCTTCAGTTTTCTCAGAGCTGTCTGATCTTTAAATAAAAACATCCCACGGCTTAATCACAACAATTTTTGATCAAAGCTGTCATCTTGGTTTAAATGTATAGTTTAGCCTTGTGTGATTCCTTGTCTTATCCATTTTTCATCAGGAGCTGAGGAACATGAATCTCAGCATTTACCAAAGGAAAACTAAAGACAAACCACATAAAAGAAATTTCAGTTTAAAAAAAGAAAGCATATATTAGATTCAATTTAAGAGTTGTTAGGAGTCAAAGAATAAAATTGCTTTTTTTTGTTTTTAATTTTTTTAAAAATTTTTTTTAATTTTTTTACATTTTTTTAATTTGATTTTTTTCTTCAAATTAGCACAGGTAAGTGAACTATATTTGGGATTATCAATGGTGGAGTTGGAGACCTCAGTCTTGGTCTCATTTCGTCCAACTCCTACAAATTGTAAAGGCAGGTTTGAGACTATAGATTTGTAATAATGTTAACTCAAAAACAAAGATCCATTTGATCTTCAGCTGCAGAAGCACATCACATTGAATGTGAACTAAAAGAAGCATCTATGATCAGAGCATTGCTGGATTATGCCAGGTCAGACAAAATATAAAGTTGTTATGCCTAATGATGACCATGAAATCTTGCTGAGAGAATGTCTTTTTTGATCCATTGCTTTAAAAAGCAAACAATCCCTTAGCGGTGCTAGTCTGATACTATCCCATTAACAACACAAGCAACCTTTAAAATAAAAACCGAAACTTTGGACTTCCAATTCATAACAGAATTAGTGTTGCACCGATACCGATACCAGTATCAGGTGGGGCCCCAATACTGCACTAAAATGGTGGTATCGGTATCGGCGTGTACCAACAATTAGGGCAGCAATACAATTTTGAGAGCCAAAACTTTATTCAACTATTGTCACCCATTCCAGGTTGGCAATAAAAAGTTCTACTGGATTCACTTTGTATGAGTCTTTTTCCTGCTTAACAAAGGTAGGCAGCACCTTGACAAAGCTATGATGGCAATTATTTTACATCCAAGTATGCAGTTCTTCATATACTATATACACACACATCAATTTAAAATAGATAGTATCGTTATCGGCCAATACTGCACAGCCAGGTATCGGGTATCGGTATTGGAGCCAAAAAATGGCATTGGCGCAACACTAAACAGAATCACTGTGCATAAAACAAAAAACGTGCCAACAATGAGAAAAAAAATTGGCTAGTTTTAATGAAGCCAAAAACCACAAATCCAGTTTCACCTTAGTTGCTTTTTTTCTCCACCTTAGCTGTTTTAAAGTCATAATCCATATAAGATAAAATATTTCTATATGGCTCTGAGAATCCATTTTCCCAGCATTATATTAGCCTGGGTGCCATTCCGAACTTAGTCCCGCCCACAAGGTTTGACGTTGGGAAGTTCGGTCTGGCATTGTTCAATATTAGCGCGAGTATGATCGCCCACTGTCAGGCGATCCAATCAAATTGTCAGGGCGGGCTTATACGATGATGGACAGATGATCAACAGTAACGTAATCAACCACGTGACCAAAGCGCGCTTGGGTGACAACAACAATGGCTGCCGCCGGAGAGCTGAGGTGAGTAGATTCTGCTATTAGGTCTGTTCTAGAAGATATCGACAGCAAATTAATTTTAAAAGAGGAACAGAGAAACGCAATCAAGGCTCATCTTCTTATTCTAGGCGTGAAACTGCACGCTTTGATTTTTGTTGACAACAACTATGCGTCGCTTAACATACATCACGCACTCCGTTGCTCTTATTGGTTGTAGGTCTATCCAATTGAGTGCAGAGGCATTTTTTTTCCTGGTTCGTTCGAAACACGCCCCATAATCACAGCTCTATGGAGCAGTATCAGACTCATATTCTGACTAGAATTGAGTAGGACTACGTCAGGCTAGCATTATATGTGACTTTTTTGTCTTCTTACGTCTCCTATTGGCTTTGTGATTTTTAAAAATGGACACGGATTGTATTAGCTCTGATGGTTCGTTGGACGCGTCAAAATGTATAAATATTTTGAGCAGCCTGACTTCATATGATCTGAAACAATTGAAAACTCTACCTAATTATTATAAATATATATGTATATTAATACATACATATGTATTTTTAAGAGCAGTAACCTTTGTGGTGTCCATGCTTTTTAGGGTAAAAATTAAAATACTAGTTGGTACTTTTATTTGTGTAAGGCTTATTAAAAGGATAGAAGAGGACGAAAAAAAATCCAGAAATAAGTTTGAACTCTCACAGCTGGCTCTAGGTCATCATTAACTGGTTGAAACAATCTTTAAGGGTTTGTAATCGTATAAAAAAAAAAAAAAAAACACTTCTTTTAACAGCCAATTTTAACAGT
Organism: Cyprinodon tularosa; assembly: GCF_016077235.1. Lineage (NCBI taxonomy): Eukaryota > Metazoa > Chordata > Actinopteri > Cyprinodontiformes > Cyprinodontidae > Cyprinodon > Cyprinodon tularosa. The sequence continues at coordinate 350,045 of NW_024038733.1, read as the reverse complement.
CTCTTACACAAAGTGTCTATTTTTAAATATGACAACTTATATGACTCTTACTGTTTTCCAAAACTGAGCAACAACTATTTCACAACGCAGGCTTATGAATAAAGTTTAGACAATACGTGTCAACATTTGGCTGCATTTATCAATTTAAATATTAGTTTATTAGGATAATTATTAATTTAGTAGTAAGAGGTAATTTCAATTAATATTGCTAAAATAAATTTGCTTTTTGACCTAAAATGTTTGTCTAAATCCCTTACATTCAGCCTTGGCCTCGGAATGTCTGATCTAGGCCTTTTTTTTCCCTTTTTATTATACCTTTATTTAACTGTTTGAGAACCACTTTCCTTTTGCAAACAGTCTTGACTTCCTCCCTGCCAGCAACTAACAACTCTTTTTGCTAATCTAGTGCTTAGTGATTATTTTTAGAATGAAACAATTAATAATCAGAAAAATAACTTAAAGAAAAATAAAACTGATTTTAAATCAGGTGAAGCTAAATGTATGCCGCTTTAGAAATTTAGGATAGAGCATATGTGAGGACAAAAAAGAGTTTTCATCATAAATGCAAATGACTTACTTCTTATATATTGATACTATTTCTGCATAATAACTGCTCCGAGTAGGTTGCTCTTTTAGCTAATGTAATGTATTAGAGTCTCCATACTCCAGTTAGCAATTAATCAATGACGAAATTGTTTGTTTTAATAATTGATTCATACAATCATCTGTTTCAAAAGTATATTTAATGTAAAAGCATGTCTTTAAGGTTATATAAACCACCACAATATGAATACTAATAAAAAAGGCCTACCTTTTGATATAGGTAAGGTAAGCTGCGGCGGTGAGGATCACTAGAAGAAGTAAGACTGAGATAATGATTGCAGAGAGTATCCCTGGGGATGTCTGCACCTGCTTTTGTTCAGGGACAGGCTCATCTGAAAGAAGACACAAGATATTAATCTGTGCTGAAATGTTGGTATTAGAGCACAGAAAGGCAATAAAATGAAGAAGTTGTTAAAGCTGATCGGTAAAATGTACGCATCTCAGAGTGTAATGTTTACTTACCATAAACAATAAGTGTAGTGGATTTTTTGAATGATCCACTGGGATAAACAGAAATGCTGCAGGTGTAGGAGCCTGTATCAGTCAATTTCAAATCTGTTATTTTCAGTGAGTGTTCTGTAAGATTCACTCTGTCCTTCAGGGAAGATTCTCGAATAGTCATTCCATGATCTGAGTTGAAAACCAGAATTGTGGAGTTTTCGCTCTCTGACTTTATATCCCACTGAACCTGTGAAACTATGGAATCTTTAGAGCTTGTGATGAACCTGCATCTTAAAACGACTTCATGGCCCAGGTATCCTGGAACTTCTGGCAGTACCTCCAGTTTTTGTGCCTGCAGATCTGAGGGACAATAAATGTTTAAATAGGAGAGACAGATGGAGGATAATTTAACTGAGGCTGCATTTCTAAGCTGGTAATTAAGCTATAATTTTGTTTTACCAAATAAATCCCTCCCTGCCTCAAAAACAAAGCATTAGGAAACAAACTTTAATATAATAAGATAAGGCAAATATCTCACCTGGAAATGATGTGATGAATATAATGTTCACAATAAGGAGATATAGTCTGTAGGTTCTCATTTCTTTAAACTGCATTTAATTTGAAGAAAAATAGTTATTAATCATCTGACTGTCATCTTTAAATCAACTTCAGACAAACTTACCGTCATTCCGTGGAAAAGCTGAAAGTCAGTTAAAAAATGCAAATCATTTGAAGGCGAGGCGGTGTATAGAGTAAGAAAGCGGAACAAGAGCTAAACGACGCAACCAAACCAATTTTTATTCCAACAATAACTGCAGAACCTGCTGAACCGCTGCCTCAGAGTGACACATTTAAATCTGAATACATACGTGCGATGGAGAGGCGCTGCTCAAAAATAGTATTTACCTAAAAAAGTTAAGTAAAAAAAAGTGCTAATACGCCAGTAAGGATATTATCATACAAGTTCCAAAGGTTTAAAGTAAAAAAACCTTTCAATAAATATTGAAAAGATCCCTCACAAACTTTACTGGTTGCCTCCTGATTGCCGATGTCAGGTGTGACTTCTACCCTGCTCAGCACTGACCTCTAGTGGTAGATCTAATATCAAAACTTTTTATTTCTTTTAAAAATGGTATACATGCTGCAAACTTTTTATAGACGTTTAAACCACATGTACTAAAAGGAGAATTTTTGTTAGAAAGAGACTCCTTACAATACAGTATATATGTCTATGAATGTATCTTAAAAGTGATAGATTTGGTCAAAGCATGGCAGAGTTGATTTTCTGACTTTTTGTCCAGTCTCACAATATAGAGAAGGGAGAAATACAGTTCAGTAGGGATATTAGACTTAGTGATTGTGAAAGACATGGCATAATTCTCTCAGATGTTTATTGGAGAAAATGTTGCTGAATGAAAAAAACAAACAAGTAAAATAGGAGATAAACAAAAGTAGTTTAAAATGCACTACATGTAACATGTTTTTTTCTTGACATTCAAATCTTTTACCACTGTTTTTCTTTCTTCACACTGATTATCATGTACTTCACACTGGTTTCATGCACAGCTGAGGTGAACTTAACACTTTTTGGTGGTCTTAGTGGTTGCCACACTCTGTGTTTTTTTTTCTCTGCTCTTTTTTTCTGTTCTGAATGACTTTAGTCCTAACGCTTGAGTAATTAAAGTCATTTATCATTTGAAAAAAACAATAAAACATTCTCAGTCCCTAAACTATCCATTACTATGAACCCTGATATTTGAAAACAAAACCAACCAACCATGTATTTCTTGTTATTCACAAGAGCGTTCATTATGCAACACGTACTGTATCTCACCTCTACAATTGTCACCGAATAGAAGACACTTTTTTTTTTGTCAATAAAAAAAACATAAAACCATGCATCATCCCATGATATCTCGAGGAAAAAAATAGGTATGAGGAATTCTCTGGTACAGCATAAAGTGACTGCATATCTATAGGTGAGGGCACAGATTTTACTGTACTTTTAAAGAGATATAAGGAAATCAGTACTTTTTACTTAATGTTGAGAGGCGACACATTGATATGTGTATCAAAGTGCATCCAAAAAGGAAGAAATTCACATTCTTTTGTTTTTCTTGGTAAATATACTTATATATCAATGAGCTTTTTACGAAAATGACCTGACTGCTGTACTTAGTGATTAAGGAGTCATTTTTGTAAACAACAGATACACTGACTTCAGATGTTCTAACAGGAGACACAAAGAAATGCAAAAGAAGAATTTGCTACAAAACATGAGATAGATTTTAGTTCGATGTGTATTGACTGTCAGGAGGTTAATGATCATTTTGTGTTTTTTTATTTAGTTTGTATCCTGCATTTTAGAAGAAGGTATAAAAAATATAAAGAAATAAAGCTATTGCAGTCAAAGCTCTGCATTCTTTTTCTGTTGAACAAAGCATTAGACCTTGTCAAGTAATCTCAGACTGGCACATCTTGATACACTTTTAAAATTAATGTGTGATTTTATTTTTTACACTGTCATTTTTGAAATGACAGTGTAAGAAATAACATTGAAGAAAAAACAAACAAACCCTTTATCTGAAAATAAAGTGGAGAAAGTAGAAAAAAAACAGAGAGACTGCGCACCTTTACATAATCAGAAAGGAAACATAAACACAGTGGTGACGACAAAAAATGGAAAGAAAATCAAACAATAGCCCTGCTAAACCGCTTCCCTCGAGTGACCCAGATAAACGTGAATATAAATAAATACAAATCTAAAAAAACTCAGCTAAACAACTATGTTGTGGCAGTTATGGTAGCCAAACTGTAATGCAATGTTCTGAATAAAAATGATATAACGACATTTAAATATTTTACATATTCTAAGCATTTTGTAGCACTTCATGAATCTGTGGGAATATTTATTATTAACAAAGAAACTAATCTTTCCATCAGTGACGATCATTGGAATATTTACACCCACAGTGAATCATGAAGGTAAGAGTGGAAACAGGGTAGGCAGGATTTTAATCTAATCAAGTTAAACGATTTTACAGAGTTAGAACAGTGCTTACAGTGATTTTCAGCACATTTAGTAATAAACCAGGTATTAACAGCTGGTGCATCAATATATTACATCTGTGTGCAAACAGAAAACAATGTTTTGGAGCTCATTTCTTAAGGATCATTTTTATTTATGCCAAGTTTTCATCAATGAAGCAGTTTGGGACATATGCCACCAGGGCAAAAATGGAAAATACTTCTAATAAGTATAATACGCTTTAGAAATGTGACCATTATAATATTATAGATAACATCATACCAAATAGAACTCAACTCAAATGTCTTCTACTGTATTTTTGCAGCATATCTATTTGATCGCTGCTGGGCTTAATAAACGGAAATGTTATTTTCCACTGCTAAGCTGCTCGTTTACTGTCGGAAAGCTGTATAAACAGATTTTTGTAAATACAAAATTACAATAAAGTTTGTCTAAGTCTAGGTCATTATGATCTTTGCTTCTCTGGGTTACAGTCTAACATATATTTAATGCAGGCAGTTTCATAGGACATTCAAAGTTGGTATAAACAGCTTAAACCTGAAAAAGAGTAGAGAGTTAATGAGATCTCATTTGATCTCTTCATACAAACTTTAGCCAAAATGTTTCATACTGCTTGCAGATACAGTTTTAAAGTTTTTATTCAACTTAGAAGTTTGTTTTAAATAAGACATGTCATGTAAATCTTCTTTGCATTGCAGCAGTCAGAACATTTCTATGCTTCCACTGGTATTGAGGTGAGCTTCAGGTCTTAAAGGTTCCTAGCTGGAGTCTAACAGAGCTACACCAAAACATTTAAAAAACATCCAATAAGAAATAAAACATGTTGGCAAATTGAATGATTAGAGTAAACATACATTTCCCATTATATGAATATTCTGTGATTACCTGCTAAACTATAATTATACTATGGCAATGCTATAGCTGTAATGGAAATATAATATCAAGTGTCTGTCTATTCAATAACTTTCACAATATTTCTTGGCAGTGCAAATATTTCTCTTTTACTTCAGGTTGTTTTTAGTTTCCTGCAGGATACAAAGTTTCTTGAAATGCACATTCTTGCCAGCTTTTCATTGGGGATGTTCTTCAGTAGTTGCTGAGGGTTGAATATGAAGAAAACAGATAAATCAATGTACAATCATTATTGATTAGAGATATAACAATAGCTCTTTTAGGCTGTTGACTAATGACTCACTCACCAGTTTTTTTTAGATCCGTGGTCTCCAACTCAAATCCTTGAAGGATGGTGTTCTGCATCATTTAGATCTGTGCCTTACTCTACAAACCTTAATCAAATTATTAAACAGAGCTCCTCTTGAGAGCTCTGTTCTGAAGACCTGCTTTGACTGGTGTGGTATGTGGGAGCAACAAGAAGGTAATTTTATGAGAATTAGGAATTATGCCCTAGCATGCCCTTTAGATATTTTGTGTTGTGCTTTTGCTGTATAGTTTATTTGACTTTTAAATAATTTAAAAAAATATATAAAATGTAGTTGTTTGTGTACCTGGAAGCTAACTCCTAGATTCCTAGATGCTCTTTTTGACACTGAATCAGCCGAATTACCCCACTGTGGGAGAATAATGACATTTCTATTCTATTCTATTCTATTCTATTCTATTCTATTCTATTCTATTCTATTCTATTCTATTCTATTCTATTCTATTCTATTCTATTCTATTCTATTCTATTCTATTCTATTCTACTGATATGGGGTGAAGCTCCCCAGATATCTCCTAATGAACTAATATTTGAGTGTGTTATGCAGAGAGGGATCTAAAAGTTGCAGGACGCCGGCCCACAAGGACTGGAGTTCGAGACCGTTGTCTTACACAAACCCTTTCAGAAGAATTGCACAGATGAATAACGATGAGAAAGTCCAAAAAGGGGCAATACAGGATGCTGTAGGTAAAGAAGAGGAGCTTCAGTCAAATTGTCTGCATCCTTTTAATTCTTTAACAGAAACAACATGCATGCCCAATAAATATCATCTTACCTCTCAGGTCCAGGATGGTTGAATTTTCCTTCATTGTCACCATGTTTCTGGCAGTGCAGGTGTAGTTCCCAATGCTTTTAGGCCCTAACTTCTCTATAACAAACGTGGAGGTTTTGACATTTGTGTTGTTGCCGTTAAATGACCAGCTAAAGTTTGCTGGAGGGACAGAATCTGCAATGCACTGCATTGTCACTTTATGGCCAGGCCAGGCTGCTGATGGTCCGATGATTGAAACGTTATATGGTCCATCTGCACAGAAAGGTATTAGATGTCAAGTCTAAGCAATAAAAATCTGACCCGTGGTCAAACCTCTTAAAGAGGATAAATAAATCTTGACTTTACAGTACTTACAGTTGACAGTGAGATGAAGGGACGCAGTCTGGCTGCTGACTGGGTTGCTGACTCGACACTGGTAGGTGCCGTGGTTTGAACTGACAGGTTGTATGAACACAGTCCTGTTGTCCATCCCTAAGTTGAGGCTGTCAGTGAGATGAAGATGGTGGCCATCTTTTATCCATTCTCTGGTGATGATGGAGCCGGAGCCTTCACAGGTGAGGGTGGTGGAGCTTTGACCTTCTATGAGGACTGCTGCAGGGCTGCTGATGGTGGCTGCAGTTATCGGCACTGGTGGGCAGAAGGGGTCCAATGTGAAAACTTTAAACAAGAACTACTCAGTTTTTAATAAATAGATCTTGCTTTTTTTGTATATCAGGTTGATTCCTTCAAACCATTGTTATTGTAGTTATTATATGTATTCTATTTTAATGTTTTTGCTTTACTTGTCTGGCTAAAAACACTGATGTAACCTGATCACTCTTTAATTTTTTGTAGATCTTTAAGCCGGAAAAAGGATTTATCTAAATTTTATAGCACTATTAACTTATGCACGTAGACATAGCGTATCTGTACTTTCTGTTTCAAGACGAAGCTGAAAATATGAAGAAAAAATAAATAAATGTATATATATATATATATATATATATATATATATATATATATATATATATATATATATATATATATATATATATATATATATATATATATATATATATATATATATATATATATCAGTTGATGGAAAGTAGAGCTTTAGCAATCCATAAATGAATGATAATTCAGTGGGTAAAATGTTTACATGGCAATCAGTGGTTATATTAATGTGAGATTTATTTATAGCTTGATATCAGATAAGCGTTTGTTATTGATAGAAGCCTACAAATAAAAACGCTACTTCACAACAAAGTACCTCATTTACAATTCTGTTCATACTGGTATGTGGATGTTTAAAAGAGCAGTCAAACAGAAACAAAAATTCCGTTTTGCAGATCAACAGCATTTAAAGGTATAGTAGAGTATGCTTTTTTTCTGGGTGGATCATCGAAATAACTGGTCCTCCTAATTGTCAATCATTCTAGTGATATGTTTACGCAAGGCCCTCCTATGTGCTTCTCCCCATTTTCACTTACCGGCGATGAGTCTGACATAGTGGAAAAATGGAAAATGTTCTTTATGAAAGTAAGCTTGTATGAGCGATGCTAACAGCAACTTTTAAACAGAGTGTGCACGAGGAGAAATGGGCCTTTGCACCTTCATGCACATATCTAATAGGCGATCCCTCTCAGGAGCAGGTACAGGGTTGTGCAGGTGCATTTTTTTGATAAAAAAAAAAAAAAAACGGGTTTAAAAATAAAGCAATGAGGTTGAAGGCTTTGGCTTACCCTCTGGTGCTATTTTCCTTATTCTAGATAGAAACATTGAAATACAAAGCTATTGCAGCATCAGAGGAGAGTTTGTAATCTTAGGCTGATTTCATAAATCATTTTTTCAGATCGTAGGTTATGATTGTTTAAAAATAAATGTACTGTCAACGTTTTCCAGTTGGATTTGTCCTAGTGAATATGTCCCATTCTTCTTATTCTATATTAACCTGTGCTCAGTTTAATTGCAAAAACAAAAATTCTCTCAAAAGATGTTCACAGACGTACCATACACATTGAGGGTGATCCTCCCCATTCTCTGCAGCCCCCGATCTGGTATGATGGTTAGCCTGTACTCGCCACTGTCCTCCAGCACCAGGTTCCGGAGCTCCAGGGTTCCTGTGGCTCGATCTAATGAGATTCTGTTGGTGTGACCCGGTTCAGTGATGTTGGTGCTGGTGGAAGTGATAATGTTTACTCCTTTAAAGTCCCAGCTGACAGACAGAAATGGTCTCTCTGGTGGGCTGAGCGTGGTGGCAAACTTCACTCTGCCCCCTACGGCTCCACTCAGGGGTCCTGGAGGTAAAATATTCTCACCTGCACAAACAACTTTTTAAAAACAAAAGAACAGAAAAAGAATCAAACCTTTAACCAAAATCCTACTTCTGTAAGAGTAATCATCTATTTCTATGAGAAAACCTGTTAAATATACCTGATAACAGAAGGACTAATGCAGCTAATGCAGTGTTTCTGTCCATGCTTTGAATTGAGTTTTGGAATCTTGTTTCAGATTCGCCCAGAGTCTGAAATGCAGTGACAGTCAGGGATGCTCCTTGTCTTTTATTGTCCCGCACTCACAATAATGGGGCCAACTCCAGCCTCCCCATTCAGCAAGGCAAAGAGCAAATATTGTTTGCTCTGTTTGTGTACATACCTCTAACTGCTTTGAGCATGCCATCAAAACTTAGATGCTCTCTGGCTAAGGGGGATTTCACAGAAAAGTACTCCACTTACCTTTGGAAAGAAACATCTTAAAGGATCTCGGTCAGCTAGATTGTGATATTTGTCATTTTGTGCCCCTGCAAGTTTTCTAGTCATATCTCAAACTCAAAACATCAAAGAACAAGAACAAATAAGTTTGATTTAAAAAAGATTTTGAAAATGTTTAGAGACCGTTAATACACCTAAGTCTGGACTAAAAAGAATAAATATTTGTTCTATGCTGGTTTGAAACAAAAAGTAATCCAAAGTAAAACTAATATTGCAGATTTTCTTTTAAATATCCACTAGGTATTCAAACTTTTGGTTTAATGATGTATTTGTATGGACCAAATTGCTTTCATGCTGCATAAATAGATAACCTGAAGTGGAAAAAGCACTTCAGATGTTTGACATGTTGTTGATGGGGAGACCATCAGTTTTTATGAGCTACTGAAACGTTTTAAGTCTTATTGAAAGTCCCTGTTTAAGAAACTGCAGTGAACCGTGGCATTCCTTCAGAAGGAGATCAAAGACAACCAGGAGACACCAAGCCTCCATCAGACAACTTACCAAACATAGGGATCCTTTCAACAGCCTCAAGAAGACTTGAAAAGAGACGTATGCAGGTGAAGACTCTCAGTTATCCAGTTTGTAGTGATTCCAAAAAAGTTTAAAAAACAATCCAATTAACTTTGTTTTCCAAGTTTGAAGATGTTTCATTTCCCATTAAGGAAGCTTTTACAATTCAACAGAGAGACAGAGATGTGTATACAGTATGTATACATACTTACACAGTATACAGAATGAATATTAGATCAGTTTTCACTGATGTTTGTTAAGGTTTTTCTATTTAAAATAAGATGATGGAGCTCAGCAGACATCGGCTGAAACACAGAGGTTTTTACAACCATATTACTCATATAGAGTCCAACATAGATGCACAGAGCAGGAGAGGAGATGCCTGGAGTATATTCTTAGTCCTCTAGTAACACTTTGATATGTAATTACTGGTATACCGCATCAGGTCAGTCATACTGGAACTGTTTAAGTAAAAGTGGAGCTTCCACTTAAATTTGACTGTGACTAAAAAGAATTATGTTTGTGTTTAAGACAAATTAGTTAAAGATAAAGGAAAACAAAAGAATGTAACAGTATTAATGGTATACATTTTTTTTTTGCTAGACATACTGGATACTGGATACACTGAATTGAATTATCAAGTTAGGCAAAGACCAGTTAACAAGCCATTCATTTGATTCAGCTGTGAAGAAACAGGGATGTATATAAAACTTGCGAGACAGAAGATCTCAGGGACCAGGGTTAGAGTCCCTTGTTCTAAACCCTAAGTTGCCAGAATCAGGGTTTAGAGTTTTAAGTTTTCTTCTTTTATTTGAATCTTGCAAAAAAATAAAAAAGTCTACTCAACACCGTGTTTCTACAATATAAGCATTTATTTTTCACATGTGGGTATACCAGTGATACCAACAGGCAGTCAACATTTATTATTGTTTTATTTAATATATTTACACATATTTAGAAGCATAATTATTTACAATAATTTAACAAATTCATTTCCAAAATGTTCCCATTATTCTAAGCCACACTGGTTTTGTGGTTCATGAAGTTAAATTTTTTGAGTTTATTTTTTAAACCATGAGACAACTAAGTCAGACAAAATCCAAAAACACCACTTAAAAGGAAAGACTTACAAAAATACATATAAATTAATTAAACAATGTTTGGCCATTTATTTCTTCAACATCCTATTAAGGAAAGTGGCGTCTTCAAGAGGTTCTCCAGTTTAGAGTTTCTGTTGAAGAGAAAAGGTCAAACAATAATTAAGCTGATTCACAATTCCACGTAAATTTTTTTACTCTAAAAAATCCTAAACTCACAGTTTCATGTGGATAAAACAAATCTTTCTCCACAGTTTCACTGCAACTGCTATACGTCTCTTTATGGGTTTCTTTTCTGATCATCTTTTCTGAAGGGCAAAAAACAACACAAGGGACACATTTTAATTTATGTATTACTTTTATGATGGTAATTAGTCATTTCCATTGTAAAAAGATAAGCCAAGAACCAATCAATCCTTATTGACAAGGTTGATAGTTACTGCTGAATCTTGAAAAGTTATAAATCATTCTGAAAAATAGACAAACAAAAATGAATGAACACCCTCTATGGAAAGACTAAAAATATTCAATTTAATTGAAAAGTAAAAAGTCTCATTAAATATATAAAGAAAGATTGTGTCATTAGCTAGTTTTCTGTTTTCTACCAGAACTGATTTTTACCAAACCTTTAAAATCTTTACTGCTGAATATGAAAACTATATTGAACCAAATAGATTTTTTTTCCTGTAATATTTATTTTTAATCTTTTGACTTTTCCTTTATTTTAAAATATTTGAAGTGGTGCAAATCTGTAGTCCCTTTTCTGGCTGCATATTTTCACTGCTCAACCACAATTTTCTAAAAATAATTAATATTAATACATAAAGTTCATTGTTTTTAGTGATTGAGCATAAAAAGCAACAGAAAAAAATAGTTTTGCATGTATTTTGCAGAGAAAGCAGAGCTCGTACTGCATAGTGAATCATTATCAGGTAAGAGCAGCCTAGCTGGGACAAATTTTTATTCTCCAAACTATGTTTCTCTTGTTTTTCCAGGAAACACATTAAAAGGTAAAAGCAAACAGGTCTCCGCCTTCTTCTTTACAGGAATTTTAATTGGTTTGTAAAGTAATAGTGGTGTTTTTCCCCCCTAAGGTTTGTGAGTGTCAAAACAGCAGGTCATCGTCCTGCTTTCAAAGATTGCTACAGGGACAGATTACCTAATACTCTTTTTATTATATTATTTAATCATGACATTCCACAAACATATCTTAACCAAAATTTGCTTGCCTTTATAAACCCTATCCTATATTTTGTCATGTGGTAATATTCGTAAATTTCCATTATAAACTTACCTTTTCTTTCTAAAAACAAAAAAAACACCACAGTTCCACTCAGAGCTGCAATAATGACACAGCATCCAGCTGTAATGATGGACGTTATTCCAATAGCTTTTTGCAAGCACAGCCTTGGAAGTCAGAAGGAGAAAGATATTTTTATTATTCAAAGTTTTTCTTTTTTTTTCAAACCTACCTCTACAAAAGAGGCAATTTTAGGTTTTTCTCAGATGTTTCGGCCCCATATTGACTCTTTTCTGTAGCTACATTCATGGCAGTGCAGGAGTACGTCCTGCTGCGAGAGCTTTGGCTTGACTGGATGACATCCACTGCTTCCTGACAGTTGGTTGGTTCTCCATTAAAAAGACAGGTGAACCTTAAGGCACAGACATTGTGAAACAATAGAGCATTGTGACATCTCCACTGTGCACTGAGGCAGGTCCTTTAATGGATGAGTTATCGGGTCCAGATGATGTCAGAAGAATCAGTGGTGCAAATAATGTGGTTTGGCTTCAGTTTTTATAGAGGCTTTTCAGTTGTTTTGGAACTAACACCATTCAGTTTGGGGTGCATGGGTGATTAAAACAGGAGCCTTTACGACTGGTGCAGGAAGAAAAAAACCCAACCTGATTTGTTAAAAGAAACCAATTATATTTATTAAACAACTAGTTCCCAGGTATTATGTTCAGTAAAAAATCTGCTAATTTAGAGCATGCATAAACTAAAACCTATGTTCTCAAAATGTGGAATATGTTGTACATTTGAATTAACAACCATGGGGAAATAAACCACTGACTACGCTGCTTGTTTTTAACGGAAAAGACTTTATGACACAATACAAGTTGTATCTTTGTGCTTATTAAATTTTAAATAAGGATCCAACAAGGAAACCCTTGTGTTAATTGACTGATCTTACAGGTATAAAGTCTATGATTAAGGGACTTTATGCTGCAAAACTCAGTATTTTTTTTGCAACAGAAGTAAAGATAAATAGTTAGATAGTAGATCAAACCTATATTAAATCCCTCACGTATATTTGATATAGCAAAACAACAACAAGTAAGATTTGTACAACACATTGAATGAATCGATTCACTGGCTGGTTGATTTCGTCTCCAAGAACACTGGACACATAGCATTTGTACATTGAATATTGTCAGAGTGGATGCTACACCACCCTAAGTGATCTGAACTCTATCACTTCCTGTAACCTCTGAGCTGCTGCTGATCCAGAGGAAGCTGGGGGATGATCCAGAGGAGAAACAGGAGAGACTGACAGAACCCCTGAGCTCAACCAAGTCTTTGTTGTTTGAAACAACAATTACACTGGAGACAGAAGCTGCAAAGAAGAGTAAAAAACAGAATGTAATCCAAAGTTTTCATGTTACCAATAGTTAAAAATACTCAATCCAACTTGTTCTGAACAAATACAGGTGAAGCTCTAAATGTTTGGTATCTCAGGTTTTGTTATTAAAGGATTGCCAGCTGTAGTTTCCACGCTGACTAATCATAACAATAATCAGTCTGAGATCATCTCCAATATGAGAGAACCTGTCCCAGAAGCCACATAAATTCAGCCAAAGGTTGAGACGCAGCGAAACACATAAAGGTGATGTTAGATGCTTGCTCAAAAGTATTCCTGAGGTGGAGACACCTTCAAGTAAATTTTTTTCTGGGCCATCTGAAGACATAAGACACAACAGTTACATAAAAGCAGTTTTGGAAAAGCTCCAATTGAATCTGTCTCGGTGATTGGTGCTGGTGATTGATAGGTGGAGTGGCAGAAGTCCCTTAAAGCAAACTTACCAAGAGAAACTGGAGGTGAAACTGTTTGGACCCGATCAACAGAACATCAAAATTAATCAGCAGTCACTACACTACACTATACTACGCAATACACTGTTGCAAAACTAACTTTGAAACAAAACTGTCTTAAAAGTGTGCTCCTAAAAACTCACTGAAACTAGGTTTTTAACATAAATCAATGGCTATCCTCTAATAGCATAATATGAATAATCAGAATATCAAAAATCAATGAAATGTAAAATTTGATATATATATATATATATATATATATATATATATATATATATATATATATATATATATATATATATATATATATATATATATGGCCACTGTGCCTCAATCACTCCTAGGTAATGGAATAAGCTCAAAGCTTTCTGCCCTTTCTGAAAAGAAAATGAGTTTTGTATTTCTCATCTGTAATTTTAGTTTATTGATCTGAACAATTGATAACTGTGTTTTTGTCACTTTATGGTTAATATTCACAGAAAAAAATGTCTAAATTAGTTCAGACATTCAACTTGAAAGCATCATTGCTGCCACCCACTGGTTTAGAGGGGCCACTGCTTTATCTAAAAGTGGTGAATTGTGTCTACACGAAAAAATTTTATACAAATTGTTATGTTATAATTTGGATACAAGTTATAACAATCTTTTTTATACTGCTCTTTATTAACAAATTTATTTGGTTTGGACCAGTTAATGCAGTTTGGTGCCTAAATCTGCCTGTATGGAATTTGTATTATGTTATTTTTATGTTATTATAATCCAGTTTGATCATTTCAACAAGACTCAATGCTAGGCTCTTTTTGAGCCAGCCTAGGCACACAAAAAAAAAAAAAAAAAAAAAAAACATTCAATAGCTGCAACATTGGATATTTGGGATTTTTTATTATTTTTCATCTTTAAAAAAAATAGTGTAAGGGTCTTAGTGTTTTCATCTTTCAAGAATTGTTAATTTTGAATTTCTACTGCAAAGGCATACACAGACATTGTGAGATGTGGCTAATTTGACATTTTGTATGTGCTTAAATCTTGAGTGAATAAACTTTTTGAATAACTCAAGCCCCGGCAGAACACTTTGATGCTGTGAATTGACATAAAAGCTTGTCTGGCGTGCAAGAGGGAAGCTTTTCTAGAAGCTAAATGAAGGGGCTCCTTAGCTCAGAGGAGGTGTGGTCTGATGTTGACTGGCTAAAGCTTGAATGTGGGACATCAGCAGGTGCTCCAGGTGATGCTGATAAGTGTCTTCCAGATTTAATTTTAGCTTAACCTTCATGTCATATTTCTTACCCACCAAAAAAACCCCAAAACACAATTGGGGCCCAAATTGAGTGAAAAAATATTTTTGATTACTCTGCCATTTTTACGGCAAATCATTGGGCTTAACACTGAAATTAATCATTTTTTTAATAACGTGAAAAGATTGTTTTCAACAAGACATTGAGATTGGAGTAGTTTATTCAATACAAGTTGCATCATGAAACGTGCATGTTAAAATATGAATACCTAAAAGGTTAGGCAACAAATATAATGAATCTGGCCTTGTCGTTAAAATAATGTTGAATATTTACAGTAACATTAAATAAACTAGAATATTATTAAATTGTTCATTTATTTCACTGTTTTTCCCTATGTGAATCAAAACATATAGAATATAGACTCTTTATGCCTGTTAAATATGATGATTTTACTACCTATAGTTAATGGAAATTGAAAGATTAGATAGTTTATAAGCCAGTAAAAACATGTTTAATACAAAAATGGGGGTTTAAAAACAAGTGCAATTTATTGAATGTAATCATATTATTCTTTGTAGTAAATATAACTTATATTATATGATAAAAAAAATTATATATATAAAAAATATATATATATATGTTTATATAAAATCATTTAATGAATTTAATGATTTAATCTAGTGTGGTGAATATGGCCTTGTCTTTAAAAGCAACTCAATTTCTTCTCAGTATTCTAGTCCAAAGTGGTCTGCTATTAGATTCCACTATATAGGGAGACTGTTCAATTCTGGAACAGTGCAGTGTTGCTAGTGGCCTCCAGGGACATAAAATACTAACCAGAATATAACAATGGGGCTTAATTCCTAGTGGCTAATTTTTACACAGTGCTGCTTTATTATAAATATTAAGTAATACATTTTTTTTTTTCAAAATCAAATATATGTTGACAAGACATTGAGATTACAGATGATGCAAATCACAGCAATGTGTTAACTGTGTTATTTCTTGAAAATATATAAATTATATTTGGTTTTCTTGCTTATCAATATGACATCCTTTAAGAAAACATTTATCTGGGCAGTCTTTTTAAATTTGGAAACCAAACAAAAATAAGAAAGAAAAAAATGACTTTGTTTTGCAAAAAGAAAACAATAAAACAGACCCTTGTAAATTTAGCTTCAACACCAAAATTGCATTCTTCTTTTCCGTGATTATGGAGCTTGTTAAAGAATTGCTCTATGTAATAACACTTCACAACTTATATGTATTAAATAACCATGAGACCTGACAACAGATTTTAATAGAAATTGTAATCTTACTTAGATCAGAGAAATTGCTTAGAGTTTACAGAAGGCAGCTGCTACCCTCACCTCTCAGGAAGTTGCGCCAGATTAAAAGTTAAAAAGGCATTTTATACATCTCCAGTCTGCCACAACATCACATCATTACATCATACACGTTAGCAGATAGACATGAGTGGACACAATATTACACCTTGTTCTTAGCTAAAGAACACCACTCTAGTTTCATTCCCAAATATTTGCCACCTACAGAATGAAGATTATAAGTGTATATCCGGACAAAGGATCTGTCTTAATTAGATTAACTATTGTGGAAAACATCAGTTCTGACACGCAACAGGCAGCTACTATTAAGGTGTAATAAACTCACACATAATCAATGATAATTATCCTGAAAAGCTCCGTAGTTCTTCTTCTCTGATCATCTGCAGATTAAGGACAGATCAACAACTGATTACAATAAAGAATAACTTTATAATGTATTTAGAATTAAAGTTCAAACTCACCTTGAAGGTACAGGAAGGTGCTGGTTTTGTGTTCTGCCATTATGATCTACTATTTCATACTCATTTTCATGTCCTAGTAAAAAATATAAAAAAAATATATACTTTAAACAGCTTTTAATTTCTTTTGTTTATGAAGACAGATAGTGTAAAAAGAAATATTTTAAAGGCAATTAATTCTGATCATGTAAAACATTTCATTTTAAATTATGAATCATATGGACTGACAAATTAACACTGAAATATCACTCCTAATAACTAGGAGGATATGATTTTGAAAGTTATAGAATTAATAGTGGTTTTATTTCAATCTTCTAGGAAATGGTGAATAAAAATAATTACTGTTACTGCTCTTCAATCAAGTGATAGACAACATATTTATACTCACTTGTATTCACCGAATCTTGCTTTGGTTGGACCTTTTTCCTAAAAATTGGAAACAAATAAAACAACAGTTAAAAAAGTCAGACACCAAGCTTGATAGTTTTAATGGCCTTTTGCTAAAATATGGTCTAACAATATTAGAAAATGTATACATTATATTGTCAAGAGGCTCACATTCGTTGAGCAATCAGAAAAGCTCCAGTTGCTACAACAGCAACAAATATTACACAACCCAATACTATCCCAGTAATGGCTCCACTTGAGAGACCTCTATAGGGATTCTCTGAAATCAAATAAAGAAAATAAAGACAGTTTACAAAAAAATATTAGTTTTTTCTGTAAAATCTACATTTTGAAAGGAAATGCATCTCTACACATCTAAGATTCCTGTGAAAGCATGGTCAAAGAAAACAAAATAATAAAAACTTTGAGTTAAAGTTCGTTAAACTTTATATCCAAATGAAAAACACATTTTAATGTCTAATGGTACTTTTCATTCTTACCTTCTACATTTATATACATGGGTGGAGATGTTTGATATCTTGAAGTTTTGTTATTAAAGGCCCTGCAACTGTATTCTCCTTCATCATTCATCCCAGCATTTACAATGTTCAGTTCTGATCCAAAATGAAGGATCTGGTTTTCATTAAAAAACCACTCAAAGCTGGCAGCAGGTCTAGAGTCTGCTGAGCAGGACAACAGAATATCTGAACCTTCAATTACATTCCCATACGATGGTGATGTCTTCACTAATACTTCTTCTGGGCCATCTGTATTGTGCAGAATTTAAAACATAAATCTTTCTGTTTCAAATGTGCATAAGCTAAAGGAGAATTTTTTCCAATCAAAATTGACAGAACTTACAATTAATGGCGATATTCACTCGCTCACTAAAGGCTTCACTGAAGTAATTGTAAACATAGCACCTCAGAAGGTCCAGATCGGAACGAGATACATTGAGGATAGTCAGAGTAGATCCTCCATCAGTGATCTCAACTCTGTCACCGACTGTGACCTCAGAGCTGCTGTTCATCCAGAGGAAATAAGGAGAAAACCCAGATGCAGAGCAGAAGAGACTGATGGAGCTGGTGAATTCAACACAGTCTTCACAGTTTGATTCCACAGAAACATTTGAAACACCTGCTGTGGGTTAAAAAAATGAGGCAAATGTACATGTCAGTAAAAAACAAAAAACAAAACAATAGTGTCTGTCTACCTGTCGATATCTATAAATAAATGTGTGCATGTATGTATGTATGTATGTATGTATGTATGTATGTATGTATGTATGTATGTATGTATGTATGTATGTATGTATGTATGTATGTATGTATGTATGTATGTATGTATGTATGTATGTATGTATGTATGTATGTATGTATGTATGTATGTATGTATGGATAGAGATAGAGATATATTAAATGAAAATATTAACATTTTGATACCATGTTTCAGTCTTCTGTCCTTATTTAATTGTTAACTAAGTCGATATATTGTTTTAAATACACAAACATCTTTAGGTTGTCAATCAAATATCCATGTTCAAATTCGGTGTAAACTTTTCATTAATTTTTTATTTAAATTAAAACATTTCTATAATCTGTTTTATTTGATGAAGCATAAATCTTTTTGCCATGTTGCCGATTTACTCAAGCAGATTGTTATTACATGTAGTTCATTAGAAATAAGTCCTTTGTTATTAATCTTTTTTACAGCTTTCAAATGCTTTAGAGAAATTGTAATTGCAAGTTGGTTTAAGCTTATCTGCACTAACAGTATTACCTTTAAATGATAAGATGGGCAGGAAGCAAACCAGAAAATTACATAGATTTAATACATCCCAACATTCACGTTGACTTCATAACAGCATCAGTTTTCCTTTTACACCCGATTGGCCCTGATTTTCTGTATGTATCTGTTTATTTAGGGGTTTATTCTTATAAATAACACAGTCAGTAAACTAAAAAAATCTTAAAAATGTTTTTTACACCAAGTTATTTTCTAGACTTACCAAGTACTGGCACAGCCAAAGCGCATGTTTGAATTTTCAAAGTGTTGCTGTTAAAGACATGACAGCTGTAGTTTCCACTCTGATTCACCTGAATGTTCATCAGTCTGAGCTCTGATCCAGTTTCATTCAGTGGATCTCCATTCAGAAACCACTGGATTTTGGCCAAAGGTCTCGACTCAGCCAAACAGGTCAGATGGACATTTAAACCTTCTTCATAGTATTCTCTCGATGGAGAAGCCTTCAGTTGAAGGTTTTCTGGGCCATCTGTCATGACAGCAGACCACACATTAAAAAATGTTTTTCAATCTCTTTATTTCAAGCCATTCTTCAGTTTTAGCATGTCTCTTTGGAGGTTTTCAAAGCTGCACTTGTAAATGTAATTCCATTTGCAACTCTTTTAGTATATTTGTCTATGCAACTTTGCACTTTAAAAATTGATGCATATTTCTTTTTTAAGTTCTCAAGTCTTTGTTTCGCATTTGGATTTAGATCTGACCATCAACTCTATTTTTAATGTAAAGTTAAAAACAAAAACAAAAACTTTTTTTGTAAGTTGTCCAAGTTTGAAGACTTTTTGCTTCAAAACTTCATCAAACGTCATCAAACTTGGAATAAAAGAATAGTGGTTTTTGTTTTTCACTTTTTGTTAGAATGACTGACAATCGTCATCAGCATTTTGAATGTATTTCGTGTGTATTTGTTAATCGTTATACTCACAGCTGATGAAGACACTGACTGGATCACTGATCTCTTCCGACACTGGATTAGAAACATGGCACCAATATGTTCCATGGTCATAGCGGGACACATTGAGAAAAGTCAGAGTACAGTAGATCCTCCATCAGTGATAAGAACGCTGTCACTGGCTGTAACCTCAGAGGTCCCATTCATCCAGACAAAGGACAGAGAGGATCCAGAGGAGGAGCAAGACAGATTGACAGGACTGTTGAACTCAATTAAATTCAAACTCTCTGGCACCACTGTTACCCTCGATATTGGCTCTGTGGGTGAAAAGACGTAGAATTACTGTAAATATTCTATAAAATTCTGCATTAAGCTAACAGTATAGAATATTTACTTTAAACTGGATTATTTCAATATTAAAATTTTAAGGGATTCTAAACATTAGTATTTTTAGCTATCTGTTTCAAATTAAATGTTATAAAACCTATAGTGAGACATTAAAGGTACACATCTGATACTTTGAAAATAATCACTTTGATGAGGTTGTTACCTCATGTTTTTTGTTATCCCATTGTAGGGTCTATTTACCAGACAAGGAAACTGAAAAAAAAGTTTGCAAGTAAAACAACCAGCTTACATTTCCATGGTTCTGAAATTGTTTGTCCTTACAAACATTCCTAAGTTTGCAAAGACTGTACCACAGCATGGTATCGATATGATAGTTTGTAACAAATTTGGCAAACATGATGACAGTGGCAAAGCAGACAAAAAATGGTTAAAGTTTGATGAGCAAAGCTTTCAAAAACTGAAACATTATAATTCATTTATAATGAAGTTATTAATAAGATACCTACCATATATGTCCAGTTTGGTAGATCCTTGTAGTTGTTCTCCAGCTATAGAAATGGTAACTCTGTACTCTCCACTGTCGCTGTGTTCCAGGTTCCTTAGCTCCAGAGATCCAGTATTTCTGAAGAGTGAGATCCTGCCTTCATATTCTGGTCCAGTAATGTTTGCCGTAGGTAGGGAGGATATTATTTGCCTTATACCATTAAAATTCTAGACCACAGAAAGAAATGGTTCTTCTGTTGTAATCAGATTTGTTTTGAACATCACAGTCCCTCCAACTGATGCATTAAGAGGGCCATCTACAAGCAAACCAGCTCCTTCAGATAAACCTTGAGGAGACAGTTTTAAAACTGTTTAGTTAAAGCACAGAAAATGATCTCCTAGGTTACATGACCACTGAAAGCCACTTTGAATTATCACATATTGCACATGTAACTTTTAGTTCATGATAAACTGTGACAATAGTCAGTAAACTGTGAGAATGTTTGGAACATTTGATAATTGCTTAATGTTTTCTCTTTAGAGATGCTATCAAAGAACTTCATGCTATTTGTTTTTTTTTAACAATTACAGTAAAACATTTTTCACAAATTCAATTCAATTCAATTTAATTCAGTTTATTTATATAGCGCCAATTCACAACACAAGTCATCTCAAGGCACTTTACAATTCAACCAGATCATACAGTCAAATTGATTCAAATTTTTCAATCTAATAACCACTGAATAACACTGAAATATATATAATGTAGTCTTAAAAGTCTTATTTTTTATAAGCCATAATCCCCAAACTCTTGACAAAATAAATAGATCATTGTAACCAATCTATAGATTACTTTTTTCATATACTTAGATCTTAGATTTTTAAGAACATACACAAGAACGGATTTCCTTCATCCAAAAAAGTAAAGAAATATGCCTGCTTCTGTTTAGCATCATACATGCTCTGGAAATAGGTTAAAGAGGTAAAATCTCACCTGCAATGGTTCCAACTAGAACTAAGACTTTAAAGACTGTCTTCATTTTTGTCCTTCTCTCAATGACTGCCGTTGGCCTAAATGAGGTCGTAAAGAACAGAAGTATAAGGAAGATGAATGTCATATCTCAAACAGGTTCAGTGATATTCATATAGTAATCATTAACATTTGCTTGCTTTGTGGGATTTTAAGATGCTTCAGGAATCAGGTATCATAAATGTCATTAATCTACCCATATCTAAATATTCATATGTAATAAAATATATTAGCTAAAGCTGAAATTAGCAGACAAAGATCATAATTAGCTCAAAATTTACATGGAAAGCTTGCATCAGTCTAGACATCATCTGTTAGTTTTCTATTCTATTTGTGAATAATCAAAGTTATTTAATCATTCATTTAAATGCAGAACTTAAAAGTTACAGTCACTAAAGAGAAAATTATCTAACATATCTACAGCACAGTAGCTGTTTCCCAGTTTGAATGAAATTTGAAACTTTAGTGTGAGTCATGAGCTCTTCCAGTACTAAGACACAATAAAGTCATAAACAGTCGGCCAGGAAGCCATAATAGCTGAATTATTATAAGACTGAATAATGTGTTCCTGTAATTTATACATAAGGAAGTGCAGAAAAAAATAAATAAATCCATAGTTATTTCTAGTTTTAATTTCTAGTTTTTATTTATAGTTATAAAAAAAGAGTGAAATTAACATAACCATTCAAAGTGCAGCAGCACTTTATTTATATTGGTGCAAAATGGCATTTATATGGAAAGGTTCAGGGCAGTGAAAAATAAATATGGTGCCAAATGCATTATAACATTGAGGTGTGTCTTATTTAAAAGGATTATAAATCTTAAAAATCTGTCTATGTTTAACAAATATGATTTTTGTGCACATATAAATGATAAATTAACTATTTTCTTGACAGTGATTTACACCTTGTTACCAGGTTAGGCAGCCTTTTGTCTCCAGGGCACAGATTTAACAGTATGTTTACATTATTCCTTACACATTTTGATCCATATTGACATTATCATGATAACTATGATGGCAATCTTTTGTTGTCCCAAATCCTATTGTGTCTCTCTTGTCTTGTTAATAAATAGGCCACTGGAATCTATGTTTTAATATAAAAGAAACCAATTTAAGATGATCTAAACCCTGAAATATGATTAACCTGTTTGGAAGTGCTATCAGAGGGAATTTAAGCTGTTGTCATAAAGGAAAGAGCTTTGTCAGCAGCTACACTCAACACATGTCATGTTTGGTGTTTTTAGTGTGGAAAGAAAATATCCCACAGTTTTTTCCATCAGTATAGGTCTGAATCATCACTAGCAGTAAAACAGAACACTGATGTTAAATTGCCATGCAAGCTATCAACATATCATCAGAATGTCACAAACAAAATAAACACTTATCAGACCAGGAAAGGATTTTTAAAATGTTTTATCATTTACTGTAACTGTGCAGAACCTGTTTGAATCATACCTTGTTATTATGGTAGACGTTCTCTTTAAAGTGATACCGTGATACCGAAGTTCAGCTGCTTTATGATTTGATGTGTTGTTTCTGATTAGACTGATTAGACTTTTTATATCAGAGATCTGATTGTTCCTTATGTTCCAAACAGAGCACTTCGCTCTCAATCTGCAGGTTTACTAGTGGTTCCTAGAATTTCTAAAAGTAGAATGGGAGGCAGATCTTTTAGTTATCAGGCTCCTCTCCTGTGAAACCAACTACCAGTTTTAGTCCGTGAGGCAGACACCCTGTCTACTTTTAAGGCTAGGCTTAAAACTTTCCTTTTTGATAAAGCTTATAGTTAGAGTGGCTCAGGTTATCCTGAGCTATCTCTATAGTTATGCTGCTATAGGCTTAGACTTCTGGAGGACATAGGGACCCCCATTTCATCATTCTGCTTCATTCTCTCTCTATTCTCCTATTCTGCAGAATCTGTTAGTTCAATCTCTAACGTTGTGCTCTATCTGCTTTTCCTCAGAGTAGCTTTGCATCGTCTGTTCCTGTTTGGCTGTGACGCCATCCTGGAAAGAAACATCAGCTGTGCTGCTTCCATCAACACCCTTGTTTATAGATGCTGGAGATCGGCCTGTTTTCCAGTGTGGTCCTGTTTCTCTGACCGTGACTGAGTGGATGTGCTCTCTTCGTCCTCTGGCATGGGAGCTGCCTTGGAGCTCGTCTGCCTGGCTGTGTGTTTCCTGGACAGGCCGCCTTTTACAGCTGCTTTTTGTATCTCTGCTTCTGTCTCCTTGGACCCCAGTCGGCCTCGGCAGATGGCCGCTCACACTGAGCCTGGTTCTGCTGGAGGTTTCTTCCTGTTAAAAGGGAGTTTTTCCTCTCCACTGTCGCTACAAGCATGCTTAGTGTGAGGGATTGTATTTGAGTCAATGAGTCGATGCAATCAACTGGTTTTCCTTAGATAGAAAACTTTGAATCAATTTGACTGTATGATCTGGTTGAACTGTAAAGTGCCTTGAGATGACATGTGTTGTGAATTTGGTGCTATATAAATAAACTGAATGAATTTAATTGAAATACCTTGTTACAATCACAGTCTCTGACCTAACTGGTAAGGTTCATCTTCCCTTTAATTGTGACCTTTTTATCATCTCAAAACAGTTCCTTATTCTGCTGCTCAGCATGACTGGATGTCTTCTCTTTTTTCTTGCAGACATCTCATCTTATATGCAAAATTATTCTGCTATGATTGATTAGATAAAGGTTTATTATTACTATTGCTACTTAATACTACAAAACGTAACTCAACACAAACTATGACAAACAACAATTCATTATATCTCTTAGTCAGGAAGACTTCTATTAAAGCTGAGTTTAACCAAATCATGGACTTGAATACAACTAATGTTTTAGAAAACATATCTTCTACAATAGATGGCAGTGCAGACTAAAGTTAAACACTGCAAAGAGGTCAGCTGGCAGCTTTGCATAGATGAGTTATAGATGAGTCATTGATGACACATAACTGTGGTTAGACTTTGTCTCCAAATGCCACACGGTGGACTTTTTTGTGGTAAAGTCATTTATGATGTCTTTAAAGGGGTTATAAAATGCAAAACCCAGTTTACCTTGTCATTGTCAAGGTTTGGTTGTGGTATGGAGGACCCAAATGCAGAAGCAGAGAGGCTGAAGTGATTTCTTGAAGTTTAATTAATAAACACAAACAATTGAGGCAAAAATCCAACTTAAAATGTAACACAAACCGGAACCAAGGAGACATGAGGGGAAAATAATCACGAGGAGCCAAGGTGAGACGAGGTAGGACAGAGTAAGACGAGGAACCAGCACTGAGGAACTGCACGTGTGTATTTATGGGAGACTGAACAAAGAGAGGAGAGCAGATTGGGGGAAAGTGTGAACAATGTAGTCTGGGAAGGAGCTAGGGAAAAGAAGGCCAAGACAAGAGGGCAACAGAGGGCAAAAATATAAAAACCTTAGAACTCAAATATATCCAGAAAATACAACAAAATAGGAATTAAACCAATAAAACTAGAAAACATAGAGCAAAGTAAAACTTAACAGAACCAGACCGTGATGGTGATAGATGAATAATGATAGTTCTGTGGATGAAATGGACGTACAGAAAAGTTTGGGGCGGGGGGTGGGGGGATATGAAGTGTTGACTGCTGGGCCGCTAACTGGACCCGTCCTCAGCATACGTAGTGCCATGAGCCGCCCGTCCTCTGCCGGAGGAGGGGTGCTGAGGGCCGGTAAGGCAGGTGGGGGGAAGCACAGCGCCGCCTGTGTCCAGGTTACCATCAGCGGGTCAGGTTCAGTCGGTCTGAGATTACAGTCAGAATTGTGAGAAAAAAAGTCAGAATTCTGAAATTAAAGTGGGATTTTAGCACTTCTAAATAGTGAAAATTCAAACAATATGTTGTGAAAGCAAATAGTCAAATATGCTTTAACTATTGTCCTTTGTAATTACAATGTGGTCTAGAGAATATGTTAAATTCAATAATATTTTAGGACTGATTCCAACTAGTAAATTATTTTACAAAATATTTTGTGTATGAGACCAAAAGAGTAAACAGTGCTTCAAATCCTTCACTATTATTCCTGTTCCCAAGAAGCAAAGGTCCACAGGACTCAAAGCCCATCGCCCTGACCTCTGTGGTTATGAAAACTTTTGAATGCATTATGCTTTCACACCTGCAAGAGATCACTGACCCCCTCCTGGAACTTCTACAGTTTACCTACAGAGCCAACAGGTCTGCAGATGACACTGTCCACTTATCCGTCTGTTACATCCATCAGCACCATGATTCTGCAGGTATCTACTCCAGGATCCTGTTTTTGGATTTCAGCTCTGCTTTCAACACCTCATCCCAGCTCTGCTTCAGGAGAAACTCTCCAAGCTAAGTGTGTGTGACTCCACCTGCAGGTGGATTACACACTTCCTGTCTGACAGGAAACTGCATGTGAAGCTGGGATAACATGTTTCCAACTCACAGCTCATCAGCAATGGTTCCCTCCTGGGCTGTGTTCTTTCTCCTCTGCTTTTCTCTCCCTTTACAACAACAGCTGCATCCAGTCAGGCTTCTGAAGTTCCAGGTCAACACCACTGTCATCGGACTTATCTCTGATGGTGACGAGTCCGCCTAGAACTTGGAGGTTTACCATCCGGTGACCTGGTGCAGGGAGAACAACCTGGAGCTCAACGTTCTAAAAACACTGGAGATTGTTATGGACTTCAGGAAGTACTCAACCCCAGCTATCGCCATCACCCTCTGTGAATCCGTAGTTGACATTGTTGAGTCTTCCCGCTTCCTGGGAACTATCATCTAACCGGACATAAAATGGGAGCTGAACATCAACTCTCTCACCAAGAAACCCAGCAGAGGATGTTCTTCCTGCGGCAGCTGAAAATTTTCAACCTGCCAAGGACAATTATGGTGCACTTCTACTCTTCCTTTATTGAGTCAATCCTCACCTCCTCCATCAGCAACTGGTGCCACAGCCAAGGACAAGGGCAGACTGCAGCTTGTCATCCAGTCTGCAGAGAAGGTGATTGGCAGCAATCTTCCATATCTCCAGGATCTGTATGCCTCCAGGACTCTGAGGCCTACAGGGAAGATGGCGGCTGATCCCTCTCACCTTTCCCTCTCATCTATGCTGTTCGCAGCTAGTGTGACTGGTTCTGTGGATGTTTAAAAGTAAATCAATAACAAAAGCTTTGCCAATACAAACACTGCTTCCTTAAACTATTGGTATGTTGGTTTATGTAGGCAAATTGTGTTTCTGCACTCTCATATTTTGTAAAAATATGAGTCCAGAAATAGTCAAATCCTGGCTCATACCTGTTTGTAGTTTGCATTTCTCAGTTGAACATGCAAACTTTTCACATGGTTCGTGGCAAAAGCAGTGGATTTGCATAGTATCCACTATTGACACTGCGTTAGCAAGAGCAGTGAAGCAGCCAGTTGTGAATTCCATTCGATAAACCAATCACATCAATATACTAATATTAAAGATAATAAATAAATAGAGAGTTCATCCTCTTTCAGAACTAGTCTTTGTGTTTTGTGGGGTAGAAGAGAAAGTTATTTGTATCATGCTGAAACCATATATTTCATTTAGAGAGCATGGATGTGTGAATATATGCATTTATTTAACAGAAAGGGCTTTAGGAGAATCACATTTTTTTGTATTTGAAAATTAAGACAATAAATCCTCTTAAAACCCACATAATTTTCCGTAACCCTCACCTATTTTGCATACCCAAATGGAAAAGCAAATAACCAAGGAACTGTAAGCCCAAATTATGTGTACGATACATAATTTGAAAGCTAACACCTTCTTTTTTCTGAAAATATAAATGAAATAGTGTGACTAAAACACAGCCTACACTTCAACAGTGCAAACATGACTCAAAGTGTTTTTTTCTTCTTGAAAATAATAGGTCTTTTTGAACAGCAGTAATAAAGAGATGCTTGAGAATATACATGTCTCATTGTATTACATTTGTTATTTCTAAGGATGTCTAACATGTCTATATTAATAAAAAATTTACCATTATAATTTTAATGCATCTGAGTTGTTAGTTGTAAACCATTGGCGACCAGGTGGGTTTTAAGAGTTAAGAGTAACACTTTTGGCTTGAAATTTCACATTATTTAACTGAGTGCCCTATAAAGTTTGACACAGTGCCATAAATTTGAAGAAAGAAGCATGGTTACTATATGGCAAACCAGTAGGAGTACTTCAAGTCACAGAAAAATAAAAATGAACCTGTGCTTGCCTATGGTTGGTTTTTAGCATTACCATCACAGGTACAGATACATTTAGATAACCAATTGTAACACATAAGCTCTGTCAAATAAACCAGAAAGGCAGATTAAAATTTGATTGATTGACTTTATTGATCTCACAGTGGAGAAATTTACTTGTTACATCAGATCAAATAGTCAAAGAAGAGGAATGTGCCAAAGGAAGTAAAAGGTGCATGGGATATATACAGTATATACAGTGCGTCCACATATGAAAGCTTTTTTTTTTTCTTTTAAAGTAGGATCATCATACAGGGTTATTGAACAGGGTGTTTACATGGGTATTTATATATATATATATATATATATAGCAATTGAAAGTTATACATTGCTCAAGTTATTGCTGTTGTAGTGTTGCATTACAGAGTCTAGTTGCAGCAGGGATGAATGATCTGCGGTAGCGCTCCTTTTTTACAAACAGGGTGTAAAAGTCTTTCACTAAGAGAAACTGCTCAGCTCCTCTAAAGTCTGGTGCAGAGGGTGGTAGGTGTTGTCCATGATGGATGTAAGCTTACACAGCACCCTCCTCTCAGCCACTTCCTCCACTGAGTCCAGAGTGCAGCCTATCTCACCAGCTTGTTCAGTCTCATTCTGTCCTGCTTTGCGATGCCAGGGGCCCAGCAGACAAAAGCGTAAAGGAGGGCTGATGCCACCACAGAGTTATAGAAGGTTTTAAGCAGGGGCCTGCTCACTCCAAAGAACCTCAGCCTCCTCAGGAGGTGGAGGTCAGTTATATTATTTGGGTTATTTTCTGTACATCAAAAAGGGCCTGATGACCACTGATCAAACCTGAAACTAAGACTTTCTAAAAGTGCCACACATCTTTTTGTTCACTGATTTTATTTCTGAGCTTTTTATATTTATATATGCAACTCAATCAAAATGGAGAAATAAATGACATGTGCAATATCACAGAGCCATAACAAGAAGCCTCATACCTCCTACATGTGACTTCATCTTTTTTAAACATAAAACATTCATTTACATCCACATCACTGAGGTATGGGTTCAGTCAGATTAGATTATTTTTCATAATTATGGCACCAGTCATTTAGTTTAGTAAACTTTGGACTCAGCATTTGGTTTCTACAGTGCTTAAATACCATCAAGTCATAAAGAACCAGACATTAAAGTTATTAAAGTTATAATGACTGTATATGGAATACTCTGATAAACAGGTTGATATGATTGATGATTCAGATGTCAAATCATCAGCTTTGTTTTTACCTAGGTGACAACGACAGTAAAATGTCAGTTTTAAGCTGCTGTAACAGCATTTCACCACTGAAAGGGGATATTTGACAGATAATGAACACAGGCTCCCTGTTTGTTCTGTTTGTTGTTTTAATTATTGAATAATTAGCAAAGGCGTAGTTCAGTCATAAGTTACATGAGCTAGAAAAAAGGAGGAAAAAGACTTAATCCTCATAAATAGTTGTAATAATAAAGATTTTTGTTTATTTTGTAAAAGAAAAGCAAAAAAATGATCTTACAACTGCAGTGACACACTGTCTTTACCAAGAAATGGTTTAACTGGAGTACAATACTGTGAACAGGAAATATTCTTATCAAAAGTGATTGTTCGAACTAATATATCATGTATTCAGTTCAGTAAGACTTTACAAAATATTAATGTTTTCAAATTTGGACTGAGAGGTAATTTTCTCTAACACGGAAGGTCAATCATATCACGAAGAGCAACAAAATAATAAAACTTAATATATGAGGCACCAGGGAGAAGTTCAGTGGAGCAATAAGGAAACTGTTTTGCATTTACTGTAGGGCAAAAAGTCACATGATAAAAATAAACCAACAGGTCATGTACATTTGTTGTAGGATAGAATTAGAAATAAAAATTATTTGATCACGCAATTATTTTGATTACGCAGTCAAATCAAATATCTTAAAAACAATTTTAGTCAGATATGTTAAACCAATTTATAAGAGTGTAAACATGCTTAACCAAAATACAACAGATAGTTTTACAGCTTTGGCAAAAATATTTACGACACAATATTTATGTTCTTTTCCAGAAGGTAGCTTCCTCTGTGGTGTAGTGGTTTACTGTAAGTCTTTGACCTTAAAGAGCAGGCTGAGTCAGGATGGGTTTGTATTAGTAAACTGCCTTGGCTTGTTAATTTCTGATAACCTGAAAGATAATAAGAAAAAAGGAAAAAAATAATAATAATGAAAATAGCATCGGAGGAATGATCAGGGTGTAACTATTCTACTAATAATTTGGACCAAGACATTGGAACTGACCTTTTTAGGTAAAGAAAACTTGAAGATTTCATATCATCTTACAGTTGTGGTAGATCCTTATCATAAATTTGCTCTGGTTCTGGAAAACAGTGCAGACACTTTTCATACAGCGATGATTGAAAGTATAAATTGAGCTGAAACTTTTAAAGAGCTTTCAAGCTACAGCCACAAACATTTTTTATTTAAAGTTTTTGTTTTGAGCAAAATGGTATATTGCATCCTTGTGAATTTAAAGGAAGAAAAGGAAAGGTTATCAAATATTGCTTGATAAAAGTCGGAAAAGTGTTGATTGTACCTTTGATGAAGGGTTTTGTCGAAGGGTTAAAGAGTACAACATACTGCTTATGTTATGCATTTTTTAATCATTACTATTATTTATTATTATTTGTAAATTTATTCTGAACTGTGTTGCCCATAAGTATGAACTATGTTGACTTTTCTAAAACAACAAAAGTCCCAATACAATAATTCAAACTTGGGGATGCTGCTTCGTCTAATATAAAAATGATATACCATGATATTTTTTGTCAATTACACAATACATTTTAATAAAGACTTTAGCAAAGTAGAAAAAGTAGCCTGGATTTTACTTGAGGCTATTACTCAAGACTACTTAACATTCTATTAGGGGTGAAACGGTTCACAAAATCCACGGTTCGGTTCGGTTCACGGTTTCGTGGTCACGGTTTTCGGTTTGGTTCGGTATATGTTTATTGTTACACCAAAAAATAAAAAGTTAATAAAATTATAAAAATTAATGAAATTAATGAAAAAAAAAAAAATAATGAATTGTAATTATTTTTAATGATCCGCGGAAACCCTAGATCATTTCCGCATGTTTTGCTGCTTTGAATTTAATCATCTCACGCATGCCCTCTACGATCTACAAGGAACTCAGAGCGGAGTGGGGCAGAGCGCAGCGGAGCGGAGCGCTGACGGAGTATGTGGGATTTCGGGGTTAGGATGACATGTTCGTCATGTTGCTGTTAGCATAAACAAAACGTGTTGCACAATGCTCGCACACTGTTGTACTTTTATCCACAACTTTCTTTCCGCCGTCATTGTAGGTCACTCTAAATGCAAAGTGGTCCCATACAGCAGAACTATAAAGTGCTGCTGGTGCGTCTTCCAACTCCTGTTCTTTCCCACTCGCCATTCCGACACAATTCTCCACAACAACTGATTTTTTTCTGCTACACTGAGTCAGACACTGTCCTATGTCAAAATTAAACTGTGTCATAGTTACTTGTAAAAACAAGGCCACATGCATGCCTGACCTGAACAATCGTCTCATATCTCGCAAGTCAGACTAATACTTTGGTTAAAACACTGGTATATTTCCAAAATTTAGACAAATTTTAACTTACTGGAATAAGTCTTAATTGTATATCCATCCTGTAAATAACTGCTTATTTTATCTCGTCATGTTGCATTAAACCCTAAAACTGAAAGAAAGTATACTTTTCTTATATACATTAGGATCTTGAAATTAAAAACAACTTTTTGGCTGCAGAAAATGCTGGAGAGGCGTTAGAGCAGCATTTCTATAGATATATGATACAAAAGGACAGACAACAGGAATATCAAATCCGAGCAAGACGTTCTCTTTAGTAGACAGTAAATATATACGTACCTGAATGAGTGCTGATTTGGAAATATAGAAAAAGAAAAATTTAAGTTAATATACAATGAATCAGTAGATATACTTTGTAAGAGATAAAAAATATTTGAACAAGTAAAAACTAAAAGGTATGTTCACATTTACTAGAAGAAAAACAAACTAAGGGAGGAGAGTAAATTCCCAAAACATTTTTTTTTTTTTTTTGTTGAAGACAAAATTTTGGACACCTATGCAGTAAATTTATTCCAAATCAATTGAAAACCAGGCATATCACATGAGAGGTCATGTGATATGTCTGGTTTCATTATCGAGATATCCTCAAGCTAAACACGAGATATCATTATCAATATCTTGTGTTTAGCTTGAGGTAGCTTTTACCCCATTTAAACCTTAATTATGGTGTATTTCTGACTATTAAGAATGAAAACCATGTTAAGATTAGAACAGCCAACAAACCCAGACTTTAAGCATCTGTCTGGTAAGGGATTTAAAGAGCTCATAAAGATATTAGACGTCAGACTTTCCAGTAAACAAAAATAGTCTCTAAATACTGCACATTAGAAAATAGCTACTATATTATCATAGGCTGACCATAAGCAGCAGATCAAAAGAATAGCAAACAGTGAGATGCCAGTAGAAGACACTAAAAATAATCTTTGGTATGATTGCTGGACCTTAAACTGGTTCCTGATATTGATATAAATGTGCATTGCAGAACCTGATTGCAAAAGTTAAACTTTCACATGATGCATACATGGAGGAAATCTTTGACCTCTAAGAAAAACATAAAGTTTGACAGAGAAAGGATAAAGACAAAGACTTTTGAAATAATGATCTTTGGGCAGATTAGTCTATTTATCCATAAACTTGTCCCATGTGTTACTCGTGTTGATTGAAAAAAAATGTCTAAATCTTATTTAACAAGAATTTGAGATCTGGTGTTTCTCATTCATGCCAGTATTTATTTCATATCTGCCCTTGCAAAGGAGAAAATAGACAGTGGCCAATATTCATGCATAGTCTGGTCACACAGGATTTCACTACTTAAGAATTACAGGGACAAAACAGACAGTGTCTCACAAACTGAAGCATTTGATGAAATAACCTTGAGTTCAAAAGAGTCTGGCCTCTTACCAAATATTTAAAACTGGAAAATAGCTTCTGAGGCATCAGTAAGATAAGAGGAAGTTCTCTGCTAGAAAGAACATTTTTAAAGGTAAATAATTAAAAATCGGCACTAATAATTAACTAGAAAGGGGATGTGATAGTAAATTGATTTTTTTTACCACACAAGTAACAGTCTAGGTTTTGGGACATTAATTTTTTTTCAGAGGATCATGGAAGAATTTAACAACAGTGCTGTATTATTTAACTGCTGTCCATAACATTAAAAAATAGGGACACATATTTGGTTTATTTGGTTTTAAAAAGAATATGAAAAAATAAAGAAAATAAGGACAAGTTGAAATTCAACGCCTTTTACACATATGCATAAATTGGTTGCTGTTGGTGAAAAACAAAAACACATATTTTAGGGTAAATGTAAAAACCCATAAAAAAAGTAAATGTTTTTCGTCTTCCATCCCCTTCTACATATTTTTTATTACTGAAAAGAAAAAAAATGTAACCTGACAAAAAAAGTGTCCCCCTGTTAAACCTAATGGGTAGCACTGCACCTGCTTATGTTTAGTGCAAAAGTGCTCAGTGAACTCATGATAAAAATAATAGAAAAAAAGGGGTAAAAAGATGCAAGAAATGGAAAAAAACACTGCCTCCAGATTATAACATGTATTGATATCCTAATTAGCTAACTTGACCTTGTCTTCTACTAAAAGACAATATGAAACTTACATTTTCTTGTGAAGGAAGAACCCTCCAGCAGTTCCAAGAACAACACTTATCAAGCATGCAAGTACTATTCCAGCAATTGCACCATTTGACAGACCTCCAGCATCTTAAGAAAAACAATGAGACAGAAAACCAAAATAAGAAATGTGTTTAAAATATTTCTTATCCTCAAAATTAAATAGCAAAAGGTTGCTCTGAGGGTACTTGTCAGCAAGCATTGAAGAGAAAACAGAGCTATAATAAAATGAATAATAACCAAGAAAACATAATTTATTGTCAAGAATATTTAGATATAAATACACAAATTTAAAATGTAGCCCCTAGAAACCAATATTCTGATTGGGATTTAATTTACAATAAGTGCAAACCAACAATGTATGCATATAGTAAATACAAAATGAGGGTACACCTAAAATGGGCACCAGAAGAAATAAGTGGCATAAACATTGCTTTAAGATGAGTGCTTTTAATTTGGAAAACAAACAAATGATTCACCATTTAGACTGCAGTTCCTAATATTTTCCTTCTCAAGTCAGAAATTTGATAATACTATTTATCCTATTAATCTAATTTAAGTATGCTTTCTTTAACGATACAGTAATGCTACTGCTGTGTAGAACATTTTACTTTTGGTGATCAAATCAACTGGAATAACAAAAACATCCAGATAACTGTAATCTTTATATTCCATTTTCGTATCTCTTTTCTCAGCTTTCTTTGTCTTGTTATGATGTGATTGGAATATTTTTGGCTCCCAATTTTTAAAAACTGGTAATAACACAGAGATGCCAGCGTCTGTTATGAGCTGCTTAAACAGTGCACTGCTGTCTGACATCCACTCTGTCCTTCTGATCATTGTCACATTGGGGCTTTGAAATGTTAAGACTGAAATCTGATGGTACCCCATATAAGTATTCGGAACTATCACTCAGAAAATATGTATTACAGCAAAAAATCTAAATTGGGCATCAATACTTGCAGTGTGAAAACAACCTAAGGTAACCTATGGTACAAGTTTTTTTTTTCTTTTTGACATTTTTTGTTGTCATTACACTGTCACAAGTACAGAGCAACGAAATTCACTCTCTGCATTTAACCCATCCCCTTGGGGAGCAGTGGGCTGCCATTTACATCGCCAGGGGAGCAGTGTGGGGTTAAGGGTCCTGCTCAGACACCCAGAGTGGCAGTATGTGGGAGTGGGTTTCAAACTCACAACCTCATGGTTCCCTATTACCCAACCATTAGGTCGCCACTCCTGACTTCAAGTAGGGATGTACTTAAAGGCAATACCTAAAAAATGTGGCTTTTTTGTGTGACGTCAGAAAAAAATCAACAGAAATGAGCTCAGATATCAAACGTCAACATCTTTAAAAATCCTAAAGTCTGGTTGAAGGACTTCTTTCATATCCAACAATCACTGTTCAGGAACAAGTGTCTCTGTGTCCTAGAGATAAATGTGTTTTGAATAACTGCTTTGGTTAACAACAGAACTTAAATAAGAGCATTAATGGTTCAAGGGGCAGATGTGTTTATATGTATATTTTTTAATATTTAAGATGACATGAAAGCTCCTGTGTTTTGTGTTTTTAGTGTGGACAACCAAACACAAATAAATCATTAAATTTCATTGATTTATTGATTTATACACCTATTTTGCTGTCAGTTTTTTTTATCTTCTTTTTGTCAATAGACCAACAGAAACCCATAATTAGCTAGCCATATTTTACCAGCTCAAAATCTTAAATGTATCTAAACTTGTTAAAGATAGAATCATTTTAAAGACTTCTGTTCCTTTGTATGTTATGTTTTGATGTTACATCTTTTTTTTTTTTTTTACTTACCCACTATAGAGATAATAGAAAGTTGAGATGTCTGATATACTGAAGTTCTGCTGTTAAAAGCCTGACAGCTATAGTTTCCACTCTGATTCTTCTGAACATTGATGAATTTGAGCTCAGAACCAGAATCAGGCAGAAAGTTTCCATTCAGAAGCCAATAAAACGTTGCAGGAGGTCTGGAGTCAGCCGAACAGGACAAGGAGATGTCGGAACCTTCCTCATAATGTTTTTGAGATGCTGGATCAACCTTTAATGTTACGTTTTCTGGTCCATCTGCAATTACAGAGAACGTTTAGCTTTATGTATATTACACATAACCTCATAAGTAGTTGCCTCAAAGTCAAGCAAAACTTTAAAGGATCACAGTGTAAACTTTGACATAAGTATTACATTAAGTTCAGATGTGTGAAATAATCTTTCAGGTCAATAAACAGCACTTGGTGCATGTTAATGCTCTGTGTGGGCTGGTCTTGAGGGGATAGGATTAATTATTGAATAAGTCATTATTATTGAATAAGTGACCAAGAGTTTACGATAGTCTGAGTTCCTTATAAGCAGGAGAGGTAACTTAGCTTAAAGTTATTAGGCAGCAAAACGGATAGGAAACTCACCTGATCAGACATATATTAGGTTCTCAGATTTAACCTAAGAGAGGTAAAATGTAGTCTTGTCTTATGTCATTATGCCTTATGTCTTATGTATTTTGCCACAGTGCCTTGTTGCCAGTTGCTTTCAGGGGAAATAAACCTTGATCCAGTGCCTCTAGAGGCTTAAAGTCCCATTGTTGTTTTAACAGTAACTTCATCCGTTAAAGCTAAAGCTCTGAAGTATCATGGATGCAGTAGTAGATGATTTTTTTTAAACATACAGGATAGAAGTATATATTCAGTGGAGAACTTAATAAGTATAATCAGATATGGTTGACAGCAGAGCCAAATAGTTACACACTAACTGCAATGTATACATAATACATTTATTACCAAGAAAATATAAACTTTTTGTAGCATATATTTTTTAAAACTAGGTAGAAATAGCATCAAAAGTTTATTTTGCCAAATCATTATGTGTATAAAAAACTTACAACTGACAGAGAGGTATGCTGGATCACTGCTGGCATTACTGACAGGATTGAACACATGACAGCGATATGATCCCTCATCATATCTGGTCACATTGACTATAGTCAGAGTGGATCCTCCATCAGTAATCTGAACTCTGTTATTGGCTGTAACCTGAGAGCTGTCTTTCTTCCAGAGGAAGGAGAGGGATGATCCAGATGATGAGCAGAAGAAGCTGACAGAGTCATTGTACTCAATCAGGTGGGCATTCTCTTGAGTAACTTTGACATTAAAGACAGGCTCTGTGGGTAGAAAAAGAATGACGTCTTCCTAAATCACATAACACATCGCAAAACTGAAGAATCCCCAAAGACATACATCATGTATATCTATAAAAATGCTAGTTTAAAAAATTTTTTTAAGATTAGTGGTTCAAACTATCTTATCACATTTTTTCTCCTTAAAAGCAAGTTAAAAGTGATAGGGCTCATTTATATCCATTTGCAATTCATACTGTTTTCTACCGATTCTAAAAATATCACAAACATTGCAGTAATTAAACTAAAGCATACAATTGGTTGTTCTGTCATGCTTATACTTTTTAAAGAGCATATACTCAGATTGAAGCAATTGTTCTGACATATGAAATAGGAAAGGATTTAAAACATAAAGCTTCTAAATGAATGTTTAAACCTACCATGCACAAAAATAGGGAAAGGTATTGATTTTTGAGACCTCCCAGTTTTGCTGTTAAAGGCTTCGCAGCTATAGTTCCCGCTCTGACTCATCTGAATGTTTATGAATTGGAGAAATTGATCACTACTGGGCAGCTGCTTCCCATCCAGAAACCACAAAACATCAGGAGGGGGTTGAGACTCAGTGAGGCAGATCAGACTGATGTCTGACCCTTGTTTATGATGTTGCTTTGATGGATACACTTTTGTTTGTACATTGTCTGGTCCATCTGAGGGTAAACATAAACAAACAAACATAATGTGTGGTTATTAAGAAACTATGCAACAATATACTCATGTTATTCATATGCATTCATGCAGTGTTTATTTACAAAATCTACAAAGGACTACTGGATAACGTATGTAAAGTAACTAAAAGAACCAATAGAGAACTTACTGGAAAAAAGCTGACAAAA
This sequence comes from Cyprinodon tularosa, assembly GCF_016077235.1. Taxonomy (NCBI): domain Eukaryota; kingdom Metazoa; phylum Chordata; class Actinopteri; order Cyprinodontiformes; family Cyprinodontidae; genus Cyprinodon; species Cyprinodon tularosa. The sequence continues at coordinate 312,487 of NW_024038733.1, read as the reverse complement.
TGGTGACATGATGTAATTATAATGTTGTTATAGTGTTGTTATTATATACTTCACTCTGGGATAAAGTGAACAAATGTCTGGTGTTCTTATGCATATTTCATTAGCCCGGCTCTCTGGAGCTGCATTTCACCCCCTGTTATTAATAGTCTCTAGATAATAGATTACTTTTTTCATTATTGGGGGAATAATAATTAACACAGTCAGATAAACACAAATCAAGTGAACATTTTGCTAAATGAAACAAAAAATTGGCATTAGAGTCAGCTGTACTTCACAGGAAGGTTCGAGTTTGGGGATGCCTGCTTTAAAGTATAATATTCTCAAATGATCTTAAAATGTACTTTTATTGGAAAACAGCAACAGAAAAGAGAACTTTTAACTTTCAACGGAGCGCTCCATTGAAAGCTGCTGCTGCCGCAGTGCATGCCGGGACAGCTGTCAATTTTGAGAAAAAACAGCCTGTCGATAAAATGGCGAATACGTCCTTCTTAAAAATGAATGAGCGTAGAGCCTCTTCCTCCTCATATTTCAACCAAAACCCCAAGTCTAAACCTTCCAAAACTGATTCTAAAGCTGAGTCAAACAAGAACTGTTCAATATCTGTTGCCATCTTCCTTGTTGTGCTTTCTCCAGCGTCGCGCAGCTTTGTCATCACGCCCTCAAAACCCTGCCCACTTTGCATCCAGAGTTCAAAACACATCTCTGCGTTGTGATTGGCCCGCCTGTTCTAGGGCATGGGGCATTGATCGAGGCTAGACCAAACTGTCGGGCAGGGCTAGTTTACTAGGCTACTAGGCTATATTTTCATAGATAGCAAGCAAAAATAATAACTTACAGCTGACAAACACATTTATTGGATCACTGATGTTAGAACTGGCAGGATTAAACACAAAACAAGTGTATGGTCCTTCTTCATATCGAGTCACATTGATTATAGTCAGTGTTGATCCTTCGTTAGTAATCTGTACTCTGTCACTCGGGGTAAACTCAGTGCTGCTGTTCATCCAGACAAAGGAGAGTGAAGTTCCAGAGGACAAGCAGGATAGATGGACTGAGTTTTTGAATTCAATCAAGTCTGTACTTAGTGGAAGTACTCTGACATCAGAGACTGGTTCTGCAGGTAGAAACAGAAAAACATTCCAATTTAAAGTGACCATCAAAGTGAAAATAATCACCAAAATCTATCAACAGGACTGATGACAACATAGAACACAGGATTTAAGCTATTTATATGCTATTATTATTATGCACCAGACCTACCTGTACCTAACATCATAGTGAGAAGGGTCTGGCTGGAGACCTACACTGTCGGGACGCTTTGTTGCAGACATTTATAATTGGCGTCTCCTGTATTGTCAGGACCTTAAGTTTATTCCGGATGTTGTATCCAGAGCTCTTAGGAATAGCACGTAGCGTATATGTGCTGCCTGATTTTATTAGTAGAAGAAGTCCTATTTTTTCACCTTTTCCATACATTTACAAGGTCTTGATAAAGACCAAGAAAACTGTGTTTTATCATATAATATTTGGGTGGTTTTCTTTTACTTATTACAACATTATCTGTCTCTCATAGACCCATGTTTCAATTGTGACTACCGCTGACACTTCGCAGAAAGTTAAATGCTGCAGGTGATGATGTGAAATCTGCTGTTTAGACAATAAAAACACTTTCACTAAAGTATAATAAACAGATTTTTAAAAGTTAATTTTGTGTCTACTGGTGTTGTAGGAAAAAAGACCAGAAGTTATTGGGTATTTTGGCCATGTATCTAGGTATTCAGAAATTCCCTGGGAGAAAATAAACATATGAATAGACAAATATATTTTTTATTACGAAGAGCCAGAGAATAAACGCAGGAATGTAAAATATTTACAGTATACTAGCTTTCATTTTACTTCACTTCGAAAGGCTTTGAATATGCTTCCGGTTCTAACAGCACAGAAGACCTCACTGGCAGGTCTGCAATGATGGGTCCTGACAGTGCAGGTCTGCAGCTAGGCTCTTGATCTTGGTGCAAACAGAAGACACAAGGACATTTAAAAATATAGATGTAAATATTCAGTTAATATTTACACACCATACATTTCCAGTGTGGTCTCTCCCATCTTTGAGAGCCCTTCAGCAGGTTGAATGGTGACTCTGTATTTTCCACTGTCACTAAGCATGAGGTTCCTAAGCTGCAGAGATCCAGTAGATCTGAAAATGGTGATCCTTCCATCGTATTCTGGCGCAGTTATGTTTGCATCAAGCAGTGAGGTTATTATGGGCTTAGATGCTGGATTACCAACAAATTCCCAGCTGACCGCAAGAAAAGGTGTTTCAGTTGGATTCAAGCTTGTTGTGAACATTACTGTCCCTCCAACAGAGCCGTTCAGAGGACCATCTGGTAGTACACCAATTCCCTCTGTTGAGCCTGCAGGAAATTTTTTTTAAATTTATATAAAGATATTCAGCATAGGGTCAATGCTAATTTCTCTACACCTCCAAAATACACACAGAATTGAAAAGAAAAAGAAAATCCATTCTATTTAGCATGACTCTATTGGTGCATTGATAGTTTTATAGGCTTTTGCTTATTTACAACATGTTGTCCTGTCCTTACCCTACAATATTCGGTTTCATTATTCTACTCTTTTTTTTCCCAGCATTTTCTAATATTAATATCTGATAATTATAGTTGTCTATCTGTTTCCCCCTTCTGATTAGTGTCTGTTTTTTTTCATACCCACCACCCACCCGCCCAGTTTTGATTATTTTGTTTTGGGATTTTGTTTTTGTTTAAGGCTTTAAGAGTCCAGGAGAGCATCTGGAATCTGTATATAATATATGTATATAATACAATATAATAAAGTTACACAGCATTCTTTGGTTTTACAAATTATCTGGGTTATCTTTGTTAAGTTCCCATCATGGTTTTCTTAATCTGTTACATTGCCTCTAGTATATTTGCTTAATTCCAGTCATGCTTGTGTTTCACTAGCCCCATTCTAAGGAAGACAAAGTTTTAACTTTAGTTTTTTTATGTATATATTGTTGCAGTTAATATGATGCTATGAAATTGTTTTACAATTACTTTCTTTCCCTAAAAAATTATGAAATATCTCAAGTAGTGCCTGTGTCAATATATCATTAAAAAGTTAGAAAAAAAACAAAAAAACATTTCATAGATGAAAAAATCTCACCTGAGATGGCTCCAATGATGATGAAGTATAAAAAAATCATTTTCTTCTAGTTTCATCAGACATAAAGAAGGAAAAACTGGACCACTTTTCCTTCGTGTATACTGTTTAATCATATGACATCAATTGCTGTACAGGAAGTTAGGCTTTATATTCTGAAATCTGTTTTGGCAGTATGTTGTTCTGATATAGAGATAAGAAAATCAGAATGTCCAAAGGGCAGCGTGAGGACTGTCCTATGTTTAGTGTGACCTAAGTAGGAAAAATATGCAAGACAAACACTTGGGCTGAACTTTGACACAGAAAGCACCTCTTCGATTATTTCCAAATAAAAAAATAAAAAAAACAATCCTAAACACCTTTACCTTTTTGAAATAAACATGAATGAGAAACTGTTCCTTAAAAGCTGCAGTAAAAAATACAGATGTTTAAAAATGCTAGCAAATCCAAAATGTCCAGGTTTTTTAAGAGTTTAAATGTTTACAGTCTCTAATATTACAGTATAATCACAATAATTTGTATCTATGTATTTAAACAGTCCTGTCCAATTTTATCTGTAAAGTTTGTACAATCCTGCTTTGTCAGCTGAGCAGAGACTTTTTTCACATCTAATACCTACCTTTTCATTGTTGTTTTTATATCTCACCTCAAAACACTTTTTCTTCAAGCTCTTCATCCTACAGTTTTTTTTCTATAGTTGCATTTTTTATAGTTGCATTCTATAGTTGCATTTGTTTTATTTCTTTTTTCATATCACGCTTTCATTTTTTTTTAAAACCTTTTGTTCATCTCCTTAATTACAATTAATTGTAACACATTGAACCAGTTTGACCTTGAGCTCATCCACTAGCTGTTCTACTTTTCTGCATTATGGTGGTTAACTAGTACCGTATGGTGCATTAATGCCAACAACAGAAATTTACTGTTGAATTGCTGTATTGAATGTCTGATATCCGTCACCAAATACATCACACTTTTTAGTGATCAAGCAACACAGGAAGTGAGTTTTTACATTTTAATTTTTTTAATCAACATTATAATGGTTGTACAATGTTTTCAGTGCAATTTTACAAGTTAAAAATATTTGTATTTAAATCATGTTAGCTTAAAAACACTTCATCTCACACTTACAGGCTATTAATAATAAAGATGCTTCCAGCCACTCCTGAAACAAAAACTATTCGACAAGACATTCCTATTCCAGCAATGGCGCTCCCTGAGAGACCTTCATGTTCATATTCTGAAAATAAAAGATGTTCAACAAAAAATATTAGTTTTCTGGAAAATAATCCTTGTCAAAATACTTAAGAGTATTACAACAAAACACAACTTGTTTTTTTGCCAGATGAGAGTTAAAGATCAGAGTTAAACTTTAAATAATGGGCAAGAATATTTGATATGCAAATATGAAAGAAAACCTTGGGTCATTTAAAGATGGCAAACTTAATGCAGTTTTACCCAAATGTTTAATTGCCCTGTTTGAATTGTAGAGTTTGGGGGGCATGTTTCATAAAATATAACAAACATTTTTATTGTATATTGATTAATTGTTTCTTAAAGCTCATTATTTTCAAAATAATGTTTAAGTAATAATGACAAATGAAATTCAAATTATCCTGATCAAACGTTGAAATACACCACTTCTCCATATTGTGTATTGTCCCCTTCAGTGTTAATGGCAGCTTGTATTATTGTTAATTGTAGATGAGGCTTATTGTTATTCCTTTTCACGGTAAAGCTGCATATTCTTTTTCACAAGAAGTCTATAAATTCTGTGAATTCCTTTGTTGTCTTGCATGGACTGCATGGTAGAGATCTCCCAAGACAGAAATGGCCATTCCAGAACATTCATTTCAGCCAGTCAGACGCATCCGTATCAACTTATGTGCATGTAATGTTAAAATCACCAAGGTACCATATGTTAATGTAATACTTCTAATCAGAGTATTTTTTTTAAATTTCCATAATCTTTATGGTTCTAAAGAGTATACACAGTTGTATTAGAGTAAATTCATTTAATCACTAATCATGTCATCAGTAAAAAAATGTTTTGAAAAATAGCCCAAAAACTGTATTTAATTTTGAGAGCAACTGTATATGAAATACCTCCTTTGCTGTTTTCACTCCACAAGTTAAATGCATACAACATTTTTTAACATACTCATAACAGTACCAATCCTATTATCCAGACTTACCTACTACAGAGATGGCAACAGGCTGAGATTTTTGATATCTCAAAGTTTTACTGTTAAAGACCTGGCAGCTGTAGCTTCCACTATCACTCATTTTAACATCTGTAAGTCTGAGTTCTGATCCAAAATGAGACAAGAGATTTGTATTCAGAAACCACTGAAACTCGGCAGCAGGTCTGGAGTCTGCTGAGCAGGACAAGTGTATATCAGAACCCTCCTTGAAATATTTTTCAGTTGGTGAAATCGTCAGTGACACTTTTTCTGGGCCATCTGTAATTTGTAGAGTGAAAAAAAATAGTCCAACATAGTAAATAAATATATATTGATTTCTTATATAAATATTTACTAGATGACAATATGCATTAAATCAAATTACAAAAAACTCACAATACATTGAGAGGTTTACTGGATCACTAAAGACTTCACTGAAGTAATTGAACACGTGACACCTCAGTAGCTCTAAATCAAAGCGGGTCACATTCAGGATGGTCAGAGTGGATCCTCCTTCAGTGATCTCAACTCTGTCATCAGCTATGACCTTAGAGCTGCTGTTCATCCACTGGAAATTAGGAGAATATCCAGATGCAGAGCAGAACACACTGACAGTACTGTTGAATTCAATGCAGTCTTTGCTGTTTGATTTCACCATAACATTGGAAACACGTGCTGTTGGTAAGAACATGGATTCAGGTTTACTTAGCAAATCTCAATTAAATCATATTTGGATTAAATCACTTACAAAAAGCAGTTCAGACATCATTCACAATGCGTTCACTGCTTATTAACAGTTTATTATAGTAAGTTTTAAAAGCTTTAACAGGGTTTTAAAATCAAATTCTTGAGGGCCATTCTCATACAGCTTTTACATATGTCAATTCCCTACCCTTCCTGAATCAAACTATCTCACTAACATTAAGTTAAGGTCTGAAAGCTCTCTTAGTGAGCTCACATTAGAATCAGGTCTGTTTTAGCAGGGACAAATCTATAAGGTGCCGAACATTTGCCCTTAAGCAATGGAGTTTGAAACCATTGGTTAAAAAAAAATATTTCTGAACTGTTCAAAACAACATCAAACTAGTCTGTGTTGAAGAAAAATGATTATTTTTAGTTTTTAATACAGTTAATCTTATACCATGTGTAAAAGGTATGTTGAACACTCTCATTTTGACCATATTTCTTAATTTTGAACAAGGTTGTTTTAATGATTTAAAACTAAACTATTGATGGGTAAGTATTTAAAGCACCAGGCCATAAATGAGTATCTCCTGGGGGCGAACATTATTTGAGCCTGGAGGAGAGATTTCTCCCTGGTTTACAGAAGGTCAAAAGTCTTCCAGAATAAACATCTGGGATGGTGTGAAACTGAATCAGGAAAGAGGCCCCCCGCATTCCACACCGATTCTGTGAAAGCTTATCTTGTGTTTTATGACTTTAAGAATTCTAGATGCCAAGACAGGCTTTCCGCTTTTTCTTGTTAAAACAAAGAAGCAAATGACCCCAGATGTTTGCAGTAAATTAGGTGAAGCTCCAAATTTTTCTGAGTGTCAGAGAGAGCTCCCGGTTGGAGGAGCAAAGGTACGCCTTATGTGAATAAATTAAATACAAGAGGATAAAGCTTTCTACACAGAAGTAACAAATCAGATTTGCTCTTGCAACTCTCCAAAGATGTCTTTGTACGTCTTTGCTTTCTTTCTTCTCTCCATTTATGTCAGGTAATTGAATGTATGTCTCTGTTGTTCTGCAGTTTCTGGTGTAAGTTTGTGCATTGTCTTATTTCTAAGTTTATGCATTGTCTTATATTGGATTAAACTCTGTAATTCTGTGACGTCCACACGCCTTGCTGGTTTTCCTTGGGGGCCACACGCAGCTCGCCGAGCAGACCTGGGAAAGGAAGAGAGAAAGCCAACCTTTTTCCAAAGTTAACTATTTTAGAATAATTTCTTCCTTAACATCTGTTTCATATACTGTATATACTGATACGGGTGACATTTTGTTACAAGATAAACCCTTGAAATATCTTTTCGTAGGTAAAGAGGCCTTCCGTCCTGAGGTGTTATCATTTCACATATGATTAAAAATAACTTTATTTTACAAATAAGAGACCTGAAGACTTGAGGAAACCCACCTTTATATGTAAAAATGTTATCTAGACTTACCGAGTACAGACACAGCTGAGGGCTCAGAAGTTTGATATCTCAAAGTTTTGCTGTTAAATGCCTGACAGCTGTAGTTTCCACTCTGACTTGCCTGAATGTCCATCAATCTGAGCTCTGATCCAGTATTAGGCAGCAAAGCTCCATTCAGAAACCAGTGAAACTGAGCAGAAGGTCTAGACTCCGATGAACAGTGTTGGGCAAGCTACTTGTCCATTGTAGTGAGCTAAGCTATCAGTTACTCAACAATAAATTAAGCTTCACTACGCCAAAGCTACCACCTAAAGAATAATAGCAAGCTAAGTTACACTAATGTGTTAAAAGTAGCTTAACTACATCAGAAGCTACTTAACGTTGTACCAACCTAATATTAATTCAAAATGAGTCTGATACACTGGTTAAAATATTTATTAAAGATCAGCCAATGGCATAACACAGTGTAAACATTGCTTTATGATCAGCATATTAAAATAAAAACTGAATTAATTACTAGTAGACAAACTAGTAAACAATCTGCTGTTATTAGAACCAAATTAAAGGTACCGTGTAGTGTTCTACACATCGAGACATGGCTATGAGTTTGCATTCAATGGACATCTCTAGGGAAAACAAAACCCTACAAAAGACCTCAATTAAACAGTTGATTCAAGTAACAAACAAAACTGTTTACAAAAGAAGGTGAAAAAATAAAGAAGCTAATTAAGAGATACATATATATATGACTCACCATATAATTTAATTTCTACCTACATATTTATTCATTGTATTTTTGGAGGCAATTAATTGAATGCTTATTTATTTATTTATTGAGCATTTATTTATTTATTTTATATACGGTAGAGCTGTTCCTCCATAAAAAATGTTATCTGTGCACAGCCTAAAAACAGATTTATGTAAACATCCTGTCAGGTAAACTAGGCCATGAAAATACAATATCGAAGTTTCATTACTGCTCTCTAATTAGAGTATCTTAGTGGCACATAGATATGGGAGAATTATCCTGCCATAATGCAAGAGCACATAACTTCAATTAGAGAAAAGAATTTCATCTTCTTGCACTCAAAACTTATAATGCTCACACTCAAAACATGCGCTCTCTCTCAAATATTTTCTCTTCTCTCAAAAATCTTTGTTTCTTCTCTCAGATTTAAACAGATATTTTCTATATTATCACAGATATTTTTTCCTCTCGCTTGCCTCCATCTCTTCGCGCACAAACCGCGCTCTGCACGGGTCTCAGTTACGCTCTGCTTGCGGATTTGTTTTGCTCTCTCAGACTGCAGTTGGATCGTTGCCTAGCAACCTTTCCAGCCAATAGAACGACAGCCTCGGAAAAGGTGCGCTTGTTTAACCCTACGGAGTGTGCCTGTGCTACTACGCCACTTATAAAGCGTCAGCTGAAACTGCTATTTACAGTAGTTTTGTGGCTGATTGTTGTTTAGAAATAGAAAACCTGGTTTCATTTCTTAGTTTTGCCCTGGATTTTGTAGCGTTTGTGGACGCTACGTCGCTACTTGATCAAAACAATAACGTCGCTACAGGAAAGTTACTTGATAAATAAAGCAGCGACGCTACGGTCAAGCTACTTGAAAATGTAGTTAAACTAATAGCTTCGCTACATGTAGCGGCGCTACTGCCCATCACTGCCGATGAACAGACAAGCTGAATGTTTACACCTTCTTCATGGTGTTCATTTGATGGAGAGATCTCCAACTGTGTGTTTTCTGGGCCATCTGAGAGGACAAAATCCACAAAGTACTTTTATTTATGTGAGAACTAAAGGGTAAAATATCTTCTCTCATGTGCTGCTATCCTTAAAGCAAAGTCTCATCAACAGGTGATAAACATTGTCTTCCACCCTTGCAGCCTATCTGTTCATTCAGGTTTAGAAAAAAAAAAATCGAACAATTTTAGTTTGTAGAAAAACAATGTTGTCTTCTACATTTTTCAACCTTTGATCTTTGATCCAATTAATCTCAAACTTTTATATCCAAATACAATTTAGATAAAGATCATTTTTAATAGCAGCGAGATAAAATTATGTTAAAAAAAGTCTATATAAAATGGCATAAAACAAGACGAAAAACAAATAAATATAAAGAGGGTATTGACTTAAACAGGGCCAAGTGCTATTGAATATGACAGTTTTAAAAGAGTAACAGGAATCTATGATCTCTAATTTAAAAATGAAATTCAGGAGATTTCCCAGTTTGGAAGTCACAATGGAATAGCAATATATTTTCAAATTGTTTCCAATTTCAGGGATCTTGGCCTCACTTCTTATCATATACAGTGGGGCAAAAAAGTATTTAGTCAGCCACCAATAGTGCAAGTTCTCCCACTCAAAAAGATGAGAGAGGCCGGTAATTTTCATCATGGATATACCTCAACTATGAGAGACAAAATGAGAAAAAAAAAAATCCACAAAATCACATTGTCTGATTTTTAATGAATTTATTTGCAAAATATGGTGGAAAATAAGTATTTGGTCAGTTACAAACAAGCAAGATTTCTGGCTCTCACAGACCTGTAACTTCTTCTGTAAGAGGCTCCTCTGTCCTCCACTCGTTACCTTCATTAATGGCACCTGTTTGAACCCGTTATCAGTATAAAAGACACCTGTCCACAACCTCAAACAGTCACACTCTAAACTCCACCATGGCCAAAACTAGAGAGCTGTCAAAGGACACCCGAAACAAAATTATATACCTGCACCAGGCTGGGAAGTCTGAATCTGCAATAGGTAAACAGCTTGGTGTGAAGAAATCAACTGTGGGATCAATTATTAGAAAATGGAAAATATACAAGACCACTGATAATCTTCCTCGACTTGGGGCTCCACGCAAGATCTCACCCCGTGGGGTCAAAATGATCACAAGAACGGTGAGTAAAAATCCCAGAACCACACGGACGGACCTAGTGAATGACCTGCAGAGAGCTGGGACCAAAGTAACAAAGGCTACCATCAGTACCACACTACGCCGCCAGGGACTCAAATCCTGCAGTGCCAGACATGTCCCCCTGCTTAAGCCAGTACATGTCAAGGCCCGTCTCAAGTTTGCTAGAGAGCATTTGGATGATCCAGACGATGACTGGGAGAATATCATATGGTCAGATGAAACCAAAATAGAACTTTTTGGTAAAAACTCTACTCATCGTGTTTGGAGGAGAGAGAATGCTGAGTTGCATCCAAAGAACACCATACCTACAGTGAAGCATGGGGGTGGAAACATCATGCTTTGGGGCTGTTTTTCTGCTAAGGGACCAGGACGACTGATCTGTGTGAAGGAAAGAATGAATGGGGCCATGCATCGTCAAATTTTGAGTGAAAACCTCCTTCCATCAGCAAGGGCATTGAAGATGAAACATGGCTGGGTTTTTCAGCATGACAATAATCCCAAACACACCACCCGGGTAACGAAGGAGTGGCTTCGTAAGAAGCATTTCAAGGTCCTGGAGTGGCCTAGCCAGTCTCCAGATCTCAACCCCATAGAAAATCTTTGGAGGGAGTTGAAAGTCCGTGTTGCCCAGCGACAGCCCCAGAACATCACTGCTCTAGAGGAGATCTGCATGGAGGAATGGGCCAAAATACCAGCAACAGTGTGTGAAAACCTTGTGAAGACTTACAGAAAATGTTTGATCTCTGTCATTGCCAAAAAAGGGTATATAACAAAGTATTGAGATGAACTTTTGTTATTGACCAAATACTTATTTTCCACCATATTTTGCAAATAAATTCTTTAAAAATCAGACAATGTGATTTTCTGGATTTTTTTTCTCATTTTGTCTCTCATAGTTGAGGTAAATCTATAAGAAAATTACCGGCCTCTCTCATCTTTTTAAGTGAGAGAACTTGCACTATTGGTGGCTGACTAAATACTTTTTTGCCCCACTGTATCTGATTTAAAATGTTAATTTTCACTGAAGAAAAGCATTTCGATTAATTACTCACAGCTGATGAAGACATTCACAGGCTCACTTCTGTCATCACTGATGTAATTAATCACTTTACACCAGTATGATCCATGGTCATAGCGGCTCACATTTGCCATAGTCAGAGTGGATACCCCATCAGATATGCTGATCTGAACTCTGTCGTTCCTTGTAACCTCAGAGCTGCCATTCATCCAGTATATCGCCTTATGAAATCCAGCAAAAGAGCAGGAAAGGTGAACAGAACTGCTAAACTCAACCAAGTCCACACTCTCTGGGCTTACTGTGACATTAGAGATTCGCTCTGTGGGTGAAACATTAGAATAGACAGAATGGTAAGTACAAATAAGAGCAAAGTTGTAATAAAATTATCAAAATAATTTCTAACAGTTTGAATATTGCTGTCGGTTTGAGAAATAGCGATAGATAACTTGATTTATACCAATAACAAAAAAAAAAGGAAAAGAAGCCATAAAACATGACATCTTCCAAAACATCTGCTTTTATCTTGGCTTTTAAAAACCTGCCTGCATTTTCAGTCAATAATAAATGGTCGATGGTCTTGAACCTTATAAAATCATTTATTTATTTCTCTCTTTTGTTTTTTAAGCCAGTTTTAACCATAATTTTCTGGCTTCAGAAAGAAGCTATACCAAGAAGTTATAAAATCCTCATCTTAAACAAATTTAACCCTTTTTTTGATTATTGATTTATTATTTTAAAAAATCTATATTAAAGGACACTTTTTCAGACTTACCATACACAAAAATAGGCAATCGAAAAGAGTTTATAAAGTTGGAGGTTTTGCTGTTTCTGGCCTGGCAGATGTAGATCCCACTCTGATTTGTCTGAATGTTTGTCAGGTTAAGCTTCGGTTCACGATGGGACGGGGGAACCCCAAGCCCATACCACGTATATTCTGGGGGAGGCTGAGACTCAGCCGAGCAGGAGAGGTAAATATCTGTTCCTTTTTCATAGAATTCTTCTTCAGGTGAAAATTTCAGTCTCATCTTCTCTGGACCATCTAATTGTATAGGAAACAGAAAGTAAGGTTAGTTTGTTGAGTTATTGCAATATGTTTATCTCTAAATCAAAGCAAACAGTAAACTGTTATTTACTATAGAACTATTTTTGTAGTATTTTGAATTGATCATGTGTCCATTTTTCAACTACTCACAGCTCACAAAGACGCTAACTGGATCGCTGATACCAGAACTCACAGGATTGGAAACACGGCACCTATATGTACCATGGTGATAGCGGGAGATACCGGAGAAAGTCAGAGTGGATCCTCCATCAGTGATCTGAAGTCCACCACCCGCTGTAATCTGAGAGCTGCCATTCATCCAGGCGAAGGTGAGAGATGATCCAGAGGAGGAGCAAGACAGACTACCAGGTCTGTGGAATTCAATCAACTCCAAACTCTGTGGAGTTACTACTACATTGGAGACTGGTTCTGTTGGTTTAAGAAAATGTTCATGTTGTTTGTTTTAAGCTCCCAAAGAGGACAACAAAGACGAGAAAAAAATAATTCAGCTCCATTTATATGCATGCTTACAACTGAATTTTAAAAAGATTCTAAAAGTTCCTGAGCTATGATTTCAAAGGTCTCAAATTATGGCAGTGAATGAAATTATAAAAATAAACCACCAGGTATTTACAACATTGATGGCAAGCTAATACAAATGGTAGAATATAATGTGTCTTGCATCCGTCATATTATAAATATGTGATTTTCAAACTGTCTATATACAAGACAATGGAAGTGATTATTGCAGTGAGCCAGTCACTCTTTGCCGAAGTCTTACACACATGGCAACTCTCAGCCTCTTTGAGCAGTTGGAAATACTTCATGTCTCTATTAATCTTTGTGTTATTTTCTGTTCCCTGTTCTGAGAACCCCTCTGCAGAACTACTCTCCTGATTCAACCCAAAGAAGTTAACTGGATTCATCTACTGAACTGGAACTGCTCCATCTTCATGGCCTGCCTGCCCAGGTATCTTGATCTGCTCTGATAGCTGGCCCTAATTGCTCATTTTACTCACCTGCCTAGTTCTGTCCAGCTCCTAATCACTCCTTTCATCCACCTGCCAGTTTCCCTTATATTGGCGTCAGTTACAGCTTGTTGGGATCCTCAGGCTTGCCCACCAGAGGGCGCCGAGGATCCCCTTCTGCTCTTTGCTATTTTCCCTTAGGGCTGGAGTTACTGTGGGGATCTGGAGATTACCCCCTGTCTCCAGCAGAGTGCGCCGTGGGTCTTCTGGAGCTGGGACCTTCCTGCACACCTGTTGCTAATCCTCTCATCAGAAGACCTCTCCTTTATAAGCTCCTGCCTGACCTTGCTTCCATGCCGCAGTGTTGATCTTAGTTGGTTAGCTTCCTAAGCCTTCTGTTAAAGACTGAACCTTGGATGTCCCTAGTGTGAGATCTTATTCTAATCTCTTCTTTGTCTGTGCCTCACAGGAAACCTGTTCCTGGTCTGAAGCTCTGGAGGAGCTGCCTCACTGGAAACCTGTCTCTGGTCTGAAGCTCAGGAGGAGCTGCCTCACTGGAACCCAGTCTCTGGTCTGAAGCTCTGGGAGAGCTGCATCACAGGAACCAGTCTCAGGCCTGAAGCTCTACGAGAGCTTAACCTGCCAATCTGCCCTGGTGAGCCAACCTGAAGGTTCCTATGTGGATTCACCCTGAAGGATCCTATGTGGATGTTCCCTGTTGTTCTCTGCTAAGAGCTGGAAGCTCAACCTTGATGAATCCTATGTGGATATTCCCTGTTGTTCTCTGCAGTGAGCTGGAAGCTCAGATCAAGGCCTGCTATGCTAAGCCTGAAGCTAGATGCTTAGCTTCACATGAACTCTGCTAACCAACAGTCTCAGTCCCTGTCAAGACTTCAGTTAACCAGTCCAACCCTGTTTCAGAACTCATTTATTATCCTTGTGTTTGTGTTTCAATAAACTCTTTTGGACTTTTACCCAGTTCCCTGTGTGTGTTCTGCATTTTGGGCTTACTCTAAGAAACCCATCATGACACAGCTATCATGTCCAGATCATTGTTTGCTTTCTGTTTGTTCCCCGTTTGAATCCTGTTTGTGTCCTGTCTGTCAGTTTTGTGTTGGGAGCTGGAGAAGTACCACCTTCCTCCAGCAGAGTCCGCCGTGGATCCTCCTGAGTCGAGCCTCCTGCACAGCTGGAGCTCATTCCATCATCAGAGGATCCACAGTATTTAAGCTGTCTTCAGACCTTGCCTCAACGCCGCAGTGTTGATCCAGTTGGTTAGCACCTAAGCCTAGTATCTCTGAGAACCTTTGCTGACTTTTGAATCCAGACTGGATTCTAACCTTTGTCTCTGTCTTCCAGGAAACCTGTTTTTCTCCTGTGAAGCTCAGGAAGAGCTTAACCTGCCGAGCCTGCCCTCTTAGCCAAACCTGAAGCCTCTCTCTGGATTTCCATGCAGCTCTGGACCAAGAGCTGGAAACTCAAAGCCAAGGTCAGCTCACTCTCAAGAAGTAAGACGCTGAAGCAGTTAACGGACTCTGCTGAACAAACTATCTCTGGACCCAACAGTTTCCCTCTCAAGGCTTTAACCAAGAACCCTCAAGGTACAAATCTGAAACTGTCAGAATTAAACTCCTCTGCGCAAACGCTAACTGAACTGTCTCCCACGCAGACTCCAGTGAACCAGTTTCCCCAGGCCTGAACCAGAACCTGTGATTAACTCTGTGCTTGTGACAATAAAAATTTGTTAAACCTTTTACTTCAGTTTCCGTCTCCGTGGTGTTCTGCATAATTGGGTCTCACTAGTGAACCCATCATAACATTTTGTTAGTTTCAGGTTTATTTCCAAGGTTCATGTGCAAGTGAGATTATTTTTGGGCACCTTGATTTTACGTTATTACATCATGTTCTACTCAGCCATGTGAGTATTGTGTCATTTGGAGCCGTTCTGAAGATATTCCGTTAGTTTATATCCAAGTAACGTCTTCCTATGGGCAAACGACTTGATGGCAAAAACTAAGCTGTTCATAATTTATCATTTATGGTACACCAGCATTTATAACATCTAGGCGAATCACTGTCCCCCAGACATCTGCGGTTATATTTTTTATATTTATATGTTTTAAAAATGAAGTGGCGCGTGTGTGTTTGCCCAGGCCATATTAATAACTTTTCAGAATCTGCCCAAGTCAAATGTTGGACATTGTGGTAATTCCTGTGGCACAGGGAAGTTAAAAAATCTGCACAGATCTACTAACCCTGCCTAGTCGGAGCCTCTTTACACACGGACAGTGTGACATGGAAAAAATTGGATCTGGGATTAAAAAAAGTCATATGCAACCGGTGTGTTCATAAAGGCACATGCACAACTCTGTACCTGCTGAAAAGAAACGCCTATTAAACACATGCAAGAGCATGCACAAGCCAATTTCTCGTTGTGCACAATCTGTTTAAAATTTGCTGTTTGCATTGCTCATACAAGCTTACGGTACTTTCCAAAAGAAAATTTTGGAATTTCCCCCCTATGTCAGACTCATCACTAGTAAGTGAAAATGGACGAGCAAATACGACGGCCTTGCGTAAACATATCAGCAGAATGACTGGCAATTAAGAGGACCACTTATCTTGATGATCCACCCCAAAAAAGAACATCCTCCACTATACCTTAAAGTCTCCAGACCTTAGGCAGAAGCCAAAATGTCCAGACTTATGGCCGAGAACAATCTTTTGGAACTCAATCTAGAGCCTCTCAAGCTCCCAGACCTCTGCCTCTACCAAGGAACTTTCAAACTCCAAGCCAGCCTCCAAGACCTCTCACTCTGCCATGGCCATCCTTCTGGGTTTCCAACTGCAACCCCCAGGATTCCAATGAACCTGCAAGACTTTTTTTGCCAGCTTCGACCCCCAAGACTACTAGAGTGACGTTGACCTCCAAGACTCCTTTCTAAATGTCGCTTCCCAAAGTATCCACAACCTTGCTGTATCCTGTCACTTAGTCCCTGCCTTCCTCACTGCCAGTTGCCAGGTCTTTGTGTTTGCCTCCTGCATATAGGTCATGGTTCCTTAATTCCAGTCCATGATGTCTCAACTCAGCCAGGCTCCATGATTGTCTTTAAGAACTCTGCTTAACCAGGTTTCAGACCTAAAAGTCTGCCTATGTCCAGGGCCCCTTTTTTCTCCTGATTGGCTAAAGCCCAACTCTGATAAGCAGGCACATTGCTTCGCCAAAGTTATCAATCTTGCTTGCTAAGTTACTTAGATATGGCGTTCAGTATCCCCTTTGGGTAAGTGGGAGATGAGAGATGATCCACTAAATTTCATTTGATGGTCCTGTCCCCTTAGTTAGTTAGTTCTTTCATCATGTTTATTACATTTGGTTTTTTTTTAATCCAGATATTATATTGGTTTCTCCATTTCTGACCTGTTTATTGTTTCCCCCTCAGCCTGTGTCACCAGTTTATTGGTTTCACCTGAAACTCTTCATTACATCCATTATCTGCACGTGTCAATTTATGACTCATGCCTTCAGTTTGCTTTTGTTTTCACTGGGTGCTTTATTTTGCTTACTATCTCTTAGCTAATGTATGCCCCTTATCTGATTTTGTAAGTTTATAATTGTTTCTTAAGCCCCTTATCCTACATGCACCTACAAATGTGATGCTACAATGGCAATAATTTGTGCAATTTATAATGTGCAATTACTGTTTGATACCCTGTGCAATAACCGGTTTCTCTATATTTGACACCCAGTCCAAAATAGATAGATATAAATATCTCCCTATATAATACCAGAAACCCTGTGCAATAACTCTATGTAATGATCCTATTGAAGAATGCAATCAGGATAAGCAAATATTTTTATGATTTAATAGAAATATTGTGAAATGGGAAGGTTTTCAGGATGTAACTAATGTTTTTGCCTATGATAGTGAAATACTTTCAAAAGTTAAGAGTTAGATCATATTTTTATCAGTTTTTTCAATCTGTTTTTAAATAATAAAATGAAAGAAAAAAAAATAAATTTAACAGCACATTAGTGCGTGTTTTAAAATCACTTCTATGTTATTATGTATTAATGTGGATAATACACTGATATAAGTTAATATACATAAATAAGTTTTTAGTCAGCTTCATACAAAAATATCTTAGACATATAACACAGTGGATCACAACAATGTAGGCTTTTGAAGCCTATCTGTCCAGCATGCCCCCCCCCCAACAGTTACATATTTTTTATATATAAAAATGTTACCTGACTTACCAAGTACAGACAAGGCTGTCGGTCGAGAAGTTTGATATCTCAGAGTTTTGCTGTTAAATGCCTGACAGCTGTAGTTTCCACTCTGACTTGCCTGAATGTTCATCAGTCTGAGCTCTGATCCAGTATTAGGCAGCAAAGCTCCATTCAGAAACCAGTGAAACTGAGCAGAAGGTCTAGACTCCGCTGAACAGATAAGCTGGATGTTTACACCTTCTTCATGGTTTTCATTTAATGGAGAGATCTCCAACTGTGTGCTTTCTGGGCCATCTGAGACAATAAAAGTAGTTTAATTTATATGAGAAAGGGTAAGATATCTCCTATAATGTGTTTCCATCCTTAACACAATGTTGCATTACAGCTCTCATTAACAAGACAATGCTTTGATTCCACCCTTGCAGCCTATGTGTTAATTCAGGTTTAAAAACAAAAAATCTATCAATTTCAGTTTATAGAAAAACAATGTTGTCATCTACTATTTTCTACCTTTGACCTTTATATCTAATTAATGTCAAACTTATATATATAAATACAATTTATTTATAAAGATCATTTTTAAAAACAGCAAGTCTAGATAAAATTATGTTGAAAAAAAATCTAGATAAGCATTGCTTAAAACAAGACGTAAAACAAAATTAATATAAGGAGGGTATTGACTTAAACTGGGCTCAGTGCTATTGCTATGTTTTTAAAAGAGAAACATGAAACCATGATCTCCAATTCAAAAATGAAATTCAGGAGGTTATCCAGTTTGGAAGTCACAACTGAATAGCAATATATTTTCTAAGTTTCTAATTATAGATCTTGGGTCAGCTAAAAGATAAGCAAGGAATAAAAGACAGGGGACAAGATCGATGAAATGTGCTCTGGCCTGTGTGTAAGAGAAAAACAATCAACAAACTTTTATAATAAGGGGCAAGGGTTGCTTGACCAACACCGTTATAATGTCCTCTTCAGCAGTCAAGTGGAGTTGAGATAAAGAAATGTGTTATTAAAGGTTGTCCCCCACCCTTGCAAACACAACATCATAGAGCAAATTGTTTCCAACTCCTGGGATCTTGGCCTTATTTATTATATATCTGATTTAAAATGTTAATTTTCACTGAAGGAAAGCATTTCGATTAATTACTCACAGCTGATGAAGACATTTACAGGCTCACTTCTGTCATCACTGATGTAATTAATCACTTTACACCAGTATGATCCATGGTCATAGCGGCTCACATTTGCCATAGTCAGAGTGGATACCCCATCAGATATGCTGATCTGAACTCTGTCACTCCTTGTAACCTCAGAGCTGCCATTCATCCAGTATATCAATTTATGAAATCCAGCAAAAGAGCAGGAAAGGTGAACAGAACTGCTAAACTCAACCAAGTCCACACTGTCTGGGGTTACTGTGACATTAGAGATTCGCTCTGTGGGTGAAACATTAGAATACGGTAGATAGAGTGATAAGTACAAATAAGAGCAAAGTTGTAATAAAATTATCAAAATAATTTCTAAGATATTGAATATTGTTGTCAGTTTGAGAAATAGCTATAGATAGATAGATAGATAGATAGATAGATAGATAGATAGATAGATAGATAGATAACTTGATTGATTAATAATTTATTATATAAAAAAATAAGTATTTTAAAGGACACTTTTTCAGACTTACCATACACAAAAATAGGCAATCGAAAAGAATTTATAAAGTTGGAAGTTTTGCTGTTTCTGGCCTGGCAGATGTAGATCCCACTCTGATTTGTCTGAATGTTTGTCAGGTTAAGCACCGGTTCACGATGGGACAGGGGAACCCCACGCCAATACCACGTATATTCTGGGGGAGGCTGAGACTCAGCCGAGCAGGAGAGGTAAATATCTGTTCCTTTTTCATAGAATTCTTCTTCAGGTGAAAATTTCAGTCTCATCTTCTCTGGACCATCTAATTGTATAGGAAACAGAAAGTAAGGTTAGTTTTTGAGTTATTGCAATACGTGCATCTCAATCAAAGCAAACAGTAAACTGTTATTAATTCACTAAAAACATTTTTTTTTGTATTTTGAATTGATCATGTGTCCATTTTTCAACTACTCACAGCTCACAAAGACGCTAACTGGATCGCTGATGCCAGAACTCACAGGATTGGAAACACGGCACCTATATGTACCATGGTGATAGCGGGAGATACCGGAGAAAGTCAGAGTGGATCCTCCATCAGTAATCTGAAGTCCACCACCCGCTGTAATCTGAGAGCTGCCATTCATCCAGACGAAGGTGAGAGATGATCCAGAGGAGGAGCAAGACAGACTACCAGGTCTGTGGAATTCAATCAACTCCAAACTCTGTGGAGTTACTACTACATTGGAGACTGGTTCTGTTGGTTTAAAAAAATGTTCATGTTGTTTGTTTTAAGCTCCCAAAGAGGACAACAAAGATGAGAAAAAAATAATTCAGCTCCATTTATATGCACGCTTACAACTCATTTGGCAGTGAATGAAATTATAAAATCAACTAGGTATTGACAACCTTGATGGCAAGCTAATACAGGATAGCGGATAATGTGTCTTCCATCCATTATATTATAAATATGTGATTTTCAAACTGTCTATATACATGACAATGGCAGTGAGTATTGCAGTGAGCCAGTCACTCTTTGCCGAAGTGTTATACAAATGGTAGCTCTCTGCCTCTTTGAGCAGTTGGAAATACTTCATGTCCCTATTAATCCCTGTGTTATTTTCAGTTCCCTATTCTGAGAACTACTCTGCAATCTACTCTCCAAAGAAGTTAACTGGAACCACTCCATCTTGACGGCCTGCCCGCCAAGGAGATACAATCATGCCCTCAAGTTTATGATTCATCTGAACCGTATTGTTTTCGTCAACGTTGAAGATGGCAAAATTATTTGATGCTCCTTTTTTTTTTTTTTGACCATAATGAAAACTGACGAGATAAACGTGGATTTTTAACAGACATCCCAAGTCTCCCAGAAGAAGGAGTCTCCCTGATATAGATAGACTATGCAAGGTGATGTTTTATTATGCGAATGAGAGCGGGCAGGCAATACAATTACTCGTGCACTATGTGCGGATTAGAACTACTGAGATTGCACAAACAACAAGAGAGCGCGGGGAGGAGGTTACTTGTGAAACCTGTGCATCGTATCTGTCCAAAGCGATTCACAGAGAATTCCAGGTGATTGGTTGTCAGAGAGCTGATTGGATCAGTCCGATAATTTTTGCGTTACTCTCCGGCAGTTACCTAGTTACCACTCAAAGCTGTGCATCCTGTAAAATGGCAGAAGTTCAATCTTCGAGGAAATAACGAAAATATAAGACAAATTTTACAGCAGAATATACTAAAGTATCTCCACGTCTAGTGAAGGTGAGGAACAGTGGTGGACCTAGACCAAATTTACCAGGGGGCCAGGAGGGGCCCAGCGTGTTTTCATTGTTGTGAAAAAAAAAAACATTTAGCAGATGAAAACTGGGATCCTATCTCAATAGCACTGAAGCTATCACCTTATTGGTTTTGAATAATTAGTAAAGCAGCAGTTGTAAAAAAAAAAAAAAAAAGAATGAAATAGATCCAAAGGACCTATTGGTAACCATGTCGGTTCCAGCGCAGGTCATCGTTTGAATTTCTTTTAAGTATTCTGTCAAACCAAGCTGAAACTTTAACAGTTGACTCTCCAAAAACACACAGAGAAAAGAAAAACACCCAGCAAGATGCAAATAAATTGAGAAACTTGGCATTCTTATAAAACAAACTAAATATGAAAAAAAACATGTTATGGTGGATTTATACTAGGATAGAACATGTTTTGAAATGCCAGAGGATGTTAACAAGGTAACGGGAAATTCTGAGTTCTAATATGATTTGATATGATGACAGATTATTAGTTATTAGTGTTTTTGAGGTATAGTTGGCTTACAATTGAGTTGATGGTTGATGGTGATTTAAAGGAATGGTCCAGTCACATTCAGAATACAAACTTCTGAAAGTACTTTAAGTATGAAATTATTACATACTTTTCAATAAATGATAAGTCTTTTTAATTAAGAGTAATTTCATTTGAATGCGCTTTACCGGAGACATCCACTTTTGTCAAAGAGTACTACTGCCATCTACCGGTTTATGACGTCACACTGCGGTATCGGCTGTTGATCAAGTCCTAGTGCTGTGCCTGTGTTTTTCATAACACGCTATTATCCATGACGGTGACAACCAGTTCACTATGCGAAGCAGAGAGTAACAGATGAATGACGTGTTTTTTCTCTGGCCAGAGGTTTGACAGCAAATCCTCCCTGTTCAAGTTGGCAATCCAACAACGAACTTATGGTGGATCATGAATTGGAAAGGTGAAATGTTAATTTTTTTTCCCACTTTTACTCGATGCATTACAACATCCAAATCCCATGCAATCGGGCATTGTCAATTTATCTATAGCTCTCGCGGATTTAAATGGTGAAGTCCTCTCAAAATCTTAAATAATTGTTGTTAATTGGAGGGGTGTCTATTAGTTCCCATTGATTTTGCTTCTAAAGCAGGGAGAATGGCCTTTGGCTTACTGCACCGCAACATCCCTGCTGGAAGATATCAGGAGTGAGGGTTTACTATATCTGGGCAAAAATGTCTGGAACCCATACTCAGTACTCAGATCGCAACGAAAAATATTGTTTTGATCTTTACTGATTAACTAAATTTATTAAATTACTGTGAACGTATTTGTTTTAGGTATAAACAATGACCCTTTGGTTATTCCTTGCTGACCGGACTTTTCCTTGAAGATAGCCAGATTCTAAGCAGGACCAACATATTGGGTTCTGTTAACAAAAAAAGTTGCTGTTCGATGCAGAATAAAATATGATCTCAAGACAACCTTGCTGCATCCTATTACTAGGTCATTGCCTTCACTACTGCCAGTTGCCAAATTTTTTTTGTTTGCCTCCAACATATAGGTCATGGTTCCTAAATTCCGGTCCATGATGTCTCATCTCAGCCAGCCTCCAGGTTTGTCTTTGTCTCCGACCTACGAGAACTCTGCTCAACCAGGCTTCAGGACTAAGAGTCTGTCTAGGGCCTTTTTTTTTTACTCCTGATTGGCTAAAGCCCAACTTTGATAAGTGGGCACATTCACAAATTATCAATCTGGCTTGTCAGGCTACATAGGTCTGGCGTCCTTTGGGTAAATGGGAGGTCTTGAGATGATCTATTTGTTTTTTTTTAGTTTAATTTGATGGTTCTGTGCCCTTAGTTTGTCAGTTCTTTAATCTTGATTATTGCATTTTTTTAATCTATATATTATATTGGTTTATTCCTTGTTTCTCCCTTTCTGCCGTGGTAATTTTTTCCTCTTCAGCCTTGGTCACCAGTTTAGTGGTTTCATCTGAAACTCTTCATTATGTCCATTGTCTGCACATTTCGATTTACAGTAATAGCCATTCAAAATTTCCCCACTTTCCTTGATGTGCCCTTAGGTTGTCCTTGGCTGGTCCCTTACAATTCCATTTTAAACATTAATCTTTGTACTAAAATATTCTTTCTGTCGTGATTTATGGACATTAAGATCTAAAGATAAGCATCATCTCCTGTTCAGACCCTGTAATTCAGCGAAAGGGTGAAGTCAGATAAAAAAAAAAAAATGCACCTCGAGGAGAAGGAGGGGGTTACTGCAGAGGCTGGAAGTTGGAGAGGATTTTGCTGGGAGTTGCAAAGAAGTGGGCTGCCATTCGGCTGGCGTTTGGCTGGGAAGGGCCATTTTGAAAGGCTGCTACTGTGTTACTCATGCCTCCAGTTTGATTTTGTTTTCTACTGGGTCCTTTATTTTGCTTACTGTCTCTTTGCTGATGTGGGCTCCTGATCTGATTTGTAAGTTTTGAGTTGTTTCTTAAACTTCTTATCCATGCACCTACTAATGCGACACTACAACGGCAATAACTTGTGCAATGAAAATAGATATATGAAATATACATGTTTTCCCACATTTTTACTGCATGTTTTTTACAGCACTTTTACAGCATATTTCTAATGGTCATACATTTTGAAACCTTTTCTTTAAACTTTATTGAAATTTTAAACCTACAATGCGATCCTAAAATCTGATACAATTTTTACTTGTTTGGTGAAATAAAGAGACGTACATTCCACTAAGCCTATTAAAAATGCTATCATGATAAGCAAATATTTTTATGATTTAATAGAAATATTGTGAAATTGGAAGGTTTTCGGGATGTAACTCATTTTTTTGCTTATGATAGTGAAAGATTTTAAAAAGTTAAGAGTTTATTTTTTTCAGTTTTTTCAATCTGTTTTTAAATAATAGACTAAAAGAAAAATAAATGTAACAGCTCCTTAATGTGTGTGTTAAAATCACTTCTATGTTAATATGTATTAATGTAGATAATACACTAATAAGAGTTAATACAAATACAGAAGTTTTTAGTCAGCTTCATACAAAAATATCTTAGACATTTTACACAGATTAAAAGAGAAATTAATAGATAATGTAAAAAAGTTGGTTATAAATGATGTAGGCTTTAGAAGTAAAGCATTGTGTTGAATCTATTACTCACCATATGTGTCCAGCATGCTCACTTCCCCAACAGATACATTCAGTGGGTTTTGTAGTAGCACACCAGCTCCCTCAGATAAACCTGGAGGATACAGTTACTTAAAAATAATTCATTGCACCTCTGCAGCCTGTGATGGACTGGGTGATAAAATATTTTTCTAAAGCATAATAATGTTTTTATTTTGCTTATCATTTAGTAAAACTCACCTGCAATGGTTGCAAGGAGAATAAGAAATGTAGCTTCTGCTTTCATATTTCTTCTATGAAGTATAAGATAGAAGTGTAGATATCTCTTTCCCCTTTTTGACTGTTGTTGGCTTTTATGAGGTATTTAAGTACAGTAGCACAAGGAAGTCCAAGTGTTTGTCCTTAAGAGGTCTAGTCAAACTAATTTATTAATGATTAACACTGGACAGCTTCGATTGTCTCATTGTCCTTCAGCTAAACTATTGTGCAAAAAGGTTTAATTCGTAGGTAACTGTCAATGTGTGATTGTGGAATAATCTGCAGAAATTTAGAGTGGAGCAGTATAATTAGGATACTGGAGATTTTATTAACAAAGGGAACTTATGGGGGATGGATGGAGTGGAGCAGGCATGCAAAAAGTCATGACCTAATTGAAAATGCGCTTTGTAATGTTCTCCAGTGATACAGTGCTCTTTTAGCTAGATCTTAATTAAAACAGCGAAGACAAGAGGGAGAACCTATCCAAAAATATAAGAATAATCTAACTTAAGTTAAGAGAAAATAAGTGGAAATGCTACAAGGTAAACCAGAGAAATAGACAACTAACAAAAATGTTAACACAGGTTAACACTAACATAAAAAAAAAAATAAAAAAAAAAAGAAGCCCAAACCATGACAATAACTTCGATTTGTAAGGAACATTTATGTATGCCTTTCTTGTTTTAATAAAATGTAGAGGCACCTAAAAATGTACAATATAAAATATGTTCATGTTTAAAAGAAATTAAAAGAATCAGTGAAATGATATGTCCAAAATATGTATATTTCTTATTGTAAATTAAGGTCACATGAAATATAAAAAAAAAGTGTCCTCTCATAATTGTTTGGTAGACCAAAAGTACGACAGAGTATTAGGGCCACACATGAAGAGAAAAAATATTTTTGCCATGACGAGATGAAACTCGACATGTCGACTTTAAAGTCGACATGTCGACATTAAACTCGCCATTTCGAGAATAAAGTTGAAATGTCATGTTGAGTTTAATCTCGACGTGTCGACTTTAAACTCGCCCTGTCAACTTTAAACTCGCCATTTCGAGAATAAAGTTGAAATGTCATGTTGAGTTTAATCTCGACGTGTCGACAATAAAGTTGAAATTAGTTCAAGAGAGCCAACCGCTGCACAGGATACATGCACAGAATCCAGAATCAGACATGCCTTGTGTAGATGATTTGGTGAAATTGTACTTTCTGTGATGATTATACAGTTGCAGCACGTCAAAGACTACCTTCACTCTTAAAACGCAGACTGCAGCTGTGGAGCCCGGTTGCTCTTTTCTCCAAACTTTGGAATGTCGAGATTAAAGTCGCCACGATATTTCAACTTTATTCTCGAAATGGCGAGTTTAAAGTCGACACGTCGAGATTAAACTCAACATGACATTTCAACTTTATTTTTGAAATGTTGAGTTTAATGTTGACATGTCGACTTTAACGTTGACATGTCGAGATTAATCTCGTCATGGCAAAAATATTTTTTCTTTTCATGTGTGGCCCTAATACTCCGTCGTACAAAAGTCATAGATTTTGTTCAACACATGAAAAAAAATCCTCTAATCAGAAACAGTTTTATATAGGCTGTATATAAAAGTTCTAAAAACAATCTAGTAGATGAATAACTACAACATCATAAAACAAAGGAGAATGACCTACATTTACTTTAAACTAGGTCAGGATGACTGTAGGAAAAAAAAAAACTTGGTGCACAGACTTTGCATGATAAATATACTTGATGGGTATAAAATTCTGGCAAGTATGGTCTGCAATCTTTTCACAATAACAATCATATATACTTACAAATGCAAATGGTAACATACCTTCTTGTAAATAATGACATAGAATATCAAGTTAATTTATTTAAGTGACTCAAATACATTATGTGAACAGAATAGAAATAGAACAAAGTAGTGGTAGTAGTTAATATACTTACATATACTTTATGCAGATACCGGTATATGAATGTCTGTCTTAGAAATGTTATTTATTTACTGGGCATAAAATGTGCTTTCACAAGAAGGTTTTCCTATAAAACCAACAGCTCTAAAGTTACAGCAAGAAGATCTGCTCTTCAGGTTTAATCACTTTTTATCTAAATCCAGAATTAACCCTTAGGTACTGGATTACCAATTTGCCAGCTAACCAACAGAAAAGGCATTTTAGTTGGATTAAAGTTCGTTTTTAACAACACTTTTCCTCCAACAGCAGCATTGAGTGGACCATCTGGTAACATACCACTTCCAGTAGATAAACCTGCAGGGAAAATGTATGTTATTACTAAGTAATTTAGTATAAATCCACCATAACTTCTCCACATTCTAAAATCACATCACAGATCTTACTAATATTCCTCTAATTTTAATGATAAAAAACACCTATTTTAGGTTATAATTTGCAATATGAATCCCACAATTGTTAATAAATTAAGTAAAACTAAACGCAAGGTTCATTATTAAATTTATAGAGTTTTCTTACCAATAACCTGAAATTTAAACAGAAAAGACTGTAACATCTCTCTGATGTTGTCATTAAAACATCTAAAATCCATAGACCTATTGTTGAAAGGGCAACAACAAACTCACCCACCCAGCAAATACAGTGAACAAGCTTAGCAGTATGTGTTTCCATTATTGCTTAACTGGATTTCCCTTATAACAACAGATTTATGATTGTATCTGGATCATTTAAATCCTCATATGTATCTGACAGAAACCGTATATAAACCAATATTAAAAATATGATTTAAAAAAAAGATTTCCTTAGATATGCTGTTCCTGAAATATTGTCAAAATTAAAAACTTCTACTCCCTTTGGTCACTTGTGAACTGCAGTGATCAAACTTTTTTTAAACAGCTTACAGTAATAGGAATGCATTAGAAATAAAAAAAAAACTACAGGCCCAGAACAAACTGTCTCTTCAAACCTTATTTTCTTTCTTTTCTTTTCTTTATTTTGATGTGTTGGATGGTAGTGCAAATATGATACAAAAAGTGCAAGTATGATAGAAAATATTTTCCTTTAATGTACTTAAACAGTGTAGAAAATTGTTATTAACAAGAACATTGTGGTGTTTAACCCTTAAAAGGGGTCATAGAATGATTATATAGGGTATTTGTTGCTGGTCCTTAAAGGAATAGTACACCCAAAACATGATTAGCTTTCATTTTCTACTCACCCCCATGCTGAACAACACTCTGGAGTACTTTTTTGATATCTCAAATGCATCTGGAGATCTGGGAGGCTTCTTGCTGTCTGCTGACATTCAAATAATGGAGGTCTATGGTGACCGAGACAGAAAGGTCCATAAAAGTCCACAAAAAACGTGTCAATATTCCTCCATACTGCTCGTCCAATGTAATCCAAGTGTCCTGAGTGGGTAGCATCCAGAATTTACTCGAAACGAAGTCATTTAGAATGTTTTTAGAGCATAAACAGTAGTGTATAGGATTTCCTGAAAGCGCGCACATGCGCGCTCACGGCGCTACGGAAGCCGGCAGACCAAACCAGCGCATTCAGCTCGGCAAAGAACACATGCTCTTCCTCAACACTGAAGTCCTCAGACATTTTTCTTTCGTTGTTTCTTTCTTTGCACAGGTAAACAGCACATTTCTTCTTCTATGCTTGCATTATTGGCAGAGCAGACGCTGAATGCGCACTTTCATCTGGTTTAGTCTCCCGGCTTCCGTAGCGTCGTGAGCGCGCATGTGCGCACTTTCAGGAAATCCTATACACTACTGTTTATGCTCTAAAAACATTCTAAATGACTTTGTTTCGAGTAAATTATGGACGCTACCCACTCAGGACACTTGGAATACATTGGACGAGCAGTATGGAGGAATTATGGAGGAATTCAGGATTAATCCGGGATTGAATTGTGAAAGAGTGGTTTAGGGAGCACAAGACATCACTATCAAACATGGATCGGCCACCACAGAAGCCAGATCTTAATCCCGTTAAAAGTCTTTGGGATGTGTTGAAGGTTTTGTGCAGTGGTCAGAGTCTTTAGTTTTAATTTGTCTGGATTTAAGAGTTAAAGAGTTTAACTCTTAAATCAACCAAATCCATGACACCATAATTGAATGTTTCTTTGACACGTTTCTTTACATTAGCTTTTACTATAATTATGAAAAAAATATTAATCTTATTCTATTTTTTTGTTTATACTAACATGTGAATATACACATAGTGACCTGTTTCACCTTTACATGTGGTTTGAGCTTTAGATGTGCTCTAAATATTGGAGAAGCTGGAAAAGTACTTAAAGGTACACTATGCAACCGGTGTTGATTTTCCAGTGAGGCTCCCTCCAGAGGGCGAAAGTAAAAGTGCACTGTCGTAAATATGCTCAGCTGTTCTCCTGGTTTCTCCGTCAAGCCAGGCGCGGTTGTTTTGAGCTTAGCAGCGAATGACTAACGCTGCGTTCACACTGGATGTAGCTGGCGCGACAGAAGCAGCGAGTTTACATGCAAAGTCAATGGTTGACGCGCGCGTTTTGACCTGCAGGCGCAGCACGTCTGAGCGGCTGCAGCAGCGCGTCGGGTGCGTTTAACGCAGGGAGAGAGACACAGCGCTGATGATCACTGCTCTTAAACAGTTTATTGACGCCTAAATTAACTTAAAATGCAGAAATCTGCCGGCAGAATATGCAGTTTGGATTATTTAGATGAAAAACACCTACCAGCTGCCGCGGTTAACCGCTGCTGATGAAGGGATCCATACTGTCGGCGCATCCCTGGTATGTGGGGGTCTGAGCGGCTCCGACAGAAAAAATATTGAAGGCAGGATAATAATCTGAATGAACTGACTGCACTGATTACGTTTTCAGGTGTATTTTCTCACTTAAAAACATATTAAAACTACTTTATTCCCACTGATCACAGCAAATATAGCTGCAAGGCAGAGAAAGGATAGTGAAGCTCCGCCCAACGCGCCTCAGACACACTTTTGCAGCCAGAGCAGCAAAGCTGCTTCAGCGGCGCGTCAGAACTAACTGGTACAAGCAGCAAAAATGAAGCAGCAGATGCGATTTTGCTGCTTTTGCTGCGTGAACGTAGCATAACTGCACAAAGATTGCCACTGTGCTAGCAACGAGCATGCTTTTAACTGGGGGTGTGTAGCAGTTCTCGCCGTAAAGCAAGACTGACTCTCACAAGACTTCTGAGCCTGTGGGTGCGGGTCGGTGCTCCTGCAATTGCAAGTGCAGTATTTCCCCCACAGACCACCAGGGCGGCCGAGAATACCTTTGTTCAACCTGAAATGACTCATTTAGTCATCCATAACGTTATGGAACACATTAATTAACTGAAAAATGTTGCATAGTGTCCCTTTAATAGACAAGGGAACAAAAAAGTTTTGACAGATCAAAAATTTTTTTAATGAATAAAGTCTTTCAGATCCAGGTTCTCTATGTTAGAAATCAAAGCAGTCCATGTGAAGTCAAAGAGGGAGATATGTCATAAAAATAATTTACTTGGTCACCTAGTAATATGTATGTAAAAAGTATATGTAAACATGATTACAGACTAAATCTAAGGCAATTTTAACCCCTTCCTCTAACGTTCCAACAAAAGTAGATCAGGTAAACACGTTAAGTGCTTTCTTATCTCTTTTGACATTTTTGCCTGACTAATTTGCCATTTATGAGTCAAATTTCAAAATACCTTTTTGATTAATAACAAATTTAAACCAATTCTGTTTTCTACGAAAGAAGCCCCCCAAAAAACTAATGTCAAAGAAAATATGTAGGTAAGTTCTTCTTTAATCCAGATCTACTGTGTTACATGGACCCTTTTGCTCAGGTCAGTTTCATAAAGGAACACAAGAAAATTAAGATATTTGGTTGAGTTTATTTTGTGATTTAAATCTCTAGAAACACTATCAGAAAGTATGATATGCACATGATGTTTAATTTCTGTTATAACATGATACACTTTTTAAAGATTTTTTTTACTCTTTATTGTTTTTTTTAACCATTCCGGAAAACAAAAATGAAAGCATAAATAAAGATACATCTGAATAACAGATGGTTATATCCATAATGACGGAGATTTTTAATTGAAATTTATGATTTCATACAAACCTGGATGACTGTAAAATTTCTGCTTCTGAATACAGACAAAACAAAGGTTTTCTTCAAATCTTTGAAAAATAAGCTGATTAGTCAGTCAATGATCTCTGTAAAAATGCATAAACAATCTAGGTGTTTATTTTTGGACTTTTATTTAAATCCCATATTAAAGAGGTTTCTAGCATCAGCACAATATTACAAAATGGGAAATATCCTGTCCAGGGTTGATGCTGAGAAACTAGTCCATGCATTTGTCTTTGCTTCTTTTTCTAATTCTGCTTCTGTGTATTTGAACCCCAGTCAGCCTCAGCAGATGGCCGCTCACACTGAGCCTGGTTCTGCTAGAAGTTTCTTCCTGTTTTCCTCACCACTGTCGTTACAAGCATGCTTGTTGTGAGTCAACGAGTTGATGCAATCAGCTCATTCTCTTTAGATAGAAAACTTTGAACCATCTGACTGTATGTTCTTGTTGAATTGTCTCTGTAATGTGGCATGAGATGATATTTGTTGTGAATTGGTGCTATATATACTCTGATAAGACGCTTATAAGTACATGGGTATTCACCTGAACAATAAACTGGAATGGATTAACAATACTAAGACTCTCTAGAAGAAGGGTCAGGGGCCCGCTAGGAAGGCTCCTGAAGACCTTCTTTGACTCTGTTGTAGTATCTGCCATCTTCTATGAAGCTGTCTGTTGAAGAAGTGCCTTATCTGTGGCTGAGATGAAGCAACTAAAAAAGCTAATCAGGAAGGCCAGCTCTGTGATTGTCCCCGTGATGTCCCCTGGTCTAAGTACAGAAGGTGGGAAACAAAATGACCCTAACTAAAATACCATGTCTCTTAATGTATCTCCCATCCTATGCATGAAGAACTGGAGAACTCCTTCAGTGACTTATTGCTGCACCGTAAATGCACCAGGAAGCGTGATCACCGATCCTTCCTACCAGCAGCTAAGACTTTATAACCATTACTGTTCCCAACAACATCAACAAGTTGTTACATTCATGCTGTTTTTTGCACAGTTTCTGTCTTAGTCCCTTAAATAACACACTGCTGTTATGTACATCTCTGCTGTTGCTATTTTCCCATATCCACTACTATAAAAATGTCAACAGCTGTTTATTGATTATTTATTCTTCGGATGACTGCACAGTATTTATAATTGTAAAAAAAAAAACTTATACAGCACAATATTTTATTTTGTTAATTTTTTTTTTTACTTTTTTGTAACCTTATCACTTATTTTGTTTTATATATACAGTATATATATATATATATATATATATATACAAATTTAAAGTCTACATTGTGTGACCACTTATGCTGTGATGCTTTGATG
Source organism: Cyprinodon tularosa (assembly GCF_016077235.1). Lineage (NCBI taxonomy): Eukaryota > Metazoa > Chordata > Actinopteri > Cyprinodontiformes > Cyprinodontidae > Cyprinodon > Cyprinodon tularosa. Next base: position 280,565 of record NW_024038733.1, on the reverse strand, counting down.
CTGTAACATCACATTTTCCCTCTTGTGGGACAATAAAAGGGTTTTCTGTTCTATTCAATTTTATATAAATAAACTGAAATAAGTTGAATTGGCCTGACTGGTTTAACCATTAAAAATGAGTAAAAGATGATTACTCACAACACTTGCAGATATTTTGAAATTATGTGTAATTCAAAAATCTATTTTCCATTAAAAAATAGAAGGAGGTGTCTGGCAGTTTTTTGTAGACAGGACACAGTTAAACCCAGTTGCAGATCCCTTTCAGTAAAAGTTGGAAGTCTTCTGAAAAAGGTCTTGTTTTCCCCTCCAGGCCGAGGACAATTCAATATATGTTAATCCTGCATTCAGTTCCTGTTTTCAACAAAAAAAGAGTATAAATCTTGTTCCTTTTTTTTTTTTACATTTCCCCTTTTCAGCACAATGGCATCTTTATGATGTACACATTACAGTAAGAATTATAGTTACGCTTCTTTTAGAACAATAGCACATTAGGGAACATGATTAACAATTTAAAGAATTCAAAACCAAAAGCACAACAGCAAAACCATGCTGAAAATGTCTTCCTCTCGTCTCATTTATCCATAGTTACTTTCGCATGTGATCACCTGCATAAAAAAAAAACATTAAGTCAGTGCTCAAGTACTTACCATAATTCTAAAAAAAAAAAGACACTGCTTACAAAATAAAGAAAAATATAATCAAGTAATTCACACTTTTTCTTTTTTTATCAGGATTCTAATGAGACCAAAACTTACCTTTTAACAGAAAACTTTTAATTTGTTTTTTTCCCTTTTATTGTGTGACATCTCCTCATACACATGTTCTTCTTCTTTATTGGTCTTAATCCCGGCAACATTCTCATAGACCTGGTTTTCTGTCATGATGGGTTCTCAAATGGAGACCCAGTTATGCAGAACACCACAAGGCGGACACGAGGATAAAAGTTCAACAGTTTATTAAGCACAACACAATATGAACTGGGATCTGGTTCGGGCCTGGGTCCTGGTTTCACTGGAGTCTGCGTGAGAGACAGAGCTGTTATGAACTGCTGGCAGGGTTTGGTTTACAAGTGAGCTCAGATAGTACCTTGAGGGTTCTTGAGTAATTCTCCTTGGGGGAGTCTCTGTTGGCTCTGGAGAAGAGTTTATCAGCAGAGTCCGTAGCTGCTTCAGCGTCTCACGTCTAGCTTGGACAGACCTTAGTTTGGTTCTTCCAGCTCTAGTCCTGAGCTGCTTGGGATTTCTCAGAAAGTCTTCAGGGTTTGGCTCAGAGGGTCGGCTCGGCAGGTTAGCTCTCCAAGAGCTTTCACGGAAGAGACTCGGGTTTCCTGGGAACACAGAGAGAGAAGTTAGAATCCTATCTGGATTCAAGGTCATGGAGATTCACAAGGAGCAAGGCTTTAGCGCTGACCAACTGGAACAACACTGCGGCGTTGAGGTAAGGTCTGAAGGCAGCTTATGTAGTGGATCCTCTGATGGTCTTGATGAGCTACACCTGTGCAGGAGGCTCCCTCAGAGGATCCACGGCGGACTCTGCTGGAGAAAGATGGGATTTTCTCCAGCTCCCAACATTTTCTTTCTTATTTCCTTTTATTCCTGGCATGTTAACATAACTGTTATCTGGTTCTAAAAAGAAAAATGTTTTAGATGATTGTTTTTTCAAAATTACAATGATAGGTCCAAGAGGATAATTTACAAATTAAGCTATTTTCTTAAGCTCTGTTGTAAACGATACATTAAAGCCAATTTCAGCCTTCCTTTTTAGGGCTGGGAGATGCCTGCCAGGGAGACTGAGCTACAGTTAAGCCTTTAGCTAGACTCTAGACTAACTGTGGGGATCAGCGCAGCCTGCCGGGCACACAGTCCCGGAGTGCAGAAGAAAAGGCTTGTCGGTGTCTGTGCTGGAGGTAGGAGATGAAACAGTCCTTCTAGGGCTAAATTAAAACAGCTTTTTTTAAAGCCACCAAAAATATCTAAAGAGCCTTCCCCACTTCATCCTTTGTAAGCGTTATTATTTTCTCTGTCTTCAATTTTACATTTTTAAAAATGGCATAGCACTGTGTAATCCTGTCCTATGATCTTGTGATTAGCCTATTTATCACACTGGAAATTGAAGTAATCACACTTACAGAATAATGACACCTGATAAGGGAAAAGGATAGTAAACCAAGCTCAACTTAATCCCCTTTCTACAATTTCCAGTGTTAGATACGCTTTGTCTCCTCTCTTATGGTGTCACGTATTTTTGTATGCACTGTTAAAGCAAAATGATTATTCTTAGTTTTTAATACAGTTAATCTTATGGCATGTGTAAAAGGTATGTTGAACACTCTCATTTTGAACATATTTCTTAATTTTGAACAAGTTTGTGTTAATGATTTAAAACTAAACTATTGATGGGTAAGTATTCAAAGTACAGGAGGCCATAAAATGAGTATCTCCTGGGGGGGGAACATCATTTGAGCCTCAAGGGGAGAGGTCTGCTTGGTTTACAGAAGATCAAAAGTCTTCCAGAATTAAAATCTGGGATGGTGTGAAACTGAATACAATGTAGAATGTTAAAACACTAACATTTAGTTTTTTAATTCATTTTTTAAATGAAAATTGTATTATCTAATTTTAGAATTAACTAGTTTAGTAGATGATGAATGTATTTGAAAATTGTACTATCTGTGACAATATCAGAATCAAATGGAAATTGTTTGATGGAAAATGTTTTGTTTAGTATTAGAAAATTGCTTTGAGTTGGGTTTTGGCCTAAGTGTCCTAAAATAAATTATACTTACATGTGAACTAGTTACTTGGAAAGTAAAGTGAATAGAGTTACTCATACAAACCTTCTGTAGCTGATGGTGGATTCGCTTTTTTTCTAAAGATTGGAGGAAAACATACAAATCATGACTTCAACTATCCTCATCAGTTATTTAAAAAATATAACTGCCTTTAACTTTAACTAATTTTAAACAATCAAGAAAACAACTTTGTGATAACTCATCACAAAAAGTTGTATGATAATGTATTTTTTCCAACATGTAAAAACTTACTTTTTTTTATAGATGAAGAAGCCTCCAGTAGCTCCAGCAGCAGCAACTAACAAACATGCTATTACTATTCCAGCAATGGCACCTCCAGAGAGACTTGGTTGGTTTTCTAAAACAAAACAGAAGATAAAAGAAAGTAATTTATCAAAATTTAATATTTTAAACTAATATATGGATATAATAGTTAGTTAGTAACTGTAGTTAGTATATACAACACATGTACAGTGTACTTGTTTATTGTTAAGTGTGTTAATTATTGCAGCTGCCATTAGTATCACACATTTTTAGGTTTTCTTACTTAAATCTGAATAGATGGCACTAAGCACCATTTCTATGTCTTTTAGAGCCATTTTCCATTTTCTTTTAATTTCTTCATTAAAATCTCTAGTTCCAGTGGTGTGAAATAGGCACTTCCTGTTGCCCGTTGTCACATTGAATCGGGGCTCCATTGATAAAGGCTTTTCTTAATTGTTATGCATGCATTAACCTCTGACCAGACCTACTTACAGTTGATTAAAGTAATTCATAGCAGCCGCTGTTAAACTGAAAACTACTTTAGGCTAGATCGATTTAGAGTTGCAGATTTGAATCTTTGTTAAACCTGCTTTGTGAAATGAAGCCTATCACACCAAAACCAAAGCTGAGGCATTTTTCATGATGTCCAGTGTAATATGGAGTGTTTGGGCTCTTATACTGGAGAAACCAGACAATAACTACACAAATACATGGCACAACACAGAAGAGCCAGTAACTCTGTCCAAGATTTAGCTGAACACCCAGACATCAAGACCAAAGCACACCTTTGAAGATCAGAATGCTCAGATTTTAGACGGAGAGGATAGGTGGTTTGAAAGAGGTGTAAAAAAGGCCATCTTTGTTAAAAGGGAAAATCCATCACTGAACAGAGATCTTAAATCAAGTCATATACTTATTCCTATGAAATGACATAAGCACTCTCATCATGATTCGAAATTTGTTACGCATACCCCATATAGAACAAAACCCAATTATGCAAGCAGATTGATCATTAATTTGTATCTTGGAATGTGCTTAAGAGGATGGACTATGCTGCATAAATAATCAGCAATGCAACAACAGATTGCTCTGGTGTGAGCCGTCAGAATTGACAAAGAATCCTGGATAGCCTGTTCTGTGGTTGCCAGGACCCAGATGACATACTGTATTGATGCAGGGATGTCCCATGAAATAAAAGCAATTCATAGACGTTTGTGAATGTACTGTGACTTACCCACTATAGAGATGGATGCAAGTTGAGATGTTTGATATACTTTGGTTTTACTGTTAAAGGCCTGACAGCTGTAGTTTCCACTCTGATTCCTCTGAACACTGATTAGCTTGAGCTCATGTTCAGAATCAGACAAAAGTTTTTTTATTCAGGAACCAACTAAACACGGCAGCAGGTTTACAGGTTTATTAAATAGAAAACAAAAACTTTCCATTTTTTTTCTGTTAAAATCCGTTTATTGTCCAACAATGGGTAACGCTCTGCATTTTGACCCATTCCCTTGGGGAGCAGTGAGCTGCCATTGTGTGGCGCCCGAAGAGCAGTGGGGGGTTAAGGATTTTTGCTCAGGAACCCAGAGTGCAGGATGTGGGGATTGAACCGGGTACTTGCAACCTTCTCAGAGAACAAGTGCACTACTCTAAACACCATTTTACCACTGTAAGGGTAAAATATATCAGATTTGAAACCGTTTCATTATCTTCTTAACTAATTCACAGTGTAGACCAAAAATCAAACCAAAAATAATTAATAATCCTGGTTTATCTACACTTTCTGTCTTATACAAACCATTATTAATGTCTTTCAGTGGCCCAGCCAGACTTCTGACTACTTCAAAGTCCCAGAGTAAATCACCAAAGGCAAATTGTCGAAATCAAGTAAAGACATACAAAACAAAAATCAAAGGCACAGCAGGATTGATGTGACACACAAAATACTGCGTTCAGACTTAAAACGTCTTGAGTTTACATGCAGGACCAGTTTACATGCAAATTCTAAAGTGGACGTGCATCAAGGGGTGTTGAGAGGTCCAGGGGCCCATTTTGACCTGGCGGTATGTGTCTTAAAACTGTCTGAGGATCAGATGTGTTATGAGCTTTCAACTGCTGACCAGCATAACAAACATCCAAATTGTCAGATGCATGAGTTGTAACAATTAAACCTTTGTAGTTTGATTAGGTGCATCAACCAATGAGAGAAGCTAATCTGATTTACTTAATCACATTTACTGCATTCAAGCCATATCTCTTCTCCTGCTCCTCTGTCAGCATAAAATCATCAAAAATGAACAAGAACAGATGTATATAGAGTGAGTACACAGGTTTGCGTAAAAAAACAACAACAACAAAAAAACAGATGAATGTTGTCACGGTTGAGTGGAGGTTTTTGAGGACTCAAATGCAAAGATGAAGAGGCAGAGATAAATCTTGTAGATTTAATGAGATAACTGATTTAAAATTCAAAAACACAAAGGACCAAAAGCCAGAAAACATCAGGGAAAACTCATGTTAAGAGCCAGAGATGAGGAAGCAACTAAACAACAACAAATCAGCACTGAGTGACTGCAGAGGTGGTGTATATAAGGGGAACAGAACAAAGGATGGACTAATGAGCTGAATATGGAGCAGGTGTGAGTGGAACTAAACAGAAGGAAGCCAAAGGGAAAGGAAACAAGCACAAGGGGGTGACAGAGAGTAACTAAAGAACTAAACAGTGACAGAAAACAGCTACAAATAAACTTAATCAGAGGGCAGAACCCTGACAAATGTATACTTTGATCTAAAAGAAAATAGCACAGAATATAAGAACAGCTAATAATCAATACCTAGATCAACTTATAAAATCAAAACTTGCTGGCATAAGATGTTTGATTTTGTATTCTGGTATATACAGTTTTTATCAGAGATGGCAAAAGTACTCACTTTCCGTACTTGAGTAAAAGTACAGATACTTGTGTTAAAAAATACTCTGGTAAAAGTGGAAGTACTGATTAAACTTCTTTACTCAAGTGAAAGTAACAAAGTACAGGCTTGTAAATTTACTTAAAGTATAAAAGTAAAAGTTGAAACCACTTTTTTCATGCCGTTGCTTACATTTTAAATGGATGTCTGCCAATAGGACTAGATCTCCGTTGTGTTCATTTTCAATCATCTCGTCGTCCATGCTACTATGCTAACGCCACCAAGCTGCAATGATTTGCCGCCAATGAATCCCGCCGAATCTGTCAATTCATCTTGTAGTGGTGCGTCAAATGCAACGTAGATTCCCATCCAATTAGATTGAATTTGGTATTGATGATGTGAAAAATAGTAACTCCATTGAAATGATTCAAAACTAAAGTAACGAGCCAATTTTTTAAAATGTAAGGAGTAGAAAGTACAGATATTTGTGTAAAAATGTAAGGAGTAGAAGTAAAAAGTCGCCATAAAAATAAGTAGTAAAGTAAAGTAAAAATATCAGAAAAATCTACTTGAGTACAGTAACGAAGTATTTGTACTTCGTTACTTCCCGTATCTGTTTTTTATCATATACCTAAAAATGCTTACATTGACCAACAGCTGCTACAAACAGCAGTGAACATCTTAAAGAATCTGGCTGACTTGAAGCAGCTAATTCTGGACATTTCCAGTAAAAGCTCCTCCACCAATATATGAGGATCAGCTGCTCAGAACTGTTGTGGCATATTTAAAGGTTTGATCATAATTTTAATGACCTGATGGCAGTGAGAGTGTTTTATAGTGTACTTTCTAGGTTAAACAGTTTGCAAGACTATTGTTTCCCCACTTATTACAGCAAATAACAACCCAGTCTCATGGGAAAATGTACCCCCACTACGTTGGTCCACACTGCAAAACGTAGTGGAGGTACATTAATGGCCATTTTTTTGTGGTACTGTTACGTTTCTTCTGCCTATACGCTTTCTATTGTTTTACGTCCTAGTCACGTGACTTTCAAGATTCCAGCTGGGAGAAGAAAAAAATATACCGTAAATTCTCTAATATTGGCCTGTATTCCAATAGCGGCCGGGTCTCTAATAATGGCCGGTCTCGCTGTCAGAGGAGGTAAATAATGGCCGGTCTCTAATACAGGCCGGGGCTATAAACGTTTTTTCTGGGCATACCTCAACATTATACTTGTGGTAGTAAGTAACATACAAGTACCACAGCCCTGCGCAGCTGGACGACAAGCCCTGCTGCTGCCCGTCTGCGCGAGGAAGAGAACAGACACGCAGCAGAACAGGAGGAGCAGCGCGAGTGATGAGGAGAATAAAGGGAGAGATGAAGAGGAGGAGGAAACTGAGGAGGAGAATTAAACAGAATTGGAGGATTTTTATTTTTTTTTTTTACTTCAAACCAAGCGAGACATGGTAACTGTACTTTTTCAATAAATGAACCTAGTGTTTTATAGGTTCAAATAGACACAAAATCTCATTTTTATTCATTCCACTGGTAGTCTGTTTTGCTCAAATAGCAATAGAGGCCTGTCTCTAATACTGGCCTGTATCCAATAAAGGCCTGGACCGCGATGCACTTGAGTGAAATAAAGGCCCGGGCCTATATTAGAGAATTTACGGTATATAGATGGCCGACATTCGCTCATTTTTTTGTGGAAAGATTAATAACTTGAGTTTGTTTTTGCATTAAAATGAGTTTTGATTACATTTCTAGTGAGAAATGTATAGTTTGTTGCCAGAATATTTACTCAGGGAATGTACATATTCACTTGCTTGTTCGTTTCTTGCAAAGATTTTTCAAGATAATGTGAAACTGTAACGTTTTGGTATAAACATGGCTGAGATTTCTCTAACTTTTAGTGGGAAAATCAATAATTTCAATCAGTTTCTGCATTTAAATGGGTTTTGATTACATTTATAGCGAGAAGTGTAGGGTTTATTTACATAATATTTACTTAGTGAACATACATAATCACCCGCTTGCTAGTTTTTGCTACGTTTTTTCGGATCTCGTCAGGATTATGTGAAATTGCAACGTTTTGGCTGCTACCCAATCGCCTAGCATTTAGCTGCCGCCCCGATTCAACATTGAATTCTTTGTGATTTAACTCCATCTGACGGATCAAACCCTCGCCACTGCGTGCGTTGCGTCTGAGGTTGATTTTCAGATCAATGCATTACGTCGTGGCATACGGGAGAAACTAATTAAACTAGTTAAAAAAAGGATCATGGGTTAAGTGTTTTATTTGGAAATCTACCGGATCCTTTGTGCAATTAACTTCCTGTTTGGTGCGATCTCATTGATGGATTTTGACCAGATTTTGACCAAAGAGGAACTAAAAAAAACAAAAAACAATTTGAATACACAACCAGCATATCTGGAATCAGTGACAGAGAGCGACTGGGACCAGAAGTTTATTAATTTCTCCCCACTGATTTCCATTCAAAATGTTTTCGATCCCACCGAGCTCTAGGGAAGGGGCGGGCATACCGCCACCTACTGTTCATGAGTGTGTAGCAACATTGTTTTACATCTATTAAATTCTATTTTTTAATTTTGTATTCTGAAGATAAATAAATAATGCTTTCCTTAATCTATTAATATCTTTTATATTTCCTTTATTTCCCAATAATCCTTTAAGACTCCATTCTTGGCCTGTCCTTTCAACTCTTTTCAATTTCTTCCTTTCAGGTCCAGATGTTTTAAAGTTCATCAATACGTGTTCTATATTTTCTATCTCTCCACATCCTTCACATTTATCATTATTTTTCCTCCCTATTAAGTATAAATTGTCATTTAAATAAGTATGACCTACTCTTAATCTGGTCATTATTATTTCTTCCCTTCGGTTTCTCTCATTAATATTTCTATTTAATACTGACTTTTGTACTTTATATAACCTTCTTCCTTTTTTATCTTCATTCCACCTTTTTTTTTGCCATTTTTCAATTTCTTTCCTCTTAATAAATGATTTTCCTTCCCCTTTCCCTAAAGGAATTGTAATTGTTATTGCCTCCTCTAATTGCTAATTTGTCTACTACTACTACATTTTCCCACTTTTACCTTTTAAGGTTAGCATATTGACCAAAAGCTGACACCAAAAATAAAGCAATCGATTATGTACAACAATATGCTACATTTAATGAAGACTAATACAGATTTTACTCTCTTATAAGAATTAGTTTTAGGTTTTATAGGGGAGAGTTTGTATCGGCAGTCATCTGGGAATCTTTTATGTATTTACTGGTAAAGAACAACCTCTCAAGCCATTTAATGTAAATGTTGCGTCGAACCAGAAAGTTACTTGAAGAGCATAGATGCATAAATATATGCATAGCTTTAACAAGGGCCTCATGAAGGTCTGTTCTGTTATTCTCTTTTGGAGAATATAGACATTGTGGGCATTCATTTCCCTGATAAGCTGGTGAAGATTCTTAGACATCCAGGTCATAATCATTCCAAAAAAAAAAACAACAAAAAAAAAAAAAACAAACAAACTTTGGACTTTGTTTTTCAAGTTTGAAGACTTCCCATTCAGGACGTTTTTCAATTCAAAATTACAGTAGCCCAACAAATCCTTGTTTTGGCTAAGAAAATATGCAAATTGAACCTGATGCCTGATCCCAATAGCTTGACTCTGAACCGAATTTCATCCCTATTACTTTTTGGCCACATGCACATTATTGTGCTGCCTGGTCAACCCTATGAAAATGTTCTGGAACTGCCACTGAACTGACACCCAATGCATGGAGGGTAACCCAAAAAGGGCCATTGTTAGAGAAACTGGGTGCCTAAAAATTGCTGTTTTCAAGCTAATTAATGGAAAGTTAGGTGGAATGAAAAGTAGACAAATAACAATTACAATTCCTTTAGGGAAAGGGGAAGGAAAATCATTTATTAAGAGGAAAGAAATTGAAAAATGGCAAAAAAAAAAAAAAAGGTGGAATGAAGATAAAAAGGAAGAAGGTTATATAAAGTGCAAAAGTCAGTATTAAATAGAAATATTAATGAGAGAAACCGAAGGGAAGAAATAATAATGATCAGATTAAGAGTAGGTCATACTTATTTAAATGACAATTTATACTTAATAGGGAGGAAAAATAATGATAAATGTGAAGGATGTGGAGAGATAGAAAATATAGAACACGTATTGATGAACTTTAAAACATCTTGACCTGAAAGGAAGAAATTGAAAAGAGGACAGGCCAAGAATGGAGTCTTAAAGGATTATTGGGAAATAAAGGAAATATAAAAGATATTTATAGATTAAGGAAAGCATTATTTATTTATCTTCAGAATACAAAATTAAAAAATAGAATTTAATAGATGTAAAACAATGTTGCTACACACTCATGAACAGTAGGTGGCGGTATGCCCGCCCCTTCCCTAGAGCTCGGTGGGATCGAAAACATTTTGAATGGAAATCAGTGGGGAGAAATTAATAAACTTCTGGTCCCAGTCGCTCTCTGTCACTGATTCCAGATATGCTGGTTGTGTATTCAAATTGTTTTTTGTTTTTTTTAGTTCCTCTTTGGTCAAAACCCATCAATGAGATCGCACCAAACAGGAAGTGAAATGCACAAAGGATCCGGTAGATTTCCAAATAAAACACATCCGATCTTAACCCATGATCCTTTTTTTAAACTAGTTTAATTAGTTTCTCCCGTATGCCACGACGTAATGCATTGATCTGAAAATCAACCTCAGGCGCAACGCAAGCAGTGGCGAGGGTTTGATCCGTCAGATGGAGTTAAATCACAAAGAATTCAATGTTGAATCTGGGCGGCAGCTAAATGCTAGGCGATGGGTAGCAGCCTAAACGTTGCAATTTCACATAATCCTGACGAGATCCGAAAAACCGTAGCAAAAACTAGCAAGCGGGTGATTATGTATGCTCTCTGTCATTGATTCCAGATATGCTGGTTGTGTATTTAAATTGTTTTTTTGTTTTTTTGTTTTTTAGTTCCTCTTTGGTCAAAATCTGGTCAAAACCCATCAATGAGATCGCACCAAACAGGAAGTTAATTGCACAAAGGATCCGGTAGATTTCCAAATAAAACACATCCGATCTTAACCCATGATCCTTTTTTTAACTAGTTTAATTAGTTTCTCCCGTATGCCACGACGTAATGCATTGATCTGAAAATCAACCTCAGACGCAACGCACGCAGTGGCGAGGGTTTGATCCGTCAGATGGAGTTAAATCACAAAGAATTCAATGTTGAATCGGGGCGGCTATGGCAAGCCGTTTTAACATAAATTCGGTTTCGTCTGACTATCCATAATTACGTTCCAGATATCTTAAAATACTTTTTGACTAGACAAAACCACATTTTGACTATCCGGAACAGTAATTTAAGATATCTCTATTTACAATCTGATTAGGAAGAATAATAATTCAAGATATCTTCAATCACATTTTGACTAGTCAAAATTCCTTTCAAGATATCTCAAATTACGTCACCGGATTCCTCATTTAAAGCGTCACACATCGGTAATTATAATTTAAGATATCTCGAACGTAATTATGCCTAGTCAGTATTACAATTTTAGATATCTGAAGTAAGAGATTGCGTGTAAGCCTCTTATTGGCTGTACTAAGCTGTTCAAACAATTGCCTGAAGATTCAATGGTGCTGGCAGTTTTGGACAAAATTGTGAGAAAATGCCACAATATCGAAAGAGTTTTTCATTCTGGGTTATGTGGAGAGCGAGAAAAAAAGCATTCTTGAAGAATGCTTGCGGAATTTGCAAAGAATTTCTGATCAACTTTCTGCCGACACACACAACGCACTTAAAAACGGCATAGAGGAGCTGAAAGTGTTAATATCGACCCATGTCCGATCTGAAACAATGAATATTCGGCAGCCCGGGCCGGTTCAGGTAATAACCAGATGCAGTTTTTAATACTGTGGTAAAGCTTTCTGCCTCTTCGGAAATTATAGTAAAGCCAACTAGCTTTTGATTTTGACTTGCTAGACAGCACAAAGCATTACAGCACCCTCCTTCAGCTCCTCTGAAAATAAAAGCGCACCTCTGCTTCATGTCTGATTCACACTTAGATTTTCTTTTTATTTTATTTTGTTGAAAAACAAATTCAAAATACTATTTCAAACAGTAGAAAGGTACAATTGAACAGATGCAATCCATAATGGTTTTTATAAGATAAAAAACTATAAACTTAAACAGACAAAAAATTTTAAAGAATCAAAAGGAAAAAATAGAAAAAAAGAAAAACAAAATAAAACAAGTAACACAGGGGTTTAGCTAAAGTATACTGCTATAAAATCTGAAGACCTGAAGGATTCTTTATTTTACAGTAACTTAAGTCATGAAAACGTTTTGCTTGGAAACTGGGAGACATTTTAAAGAATCTTCACTTGAGAATAAATCATTTTCCAATAATGAATATAATATTACATTAAAACACTTTTAGTAAGCTTGAAAAAATTCCTCTCCAGGTTATCATTCCAAAGTAGTCTTTTTCTGTAGAATTTCATCAATCCATCCAGTTCATGAAACACTCCTATAGCTTTAAAGAAACACTACAGAAAAAAGCATCTGTTGACACAAATTGTTTTCCTCCACTTTAGGAATGCAAAGATCCAGAGACAGAGCAGGGGGTCAGTGGGAATTCTACTGCTGCCACCTGGCCCTGGTTTGTCCTCATGGATGAGGTATTAGGACAGAGGCCCTCTGTTAAACCCACCTGTCCTAATTGCCTCCATCCCTGAGGACACAACAGGGCCAGGTGCTGCAGAGGCTGAGCAGCATCAGGGTGAAGATGAGGAAGAGAATGAGGATGAGAGAGGAGGGAAAGGAGAAAGAGAAGAAGGAGTGACGAGTTGGTTGATTTAATGAGGGAGGATATGAGATGGCAGAGGGAGGCGGGAAAGGATGGACAGATTATTTCATTTATTGGAGAGGATGGTGGACAGATGTTGATTTTTTTGTTTTGTTTTGTCTTTTACAAGTGGAGGTTCTGTGTTGCTGTTATTGTTAAATTAAATTATTAAATTGTTTATAAAAGTTATTGTTATCGGTGTGTCTTTTAACCTTTTTACATTATCTGTTTCATCACTTCTTTACAATTTAACCCCTTGAACCCTACGGACCCACCGGCGGGTCCAGCTGCTACGTGACCTCGTAATTTTACCAAACCCCCAGTATTGATGTAAAAAACACATTTGGCACAGTTTGGTGTCATTTATGGATAAATGTGCCAAAATGGCCTCTCCGCCTAAGAAATTTCTCACTAATACCATTCTAAAATAAATATGATTCATCTGATTGAGTCCAAATTTGGTATATTTTTACACAACATTTAGATTTAAAAGTCTGTACTACTTTTTTGTGCTATAAATAATATTTTGGTAGTGTTTTGCAATGTTTATTTCAAAGAAAATTTTGGCGAGGTTCAAAAAATGCAAAATATTTTGTCCCTAATATTTCAGGCAGGGTCAAAGCTACAATGGTGCTGACACCAGAAAACCATTCTATGACATCTTACCTTTACAGACGTACCAAAAGTTTCTTCTTAAATCTAATAGCTGTGAGGCTATAAGTGATTTACTTTTGTGTGTTTTTGTCAGGCGGAAATTTATTTATTCCCCCCGAGGGTGTAAGAAGTTAAGTAAACTTAGAACAACTTCTCAGTGACAACATCAGTTTATTTTTTAGAGAAGCAAGTATTTACAATAAACTATTAAAAACATTTTTAACTACATTAGATTTTAAAATTAACTACTACTATTTACGGAAGATATACAATAATTATTACTTGAGAACATATATATATATACACAATTGTCACTGAGCAGGAGTCCCTGGTGGTGCTGCTGGACTGGATGGGATGGGATGCCACACAGATGAGCTTGGAGTCTTCTGACTGCGAGTCGGACATCATCTGGGGGGTCACGGGCTCCCAGGCAGATGTTGTGCAGGACAGCACATGCCATTATGACCTGTAGAAAAAAGGAGACAAAAATTTTTATTTTTATTCAGTCATCTATCTTTTTTCATTATCTTTGCTACATGAATTATTAGAAATTTTATTTTACCTAATCTAGATCCACTATTTAACTTTTTTTTTTCTTTCGTTTTTAGATTTAGAATTTTTTTTTCTGTTTTTGTTATATAATTGCAAATAAAATCAGGCAGTAAGGGGATAATTTAGACAAATAATGATTTATTTCTCAATCTAACACCGTTTGGGTTCTCAACACAACATTAGTAATGGTGAAAGTAGTGATTTAAGTCAGTTATTTACAGGGTTTGTACACATTTAACTATGCAATTCAAATTACTAAAGTTACAAACAAGCTTATATCAAGTCTTACAAATGAATCTAAAATTTGATAAACATATTCGTCAATCTGCTGACAAACGTTTGTTTAATAGCTGGTATATTCTGATCATTAGCAGGCCCCTGTGGGGGAAAATAATAACATGTAGCCTAGATCTTACCTCTCCACTGCGCTCTCCCAGCCTGAGAAAAATCCGTCGACGGTTTTGCTGCCGCCGAAGCCATCAAAGCCGACTCTCCTCCTCCAATAATAAGTAAATAAAAAATAAAATAAAAATTTCCATATCACAGCCATCGGAGCCTTCGGAGCATCCTCCTGGGTCCTCCTAAGGCTGGGTAGGCTGGGTCCTTCGAAGAACGCAGCCTGCAAATTGAGACGCAGCTATCGTGGACCACTGAATAGCACAATCAATTAGCTAGCAAGGCTAACACCTGTCCGCCAAAACGCTACGCAAATCTCTGACGTTTTTGATTTATGGCAAGATATCACTGATGTCATTTTGACTAGTCAGAATGTCAATTTAAGATATCTTTAATGGAAAAGCTGAATAATTCAAGATATCTTTAATTCATTTAGAGATATCTTAAAAGGAATTTCGAATAGTCGAAATTACAATTCAAGATATCTTTAAATTTGTTTTGTCTAGTCATTATTTGCTTTTAAGATATCTATAATTGAGTTTTCACTAGTCAAAACTGCATATCTCCTATCCTAAAATACATTTAAGATATCTTGAAATATGGTGGCATTTGAGATATCTTTAATTAGAATTATGACTAGTCAAAACTAAAATCGAGATATCTTCAATTTCCTTTATGACTAGTCGTAATTTAATTGTAGATATCTGAAATGTGTATTTCAGATAGTCAGTAATTAATTCTAGATATCTTAAATTGACGTCTCCATACAAGTTAATGGTAAATCTGACGTCATTTCGACTAGTCAGAATGTAATTAGAGATATCCCGAATAGGAATTTTGACTAGTCAAAATATATTTAGAGATATCTTAAATTACTAAAACGTCTAGTCATAAAACAATTTGAGATATCTTGAATGTAAAGGTGGAGCAGCCGAATTTATGTTAAAACGGCTTGCCATAGGGCGGCAGGCGATGGGTAGCAGAAAAACGTTGCAATTTCACATAATCCTGACGAGATCCGAAAAACGTAGCAAAAACTAGCAAGCGGGTGATTATGTATGTTCACTAAGTAAATATTATGTAAATAAACCCTACACTTCTCCCTATAAATGTAATCAAAACCCATTTAAATGCAGAAACTGATTGAAATTATTGATTTTCCCACTAAAAGTTAGAGAAATCTCAGCCATGTTTATACCAAAATGTTACAGTTTCACATTATCTTGAAAAATCTTTGCAAGAAACGAACAAGCAAGTGAATATGTACATTCCCTGAGTAAATATTCTGCCAACAAACTATACATTTCTCACTAGAAATGTAATCAAAACTCATTTTAATGCAAAAACAAACTCAAGTTATTAATCTTTCCACAAAACAATGAGCGAATGTCGGCCATATATATTTTTTTTTTCTTCTCCCAGCTGGAATCTTGAAAGTCACGTGACTAGGACGTAAAACAATAGAAAGCGTATAGGCAGAAGAAACGTAACAGTACCACAAAAAAATGGCCATTAATGTACCTCCACTACGTTTTGCAGTGTGGACCAACGTAGTGGGGGTACAAAAAAAAAAACACAATCTCAAAATTAACATCAAACAATAAAGTAAAATAGATTAACTTAACTAGATTATCCAAAAAAAAAAAAAAAAAAAAAAAAAAATCACTTCATTATTAAAAATATATCATTGGCTCCTACACTTGTACAATGTGTTTTTGTCTTTTGGGAAATTCTTGAGCAGTTTTTTGTCATATTAAAAAAAAGTGTTTTCCAGCTGTATGAATCATTTCAATCTAATTGTGTATTGTTGTATTTATACTGTATGCCTATGTATGAATTCTTAATGACATTCTTTATGTACACACCACTTTTCTGACCAATAGTGCCAAATACACTAAAAAGACAAACACTCCTGCCACTCATATGAGGTTTCAGGCAAAGTCCAGATAGTGCAGGCACTAAAGGACTGACTAGCCCAGGGGTCGGAAACCCGCGGCTCCAGAGCCGAATGCGACTCTTTAGTGCACCCCTTGCGGCTCCCTTGAGCTTTTTCAAAAATGTATGAAAAATTAATTTTTTGGGGTTTGTTTATTTTAATATGCTGTGCAAGAGGTATTCATTATGTTTTCCAATGCTGTAAACATTTGTATAACAAATAAATTGAAATAATATGTTAACATTTATTTTTACGAAAATGTGCGTAGATGTGCCATAGACATAAATGTGCCATAGAGATCAGTGGTCAAAGCCTGCAACACATGTCTCAGCGCGGTGTGGCGCCAGGCAAAGAAAGCGGCGGGTGTGTCTTGGGTCATGGATCTCAAAGGGAAAAAAAGGAAGATAGCTGATGAGAACAGGGGATTCAAAGAAGAATGGACCCAATGATTTGTTTTCATTATCAATGCGGAATGATTGCCTGCATTTTTGCTTTGGCAAGAGAATTTGTCAAGTAATAAAAAGAGTAATTTGAAAAGGCATTTCCAGGAAAGGCTAAATATGCAGCCAAGCTCAGGTTCTCCCAGAAAGACCACAGGACGGGAATCAAACCCAGAACCTTCCTGCTGCAAAGCAGCAGTGCTACCCAATGCGCCACTGAGCAGCCCCTGATTGTAGAACTTCGGGATAAATTAGAGGAGAGCAAAGATAGATTTAAGTAATGAATTGCATCTCCAAACTCCACTACTGCTGCTAGTTTTGTTTCAAGCATTAAAAAAAACGCCCACAGATCAAACATGTAGCGCTCTGATGCAGGTATATGAATTTTTTTCCCATTTTTCACCCCAAATCCTCAAAATGAAAATAAAACCAAGGGACGCTGGTGACAGAGGATGTGGGATTTCCGGGTTAGGGAGCTCTGCTCTGATGGATTTCAGTTCCTGCTTGGTTCCTCATGACTCAATCAACTCCTCTTCCCAACTCATTCCTCACATTACATTCAAGAGTTGGGAAATTGGTCAGATGTATTTTTTTAAAGGTTTTAGTTTAATGATCATAACTGTTAATCAATGAGACTGATAAATCTTAATACATATAAATGATCTAATGATTACGTTACAGCTAACTGATATTTTATTTTACAAAAATATTTCATGCCTACCATGAACATAAACAGCTGAAGGCAGAGACAGCTGTAGTTTCCACTTTGACTCATCTTAATGTCCATCAGTCTGACTTCTGATCCAGCTGTAGGCAGAGCGTCTCCATTCAGAAACCACTGATATTCAGCAGAAGGTTTTGAATCAACAGAGCAGATCAGTCTGATGTCTGACCCAGTCTTATGATGTTCTCCTGGTGGATTCACCTCTAACCTTACATTGTCTGGACCATCTGATTGTAGAAAAGAAAAACAGAAATTGTACAAAAAGGTCATCCACTGGAAAAGTACTGATAAGGCATTATACAGATACTATTTGTCAAAATCAAGTAAGAATATACAATACAAAACATTAGTCAAAAATCAAAAGCAGAGTAGCTTTGATGTGAACACAATAATACCACATTCAGTCTAAATAAGACATTGTTCACATGTTATTTGTTCAGATTCAAATTTCTCAAAATTACTGCTATAGACTAATAAATAAGGTATGATGTAATCCAGCAAATAAAAATGTTTTATTTATTAAAAAATAGAGGAATTTGTAATGCTTTGAATGGGTGTATTAACTTAGTTTTTCACAGATACATATATATTGTAGATTTTGCTGATAATAAAAATCATGAAAGCATTTTTAACAAGTTATATTATCTTGATATAATTTCTTATGGTTGTAAGAATATCTAAGCAGATAGAGAATATGCAGATTATCAACTTACAGCTGATGCTTATTTCTATTGGAGCGCTGCTGTTAGAAGAGATAAGATTAGACACATTACAACTGTATGATCCCTGGTCATAGCGGGTCACATTAACTATAGTCAGAGTTGATCCTCCATCAGTGATCTGAACCCTGTCACTGGGAGTAACCTCAGAGCTGCTGTTCAACCAGCGGAAGGAGAGACAAGATCCAGAGGAGGAGGAGCAGGATAGACGGACTGAGCTATTGAATTCAACTAAGTCTGCACTTGGTGGGAAGACGGTTACATCAGAGACTGGTTCTGTTGGTAGAAAAAAGAAACTCTCAAAATAAAGCCGTCTTCTAAAAAAAGGAGAAATAATCAGCAAAATAACATTTTTTGATTTGTCTTCTTTATTCCAGCCTATGCATTATTTAGAATTCTGTGTTTGTTCTTTAATAATAATATTAATAATATTAAAATTAATATTTACATTCATTTAAAATAGCAGAATATCATATTTTCTCTTCAAATAGAGAAGATAGTTTATATGTATTTTACCAAATGTATTATTGGAAGTTTTGTATTGTTTTTTCATATATAATATTTAAATACATCAAATCTAACAGATTGTCTGACAGGTATGCCTAGGTTGGAACAAATGGTTTGTTATTTACATACTATTTTTGATTATTCACCATAATTATGTGACATTATAATTGGAGGGCATTAGAGCCCTTTCAGTGATGAATACATTAGATGGATGAAAGCAGGAGTCTAAGATAAGAATACAGCAAAATGTCAGTTTAAAATGTTGAAATTGAATTGTATTAATTTGGTTTACCATTTACTCACCATATACATGTAGAGTCGTCACTCCTATCTTTTGTTGCTCTCCATCAGGAATAATGGTGACTCTATATTCTCCACTGTCACTGAGTTTCAGATCCCTGAGCTCCAGAGATCCAGTAGATATGAAGAGGGTGATCCTACCTTCATATTCTGGTTCACTATTGTTTGAAGTAGTCTGTGAGGATATTATGGGCGTCTCACCAATTTGCCAGCTAACCACCAGAAAAGGTGTTTCAGTTGGATTCAGGTTTGTTTTTAACAATACTTTCCCTCTAATAGAAGCAATGAATGGACCATCTGGTAAAACACCACTTCCATCAGATAAACCTGGAGAATAATAAGAAAAAATGATTTAAAAAGTTTCAAAATAAAACCTGATACAACAACAAATAAATATAGCTTGATACTGAAGAACTGAAGTTAAAATCGATAAACCACGTGATCAAATTGAGCCCTTTAAAAAAAGTTTTCAAGTAATAACATAATTTTTGGGATTTATCAAACATTAACACTCACCTGCAATAACTCCAAGGATGATTAAACACCTTATAGTAATTTTCATCTTATTCCAAGCTTTACAAAAATGTTTGTTACTCCAACTTTCCTGATTCTATGTTGCTGAAGCTATCTGATAACGGATGTACAAGGAAGTTAAAATGCTTAATGTCTGAGCCGTACCTTTACCAACACTAATAAATCATTTACAGGTTCCTGTTCTGCTTTTTCCCCTTCTCTCAGCATGTTGCACTTTAAACCTGACCTAATAATCCATATTTAATAGAGTATATCAACACAGTGTTTTAAAATGTAATATCTTAAACATAATAAAAAAAACATAAATTATAATATAGTTACAAAAAATAATTTTTATATGTAGGCTACTTGGAAAACAGCAGATAAATCCATTCCAACCACATAAGCTGAAAATGTTACAGCTGTATCTTTCACACCACCAAAATACATTAGGTGGAACATACTATTAGAAAAGGGTATGAAATTAAAAATACAAAATAAAATACATGAGCTTTTTACTTTAGTTACATTTACAATAGGCTACTTCGGCATTTATGTATAGATAGCACACCATTATTTTATTTAACTTGTGTTTTATAATGCCTCCAGATTCTCTTAGGGAAGGCAGAAATGTATGTCCTTTCCTCCTTGAAAGGACTAAATAATTAAATTTCAAACCTTTGCGGAACATTAATAAACATTTCCTGTTTACAGTAGACTATAACTTTTTGATAACTTCTCATCAGCCGATCTTCTATATATATGTATTTATTCTTCTATAGCCTGCAGCACTCAGATCAGCTTGAGTTGTTTTAAGTAGTGCTAAACAAATTAAATTGGTTTGTACTGGAATTTACCAAAAGTATTTAGTCACACTAACATTGCTTGGAAGCTGAATTCTTATGGTATCTTATAAATCTAGGGTCAAACTACTGAATTAAGGAATCAGGAGGTTCTAATACCTTCTATGGCTGAATGTGTAAAAAGTTTAGTGCGTGGATAATCTACTTGGCTTCATTGCCCTCACTGTCATCACCCTTTTGGAAAAGTTAGAGCAGATGCTGCTGGTTTCTCAGCTAATTATGAACATAACCCTAGAACTTGTAAAGATATTTACAGAAAAGTTACATTTCCTGTTGTTGGCAATGTTTCGATCATCAAACTGGATTAGGAATGAGATGTCATTAAAGATCCTGTTCATATAAAAGCTAACAAATACTTTTGGCAATATAGTTAATTTACTTTAAAAACGTTTTAATATTTTATACACTGCAAAACTTTTATAAAGATAAACTACTTAGATACCATGAACTTATGGAGGAATTTTGTGGACGTTTATAAGTATCAAGTTTTTCAGTATGAAGCTCTATTTATTTGTTGTTGCATCAAGTTTTATTTTTCAACTTTTAAAACATTTTTTTCTAATTATTCTTTTTGGTTCCTCCAGGTTTATCTAAAAGTGATGGTATTTTACCAGACGGTCCACTCATTGCTGCTGTTTGAGGGAAAGTATTGATAAAAACAAACTTGAATCCAACTGAAACACCTTTTCTGATGGTTAACTGGCAATGTGATAGTTCACCATCTAAGCCCATAATATCATCACTGACTACTTCAAACATAACTGAACCAGAATATGAAGGTAGGATCACCCTCTTCAGATCTACTGCATCTCTGGAGCTCAGGGATCTGAAACTCAGTGACAGTGGAGAGTCAACATTACTCCTGATGGAGAGCAACAAAAGATAGGAGTGACCACTCCTGGGTTTATTTGTTGAGTTAATGGTAAACCAAATGAATACAATTAAATTTAAACATTTTAAAGAAAAATAATCAAAAAATTTCACTTTACCTGAAAACTTTTACTAATCTGCATCTGGCCAAAGTTAATAATTTCTACCTATAAGACTCTTTTGCAGTAACTACTAAAAAAACGTAGCTTTTGTTATTATAAGATACGTTTATATCAGATATCTTAAACAAAATGTTTTAGTTAAAAATTATTTCATCATACAGGTTACTGAGACCTTGATTGTCTTTTCATTTACATATGTTATTATGTTGTATATAAAAACAAAAGTAGGTGAAGAAACAGTGGAGTATACTACTGTATAGCGGGTCATTGGGATGAATGGGAACACTGAGAGCTTAGGGGAAACTGCATCCAAACTGCAACCTGTTGCTACTGAATTAGGTTTCCATGAAAAGGGAAATGTTTTTATTCTATGTATCAGGAGAAGTTATTGTGCTTTTTTTTTATCATTAAGAGGTAGGCTATTGTTGTTGTTTTTTTTATTTGGATGCCAAATTAAGGCAAGACTATGAATGTAAGTATTGCAAATAATGCAAAGAAACAAACTGTTGTGACAGAGTTTATAGAATAACTTCTCTAACTTTAACTAATTCAACAGCTCGGTCTGTCTATCCTGCTCCTCCTCCTCGGGATCTTTTCTCTCCTTCCTGGTTGAACAGCAGCTCTGAGGTTACTCACAGTGACAGGGTTCAGATCACTGATCTACTCTGACTATAGTTAATGTGACCTAATCCTAATCTTAACGTGATCTAATCTTGTCTCTTCTAAAAGCAGTGCTCCAATGGAAATCAAAATTAACCGCGAGTTGCTATTCTGCATGTTCACTATCTGCTTTCATGATTTTCATTAACAGGAAAATCAACAATACACATCAATCCTACTCTGCTTTTGATTGTTGAACAACTTTCTTTGTGTCCTTAATAGATTTTGATCAATAGTATCTGTATAATGTCTTATCATAACTTTTTCAGTGGATAACATTTTCTTTACATTTTCTGTTTTTTTCTTTCCAACAATCAGATGTACCAGACAGTGTAAAATTAAAAAGGAATCCAACAGATGAACACTTTAAGAATGAGTCAAACATCAGTCCGAACTTGTGGAAGCTCATTGGTAGAATTCCTTTATGACAGAAAGAAGGACACTTACGATTCACATCATTTTATCCTCCGGAGGGGGGAAACATTTATTCAAATTCCGACTGCTGTCTTCAACACTTCATAAGTTCAGGGCTACATCGTCAAACATCTCAGTTTCCTCCATCTCTCATTTAATCTCAGGCTGTTTTATAGTCTCAACATTGCATTAAGTAAATGCACATGCACAGGAATATCATGTCGAAAGCTTACTGGAATTCACGTGTGCTGGTCAAGCCAGTTGTTCTGACATCGGGAAAGATGTTTGTACAGACGTTCTCTGTTTATGCCAAAACCTCTTAATCTAATATCATCTAATTGCGTACGAATCAAGCATTAGAGACCTTATTATTGCTAAGACTCATACATGACCTTCAGCATATACTGCTAGGATTATAAGGCCATGAATAAGGATATATAAGGCAGTATAGCTGCTTATATATTTGGCAAGCCAGCCAGATATCTACATTGTACAAACTGTTCTGCTCTTCTTCATGCAGAAATACATTAGGCCAGGTATTGAACCCAGTGCTATCTGCTGCAAGGTATCAGCTCCCCAGGAAGGCAACTCACTGCTTTGGTCATCTAATATATAATGACCTATTTAACATAAATCTAAGTTAAAGGATGGTTGGTATGGATCAAGGGATCTCTCTTCGCCCACTGATGAATTTTCTGCCCCTGATGCCCAAAACACATTCAGCCTAAATGCAGTATTTTATGTGTACCATCAGTCCTAGTCTGCTTTCGAGTATCAATTAACTTTTTGCATGTTTTTACTTAATACTGACAATTTGTCTTTGGTAATGTACTCTTGGACTTTGAGGTTTGGGAGGCTTCCAGTCAGAAGTCTGGCTAGGTTAATCAAAGACAATAATAGTTCATTATACACATTAATAATGCTGAAAAATACCAGGATGATTAATTATTTTTCGCTTAACTTTTGCTCAATACTGTGGATTAGTTAAGAAAATAATGAAATGGGTACTTTGAAACCAGATTAATTTTACCCTGACAGTATATTATTTGAAGAAAATAAGTGTGTTAGAGCATGATGCTAAATGATGTTTTCATAACATGGGATCCAGCACAACTTCTCAACTTCAAGGTTTTGTCCATTTTCATCTGTGAAGTTTTTGTTTTCTCTTTGATAAACCAGTTTGTTTTTCCTAGTAACTGTCTACATGATTTAGCACTTTATACAAATCATTAGGGGTAAACATAAGTTCTTAAATAAAATGTAGATTTTTTTGTTATTTCTTTTTGTTATTATTATTATGCTTGATTTTATTATTTCTTTTCCACCTGCAGAGCCTGTCTTTAATGTAAAAGTCACACAAGAATCCTCCCACTTGATTAAGTTTAACAAATCTGCCATTCTTCTGCTCCTCATCTGGATCATCTCTCTCCTTCCGTTGGATAAAAGACTTCTCTGAGATTACAGCCAGTGACAGAGTTCAGATTACTGATGGAGGATCCAATCTGACTATTGTCAATGTGACCAGAAATGACGAGGGATCATACAGATGTGAAGTGTTTAATCCAGTGATCCTGTAAAGCTCTCTGTCAGCTGTAAGTTATTCCCATATGATAATATCTTTTTAAAAGAAATATGCAACTTAAAGGAATAGTACATTCAGCTCGGCAAAGAACTCATGCTCTTCCTCAACACTGAAGTCCTCAGACATTTTTCTTTCGTTGTTTCTTTCTTTGCACAGGTAAACAGCACATTTCTTCTTCTACGCTTGCATTATCGGTAGAGCAGACGCTGAGTGCGCACTTTCATCTGGTTTGGTCTGCCGCGGTTTCCGTAGGCTCGTGAACGCGCTTTTAGGAAATCCTATACACTACTGTTTATGCTCTAAAAACATTCTAAATGACTTCGTTTCGAGTAAATTATGGACGCTACCCACTCAGGACACTTGGAATACATTGGACGAGCAGTATGGAGGAATATTGACACGTTTTTTGTGGACTTTTATGGACCTTTCTGCCTCGGGCGCCATAGACCTCCATTATTTGAATGTCAGCAGACAGCAAGAAGCCTCCCAGATCTCCAGATGCATTTGAGATATCAAAAAAGTACTCCAGAGTGTTGTTCAGCATGGGGGTGAGTAGAAAATGAAGGCTAATCATGTTTTGGGTGTACTATTCCTTTAAGCAAAGGTATCATGGCTAAAACGAAGGTTGTAAAAATAACAATCCAATAAGAATACTGATCATGATGTTAGTGTGTAGAATTAGTTTACCATCAATAACTATTAACTAATTATTTTCTATAATTACAGATGGCCCAAAAAAAGTCACATTAAAAGGTTATTCATGAATCTCATAAACCATATGTGGAAGGTTCAGACATCACCTTTTCTTGTTCAGCTGACTCCAGACCTGCTGCCGTGTATAATTGGTTTCCAAATAAAACACTACTGTCTGCTTCTGAACATGAGCTCAAGCTAATCAATGTTCAGAGGAATCAGAGTGGAAACTACAGCCTTTAAGGATAGAACCTCAATATATCAAAAATCTCAACTTGCATCTAGCTCTATAGTGGGTAAGTCACAGTACAGCCACAAACCGTACCATGTTTTCGTTGGATTTTATCTCACAGATTCATAAAAAGCAGCACATAACTGTGAAGGAAAAAAAAAAGATTTTTTTAAATAGTTAAAAATACAAATCTAAAAAGAGCATTTGTATTCAGCACCTCAACACCCTGTGAGAGTCCGTGCTTATTGCCATTACGACTACAATGGGGAAATGGCAGCTTTATATATTTGTTCATTATTGAACATTGTTTTAGGCAAACTGTTTTCAACTCAATCAACTTGGATATTGTGCGTCTGTGGAAATCAGTCTTCATGTCTATGGACTGATCTCTGTTTCCGTTCTGGGCTTTGCTATTCTAATACATAAGCGTATATTTTCAACTAAAATTTGTTTCAATGTTCAATGAGCAATTTCAATATTTGTCTCTGCCTCTGTGCTTAGGTTTGTTCTTCTGGTGGAGAGTTAACCTCCACTAGAGAACCTACTCTTTTGTAGAGTTGAGATTTTTTTTATGTCTGGATTACCCTTTCCTAGATTAACCCTTATTGAGACTTTCAACCTTACTATGAATTGTAAAGGATTTGAAAGTACATTTTTGAAGAAAAGTACTCAGGCAGCATAATTCCATACCACTATGTGTCACTGTTAGAATAGTGCGGAATCATAGTGAAAAAAGATAGAAACATAGTGTTTTGCATGTTGACAAGATGTTTTTTTTTTCTCCCCCAATTCATTCATTAAATTGTGTTCAAGTTCGATTCTAGAATAGGACATCCCTGTTTCAGGGTTGTAGGACTGGGGGCTGTTGCTTTTTCATATGCATCTCTTACTAACCTGATCTCCTATAATTGTGCTTCTATTTTTAGTTCAGAATTGTACACCTGCTCTGCTATTTGACCGCCCCTCTTACAGTATAGTGAATATTTATGTATGTTAGGACTCCTGTCTGTGTGGTTTGTGTTTTGTGTGTTTGTCTTCCTTCCTCCACCAGGCGTCGCCTGATCCTGGTTCACCTCCTCACACACCTTCAAAGGGTTACCTCATTAACGGAGTGCTCTTAAGCTGCTGACTGCCACTACCTCAACGCCAGAGTGTTTGCCAGTTTTGGGTACTCTAGCTAAGCTGAGTTTTGCTGAGTCAAACTGAGTCTTTGTCAACCTGAGTTTTAATCTTGCTATTTTTGTCTTTGACTCTCGGCAGGTATTCATCCTGCAAACTGGACGTTTCGGACCTTCTTTTCCTGGAAGGATCAACTGAGCCTCAAACTGAGCTGGGGATTCAAACAGGAGGTTTTGATCCCCTTTTCTCCAGGGGATCGTTTGAGTTTCACACTGAGCAAGGGATTTATCTGCACCACAGTCCGTTCAAGTACCGCAGGAAATCTGAGTGGCAGTCAGTTTCTCCATTCTCCTACAAACAACCGCATTCTGGGTAAGCCCTGCCTGCCCTCCACCGAATGAGACAAACACTGGAACATCCCACACTGACTGGAGTCAAAGAGTCAACCACTTTTCTGGAAACGTGAGTCTGCAAACCTCTTCAAGTTCGAGAATCAATTTTCCCACTGAACCTGAGCTAACCGCAGTGTCTTCCCCTCACCTTTCAGTTCCGATTGAGCAGTGTTCAGAGCAAAACTTTAATCTCCACAAGCTTCTCAATAAACCTGTTAAACTTTTTCCCTGGTCTCTCTGTAATGGTTTCTCTGCATGTGGGTCCAGGCTCTTGATAAAATCATGACAACGTGTATTTAAAATCTAATATCATGATTTAGTTTGAACACAGTGAAAAGAATAATGTGACACAATATCCCATACACTTCTTCCCCTTTCCACATCTATTCCAATCACGCAAGGTTGGGTTGCAAGTGTTGCGGCTTGGCCTGCTGGTGCAACTGCCATCAGAGGCGCGTGGACGGGCTCCTCACTCCGGCTGCCCTCTGTTGTCATGGTTGGTGTACTAGTGTTCTTCACTGGTTTTGGTTTTCCAAAGAAATCCTAAATGCATTTCTTAGGCTTTGTAAATTTCCTTGTCTGCTGCCCCGAGCGGGATACCTCCCCGACCCCTAGCTTGCTTGATGTGGCCATGACAATGTATACTACCGTTCAAAGGTTTGGGGTCACATTGAAATGTCCTTATTTTTGAAGGAAAAGCACTGTACTTTTCAATGAAGATGACTTTAAACTAGTCTTAACTTGAAAGAAATACACTCTATACATTGCTAATGAGGTAAATGACTATTCTAGCTGCAAATGTCTGTTTTTTGGTGCAATATCTACATAGGTGCATAGAGGTCCATTTCCAACAACTATCACTCCAGTGTTCTAATGGTACAATGTGTTTGCTGATGATGATTAGAAAACCCTTGTGCAATCATGCTCACACATCTGAAAACAGTTTAGCTTGTTACAGAAGCTACAAAACTTACCTTTCTTTGAGCAGATTGAGTTTCAGGAGCATCACATTTGTGGGGTCAATTAAACGCTAAAATGGCCAGAAAAAGAGAACTTTAATCTGAAACTCGACAGTCTATTCTTGTTCTTAGAAATGAAGGCTATTCCATGTGAGAAATTGCTAAGAAATTTAAGATTTCCTACAACGGTGTGTACTACTCCCTTCAGAGGACAGCACAAACAGGCCTTAACCAGAGTAGGAAAAAAAAGTGAGAGGCTGCGTTACACAACTGAGCAAGAAGATAAGTACATTAGTGTCTCTAGTGTGAGAAACCGACACCTCACAGGTCCCCAACTGGCATCTTCATTAAATAGTACCCGCAAACACCACTGTCAACATCTACAGTGAAGAGGCGGCTGTGGGATTCTGGGCTTCAGGGCAGAGTGGCAAAGAAAAAGCCATATCTGAGACTGGCCAATAAAAGAAAAAGATAAAGATGGGCAAAAGAACACAGACATTGGACAGAGGAAGACTGGAAAAAAGTGTTGTGGACACAGATTGCTCTGGATTTAAGAGTTATCTTTTAAAATTTAACTCTTGAATCAACCAAAACCATGACAGAATAATAGACTGAATGTTTCTTTGACATGTTTCTTTACATTAGCTTTTACTATAATTGTGAAAAAAATGAGCATGTTACAATTATAAAAATTGCATAAGCTTTTTTTTTTTTAAACACTTCTGCTTAGCCAATTGGCTAGTGCCTTTACATCACACACTGCTTGTTGGTAGGTGGGTAGCTTTCGTTTGACTAATTTACATACAGCATTTGGCTAAAGTGAGTTGGGATTTACACTGACGCTAGATATTATATTTTTACTTGCATACAGCAGGAAGGAAATCAGTGATTCACCTGAATGTGAGTTCTCAGGTTGGTGTTGGATGGCCTGGACTTTGACAACAGTTTGTTGTTGTTGTTTTTTTTCATTGCAAAGCAGATATCTGTACACTTATTTTTTTTATCTGAGGATTCAACAAGTTTCATAATCTCTGAAGATAAGGCCACGGTGTGGTAGGGACAGTTGGCTGCTCTTCTCGCTCTGCTCCTGTCTCCTCCTCCATCCTGTGTGTGTGGCTCTGTGTGTGTGCGTGTGTTTGTGTGTATCATTCTTTGAGTTCCACTGCTGTGCGCATGCGCATGTTTCGGTAGATACAGACAGGTGAGGCAGAATAGAGGCTCATGCGTGAATGTCCAACGAATAACTCTGATTGTTGTTTCAAAATAGAAAACCTGGTTTCATTTCTTAGTTATGCCCTGGATTTTGTTGCGTTTGTGGACGCTACGTCGCTACTTGATCAAAACAATAACGTCGCTACAGGAAAGTTACTTGATAAATAAAGTAGCGACGCTACGGTCAAGCTACTGGAACATGTAGTTAAACTAATAGCTTCGCTACATGTAGCGGCGCTACTGCCCATCACTGGTAAGAATATAGATTTATAAACGGTTGTTGTGCAGCATCTCAGGTAAGTATGGTGTAGCTGACAGTTAACCCAGCTATAGTAATGACTTAAAATGTTAATATTTTTTTGTTTTTGAGTTTTTTTTTTACTAATGGTTTATATTCAATATCCTTAGAAAAGCTGTCTGCAGTTTAGGGTCAGGTTCTGTGTAAAAGAAAAATACTTGTAAACTGATTACAATATAAATCTAAAGCAAATTTTAACCCCTTCCTCAAACGTCCCATCTAAAGTGGATAAGGTAAAAACCATTAAGTGCTTTCTTATCTCTTGTGTCATTTTGCCCTACTTTGTTGCTTTTTATGAGTCAAATTTCAGAATCTCTCTTTGATTAAGAACAGATTTAAGCTGATTATGTTTTCCACAAAAAAAAAAACTAATGTCAAAGAAACAAATATGTAAGTTAGTTCTTTAAACCAGATCTACTGTGTTACATGGACCCTTTTGCTCAAGTCAGTTTCATAAAGGAGCACAAGAAAATTAAGATCTTTGGTTGAGTTTATTTTGTGATTTAAGTCTTTATAAACACTTGAAAAAGAATGATATGCACATGATGTTTTCATTTCTGTTTTCATTTGATTGTTTATTTTTTTTTACCATTCTGGAAGACAAAAATGAAAGCATAAATAAAGATATGTCCTAATTAAATATGGTTATATCCATAATGACTGAGGATTTTTATTGACATTTTCTCAGTAAAAAGGGATAAATAATCTAGGTGTTATTTTTGGACTTTTAATTTTAAATCCCTTTTCAAAGAGGTTTCTAGTATTTCCTTCTTTCATCTCTAAAATCTTGCAGTAATTTGAGATATCCTGTCCAGCTGTGATGCTGAGAAACTAGTCCATGCATTTGTTACCTTATGGCTGGACTATTATAATTCTTTACTATCAGGAAGTCCACAAACTGTAGTTAAAAGCCTTCAGCTGATCCAAAATGCTGCAGCCAGAGTTCTGATGAAAATTAAAAAGAGAGATCATATAACTCCATCTTATATCAGAGATCTGATTGTATCTAATAGATCACTTCACTCTCAATCTGTAGGTTTACCAGTGGTTCCTAGAATTTCTAAAAGTAGAATAAGATGCAGATCTTTTAGTTATTGGGCTCCTCTCCCATGGAACCAACTACCAGTTTTAGTCCCTGAGGCAGAAAACCTGTCTACTTACTAAGGCTTAATATTTTCCTTTTTGATGAAGCTTATAGTTAGAGTGGTTCAGGTCATCCTGAGCTATCTGCTGCTTTAGGATTAGACTGCTTCATTGTAACTCTATTCTACCATCTTGCAGTAACCTCTAACTTTATCCTCTCTCTGCTTTTTCTCATTATATTCTCTTCATCCGGTCTTTTCATGTTTGTCTATCCTGGAGAGAAATATCAGCTGTGATGCTGAGATTAACATCTTTGTTTATAGATGTTGGAGCTTGGCCTGTTTTTCAGTGTAGTCCTGTCTCTCTTATTGTGACTAACCGTACATGCTCTCTTTCATGCTCTGACATGGGAGCTGGTTCGGAGCTCGTCTGCATGCTGTTTGTTTCCTGGATAGACCCACCTGTGAGGCTGATTAACAGTAACCTTTTGTGTCTTTACTTGTTTTTCTATGTCTGTTTGGTTTCCTTGAATCACAGTCGGCTTGGTGGATTGTGTGATCACTTTTGCTGTAATGCGTTTTATGCTGCAACATAATAATTTCCCCATTGTGGGACAATAAAGGGATTTTCTGTTCTATTCCATTTTATCACCGTTTAACCATGAAAAATAAGTAAAACATGATTAGTCACAACACTTGCAAACATTTTTGAAATTATGTTTAATTAAAAAATGTATTTTTTTATTGAAAACTATAAGGAGGTGTCTGGCAGATTTTGTAGACAGGACACAGTTAAACCCAGTTGCAGACCCTTTTCAGTAAAAGTTAGAAGTCTTCTTAAATAAGTCTTGTTTTCCCCTCCAGGCCAAGGGCAATTCACTATATGTTCATCCTGCATTCAGTTCCTCTTTTCAACAAAGAAGGGTATAAATCTTGTTCCTTTTTTTTTTTTTACATTTTCCCTTTTCAGCAAAATGGCATCTTTATGAGGTACACACTATAGTAAAAATTATAGTTACGCTTCTTTTAGAACAATAGCACATTGGGAACATGATTAACAATTTCATGAATTCATTAAACTCCAAACCAAAAGCACAACAGCCAAACCATGATGAAATTTTCTTCCTCTCAACTCATTTATCCATAGTTACTTTCTCACCTGCATAATAGAAAAAAACATTAGCTCAATACTCAAGTACTTACCATAATTCTAAAAAAAGACGCTGCTTAAATGTTTCTTTTCACAAAACAAAGAAAAATATATTCACACTTTTTCTTTTTTATCAGGATTTTAATAAGACCATAACTTACCTTTTAAAAGAAAACATTTAATAAGTATTTTTTCCTTTGATTCTGTGACATCTCCTCATACACATGTTCTTCTTCTTTATTGGTCTTAATCCCGGCAACATTCTCATAGACGTGGTTTTCTTTCTTATTTCCTTTTATTCCTGGCATGTTAACATACCCATTATCTGGTTCTAAAAAGAAAAATGTTTTAGATGATTGTTTTTTCAAAATGACAATGATAGGTCCAAGAGCATGATTTACAAATTAAGCTATTTCCTTAAGTTCCGTTGTAAATAATACATTAAAGCCCATTTCAATAAACCCCCTAGTCCTACTTTTTAGGGCTGGGAAATGCCTGCCAGGGAGACTGAGCTACAGTAGAGCCTTTAGCTAGACTTTAGACTAACTGGGGGAGATTTGTCAGCATTATTATTTTCTCTGTCTTCAATTTAACATTTTTAAAAATGTCACGGCATTCTGTAATCCTTTCCTATGATCTTGTGATTAGCCTATTTATCACACTGGAAATTGTCAGCTTGGTGAAGTAATCACACTTACAGGATAATGACACTTTACAGGGGGAAAAGGATGGTAAACCAAGCTCAACTTTATCCACTTTCTACAATTTCCGGTGTTAGAATATGCTTTGTTTCCTCTCTTATGGTGGCACGTATTTTTGTATGCACATACATAAATATTCATTTGTTTAGGTTCCAGAATGTCGACTATGCAGAGAGGATTATCCCAATTTATAGGGAAGATTATGAAGCTCTAACCTTTGTAGCTTCAGTTCAAAGGTGTTTGGATAGTGTGGGTTTGGCCCTAAGTGTCCTAAAATAAATTACACTTACATGTGAACTAGTTACTTGGACAGTAAAGTGAATTCAAGTTATAGAGTTACTCATACAAACCTTCTGTAGCTGATGGTGGATTAGGTTTTTTTCTAAAGATTGGAGGAAAACATACAAATTATGACTTCAACTGTCATTATCAGTTATTTAAAAAATATAACTGCTTTTAACTTTAAATAATTATAAACAATCAAGAGAACAACTTTGTGATAACTCATCACAAAATGTTGTATGATATTGTATTGTTTGCAACATTTAAAACTTACATTTTTTTATAGATGAAGAAGCCTCCAGTAGCTCCAGCAGCAGCAACTAACAAACATGCTATTACTATTCCAGCAATGGCACCTCCAGAGAGACTTGGTTGGTTTTCTAAAATAAAACAGAAGATAAAAGAAAGTAGTTTATCAAAACTTAATATTTTAAACTAATAAATGGATATAATAGTTAGTTAGTAACTGTAGTTAGTATATACAACACATGTACACTGTACTTGTTTATTGTTAAGTGTGTTAATTATTGCAGCTGCCTTCAGTATCACGCATTTTTAGGTTTTCTTACTTAAATCTGAATAGGTGGAACTAAGCGCCAATTCTCTGTCTTTTAGATTTAGTAACTCTGTGAAAGATTTAGCTGAACACCCACACATCAAGACAAAGCACACCTTTGAAGATCAGAATGCTCCGATTTTAGACAGAGAGGATAGGTGGTTTGAAAGAGGGGTGAAGGAAGACATCTTTGTTAAAAGGGAAAATAGGAGTGCAGTGGAGAATCAGCGCAGCCTGCCGGGCACACAGCCCTGGAGTGCAGAAGAAAAGGCTTGTCGGTGTCTGTGCTGGAGGTAGGAGATGAAACAGTCCTTCTAGGGCTAAATTAAAACACCTTTTTTTACAGCCAGCAAAAAATATCTAAAGAGCATTCCCCACTTCATCCTTTGTCAGCGTTATTTTCTATGCCTTCAATTTTACATTTTTAAAAATGGCATGGTACTCTGTAATCCTGTCCTATGATCTTGTGATTAGCCTATTTATCACACTGGAAATTGTCAGTTTGGTGAAGTAATCACACTTACAGAATAATGACACCTTATAAGGGAGAAGGATAGTAAACAAAGCTCAACTTAATCCCCTTTCTACAATTTCCGGTGTTAGAATACGCTTTGTTTCCTCTCTTATGGTGGCACGTATTTTTGTATGCGCATACATAAATATCTTTACATAAAGATCTTTGTTAAAAGGGAAAATCCATCACTGAAACGAGATTTTAAATCAAGTCATATACTTATTTCTATGAAATGACATCAGCACTCTCATCATGATTCGAATTTTGTTACACATACCCCATACAGAACAGAACCCAACTACTCAAGCAGGCTGATCATTAATTTGTATCTTGGAATGTGCTTAAGAGGATGGACCATGCTGCATAAATCATCAGCAATCCAACCACAGATTGCTCTGGTGTGAGCCGTCAGAATTGACAAAGAATCCTGGATAGCCTGTTCTGTGGTTGCCAGGACCCGGATGACATATTTATGCAGGGATGGCCCCTGAAATAAAAGCAAAACATAGTAGTTTGGGAATGTACTGTGACTTACCCACTATAGAGATAGATGCAAGTTGAGATGTTTGATATACTTTGGTTTTACTGTTAAAGGCCCGACAGCTGTAGTTTCCACTCTGATTCCTCTGAACACTGATTAGCTTGAGCTCATGTTCAGAATTCGTCAGATTTTTTTCATTTAGTAACCAACTAAACACGGCAGCAGGTCTGGACTCAGCCGAACAAGACAAGGTGATGTCTGAACCTTCCTTATAATGTTTCTGAGATTCAGGATTAACCTTTAATGTGACTTTTTCTGGGCCATCTGAAAGTGTAGAAAATAATTATTTAATATTTAATGACAATTTACTTAATTTATACACTAACAGCATTATTAATGAAGTGCGAGCTTAACATCGGCTTTCTCCTTGAAAGCTTTAAAGTTAATGTTACAAAAATATAAAACAATATTAGAAGCCTATATGATCCCTTAGGTTAAATATGGACACGACCGATCTATATTCAACTAAACATTTTTATAAATCTGATGTCAAAATCACCCTAACAAAAAAATGTTATTGCTAATAATTTCCAAAAGTATGCAGAAACAGCGTTACAGTTGTTAAAGCCCTGATAGCTTTGCTTAAGTTGCATTTTCCTTCTTTTTAAAAAGAGATTATCATATGTGAACAACTTACAGCTGACAGAGAGGAATACTGGATCACTGTTGGCATTGCTGACAGGATTGGACACTTCACAGCTGTATGATCCCTCGTCATTTCTGGTCACATTGACAATAGTCAGAGTGGATCCTCCATCAGTAATCTGAACTCTGTCACTGGCTGTAAGCTCAGAGGAGTCTTTCATCCAACAGAAGGAGAGAGATGATCCAGACGAGGAGCAGCGGAAGATGGCAGATTTACTAAACTCAATCAAGTCTGAGGATTCTTGAGTAACTTTTACATTTAAGACAGGCTCTGTGGGTGAAATACATAATAACATAAATCAGAAACAAACAACGAAATGTTGGTCTTCCAGGTCCGTGAGTGAAGCTCTAGTGTCAGCTCACGCAGTCCACTGGATCTTCCCATAAAGCTCAGCATACCGTCTCGCTAACCAGCAGTCTACAGACTGACCAATTTCATCTATCTCTACTCCACCACCAGTTTCAGGCCTGGTGGGGAAACAGCCATATTCTTTACACCTGTTCATATATATTTATCAAAATTAAGCGCAATGTTTCCTGCCGAGGTCGGAGCGCCAAAGACCAAATAATTCTATCAACAAATTTCTTCTAATTGTCTTTTCTCTTTGTGTGAGTTTTTCAGATTGAAATAATCCATTGAACAGGTTTATCAAATAGAAAACACAAAATTTCCAGATTCCAATTTTTTTTTTCTTGTAAATCCCTATATTGTCCCACAATGGGAAAACTCACTCTCTACATTTGACCCATCCCCTGGAGAGTAGTGGGCTGCCATTGCACAGCGCCTCGGGAGCAGTGAGGGCTTAAGTGTCTTGCTCAGGAATCCAGAGTGCAGACTGTGATTGAACTCTGTATTTGCAACCCTCTCAGAGCACGATAACACTGCTTTAACCACTAGGCCAACACTCCGCAATTGACAAAACCTTGAAATTTAAAAGTTGTACTGGTTTCATGGTGGTTGTTTTTATGGTGTCTGTGACAAGAAACCTGAGTCTGGCTGTTAATTCCAAGAGGCCCCTACAGCACCATCACCCTATAAACCTAATGAGTGGGAGTCAGGATGATTACAGTGGTTGGTTATAAAATGTAAATTCTTTTGTCTTAGTAAATATGTATGCGTTAATCGTTCCTGGCAATTTTTTCAAGAGGTTTGAAATTACGTTTGATGGATTCAGACACAAATTTTTTAAAGGTTAATGTTTGATTAACATATTTGAAAATTAATGAGACTGATATATTTTAATACATAAATGCTTTCTAATTATTATTTTACTGCTGCCCAGTGTTGAGAAACAGCAACGAAAGAGGAATTCTAAACATTTTTATCTGAGTAATAGATGGTCTTTGTCCACTGATATTTTATTTTAGAAAAAAGTTTCATGCCTACCATGAACATAGACAGCTGAAGGTGGAGATGTTTGATATCTCAGGGTTTTGCTGTTAAAGGCCTGACAGCTGTAGTTTCCACTGTGACTCATCTGAATGTTCATCAGTCTGAGTTCTGGTCCAGTTGTACTCAGAGCGTCTCCATTTAGAAACCACTGATATTCACCAGAAGGTGTTGAATCAGCAGAGCAGATCAGACTGATGTCTGACCCAGTCTTATGATGTTCTCCTGATGGATTCACCTCTGATCTTACATTGTCTGGCCCATCTGATTGTAGAAAAGAAAGACAGAAATTGTAAAAAAAAAAAAAAAAAATGTCATCCACTGAAAAAGTAAGGATAAGACATTATACAAATACGATTTGCCAAAATCAAGAAAGTACATACAATACAGAAAATCGGTTAAAAATTATCAAATGCAGAGTAGCTTTTATGTAAACAAAATACTACATTCAGTCTAAATAAGACATTGTTCATACGCTATGTTCAGATGTTCAGATTCATATTCAGATTCAAATTTCTCAAAACAACTGCTAAAGACTGATAAATAAGATATAAAGTAATCCAGCAGATAAAAATGTTTTATTCACTTATAAAACTACTAAAATAGAGTAAAATAGATTACTAAATAGAGGGATTTCTAATAATGTAAATGGGTTTATTGACTCAATTCTTCAGAAACACATATATATTGTAGATTTAGCTGATGATGAAAATCATGGAAGCATTTTTAACATGGTATGTGATCTTTATTTCACTTCTCATGGTTGCAAGTAATTAAGCAGATAGAGAACATGTAGATTAACAACTTACAGCTGATACTTATTTCTATTGGAGCACTGCTTTTAGAAGAGGCAGGATTAGACACATTGCAGCTGTATGATCCCTGGTCATAGCGGGTCACATTAACTATAGTCAGAGTTGATCTTCCATCAGTGATCTGAACCCTGTCACTGGGAGTAACCTCAGAGCTGCTGTTCAACCAGCGGAAGGAGAGAGAAGATCCAGAGGAAGAGAAGCAGGATAGACGGACTGAGCTGTTGAATTCAACCAAGTCTGCACTTGGTGGGGAGATGGTTACACCAGAGACTGGTTCTGTTGGTAGAAAAAAGAAACCCTCAAAATCAATTGGTTTTTTAAAATGTGGAAAAACAATCAACAAGATCAAATTCAGTTGATATTTCTTCTTTATTCAAGCCTATACATTGTTTAAAATTCTGTGTTTGTCTTTAATAATAATATTAATTATAATGATATCAAACTTTACATACTTTTATAATGGTATGATACCATATATGCTTACATAGAGAAGATCATTTATATTTATTCTACCAAATGTATCATTTGAAGATTTGTATTTTTTTCCTCATATACAATATTGAAATAAATTACTTCTAACAGGATAACTGACAGGTATACCTAGATCGGAACAAAGGGTTTGTTATTCATATATTATTTTTGATTATTCACCAAACTTATGACATTATAATTTGAGAGCAATCAAGCTCTTACAGGGATGAATACATTTGATGGATGAAACCAGGAGTCTAGGATAAAATAGGAACCAGAAGTCAGTTTAAAATTGTTGAAATTTAAATGCATTAATTTATTGTGTTTAACATTGACTCACCATATATCTGCAAAGAGGTCTGTCCTATCTGTTGTAGCTCTCCAGCAGGATAAATGGTGACTCTGTATTCTCCACTGTCACTGAGTTTCAGATCCCTGAGCTCCAGAGATCCAGTAGATCTGAAGAGGGTGATCCTACCTTCATATTCTGGTGCAATTATGTTTGAATCAGGATTAAGTGAGGTTATTATGGGCGAAGTTGGTGAAATATCATAATCCCAGGTAACCAATGTAAAAGGTGTCTCAGGTGGATTCAAGTTTGTTTTTATCAATACTTTCCCTCCAACAGCAGCAATGAGTTGATCGTCTGGTAAAACACCACTTCCAGTAGATAAACCTGGAAGTAAACACAACACAAAAAGAAGTCCTAGAATTAACATTTAGTCTATTTTCTTTTTAGCATGACTTTGTCTTTAAAGTTATACATTCTATGAGCGTTTGCAGCTGGAAAACATAGTTTATAATCTGCAATATGAATCCTACAAGTATTAACAAATTGAGTTAAACTAAGCAAGAGATTCATTATGACATTTATAGTTTTCTCACCCATAACCTAGGGTTTAAAAAAAAGACTAACATCTCTCTAAATCCATGTAGTTATTGTTGCTAGGGTAAGAACAAGCTTAGATTTCTGTCCTGTGCTCTAACCCATCAAATTTATTGAACAAGACAAGTAGTAAGTGGATCTGGATCATTTAAATCATTCGCTATATTTATGTGACAGAAACTGTTCATGACCTGAAATTCATTTTTTGGTCCTCTAATATTATTTCAGTGTTTTGTTTTTTTGTTTGTTTTTTATGTCCTTTGATATGCTGTTCTTGAAATGTTGTTAAAAAAAGTCCTTCTACTTATTTAACTTAGTTTAAACAGCCTAATATTACGGCTTTAGTAATAGGAACTTACAGGCCGAGTTCAAACTGTCTCTTTAAACATTTCTTATTTCTGATGTGTAGAAGGTCAAGCAACAATGAGGACAAACTGGAGCTAATGTACTTAAACAGGGTAGAAATTTGTCATTAACAAGAACATTATGGTGTTTAACCATTTAATAAACACATTTATCCATAGAATACCTGGATTTATGTTTGATTTGCTTTTTTTACTTTTTGTATGACATCTTATTCTTTCAATATCTTTTAGTTTTTAGTTTACTCATTCAGTGATATACACTACAGTTCAAAAGTTTGGGGTCAGATTGAAATGTCCTTATTTTTTAAGGAAACGCACTGTACTTTTCAATGAAGATAACTTTAAACTAGTCTTAACTTTAAAGAAATGCACTCTATACATTGCTAATGTGGTAAATGACTATTCTAGCTGCAAATTTCTGGTTTTTGGTGCAATATCTACATAGGTGTATACGTACATAGGTGTTCCAGCAACTATCACTCCAGTGTTCTAATGGTACAATGTGTTTGCTCATTGGCTCAGGAGGCTAACTGATGATTAGAGAACCCTTGTGCAATCATGTTCACATATCTGAAAACAGTTTAGCTCATTACAAAAGCTACAAAACTGACCTTCCTTTGAGGAGATTAGGTTTCTGGAGCATCACATTTGTGGGGTCAATTAAACGCTCAAAATGGCCAGAAAAAGAGAAATTTCAACTGAAACTCGACAGTCTATACTTGTTCTTAGAAATGAAGGCTATTCCATGCAAGAAATTGCTAAGAAATTGAAAATATCCTACAACGGTGTGTACTACTCCCTTCAGAGGACAGCACAAACAGGCTCTAACCAGAGTAGAAAAAGAAGTGGGAGGCTGCTTTGCACAACTGAGCAAGAAAATAAGAACATTAGAGTTCTTATTTTCTAGTTTGAGAAACAGACGCCTCACAGGTCTCCAACTGGCATCTTCATTACATAGTACCCGCAAAACACCAGTGTAAACATCTACAGTGAAGAGGCGGCTGCGGGATTCTGGGCTTCAGGGCAGAGTGGCAAAGTAGAAGCCATACTTGAGACTGGCTAATAAAAGAAAAAGATTAAGATGGGCAAAAGAACACAGACATTGGACAAAGGAAGACTGGAAAAAAAGTGCTGTGGATGGATGAATCCAAGTTGGAAGTGTTTAGATCACACAGAAGAATGTTGGTGAGACGCAGAACAAATGGGTATGCTACAACAGGACAATGACCCTAAACACACCTTCAAATTATGCAACTATTTAGAGCAGAAGCAGGCAGCTGGTATTCTATCGGTAATGGAGTCACCCGATCTGAACCCCATTGAGCTGTTGTGGGAGCAGCTTGACCGTATGGTAAGCAAGAAGTGCCCATCCAACCAATTCAACTTGTGGGAGCTGATTCTG
Organism: Cyprinodon tularosa; assembly: GCF_016077235.1. Classification (NCBI taxonomy): domain Eukaryota; kingdom Metazoa; phylum Chordata; class Actinopteri; order Cyprinodontiformes; family Cyprinodontidae; genus Cyprinodon; species Cyprinodon tularosa. Next base: position 240,746 of record NW_024038733.1, on the reverse strand, counting down.
GAAGCGTGGGGTGCAATTTCTCCAGATTACCTCAACAAATTAACAGCTAGAATGCCAAAGGTCTGCAATGGTGTAATTGCTGCAAATTGAGGATTCTTTGACGAAAGCAAAGTTTGATGTAAAAAAAATATCTTATTTCAAATACAAATCATTATCTCTAACCTTGTCAATGTCTTGATTCTATTTTCTATTCATTTTTCAATGTATGGTGGTGAATAAGTGAACAAAATTGTTTGTTTTTGGTTTCTGTTTTTTGTTTCTGTTTTGAAGTAGAAATACAATAAACATGTTTTTAATGAATTTTAAGTTAAAAGGGTTGTATATTTTTAATGATGCCCAAATTAAACAGCCAAGTAATTAGAAACTGTGTAGAAAAAGATTTATCATTAAAAGGAGAAAATATTATTCTATCAGTAAAACTGGTATCAATAGTCAACACAGATCTTTTAAGGATTCTAAGGTTATTGAGTAAAAGAGCAAAATAATTGATGTATCAAACAGTGAACACTCACCTGCAATAACTTCAAGGATGATTAAATACTGTATTGGAATTTCCATGTTATTCCAACTTAAAAAAGAAATCGCTTTTTTCTTCAACTGTCCTGCTTTCAAGTTACTGGAGCTATCTGACAACAGATGTACAAGGAAGTTAACAAGCATAATGTCTGAGCAGTACCTTTGCTAACACTTATTAATCATTTACAAATTCATGTTCTGCTTTTTCCCCTTCTTTTAGCATTTTACACTTTAAAACGAAACCTAATAATCCATATTTAATCAAATATATCAACAGAGTGTATGTTTTAAAACTGATTAGTATTCATAATTCTGAATCATGAAAAAATATGTGAATGACAACACATAACTATTTAAATATAAGCTACATTCAAGAGAAGCATTAAAAAAAAAGCAAAGGTTGGTATTACTGTTAAGAAATCAATCAGTCAATCACCTTCTCTGAAGGGTCATCATGGTGCTTTTTTCCCTCCAGATTCTGTTAGGGAACACAGAGAATGTATGTCCTTTGGTCCTTGACACTATTGTTTGAAAGAACTCAACAATTTCATTTCTAATATTTGTGGAACATTAACAAGTATTTCCTGTAAAAAGGGCCTAACAAATAAATTTGGTTTAGACTGAAAATTACCAAAAGTATTTAGTCACACCATCTTTGCCTGCAAGCTGATTTCTTATGATATTTATGCATTCAAAAACACAACTGTTTGGGTTACAGGCAAGGATCAACCCATCCTAATCTCTAAACGCTGCCATAGCTGCATGTGTATAAACTTTAGTATGGATAAACTACAGTGCTTGGCTTCATAGACCTGGCCTCAACCAATCAGAAGGCATTTTGTAAGAGTTAGAGCTTGAGTTTTGTAAATTGATAAGTATTTTTTCTGTTGCATCTTCTTCTTCTTCTCCTCTGTAGTGTCGACTGATTCATACCTGAATCTTCTCTGTTTAGAGTGCACAGAATATATTAACCAGAGGAGGGCGCTCTCTGACATCTATTTAACTCAAACGCTCAGACCTGCTGTAAATTTTCAAGGCAGTTCTCTCTACTGTGATCATTTACAGCACTCCCAGTTTACTAAGATACATAGCAGTACTTCTTTAAGTCTCTATTTGAGAGCTGAGCTGTCAAATAGACAGCTGTCCAGCGTTTTGTTCTTCGATGAGCTGCCAAGTTGGACTGAAAAGTCTGAAAACATTAACTGAGCTCAATTTGAGCATGCAGCGTGGCATTTTTAACATTATTTTTTCGCTATTAATATGTATTTATTTGTAGTTATATCTGGTTTTAGTTTTCAGACTTATTATTTCTTTTTGGTTCCTTCCAGGTTTATCTACTGGAAGTGGTGTTTTACCAGATGGTCCACTCAATGCTGCTGTTGGAGGTAAAGTATTGATAGAAACAAACTTGAATCCACCTGAGACACCTTTTACATTGGTTACCTGGGAATGTGGTATTTTAACACCTTCCCCCATAATAAACTCACCTAATCCTGATTCAAACATAATTGTACCAGAATATGAAGGTAGGATCACCCTCTTCAGATCTACTGGATCTCTGGAGCTCAGGGATCTGAAACTCAATCACAGTGGAGAATACAAAGTTAGCGTTTTTCCTGCTGGAGCGCTATCAAAGTCAGGAGAGACCTCTCTGCAGATATATGGTGAGTACATTGATAATGAAAGCCAAGATTAAATTCAGTTTTTAATGTTTCAATGCACTTTATAAAAAGTTTTAGTCCATCTGTTTTCTATCCAACAATTTAAAACCCATTTAAGCCCAAATGAAGGTTGTGTTAGGGGCTAGGTGTCATGATCGGTTTAATGAGCTAAACCCATATGCAGAACACCAACAGGAGACAGAGTAAAGTTAACAAGGTTTATTAAGGAAATGTACAGAGTAACTCAGGACTGGTTCTGATGCAGGTCCGGGACTGGTTTCACTTATTTCTGGAGAGATGAGAGTTTAGTTAGCCAGGCAGTTAGATGTGAAGTCTGAAAGTACCTTGAAGAGGTTCAGACAGATCCTTGGAATGGGGAACCGGTTGGGTCCAGAGATTGTGGGAGTTGCAGAGAGCTCAGCAGCAGCAGCGTCTAGCTTCTGGCTATTGAGGCTTAGCCGTGGGTTTTGTTCCTAGCTCTTCCCTGAGGGCTGAAGGAGGAATCCAGACTGAGACCTTCTGGTTTGGCTTCCTTGGGCAGGCAGGCAGGTTTCCAGGTAAAGCTCATCCAGAGCTTCAGACCTTGGTCAGGCTTTCTGTGAGTAGAGAAGATAGAGGCAGGTTAGAATTCAGTTTCTCTCAAGAGTCTACTGAAATCCACTAGATAAACAGAGGCTAGGGTTTGCTAACCAAACTTGGTCAACACTGCGGCGTCGAAGGAAGGTCTGACTGCTGCTTATGAAGGAAGGTCTCCTGATGGGCTGATGAGCTTCATGTGTTGGCAACCCAGTCTCATTGGAAAATGTACCCCCACTACGTTGGTCCACACTGCAAAACGTAGTGGAGGTACATTAATGGCCATTTTTTTGTGGTACTGTTACATTTCTTCTGCCTATACGCTTTCTGTTGTTTTACGTCCTAGTCACGTGACTTTCAAGATTTCAGCTGGGAGAAGGAAAAAAATACATATATGGCCGACATTCGCTCATTTTTTTGTGGAAAGATTAATGACTTGAGTTTGTTTTTGCATTAAAATGAGTTTTGATTACATTTCTAGTGAGAAATGTATAGTTTGTTGCCAGAATATTTACTCAGGGAATGTACATATTCACTTGCTTGTTCGTTTCTTGCAAAGATTTTTCAAGATAATGTGAAACTGTAACATTTTGGTATAAACATGGCTGAGATTTCTCTAACTTTTAGTGGGAAAATCAATAATTTCAATCAGTTTCTGCATTTAAATGGGTTTTGATTACATTTATAGCGAGAAGTGTAGGGTTTATTTACATAATATTTACTTAGTGAACATACATAATCACCCGCTTGCTAGTTTTTGCTACGTTTTTCGGATCTCGTCAGGATTATGTGAAATTGCAACGTTTTGGCTGCTACCCATCGCCTAGCATTTAGCTGCCGCCCCGATTCAACATTGAATTCTTTGTGATTTAACTCCATCTGACGGATCAAACCCTCGCCACTGCGTGCGTTGCGTCTGAGGTTGATTTTCAGATCAATGCATTACGTCGTGGCATACGGGAGAAACTAATTAAACTAGTTAAAAAAAGGATCATGGGTTAAGATCGGATGTGTTTTATTTGGAAATCTACCGGATCCTTTGTGCATTTAACTTCCTGTTTGGTGCGATCTCATTGATGGATTTTGACCAGATTTTTTTACCAAAGAGGAACTCAAAAAAATCAAAACAATTTGAATACACAACCAGCATATCTGGAATCAGTGACAGAGAGCGACTGGGACCAGAAGTTTATTAATTTCTCCCCATTGATTTCCATTCAAAATGTTTTCGCTCCCACCGGGCTCTATGGAAGGGGCGTGCATACCGCCACCTACTGTTCATGAGTGTGTAGCAACATTGTTTTACATCTATTAAATTCTATTTTTTAATTTTGTATTCTGAAGATAAATAAATAATGCTTTCCTTAATCTATAAATATCTTTTATATTTCCTTTATTTCCCAATAATCCTTTAAGACTCCATTCTTGGCCTGTCCTTTCAACTCTTTTCAATTTCTTCCTTTCAGGTCCAGATGTTTTAAAGTTCATCAATACAAGTTCTACATTTTCTATCTCTCCACATCCTTCCCATTTATCATTATTTTTCATCCCTATTAAGTATAAATTGTCATTTAAATAAGTATGACCTACTCTTAATCTGATCATTATTATTTCTTCCCTTCGGTTTCTCTCATTAATATTTCTATTTAATACTGACTTTTGTACTTTATATAACCTTCTTCCTTTTTATCTTCATTCCACCTTTTTTTTTTGCCATTTTTCAATTTCTTTCCTCTTAATAAATGATTTTCCTTCCCCTTTCCCTAAAGGAATTGTAATTGTTATTTGTCTACTTTTCATTCAACCTAACTTTCCATTAATTAGCTTGAAAACAGCACTTTGTAGGCACCCAGTTTCTCTAACAATGGCCCTTTTTGGGTTACCCTCCATGCATTGGGTGTCAGTTCAGTGGCAGTTCCAGAACATTTTCTTAGGGTTGACCAGGCAGTACAATAATGTGCATGTGGCCAAAAAGTAATAGGGATCAAATTCGGTTCAGTCAAGCTATTGGGATCAGGCATCAGGTTCAATTTGCATATTTTCTTAGCCAAAACAAGGATTTGTTGGGCTACTGTAATTTTGAATTGAAAAACGTCCTGAATGGGAAGTCTTCAAACTTGAAAAACAAAGTCCAAAGTTTTTTTTTTTTTTTTTGAATGATTATGACCTGGATGTCTAAGAATCTTCACCAGCTTATCAGGGAAATGAATGCCCACAATGTCTATATTCTCCAAAAGAGAATAACAGAACAGACCTTCATGAGGCCCTTGTTAAAGCTATGCACATATTTATGCATCTATGCTCTTCAAATAACTTTCTGGTTCGACTCAACATTTACATTAAATGGGTTGAGAGGTTGTTCTTTACCAGTAAATACATAAAAGATTCCCAGATGACTGCCGATACAAACTCTCCCCTATAAAACCTAAAACTAATTCTTATAAGAGAGTAACATCTGTATTAGTCTTCATTAAATGTAGCATATTGTTGTAAATAATTGATTGCTTTATTTTTGGTGTCAGCTTTTGGTCAATATGCTAACCTTAAAAGGTCAAAGTGGGAAAATGTACCCCCACTACGGGTAGTAGTGGGGTAGTAGTAGACAAATTAGCAATTAGAGGAGGCAATAACAATTACAATTCCTTTAGGGAAAGGGGAAGGAAAATCATTTATTAACAGGAAAGAAATCGAAAAATGGCAAAAAAAAAAGGTGGAATGAAGATAAAAAGGAAGAAGGTTATATAAAGTACAAAAGTCAGTATTAAATAGAAATATTAATGAGAGAAACCGAAGGGAAGAAATAATAATGATCAGATTAAGAGTAGGTCATACTTATTTAAATGACAATTTATACTTAATAGGGAGGAAAAATAATGATAAATGTGAAGGATGTGGAGAGATAGAAAATGTAGAACACGTATTGATGAACTTTAAAACATCTGGACCTGAAAGGAAGAAATTGAAAAGAGTTGAAAGGACAGGCCAAGAATGGAGTCTTAAAGGATTATTGGGAAATAAAGGAAATATAAAAGATATTTATAGATTAAGGAAAGAATTATTTATTTATCTTCAGAATACAAAATTAAAAAATAGAATTTAATAGATGTAAAACAATGTTGCTACACACTCATGAACAGCAGGTGGCGGTATGCACGCCCCTTCCCTAGAGCCCGTTGGGATCGAAAACATTTTGAATGGAAATCAGTGGGGAGAAAGATTTCAAAATAAAACACATCCGATCTTAACCCATGATCCTTTTTTTAACTAGTTTAATTAGTTTCTCCCGTATGCCACGACGTAATGCATTGATCTGAAAATCCACCTCAGACGCAACGCACGCAGTGGCGAGGGTTTGATCCGTCAGATGGAGTTAAATCACAAAGGATTCAATGTTGAATCGGGGCGGCAGCTAAATGCTAGGCGATGGGTAGCAGCCTAAACGTTGCAATTTCACATAATCCTGACGAGATCCGAAAAACCGTAGCAAAAACTAGCAAGCGGGTGATTATGTATGCTCTCTGTCATTGATTCCAGATATGCTGGTTGTGTATTTAAATTTTTTTTTTTTTTTTTAGTTCCTCTTTGGTCAAAATCTGGTCAAAACCCATCAATGAGATCGCACTAAACAGGAAGTTAAATGCACAAAGGATCCGGTAGATTTCCAAATAAAACACATCCGATCTTAACCCATGATCCTTTTTTTAACTAGTTTACTGTAATTAGTTTCTCCCGTATGCCACGACGTAATGCATTGATCGGAAAATCAACCTCAGACGCAACGCACGCAGTGGCGAGGGTTTGATCCGCCAGATGGAGTTAAATCACAAAGAATTCAATGTTGAATCGGGGCGGCAGCTAAATGCTAGGCGATGGGTAGCAGCCTAAACGTTGCAATTTCACATAATCCTGACGAGATCCGAAAAACGTAGCAAAAACTAGCAAGCGGGTGATTATGTATGTTCACTAAGTAAATATTATGTAAATAAACCCTACACTTCTCGCTATAAATGTAATCAAAACCCATTTAAATGCAGAAACTGATTGAAATTATTGATTTTCCCACTAAAAGTTAGAGAAATCTCAGCCATGTTTATACCAAAATGTTACAGTTTCACATTATCTTGAAAAATCTTTGCAAGAAACGAACAAGCAAGTGAATATGTACATTCCCTGAGTAAATATTCTGGCAACAAACTATACATTTCTCACTAGAAATGTAATCAAAACTCATTTTAATGCAAAAACAAACTCAAGTTATTAATCTTTCCACAAAAAAATGAGCGAATGTCGGCCATATATATATATTTTTTCTTCTCCCAGCTGGAATCTTGAAAGTCACGTGACTAGGACGTAAAACAATAGAAAGCGTATAAGCAGAAGAAATGTAACAGTACCACAAAAAAATGGTCATTAATGTACCTCCACTACGTTTTGCAGTGTGGACCAACGTAGTGGGGGTACATTTTCCCATGAGACTGGGTTGGTGTTGGAGGCTCCAGCCCAGGAGACCCACAGCGCTCTCTGCTGGAGACAGATGGTAACTCTCCAGATCCCAACAGTAACCCCAGTCCAAACAGAAAACAACATAAAACAGAACAGGATCCTCGGCGCCCTCTGGTGGGCAAGCCTAAGGATCCCAACACTAGGTGGATAAATGTGAAGAGACTACTGTGCTCATTCTAAAAAAACAACAACAAAGAACTGAAAAATAACTTTTGTGTTAAACAAACACGGTAAGATGTTTTTTCTTTACCATTTTTTTAAACTCACAATTAGCTTGGTTAGACCCAGATACATAAATAGCTACAATTAAAATATGTTAAACATTTCTGCAATTAAAACAGAGCTGACCTTACCACTTATGTGAGATCTTTCCCAAACTTTCAATAATCCCTCTTTCAGGGATTTGATTATTTACACATTTAAATTAATTGAAATTTGAAAAAAAAAAATCTTTAATTTGAAGGAAGTGTTATTCTAATTTTTCTGCTCCGTAAGCAGAAAAAAATGATACTTTACCAGAAAACGTTTGGAGTTGTTCATTAACAACTAGGATCATTTTCAGTAACTACCAAATAGACTTTTTTTATATATAGTTATTTTATATCAGATATCCATAACCAAAAATGTTTTAGTTAAAATGTTTATTAGAATAACAAAAAAAAAAAACATAAAAAAAAACAGATGGGCCGATTATGTCTTTCCATTAGCATGTGTTTCTACAAAAGAAAGTGAAGTATACTCTGGCAGGTTGCAGGGGTGAATGGGAACGCTGGAAGCTTAGGATCTAAACTGGAACTGTTGCTGCTCTAGCAGAGCTGTTTGCATTAAACAATAAAAAATTGTGAAGAACTTGCACTCTACTAACTTAGGTTTACATGAAAAGATAAATGTTACTCATTAAGAGTTACTCTATTGTTTTTATTTTATCTTTTTAATTTTGATGCCGAATTAAGACAAGTAAGGACTATTGCAAAGAATGCAAAGAAAAAAACTCTTATGACAGAGTTTACAAAATAACTTTTTTAAATTGAAATGTCAAGAGATTTACATAGACAAATCATTTGAATTCTTTATTCTGGTACTTCAGTTATCCACCACAAATACTACTAAAACACCTTAAATCTCATTCTAATACAAACACTTAAGAGGTTTCAAGAAACTATTAAATGACTGATCAAGATCAGGCTGTGACTAGTGAAGAAAAAAAACACTATAAATGACTGCAAACCTTTGCTGCAAGAGTGGCCTGTCAGCAGAGCTACAGTATTATGAAAACTATGGAGCAACTCTAAAAGTAGTTTCATTTTTGATTAACTTTCAAATATTAGGTTTTGTGACCCACTTTCTTGGCTTTTTAAACCTCTTAAAATCGATTTTGTAAGAAGTGACAAAATGCAATGTGTGATTGGCCCAAGCTTTAAGGAGGATTCACTGATACCTTGTCGATAAATTGGGCAAAGCAGAAGCACATCTGTTGAATTTAGTAATGCAACTTAAGAAGCTCTAGCTTTCAGTGTACTGATTGCATTCAAACCTGAGATTTGTTTGTAAGCTATTTTAGCTGCCCCCACAATTTATAAGCCACTTTCCACTTAAGTTAAGATCATAAAGTTTGATTAGGCTACAGTATCTGATGTGGGTTTTTTTTCAACATTAATGCAATTAAGGTTAAAACTCATGAAATTGAAGATTACTTAACCACCATTCAAAATATCCACTGAATAACAATTTCATTTTTGTAAACTTTGTTGTTTATTTCTTTTGATGATGAAAAATTTTTGTTTCTACCAACAGAACCAGTCTCTGGTGTAACCGTCTCCCCACTAAGTGCAGACTTGGTTGAATTCAACAGCTCAGTCCGTCTATCTTGCTCCTCCTCCTCTGGATCTTCTCTCTCATTCCGCTGGTTGAACAGCAGCTCTGAGGTTACTCCCAGTGACAGGGTTAACATCACTGATGGAGGAGCAAATCTGACTATAGTTAATGTGACCCGCTATGACCAGGGAACATACCGCTGTAATGTGTCTAATCCTGTGTCCTCTATCAGCAGTGCTCCAATAGAAATCAGTGTCAGTTATAAGTTTTTAATCTACATCTTCATTATCTGCTTAGATTGTCTTAGAACCATCAGAAATAAAATTGTGATCACATACCTTGTTAAAAATGCTTCCATGATTTCCATTATTAGCAAAAGTGTGCAATACTTTTATTTTGTTTCATTCTTTGGTGTAAAATTTAAACACATTCACATTAATAGAATTAGGAAATTCCACTATTTTAAATAAATAAACAAAATAATTTTATCTGCGGTGAAACTTCATACCTTACTTATAAGTCTATAGCATCTATTTCGAGAATATTTGAATCTGAACAAATAGTATATGTGTAATGTCTTATTTAGACTGAATGCAGCATTATTTGTGTCACATTAATCCTACTCTGCTTTTGATTGTTGACCAACTTTCTGCATGTTCTTACTTGATTTTTGCAAATAGTATATGTATAATGTCTTATCATAATTTTTTCAGTCAATGACTAAATCGACTAACCCCAACCCTTCTTTTCTACAATCAGATGGGCCAGACAATGTAAGATCAGAAGTGAAACCATCAGGAGAACATCATAAGACTGGGTCAAACATCAGTCTGACCTGCTCTGCTGATTCAAGACCTGCTGAATATCAGTGGTTTCTGAATGGAGACGCTCTGCCTACAATTGGACCAGAACTCAGACTGATGAACATTCAGATGAGTCACAGTGGAAACTACAGCTGTCAGGCCTTTAACAGGAAAACCCTGAGATACCAAACATCTCCACCTTCAGCTGTCTATGTTCATGGTAGGCATGAAATATTTCTGTAAAATTACATATTAGTGGACAAAGACCATCTATCATTCTTCTTTTTAGAATTACTTTTAATTGCTGTTTCTCTCAGCTGGGCATCACCAATCGTGATGTGATCAGTAGAAGCAGCCACTGTACATGCAAAGTCAAGGCACATGAAAAGGTCTTGCAGTGCGTCTTGAGAAGCAGAAGCAGCACATCTTGATGCATCTGAACAGCTGAAGCAGCGCCTCATGAACTTCCGAGCATCTGAAGGGCATGACGCGCTTCACAAGCAGCAGCTGCTGGATATTTGAAGGCAGGATTGTAATCTTGATGAACGGACTGCACAGATGATCTTTTGAAGTGGTATTTCTCGCTTAAAAATGTAATAAAACTACTTTTTACCCACTAATCACAGCAAATATAGAAAAGCTGATCTTTGTCATTGAACACAGAAGCAGCAGAAGCATCAGATGCATCTATACGCTTTACTTCACACACATGGTCTTTGTCATCTACATTTAAAGCGTTCGGGTGGAGTATCTGTAGGTCCATCAGCCACCACCCTTAGAGTGTCCCCACCAACTTTTATCGCAAAGTTACACCCTTGGGCCAGACATTCTCTTCTTCCCGGACCTGTCCTACTTTTCATACCTAAAAAAATGCCCAGGGGGAATTTCAAAATCGTCCGGGATTTTGGTGGAACACAGTGCAGCAGAACTGAGCAGTGAGGTCCGAAGCTGGTCCGGGAACCCCAGCGGATGGGGGCAGGGAGCTAGCAGGAGAACGGAGCAACTGAACCGGACCCGATGATGGTAACCTGGACACCGGCGGCCCCATGCTTCCCCTCGCCTGCCTTATTGACCCCAGCCCCCCTCCTTCGGGTGAGGACAGAGCGGGACGTCCAAGACTTTGCAGGGATCTTCGGATAGACAAAAATAATCCATGCCTGTCGAGTCTCCTTGGGAAGACTGAAAAATGTCACCTTTCTCCATGCAGCCTTAAACACAGCATTTATGCCTGTGGCCCTGACTCGTCGTACTCGTACTCGTCGTCTCCCGCTTTATCCGGAACCGGGTCGCGGGGGCAGCAGACTAAGCAGAGACTCCCAGACTTCCCTCTCCGCAGACACCTCCTCCAGCTCTGTTGGGGGAAGCCCTAGGCGCTCCCAGGCCAGCCGAGAGACATAGTCTCTCCAGCGTGTCCTGGGTCGTCCCCTGGGCCTCCTCCCGGTGGGACATGCCTGGAACACCTCCCGAGGGAGGCGTCCAGGGGGCATCCGAAGAAGATGTCCGAGCCACCTCAACTGACTCCTCTCGATGTGGAGGAGAACCGGCTCTACTCTGAGCCTCTCCCGAATGACCGAGCTCCTCACCCTATCTCTAAGGGAGAGCCCAGCCACCCTGCGGAGAAAGCTCATTTCAGCCGCTTGTATCCGGGATGTCGTTCTTTCGGTCATGATCCAAATTTCATGACCATAGGTGAGGGTAGGAACGTAGACCGACCGGTAAATTGAGAGCTTTGCCTTTTCGCTCAGCTCTCTCTTCACCAGGACAGACCGGTGCAGCGTCCGCATTATTGCAGCAGCCGCACCGATCCGTCTATCGATCTCCCGCTCCATTCTTCCCTCACTCGTGAACAGGACCCCAAGATACTTGAACTCCTCCACTTGAGGCAAGGACTCCCCTCCAACCCGAAGGGGACATGCCACCTTTTTCCGGTTGAGAACCATGGCCTCGGATTTGGAGGAGCTGATTCTCATCCCGGCCGCTTCACACTCGGCTGCGAACCGCCCCAGCGCACGCTGTAGGTCTTGGCAGGAGGGAGCCAGCAGAACTACGTCATCCGCAAAAAGCAGGGACGAGATCCGCTGTTCACCAAACCAGACCCCCTCCGGTCCTTGGCTGCACCTAGAAATCCTGTCCATAAAAGTTATGAACAGGACCGGTGACAGAGGGCAGCCCTGTCGGAGTCCAACATGCACCGGGAACAGGTCCGACTTAATGCCGGCAATGCGAACCAGACTCCTGCTCCGCTTGTACAGAGAACGGATGGCCCCTAATAAAGGGCCCCCGACTCCATACTCCTGGAGCACCCCCCACAGGGCAGCACGAGGGACACGGTCGAATGCCTTCTCCAAGTCCACAAAACACATGTGGACTGGTTGGGCAAACTCCCATGAACCCTCAAGCACCCTGCAGAGGGTGTAGAGCTGGTCCACCGTTCCACGGCCAGGACGAAAACCACACTGCTCCTCCTGCAGCCGAGGTTCGACAATCAGCCGGACTCTCCTCTCCAGCACCCTGGCATAGGCCTTTCCGGGGAGGCTGAGAAGTGTGATTCCCCGATAGTTGGAACACACCCTCCGGTCCCCCTTCTTGTGGAGGGGAACCACCACCCCAGTCTGCCAATCCAGGGGAACTGTCCCCGACCTCCACGCGATGTTGAAGAGACGTGTCAACCATGACAGCCCGACAACATCCAGAGCTTTGAGATACTCAGGACGGATCTCGTCCACCCCCGAAGCCTTGCCACCGTGGAGTTTTTTGACTACCTCGGTGACTTCAGCCTGGGTGATGGACGAACCCAGCCCCAAGCACCTCGTCTCTTCTTCCCCCACGGAAGGCATGTCTGTCGGGTTGAGGAGATCCTCAAAGTATTCCTTCCACCGCCCGACAATATCCTCCTTCAAGGTCAGCAGCTCCCCACACCCACTAAAAACAGTGTTAGTGAAGCACTGCTTTCCCCTCCGGAGGCGCCGGACGGTTTGCCAGAATCACTTTGAGGCCAACCGATAGTCTTTTTCCATGGCCTCTCCGAACTCCTCCCAGGCCCAAGATTTTGCCTCTGCAACCGCCCGGGCCGCGACACGCTTGGCCTCACGGTACCTGCTTGCTGCTTCAGGAGTCCCACAAGCCAGCCAGGCTTGATAGGACTCCTTCTTCAGCTTGACGGCATCCCTTACTATCGGTGTCCACCACCGGGTTCGGGGATTGCCACCACGACAGGCACCGCAAACCTTACGGCCACAGCTACGGGCAGCCGCATCGACAATAGAGGCAGAGAACGCCCCATTCGGACTCCATGTCTCCAACCTCCCTCGGAACCTGAGAGAAGCTCTCCCGGAGGTGGGAGTTGAACACGTCTCTGACCGAGGGCTCCACCAGACGTTCCCAGCAGACCCTCACTACACGTTTGGGCCTGCCGAGTCTTTCAGGCTTCCTCCTCTTCCAGCGTATCCAACTCACCACCAGGTGGTGGTCGGTGGACAGCTCCGCCCCTCTCTTCACCCGAGTGTCCAAGACATGCGGCCGAAGATCAGAAGATACGACTACAAAGTCGATCATCGACCTTCGGCCTAGGGTGTCCTGGTGCCAAGTGCACCGATGGACATCCCTATGCCTGAACATGGTGTTCATTATGGACAATCCGTGACTTGCACAGAAGTCCAATAATGAGACACCACTCGGGTTCAGAGCTGGGGGCCCGTTCCTCCCGATCACGCCCCTCCAGGTGTCACTGTCGTTTCCCACGTGGGCGTTGAAGTCTCCCAGCAGAATGATGGAATCCCCGGGAGGGGCGCTTTCTAACACCCTCCCCAGGGATGCTAAGAAGGCCTGGTACTCCGTACTGCCGTTCGGCCCATAGGCCGAAACAACTGTCAGAGTCCTCCCTTCAACCCGAAGGCGAAGGGAGGCGACCCTCTCGTCTACCGGGGTGAACTCCAACACGAGACGGCTGAGCTGGGGGGAGACAAGCAGCCCCACCCCCGCCCTCCGCCTCTCCTCGCGGGTAACTCCAGAGTAGAAGAGAGTCCAGCCTCTCTCAAGGAGCTGGGTTCCAGAGCCCTGGCTGTGCGTAGAGGAGAGCCCAACTATTTCTAGCCGGTATCGCTCCACCTCCCGCACAAGCTCGGGCTCCTTCCCCGCCAGTGAGGTGACATTCCACGTCCCCAGAGCCAGTTTAAGCGCCCGCGGATCAGGTCGCCGAGGTCTCCGCCTCTGGCTGCCGCCCAATCCTCTTTGCACCGGTCCCTCATGGTTCCCCCTGCAGGTGGTGGGCCCACTGGGGGATGGCCTCGCGTCGCTCCTTCGGGCTGGGCCCGGCCGGGTCCCGCGAGGAAGAACCCGACCACCAGGCGCTCGCCGACGAACCCCAACCCCAGGCCTGGCTCCAGGGTGGGGTCCTGGCTCCGCCGTACCGGGCGACGTCACGTGCCTCGTTTGTGTCCTCGTCATAAGGGTTTTTGAACCGCTCTTCGTCTGACCTGTCACCCAGAGCCTGTTTGCCTTGGGAGACCCTTCCAGGGGCATTTAGCCCCCGACAACATAGCCTCTGGGATCACCCAGGCACTGAAACCCCTCCACCACGTTAAGGTGGCGGTTCAAGGAGGGCCCTGACTCCTTTTCAATATATAAATTGCCTGCTTTCTTATTCTTGTAGAAGTAAACCCACTTGTAGGCTAAACAGCTAAACTAGTGTCTTACATCTTCACAATCTCTATTCATGTTCTTGGGTCAGTGAACCAGGGGGCTGTTCTGTATGTCAATTTCGGGGCGTGACAACAGTACAGGCCAGAACCAAATAAGGCAACATCCCCAAGTTGACGTTAATTTGGTGCTTCGTTTGAATTCGCCCGTTTTAATGTGAAACTTTGGAACAGTGAGATTTGCATAGAAAGGAGGTGTCGATGGGGTTTGAACTTCTCTGTACGTCCATTTTACCCACTGAACTATCGTTATTCATCTATGACCATGTAAACTCGGTTTTGCATTCTATGACCCCTTTAAGGGCTCATTATGCTTGACACATGGATTCCATGTCAGCTGTCTGTCACAGCGTCTGCAGCATTTATACTCTTTGTGACTTTACCCGTGTTCTGGCCAGTTCATGTTAATATACCATGGTTAACACTTATTTGGAGCTTAACTAGGCCTATTACTCAGTACTGTGACTTAGTTAAGAAAAATAATCAAAAGTGAACTTTGAATTCAGATACAATTTACCCAGAGTATACTATTTAAACAAGATAAGTTTTAGAATGGAATGGTCACAAATTTTGTCACAACATGGGATCCAGAACAACTTCTCTTTTTCAAGATTTTGTTAATTTTGGAAAGTTTGTGTTTTCTATTTTAGAAACCTGTTCTTTTTCCTGGTACTGTATCTGTCTGTCATGAACATGAGTCCCCATATAAAACCTATATTAGTTTGTTTCTGATTTATGTTATTATTTTTTCCACTTGCAGAGCCTGTCTCTAATGTAAAAGTTAAACAAGACTCCTCCAACTTGATTGAGTTTAACAAATCTGCCAGCTTCTTCTGCTCCTTGTCTGGATCATCTCTCTCCTTCCGTTGGATGAAAGACTCCTCAGAGATTACGGCCAGTGACAGAGTTCAGATTACTGATGGAGGATCCACTCTGACTATTGTCAATGTGACCAGAAATGACGAGGGATCATACAGCTGTGAAGTGTTCAATCCTGTCAGCAATGCCAACAGTGACCCAGTATTCCTCTCTGTCAGCTGTAAGTTATTAACCCTTACTAGGGAATTCAGTGAAATACTTTGAAAATCAAAATTTCAAGCCAATAGTTAGTTAGTTATTGGTATCCAGGACAAGACCTTTGTAAGGGGTATACAAGTGATCAAAAATGGTAACTTGCCCTATAAATGGTTAACATATGATCTCTTTTAAAAAAGAAAAACCAACTTAAGTGTTGGGATCTGGAGATTCACCACCTTTCTCCAGCAGAGTGCGCTGTGGGTCTCCTGGGCTGGAGCCCTCCAGCACACCTGACGCTCATCAGCCCATCAGGAGACCTCCTTCATAAGCAGCAGCCAGACCTTCCTTCAACGCCGCAGTGTTGACCAAGTTTGGTTAGCGAACCTGAGCCTCTGTTATCCTGATTGAATCTTAGTTGTCTCTAGAGAGAAACCTGATTTTAATCTGCCTTTGTCTTCTTGCTCACAGGAAACCAGTCTAAGCCTAAAGCTGAGCTTTGCCTGTAAACCTGCCTGCCTGCCTAAGGGAGCCAAACCTGAAGATCTCAATCTGGACTCCTCCTGCTGCTCTCAAGGAAGAGCTGGAATCTCAAACCAAGGTCTGCCACTCACAAGTCAGAAGCTAGACGCTGCTGCTGCGGAGCACTCTGCTGAACCAACAGTCTCTGGACCCAACCGGTTCCCTCTCTCACAAAGATCTGTCTGGACCTCTTCAAGGTATATTCTGAATAATCTAAATTCAACAAACCATCTGACTGCCTGGCTAATCAAACTATCCGTCTCTGCAGACATCAGTGAATCCAGCCCCGGACCAGTGCCAGAGCCAGTTCATGTTTATTGTGTGAAAACCTTTCAATAAACTCTGTTAAACTTTTACCATGCTTTCAGTGGTGTTCTGCATGTGGGTTGAGTCTCTTAAGCCAATCATGACATTAAGCAAATCTATCAGGGCTAAAACAACTGTTGTTAAAATAATACTGCACTAAGAATGCTGATCATGATGTTAGTGTTTAGAATTATTTCATTTAATAATTAGTTATCAATAACTATTAACTAATTATTTTCTACTATTTCAGATGGCCCAGAAAAAGTCACATTAAAGGTTGACCCTGAACCTCATAAACCATACGTGGAAGGTTCAGACATCACCTTGTCTTGCTTGTCTGACTCCAGACCTCCTGCAACGTTTTATTGGCTCCTGAATGAAAAACTTCTATCTGATTCTGAACATGAGCTCAAGCTAATCAGTGTTAATAAGAATCAGAGTGGAAACTACAGCTGTTTTTGTATGTTATGTCACAAATCAACAAAAAGCAGAACATAACTGTGAAGAAGAAAACAATACAGAGTTTTTAAAAATATTTACAAATACAAATCTCAAAACTGTATTTGTATTCAGCACCACAAGACCCTGTAAAACCCCAACCTCATTGCCATTAATACTACAATGGAGAAATGATTTACCTACCATTGATTTAGGCAAAATGTTTTAAATATTTATTTATTTATTTATTTTTTTTTTGACCAATGCTTTATATTAAATATAAATAAGCTGTCTGTGGTTTACGGTCACGCTACAAAAATATTTGTAAATGGATTCAAGTATATTTCTAAAGCAATTTTTAACCCCTTCCTCAAACAAAAGTGGATCAGGCAATAACGGTTAATTGCTTTCTTATTTGTTGCAGTTTATGAGTCAAATTTCACAATCTCAATTTGATAACAGATTTAAGTTAATTATGTTTACCACAAAGAAGGAAAAAATAAATGTCAAAGGAAATATGTAGGTTAGTTCTTCTTTAATCCAGATCTACTCTGTTACTGGACCCTCTTGCTTAGGTCAGTTTCATAAAGGTACACAAGAAAATTAAGATCTTTGGTTAAGTTTATTTTGTGATTTAAGTCTTTAGAAACAATATCAGAAAGTATGATATGCACATGGTGTTTTCATTTCTGTTATAACATGATACACTTTTTAAAGTTTCTGAAAGACAAAAATGAAACCATTAATAAAGATATGTCTTTATTATACACGGTTACATCCAAAATAACCAAGGTTTTTTATTGAAATTTATGATTAGACGTGGTCATGTAACCTATACATAAACCATGGGAATGCCTTGAAGACATAAAACCTGGATGACTGTAAAATTTCTGCTTCTGAATACAAAGAAAACTCAGACCGGAATGTTTGAAAAAGAAGCTATTTAGTCAATCACTTCATTTGGATGGGATTAAATTGATCTCAGTAAGAAGGGGGGAACAATCTAGGTGTTATTTTTGGACTTGTCATTTAAATCCTATACCAAAAAAGTTTTTTTTTTATTTCCTTTTTTCATCTGTGGAATATTGTAATACCGGTAATTAAAAATATCCTGTCCAGCTGTGATGCTGAGAAACTAGTCCATGCATTTGTTACTTCAAGGCTAGACTATTGTAATTCTTTACTATCAGGAAGTTCACAAACCTTAGTTAAAATACTTTAGCTGATCCAAAATCCTGCAGCCAGAGTTCTGATGAAAATTAAAAAGAGAGATAATATCTCTCCTATCCTGGCTTCTTTTCATTGGCTTCCTGTTAAAAGCAGATATAATTTAAAATCCTCCTCACATATAGAGCTTTGACTGGCCAAGCTCCATCTTATATCAGAGATCTGGTTGTATCTGAGAGAGCACTTCACTCTCAGTTTGCAGGTTTGCTAGTGGTTCCTAGAATTTCCAAAATTAGAATAGGAGTCAGATCTTTTAGTTATCAGGCTCCTCTCCCATGGAACCAACTACCAGTTTTAGTCCATGAGGCAGACACCCTGTCTACTTTAATAATAATAATAATGAATTTTATTTGTAACGCACTTTACATTTGAATTCTAATCTCAAAATGCTACAGTTCAAAAAGGGAAAATTAAAACAAAGGTTAAAAGACCATAACATTAAAAACCATGGGAGTAAAAGACAACCATTAAAATCAATAAATATGAAGGCATACGTAGCCTATTAAAAAAATCTAAAAATCAGCAATTGAAAAGCATTTCTGAAAGCAATTCTAAAAAGGAAAGTTTTCAATCCTTTCTTAAAACAGTCCACCGTCTGTGGGGCCCTAAGGTGGTCTGGGAGGGCATTCCACAGGCGGGGAGCTGCGGCTTCAAAGGCCCTGTCGCCCATTGTTTTTAGCCGTGTCCTTGGTGGGCTCAGACGGTGCTGTTGGCCTGACCGGGTCCGGGAAGAGGTGTGTGGTGTGAGCAGTTCAGTGAGATAGGTGGGGGCCGCACCATGCACACAGTGATGGGTGTGCAGAAGAATCTTGTACTCTATACGGGCGTGAATAGGGAGCCAGTGTAAAGTGTGAAGGATGGGAGTGATGTGCTTGTGTTTCCTCACCCTCATAGGACCCTGGCTGTGCTGTTCTGTAGGTACTGGAGCTTCTGAAGGCTCCTGCCAGAGATCCCGATGAGGAGAGCGTTGCAGTAATCCAGCCTGGAGGAGACGAAGGCATGGACAAGCTTATCTGCAACAGGGAGGGATAGGGAGGGGCAGAGTTAGGTAATATTACGGAGGTGAAAGAAGGAAGTTTTGCAGATAGAGGTGACATCATTGTCAAAGGAGAGGTGGGGGTCAAGCTTGACCCCAAGGCTTGTAACAGAGGGAGAAAGGGGAATGGTATAACCACAGAATGAAACAGAGGTGAGAGGAAAGGAACGAAGTTGATGAGGAGTACCAGTTTGGATGGCCTCTGTTTTTGAGGCATTAAACGGCAGGAAGTTTTGACTCATGCATGCCTTTATATCTTGCAGGCCGGAGCTGAGGCCGGTGACAAAGGTATCGGGGGAGCTGGGGGGAGTCATTTTAATGTAAAGTTGTGTGTCGTCAGCATAGCAATGGAGGTTGATGCCATGCCTGCCGACGACACAACTAAGGGGGAGCATGTAGATGGTGAATAGGGTGGTGCCGAGCACGGAGCCCTGGGGGACCCCACAGGTGGCAATGTGAGGTCTGGATTTTGCCTCCCCCAGGGCCACGTACTCGGTCCTGTCAGTGAGGTAGAAGTGAAACCAGTGGAGGGCAGTGCCAGAAAGACCAATGAAATGCTGGAGGCAGTGAAGGAGGATGTGGTGATCTACTGTGTCAAACGCAGCAGAGAGGTCGAGAAGAATGAGGAGGGACGTGAAACCGGAATCAGAGGCCATCAGCAGATTGCTGGTGACTCTGATGAGAGCTGTTTCTGTGCTGTGGGAGGGACGTAAACCAGATTAAAATTTTTCATACAGATTATTCCATTTAACGTGGTTGTGGAGTTGGGTGGAAACAACTTTTTCTAGAAGTTTGGAGATGAATGGGAGGTTTGAAATGGGTCTGTAGTTTGACAGAGGTTCAGGGTCCAAGGTGTTTTTTTTTAGGATGGGTTTAATGAGGGCAGTTTTAAGGGTAGATGGGACGGTACCTTTTTCCAGGAAACTGGCTACTATTTTGATTATGAGATGACTAATGGATTAATGGTGAGATTTGAGCAGAGGGGATGGGAGGGGATCTAAAGAGCAGGTGGATGGTTTAGATTTGCGGATGATGTTCTTGACCTCCTGCTGTGTTGGCAGAAAGAAGTGTGATAGGAGTTGTGTGGGAGATGTCTGAGGGGTATCAATAGTGGTGCTGTTTGAAGGTGAAAGTGAAAAGCGGATGCTGTCTATTTTTGATATGAAGAAATCCAGAAACCGGTTGCAGTTTATATCTGTGTGGTTGTAGAAGGAGGAGACCTGTGGTTTGAGAATATGGCTGATTGTGGAAAAGAGTTTTCTGGAATTACCTGGGTTATTGTTGATGAGCGAAGAGTAGTGAATGGACCTGGCCTTGGAGAGGGCTGTTGCATAATTTCTGCGATGTTCCCGGTAGGCCAATTTATGCACCGTCAGGCCAGATGTTTTATATGCCCGGTCCAGGACACGGCTAGACCTCTTCATTTGCCTTAGGTCTTTGGTAAACCAAGGAGCGGAATGTGTGAATGTGACAGTCCGGGTTATTACAGGAGCATGAGTATCCAGGATGGAGTTGAGGCTTGTGTTGTTAAGTCACCGGCTGATGAGAGTGGAGAGGGGGAAAGATGCTGAAGATGTGAGCTGAAGGATGAGGGATTCAATGTTTTTGATGTTTCTGAAAGTGATATTGCGTTTTGGTTTGGTGAGAAAGGTTATGGGGAGTCTAAATGTAACTGCCAGGTGATCTGAGACACCAACATCATATATGTTGAGGCTGGTGAGTGGAAGGGAATCAGTCATGACAAGGTCCAGAGTACGCCTTCTGCTGTGGGTGGGGCCATCTGTGAGCTGTTGGAGATTTAGACAGTCCAAAACCTGTTTGAATTCGGCAGTCGGGAGGTGTGTGAGTCCATGTGTATATTGAGATCGCCAATAACAAGAATATTTGAGTGTGCAGTGAAATGAAAGCAATGAAAGTTGGTTGTGGTTTAGGGGGGCGATATATGACAGCTACTGTGGCAGAGAAAGGATTATTGCATTTAAAAACAAAGCTTTCGAAGGAGGAAGCACCAGGTACAGGCAGGAGGGACACTGCAAAGTAGCTGCGATATAAAACAGGCCCCCACCCCGCCCAGTTGTTCGGGCTTTGTCTAGGTATGAGTACCCTTGTGGGCAGGCCTCATTGAGGGAGCTGTAGACATCCGGCTATTGCCATGTCTGTGTGAGGCAGAGAATGTATATTTCTTTTTCCAGAATGTGATCATGATACTTTAAAGGGTGGGCTTCAATTTTCCTTTTTGATATTAATTCAGTATATGTTCATCGGGCATTCAGTTCCCCTTTTCAACAAAGGACAAGTGTATGTTCTTGTTACTTTTTTTTTTTACAACTTCTTCTTTTCAGCAAAATGGAATATTTATGAGGTACACATTATAGTGAGAATTATAGTTACACTTCTTTTAGAACAATATCACATTAGGGTACATGATTAACAAATTAAAGAATCCATTAAACTCCAAAACCAGAAGCACAACAGCAAAACCATGCTGAAAATGTCTTCCTCTTGTTAGTTTCTCATCTGATCACCTGCATAATAAGAAAAAAAAAAACATTAGCTCAATGCTCAAGTACTTACCATAATTTAAAAAAGACGCTGCTTCAATGTTTCTTTTTACAAAATACAGAAAAATATATTCAAGTGCTTCATATTTTTTCTTTTTTATCAAGATTCTAACAAGACCATAACTTACCTTTTAACAGAAAACATTTAATTTGTTTTGTTTCCTTTTATTGTGTGACATCTCCTCATACACATGTTCTTCTTCTTTACTGATCTTAATCCCGGCAACATTCTCATAGACGTCGTTTTCTTTCTTATTACCCTTTATTCCTGGCATATTAACATACCCATGTTCTGGTTCTAAAAAGAAAAATATTGTAGATGATTGTTTTTTTTTACAAATGACAATGATAGGTCCAAGAGCATATAACACTTTACAAATTAAGTTATTTCTTTTAAGCTCTGTTGTAAATGATA
This sequence comes from Cyprinodon tularosa, assembly GCF_016077235.1. NCBI lineage: Eukaryota > Metazoa > Chordata > Actinopteri > Cyprinodontiformes > Cyprinodontidae > Cyprinodon > Cyprinodon tularosa. Next base: position 218,656 of record NW_024038733.1, on the reverse strand, counting down.
CATTAAAGCCCATTTAAATACACCCCATAGCCATGCTTTTTTAGGGCTGAGAAATACCTGCTAGGGAGACAGAGCTAAAATAAATTACATTTACATGAGAACTAGTTACTTGGAAAATAAACTAATAAGGACAAGGAGAGTTACTCATACAAACCTTTTGTGGCTGATGGTGGACTAGCTTTTTCCCTAAAGATTGGAGGAAAACAACACTGTTTTTAAATAACAAATGCATCGTCATCCATTTCATTGTGATCAAGCCTCCTTTTGGAGGTTAATATACATAAACATAATACACATAAATATAAATATATACATTTAAATACAAATTATGACTTCAACTACCATCATCACTTGTTTGAAAAAATATAACTCTTTTTAACTTTAAATGTATATATAAACAATCAAGAAAATAAATTTGCAATAACTCGTCACAGTTCAACAAAATTTTGTATGCTATTGTGTTGTTTGCAACATGTAAAAACTTACATTTCTTTATAGATAAAGAAGCCTCCAGTAGCTCCTGCAACAGCAACTACCAAACATGCTATTACTATTCCAGCAATGGCACCTCCAGAGAGACTTGGTTGTTTTTCTAAAATAAAACAAAAGATACAAGAAAGTAGCTTAACAAAACTTAATATTTAAAACTAATATATGGATATAGTAGTTAGTTAGAAAGTACAACACATGTACACTGTACTTGTTTGGTGCTAAGTGTGTTATTTTTGCAGCTGCCTTCAGTATCACACATCTTTATTTTTAGGTTTTCTTATTTTAATCTGAATATCTTCTTGACCAGGCATTTTATTCCATTCTATTATCATTATACATTTATTTTTTTTACCTTTTATTGTTTGTTTGTTTGTTTGAACTGATTTTGGAAACATTTAAGTCAAACCTGAATTAAAATATACTGCAAATCGTCTTGCTTAAAATATGACATTTCCTTTTTTAGGGACTGTTGGCAACCCTACTGTATGTAGAGCCATCATGTTGGAAAGGTTGACATTTACTGTGGTCCTTCTTGGCTAGCACAATGAAGTATCAGGGCATTTTTGCAAGTTTGCACTGGCTTATGGTATTTTTTAATATAGTATTTTTTATTTTAATTATTGTTTGTAGTGTATTCTTTATTTTGCTTGTCATGTACAGGACTTGGACAGAGGTAATGTATCTGTACAAAATGTGCTACCGGTATATAAACAAAGCTGGCATTGACAGTTTTGCACTGGGGCGGTTTGCAGCCAAAAGTGAAGCGGCCAGGATGAGATTCATCATGACCAAAATCATGACCAAAATAAAGAGGTGCCAGATACAACCCGCTGAAATTAGCTTTCTCCCCAGGATGGCAGGGCTCTCCCTTAGGGATAGGGTGTGTCATGATCTTGGTGCTGATGGTTCGTTTTTTACCTTTGCTCCTTGCTCCCCTGTCTAATTGGTTTTGCGGCTGATTAACGCAGATCATTTCCACCTGGTTCCTCTGCTTTTTATATTGTTTGCTTGCCTTCCATCAGCACAAGATTATTCGGGCGTTTTGGTGAGACTAACTGGAGCTTTCTGAAGTCTCTTCTGTTTTCCTGATTGAGACCTGTTTCTGCCCTGTGGATCCAGAGTTTTGCCTAGCCCCTGTCTGCTCTGTTTGTCTGATCTGTTTTGGGATTTATTCCTGGATTCTACCAGCTTCTGAAACTGGACCCATCTTCTGTCTCCGGCTTTGGATTTCCCCTTTGGACTCTGTTGCTGTTCGGCATCGGCTGGTGCCTGCTCCGCTCGCTTTCCAGGAACTCTGGGGGCAGCGCCCGCCACAAGTTGTGGTCTCACCTCCCTTCTGGATTCACCGGGAAAGGACTGAACTTTTAATCAGACATTCATCCTACAGCTGACGAGCAGCCCCGCTTTCCTGTTTGTTATAAATAAATGTTTTGAACTGTCCCACTGCCTGTCTCGCCTTGAATTTTGGGTCCAACATTCTGAGATCATTAGAGGGGGAGGACTTTGGAGTAGAGCTGCTTCTCCTCCCCATCAAAAAGAGTTAGCTTAAGTGGCTCAGACATCTTTTTTGGATGCCCACTGAGGTGTTCCAGGCGCATCTTACCAGGAGGAGGTCCAGGGGCCAACCAAGGACACGCTGGAAAGACTACTTCTCTCTCCTGGCCTGGGGGCACCTTCTGCATCCCCAAGCAAAGTTGGAAAGAGGTGTCTGCAGAGGGAAGTATAAGGGTCTCAGCTGAGACTTCTACCCCCATGACCCGATCTATAATGAAGCAGGAGACCTAGACCTGTCATCTAGGCAAACGTCCAAGGATTCACGTACATTGGTACATGGGTGCTTTACACTGACTTGTCAAGTGTTTTTTTGTAGAAAGTGAGGAACTGCTTCCTACGCTGCTCAACACCCTGTAGTAGCCATGCCCTTTTCTACGGATTTGTGGAAAGAAAAGGAGGTCAGACCAGACAGGTTGGTGGTATGCACCGATTCCAACGCAGTTTTAGAAAGTATTCAGGGAGAACGAAATGATAGGAAATATTTAGTATTAGAAATTTAGCACAGTTTATTTAGATTATACAGGAGTGGCATTGATATTTGGTTTTGTTGGGTTCCAGCACATGAAGGGGTAAAAGGAAATGAATAGGCAGACAAATTAGCAAAAAGGGCTTTAGAGGAGGCAATAACAATTACAATTCCTTTAGGGAAAGGGGAAGGAAAATCATTTATTAAGAGGAAAGAAATTGAAAAATGACAAAAAAGGTGGAATGAAGATAAAAAAGGAAGAAGGTTATATAAAGTACAAAAGTCAGTATTAAATAGAAATATTAATGAGAGAAACCGAAGGGAAGAAATAATAATGATCAGATTAAGAGTAGGTCATACTTATTTAAATGACAATTTATGCTTAATAGGGAGGAAAAATAATGATAAATGTGAAGGATGTGGAGAGATAGAAAATGTAGAACACCTATTGATGAGAAAGAGTTGAAAGGACAGGCCAAGAATGGAGTCTTAAAGGATTATTGGGAAATAAAGGAAATATCAAAGATATTTATAGATTAAGGAAAGCATTATTTATTTATCTTCAGAATACAAAATTAAAAAAATAAAATTTAATAGATGTAAAACAATGTTGCAACACACTCATGAACAGTAGGTGGCGGTATGCCCGCCCCTTCCCTAGAGCCCGGTGGGATCGAAAACATTTTGAATGGAAATCAGTGGGGAGAAATTAATAAACTTTTGGTCCCAGTCGCTCTCTGTAATTGATTCCAGATATGCTGGTTGTGTATTTAAATTGTTTTTTTTTTTTTTTAGTTCCTCTTTGGTCAAAATCTGGTCAAAACCCATCAATGAGATTGCACCAAACAGGAAGTTAAATGCACAAAGGATCCGGTAGATTTCCAAATAAAACACATCCGATCTTAACCCATGATCCTTTTTTTAACTAGTTTAATTAGTTTCTCCCGGTTTGATCCGTCAGATGGAGTTAAATCACAAAGAATTCAATGTTGAATCGGGGCGGCAGCTAAATGCTAGGCGATGGGTAGCAGAAAAACGTTGCAATTTCACATAATCCTGACGAGATCCGAAAAACCGTAGCAAAAACTAGCAAGCGGGTGATTATGTATGTTCACTAATAAAATATTATGTACATAAACCCTACACTTCTCGCTATAAATGTAATCAAAACCCATTTAAATGCAGAAACTGATTGAAATTATTGATCTTCCCACTAAAAGTTAGAGAAATCTCAGCCATGTTTATACCAAAATGTTACAGTTTCACATTATCTTGAAAAATCTTTGCAAGAAACGAACAAGCAAGTGAATATGTACATTCCCTGAGTAAATATTCTGGCAACAAACTATACATTTCTCACTAGAAATGTAATCAAAACTCATTTTAATGCAAAAACAAACTCAAGTCATTAATCTTTCCACAAAAAAATGAGCGAATGTCGGCCATATATGTATTTTTTTTCTTCTCCCAGCTGGAATCTTGAAAGTCACGTGACTTATAGAAAAGTGACAATAGAAAGCGTATAGGCAGAAGAAATGTAACAGTACCACAAAAAATGGCCATTAATGTACCTCCACTATAGTACGTTTTGCAGTGTGGACCAACGTAGTGGGGGTACATTTTCCCATGAGACTGGGTTGACCCCTCGCTCAGCTGTGTCATTAAAAACTTTGAACAACTTGTTCAGCAACAAGAAATGCTGGATCGGTTGACCACTATGTGACTGGTTTGGCAAGCCAGTCAGTACTGAGGTCCAGAATGCGGAACATTGCATGAGATTCGAGTCCAATCAAATCTTTCAAAGTCACGGGTAACCTTTTGGAAGATTGGCTTTCTAAGACGGATGTTCTCTGGTACTGGTGTCGCCAATAGCTGAGTAGCCATTTCTTGCTCCAAGTTGTTGGTCATTTTTGGACTCTTGCTGAACATGGCAAATGGAACAACTTCCTATAAAAGGTACCACCCGTGGTTGTGAAGCTTCTCAAGTACAGAGTCTGCAACTCCCTTGTCAACTTGGCGAATATCCATCATGTTGTGGATCAGTTCAAGATCATTCAGTGGAGCGCCTTCATTGCTGGCTCCATTGCTCAGTGAAGGCCAGTTCCATTGCTGCAGATATATAAAACTGTGTATATACTGTGTCTGAAAAAATATTTTTTTCAGGCACAGTATGAACATTTAGATGTGGAAAAGGTTCACAATAAGCTATTCCTGGGAAAAAGATGCTGTTTGGACATCATTTGACTGGTTACAAAAAATTTTCTAAATGTATTTAAACAAGCAAAAAATCTGAAAATGGTACATATATTCAGAGGCCTGGTGGATGTCAGAATAACTTGCTATCAATCTGTAAAGATCAATTTTAGATAAGGAATTGAGAGAATGATGTGAAAAAAAAATTCACAGATGAAAATTCCTTCATTGAATTTAACTTTAGATGGACATAGCTCAGGTTGTAAAACATCGCTAAAGCAAGCAAAAAGCTGTGAATGGGACCTATGTTGAGGACCAATGAGCGACCCTCTAGGGCCATGGTAAAAATCTTAAACTTTTTTTGGGGGGGCTTATTATAAACTAAATAATGGGAAAAACTTCAATTTGCGAGGTTTTTAAAGAATTCTTATTTTTTTAACAACCCTACCACACTAGTTCTCTGTTGTTAATACCCTGGCAGATGACATTAGCCAATCAGTGATGGGGAAAGGTCATGGAGGCTTTGCTATGAACCAGTAATAATGAATGATTGGTGGACATGTGTCTTAAAAGGTTAACTCAAAAACCGCTGATCTGACTCTGAACCAGCCCAACTTATCCCCATCCGCCCAAAGCAATTCTTACTCGCAAAATCAAAATGAAAACCAGTAAACCACCCAATCTGGCAAAACTGTTGATCCACAACATTCAAGAAATAAACCTGTAATGTTATCGTTCTCACAACAAAATTTCCCCACTTTCCTTGGTGGGCCCTTGGTTTGGTCCCCTAAGATTCGTTTTTTAAACATCAATCTTTGGACTAAAATATTCTGTCATGATTTGTGGATCTTTACTGAGTGTATTTCTGATATCAGAGAAAAAAAAATTGTCTTCACATCTAGAATAAACATTCTAAATGTCAGCATTTGTCACTTAAGTTTCTGCTTCAAAAATTTAATTTAGAAAATACATTATTACAGTTCTGTCTAGGGGTGTGATTTTAATCAGAAAGACTCTTATTTTAGTGATCTACAAATGGAACAACGGAGGGGAGAGTGCTTCTAATAAATGTAAAAATACCCTGCCATAGACCATTATATAAAATATTGCATTAACTCAAGCAACAATTTTCTCATTTGCCATCTTCCTCTTCTTTGCAGCTGTAGCACCGTCACTCTGTGTTGTAACCTCTGGAGCCTTGTGGACGAATGGAGTGTAAACAATTGAAGAATGGATTTAAAGAACTGCTTCTGGATGCTTTCAAAAGTATGTTGTTGTGGCTGCTTTGTCATGTTTACATTTTGGCATGCTGCTATATCTGTGTTAATTGTGCTTTGATGTGCGCTGTGTCGATAAAATGAACTTGGTGGTTGAATTGTGGAGGATTTAAAGGTACACTATGCAACCGGTGTTGATTTTCCAGCGAGGCTCCCCCCAGAGGGCGAAAGTAAAAGTGCACTGTCGTAAATATGCACAGCTGTTCTCCTGGTTTCTCCGTCAAGCCAGGCGCGGTTGTTTTGAGCTTAGCAGACAGGCGAACGCAACGAATGACTAATGCTTCGTTCACACCGCAGCTGGAGCGACAGAAGCAGCGAGTTTACATGCAACGTAACGTCAAGGCGCAGCAAAAGGTCCCGCGGCGCGTTTTGAGCAGCAGGCGCAGCACGTCTGAGCAGCTGAAGCAGCGCATCGGGCGCGTTTAAGCATCTGACGCAGGGAGAGAGACACAGCGCTGATGATCACTCCTCTTTAACAGTTTATTGACGCCTAAATTAACTTAAAATGCAGAAATCTGCCGGCAGAATATGCAGTTTGGATTATTTAGATGAAAAACACCTACCAGCTGCCGTGGTGAACCGCGAGGAGGCGACCAGGCCAGAGGCTGCTGATGAAGGGATCCCTACTGTCGGCGCACCGCTGGTATGTGGGGGTCTGAGCGGCTCCGACAGAAAAAATATTGAAGGCAGGATAATAATCTGAATGAACTGACGGCACTGATTACGTTTTCAGGTGTATTTTCTCACTTAAACACATATTAAAACTACTTTATTCCCACTGATCACAGCAAATATAGCTGCAAGGCAGAGAAAGGATAGTGAAGCTCCGCCCAAAGCGCGTCAGACACACTTTTGCACCGCGCAGCCAGAGCAGCAAAGCTGCTTCAGCCGCACGTCAGAACTAACTGGTACAAGCAGCAAAAATGAAGCAGCAGACGCGATTTTGCTGCGTCCGATGTGAACGTAGCATAACTGCACAGAATGCTTTTAACTAGGGGGGTGTAGCAGTTCTCGCCGTAAAGCAAGACTGACTCTCACGAGACTTCTGAGCCTGTGGGGCTGGTCGGTGCTCCTGCAATTGCAAGTGCAGTATTTCCCCCACAGACCACCAGGGCGGCCGAGAATACCTTTGTTCAACCTGAAATGACTCATTTAATCATCCATAACGTTATGGAACACATTAATTAACTGAAAAATGTTGCATAGTGTGCCTTTAAGCTTTCCACCGATATCTAACATGTCTATATTTCCTGTTGTCATGGTGACTCGTCGAATTGGGGCTCCACTGATAAATGCTTTTCATACTTGTTACGCACGTGCTTAACTCTGAGTGGACCTACTTACAGTTTATTAAAGCAGTTCATAAAAGCCGTTGTGAAACCGAAAACTCAGAGCTCCCTAATTTAGGCTAGATCAGAGATTTAGAGATGCGGATTTGAATCTGAGTTTGTTAAACCTTTTTTGTGAAACGGACCCTAGCACACCAAAATCAGAGCTGAAACATTGATTATGTGGTCCAGTGCAATAAGGTGTGTTTGGACTCCTATTTTGGAGAAACCAAACAACAGCTACACAAATACATGGCACAGCACAGAAGATCCAGTAACTCTGTGCAAGATTCAGCTGAACACCCACACATCAAGACCAAAGAAAACCTTTGAAGACCAAAACGCTAAGATTTTAGACAGAAAGGATAGGTGGTTTGAAAGAGGGGTGAAGGAAGCCATCTTTGTTAAAAGGGAAAAATCCATCACTGAAGAGAGCGGGGGGGTGGAGGGATTGTGATTAAGGGTTCCAATCACCTATAATTAGGTCATTGAACTCATTCCTAAGAAATAACATGAACACTCTCATGTTTCGAATTTTGTTATGCATAGCCCATACACAACAAAACCCAACTACTCATTGATTTGTATCTTGGAATGTGCTTAAGAGGATGGACCATGCTGCATAAATCATCAGCAATCCAACTACAGATTGCTCTGGAGTGACAAAAGATCCAGGATAGCCTGTTCTGTGGTTGGCAGGACCCGGATGACTTATTTATGCAGGTATGTCCCATTAAATACAAACATAGTAGTTTGTGACTGTACTGTGACTTACCCACTATAGAGATAGATGTAAGTTGAGATGTTTGATACACTGAGGTTTTATTGTTAAAGGCCCAACAGCTGTAGTTTCCACTTTGATTCCTCTGGACACTGATTAGCTTGAGCTCATGTTCAGAATCAGGCAGAAGTTTTTCATTCAGGAGCCAATAAAACGTTGCAGGAGGTCTGGAGTCAGCTGAACAAGACAAGGTGATGTCTGAACCTTCCACATATGGTTTTTGAGATTCAGGATTAACCTTTAATGTGATTTTTTCTGGGCCATCTGTAATTGAAGAAAATAAGTATTTAATATTTAATGACAATTAACTAAATTTATACTCTAACATCTCAAACACATTACTAATGTAGTGCTAGCTTAACATCACCTTTATCCTTGAATGCTAAAAAGTGAAGGTTGACAAAATATGAAACTGAATTTGAAGCCTATATGATCTCTTATGTTAAATATGGACATAACCAATCTATATTCAACTGATACATTTTATAAATCTAATGTTGTCAGAATCTCCCTAACAGAAAATTTATTTGCTGATATTTTCCAAAAGTATGCAGAAACAGCATTAGAGTCATTAAAGCCCTGATAGCTTTGCTTAAGTTGCATTTTCTTTCTTAAAAATAAGAGATTATCATATGTGAATAACTTACAGCTGACAGAGAAGAATACTGGATCACTGTTAGCATTGCTCGCAGGATTGGACACTTCACAGCCGTATGATCCCTCGTCATTTCTGGTCACATTGACAATAGTCAGATTGCATCCTCCATCCGTAATCTGAACTCTGTCACTGGCTGTAATCTCAGAGGAGTCTTTCATCCATCGGAAGGAGAGAGATGAGCCAGAGGAGGAGCAGAAGAAGCTGGCAGATTTGCTAAACTCAATCAGGTGGGAGGATTCCTGAGTAACTTTTACGTTAAAGACGGGATCTTCAGGTGGAAAGAAAAATAAAATTCATCAGAAAAAACAAAGAAATCTAGCTTTTATTTAGGGAATTCTGTTCACACTTAATGGTGTAAAGAAATGCTTTCATACATGGTATAAACTGTTAAATAATGCAAAAAAAGTTAGTAGTAAAAATTAAAAGAAATGAAATTGATAATAACACAAACTTTCTAAATGTGTAAATTAACTCTCTGCATTTTGACCCATATCCTTGGGGAGCAGTGAGCTGCCGTTGTGTGGCACCCGAGGAGCAATGGGGTTAAGGATTTTTGCTCAGGAACCTAGAGTGCAGGATGTGGGGATTGAAGAGGGTACTTGCAACCTTCTCAGAGAACAAGTGCACTGCTCTAAACACCTGACCAACACTCCCCAAGCTAGGCTAACACTCTACTATTGACAATTTTCAAAGTTTAGAAGTTGTACTGGATCCCATGTTATGAAAAAATATTTAACCATTATGTTCTAACACTTATCTTTTTTAAATAATATACTGTAAGGGTAAAAAGAATCGGATTTGAAAGTACCCGTTTCATTATCTTCTTAACTAATTTACAGTATAGATCAAAAATTAAAACCTAATATAAATTATAATCCTGGTATATCTGCATTTTCTGTCTTACAGAAACTATTATTAATGTCTTTCAGTGGCGTAGCCAGATTTCTGACTACTACATTACCAAAGACAAATTGTCAAAATCAAGTAAAAACATACAAAACAATAATCAAGGCACAGTAGGATTGGTGTGACACATATAATACTGCGTTCAGATTTTAAAAAATGTCTTGAGTTTACATGCAAGACCAGTTTACATGCAAATTCTAAAGTGGATGTGCATCAAGGCGTGCTGACCTTGTTGTGCGATGTGTCTCAAAGTTTTTTGAACATCATGGGCATTATAAGCTTTCATATGCTGACCAGCATAACAAGCAGATGTCAGATGCATAAACCTTTGCAGTTTCATTAGCTGCATCATCCAATGAGAGAAGCTAATCTGGGAGCTGACAGGGAGACAAATTTACTGCAATCAAGCCATAATCTCTGCTCCTGCACTTCTGTCAGCATAAAATCATCAAAAATGAACAAGAATTGATATACCGTAAGTCCTCTAATATAGGATGGGACCTTTATTTCACTCAGGTACATCTTGGTCCAGGCCATTATTGGAAGGAGACCAGAATTAGAGACAAGCCATTATTTCTATTTGATCAAAACAGACTACCAGTGGAATGAATAAAAACGAGATTTTGTGTCTCTTTGAACCTAAAAAAATACCAGGTTAATTTATTGAAAAAGTGCAGTTACCATAACGGTATACAGAACATTACATTACGACCGAGGCGAAGAGGAAATGGGGGCGAGTAGTCTGACAACAGAGGGACATGACGGCGAAAAAGAGCGGAGATCCAGGTGGAAAAACAGCCCCAGCGTTCTCACGCATCTCACTCTTCGAGCTGGTCAAACTTCATGAGTTGTTTTCCGCAATTTCGGTCATAAAAACAAAGCAAGCCGGCCTCCTCTCTGCGGTACTGTCTGCGCTAAGGATTGAACTTCCCATGCTAATGGCTTGGATTCGTTAGCAAACATTGCCCCCCAGTGGTACCTCTATGTTACTATCACAAGTTGTTGAGGACTGCCCAGAAACACTTTTGGTTCTAATTATAGCCCCGGCCTGTATAAAATTACGGCCACTATTTACCTCCACCGACAGCCAGACAGGCCGTTATTAGAGACCCGGCTGCTAATGGAATACAAGCTAATATTAGAGGATTTACAGTATATAGAATGAGTACACAGGTTTACTTAAAAAAACAAAACAAAACAAAAAAACAGATGAATATTGTCATGGTTGAGTAGAGGTTTTCGAGGACCCAAATGTTCAGGAGGCAGAGGTGAATCTTGTAGAATTAATAAGTCAATTGAGGTAAAATTAATAAACACAAATAACCAAAAGACCAGAAATCATCAGAGAAAACTAATGTGAGGAGCCAGAGATGAGAAAGCAACCAAACAACAAACCGTGACTGCAGTGGTGTATATAAGGGGAACAGAACAAAGGATGGGCTAATGAGATAATTATGGAGCAAGTGTGAATGGAACTACACAGAAGGAAGCCAAAGGAAAAAAGCACAAGGGGGCGACAGAGAGTAACTAAAGAACTAAACAGTGACAGAAAACAACTTCAAATAAACTTAATCAGAGGGCAGAACCCTGACTAATGTACAATTTCATCTAAAAGAAAATAGCACAGAATATAAGAACAGCTAATAATTAATAATTACAGTAGATTAACTTATAAAGTCAAAACTTGCTTGCATAAGATGTTTGATTTTGTATTCAGGTATATACAGTTTTTATCATATACCTAACAAAATGCCTGCATTGACCAACAGCTCTTACAAACATCAGTGAACATTTTAAAGAATCAGGCTGACTTGAGGGAGCCAATTCTGGACATTTACAGTAACTCATAACTGTTGTGGCATATTTAAAGGTTTGATCATAATTTTAATGACCTGATGGCACAGAGAATATTTTATAGTGTACAGTACTTTCTAGGTTACTTAGTTTACAAAACTACTGTTTACCCACTTATCACAGCAAATAAAGCAAAGCCTCTCTCCATTCCAGCAGCCATTATACACAAGCATGTGTAATAAAAATGTGTTACATTTTGTTAGTTTTATAACCCCTTATTGTAATATATTACGTTCAGCAGTAATGGAGTCAAATCACACATTAGAAACTACATGTTGGTAATATTATTAGTTACTAAGGTGGGAAAAATCTAAGCGGAACAAGTCACATCCAACACCCTAACTAAAGAGGAAAAGAAGACTATTTTTAGTTATTGTTGTTATTTTATATCAAAAGAAGACGGTTTTGGAACAACAGAAGAAGAAGAAGATGCCATTAAAAACAATAGAGGAAGGTGGATGAGGGAACTGTCTATGGCTAAAAATAGCACAAGTAACCTCAAGAAAAACCTGGAGAGAGAGCACAGCAACCTTAAGCTAGAGGCTAAATGACATTTTACTAACAATAAGTTGCAAGATGATGGTGTGAGTAAATCTAAACAACAAAAGTTGAATTTCTCCAGAGCAGAGGTGAAGATGATTTTTTTTTCTTGACCCAGGACAAGTGAGAGGGCTGATGGTTGAGTATATCATGGAGCATGCATTACCTCTTTCTACAAATAGGTCGCCTGATATTCAGCAAATTCCCTTTTTGAGCAAATTACATGGCCAAATCTAATCTCTTAAAATGTCGCCACATTGTTAAGGTATAAACATGTTTCCACAGTTAATTTGAGAGGAATCGTATGAAGTACTCATGTTTAATGTAATTGAAATGTTTTTATATATATATTTTTATATAAATTTATATTTAATTTTTTTTAAATGCAATTTTCATATTATCATAAGAAAGAACCATCATTACCTGTACATAGTTTTATTGAAACTCCCTTGTCAAAACACACACACCAAAATAGTGCAGATTAGTTTTAGATATATATACCTTAAAAAATAATTATTTTAGATCAAACGCATTATATTCCATTGCTGAATTTGAAATTACATTAATAAGAAAGTTTTCAAAAAATTATTTCACATTGTAAAGAATAAAAAGTTACTGAATATTTACCTTGGCTATTAACGAGTTGCTTTCACTCAGAAGTAACTGACTCAGTTACATTTTGGAGAAGTAACTAGTAACAAACTAGTTACTTGTTGTAAGTAACATTGTCACCTTTCTACACAGGAGACCAGCAACTTGCTTCAGATGTGTCTGCTAACAATTTGCTCAACCCATGTCAAGAGCATCACAAAAACTCTTGATGTGCATCTGACTTCAATGTGCCCAAGCATGATGTGTTGGATGCATTTTGATGCTCAAAATTTACTTGGTGTGAATTAAGGCATTTTGCATTAATTAATAAGAAAGGTATGGATAATTTTCTACCAGTCTTTTTTTTAATATACAAGTAAAAACTTTTTTTTAACAAATAATCCTTGTTGTTGCGGCCTATCTTTGGACAACACAAGAAAATCCACAAGGGCCACAGATGCAAGTAAGTAATTAACGCAAACAAAAAAAAATAATTATTTTCTCGGTAAACACAAACACAAAAGGACAAACATTTCCTCCATGCATGTGTTCTCCTGGTAAATAAATAAAAAAAATATTCAATTGTTCTATATTCATTTGCTCCTTTCATGGAATCAGAGTGAGAAAATTCTTTTAGATTTCACTGTAAAATTGAGGACCAGTTGTTGCAAAGTGAGCACATTGTTATGTTTATTCATTGATGATTATAAAATTAATGTGTGTGCTTATAAACATTGAAGCAAGGAGATGCTTCACTCTGTCTTATGATTCAGTCAAGAGACCACTCTATCTTGTGATTCAGTCAGTAGAGCATCCTGTCTTATGACCTGATCAATTGTCCTTTCAGAACAATACTCCTTTTGTAACCATGTGTTATGTTCTGTTAATAAAAGACGAATGCAGGAGGGGGGTCGTTGAAAGAGCTGAAAGTTGGGTTGGGCTTTTTCCACTCCTGCAGGAGTTGTTTGAATCTCTTTCCTGTGTGGACTCAGTTTCTCTTTTACGAACCTACATTTTTGAACCTAACACACATTTTCCTGGTTTTCAAGAGCTATTTGCTAACAGTTAGGTGTAGGACTGAGGTATGAAATGAGTTTAGGGAAAAATCTGGAAAGCTAGAAAGACTCCTTACATTAATTATGAATTCAGGTATGAATCCATAATAGTTATGTTTAGGTTAAGGTCAGATTCAGGGTGTAGAAATGGCTTAGAAATAAATAAAAGTCAATGGAAAGTGCCCACAAGCACAGAGAAATGTGATATTGTGTGTGCGTGTAGTCAGACACTCTAAGGACAGTATAGATGTACTCTGCTGTTTGTCCCAAAACTGCTGGATCTCAGTAACCTCCCATATATGCCTAATGGACAAGCAGTCAGAAAGATTGCAGTGATTTGTCATGAAACGTGAATACTTGTGACTGAGTAAATATATATATGCTTTACTCATTCCTCACATTATGTTCAAGAGGTTGGGAATTTAGACAGATGGATTTTAAAGGTTTTAGTTTAATGATCATAACTGTGAATCAATGTGACTGATATATCTTAATACATAAATATGATCTAATGATTACTTTACTGCTGCCCAGCTGTGAGAAACAGCAAGGACACAGGAATCCTCAATATTTCTATCTGAATGATAGATGGTCTATGTTAATTGATATTTTATTTTACAAAAATATTTCATGCCTACCATGAACATAAACAGCTGAAGGCAGAGATCTTTGATATCTCTGGGTTTTGCTGTTAAAGGCCTGACAGCTGTAGTTTCCACTTTGACTCATCTGAATTTTCATCAGACTGAGTTCTGGTCCAGTTGTAGTCAGAGCGCCTCCATTCAGAAACCATTGATATTCAGCAGAAGGTGTCGAATCCACAGAGCAGGTCAGAATGATGTCTGAGCCAGTCTTATGATGTTCTCCTGGTGGATTCACCTCTAACCTTACATTGTCTGGACCATCTGATTGTAGAAAAGAAAAACAGAAATTGTAAGAAAATGTCATCCACTGAAAAAGTAATGATAAATCATTATACAGATACTATTTGCCGATATCAATTAAAGACATATAGAAAGTTGGTCAACAATCAAAAGCAGAGTAGGATGATGTGTATTGTTGATTTAGCTGTTAATGAAAATCTTGAAAATCCTTTTAACAAGGTGTGATCTTGAATGGATTTCTGATGGTTGGAAGAATATCTAAGCAGATAGTGAGCATGCAGATTATCAACTTACAGCTGATACTGATTTTTACTGGATCACTGCTGATAGAGGAGACAGGATTAGACACATTACAGCTGTATGATCCCTGGTCATAGCGGGTCACATTAACTATAGTCAGAGTTGCTCCTCCATCAGTGATCTGAACCCTGTCACTGGGAGTAACCTCAGAGCTGCTGTTCAACCAGCGGAAGGAGAGAGAAGATCCAGAGGAGGAGGAGCAGGATAGATGGACTGAGCTGTTGAATTCAACCAAGTCTGCACTTGGTGGGAAGACGGTTACATCAGAGACTGGTTCTGTTGGCAGAAAAAATAAACTCTCAAAATAAAGTGATGTTCTAAAACAAGGAAAAATAATCAGCAAAATCAAATTTAGTTAATATTTCTTCTTTATTCAAGCCTATTCATTATTTTAAATTCTGTGTTTGTTCATATTTAACTTTACATACATTTAAAATAGCCTGATCCCATAAATGGCTTAAATAGAGAAGATAATTTATATTTATTTAACAAAATGTATTATTTGAAGTTTTGTATTGGTTTTTTATTGAAATAAATCAAATCTAACAGATTGTCTGACAGGTATACCTAGGTTGGAACAAAGGGTTTGTTATTTACATACTATTTTTGATTATTCACCATACATACTTATGTGAAATTATAATTGGGGGGCATTAGAGCCCTTACAGTGATGAATGCATTGGATGGATGAAAGCGAAAGTCTAAGATAAGGATACAACCAGAAGTCAGTTTGAAATTTTTAAATGAAATTGTATTCATTTGGTTTACCATTAACTCACCATATATACCGAGAGTGGTCTCTCCTTCCTTTGGTAGCTCTCCAGCAGGAAAAATGTTGACTCTGTATTCTCCACTGTCACTGAGTTTCAGATCCCTGAGCTCCAGAGATCCAGTAGATCTGAAGAGGGTGATCCTACCTTCATATTCTGGTACAGTTATGTTTGACTCAGACTGTGAGGATATTATGGACTTCACACCAAAATGCCAGTTAACCATTGTAAAAGATGTTTCAGTTGGATTCAAGTTTGTTTTTATCAATACTTTCCCTCCAACAGTAGCATTGAATGGACCATCTTGTAAAACACCACTTCCTGTACATAAACCTGGAGGAAACAAAAAGAATAATAAGAAAATAATTAAAAAATTTTGAAAATAAAACCTGATACAACAATAAATAACTAGAGCTTGATAATGAGTAACTAAAGTTAAAAATGTCAAACTACATTATCAAATTGAGCCTTGTTATTTTTTTTTTTTAGATTATTCAGTCTAACTTGGCAGCTCTTTGAAGAACAAAACCCTGATTGAGGTTAAATTCCTTCCAAACATTTGACATTTTTCATTAAAGGAGAATCCTACCTGTAAAAGCCACAGCCACGATAAAAAGTAGTCGTAACATGGCACTGAATAAAATATTGAGGTCTAACTACAGGACAGCTGAGCTCTCAAACAGAGACTAAAAGAAGCTCTGCTCTGTATCTGGGTGAACTAGAAATGCTGTAAATGATCTCAGTAGAGAGAGCTGCCCTGAACAGTTACAGCAGGTCTGAGTGTTTGAGTTAAATAGATGTCAGAGAGCGCCCTCCTCTGGTAAATATAATCTGTGCTTTAAACAGAGAAGTTTCATCTGTAAATCTGTTCACACAACAGAGGAGAAGAAGAAGATGCAATAGTAAAAACATACAACGATGGATGGATGAATACAACATAATTACTACATAGCTCTATCCCTGTAGAAGTAAATGTACCATGGAAATATATACAACTTAAAACAAGACATTGTCCCCAACATTCTTCCATAAGTTCATGGTATCTACTGTAGTTAGTTTATCTTAAAATAAGTTTTGCATTGTATAAAAGAATCACATGTTTTTAAGGTAAAGTAACTATATTGCCAAAATTATTTGTAAGCTTTTATATGAAGAGGAACTTTAATGACATCTCATTCCTAATCCAGTTTGATGATTGATACATCGCCAGCAACAGGAAATTTAACTATTCTGTAAATATTTTTACAAGTTTTAGGGTTATGTTCATAGTTAGATGAGAAACCTTAATTGCAGCATCTGCTCTAACTTGTCCAAGTGGTTGATATACAGGGTTGAGAGTGAGGACAATGAAGCTAAGTAGATTATCCACACGCTAAAATTTTTACACATGCAGCCATAGAAGGTATTAGAGCCTCCTGATTCCTTTATTGGGTGGTTTGATCCTAGATTGATAATGTGTACCCCTCTCAGATGTGTTTGTGAATAGATAGATACCATAAAAATTCAGCTTGCAGGCAAAGTTAGTGTGACTAAATACTTTTTAGTCACACTAAAGTCCAAACCAATTTTATTTGCTTAGCACTATTTAAAACAATCCCAGCTGACCTGAGTGCTGCAGACTACAGAAGAATAAATACATATATATAGAAGGTCGGCTGATGAGAAGTTATCAAAAAGTTATAGTCTACTGTAAACAGGAAATGTTCATTAATGTTCCACAAAGGTTAGAAATGTAATTATTGAGTCCTTTCAAGGAGGAAAGGACATTTATTTTCTGCCTTCCCTAATAGAATCTGGAGGCATTATAAAAAACAAGTTAAATAGAATAATGGTGTGCTATCTATACATAATGCAAAAGTAGCCTATTGTAAGTGTAACTAAAGTAGAGAGCTCATGTATTTTATTTGGTATTTTTAATATCATACCCTTTTCTAATAGTATGCTCCACCTAATGTATTGTGGTGGTGTAAAAGATACTGCTGTAACATTTCCAGATCATTTGGTTGGAATGGATTTATCTGCTGCTTTCCAGTAGCCTTGAATAATAAAATTATTTATTGGATTTATCAAACATTAACACTCACCTGCAATAACTCCAAGGTTGATTAAATACCTTATAGAAATTTCCATCTTATTCCAAGTTTTACAAAAATGCTTCTTACTTCAACTGTCCTGATTCTCTGTTGCTGAAGCTATCTGATAACAGATGTACAAGGAAGTTAAAATGCTTAATGTCTGAGCAGCACCTTTACCAACACTTATGAATCATTTACAGGTTCCTGTTCTGCTTTTTTCCCCTTCTCTCAGCATGTTGCACTTTAAACCTAACCTAATAATCCATATTTAATAGAGTATATCAACACAGTGTTTTAAAATGAATATGTATTCATAATTATTTAAAAAACTGGTATTTTTGTCATAAACATAAGGAAAACATAAATTATAATATAGTTACAAAATAGGATTTTTATATGTAGGCTACTGGAAAGCAGCAGATAAATCCATTCCAACCAAATGATCTGGAAATGTTACAGCAGTATCTTTTACACCACCACAATACATTAGGTGGAGCATACTATTAGAAAAGGGTATGATATTAAAAATACAAAATAAAATACATGAGCTCTCTACTTTAGTTACACTTACAATAGGCTACTTTTGCATTATGTATAGATAGCACACCATTATTTTATTTAATTTGTGTTTTATAATGCCTCCAGATTCTATTAGGGAAGGCAGAAAATAAATGTCCTTTCCTCCTTGAAAGGACTCAATAATTACATTTCTAACCTTTGTGGAACATTAATAAGCATTTCCTGTTTACAGTAGACTATAACTTTTTGATAACTTCTCATCAGCCGACCTTCTATATATATGTATTTATTCTTCTGTAGTCTGCAGCACTCAGATCAGCTGGGATTGTTTTAAATAGTGCTAAGCAAATTAAATTGGTTTGGACTTTAGTGTGACTAAAAAGTATTTAGTCACACTAACTTTGCCTGCAAGCTGAATTCTTATTGTATCTATCTATTCACAAACACATCTGAGAGGGGTACACATTATCAATCTAGGATCAAACCACCCAATAAAGGAATCAGGAGGCTCTAATACCTTCTATGGCTGCATGTGTAAAAATTTTAGCGTGTGGATAATCTACTTAGCTTCATTGTCCTCACTCTCAACCCTGTATATCAACCACTTGGACAAGTTAGAGCAGATGCTGCAATTAAGGTTTCTCATCTAACTATGAACATAACCCTAAAACTTGTAAAAATATTTAAAGAATAGTTAAATTTCCTGTTGCTGGCGATGTGTCATGATGGGTTCTCAAATGGAGACCCAGTTATGCAGAACACCACAAGGCGGACACGAGGATAAAAGTTCAACAGTTTATTAAGCACAACACAATATGAACTGGGATCTGGTTCGGGCCTGGGTCCTGGTTTCACTGGAGTCTGCGTGAGAGACAGAGCTGTTATGAACTGCTGGCAGGGTTTGGTTTACAAGTGAGCTCAGATAGTACCTTGAGGGTTCTTGAGTAATTCTCCTTGAGGGAGTTTCTGTTGGTTCTGGAGAAGAGTTTATCAGCAGAGTTCGTAGCTGCTTCAGCGTCTCACGTCTAGCTTGGACAGACCTTAGTTTGGTTCTTCCAGCTCTAGTCCTGAGCTGCTTGGGATTTCTCAGAAAGTCTTCAGGGTTTGGCTCAGAGGGTCGGCTCGGCAGGTTAGCTCTCCAAGAGCTTTCACAGAAGAGACTCGGGTTTCCTGGGAACACAGAGAGAGAAGTTAGAATCCTATCTGGATTCAAGGTCATGGAGATTCACAAGGAGCAAGGCTTTAGCGCTGACCAACTGGAACAACACTGCGGCCTTGAGGTAAGGTCTGAAGACAGCTTATGTAGTGGATCCTCTGATGGTCTTGATGAGCTGCACCTGTGCAGGAGGCTCCCTCAGAGGATCCACGGCGGACTCTGCTGGAGAAAGATGGGATTTTCTCCAGCTCCCAACACGATGTACACTATATTGCCAAAAGTATTTGCTCACCTGCCTTGACTCACATATGAGCTTAAGTGACATCCCGTTCCTAATCCATAGGGTTCAATATGACGTCGGTCCACCCTTTGCAGCTAGAACAGCTTCAACTCTTCTGGGAAGGCTGTCCACAAGGTTTAGGAGTGTGTTTATGGGAATTTTTGACCATTCTTCCAGAAGCGCATTTGTGAGGTCGCACAC
This sequence comes from Cyprinodon tularosa, assembly GCF_016077235.1. Lineage (NCBI taxonomy): Eukaryota > Metazoa > Chordata > Actinopteri > Cyprinodontiformes > Cyprinodontidae > Cyprinodon > Cyprinodon tularosa. The sequence goes on along the minus strand of NW_024038733.1, from coordinate 198,776 downwards.
TGATGTTGGACGAGAAGGCCTGGCTCTCAGTCTCCGCTCTAATTCATCCCAAAGGTGTTCTATCGGGTTGAGGTCAGGACTCTGTGCAGGCCAGTCAAGTTCATCCACACCAGACTCTGTCATCCATGTCTTTATGGACCTTGCTTTGTGCACTGGTGCACAGTCATGTTGGAAGAGGAAGGGGCCAGCTCCAAACTGTTCCCACAAAGTTGGGAGCATGGAATTGTCCAAAATGTCTTGGTATGCTGAAGCATTCAGAGTTCCTTTCACTGGAACTAAGGGGCCAAGCCCAGCTCCTGAAAAACAACCCCACACCATAATCCCCCCTCCACCAAACTTTACACTTGGCACAATGCAGTCAGACAAGTACCGTTCTCCTGGCAACCGCCAAACCCAGACCCGTCCATCAGATTGCCAGATGGAGAAGCGCGATTCGTCACTCCAGAGAACGCGTCTCCACTGCTCTAGAGTCCAGTGGCGGCGTGCTTTACACCACCGCATCCGACGCTTTGCATTGCACTTGGTGATGTATGGCTTGGATGCAGCTGCTCGACCATGGAAACCCATTCCATGAAGCTCTCTGCGCACTGTTCTTGAGCTAATCTGAAGGCCACATGAAGTTTGGAGGTCTGTAGTGATTGACTCTGCAGAAAGTTGGCGACCTCTTCGCACTATGCGCGTCAGCATCCGCTGACCCCGCTCCGTCAGTTTACGTGGCCTACCACTTCGTGGCTGAGTTGCTGTCGTTCCCAAACACTTCCATTTTCTTATAATACAGCTGACAGTTGACTGTGGAATATTTAGGAGCGAGGAAATTTCACGACTGGATTTGTTGCACAGGTGGCATCCTATCACAGTTCCACGCTGGAATTCACTGAGCTCCTGAGAGCGACCCATTCTTTCACAAATGTTTGTAAAAACAGTCTGCATGCCTAGGTGCTTGAATTTATACACCTGTGGCCATGGAAGTGATTGGAACACCTGATTCCAATAATTTGGATGGGTGAGCAAATACTTTTGGCAATATAGTGTATCAATCATCAAACTGGATTAGGAATGAGATGTCATTAAAGTTCCTCTTCATATAAAAGCTTACAAATAATTTTGACAATATAGTTACTTTACCTTAAAAACATGTGATTCTTTTATACAATGCAAAACTTATTTTAAGATAAACTAACTACAGTAGATACCATGAACTTATGGAAGAATGTTGGGGACAATGTCTTGTTTTAAGTTGTATATATTTCCATGGTACATTTACTTCTACAGGGATAGAGCTATGTAGTAATTATGTTGTATTCATCCATCCATCGTTGTATGTTTTTACTATTGCATCTTCTTCTTCTCCTCTGTTGTGTGAACAGATTTACAGATGAAACTTCTCTGTTTAAAGCACAGATTATATTTACCAGAGGAGGGCGCTCTCTGACATCTATTTAACTCAAACACTCAGACCTGCTGTAACTTTTCAGGGCAGCTCTCTCTACTGAGATCATTTACAGCATTTCTAGTTTACCCAGATACAAAGCAGAGCTTCTTTTAGTCTCTGTTTGAGAGCTCAGCTGTCCTGTAGTTAGACCTCAATATTTTATTCAGTGCCATGTTACGACTACTTTTTATCGTGGCTGTGGCTTTTACAGGTAGGATTCTCCTTTAATGAAAAATGTCAAATGTTTGGAAGGAATTTAACCTCAATCAGGGTTTTGTTCTTCAAAGAGCTGCCAAGTTAGACTGAATAATCTAAAAAAAAAAATAACAAGGCTCAATTTGATAATGTAGTTTGATATTTTTAACTTTAGTTACTCATTATCAAGCTCTAGTTATTTATTGTTGTATCAGGTTTTATTTTCAAAATTTTTAAATAATTTTATTATTCTTTTTGGTTCCTCCAGGTTTATCTACAGGAAGTGGTGTTTTACCAGATGGTCCATTCAATGCTACTGTTGGAGGGAAAGTATTGATAAAAACAAACTTGAATCCAACTGAAACACCTTTTTATTTGGTTAACTGGTATTTTGGTGGGAAGTCCATAATATCCTCACAGTCTGAGTCAAACATAACTGTACCAGAATATGAAGGTAGGATCACCCTCTTCAGATCTACTGGATCTCTGGAGCTCAGGGATCTGAAACTCAGTGACAGTGGACTATACAGAGTCAACATTCAACCTGCTGGAGAGCTATCAAAGGAAGGAGAGACCACTCTGGGTATATATGGTGAGTAAATAGAAAATGAAAGCAAAAATTAAATTAAGTTTTTAATGTTTCGCTGCACTTAAAAAAGGTTTTAGTCTTATCTGTTATCTATCCATTTTGTAAACCCATTTAAACACAAATGAAATTTGTGTTATGCTGGGTGGATTAGTTTATATATGAAGAAACTACTAATATGTTAAATTCCTCTGGAGATCTTTACCAAACTTTCACTGTATCACCCTTTCAGAGATTTGATTATTTACACATTTAAATGAATGAAATTTTTATAAAATAATCTTTAGTGTCAGTGTCAGTAAGAAGGCTGATAATTATTACATTTATAATGAGCTACATTTTTCATTTTTATCATATCATATTTTACACATAAAATAATGGTGTTTTATTGTTTATTATTTTGAAACTTCTGTGAGAGAAGAATGATTGACCACAATGAATGTAACCCTTTGCTCCTTTTAAAATACTATTTGTTTCTAAACAGTTTTTTCCTTACCTGACCAATAAGATAGGTTGATTAAGTTAGCACTTTTGATTATTTCTAAGGTTTGCACTCCATATGCAGAAAAAAATACAAAAAATTCACTTTACCTGATAACTTTTACTAATCTGCATCTGGCCAAAGTTGTTAATTTTTTTGCAGTAACTACTAAGCAAACTGAGCTTTTGTAATTATAAGATAAGCTTATACCAGATATCTTAAACAAAAATGTTTTACTTAAAAATATTCTTACTAAAATAACAGAAATATACAGATGAACTGCTTCAAGTACAGGTTACTGAGACCTTGACTGGGTTTTCATAAACATATTTATTATGTTGTATAAATATGAAAGAAGGTGAAGAGATAGTGAAGTATACAACTGTATAGCACATTGTGGAGGGTGAATGGGAACACTGAGAGCTTAGGGGGAACTGCATCCAAACTGCAACCTGTTGCTACTGAATTAGGTTTACATGAAAAGGGAAATGTTTTTATTCTATGTATCAGGAGAAGTGATTGTGCTTTGATTGATCATCAAGAGGTAGTCTATTGTTGTTGTTTTTTTCTTTTATTTGGATGCCAAATTAAGACAAGACTATTACTGTAAGTACTGCAAAGAATACAAAGAAACAAACTGTTGTGACAAAGTTTGTAGAATAACTTAACTATAGAATAAATAAATGTTAATAGATTAACATAGAAAAATTATTTCTATTCTATATTCTGTTAATCATCCACCACATCTACTAAAACACCTTCATTCTCATTCATAAACAAATAGTTTACAGGTTACAAATGTTGGGAGCTGGAGTAGTACCACCTTCCTCCAGCACAGTCCGCTGTGGATCCTCCTGAGCCTAGCCTCCTGCACAGCTGAGGCTCATTCCTTCATCAGAGGATCCACACTATATAAGCTGTCTTCAGACCTTGCCTCAATGTCGCAGTGTTGAATTCAGTTGGAAACCTGTTTTTCTCTTGTGAAGCTCTGGAAGAGCTTAACCTGCCGAGTCTGCCCTCTGAGCCAAACCTGAAGCCTCTCTCTGAACTTCCATGCAGTTCTGGACCAAGAGCTGAAAACTCAAAGCCAAGGTCTACTCATTCTTAAGAAGTAAGACGCTGAAGCAGCTTACGGACTCTGCCGATCAAATCCTCTCCAGATCCAACAGTTTCTCTCCCAAAGCTTAACCAAGAACCCTCAAGGTACAAACCTGAAACTCTCAGAATCAAACTCCTATGCGCAACGCTAACTGAACTGTCTCCCACGCAGACTCCAGTGAACCTGCCCCCCAGGCCTGAACCAGAACCTGTGATTACTCTGTGCTTGTGAAACAATAAACTTGTTAAACCTTTCAATTCAGTTTCCGTTTCGTGGGTTCTGCATACTTGGGTCTCTCTTGTGAACCCATCATGACAACAACAACAAAAAAAGATAAAATGACAGATGAAGTTTAGGCCGTGATTAGTGGAGAAAACACTCCACCTGACTGCAAAGCTCGTTGCCAGAGTGGCCTGTCAGCAGAGATATTGCAAAAACTGGAGACACTTTATTGCCTTTAAAACTGTTTAAAATCCCTTTTTTTTTTTTCTGACAAAATATGTGACACCTTGCTAGCCCAAGGCTTAAGAAGGATGCACTGATGCCTCCTCAATAAATTGGGCAAAGCAGGAGCACATCTCTTGAATTCAGATATGCAACTTAAGAAACGGCTCTAGCTTTCTGTTTGCTGATTGCATTAAAACCAGAGGTATGTTTGTAAGCTATTTCAGCTGTTCCCATTTTTTTTCCCTTCCTGGCTCAACTGGGATTCAAATTCCAGTCCTATGTTTCAAATCTTTCCAAAAAAATCATCTTGCTACTTTTATTCCTATATTCAAATAGTTGGGGCTATAAAATAGAAACGACGGATCTGAATATTAATCTGTTTTAAATTGGTTTTAAAAATCACACAACTGTAGCAGCTACACATTTAAGTCAGATTTATACAAAGTCAATGTGATTTCAAATATAATTTTAATTTGCTAGGTTTCCCAGAAGTGGTATATACTATTTTTGATTTCAACTGAAAATCATGAAGTTTGATTAGGTACTACAGTATGTGTACTGAATTAGCATGTGATTTTTGTAAACCTTGAAGTCCATTCTGTTTGATGCTGACAGATTTTTGTTTTCTACCAACAGAACCAGTCACTGATGTAACCGTCTCCCCACCAAGTGCAGACTTGGTTGAATTCAACAGCTCAGTCCATCTATCCTGCTCCTCCTCCTCTGGATCTTCTCTCTCCTTCCGCTGGTTGAACAGCAGCTCTGAGGTTACTCCCAGTGACAGGGTTCAGATCACTGATGGAGGATCAACTCTGACTATAGTTAATGTGACCCGCTATGACCAGGGATCATACAGCTGTAATGTGTCTAATCCTGTCTCTTCTATCGGCAGTGATCCAATAGAAATCAGTGTCAGCTGTAAGTTGTTAATCTACATGTTCACTATCTGCTTAGATTTTCTTGCAACCATAAAAAATGAAATCAAGATCACACCTTGTTAAAAGGATTTTCAAGATTTTCATTAACAGCTAAATCAACAACACACATCATCCTACACTGCTTTTGATAGTTGACCAACTTTCTATATGTCTTGAATTGATATTGGCAAATAGTATCTGTATAATGACTTATCATTACTTTTCCAGTGGATGACATTTTCTTTACAATTTCTGTTTTTCTTTTCTACAATCAGATGGTCCAGACAATGTAAGGTTAGAGGTGAATCCACCAGGAGAACATTATAAGACTGGGTCAGACATCATTCTGACCTGCTGTGTGGATTCAAGACCTTCTGCTGAATATCAGTGGTTTCTGAATGAAGGAGCTCTGACTACAACTGGACCAGAACTCAGACTGATGAACATTCAGATGAGTCAAAGTGGAAACTACAGCTGTCAGGCCTTTAACAGCAAAACCCTGAGATACCAAAAATCTCAGCCTTTAGCTGTCTATGTACATGGTAGGCATGAAATATTTTTGTCAAATAGAATATTAGTTGGCAAAGACCATCTATCATTCAGATGAAAATATTTTGGATAATTCATTGCTGTTTATCACCACTGGGCAGCAGTAAAGTAATAATTAGATAACATTTATGTATTAAGATTTATCAGCGTCTTTAATATATATATATTCATGAAACTTAAACCTTTAAATACACTTTATGAGAGATGATCTTTGTCATCTACATCTGCTAACTTGAATTCCTCTTAAACATAATGTGAGGAATAATCAAATTCAATTAAGTCTATTTATATAGCACCATTCACAGCACGTCATCTCAAGGCACTTTACAGTTCACCAGATCATACAGTCAAATTGATTCAAAATATTCTATCTAAAGGAAAACCATTTGATTGCATCGACTCATTGACTTGAAGGCAATCCCTCACACTAAGCATGCTTGTAGCGACAGTGGAGAGGAAACTCCCTTTTAACAGGAAGAAACCCCCAGCCGAACCAGGCTCGGTGTGAGCGGCTATCTGCCAAGTAAAGAATGCATATATATTAACTTTTCAGACACGAGTACTGAAAGGTCATTACCAACCATTGTAATCATCCTGACCAAAAAATGTAGATACCAAGTAAACTAAGAGCTATGATCCATAAATGCACTGAGAGAACAGGCCGTCTGCTGCAAGGCCCCAGCAAGGCAACTCACTGCTTTGGTCATCACTAATATATAACAACCTACTTAACATAAATCTAAGTTAAAGGATGGTTGGAATGGATCACAGGACCTCTCTTCGCCCCTTGATGTGGTTCCACCTTAGAAGTTTCGGCCCCTGACGCTCAAAACACATTTAGTCTGAATGCGGTATTATGTGTACCATCAGTCCTCCTGTGCTTTTGATTATCGATTAACTTTTTGCTTGTTTTTACATGATACTGACAATTTATCTTTGGTAATGTACTCTGGGACTTTGAGGTCTGAAAGGCCTGTACTCAGAAGTCTGGCTAGGTCCATCAAAGACATTAATAATAGTTAATTACACACATTAATAATGCTGAATATACCAGATGATTAATTATTTTGGGCTTAACTATTGCTCAATACTGTGAATTAGTAAAGAAAATAATGAAACGGGTACTTTGAAACCGGATTGATTTTACACTGACAGTATATAATTTGAACAAGGTAAGTATTAGAACATAATGCTAAAAAAAAATTTATTAACATGGGATCCAGCACAACTTCTCATCTTTAAGGTTTTGTAATTTTTTTATCTGGGAAGTTTGTGTTTTCCCTTTGATAAACCTGCAAATTTTTCCTGGTAACTGTCTATAAATGATTTAGCACTTTATACAAATCATTAGGGGTAAACATAAATTGTCAAATAAAATGTTGATTTTTGTTTTTTTGTTTTATTGATTGATTTTATTATTTGTTCAACTTGCAGATCCTGTCTCTAAGGTAAAGCTCATTCCAGAATCCTCAGACTTGATTGAGTTTAGCAAATCTGCCAGCTTCTTCTGCTCCTCGTCTGGATCATCTCTCTCCTTCCGTTTGATGAAAGACTCCTCTGAGATTACAGCCAGTGACAGAGTTCAGATTACTGATGGAGGATCCAATCTCACTATCGTCAATGTGACCAGAAATGACGAGGGATCATACAGCTGTGAAGTGTCCAATCCTGTCAGCAATGCCAACAGTGATCCAGTAAAGTTCTCTGTCAGCTGTAAGTTGTTCACATATGATAATCTCTTTTTAAAAGAAAGAAAATGCAACTTAAGCAAAGCTTAAAAACTTTTTTAGCTATTAGTCCTAAAACGAAGGTTGTTAAAATAAGCTTTAACTAACAATAATGATCATGATGTTAGTATTTATATTTAGTTAATCATCATTAACTATTAAATAAGTATTTTCTACAATTTCAGATGGCCCAGAAAAAGTCAAATTAAAGGTTAACCCTGAATCTCATAATCCATATGTGGAAGGTTCAGACATCACCTTGTCCTGTTCAGCTGACTCCAGACCTGCTGCCGTGTTTAGTTGGTTCCTAAATGCAAAACTTCTGCCTAATTCTGAACATGAGCTCAGGCTAATCAGTGTTCAGAGGAATCAGAGTGGAAACTACAGCTGTCAGGCCTTTAACAGTAAAACCACAAAAAAGCAGACATCTGAACTTGCATCTATCTCTATAGTGGGTAAGTCACAGCACAGTCACAAACAGTACCAAGTTTTACTGGGATTTTAAGTCACAGAAGGAGAAATCAATACAGAGATTGTTTTATATATAACAAATTCAAAAGAGCATTTGTATTCAGCACCCCGACACCTTGTAAGACTTCATGCTCATTGCCATAACCACTACAATGGAGAAATTTATATAAAGAAAAGTTTTATATATTTGTTGATTATTGCCCATTGTTTTAGACAAATTGTTTTAAACTCCATTACCTTTGATATCGTGCATCTGTGGAAGTCTATCTATGGAGTGATTTCTCTCTTACTTTACTTCCTCTCCTATAATTGTGCTTCTATTTTTAGCTCAGAATTGTACACCTTTCCCACTAGTTGACCACCCCTCTTATAGTGTCTCTGGAATATTTGTGTATATTTAAAATCTAATATTATGATTTAATTTGAACAAAATGAAAAAATGAATGTGACACAATACTTTATGGACTTCTTCCCTGTTCCACACGAATGAAGAGACTCTATATGTATTTGTTTTTTGCTTTATCCGGGACAGGGTTGCAGGGGCAGCAGTCTCAGTAGAGGCTCCCAGACTTCCCTCTTCCGAGGCCCCTCCTCCAGCTCTGCTGGGGGAAGTCAAAGGCACTTCCAGGCCAGCTGAGAGGGATAGTCTCTCTATCTAGCGTGTCCTGGGTTGTACCCTGAGCCTCTTCCTGGAGGGCATGCCTTGAACACCTCCCGAGGGAGGCATACAGAGGGCATCTGAAAAAGATGTCTGAGCGACCACAGCTGACTCCACTCTATGTGGAGAAGTGGGTCTCCTCACCCTATGAGGAGCGCCTAGCAACCCTGCAGGGAAAGCTCATTTCAGCCACTTGTATTGGGGATGTCTTTTGTCTTTTGTGCAGTGTACACATGATGCACTGGAGACAATACAGGCAGCCTGTTAGCCTGTAATGGTAGCAGCTCATGAACCTGGTAGTGGACACTGGCAGTAAGGGATGCTTTCAATTTGAAGAAGAGGTCATGTCAAGACTCTTAGGCTTGTGGGACTCCTGGGGCAGCATTATATATGTCTTATATATGAAGACAAGCATGATACTTTCTGGGCTGTAGCCTTGTAGGATTTTTCAAAGACCATGGAGAAAGACTGTCGGTCTGCCTAAAAATGATTCTGTCAATTTGTCCTGCGCCTCTGGAGGGGGAAGCATTGCTGTCCATAAATATGGACAATTTGGAGACAGAGAAAGGAATACTTTTAGAATCTCTTTTAACTGGGATGGATTTATTTATCTATGTACGTTTGATACAAAAAAGTAATCATTACCTCGAAATCTGACGTTTTCGTGTTAAAATGTTTGTTTTGGTTTTTGGCTTTAATTAAAACCTGTCCTGAAAATTCAGAGTGTGAAAGTAGCTTGGTTTTTAAAACTGAAGCGCTACAAGAGCATGCCTCCAAAAAGTGTTTTGATCTTCCTCCTCTATTGATTTCAATCCTGGAAGTTTGGTAACATTAGTGTCCTGTCTCTGTTTCACCTGGAGGGTCGATTCCATCAATCAGGGATTCACCAGTAGGCAGTCAGTACGTGTTGCTGCTTGTGTTACGTTTTAACTATTTTGTATTGAGACCAAGCAATTACCAGTTAATGACTTCTTTAAGGCCCAGATGTTTTCTTTTAGCTCTGAATGTCTTTGTCTGTTAAAAATATGCATTAAGCCCCAAAATTACTGATTTGAAAATGATTTGATAATTCAAATTGAAAATCAATCAGGTTAGTTTTAATTATATTGTAAGTAATTATTGCCCATTCTACTATGACCTGGTGAGAAAAAAAAGAATGCAGAAATAATAGTTAGTTGCTCACATGTAGCACTAGGACTGCTAAACTTCATGTGCACGATGGGATGAACTGATCGTTTTTTTTGTCCTTTAATGGCCAGAGCAGCTGCTTGTTTCTTGGGCATCACACAAAGTGCTTTAAACAGGACTGCAATATACTCAAATATATTTTGATATAGTTCTTCATTACTAAAAATTAATACTTATTCTTATATTAGAAAAAAGATTAAAGAAAGGTGCATGATGAGGCACTATATTGTAATTAAAACCCAAAAAGTTCAAGTGCATTTTTTCTATAGATATTGCTTAGGAGTATGCATTTCACTATATGTAGCTCAGAATGTACTTTATTTCTGTCTCCGGTGACATAAAGGTTTCACTCTCATCAGTAGAGAAATTTGTAGAAAAGAACTCAAGCAAAAAAAAAAAAAATCTTTTGTTTTTGCTGCAAGGGAACAAATCATAAACTGAGGGGGACTTTTAACAATACACTTTGCACAGGTGGATATTTACTGTAAATATAGGGAAGTTTTTTTTTTTTTACTTGAACCTAAAATGTTAGATCATCTTCTTCAGTAACTTGATGTTTACATCATGATGCTGAATAAGCAGTTTATTCAGTAAAGTTTTGTTGTTGTTAAACAGAATTTGAAATATTGAAATGTAGACTAAGAAACGCAAAAGTACGGAACCGTATTGCATTCACCAAAGGGAAAAAAAATCTGTATCTCATAATTATGAGAGTTTGAGGCAATTATTACAACAGGAGGTTTTAGTCATATGTAAATACATTATGAAGTCCAAATTTATTATAATAATACCGCAGTCAGTGGTCGAACGTAACAAAGTACATTAACTTGACGACTGTTTTTTTTGGGGGGGGGGCATACTACTGTGTGACTTTCTACACTATTGCATTTTAAGGAAGTTGCCAGTTACGTGCTCTTTTTGGCTCAGCTTTGCAATCGGCTGTTGCTGTTTTTCTTTCTTAAAATGCAATTTCAAAATGGCAGATTGCAGCTCTTAGGACTGAATTTGGACACCACTGTTTTAGACATTAGCATGACATTCTACAAATGTGAGAAGGTCAGGGCAGATATTATTTGTTGTTTATAAATCATACTAAAATGTGAGATATTGCCACGTGGCAGAGTTGTTCAGTAGGATGAGTTCTCGAAGCAGTTTCTTTGTAGTTTCTTTAGTAGTAGTAGTTGTGGTAATAGATTCAACCTTCAGCCTCTATTCCATAGTCACAGTGTGAGTAGAATCAAGACTCTCCTGTCTTCTCTTTTGTTTGTTTTAAGAGGAAATAATAATCACAACAGCTGTCCTTATTTTTTTATTCTTTATTTTTTTGGCGGCATTTTAAAGCTTAAGTTCTTTGTGCTGTAGAATTACCAAAATTGTATAGACAATATATTTAATCTTAAAACCTACTAAAACTTCCTAAGTATTTTTCACACTCTCTCCAGCACCTTCCCTAACTTGAGTGACATTTCTGATGTTGTTGAATTTGGTGAGGATAAAAAAAAAGTAATGATCTTCTTCCAAGAAAATTCTCCCCATAACCAGAACTGGAAATGCTAATATAAGTTTTGCAAATATTTAGCCTGTCATCTTCTAAAATGATATTTTTCTCATCCATATTTAACATAAAGATTTGAAAAACCAATGAAAGATTGTAAGGGGGAGCAGATTCATGTAATACATTTCTGGTTTAGTTTAGACTTTTATGCATCAATCACAGTGTTATCTAATTCAAGACTACTTTCCATTATCCTTATATCACTGTTAAAATAAGGTTTAAGTTCGACGCATAGGAAAAGTCCTGATTTTCTGTCATTGGTGTCTTTGAGTTTTCGAAAACAGTTTAGTGTCCCTTGATCAGATATAAGACAGTACGTTGTGATGCCTTTTAACAGCCACTGTTTCAAACAATCCCAGACCTTGTCACTTTAAAATCGGTATCGCCTTAAACTCTTTGCAATATTTTGATCAGATTTTCCACTTCTTTTATGTGAGATTTTACAAACCAACTGCTTAGGGAAGTTTTTGTCCAATCACTTACAATTTTACTATGCAGTAGGTATAGATTCTCCAACAAATCTCAATATTTAAACCTTTCACTAGGGAACAGACTGGAATCACGCTCGTCTAATGCTTAAACTGTCAGTGCTTTCAAACTTGGAGAGGCTCGGATGCTTTCACTTGCATCAAAGTCTCAAACATCATAGAAAAAACTTATTGCATTTGACACTATTCTTGAAAACAGAAAAAGTTGCTAGGAAGGTCTGAAAAGTTACTGAATAGATGGCAACAATGTGGGAAGAGCGTAAACAAAGCAACAGTGAGAGCAGAACGTTCTCCCCTCCAATCAGTCCCCTCAGCATGTGTGCTTCTTATAGTCAAGAGGCCCGGTTAAGCTATAGCTTAATGGTCTTGGAGGACCATTCGCATGGCTACTGGGATGTTTTGATGCCGGGTTTCGGTACCCACTCATGCCTTAGCTGTGGAAGCCAGAGGAGGAAGCATAATAGAATGTTATGCTGCTATCTGGTTTAAAGTATTGTGGTATGGAGATTGTGGCACCCCACAGAATCTTAAAACACTCTCAGGGCCTACTGGGACATTAAGTCAGACTTTGAAGAGGACCCCCTAACAAAAGATCACCTGGGTCCAAAAATGGCTAACTCTGCCCCTGAGTCAGCGCTATTTAAAGTTTTAGTTTGACAGTTACCATGGTGCTCGCCCCGCCAGCAAGACCAATGGACTGCCCTGCACCCTTCATAGTCTTTCATCAACTCAGACTAACTTGGAGTCACATGAACTGGCAGGCAGGTGGACACATACGCTCCAAACAGTAGACAGAGCGCAGCCTTTGAAGACAGAGGCAGGGTGGTCATAAAGGGGTTTTGAGGGATTACCAAAGAACTTGTGCTTTTGTTTTGTTTATTATAGCATGCCATTAGAGAAATCATTATGCATTTCTTTTTTTCATATCTTTGAATACATGATCTAAAAATACTTAATGAAAAGTCCTGATAAACGGAAATCTGAATATATGTAATGACCATTGAATATATGGCACCTTTCAACAATCTGTTTCTGCCCAACACAATTGGTAATGAGCATGCATGCTCTGTGTCAGGGATTGCCATAGCGTCAATCGCATATTATAAGTGAATATCTACTGTTGCCACATGTTCATCCAGGAGGAATGAATCCAGTAAAGACAATGACTCGATGCAATCAGCTGAATCAACCAAGAAAAAAAATACTACCTTTAGTTTTTGTAATAATAATAAGGTCCAGCTTTTTCAGCTATAAGATATAAAACTTTCAACCAATCTGACTGGATGACCAGACAGAATTATCACTATTTAGTGGCTTGAGATTATATATGCTTTAAATTGGCGCTGAATACATAAATATATTTAATTTAGTTTAATTCATTCATACATTAAAGATAAATTTAATGTATATTTTAATGTAATTCTATACATTACTTCTTTCGTTCTTTATACTTAAAGTTCATTCTTTAAATTTAGATTATCATTTTAATTTAATTAGACTGTCATTCTATATATATATTTAGGCTTACGACAATACATATAAATATTTAATTCAAATTAAAAATATATATATTTTTGGTTAGTCTTCAGGTAAATTTAAACCTTAGGTTTAATTAGCCATTGAAAAACTGAATTGTAAAAGTTTCCTAGATTGGAAACAAAACATCTTCAAACTTGGAAACAAAGTCCAGTGGATTGTTTTTTAACTTTTTTGGAATGACTATGACCTGGATGACAGGGAATTTTCACTGGAATTGAAACTAATCATCATAGAAGTATACTTCTATGAAGGCTTTTACACCTCAATGCTTTTCCAGTTTAATTTGTCACTTGAATGACATCCATCCACAAGCCAATATTAAAAAAATATTTAATTAGAAAAAAAAAAAATACTCCCAATGTTCTTTAGTTTTTTATTAATGAACAAGGTTCCATTTTTTAGCTACAATATGTTAACACATTTCTGTTGTTGCCCTACAGAACGTATTTCTAACGTTTTCGTCGCATCACCCCCCACTGATTTGGTAGAGTTCAACAGTTCTGTCAGACTGTCTTGTTCTGCATCTGGATTCTCCCCCCGTTTCACCTGGAAGAAAGATGGCATTGAGGTTTCAGCAAGTGACAGAATTCAGATCACTGAAGGAGGATCCAATCTGACTGTAGTCAATGTGACCAGACATGATCAGGGATTTTATACCTGTTTAGCCAGTAATGATTTCAGTAATGACAGCAGTGATCCACTATACCTCACCATAATCTGTGAGTCTCTATCTTTCATCACAGTAATATTACTTTTCCACAAAATTCAAGCATTTTCCAAACATTTGTCTTTTATAATAATGCTGATGCTCTAATCAGGCATAAAAAGCTGAATGTGTTGTTAGCTACTTAACAGTGAATTCTCTCCACATATACAACACCTTACAGATGGCCCCGAAAATATCAACTTAACAAAATCACCACCAAAAGAAAGTTATGCTGAAGGCTCAGACATCACCTTGTCCTGCTCAGCAGAGTCCAACCCTGCTCCTTTATTTTCATGGTTTCTAAATGGAGAACAACTTTCTGATTCTGAATCAGAAATGAAGCTTGTTGATGTTACCTTGAATCAAAATGGAAGCTACAGCTGTCAGGCTTTTAATAACAAAACTTTGAGATACTTATCATCTCGACCAGTAACTGTTCTTATATCTGGTAAGTTTAAAAATGTTGACTATTTAAGATTTGATAGCATTACTTATTTTACACTTTTCCAAAAAAATGTCTTTTTTTAAAGTAGTTTGGCCTAAATGTGTTTCTTAGCATTGTAAGGTAATCATTTCTAATCAAAAATATAAGCTAAATGTTTATACGGAAGCTCGTTCTAACTGTTATTCTATTTCTGCTAAACTATACAACTTAAACATAAAAAAGCAAATTAATTTTTTGATCAGATGTTTTTATACAGAGAAATCTATGGCTATTTGTACTAAATATCTCGTTATGGTAAACATTTTTTTTTATGGCAGCACACAACCACCCAGCTTTGTTTCAGTACATGTGGGACCATGTCATTGACTTGCATTCATTTTCTATGGCCTAACCCAGACCCTTACACTAATCCTAACTATTACCAACATATACCAACCCTAACCTAAACTGAATTCCCACCTTAGTCCTAAACCTAACCCCAACTTTAAGAACCTAACTTTACCATATGGGGACCTGTAAGTCCCTGTATGTAGGATATTTTACAAAGTACATCCCCCACATTGCAGGTAAAACAAGACCACCTCTGAATAAATGCATCACAGACTTAAACTCTATCCATATCTATTGGTACATTTTTTTGCATAGCTGTCTTGCTCTTTACTATTAATTATAAGCATGTTTGAACAAGTGTTGCTTTGGTGTGCTTTGAATGATTCCTGGAAACATTCGTATTTTAGCTGGTGCTTGTTAGTATGGACAATTAGAGAAACTATCTGATGCAAAATTCAATCACAAGTTAATAGTGTTTGCAAGTATAACTAAGGGGTTTTTGAGGTCAACGTCTTTTCCAAATGGATTTCTTGCATCTAGCAATTCGCTAGAATTCAGGATTATCTATGAAATTTTCTTTCTAATTTTACAAAGCAAAGTCATTATTACCAATGTTTACTGTTAGGAAGATGGTGACAACAATAACCATGAAAGAGAAACTACTTCTGAACTATTTCTTTTATCATTGCAAAGTTAAATACACATTGTGTTATATTTGTAATTGTTTATACTATGTCAGACTGTTATTTTTGTGCACTGAAATTTATTACCTTTAAACAGAGAAAAAACATTTCAGGCATTTATTTGACTGCATCCACTGCATCTCCTCATAAACATTTGTCACAATTTTTCAAGCAGTGATTCCATCAGAAGTTAAAGAAGCAAAATATGTTGTTTGTTCTTTTTTCAGAAAAGAAACCAGGATTACCTGCAGGAGCAATTGCTGGAATAGTTATTGCGTGCCTAGTCGTTGTCGCAGTTTTTGTTGGCGTTGGATACTATTTCATGGTTTCAAAGTAAGTGGAAAAAAAAGCTTTGCAAAATCATCTTATTATTATTACTAAATGATTAAACCTTTGGCCTGTATCCATGCTCCATGAGGGCTGCTCTCCGCAAAAAATCGCAAGGGTTGACATATCTTTGGATTTCTAATCTTGAGGGGTGAATGTGGTCTTGTCTTTTTAGGTAACTCCATGACTTTGCTTTGTCTAATTAACTGGGTTTACACGTTTACATATTAGAAGCCAGATGCTTACATAAGCAGGGAAGGAAATTGAGTAACTGTATTTTTTCTTTGTTTTGTTTTAATAATGAGGAATGTATTTTTACCACCAAGATTGCATTACTTTTAAACAATTTGGGAAAGCCAAGATACATCATTGGCTTAGTTCATTTAAGTTAGAGACACTCGACTCAGTCACATATCTTCCTTTTTTAACACCGTAGGAAAATAATTAAAAGGAACATTGACTTCCACAGGCAAAGCTAATTCATGGTTATAATTTCCAGATACCACAAGGTGTCAAGATGATCTGTTTAAACAACTTTATCAAGGTGAAAACAGCATAAATGTATCCAACCATCATAATATCACACAGGAGTCAGATTTACTGCCTCAGAATGGAAGGTTTTAAATATGCATAATCCATGAGTGTCTGACTACTCAATAAAATGCAAGAACATTACAACCAATCCACTTTCTCCTCTCTTAGACCACCAGAACTGAAAAAAATATATATATTAAGAATCATATAAAAGCACTACTTTTTCTTATTTAAACATGTGCCATGAATATTTAGATGTAGCATCACTGAATGTGGACAGGAAAAGAATGACTATATAACATGTGGAGGGATATGCCAAAAACGTTTGACATTAAGTGTCCAGTTTATAAAGCAAAGGAACCAAAGGTCAAGGACATAAATATAACGTCCGAATGATAAAAAAGATAATAAAAAAAAGATAAATTTCAAGGTCTTTTCAATATTATGTCTCTTGGTAATTATTATTGACCAAATGCAACTAACTAATAGGACTTAAGACAGTAAAGAAATACAGAAAAATATATATATTCTTGTGTGTAAAGCTTTATTTTAAACTGTTTTCCTGCTGGTGGTATAACATTTTAACAGCTTTAAATTAATATATGGTGATCATGTGTTAAATAAAACAAACATTTGAGGTATGAACGTGCTCATGCAGAACAGATAAAATATTAACTAGACTGTGCTGAGTAAATACATCTTTATTTTTGCACCCCTCTGGCAACAAGTCAGACAAAGCTTGTTCAGTATGTAATGATATTCATTTCTCCAAACAGAAAAAGGAGCAAAACAACTGATGATTCAAGTGAGGTAAGAACATTTAAGCACTTAGTTTATAATATTTTATTCCAGATAGTAACACTTTGACATTAATGGGCCTTAATGCATTTTATTCTGCCTTACTACAGCCTGAAAATGTATTTTTTGCAGTTCAGACTTGTAATAAAAAAAGTTAAACTTTCTCTAAATCTTTTGCATCATCTTTGTACTAAGGTTTAACTTCCAGTCAGTCATGCTAGATTTATTGCGTCTTGTAAATTCTGGTTCAAATGTTTAAAGATAAATTATAGATGATGTAATAATTATTTCACCTCACACTTGAAACGAAATAAAAAAGGTTGTATGAAAAACATCATTTTTCTAATACATATCTACTACCATTTAAAATCTGTGCATCATCATTTACAGTTTGTATTATAGAGTTTATTTGAATAAAAATCTATTTTTTCTTTACTGCAGCTGAACTATGCAAGAATCAAGTTTGCAAAGAAGAAAGAAGCAAACCCAACCCCAGTGGGTTTGGATAATATTGCATCTGACTACGCTCAAGTCAGGGTGAACCACAACAACACAGCTGGAGGAGCGCCTTCTCATGTCTAGGTAAAGGATTAGCAAGTGTTGTAAATCTGATTGATTCCATAAGCAATTCATATTACATCACTCAGACAAATTATTAACATCTAAATCATTCACACTTTCATATGTGGAAGAGCTAATTCTCCCTGTGACCTACTATGAAAGTAAATGAAGTCGTATTCCTCAAAATCTTCCTAGTCAAAGGTGGGAAACCAATGATAATTGACAACTGCTTCAGCAGTGCAAACTGATAGAGTATTTAATGGTTGCATGTTGCAATACTGTTTGTCTACTTTTGTCTGATGGTCAATCAATTAATATTTTCTTAACAACACAAATTTAATTTGATATCAGTATTAATATGCCATTGAAACTGCCTTAGTTAAAAAAAGAAAAAGAAAGAAATTGCTTTAGTAAAAATTGGTTAAAATAACGATATTCAGTTGTTAAAAATGACCAAAATCAGTCAATACTGATGTTAATGTCAATAAACAAATCATCTCTAATAATGATTTTTTTTTTTTTTTTTTTATAGAAATCCTGTGACTTCTAAAAATTTTCCTTTTTCTTGTTTTTTTTTTAGCAGTGGAGAAGCTAAAGAGCAAGATTCCCACAGACAAATGAAGAAGGATGGAGGTTGAACTTTACTCAGCAGAATGTGCTTGGATCAGGGTAAAAACCAACAGAAGTCTGGCACAGTAATGCAGAGAGAGCTTTTAACTTCTTTATTTATTTTATTGACCATAATGCTTTTGATTGTTCTGTGCAATATTTAACTCGGTTAGGATTTTCAAGTTGAAATTCAAGTTTACAGATCATAGTAAGTCTGGTAGATTCTATGAAGTTTCTAATCAATGTTAATATGTCAAACTAATGTTTTATTAATTTCGCTGTGTTTTTGTGACCAAGGGGCCTTAAGAGAAAAAAATATTAGGGATTTAATTCAATTCAACTCAATTCAGTTTATTTATATAGTGCAAATTCACAACACATATCATCTAAAGGCACTTTACTGTTCACCAGATCATACAGTCAAACTGATTCAAAGTTTTCTATTTAAGGAAAACTTTTAAGGTTTTATTAATTTAAGGTTTAAAATTATTTTTCCTAGATGTTCTGGTTATATTTTGTGTGTCTAACCAACAAATATCTAATGTTTAACAGAAATGAAGAAGCTGTGCACTAATTGGTTTAACTATTGTTACTCTGATAAGATTTTAAAGTTTCTTCCTCTGTTCTTGCCACAAATGTTAAAAGTACATGTACAAAAAATAAGTAATTTAACAGATGTTATTTCATTTATTTGTTTAAAAATCCAACATTTTCTGTGTTTTGATACATGCATGATTTATGTTGAAATAAAGTTGAAATATATTTGGAAGTTTTGTTTCAAGATAGTTTTGCAATGTGCATCTTTTTTTGGTTTTGATTTTGATATTGTATATTGTAAATAAAAAGTTAATTAAAATGCTTATATGATTTACAGACGAAACCTAAAATGTTCAGATCTTAATAAAATAAATAATTTCCTGTTAACTGAACTCTGTTTTTCATTGAAATGTGTAATTGACATGGAAACACTTAGATTCTAGAAACAGAAATATGCTAAGAACTGGAAACGTGTGATTATATTCAAGTTGTTAGAGCAGTGGTTCCCAACCCTGCTCCTCAGAGCCCCCTGCCCTGCATAGCTGTTCCCCTGCTTCCACTTACCTGACTTAAAAAACTGGGTGATTAACAGGCTTCCTCAGTCCTTGATGGCTGCTGAGGTGGCAATCATTTGATGCAGGTGTGGCAGAGCAGAAATATATCTAAAACATGCAGGACAGTGTTTGCTGAGGAGCAGGGTTGGGAACTACTGTACTGAGAGGATGTCACGTACCGGTATTTTATTTTGTAATACCCTGTACAGTGTACAAATCTGATGATGGCTTGCTTTTTGTATTTAGGTTTTTCAAGTCATGCTGAATCTGACAGAATGTCCAGAGTCGTTTTTGGTATTGCTATTTCCTGCCTTAGACCTTTCACGTTAGCGAGACATATAATTTTATTTAATTATGGGACAATAAGGCCGAATACTGTTGAACCGTCACACAATACCATCGCAAAGTGAACTTCGGTCCGGATGAAATTACAGTAAAGCTATTAAACGTAATTATAAAATACAGCTTATCTGAAATGATCGTATTGACAGTAACACTAACTGAGAAACTGGCTGATTTAGAAAATCTTTCCTTATTACTTTTTCGGGAGATGATTATGTGTGTCTCTCCTCTATCAGTTTCACAGGATTTTCTGATGGCTCCAAACATCAGACTTTGAACCAGGAAAATCCCATTTAGAGTGAAGTGGGAGGTTGTGAGGTTCGAATGCGTTTTTTTTTAACAAAACACTTGTTTATCTTTAGTCTTTGTTCATATGCTTATGAGAACAAAAAGGAACAAGGCCACTGATGGAAACAGTCAATGGTTCCTAAACAGGAACGAGCAAACACCAAATGTATCTGATGGACCTGACACAGGCTTTAACATCCCAGAACCGTCTATTATTAACTCATTTGAACTTTGGCCGACAATCTCTTGGGTATTTAATATTTAACCAGGTTTTCCTGTAATCGCAGTAAATGTAAATTGAGCTGTAATGTTCTCTTCATCATTCAGCTTTTAGGTTATCAACAAACCAATATATTTGAATCATGAAAGCTCCTGAGTGCAATGCGACATATCTGCACCATCAGTGCACTGCAGTATGAAAATCATGATAGTCTTGCATTTACGCACACATTTAGATTAATATTTTTTAAAGTATTTAAACAAATCATATTAATATTAGAAATGTTAGCAATGGGAATCATATCAATATAAAAACAGCTTTCCTTAAATATCAGAATAAATGGAAATTTAATGCTAGAAGAAATGTAATTTTGATTTTATGGCCATCTGCTACGCACAAAGCACTGTAAATACGTCAAACCCGCAGAAGGTGATTATGATGAAGGTATAATGTTATTCTAACAAAGTATAAAAACATCCATGCGTCAAAAAATTTTCAAAGTGCAACTGGAAGAGAATTTGTTGTAAAAGAGATTGGTCTTTAATCATCACTTAGGCGTTTATAATCAGATTATTTGGTAATAAGGATGAAGTACGTTACAGGAAATTCCGTTTGAGTCACCATGACACCTTAAAACTTTCTTTTCTTCCTGAGCATGTCAGTTAAGAAACATCAAACTCAGAGAGGGATGCAATAAAGAGAACAAGATAAAGATTGTAAAACGCCTCTAGATTTCCCGTAAAGCAGGACGAGCAACCTTTGAACTTCACCTACAAATAAGGAAGTTCATGTAGCGTCAATGGTTTAAAGCATCAGCTGTTCCTTATTTGAACTTCACCCTTAATTACCAAACCTAATTTTAGGCGGATGTTAAGTTTTGTAAATGCTTTGCAACAACAGATAAGCATGCTCATTTAAAGTCTTTATATGTTGTTTGAATACTTTTCTTTCACTATAAAAAATAACCATTAGTGAAGATCCTTTTGATTGAGTCAGTTTTTTGTTTTTTTTTTATTTCCTGCCCTGAATTCTTTTCTGTTTATGTCAGCTGTTTACTTTTACTCTGTCTGGGGTTTCGTTCCTCAAAGGATAGAATTTGTTTATAAGTCCATTGTTAATGAATTATCCATGGTAGTTAAAGATGACAGGACTTTCGAAGAGGTATGTTTGTTAATGAAGTTGATTTATCAATACAAATAGCAGTTTTCATCTATTTGGCAAGACTGTACAGGCAAGTGCAGAAAAGACACACACACCCATAAATACTCATATTAATGAAGCCACACTGTTGTAAGTTCTCAATAATAGCAAAGTTCAGATGTTTGTAAAAGCTCTAACTTTCACAAATCACACAAACATTTAAGGTGTTAAGGTTTTCTGGAAGTTTGATCAAACTATGTTTTATTTTAAGGAACAAAACTGAGCCTAACAACAGCCACATTGTTCTTCCTTTGACGTAGTCTATGTACACAGTAAAATGTAGTTTTTATTTTGTATTTTATGAACATATATATATGCAAATATTGCTTATAATGGCATTCAGCCGGATCTCACAATTTGAACACAATGTGTTTATTCTATATTTCCTTTAAAACAAAATAAAATTTGCCTGATACTTTATTAGGACTAAGGGAGAAGTTATGCAGTATTTCATGTCTTATATTACCATCTAGTGGCGTAAGAAGTTATTAGCCTGAAAAAATCAACACAGTTGCGCAATTTTGACACAACCAGCTCACACATTATCATCCTTTGTTGTTGAAACTTCTATCCTGTTAAGCCAGACTGATAATGGTTAACACAGTTCTATTAATGATTATCTTTTTCAGTTTTACTCACAAATACCGCGAGAATTCAGGTTGCAGGCATGCTTAGGAAACTTCCACTCTGTGGATTGTGGTCATTTCATCACTAAGAATTTTCCTTAGTTGTGAAATATGTAAACTGATATATGAAGAAAAAGGTTTTAGAGGCCAGTTATTAGGTTCAGAACAAGATGAAGAGCTTTACTATGACCATCACCATGAAAACTCTCTACTGTGCTTTGCTGCTGGGACTTATGGGTAAGAAAACTGCATCATAATAGCTTCTAAACATAATAATTTTCTTAAATACCCATATAATAACAGTCAGATGCCTCAGATTGACTTTTAAAAGGTTGATAGGAATCAAAACTATCTCTGCAACGATTTTTAATATAAATATGTATTTTATTTGTGATTAAATAATAGATACACTTAATATTTGTATTAAATGTTGTAAAATCACCAAATATTGACTTTATACCTAAATTAATAAAAAAAAAATTTCTTCGTTTTCTACAGGAGAATCAGGATTGGGTGCATCTGTGCAGATCTCCTGGACTGGCAGAGTGACCGCTGGTTCCCGCACTACCTTCACTTGTTCTTCTTCTTGTTTCCCAAACTGTGTCTACAGCTGGAACCTTAACGGCAGACCCGTCAATGGGAGCTCATTAACCTGGACACCAGATGGGCAGGATGTTTCAGTGGAACTGCAGTGCATCGTGCTAAATCCAAAAACAGGAATATACAGCAGTACAACCACCATAGTAGAGATTTGGAGTAAGTATAGAGTCAGATAGTGACTACACACGTTTAATCTAACATTTAAACATTCATATAACATCTTCAGCTGTGTAATTCAAGTCCCATGCATTGTTCGGCCATCTTTTTGCTATGATGGAGACACAGAATGCCATTAGCTGCATTATGTGTCCTGTTGGAGATTCAGTGACACATTAGATATGAGTACAGATGTTATCCTAAAATATAGATGTATTTTTAATAGCAGGTTAATGTAAAGGGTATGCTATGTATGTTTATGTATGTAAAGAAAACAATGATGTCACAGTCAAGAAAGGAGATGAAAGTCTTTCATTAACATTGATAGCTAGGAAACTATTGGAAAATTCTACATGTTTGGAGAGAAATGTCTATTTTGAGTTAATGGGTTCCTGAGTATACACTTTATTTGGATGGTGTAAAATAGCTTTCATCTCAACATAACCAAGGGGTAAATTAATTCAAAAATTTCTTCCCTTCTTTTCTTTGCATCTTGTGCTACAGATCCCATCTCTGTGCGAACCAGTCCTCCAAACGCTGTCCCAGTGCTCAACCAGCCTCTCAGCTTAGATTGCCATGATTCTGAATCTAGACACCATCAGAATCTCTCAGATATTGTCTGGTATAAAGATGGACAAAGATTGACTCTCCGTGAAAACATGCAGTTCCTTCAGGACAATCTCACTCTTCACTTTGACTCTCTGCTGTCCTCTGATGCTGGCTTCTATCAATGTGAAATTTATCTGCCAACATCAGAGACGAGAGTTTACAGCTTGGGATTTCTGCTAAGCTGTAAGTATGCAGCTGGAGGAGTAGATTAAGTAACCTCCAAGTTTTTGTTGTTGTGACATGTTCTCATTTAATGACTGTTTTGCAGATGATCCATGGAACGTCACCATCAGCGGACCTGATGTGGTGTTTCCTGGCAGGTTGAGTCATTTCTCCTGTTTGAC
The DNA here is from genome assembly GCF_016077235.1 of Cyprinodon tularosa. Lineage (NCBI taxonomy): Eukaryota > Metazoa > Chordata > Actinopteri > Cyprinodontiformes > Cyprinodontidae > Cyprinodon > Cyprinodon tularosa. Next base: position 174,975 of record NW_024038733.1, on the reverse strand, counting down.
CAGCTGCACCCTAAATATTGAATGTACTGTCAGGTGGGACTTCAGGGGAGGTTTTCCCATTGGGTCCTTCCTTTCAGTTAATGCAAATCACCTTAAGTGGATTCCCTCTTATCCAGGGACTTTTCAGAACTTCACTTGTATTGCAGAGAACAAAGCTGCAGGACGCTCCGCTGAGGACACAAAGAGAGTAGAAGTTAAAGGTACAAACAAATATTCTGCAGTTTGTAGTATTCCACCTGATAATAAATAATGACAAGTTAAATTAATTTGTATTATTTTTGGTTTTTATCTCTTAACAGGAATTCCAGTGTCTGGGTCAGAGGCAATGCATCTTAATGGACTTTCAGTGTTTTTGTTCTTTTTCTTTTTAATTCACACAACTGTTATCTGATTTTAAAATAACTGGTGTACTGTTTTTTTTTATTCTGTACTATTGTACTATTATACTGTACTTGTACTATTTATCAATTTTTTATAGTCTTGGTTTATCTGCTTTATTGTTATTACACTTGATCACTCTGATGAACAAGAGACCTAAGCAGATCAAACATTAAATACCTCAACTTAAGTGTTATTTTTTTGTTGTTTTAGGGGTGAAATTAAAACTTGATTGATCATAAATAAATTGTTTATCATGAAGGCCTGAGCTGTTGTTATTTCACAAAACCCTCTTTTCATGAATTCATCTACTTGTTTATATAGCCATAAAATAAAAACCCAAACAACCAAAATTCTTGAACATAAAATTATAGAAGCACTGTGGTTATTTTATTACTTACCTGCAGATGGTTGTTCTCCAACCAGAGGGCTGTTGATTCAAATCCCTGCTCCATCTACTTTTGAAAAAATTTAAAAAGAATGTTACCTCTTCATTCAGAGTATTGACATCATTGAGAGCCTCCTCAGCAGACAAATACATTTGGTGTTTTGTTCAACTGAAAAAAATATGTTTTGTTGTTTCCTGTCCTCCCATAAATCTTCAGGAATGTTTGGTTTTGTGAAACAAATTGGGAAATCAAGTTTCTGTCCCCAAGATTTAACTGACATTTTAAAAGTTTAATGATTGAACCTTTAACTTGATGTATTTTAGGCTAGAGAAATTCAAACAGCAGTTAAATGTTAGGTCAGACTTGCTTTTGTAGCATTAACTGCTTTATCTATGTTTACATTCAAGCTTAAGCACCAACAGTCTGTTTATTAGTCTTTGTTTGACTTTACATTCTTCACTCAGAATGTTACTGAAAGCGTTAAGTTGTTAAATTGTTTGCCATTGAATCACCACTCTTATTGTGTCTGTCTGAAACTGAACAAATATACCAGAGTAAGTATATCACTGAGCAATCTCAGGAAAAAGGAGGCTTTTGTTTTGCTTTTTATCTGTAGTCACTAATAATACAAATCTGAGAATCTTATCACAGCCTTTAGTTTCTGATCTTCAGAAGTTACAGGTTATCAAAACAAGAGAAGGTTTTTGTAAATTTGTATACTTGTACATCTGACCCTCTGTGATATGGACTAAAGTATTTTAAAACTGCTACAAGATGTTGTTTAGATTAAAGGTAAAGCTCAAGAGTTTTATTACAACACAAACATGCGCAAAAATACTACCCTCTATTTACAGGACAGAGCTGTATATATTTTACCATTTCTAATGTAATCTGTTTATGATTGCCCTCATGTTACAATACCATGTACAGGCATCACTTGGTGAACATGTAAAATATTGAATGAAAAGGGGACAGGAAAAAAATATTGTTTTTATCATTATGGGAATAATTTCTGTTAAAATGGTCAGTGTGCCCTCAGACTGAGGTATAAAACTTCCAGATAAATGTATTGTTTCATCACCTGCTGTTATGATGAAATATGTTGGATTAAATATTCTCTAAGGGTACAGTGATGATTATCAATACCATGCAGTAGATAAAAGCTAAAAAACAGTGAATAATGCAGTTTTACATTCCTATATTTGATAAACAAACAAAAAAAAATATGATCATTATTTTTTCTTATGACTTTATGTTGATGTTATACTTTTTGCTGGCATTAGGAGGCGCTCTGCTCACATGTAATGGATATATTGTGCCTAAAACATAAAGTGTATCTATTATTAGTGTTTAGTTGCAGTTTATGAATATTTTGCTCAGTATTAATGATTTTTTTGTAGTTAAACTATGAAAATATCAAGAGTTTGGCTGAAAGTTTTCAGACAGCAGTTATAAGGCTGTGAGACGTAGACTATATAGGGTATTTGTTTTACGTAAAGTGGGTAAGTTATTCGAATGAGTGTGCAGTATTAAACTATTAGTTATGCTATTTATTATTTTATGGTTTTTATAAATTTGCATTATCCTCTTATTGAATTGAACACAATATATTAAGCTTCATTATTATTAGTAGAGATCATATAATAAGCACAAGTCCACTAAAATGCTTTAAAGACATATTAAGTAAACATTTGTTTATTCATTCCTCATATTATTATTAAAGGTTCTGCTTTAATAAGAAGAAGTTTTATAATAATTTTTTTTTATCTGTATAACATTTTTTGCTTTAACACAAGAAAAACATTCATCATTTCTGAGAGGATGTTAGATTTAGAGCCAAGAGCTGTGGTTGGTTTGGGTGTCGTCTGTTAATGACTATTAATTATGGGGGTGAGCATGGGCTGAATTGATATGTTCACAGGAGGAAAGCCAAGTAACATTTTCATTTTAATAAATCAAAAACTGTTCTTTTGACTATTGTGACAGCCTGCTGTCACACTCTGAAGCTGAGTGGTAACTTTTACATTTTTAATTTTCAAAATGAGTTGCACATTTAATATATTTTCATTAGACTGACTTTGCAGTGCACACATTTAGTTAACTTTATTTGTCAGGTTGTTTTTTTTTGTCAAGATGCAATTGGTTAATTTCCTTTTTCTTTGAGTTGCCAGTTTCGTGGGATCTGCTGGTGGAAGGCCTCAATGAGCTCCAGCTTTTCTCAGTTGGTTGTTGCAGGCTAATCAGCGGGTCAAACCATTTGTAATGGGAAGGGAAATTTGTTTATCATTTGTTTAAATATTATAAGTTTGGGTAATTTTGTTAATTAGTTAGATTTAAAAAGTATGTAGTGTCTGGCACATACAGTATTTATCTGTTTAATTAAGTTTGTTAGTTTGTTAGTCACTTATCCCCCTTGTGTGTCATCAATGGTCTGATCAACCACTATTTCAGTTTCCCTCATGTCAGTTTGTGCTTGAGTTCTTTATGTTAAAGCCTGAATTGAATTCTGTTTTGTTGACCTCTGTTTTTGGGCCCAGCTTATCATTTGTTGAAAAATTTAAGCAGTTTTCTGGCTGGTTTTGTGCAAATCCCTCACAACTATAAACCAAGATAATGTTGTATAAAAGGATTTTAGCTGTAACTTTTTAGAACCTGGTCCCAGTAACAGCCTCGGGTTCTGTTATTGTGAGAGATTGGCTGCACCAAATAAATAGAGGTCAAGGCAATGACAAAAGAAGGATGACCATTGCATGTGAATGTGTTTATACTCTTAGACAATCAAAGACTGAACATAAAAAGGAGTGCCCTGGTGTTACTGTGGTTTACATCACCGCACAGGAGTGCATTTGCTGAATTTGCATATGCTCCCAGTGTAATGGGTTTTCTGCAGGTGTTCAGTTTTCTTTCCAAAGAAATGAGCTAAAATCCCTCACACATAAATTTTAGTCAACCATAACAGTGAGAGGAGCTAATTTTGTTTCAGTGTCTTAGGACATGGTGGTTATCTATCCAGGGCAGATCTGTCCTCTGATCCAAAATCAGGTTAAATAGACTTCAAATTGTCGTGAAATAATGAATGAATAGATGAATGGAATTTGAAGACTTAAAAGAACAGTTTGTGCATTTTTATAATGCAAACACACTAACCTTTATGCTATACCAATTGTTAAGACATCAATCAGTCTTTCCATGGGTCATGTCCATTACCTCAATCAGATACTGAACTTTGGTCCACCACAGTAACAATAGAGCCCCAGCTGCTTACTGAGGGCTATTGTAGGCTATTTAATAATCTATTTAAGACCTGATGCTGGGAAAAAAAAAACATAGGTAGATGTCAGAACCTGACAATAGCCTTGTAAAAAAAATAAATAGGATATTTTATTGTTGATACTTTACATATTTTTCAATTTTATAATTTTCTCTTTGCTTGGATGCCCTCTCAGTATGATGCAGGTAGTGGGAGACAGCAGGACTTCAGCTAAAATTAGCATCCCTATGCAACAATGTCCCACCTCATGAAGCTGTTGCTGAACTACTGCAGAGCTCATTCAGTGGCAAACTGCGTCATCCTAGATGCACAAAAGAGCATTATCACTTCCTTCCAACCAACAGCTGTAAGACTTTCCACCACTGCTCCCAACAAGCTTAAAAAAGTGTTTAAGCACATGTAACTATAACACCTCTGCTGTTGCTGCTTTAACTATCACTTATTGTAAAATTGTCATTTTAATTCAGGGAAGAAGGGACTGCTGTTTTGTTCAGATAGTCTATGTCGATGTGTGTCTGTCCCTGCCAAATAAACTTACGGTAGATATTTTTGAATTACCCCCACCAGTTGTACATTTGGTTGTTTTTTAAATAACTACAAGTATTTATAGTAACAATTACATGCCCTTACTGTGCAGTACTTTATTTTTTTATTCTTTTTCATATACTTTCAAATTATACTTCTGTGTGAATCTCCTTATTTGAAATGCTGGTCACTTTGCTGGAGTTGCACCAAGATTTCCCAATTGCTGGACAATACATTTTTTCTTTTTCACTTAGATTAGAAAATGAGGCATACTATTATTTAAATATTCAGACTAAATAAGAAAAAAATATCATAATGCAAGATGACGTGGGTGTTTCATTTATCCTGTATGAAACTTGCTTATGAAACATGAACTAGCAATAGCTTTTAGTCTGACATACAAACCTGCAGAGCTATATAAGTGTCCTATGTAAGATTAGTGACCTTTTAAGATTATTACTCTAAAGTCCCACTTAAGTATGTTTAACCTCTATTTTAAACTTGTTTTACAGCAGCAACATTATATTTATTTTATTTATATTATATGCAATAATCTAACATAAATTGTGCACAATTAAATAGAAGAAAACAAACATCCATCCATCCATCCGTCCATCCAGCAATTCTTGAATCGTCACCGTTATCCAGTGCTCTGTGGTTTACAGGTCGGTTACACTTTGGACAGGACAGAAACATTACCTGGTATTTAATTTTTTATTTCTTTCATTAACTAAATGGCAATGAACTCCATGTAATTTAATCTCAAATCAAGCAAAATTATTCCAGAGAAAGCCTAAGAGGTTAATTAAACAGCCTTAGTAAAGAAAATTAAATGAAAGAAAGTGTAGAAGTTTTAAAGCATGCGAAGATATGAGATGCTTTAAATATCTAATTTCATGCTGTTTAATTAATTAACTAAAATCTAAAGCATGCCCATCTATCTATAGTTATAGGTGGCAAAACTGAGGGCAATTATCAAGTTAGCACTTCAAAGAACCTAGATATCTCTGGCAGAGCCCCATAGAATAACGGCACAGGGGAGAGAATCTGCCAATAGGTCAACTATACCAAAACCACGCTGGATCTGATTTGAAGTGAAAGACTTTCAAACTTATGAAGCAATTACTTAAAAAAAAATGGGTTTATTGATGAATATGAAGCCATTGTGAAAAATGACTGAAGCCATTTAGGGGTCACAGAAAATGTGTTAGAAGGTTTAGATCCATCTTGGCCTCTATGCCAAAACCTAGGTGTAAAGAAAACTGTTACTGTGCATAATCCTTACATTCCTAACATGAAACAGGACAAATGGACCCAGTATTCAAGTTGAGAAAGTCAGTAAGAAAGTTCAAAAAGATTATTAGCCCAAAACACACAATGGAACACAAGCGGCTGTTGTCGATCTGCAGACCGCAGCGGCTGCAGGGAGGAGGCGGGGTACCACCCCGATTATCTGTGTGAGTCACTTACCCCAAAATCCCAAATACTCCGTCAGGGCTCCACTGCAATCCAGACCGCCTGCGCAAAGCAAAGCATACAGCCTCCGCTGTGGCTCCCGTCCGCTCCGCTCTGAGTTCCTTGGAGATCGTAGAGGGCATGCACGAGATGATTAAATAATTCAAAGCAGCAAAACATGCGGAAATGAACCAGGGTTTCCGCGGATCAACAAAAATAATTACAATTCATTAATTTTTTTTTAATTAAGGCCTTAATTGCCACTAAGATTTATTAAATATGTTTATCGTGGCATTTATAATTCTTTAGTAAAAATTTTAATAAAAACAATTTCGTCAGATATATTATTTCGCGATTAATTTGCGTGGAACTGATCATAAAGCTGTATGTTCAGAAAGGAAGCTCTAGGTGGAGAAAAAGCTAGAGAATATAAAAAGCTAGAGAATATATATATTCATATCATAAAGCCGAACATACGACTTTATGATCAGTTCAACGCAAATTAATTGCTACATATATATATATATATATATATATATATATATATATATATATATATATATATATATATATATATATATATATATATGTGTGTGTGTGTGTGTTTACATCACGGATGGAACGGTTAATGAAAACCGTCCAAACCATTCGGTTCGACTGTCTTGGTTCGATTCGCGTGTGTTGCGTTCAAAACTGCTTTTTTTGAATGAACTTTGTTTGTTCTCTACTCCCAAACTCAGCATCCCTTCATCCCTTCCTGTAATAAGAAGTTTCTTTTGAATGGATTTTATTAAACTTTAAGTCCCTCGGTATAAAATAAATATTTTGATGGAGATGAGAAATCTGCTTCCTGGTTGGTGAATAACCAATAGTTTGCATCCAATCAGAATTATGCTATAATTTCTAGTCACCGATCTGTTGTTACTATATTTTAATTTGACGAACCGGAATTTCTCGATGTTCTTTTTCCTGTTTGGTGCGATTGCAATTGCGGATCTTGACCTGGCCGGACCGGAGCGGAGCAAAAAGTTGCTCGGCTCCGTATTTTGTCAGTGAAGGACGGAGAAGACGTACATGGACGGAGACGTGCGGAGGAGTAGCGGTGGATGTGGAACAGCTCACATCGATTTACATGAAAGACAAGCGCTCCGCACAACTTACGTCAGCGGGGCAGAGCGGAGCACTGATGGAGTATGTGGAATCTGGGGGTTACCTGGTTGAATAGTTCAGTCCATGAAAGCAGGATCTGACCGATGGACTGCCAAACGAGCAGCGGTGCAGAGCCTCCCAGAGAGTGTCTCCGATGCAGGGACCCCAATGAGCAGGTCAGGGAAACAGATCAGACAGGAACAGTTCTTGAATCCAGGAGTCCGCAGCCCAATCAGGGATTCTGATCCGCACAAGAACAGACATATTCAGGGTTTCAGGAATCCACAGAGCCTGAAGGCGGGTTCAGAGTTCCAAGAGTAGTGCAGCGAGCTCATACAGACACACACAGATGCAGACAGGCAGGCTCAGTTCGATGGAGAAACACAAGACAAGGTACCAGGATAACTGCAAAACTTTAAACTGGTCTCCACCGAAGAGCGAGTACGATGGGACTTCAAACTGGACTCCTCCAAGAGCCAAGACACAATCAGGAGACAAGACAAACACAAAATACCCTCTCAACTCACTAGCCTCTGGGGATGGGGACATGAACTTTGGACTAACTAAATCTGACAAAACAAATATAAAACATCAAACAATGATCTGCCCCCCCCTGGAATCCAGTGATTCATCCACCCCAAGGGTGGATTTCCAATGCCCTACCGGACTAAAACACCTTGGAAAAAAACTAAATAAACCAAACTGGGTGGGGAGGGCTGGTCAAAACCAGACACAGATCATTGGCTCCCATACAACTCAGGCGAAAAACAAACACGGATACTGACAGCGGGAGACACAGACCCGAAAGCAGACTAAAACAGAAAAGCGAGAATTCTCCTGCATGCCAGGCTTGAGCTGAAAAACAAAACAAAACAAAAATCCCTGTGGCCTCCGGGAACGAGGACACGAACCTTGGAAATAACTCAACCTAACCGAACAAAAATACAACAGACATCAAACAATGATCTGGCCCCAATAGCTGGGCTGAGCCTTATATGGAGCAGCTGATACAGGTGGATAGGATAAGGAGTTATTAGGAACCGGGCAGAGTTACGCAGGTGAATGAGGTGAACAATTAAGGTCCGCTATCAGGGCAGATCATGACAGAAACATTAGAATCATGTTGAAGGAATGCTGCTAATTTTCCAGTCCCACTATATGGTCATTCAAATAAAATCCTAAAGAAAATAAGGCAAGCAGTAAAAGATGTAAAAGACATGCAGATAAACATAACACAAGAAAACAGTAGTGACTTCATCTTCTTTATTTTTCAAGTGAACAAGGCCAACTATTGAGTGAACAGTATTCCTCATCCCTACAGGCCTTTATCACCAACATGCCTTCTGTCATCATTTGTCATTTAACAGAACTTCACCCATAATGGCAAACAAAAATACTTCCACCTTTGGTAAATTTGTCAAGAATTAACAGAAAATGTCCCAGAGCCACCTGCAGATAAGACCTGAGGTGGCAGGTTTATGGGTTGGGGGCTGGACAGGCAGTGGACAGGGATGAAATAAGCTGAAATTAGAAGCAGTTTGTCAGACAACTGAAAAAACATGGAGAGGAAGACCTGCAGCACCTTGACACTTATATTTCTGTCATCTTTACAAGGTACCAATTTAACAAGGATATGTGATATCTAGAAATGTGGGAGATTTTTCTTTAGCATATTAATCAATTTTCCTTTTTAGTAGGTTTTCTTTCCTGTGATGCTGCAGAGGTTCTAGCTTCTATGAACCCAGCAGTAGTTGGAAGCACAGTGACGCTGTCGCTGTCTCCCTCTGTGACTTTGACAAGCGGCAACTGGGCGGTGGGAGAGAAATTCATCCTTACCTGGCTTGGGCAGCAGCAGGCGGTTTTTCCTGGTTACAGCAGCAGGGCTTCGGTTAACGTGACGAGTGGAGATCTCACCCTGAGCTCCCTCACTGTGAGCGACACAGGCGTCTACACAGTGCAGAGCGGCGACCCCCTACTAAAGGCCAGTGTTTCTCTCACTGTTGTAGGTATGTATATACAGGAATAACTTAACACACTGATCCTTTTTTTTAAATACTTTCAATAAAACTAGTAAGTGTTAAATGTTTATATTTGAATGACATAAGAGTGAAAAGTCTTTCATAACTTTGTACTGGGCCACTTTATGAGGAAGGGCAAGGGAAAAAAAGGGCTGATGATCTGTTTACACTTCATACTTCATTGGAACTGGTTTCTGTTGTTATGAAAAATCTTTCCAACAAAAAGTTTCAGACAGGGAGGGGGTTACAGGAAATCAAAGTGCTTCCTCGTGATATTTACCTATTGTTATAGACCAGCTTGTGCTCAGGTTTCATGATGATGAGACTTTGTCCTCTGGTTGGTTTCTGTGTCAACATTCACCTTTTTCCTTTGATATAAGCAGCTTACAGTATTTGAACATTTAGTTTCCTAGAAACCGGTAAGGAAGTGCTAAAAATAATCATTTTTAAAGACTTAATTTTTAAGCATGCAAAAGACAATCTGTGCTTGTATGGAACACATATTTTTATTCAAAGTACAGTCTACATATATTTTTAGACAGTTAAAAATAGCTTCATGTCCATAATCTCCTATGGTCAGGCAGGCAGGTAGATAAAAAGGTTCCTAAACAAAAATATAAATAGACATTTTTTTCAAATAGTTAATTGATATTTTAGGTCTTCTGTTGGGAATTGATGAAAATGTTACTGACTAGCTTAACTTATAAAATTTTTAAATACTGTAAAAAAAAAAAAACAAAAAAAAAAAAACAAGTGGAATATCTTGGCCAACATTGTTCATCCCAGATACCAGTCTGAGTCATTTCAGAACAAAAATGAGTCATAGACTGAATCTTTATCGAAATTAACAAGACAATCAGCATTTATACAGAGTTGTATTAAATAAAATACTCCAACTGTAAAATAAATAAATAAAAATAATAATAAAAGAAATTATTAAAAAAATACTCTGACTATCACATTAGTTAGACTGACAACTGACCTTTAGGATGATTCAGCTTCTTTTACTTTTTCTTTTTCTAACAGTGAGAGAAAGTAATTGTCAAGAAAGCCTTAATACGCTGCTACATCAACAGTGATTAAGAATCTAATTTAGAACATTTTTGGACATTTCCTCCCTGTCATATCCATAGAGCCCATATCAAATGTGACCCTCAACATAAATGGAAGTGATCTGATAGAGCGCCAAACCTCAGGGCTGATTAACTGCTCCGTCTCGACTGGATCTTCTCTGTCATTCCTTTGGATGAATGGCAGCTCTGAAATTACAGCCTCTGACAGAGTTCAGCTCAGCGATGGAAACTCCACTCTCAACATTGTCAGCGTGAGCCGCTATGATTCAGGACCATTTCGATGTGATGTATCTAATCCTATCAGTAATGGGAGCAGTGATTCAGTAAACTTCACAGTAAGCTGTAAGTTACCTTATCTTCATTGACGTCATTCTCGGTGAGACAATCACCTTCCACCCAAAGGTTTTGATTTATTCCTCTCTTTTCTTTATCACTTCCTCAGATGGCCCAGATAACATGCGTGTCATTGTGAATGGACTGAACAACACTTCCTTCTCAGTTGGGTCAAATCTGAGCCTACTCTGTTTAACAGAGTCCAGTCCTCCAGCTTATCTTCAGTGGGCCTTCAAGGGGAACATTGTGAATGTAACAGGAACAATGTTGAGGCTTTCTCATGTCAGAGAGGACCAGAGCGGTCCATATTCCTGCCTGGCCTTCAACAACCGCACCAACCTGCGCAGCAATGTAACAACCTACATTACAATATCAAGTAAGCCTCTTCATAGAGACAAAATCACTTTTTCACAGCTTGCTTATCCAAAAGAGAGGATGGTTAACTTAAACAAATTATTGTATTGTTTTTCTATTTTTACTTTCAAATTTTCAAGCAGTATCTAAATTGCAACTGATGCTTTAAGGCCAGCAGCCATTTTCACACTGCTGCATTTAAAGGCAACAGCACTTCCAAGACTGTTTTCCATACACTATTCTGATTTGGCAATGTTCAGCACAAAGCATGTGGGTTAATGGAGTTATTGGAATCAGGGCTTTACTTTATATCATAAACTAGCACTGAGCTAAGATGTGCCTACATGATTGAGACTCATACTTACTTTGTTTATTTGTTTTGGTATAAACCATAAAACTATATCAGTGTCATGTCACTTATTTTATCTGATGAATTTTTTTTTTCTGCACAGAGTCTGAACAGCTGGAAGTGAATATATTTATTTTTTCTTTGCTGATCTTGACTGGATTCTCTTTATCACTTGCAGGCAAGTTACCAATTTTTTTTTATTCAAAACCTTTTGAAAACGTAATAATAGATGAATTGATATTCACCCCAACATGTTTTTCCTTTGCCGTTTTCATATGTTGTCTTTTTACCCCCACATCTGCATACTTAAAAGGAATGCTTTCATCTAAAACCTTATACATACACTGAGATGTGCCATTTTAATCAGGTTATGCAGTTACTAAATACTGTACAGTCCAGTTAAATGAATAACCTTTTTTCTTTGTGTGGGCTTGAATTTTTACCCAAATTCAAGTTACTTATGTAATTAAAATAGAAACAAATTCTATTAATGTGTTATTACTAATATAATAAGTCATTGAACTTCCCTTTCTTTTTTTCTTTTTTTTACAGATCAATGAGGATGTTTCAGTCCCAGGATGAATTCAATGCTATCAAATAACATGAACCACTGTCAGGAGATGGAGGATTTGTAAATACGTATTTTAAAAGAAAAGTCCAATCAGCAAGGAATAATCAATGGATCATTATCTGAACCAGTACTAAACTTTGCGGTGATGTAATGAATTTAGCATTAATCAGAATAAAAAGGCAACAATAATTTTTGTTTTGGTACATTTTCCAAAGGAACATATGTTAAAAATGTTTTAAAAAATATTACTAAAGGGAATTTATATCTCAGATTATTAATACATTTATTCTGCATTATGCAAGAAATTGTTGCAAATTCTGATAATTTCGGGATTTTTTTAGTTTTCTAGGTTATACAATCAAAGATTAAAATCATATATTCCTTTTAAGTTACTCACTAATTGCCTTATATTTCATTTAGATGTGACTAAAGAAGCTTTCTTCTGGTTAAATTCAACATTTAGGAATAATGTATGTTAAAGTGGAGTATGTACAATCAGCTCCAATCAGCTAAAGTAAGGGTTATGGCTTGGCAGTTTATTTTCTGTCTCTCTCTTTGGCTAATATAAATAAAGCATTTTTAATTCAGACAGTTTGTGTCATGTTCTGTTTTTCTGCCTCAAAGAAAATATGATTGTTTTCAACAACAGTAAGACATCTGAGAAAGAAAAACTAAGACATTAAAAGTGCTGTAACCCTGATCTCAGTTTAAAGACAGAATTAAATATAATTCTCCTCTTTCTCCATCTTAATAGAAAGCAGCAGCATGTTTGCACACAGCAGCTTCCCATTACCAGTGCTTGGCTAATTTAATAAAGTTTTACCTTTTGTATTTTTGTTTGTTTCACTTATTTTATTTTTTAACTCCCATGGCCTTTATTTTCTAAAAGTCCTCTGAAAGGAAGTGAGGTGGAAAAAGTGGCAGACACACAGCAAAGATCTGCATGTTTAGATTCACAGCATGGACGGCTACGTTGAGGAACCGTGCATCTGCAGTGTGGTGCAGGGCGTACATGGGTCACACTCCCTACCCACGTGCCCCTACCTAGTGCCTGTATAATGTATTTTTAAAGGTTTAATTTGAAAGACCTGCACAAAGACCATGATGTCTGGGGGATGGAAATAGCTACATATATGTTTTCTTTTCAGCAAATAGCAATCTGAATTATGTGCAGTTATTGTTACAATAAGTTAAAGACACTGTATTCGATATTTGTTAGATAAAATCAGGCAAGAAAGGGAATCAGGAAGACAAAGGAAGGGCAGTTACCGTAAGCATTTCTACTGTGGGCTAAGGTAAACAATATCTAATAAAAAAACATAAAAAAAATGTGTCTTCATTCTACTTCAGTTATTCACAACTTTTCCTTTACATACAACATATTAATGCCCCATATGTCAAATGCTCTCATATGTGGAAACACTATATATACCATGCACCCTTTTCTTCCTTTGGCACCTTCTTTCTCTTTGACTATTTAACCTGTGATTTCTCCTCTGTGAGATCAATAAACACAATCAATCACTCAATGCTATTAACTGACAAAATTATCAGGCTTTCTCCTCTTTGCTTGTGAAGAGTACCATGGCTTTGGGTGAAGTCAGAAACTCATTGTTAGTTCAAACAAAGCTGGTAGATTCATACTTAAAAATGTAACTGTAACTTACATATCTATTATCTCTACATTTGTCTTTATATTTCAAAAGATGCTGAAGGATTTTAGAAAAGAAAACCTTACTTACTACGCCACAGAGTAAGTTAATTTTGGCATCTAAATTCAGTTATTAGCCAGAACAATCAGACAGATAAAAAACAGGTAGTTTGGCAAAAGTAAATGCTTCATTAGCACAAGGGTGAAAATACAGTAACTATTCCAAAAATATTTTTAACAAATTACTGTTGGGAGCTGGAGAAAATCCCATCTTTCTCCAGCAGAGTCCGCCGTGGATCCTCTGAGGGAGCCTCCTGCACAGGTGCAGCTCATCAAGATCATCAGAGGATCCACTACATAAGCTGTCTTCAGATCTTGCCTCAACGCCGCAGTGTTGTTCCAGTTGGTCAGCGCTGAAGCCTTGATCTCAGTGATTTTCCTTGACGCTAATTCCTAGTTGGATTCTAACCTCTGTTTCTGTGCCTCTAGGAAACTCGTGCTTCCTCCGTGTAAGCTCTGGAAGAGCTAACCTGCCGAGCCGACCCTCAGAGCCAAACCCTGAGGATTCTCAGTCAACCTCCAAGCAGCTCCGGGCTAGAGCTGGGAAACCAAGGCCAAGGTCTGCTCAAGCTAGACGTGAGACGCTGAAGCAGCTAACGGACTCTGCTACTAAATCCTTCTCCAGGACCAACAGTGACTCTCCCAAAGAGAACCTCAAGAACCCTCAAGGTACTATCTGTGCACCATTGGAAAACTAACCCCATCAACAGTCCTTAACTGAGCTGTCCCTCACGCAGACTCCGGTGAAACCAGAATCCAGGCCCGAACCAGTCTTCAGCATATTCAGTGTGATTGTGCAAATAAACTTGTTAAACCTTTCATCCTGTGTCCGTCAGTGGTGTTCTGCATCTTTGGGTCTCCATTAGAGAACCGATCATGACAATTACTAATTTTATTTTCTTGTTCTGCAGTTAATTGCTTTGCCTAGTGATTTATATTCAGGTCAAATGGATGAAAATCATTCTTTTCAACTGCTAATATTCCCCTATTCAGAAAAAGGAACCCATTTTGTATTAACATAATGAAATTTAGATTAATTGTGCTCATGAGGCCAAAGATTAATATATCGTGAGTACATCCAGTCATGCTCAAGGTCCACCCTTTTATGTTCATCTTTTTACTAAATAAACAGATCATTTGTATAACTCATTTAAATTTTTTTTGTTATCTTTCACAAACGTTGGGTTCACAAAAAATATGTTAAAACATTTAATAAGATATCTCCTTCTGATTATTTCCTTTTTTTTTTTTTTTCTTGTAAGTGGAATTCACGTTGTTTAAAAGGTTCCTTAAGAGCTTTTTTAAAACATATACATGTTAATATATATTTGTCATTAATGGCACCATCTGGTAAAATGGACCCACAAACAGAAACATGAAATACGCCTTATTTTTAAACTTATAACCTTTAAACAATATTTGAAGGCAGATGACACGCTATCGGTGTCTTTGTTAGTTTACATTAATAAGTAAACTAGCCTTACCTTGCACATTTTATTATTTGTTTTCATTAAATCATTCCATACAGTATAATCATATTTTTTCTTTGCTAGTGCAATATAGGTTTCTCTGTTATGTTTTCCTTCATGTACAGGACTTTGAGTAGTTTTGATAGGGAAATGTGCTGTATGAATAAAATTGGCGTTGCCTTTCCGAAGGGAAAATAATATATTCCCCTTCATTGTTCTTGGGAAATGTTTAATTGAAGGAGGAGTAGAAGTATAAATATTATATCACAGTGTGGGTTTGTGCTTATAGTAAACAGAACAGGAGGAAGAACGTGTCCATTGAGGCATAACAACCGTCTGGTGACCTCTAACCAATCCTCCTCACATTTGGAATACTACCTTAACTTAATTTTTTACCTGAATATCTGAAATGCTTTCTATAAGTCATAGCTTAATATAAAACAATATTTACTTTAAACTTTATTAAATGCAATCCAAATCAAGTTTATGTTTCCAGTTTTAGCCCTCTGCATTCATCACAAAGGTTTAGAAGTATTCAGCGGGGGTACTTGGATAAGTTTTAGGGGCACCACTTCCCATTTTTTTAAGTGAATGGCTCAACGTGATCCCACAAAATAATTCCATGTGAGGCTTTGGTTGATTGAAAGTTGAAAAATGACGAACAAGAGTTTACAGTAAATGGACACGTCTATAAAAACCGCATCAGGGCAAAACAAGGTGTGGCAGCAGCTGTGATGTGGCACAGCATTAGAAGACCAGGAAAGCATCAAGAGAGCACACAGCAAGTATTTGCTTGTCAACGTGCTGGAAAAAATTAGTATTGCTAGGTTTGAATTTATTAAATCAAAAGTGCAGTCTGTTCTCTTTGGCAAAGGCGATCTTAAAAAGCAGCATGGGATCCCAATGGGGGTTCTTCCTAATCCTGACCACACTAACTTTGACAGGTAAATTTGAAATATGTTTTAACTTGACTTCATATGCAAGTATTCCACTCAGCTCTATATAACTTTATATTTGTGTCGATATTCTGTAGAAATAAATATCTGTTTAAGTATCTTTATGTCATAAATCTATACAAAAAGACTAAATCTAAAAGTATGGACAATTTTAGCGATCTTGACTACATTTAAGTTTTTCTTATTCTTTTCTCTTTGGATATGTGTATAAGTTTTTTGTTGTCTGTTTCTAGATCTTGTGCAAAGCCAAAGCATACATGTCTCTATGAATCCTGTACCAGTGGGCGCAAATGTGACAATCAGCAGTGATGCTGAAGTTACCTTGGGGGCCTGGATGTTCCATGGAACCCTACTGGTGTTAATTTACCCTGGAGGTTATATGATAAACAAGGAGAAGAGTGACAGAATTATATTTATTTCCAACACGTCGTCGCTGACTTTACAATCAGTGAGACAAGAGGACTCCGGATTATATACAATAGAACAAATAAATGGGTTTTCTTTTCAGATAGAGCTGTCAGTCCAAGGTAAGAACACTCACGATTCATATTTACTCAGTAATATGTAACACTGGGCATAATAAAGTCTTTCTTTGCACTTCACAATGTTATGTCATTGATGCTAAAACATTAAATGGATAGCTTTCTAATTTTAGTGATTTGCACAGAAGTGATTTGCAAGGCAAACTAATAACGAAAAAACCAAATACATTTCCTGGGTTTGTATATCAATCTTACTTTTAATATCTGAGAACAGTGAATGACAAATCCAAAGCATTAAAACAAATGATTTTCTAAATGTAAATGATCAAAACTGTATTTTTTACTACTCAAACTCCAGATTGGTTGTTTTAACCCCTTCAACGGCAAAAAATAAGTTAAAGAGTTGAAGATTTATAATGAATGATTTAAAAACGGAGGATGTTGAGGTTATTTTTTTAAGGTGAAATTATCAACCTTTATCTTTTTAAAGTATAGATGGTTAAAAGGAAAACATAGTTGTTCAGATGTGCTTTTCCAGTTATTTTATTTACTGTGTGTAGTTAGCATATGAAAAGACTGGGTTTTTTTCTCATTAGAGAACATGATGTGATATTACTTCAATTAAATTCAGTTTATTTATATAGCGCCAATTCACAACATATGTCATCTCAAGACACTTTATAGAGACAATTCAACCAGATCATACAGTCAAATTGGTTCAAAGTTTTCTATCTAAGTAAAACCAGTTGATTGCGAGGTATGATTCAAAATTAGATAATAGATTAGCTTTAATTTACCACCAAACACAATGACTGACAGGTATTGGGACCTTTTTAAAAGATCTCAAATGAAATTTTTGAAAAAATACAGTTCTTTTCTAAAATAAATAAATTAACCTATGATAACAAGTATTATCAGGAAAGTTTATCTATTTTTTTTTTATATCTTTTCATGAAATCCTTAAAAGGACTATACCTTGGGTACATTGAGATGCAGTCATGATTAAAATATTATAAACACCAGAATGGCACACAAAGAATTTGTTTAACCTAAGAAACAAATTATGATTTCTTTCAAAGAGATGCTTGTCATCTTCCTCATTTTTCTTTTTACATTTTTAGAGCATAAACAAAAACAAAAATAACTACGCACCAAAATTAGCTAAACTCATTCCAAAAAAGTTTTTAAAAAACCAACCACTAGACTTTATTTTCAAGTTTGAAGACATTTCACTTCCCATCCAGGAAGCTGTTTAGATTTAAAATGTCAGAATTAGTGTTCAGTCCGAGGCTTTATAGAGTGCTATTTCTGACATTTGGAAGTGAAAAAAGCTTCCTAGGTTGGAAGTGAAACATCTTTAAACTTGAAATCAAAGTCCCGTTGATTGTTTTTTGTTTTTTGGGGGGAATTATCCAATAAATTAATAGCTGGCTGACCATCTCCAAGAACTGCACAATAATTGCATATGTTTTAAACATACTGTATATCACAGATGAGGACTAGTTAATATATTTAGGCTGATATCAGAACTAAATGTGTTTGATTTCCAATAATGTCATAAGATATGAGCCTTAGCTCAGAGAGTGAAGCAAAAATGTTAATTCAATTGTGAAAAACCTTTTGTCTTTCTTTACAGTGCCAATTTCAGGTTTGGGTTTATCAGCAAAAGCAACAGATCTGGTGGAGTTCAATAGCACAGCAGTCCTCATGTGTTCAGTATCCAATGGCACATCTTTGTCCTATGAATGGTTGGTTGGAAACTCTACGATATCAAATGGGGCAGATGTGCAGCTTAGCGATGGAAATGCAACCATTAGCATAGCTGGCCTGACCCGCTTTGATCAGGGTCCCTACAGGTGCAATGTGTCAAACGGACTGGGGTATGAACTCAGCCCCCCTTTGAATCTAAACATCAGCTGTAAGTTTTGGAAAAAATAATAATATATAGGCGATCTTGTTTCAACAAGTGCAACACTGACATTAACTTTTTTTTTTGTCTTACCTTTCAGATGGTCCAAGTAATACAACCATGACAGTGACACCAATGAAAAACGTCTATAGATCTGGATCTAACATCACACTGTCCTGCTCAACTGATTCAAAACCTACAGCAAAGATCCAGTGGATGTTTAATGAAATGCACCTTAATCAGTCTGGATCACAGCTGGACCTACAGAATGTTCAAGAAAGCCACTCAGGAACTTACAAATGCGTCTTTCACAACCCAGTCACAATGAGGTTCAGCAGCAATAGCTCAAAGATCCAAGTGATGGGTAGGTTTTCTCTCTTTTCTTATTTGGCTCATATCAGCAACACATGCTGAGATCTAGAAGCAGGTTGTGTCATCTTTTTGGAAACTGAAACTAACTATAAAAGAGTTCCTCCTTTTATTCATACAAACTTGTGCTATGAAATATGAACTTGATGCTTATTATCTTTGGTCGTGCAAGTAGGTATTTTAGAAGCAAAAAATTACTTGAGAATTTCAGGCTGATGAGACATAGTGGAAAAAATTACTCAAACAAATTACTTTTAGATTCTTTGAGCCATTTCACTTATTCTCAGTTGTTAAATATGGAATGGAAGGTGAAGAGCTGATTCATGACCCGCAGAGCTTGCTATTGTGTGATGGGACATCAGTTTTGTTTATTCTGTACATTCGTCCGAACTCTCTGGCCTGCATTGTACTGGATTTACCACACGTTTAGTCAGCAGTTGTTTGTTTACATTTTTGATGCTTTAGGTTAACCTGTTTCTGTCTGTCGTGCAAAGTGTTGCAGTATACTTTCTCCAGGTGCACTTAAAACTAAACCAGTGTTTGCTGACACCTTGTCATAACGCTGTTTGGTTATAATGCATTTTACAAAGGATGTTTCTAGAATAGACCTGTATGATATCAGGAAAACGTGAGATGTGTGATAATATTGATTAATGTTGCAATGTTGATATCTTTAGCGATATATGAATGAATTCTTGGAGTGCATCCAGAAAATGTTCCCAGCCTTTCCTTTTTTCCACACGCATGTTGTGTTATATGTACACAATTTGCATTCAAGGATAAAAATCAATTTAATAGAATAGAGCTGATACATTGAGACGCCAGTCAGGCGGGGTGCAGCTGCATAGCCACTCTCTACTGCATTGTTGTACAGAAGGTGTCTGGTATACATTTATGAAAAGAGACTCAACTACCTCATCATACTTGCTATAATTCCTTTCCATTCTTAATCCCACTGACAGAAAGTGGGTGAAATATAGGAATTTGTGAAAGGACTTTAGGGAACTGGTAAGCTCAACTAAGCAAAAACCTCTGCAGACAATGCATTCATAGTCTGTTCGGCTATGCACACTAAGACCTGGACATGTGGGAGCTTTAGCTGTCCCCACATTTACAAATTTGTTTGTTTTTTTAACTCTTAAAATTTTCAAAAAATTTACATTTTCACTGTTTTTTAATGGCTTGTTGCTAAAATGTACCTTATTCAGCATGCTCTCAACCTTGTGACACTTACTAAACTTGGTCAGCTGCTAGTTATCAGCCTGTCTCTATGAAGGGGGAAGCCCTGTCTTGTAAACTGAGTGGGCAAATAATGTAAGGGCATCAAATGTTACATGTTACAGCATTTGTGACATGATATAATTTTGTTTTATTTTTTACATATTGGATGGCCCAACAATATATTTATTTACCTGATAATGACCTAATTAAATCGGACATTGTCATTAAATATTTGTTTAACACTTTCCTGAAATCAATATTATATTTATCCAGTGAAACATACTCTGCATTTCATTAATTTAATGCTCTTTAACGTTGTATTGTACTTCTGTTAAAATGCAAAGATCTTTTATCCCAAATGTTAATGTGCGGGGTAGCTTCAACTTGCAGTTTTAATGCAGATTAACTACAGTGTGAAAGCTGCTATCATTGGCTAAAAAAAACTATTTCCAAAAACCTTTTCTAACAAGCACCTGCTGCTACAGTTTTTAATAACATTATCATATTTACTCAGTGATTTCATTTGACTTGCTTGATTGTAAATTGTAACATTACACCTGCGCACTTTCAGTCGACCATATGTGGTCAGGACTTACAGAAAATTATATTCTTTGGATTCTTGTGTTATGCTTTAAAGTGAAAAAAGGGATAAAACTTAAACTTAGTGTTTCTGCTGTTTTAAATTTTGTGAGGAAAACAAAGACAAGAGTCTCTAGGAAGGTGCGGCACTCTGTCTCTTGATTTACACGTCTTTATTAAAGACATCTCTTTATATCCTCTCTTACAGATCCTTTGACAGGGGTTACCTTGAATCACAGCAGAGGCCCTGCCATACTGGACATGATGTATTCTCTGCAGTGCGAAGTCACAGGACCTATTGGTAGCATTCAGTGGTGGAAAGATGGACGTCCACTTGTTCCTGACAATAGAACTGTCTTTGAAATGGACAACAGCACTCTGATTCTCAATCCAGTTCAACATTCGGATGGTGGAGTTTATGATTGTCATGTTTTTAACGACGTGAGCAATATGACAAGCAGCCCCTTTGAAGTTAAAGTCAACTGTAAGAACCACATGTTTAGTCCTTATTGCTTAGAAGGAAAATATACAGTTGTATGTAAAGGTGCCTTTTCCAACTAGTGTTCTGTTCTTTGCTTTTTGTCAATCTGAAATTATTCAGATAATCAAAAAAATATATATAACAGACGAAGGTAAAAAAAAGTTACGTTTTCAATAGCTTTTCAAATCAAGCTGTCAATATTATGTATCTATAAAGATCTCAAAAGGCAGCAGATTTCATCCTGCTCTAAAGACCTCTGACCTGACCTCCCTCAGTGTGGAAATTTAACCAAACAAATTTGCAGATGTTTGGGATCCTAGGGAACCTCTTCTTTTGGCAGTGGAGCACATAGACATCTAGGAGTTTATAAACAAACTCAGAACATAATCTAAAGAACTTTGTGCCACAGTTTAGGTTACAATCCATGATGTAACAATAACAAAGAGACTGGTGTAACGATTCAGAACACAGGGCCCAGTATTCAAGGTGAGAGACAGTGGGATTATTCAAAAAGCATTATTTGAAACCAGTGGATCAGAGTAACAGCGGCTAGGGCATCTATCACAGGAAACTCTGCAGGAGAGAAAAACAGTTCAGTGACCATGATAATCTGACGGAGGATGATTATCCATGTGAGTCACTAACCTGGTTTAACCGTTTAGTTCTTGCCCAGAAAACAAGATAGGATCCAGCCGGTGGGCTGCCAACAAGATACAGCTGGCACCGCTCAGAATGTCCCAGATGAGAATAACATGCAAGGGTCCGAAGTCAGGTCAGGCAAGAGATTAGAACAGGAACAGACAGGCTCAGAGGTCCAGGAGTCCAAAGATATTTTAGGCAAACCGTTCAGACGGGAACAGGCAGGCTCAGTGGTTGAGAGGCAGAACAGGTCAGGATAAGGTAATCAGAAACACTCAGGTAAGCAACAAACACTCTCACCAATGAGATCAGATGGGCACAGGTAGGCTCGGTGGTTGAGAGGCAGAGCAGGTCAGGATCAGGAAATCAGAAACACTAAGGTACTCACTAAAAACACTCTCACGATTCGCTAGAGAGAACAAGAATAATCTGGCACTGATGACTGGATGCAAGCAGCTTAAATAGAGGCAGGAGCAGGTGGATCAGATGAGAGGTTATGGGCAACCGGGCAGAGTTAGCCAGGTGAATGGAAGGAATTAAGCCAGTCATCAGTGCCAAGATCATGACAACTGGTCAAAAAATGGCACATAGGGTAGTATATATTAATGAATTAATTTATCGGTTAATTAATATTTGCCAAAAATTGTATCTGTATGACCCTTTGGACTTTTTACAAAATACTGTGTGGGTTGACATAGTAAAAAAATTACAGAAGATTACAGAAAAAGTATAAAAACTTGGTAGTGAGAGAACATTTCCTCTTTAGAAAATGGAAGAAATGTTTGTGACCTTAATATCAAACCCAATCAGTTTATGCAGGGTACAATAGCTGAGGACAAAAAGTTTCCATAAAAGTGTCTCAAAAACAAAGTTTTGAAGTTGTCTAGTCAAAGTCAGGGGTTAATTATTGTTGGGATACTTTACCATGAGCTTCACCATTAAAAAACAGCCGCTGGACTCAATTAAACACCTCTGCAATGATAACTGTTTTTCAACTGTACTGCTGGCATAACCTGTTATTAGGTTTTATTAGGTTTATTAGGTTTATTAGGGATCAATTACTATTTCATATCAGACCAGGCTGATTTAGTTTTTTTCCCCCTTTGAAGAAAAACATTTGAAATCTTTTACATTATTCAGGTCTTTATCAGAAATTGAAATTAGTTTGATGAACTGAAAGGTTTTCTGTGTAATTAAAAAGCAAAAACAGCCAAACTTTGTACTGAAAATATGTATAGAAAGCAGTTTAGATTACCGGTATAAGAAAAGAGTAACTATGGTCTTATTATGAGTAAATACAGATTAGAAGATTTAGATAAATAATTTTTTATAATGTTAAAAGGATGTGTTTTCCATTTTAAGCTTCAACATCTCATATTATAAAGCATAAAAAAAAACAGTTATTGAAGGGAATTCATATTTTGTATTTAATCAATGTTTTTTAGATGGACCAGAGATGCCAACCATCATGGCGCCAAGAGTGGCACCGACAGAAGACAGTGTTACCCTCACATGCTGGGCAGAATCTGTCCCACCAAGTTCCTTCAAGTGGTTCTTTAATGATTCTCTGGTTTCCAACATGTCTGAGTACATGACACCTGCTCTCACAGCAGAGATGAGCGGGGAGTACATCTGTATGGCCTTCAACAGCATCACTGGCAAAAACAGTACTGCTAGCACAATGCTTACTGTTATTGGTGAGACTCGTATTGTTTGGACTTCTTTTTTCTCTCACAAACCCATAAGAACTTTTCTAACTTTAGATGTTTTCCATGTTTCTTTTTAGATCCAATAACAAATGTTCAAGTAGAAGATCGTATGAATCATCCAGTTGAAGGTCATCCATATGATTTAACCTGCAGTGTAAATGGAACTGTTGACCATATCTACTGGATGAAAAATAACGAAAAAATGTATCCAGACAATAGAACCCTGTTTCTAATGGATAACATGACTGTAAGGTTCATGAACATCCAACGAAATGATACTGGGCACTACCAGTGTATGGCTATTAATGCACTAGGGAACATGACCAGCAGTCCTATGATGCTCATTGTCAACTGTAAGTATATTCTTTTTTTTAATGCTATGAACTATGAATCATTTAAATTTTTTAAACCATGTTTGTTACATTTTTTTGCAATGTTTTCAGATGGACCAGAGATGCCAACCATCATGGCGCCAAGAGTGGCACCGACAGAAGACAGTGTTACCCTCACATGCTGGGCAAAATCTGTCCCACCAAGTTCCTTCAAGTGGTTCTTTAATGATTCTCTGGTTTCCAACATGTCTGAGTACATGACACCTGCTCTCACAGCAGAGATGAGCGGGGAGTACATCTGTATGGCCTTCAACAGCATCACTGGCAAAAACAGTACTGCTAGCACAATGCTTACTGTTATTGGTGAGACTCGTATTGTTTGGACTTCTTTTTTCTCTCACAAACCCATAAGAACTTTTCTAACTTTATATGTTTTCCATGTTTCTTTTTAGATCCAATAACAAATGTTCAAGTAGAAGATCATATGAATCATCCAGTTGAAGGTCATCCACATGATTTAACCTGCAGTGTAAATGGAACTGTTGACAATATCTACTGGATGAAAAATAAAGAAAAAATGTATCCAGACAATAGAACCCTGTTTCTAATGGACAACATGACTGTAAGGTTCATGAACATCCAACGAAATGATACTGGGCACTACCAGTGTATGGCTATTAATGCACTAGGGAATATGACCAGCAGTCCTATGATGCTCATTGTCAACTGTAAGTATATATATATATATATTTTTGTGTTTTTTTGTGCTATGAACTGAGTTATTTTTAAGTTGTCAAAGCATTTTTGCTTAATTTTGTTGCAATGTTTTCAGATGGACCAGAGATGCCAACCATCATGGGACCAAGAGAGGCACAGGCAGAAGACAGTGTTACCCTCACATGCTGGGCAAAATCTGTTCCACCAAGTTCCTTCAAGTGGTTCTTTAATGATTCTCTAGTTTCCAACATGTCTGAGTATATGACACCTGCTCTCACAGTAGAGATGAGCGGGGAGTACATCTGTATGGCCTTCAACAGCATCACTGGCAAAAACAGCACTGCCAGCACAATGCTTACTGTTATTGGTGAGACAGCTCTGATGGTGGTTTTTATGTTGATGTAAAATATGCTTGACTGGCATCATTAACCAAATGGGAAGAAAAGTCTTTAACTATTGTGTGTCCTGCTTCCTTTTCAGATCCAATTGAAAATGTTACAATAGACACATCAAATTCCTGGGCTTTGGAAGGTTATTCATATGAAATGATATGTGATGTAACTGGAACTGTTGGTCATATTTACTGGATGAAAAACGGTGAAAAGCTTCATCCAGACAACAGCATTGTTTTCTCTATGGACAACAAGACAATCATGTTCAAGCCATTGGATCGTCATGATGCCGGACACTACCAATGTATGGCCATCAATAGTTTTGGAAACATGACCAGCACAGCTTACATGCTTTCTGTCAATTGTAAGTGTAAACATTTTATAATTCACAAGATAAAGAGTTTAAAATGTTTGTTTTTTTTTCTGTTCTACATAATTGAAATTAAAAGACAGTTGAAACCAGATGTTTACATACACTGTTTAAAAAAACATATAATGCTTCTTCCTTACTATGTGGCAGTGTATAAACCTTATTTCTTTTCAGGTCAATAAGGAATAAAAAAAATTATTATTATAAATAAATGTATTTTCTAAATGTCAGAATAATGAGAGGGAATGGTTTTTACTTTTAGATTACAAAAATATAGTATTGCTTTATTGTCAGTTATAAAAAGGTTGGAGTTTTTTTTACAGTGTATGTAAATATCAAATTCTAGAATTAAATCTTTGCTATTTTGACATGCTGGGAGGGGGAAAAAAAGTACAACTGAACTTGCTGATGTTTTGCAGTTGGACCAGATAGACCTGTTATTTATGGGTCAGAATTTGGAGAAAAAGGACGTGATGTTGTCTTTAACTGCTCTGCCACATCGATGCCTCCTAGTACATATACATGGTGGTTCAATGGTTCATTTGCTGCCAATACTTCAGAGTTCACAGCTGGGCCTCTGTTTTATAACATGAGTGGCAAATACACGTGTATGGCCCACAATCAAGCGACAGGAAAGAACAGCACCAACTCTATCATGCTCACAGTCATAGGTAATAAATCTTGCATTGAAGTTTTAAAAATTAGAAATAGACATTTTAAAAATCATTAGTTTTATTTGACAAAATATCCTTGTTTGTGCCACATATCAATCCTACCTTTTAACCTTGTCTTTTGTTTATAGAGGCAATAGAGTCAGTGATGATCCAAAGCAACACAACTCCTATAAACAATGAAAACTTTACCCTCACGTGTCACATTGTTGGGCCCTATGACACCATCTACTGGATGAAAGATGATATGAAACTCGACATGAATGTCTCTGACACAGACTCATCCATGTACACAGTTGACAACATGCTGCATTTCACCCCATTGGCAATAGACAATAATGGGACCTATCAGTGTGTTGCTACCAATCGGGCTGCTCATCATAAGAGTCCTCCATATACGCTTCTTGTAAACTGTAGGTACCAGAAGAAGAGTGATTTTACAAAAATGTAGAAATAAGAGGGTCTTTTACAGGGGTGGGAATTGAGAAGACTGCCTTCAATATATTTTATTCATGTAAGGGTTAAACATTACTCAATTAAAAGTAGAGAACATATTAAGAATCTGTGAACTTGACTAGGAGTGTTCAATCAGATTATTACTTTTTTATTGGGCAATCCTTCTGATATGTAGGATCTAGTACTTATATTAATACCAACTACACATAATGTACAGATAATTAAATAAATCACAACATTAAAAAATAAATTTGGGGAGAAGAAACGCACATGTCTAAATATCAATTTTCCACTGCATAAAACTTTTATAATGAACACTTACACAACATGCTACAACAGTAGGATCACTCAACCACTAAATGGCAAAGAAATGTTCAGTAAAAAGAAAATAGCAAAAATAATAGGAAGGCTTGATTCTAAAGTAGAAAGTTTCCTCAGATTCGTATGTGTCCTCTGCATCTTTAGTTAAAACATTCTTAATTTTTAATTAACTGAAGGGGGGTAGAGTAGAGAGCAATGCTTGTCAACTAACAGTAGGGTTAATTTCTTACAAAATACACTATAAAAAAAGAAGTTAAGATAAAAGTATGATGCAGTTAACAAATACTTGTAGAAATGCATTTTGCCTTTCAAAAATAAACTTAAGTAAATTTAACTTGGCAAAGGTTACCATTTACTACTACATTTAAAAGTCCATTTTAGGTATTTCTTTACTTTACAAAATGTGCACCCTTTTTAGCTTTAGAACTGATTGAATTATGTTAAAAAGGTGCTAGAAACCCTAGTATTATTCAGTTACTCTCAAATAGTGGGATGCATGTTTATGATCCAAATCTAATGTTCTACAAAACCCTAAAGAAGCTTTAGTAGATTCAGAAAAATGTGATTGTGGAGCCTATGGGAGTAGGCTACATTAAACCTTGTGTCAGGTTCAGCACCAGCTGTTTTGTTTTTTTGTTTTTTCATTGTGGATCACTTTGTTGAAAGCAGCCACAGCGGATTGGTAAACTTCTCTCATAAATGGATGGAAATAGTCAGCAATAATATGTAAGAAAGCTGGCAGATTTAAATTACATTCCAATACTACTGAGCAAATTTTGCCAAGTGACATCCTAAATCATTAGTACAAAGGAGGATGGATTAATGTAATTTACATTAAATTCTGACCCTTATATCTGCAGCCAATCTGCTTTAAGTGCTATCTGTTTTACCTTCATAAAATATATACAGCATACCTATGTTTTTTTAAAGTGTTTATTTTAGTTTTCAAAAAGTGCACATTCTGGATTATTTGGGAATTTTCATGTAAAAAACTAAATCACAATATCAATCAACAGTACATAACTCTGACGGACTTCTTCTTGTTGTTTGCAGATGGTCCTTTGAATGTGACAATCTCTGGTCCAGACACAGCAAAAGATGGCGCATCTGTGTCTCTGATATGCTCTGCTGATTCACAGCCTGAGTGTGACTTCCACTGGTTCTTAGATAATCAAACCACACCCTATATGAATGGATCTGTAATCAATTTCACTGCAACTAGAGGGCATACAGGGAAATACATATGCATTGCAACAAACCCAGTGACAAACATCACAATGATGCAAAGCAAAGATTTTGCTATCGCAGGTGAGTCAATCTATTATGAGTTCATTTTAATTACACTTTAGACAATTGTTAAAATAAATGCCAAAAAAATGTGAGAGTTCGACAATATAATTAATTTTTTGCTGATTTTGTGTTGATCAGATCATGCTTCTGCAATCTGCATCCAAGGCAAAGGAGCTCTGCTGCTACTGGGCCTGTATCCCTTCCTTGCCCACTTTCTGTTTCTCTGAGTCCTGCCTTCCTGCAGTTCACTTGCCCGTCCCCATGCAGTCTTCAACAAAAATCTCATCATAACTACCACAATAATACACTATACTCTATAGTTTTTCAGCTAAAGTATATAATCATTTACAAAACATGTCAGTTTCTCTTGTGATATCACTGTTCTCCCTTCTATCCTTAGTTAAAGTATGTTAGCTATATTATAAGGCCATTTTACAATAGTCCAGAGTGCAATTTTTTAAATAACCTGCAAATCCCTCTATAGAAATTATATTTTCAAACTTTTCTTAGTTAAACAACATGTTATTTAAACTGTATTTAAATCCAGAAACATATATTTAATTGTTTTTACTTGCTAATCAAGAAAGAAAGCTGAATTATTGATTACATGGACTTTATTGAGGAATACATATATTTTGTGGTAACATTTATTTGTGTGTAAACTTTTATGAGCACTTTGATTAAAATGTAAAACCTGTATAAAAAAAATTACAAATAAAGACATGATATGATCATTACAAGTCTATTGCTTCAATATATGCTGGCATAGTAGGAAGGACTGTTGCTCAAATAGGTTGAGACCAAACGTACTCTTTCTGCTTTGGATGGTTCCTTTTTCTTTGCTTGTTTTTCGATTTACCTTGGAGATAAAAAAAAAAAAAAAAAAGTCAAAGAAAATAGATTTTAGATTCCTATAAAATCTATAAGTTTGAACTGGATTATTTTTGCGCGTCTACACATTGGTAAACTCACGTTTCTCCGTGTTGCATGGGCAAACTGCATTCTCCGAGTCCTTTCCTGTTGTGGAATAACAAAAAGAAAATGGGGTCGAATAATGTACATTGTTATATGCGGTCTCAGTCTTCCATGAGATTTCTTTCACCTTTGCAGCTGCAGTGTCTTTTGTTGTGTCTTCGGTTTCTATTCAGTGTTATTATTCGGCGTCCCTGAGGAGAAGCTACAGCACAGATACAACTTTTAGAAAGATAATAAAAAGAAAATATAAACTAAAAAGAAATTGACATTTAAGTTTTGCATTAAATAAAATCAAGCCACCATACCATCAGTTTTTGCCCTTGCAATCAGAGACTGATCACTATTCTCAGGTGCACCTATCAAGATAATAACAGAAATAAAGCCTCATAACATCTCACTATTATAAGTCACAAAAATTGTTAATTTTACAAGTATTTTATATTATTTATTGCTACCTTTGCCACAGTCAATGAGAAGGAGCAGTGCGAGTCCAAGCAGCAAAATCAGCTTTGGCCCCATGTTGGAGTGAAGTCCGATTGTCAGGTTGTTCAATAAAGAAATCCAGTTCGTGCACCAACTATTGTGAAATGTAAGCTGTCTGTCCCCCCCTGGCTCCTTATAAAGGTTGGCAGTTTGTCCTTATATCACATCCGTAGCACATTCATGCCTTACCAGCAGGATGAAACATGTACCCACCCTTCACTCTTGAGAATGGACATGAACACTTGCCAAGAAATCTTATCTCGGTTTGAGTAACAGCTTGTAGTCAGAAAAAAATAGAAAACTGATCTGAAACAGCCCTCTGGACCTTTTAACAGAATAATGAACCTTTTATCATATTGCTTCTATTTTTTATATTAAAATCTCCAATTTCAAATCCATTTCTGTATGTTTTTCTACCATCTTTTCAGTTTTAAGAAGCAGTTCAAAGCCTTCTTTGAAAGATGAATAGCTGGCATACATTATAATATTTAAGTATTCTTGAGAAAGAGGTGACTAAAATCCTTCTATATTTCAAAATCTTTTGGGTATTAATATCTTACTAATGTATATTGAACCTGTAATCAGTCCCAGGTGTAAACATTTTGTATAACCAAGTCACTGAAAATCTCAGCTGGAACTATTTTAGTGTACACCTCTTCTGGCTTTGTTCATATGCTGAACATTTTGCTCAACCTTATTTAAAAATTCTTTCAGATTGAATTAATAGCATTTGAAAGCACAGAGTGTTAAATATCAGACAAGATGCTTTATGTAAACCACACAATTGTGTTGTTTTTTTCCTGGACAGTTGGTTATGGTTCACAAACATCCTCTGACGAACCTGAGACGCATTCAGCTGGATTTATAATTGAATAAAATTATCCTCAGCTGTTTGTCATTTCTATGTTTGGTTAAACAGAATTTTAGATACGAGCTCAACATTACAGGCTTTAATATTTTACCAGCACTGCTATAGAGATGATTTGCTCATATCAAGTTTATCGTGAAGTTTTGTTAGATGTGAGCCCAAAGGACTTGTTCTCCCTCCTTAGGTTTCAGAAGTTGCAATGCCTCTTCATTGCGTTCCGGGAAGAAGAAAAAAAAAACCTGTGTGTTCTATTGTGGAGTTAAGGTGTGTGTGCTCTATGGTGGAGTTAAGGTGTGCGGGTGTGTACTCTTGCTGAACCCACCGGCTAGTAATAAATCTTAGCCATCGAAACACAGTGCAGCTTTGCTTCAGTGGCAGTCATTATGTTGAAAAAACAAAAAGATCAGATAAAAATCAGTTGGGTGACACCAAAAAAGTCTTGTTTAGAAATTTAATGCATTTTTTTCATCCCTTGCACAATTACTCATCCTGGACCATTTCAAGTTTCCGTGGTACTTTCCCTTTCCAAACAGCTCCCAAGCATCATAGTGTAAAAGCGTATTTTCATGGGCGAGTGAGCCTTTATGTTGCAGAAAAGTTCACATTTGAAGCACAAGCAACTGGATAAATCTAATACATTGATGATCACAACAAATACACAGTCACTAACATGGTAGTCTACTGCCGCTACAATAGGTGGGGAGAAAATGATATAAAGATATAAAGGCAAAGAGGTAAGATGACATAATGTAAAATGAACCGGTAAGCTATTTTCCACATAGACAAAGACAGCTTTTTGTTCATTGGACTTAATGTATACAAAAGAAAATTAAAATTACAATAAAGACACAGTTTTGTAAGGAAAATAATAGTCCTGAATTAGCATTATGATCGGTTTCCAGTTTGTTTCTGTGAAGACTTCATTAAAAGATTCCCAGTTAACTATAGGAAAAGCCATATCTTATATTTCTTGCACCACCTCAGCTTTTCATACTACTAAGATCCAAAATAAATCCATAGAAAAAGAAGAACCCAAAGAAAAGGGAAATAAAAAGAAAAGTCAAACAAGAGGGGTAGTTGTTTCTAGTGTGCATGCATATTCTGGCACAAATCCCAAGATTTTTTGATCATTTTGCAACTGGATAATGCTCCAGTTCTGTCAGGAAGGCAGTGTAGTAGTGAAATACTTCATAAGTTCATCAGAAAATTACATTATTCTCCAAAGGTTTATGAGAGGGCTCATAAAACAAAAGGGATGAGATATGCAACACTTCATGAAGACGAAGTGTATTTTTTGTATTTAATACATTGCAGACTGATGGTTTGACCTGGAGAGTGATTTCATTAAACTGGACAATTTAATCATACTTCTAAGCTTTATTTTCAGAGTAACTAAATGTGTGAGCTGATCTAATGTCATTTACCTTTGGTGTCACATGAACCCTAGAGATGCCATCATGTTTGTCTGGTCACTTTGTAACAGTGGAACTTATCGATTTCATGCCAAAAACCTTAAAGGGGTCAGATACAAAGCTAAAGGGGTTCAAAACGGACATTCTCTCTAAAGCACAACACATCTCATCTTTTTATCATAAACACAAAAAAAACCTCATGGTCCATTTATCAATAACAGTGGTCACCAACCCTGATTATAGAGAAGGCTTATACAGATTAAATGAAGCCCTTTAATAAGCTGATACTATTCAACGTCCAAAGCTTTATAAAGGTCCGGGCAACAGTCTCTGCAAACAGGGACGAAGACCACTGTGGTAGTGTATGTTTCTAAACTCCATGCTCAGTTCTCTGCTGGTTTTTCTAACAGGGACTTAATCTGAGCATGCAGGGGTTCACACACAGCCTGATATCCGTGAGCGGTCAGGTGAAGGTAGTCGTACATCTCCTGATGGGAGATGCTACCATCCGAGAGGACAAAACCTGGATCCACGTTAAAGAAGGAGGCATGGGAGAGAGACGACAAGGCATCCTGGACTAGCTTGTTCACTTCGGCGTTTCGCTCTCGTAGAGGATTTGGCATCCTACCTCTGGGCAGTAAACCCTGCAAGAGAGATGTGTAATGTCAGATTAATTTTATTCTACCATTTCTCTATTATTAGCATCAAAAATGGTGTGAAAGAGTTCAAAGTAATTAATTTGAAATCTCAGATAAACGTTGCTTATCAGATCAAAAGGTATATTTATTTCTAGTATTATGAAATGTGAAGGAATCATATGGAAAGTTGATTACATTCATATTTTTTCACAAGACCTCTGAAATTGTCCCACAGTCATTAAACGAAAGCTTTCAACTTAACCCTGTAGAGTAGACATTAGCACTGAAGCAGCTCATTTCATAAAAAATTCAAGATGGTCATCCTGCTAAAGGCCAAAGAATCTTTCTATGTCCTAAAGGTACCAGTCAATTTCCAGACCCCTAAGCAAATGGTAATCTTAAACTAAAAAGACAAATTCAAAATCATATATAAACCATCTATTTTACCTGACAGTGACTCATTTATTCAACAAAGAAAATATGGGAAAAGAAACAGCTGTCTATGCTGTGCAGTGAGAAATATATTGTGAACAACAGCCAGGGAAATGATAGTTAAAGCAGATTCCACAAAGTATTGACTGATGGGGTTTGACAAATGCTTTCCAACCTTTTCAGATTGTTTTTAAAAGGACTTTAAAACCTCATCTCCATTTACTCCTGGTGGTCTTCCAAGAAAACACACTGTCTTTCAATATGTTCTGCAGTTTCAGTGTGGTGAAGAGTGAAATAGTTCACAGGAAATTAATACTATTTGAAAAGCAACGTCCTTGACCAAATTATATGAAAAAAAAAAAAAAACTTATGAGGTCTGAAAGCTTATCAGTGATGCATTACGGTAACATACTAAGCTCCTCTCTGCAAAACATGTCCAGCACTAAAGAACAATGTTATCTTTCTGACACTGATGTCTTTAGTAATGAGAAAGCTGAGATGTCACTAAAAGGGTGAGAAAATATGCATAGTTTGATGGTTCTGTGAACTTCATTTTTTTCTTTTCCAGTGACATGCAGGTAACTTGCTTAGCGCTCCATTAAATGCATTTATCCAGACGAACTTACAAGCACAAGCGTGTGGGCATGGGGCAGCTTGTTGTGAATAACTTGGACAATTGCCATGATACCACCAGCAATCTGTGCAGCTGTGTGACCGTGATTGTTCGTGCCAACCCAAAGCACTACAACCTGCAGCAACAAAAATAAGAGACAGGAAACAAAAGTCTGACAGCTTGTCACATAGAACATGGTGTCATTATACCTGGAGCTTGAAAATTAGCACCGACCGAGCTGAATACAATCAGTCTCTTGTGTGCAAAAAAAAAAAAAAGCAAGCTCATGTTTTTCTCTACTGGCAGCATTTTAAACCTTTGGGCTGATGTTATCCAGTTCTCCGTTGCTCATCCTCCACAGCACATGTTGTGTTGCATCTCCTCCAATTCCGAAGTTAAGGCAATGGAGAGGAGAGAACAACTGTCGCCATATCTGCAAAAACGAAACATAAATGTTCCAATATGAAGCTAACACTGACCTAATCCGGTAGACAGGATGTGATTATGGAAAAGGATATTTATCAATAGATACATTTAACTACCTGTATGTTCTTTTATCTATGCGCCATTTAGTTTATGGTACTTAAACCAAACTGGAGAGGGATTGTTTATAAGTTCCAGCAATGTGAGACATGCATTTATTTTGTTATACCGTCATATGCCATTTAAAAAGAAAAAAAATATAACTACAAAATCCTTTCAAGGGTTTCTACTGCAACGGTTCTCAGTTGTTTATTATCGTTTTGTTTTTTCTTCCTTTGGCTTGACTTTTGTAGAATAAGCATTGCGTTGTTTGGGGAAATCAGGTGACTAGTTAAAAGCCTGCAGACTTGTACCATTTGCTTTTCTGCTCGATTTTGTATCACAGTCCAGCTATACTTCAATTTTTGCACAAATAAACTGCATTTGTCTTAATTTGGCACGACAGTCGTCTTTGTCTTCTTGTCAAATAACTCATTAAGCACCACAATTAGCTATAACATTCCTGGCTTTAGGCAGGGATCTTGCAATCATTGCACTTCATTATTGTACTATTTAAACTGTACTGTTAAACGTGTTCATTAGCATCTCCATTGTTTATTTCCTTTTGCCTCTTTGACCCCATATTGTAAGACAGCAGCCTGTTAGTGAAGTATTCAATTAAATTACAAAAAAAGGAGAAAAGAGTGTTACACATTTCTTGATTTCCTTTTTGTTTTCTTTCAATTTAAGACCAAGCTATGCAAGAATGTGCATCTTACCCCAAACTGATGCATAAGCTGAACAAGAGAATCTCCCACAAAGATAACATCAGGTTCTCTGTCTTTGGTCTCAGAAACAAATCGGACATGCTAAAAGAGAAAAAGATGTTAAAACTTAAAAAACGGCTACCATCAGGAGTCGGAATGGTAAATGATTGGAATAGGAGTATGATAGATGAAAAAAATAAGTCAAAAAACTAATAAACATGGCTAAGATACATAATAATTAAAGTTCTAGCATTTCTTTTCATTAAAATTGACCCATGTGCATACAGTCGGGTTGCATAATTTAACCAATCCACACGATGGTCACGTTGTGTCACATACCTGGGACATCCACCGTCCATCTCCCTGAGTATCTTCACAGGGAGTGGGTGTGGCGGCTGGGTTTGAGGCTTCTGCGCTCATATTTTTGGCTTTACCTGACTTGGAACGAGGTCACGTAGCCTTTTGTTGATGTTGTGTCAACAGAACGCAAACCAATCAGCTAACAGCCTGTCGCTCAGTTTGATAAATAAATCAGGGTTGGGGCTGACAGAGTTAGCCACAATAGCTAGCTTTTTAGGTGGAGACCAAATGATGCAGCTTAAAACTGAAAAGACCAGGTGCTGAATTATGCAAAAACTGTTGTGTGAAGAGTGGAAAACGTAAGAGCTTCAAATGAGAGTTACAGTCGGAAATATTCATGTAAAAAAGGCTATCATTAAATCCAAAATATCGATATCTTCCTATTCCTTTACAGGAAGTGCTTTTTTTTAGTGAGTGTGTGGCTTTACCACTGTCACCAAACAGGGACCAAATCTTGATTTATCGAGTAATTAAATTTTTTGAGAAAATTAAGACATTAATATTTTTTCATTTAAAAATATACTGAACATGTATAGATAATTTTACAAATAACATCCGATTAAAAAGAGAATATCATTATCAACAGGAGAGTTTACCCCCATTGTTTGTATGAAATGGTTTCGCCCTCCCAGGAGCTCTTCGCTAGCGTCAGTCCTGCGCTCTACTTTTGCACAAAGAAACGCAGATTCGATGTGTTGCCGAGCAACGGTAGATTCAAGGGTGAGGAAAAAAAAATAACCGGGCCGTTATGGTAAAGTTAAAGTTTTGTTAAAAACGGAGTTTCAATACATTAATATCTTACCACTAATAGTCTATTTTAGTTCGTTAAAACACATTTGGACTGATTTGATTATTATTATT
Source organism: Cyprinodon tularosa (assembly GCF_016077235.1). Classification (NCBI taxonomy): domain Eukaryota; kingdom Metazoa; phylum Chordata; class Actinopteri; order Cyprinodontiformes; family Cyprinodontidae; genus Cyprinodon; species Cyprinodon tularosa. The sequence continues at coordinate 139,165 of NW_024038733.1, read as the reverse complement.
TTTTTAATCTACAGTAGCTATTTCATGCAGGTGTGATTTAGGCTAGCTTACACCTGTTGGACGTTATCCGTTGGCTAACCGCTGTTTTCCAAACGAGGAGGAGTTTTTTGTCACATATATATATATATATATATATATATATATATATATATATATATATATATATATATATATATATATATATAAAAGGCGCATGGATGCTGTGAGACATGCTGTAATTAGCGCGGAGCCTCATGTCAGCTTTTAAAACATGCTTGCAGAAGCTTGTGCATTTTTTATTGTGGTAAATTTATTAGTATTCATTGAATGAACCCGCATTTTAGGTGGACCATATTTCTTACTAAGATCCTGTTTGATGCAAACTTTTACAGGATGTTGGATTTTGGTTGTATAAGAACAATTTAGGATTTTATAACAAAATTAAATGTAAAAAAAATGATAATAATCTAACACAGATTTGAAAAAAAGCTTGAAGACATTAGTTATTTTCACCATAAAACATGTTATGTTTCCTGTGACTTGAATGGCGAAATAATATATATTTTCTTCTTTTTCTGGCAGGTATAGACTTCACAGTTATGGACCTTTTCCAGAGAAACCTGTGGAAGTAGGACTCAGGTAACAGTCTTTTCTTTGAACAGGAAAGATAAATCCAGGCTTATTGTCTTGCTGTGGTTCCTATCACTGTCGCTACAGTCTTTGTATTCGCACTTGGACAGGTTTGCTTACTTCTCTTTCCCTAAATGTGCTTCTGTGTGCTTTAAACTACCATAACAGTCTTTCAAGAGTATTTAAGGGACTCTCATTACAAAACGTTTTAAAAATGTGAAAACATTTATTTTCTTACTGATTTTTCTGTTTCGTTTAATAGATCTGTTCTGTGAAATGTGTTAGCTATTATAATGGTATACTGAAGAATTAGATGTTAAATACATTTCTTGGGAGGTACATTATGTTAACAAAGTGTCAACTATTTCTGAAAAGTATCAGGATCTGAACATTGATTTAATAAACCATGTTCATCTGGAACATGGTTTAATACCAATTTCTGTCTTTTTTCTTTTTTTTCTCCAGGCAATTCATAAATGCTTACTGGATTCTTCTCTGTCAGCACATCACAAGACTCCAGGTAGAATTGATCCTTTCTTAGAGAATAGTCTTTTTCCAGACTCTAAAACTGACATGGCATTTTACATGAAACAGATTTTGAGCTCCTCATCTGCAGCCCGGTATTATGATGTATTACAGAGATTTAATAATTTATCAATGTTTTTCTTGAGAAGAAAGGCTGTTTTGCTGTTCTTCCATTATTTAAAAAAAAAATACTTTAAAGTGCATAAGGAAACACACCTTTCGGCTGCTATTCTGGAACAAGTCCTGCTCTGTTGATAACTTGATCTCTTTGTTGAATCTTCATTTGTAGATAATAGTATGGGACATTTTTGAGCACTGTGAAACTTTAACCTCGGTAAATATACCCCTCATCTCAAAGATCTTGACAATTTAGGAAAATGTGTTATTTGAGATCTAACTAGCTAGCAGCAATACATTTTTCTGTTAAGCTCCTTTTGATGCAAAGCAGTGATGGAAGTGATTTTTTTTTTTTTTTTTTTTTTTCCTTTGAAGAAACCGTAGTTGGCAGAAAAGGTTTAATTTAAAGCCACTGTTATAAATAGCATATAATCAGCAGTCATATCCTTATTAACACTATTTGACTAAGCTGACCATAAGATTATTGGGATTGCTTGTTTCATGTAATTTTGTGGCAGGGCTAAAATATTTTCATATTCAATTAGTCTAAACCGGAAAGCTAATTTTCACACTTAAAGGTATTAAAGAGGATTATTCTCCGAAATTAAGTCTCCAGGTTTATCTTAAATGACTTAATTGATGTGTGGCATTCTTGCACTTATGGTTCCCCCAAAAAACAATTAAAATCCATAAACTCTGGCTGTGGTGGTACCTACAAAACATTAGCCAATCCACTAAATATACTGTCTAAAGTGTATAGGCTAAATGACTTTATTTACGTAGGCTCCAAGCGTAACTCATACGCTGTTTTTTTTTTTGTAATCATGGAATATTTTTATTACGAATATGATGGATTACTTTTTATCCTTAGACCCTTACGGACAAATATAATGGAATATAAACAATTTAAGATTGGATTTATAATGCAGCCTCAGGTACGCTTTAAAGATAGGAAATCGAAATTTTATTTAAAAAATTCGGATTTAACATGCTGCACATCTTTATTAATTGTGCTTTGGTGCTCATGGTGTCCATAAAATAAAATTGGCGGTTGAATTGTGGAAAATTTAAGCTTACTAAGGATATATAACATGTCTATATTGGTAAGAGTTTAACCAGGGTTATTTTCAGGTGTAATGCTGTGTTTAATGTAAATGCACAAAACAGAGAACTGGCGACCCAGTGGATGTTAAGAAGATAGAAGCAGTTCAACAACATCATGCAGATTTTTTTTCTAAATACAATGTTTTTATTTAAACATCTATTTTGTCTAAATTATGATATATATTACTAGGGCCGGGTATTTTCGCCAAAGTCCTGAATCGATTCAATTTTGATTAATGCAGTTGTAAATTGATTAATTTCGATTCGATCTCTTTTTACAATAATGAAAGTGGTTCAACTGTGTTTCGAAATACTCATGTATTTTAATTTTTCCTGTCACATTAAACACAAAGTGCAAACTTGTAAATCAGACAGTTTAAACTTGAGATGTGAACAAAACTCTCATAAGTCTCATAAGTGCAAACTTGTTTGTGAAAAGTGAAAAAGTGAAGCCTCACTTGAGCAAGCGGATGTGACACTTCATATTTGGAGCGTTGTCTGTAACAGCCACCGGGTGTTTGCTGGTCAGCCCCCATGTCTTCAGTCAACCTATTGGCTAGATGTGCAGCTGTCTGGTTTGAAGTAATCTTGAGTGCATCTTTCCTGCTCATTTGAACGTCACGCGCATATAATACTAATACTAATACACTATAATACTCATTCAGCGTTGATCCCTGAGTGTTGGATTCTGAACTGTTTCATATTTCTGTTGGATGCTAAAGCTCAACACATTGGCACAGAGCAGATCGTGCGGGACGGGAAGTCATGTGCAGAAACAAAATAAAACATTGGGTTAATTTTCAAAAGAAAAGTCTAAATAATTTTCTGTGGTGACTTGCCCTTACTTCAAGAGTCACCATAATGGTCCATCAAAAAGCCTAAAAAGGCTGTATTTTTACCTACAATGGCCATAATGTTGTAGACTCCTATATTTATTTATTTTATATGATTGTTATAATGTGCATATTTTATCTTGCTATTCGAAAATATATATGCATTAACTTATTAAAGGTATTGTGGAGGATTTTTGCATATATTTTTAAAAGGCCTGCCCTCTCCATTTAAAAAAAAAAGCGTATGCGAGAGCATGCACAAGCCCATCTGTCATCATGCACACTATTTAAAAGTTGCTGTTCTCATAGCTCATACAAGCTAATGCTTCCCGAATGTAAGCTCTAACCCCTAAATCCTTCAATCACTGTATAGAGAAATGGACTACATAGTGGACTTTATAGCAAACGTTTAGACAGATATTCACTGCTTTTTGCTCCGTTAATAACTCCTCCTTCACTGCGCGGTGCCTGCACCATCTTTTTATCAGTTGCAGCCGAAGCAACAGCCTATGGCGACAGCAGGACGCTGTTACAGTAAATCCCATAATGATTTGCGAGGAGAGCTTTCCACACAAAACATTGTGGGATATATCTGCCTCTTCTGCAGCCTTTCTTTTCTTCTCATTCACTTCATAAACACTTTTTCTCTTAAGACCCTCTGCCATTTTCAAAGAACTGTTGTGAGAAAGGTGAGCATCAGTGACTGTGAAACCATAGCTCACGACAGATATACGCCTGAAAGTGCGCATGTGCAGAAAAATATAGCTAACAGGACGGCCTTACGTAAACATATAACCAGAATGATTGACAATTAAGAGGACCACTTATTTAGAGGATCCACCCGGAAATAAAAGATCCTTTAATGGCTATTTTTACAATTTCATTCTTTGACATTGGGCTGCTCTGGAACCCACAAAACTATTTTCATTTTATGTCAAAATGTGTTAAATTGACAAATAAAACTCCTTAAAATATGATGGGGATTGGCATATTGTTTTCATTTCTATAATTTTTGTATTTGTGTGTGTTGATTTTCTCATTAAAAGGAAAACGGGATAGAGAGAAAGAGGCTTTGTAAAACCACCTCCTGTTTGGGCCAAGCAGCAAGAGGAGCAGAAAAGAGAGACATAGAGTGAGAGAAGTAACCGTATTAAGACATTTGCCAACCTGCCTCAAATCTTCCATTATCCCTGTTCCCAAGATGCCAAGGTCCACAGGACTTAATGACTTTAGATGAATTTTCCTGACCTCTGTGGTTAAGAAGTCCTTTGAGCACCTTGTGCTTTCACACCTGTAAAAGTACACAGGTAGCTCTCCTCTATCAGTCCGGCTCCAAGATGTGTCCTTGTCCTGTGTATCTTTAAAAGACAAGAAGGCTGTCCTATTTAGATGACCTCCGTACACACAGTGTGATCCACCATCTGAAGGAAGGCCTTCAACCCCATCTAATCTGGCTAACAGAGTAACAATGCACATGAGGTATAAAGAATAAACCTAACAGTTGCTTTATGACATAAAATATCAAAAGTATATTGTTTTGCTATTGCAGTATGACAAAATACAGGAAAGTCCCAGGAAACATAACTTGTTTTATGGTGATCATTAGATTTTCTAAATGTTTTTCTTGTAAGTTATTTGATCTACTAAAGGGAGTGCTTCCTTTTCAGGGTCTATATCCACCTAATAATTTCATTTCATCAGTTTATTTTATCTTTATTCTCTCCACAGAACACCCTGCACCATGAGCCAGAGATGTGGCAGGTCCTCACCAGAGAGAAGTGATTTATATAAAGAGCAGTCAAAAGCAGCAGATGGCAAGTGTTTCTGTTTCAACGCACAGAGTGGGAACTCGAAATATTTTAATCAACACAAAGACAAGCAGCACAAAATAAGACGTCTGAAGACCAGAAAGGAAAGATATCAGAAGGCTGGAAAAGGCACCTCAAAAAACAAGGCACACCTCCGCGACTGTTTTTGCCAGAGCAGGAAAGACTTGACCTTTTTCCCAAACTGTTGTCAATGTCGTCATTTGCCAACAAGGAAAAAAACACCAATTTCAAGTGCTCCTCTCGTTACACAGGAGCCAAGTATTATCACGGATAGCCGTCTTACAGGACACCATGGTCTCTTTAATCATGAGGTAAAGTCCATTGACATTGAACGCCTGCTAAGAAAGAACTGTTTACTTCAAAGAGAACAGAATACAGAGGAGGTAAAGGATTACTCCTCAAATTTATCTCCAACAACTTGCAGTCCTGTTCTGCTGTCCAGTGATGGTTTGCTGGGTGCTAATGTTGAAGGATGTATGGCAAGTAAAAAGAAAGTGAATGCTACTACAAAAACTCACGATGACTCCCAAGATATAGAAACGATAAACCTTCAGTCCAGCAATAAAGAGACAGTTGTAACACCAGGAGTCCTACAACTTCACTCCTCTAGTGAAAGTCGTAAAAGCCTTAACCAATCTAAAGACAGCATCCAAACAACCAAGACTAAAAGTACAGATAAGTGTTTGTCTGGAATGAACGAAGCCTTCTATAGGAAACCTTTTGACAATCGAGATAAAATCAATACTTTAAACAGGACAGCAAATGAGATGATTTGTGATCAAAAGCAGCTTTATAAGAACCAGGACACTCAGACTAGAGAGAATGATCTAATATTAAGTCCATTTGGACAGGTTCCCTCCCTCTCTGACAAAGATCCTGACCTTATTTTAAAGACCACACATGTATTGGCTGCACGTTTGTCAGAGTCCCTACATCTTCCAGTTTCAATCAGGAGAAACCCGTTGTCAGAAAGCAAAGAGGTTTTGCTAAAATCCCTGCAGGAGAGACATGGACCGTGCCTACAAGAAAACCTAAAGGAGCTACAGAGATCTCTGGGATTTCTTATAGAGCCTTCAAAGGCAACACTGGAGAAAGAAAAAGACGTGATGGGAGAAGATTACCTTTTCTCTACAGGTAAAAGATAGGACATAAGGAAAATTGCTTAATGTTTTTTTTATTTATTCAACATTGTAAGAAACGTTGCAGTTAAAGATTTGACCCTTAATTTTGGTAATGGGATTAGTTCAGATGGCTTTTTTTCAGACTAACATGCTCGTATGTAAATCTTAATACTATTACAACTATGGATCTTTGTGGGAACACATCAATCATTCAATCAATCATTGATTATGTGATATCTGTTTATAGGGCTGCGCCTCAAATTAATATCTTGATAAATTGGACAGTTTTACCTCAATAATGATAAATGCAAGATAAATGCCCCGGCTCCTCTCTCTCAAATCAATGGCATGTGTAGGAAATTCAACAGAACAGACCTATTTTTCATGTATTTATTGAATAAATCACATTAGGTATCACTTTCAATAAAATATGAAAGTCTTGTAACTTTTCAGGTTTAAACAATTACCAATGCATCATTAAACAGGAGAAACATTTTACCTTTCGCAAACATTTTTGCACAAAATGTAATGGAGCCTTTTGCACATCTTTGAACTCAACAGCGAGAATTGTGCTGTAGGCGGTGGATGTTGGATGTGTTACTTTGGGTAGTCCCGACATTTTTCACAAACTTTGCATTTTGTGTTCATTTGCTCAACGTCTATGGCATAATTTTCAAACCATCGAACAAAGCGCAAAGTGAGAATGATGTGAATAATTTAAAGCCATACACCCTCATTCAAAACTTGACTGCCGCATGCTTAGCTTCATCTCTGCTTCTTCACTGGGCTCATCCGACATTCTCTTTGTTTACGCTTCTGACCGGATTGGTGAAGTCCCATGATTACACACACGCTGCCGTGTCTTAAAGGGGAATGCAAACCCTCGGTTATCGTAGTAAGTGACTGTAACGGTAAAGATCTGGTTTATCGCCCAGTCCTATCTGTTTAACTAATTGGCCTGTAGTTACAACAGCAAAGGTTCAATCACGTGCAAAATATTTTTCCACAACATTTGTATAGTTAAATGTTTTAGAAATAACATGGTTCACAATTTCTTAAAGTGATTTACGTTTTAGAAGATATCTTTAAAGAAAGTACTAATCCGTTTTTGGTTTTCATTTATTAAAGCTTCAGAGGAAATCACATCAGTTTAAAATTTCTCTTCTTGTTCACTTATACTTCAAACTGCTAATATTTTGTCTTTGTCATGAATCGTATCTTAGCAACATGGATTACCGGTAACATGAATGCATGTGGTCAGCATATATTTAAAGAGAAAACAGTAGTGAGCACTGATGGAATTCCAGTTTTGTTTCCCTCTTTCAGATACATCTTTGAAAACCACAGGAAGTGAAAATTTTTGCAGGAAATCCAGTTCACAGTCACGTCACAGTCTACAGCTGGTAAGATCTACTTACTTAACATTGAAAACACAGGGATGGAGCTCAGTACGTACCATTAGCTAAGTCATAATTGCTTTAAAAGCAAATATTGTAGGAGCAAGAATACAATCTGACAAAAGCTGTGTAACACACATCAGCAGCAGAGTATAAGAGTGACTGCACAGTAGCTGTTTCTGCAATCTTTTGAGTGTTTTCTGTTTTGTTTTTCAAGTTCTGAGGTATTCAGTGGTGATTCAAGACTCTGTTAATAGCCCAACTTGTGTAAATATATTTCTAATATTTAACATTTACTTGTTGGAGTTCTGTTATATATAGTCTTTTTTTTCCATTTCTGCTTCACTAAAGGTTAACTCTGTTTTGAAAGTTGTTTTTTATTTCAACTACAGTATAATCAAAAACTGCTAGGCTTTCTATACTGGTGTGGTCTTTTGACAGTTGGCAAAAGCTTATGTTGAAAACACTTTATATGTGTCCATTACATACAAAAAAACAATATTATTTTAAGTGAGCTGTGTGTAAAATACCTAAAAACGCCTGAGTTTATTTTGTCATTGAGTACTGTAAAAGCTAAACTAAAATTCTATCATATAATGTGAGAATTTATATTCAGATTCCAATTTTGACGTATTTTCAATTGCTGCTTCAATAAAAACAAAAAGGATTTTTTTCAATATTTTTATTTATTTATTTATTTTCCAGATTTCTTTAAGTATATAATGTAAAAAAAATAAATAATCAAAAAAAAGGTAGATATGCAAAGAAGGGGTAATTTTACCCAAAGCACACATTGATATCTCTTGTAAAAAAAAATTTCTTTGTAGCCAAACCAAGAAAATATGTTTAGTTAAATTATTACTTTAACAGCCCTAAAAGGTTGAGTAACCACATCCAATTTCTAACACTATGAGGTGCTTTCTGGACTATCACATATTTGATCTTCATTGCTTAAATTTAAAGAATTCCTTTACCTTTGAATCAAAACAGATTCAAAGGTGAAATGGCAGAAGCACAAAGTTTAAGGTTAGAATAGGATAGTCTTTTATTATTATGCTTTTATGTTTAAAAGCCCTCTTGTATTACATTGGTGTTTTCTGTTTTTCTGTATGCAGGTTGCTGAGGAGGTGGCAAACCCAGCTGATTCCTTTGTCAACATTCTGGATGAAACCTTTAGACCTGATTACTCTCCTCGAGTCTTCATGGACTTTGAGCCTTCTGGGACCTCAGTAAATGACTTGTTTACTCACTATCAAATATTACCCAAAGGAGAAAATGTCTCAAGGCCAGAGTGTTGGGAAGAAACCAAATCTAAGACTCAAGAGTCAGCTATGCACAATTCATTTCAAAGCCAATTTTTGAACCAGTCTTGGAAGTCAAGACAGTGGATTAGTGAGCAGCAGCCACATCATAGCAAAGTCCAGCATTTCTTTCCATACCAAGATAGACATTTAGCAGCTATGCAACAAGATGGACATTTAGCAGATACGCAACTTTTTCCCCAGGAACAGAACGAATCTGAAACTGACAGATTTTATTCTGCGCCTGTCTACCAATCCAAAAGTCACAGTCGCCCACAGAACAATCTCTTGCAGACTTTTGGTCAGCTTTCGCCTTTTCACCCAAACTTCAGGTCCAATCCTGCGGACATGATGGACTATCCCCCATCCCACATGCTTGAAAAAAGTCTGGCTCCTCGTTCTTCATCCTTACACAGCCCTGAGCACTGGTCTTTTCCTCCTATGAGACTGTACTAAGATGCTGTTGATGTCTAGATAGATGACTGCCTGCAAAAATTTCTCTTAAGATTTAATACCATCAAGATAAAGTGTGCCTGTTTGCTTATTTGAATCATATTAAATGGAAAGTTTATATAGATATAGATATATATGTCATCATAAACAGTTTCTTTCATTTTCATAAAAGGCAACAACAAATTATGCAAGGTTTGCATCTTTAAAGCATGTTTTATTATGCCAAACACTGCATAACATATAAAACAGCAAAAAAAATACAGTTCTCTGTAGAGTGGGGGTTTTCTTTATAAAAAAAAAAAAAATGCTGTTTTGAAAGTTTCTTTACATTTATTTATTTTTATGTACAGAGGGCAGCATTTATTGAAAGTGTACAAAGTAAAAATTAACTTTGAAAGACAGATATAAATTGATCATCCAACATTAAATGCTAGTGGTGTTTTTTCTGGAAAAAAACAACATATTAGAGCTGATATCAAAATGTAGTTTTTCTTTCAGTCAACACAGGAAATCATTTTAAGGTAAACAAAGATTGTTTTCATCTGACAGGAGTTTTTCTTTTTTGTTGTTGGTGGGAGGAAAGTCTTCGTCTGTCTCATTGTGTTCTGTTTCCAGTGCACTGCCTGTTCTGATTGCCCTGCGAAGCTGATTCCAGAACAGCTCTTGGGCCTGTGAAGGATTTGTGCAGTCAGAGCCAGGCCATTGAAGATAGGTCTTTTTTAACATAACTTTTCTCATGCGGTGATAGGATGACATCTGTCTGTCAGAGATCGGCTCCAGAAACACGAGCAGTAGAACGTCCCTGTGCTCATCAAACAGCCTGTAACTTGCCAGCTGGATTTCCAATGAGCACCATTCACTCCGTAGAAAGTTATTGCTTACCACACAGATAGTTTTCCTGCTGCTGTACACTGCAGTGACGATGTTGTCCACAATGTTACGACCCAACTCAAAGTCCCTGTGATGCAGGCAGAGCTTAAAAGACGATCCATTTCCCTCCAAGTTGGGCAGCAACTGGTTCATGACCCACTCTTCATCAGAGAAATTATAGGAAATAAAAGCATCATATTTGCATTTTTCCTCCTTCTCTCTGAGTCTATTCCATTGATCACCAAACCAGGAACGGAACACATAATAGCTGTACTTCATTTTCCAGTATAATTTGACATAAAGTAAAGGAGAGACTGCAAACACAAATAGCACAGCTGCAGTACTGAAAAACATATACTTTCCTAGATCTATGTAGCAAACTCTGGTGTCAAAATTATGAAATTTTATTTTTTTATTCTCTTGGCAGGGCATTGCGTACAGAGAGATGACCTGAACATTAGGGTTTTTCACTGTATAACTTTGCAGAAGACTGTTTTTGCAGGCACAGCTAAGGGGGACATCACGTATGTCAAGGTACTGGAGTTTAGGCAAGCTCTCAAGAGCATCTACAGAAATGCTCTGCATCACATTTCGATTTAGCTGAAGAATGCGTAAGTGTGTAAGATTCCCAAAAACCTCTTTGGAGAAGTTCTGAATTCCCATATTTTCTACAACCAACCTGGTCAAATTTCTAAGATTCTTGAAGACGCCTGGTCGTAACTTGGCCACTCCGACGCAGCAGTTATCTAGCGTGAGGAACTCTAAACTTTTCAGATCATCAAAAACTTCAGGCTTAAGATTAGATATGTGGTTGTTGGTAAGGTACAGCGATTTTAGCGAGTGGAGTCCTTTGAAAAAGCTTTTGGGTAAAAGTACTAAGCCATGATTTCTCTGGTTGTCAAGTTTCAGATTCCTGAGTTTTCTGAGTTTTTCAAATGGTGAAATTGTAACCTCTGAGTGGTAATTAATCAGATTTTTTTGTAAATCCAGCACTGTAAGAGTGTCTTGGAAAGCTCTGTAGTATGACGAGTCAATCTGTTTGAGGTAGTTTCCATCTAGGTAGAATTTTGAGAGACTTTTTAACCCCTCAAGGCCTGATTGCTGAAAATGGGCGATCTTATTACCTCCTAAGTCCAAAGTTATTAATTTTCCTAGGTTCATAAAGGTTCCATTAAATATGACAGAAATGCGATTGTTGCGTAGATTGAGGATTTGCAGGTTGTAATTATCGCTAAATGTTTCTTTAAACAAATCAGTGAGGAGATTATTGTCTAGCCGCAGGGTCTTAAGTCTTTTTAGACCTTTTAGGGCTTTGCGATCGAGAAAAGCTAAATTATTTATGTTGAGCTTCAACGTCTCAATATTTGGCATGTGACTGAAAGCGTATCTATTGACTGAAAGGATTCGATTGTAACGGTAGCTCAGTTCTTTTAAACTATTAAAATAAGTCCCATTTTTCCTTATGCAACTTGGTAGTAAAGTAAGATGGTTATGCTCTGCATTAAACTTACTAATATTGGTTTGATTGTTTAAAAACTCCAGGCAGTTTACTTTTTTAAGCTCATTATTGGATAAATCTAAGGTTCCAATGATTTTAGGGCATATTGATAAGGTATGATTATTTATATTCTTGATGTAATTATGTCGTAAATCTAAATTTTTTATCCATTTTAGCTTTCTTCTTAGAAAAATGCATAAATCCATAAGAAGGGTGTTATTCTTAAGACCCATCCCTGAGAATGCAACATGACCTGCATTGATGTTGCTGATGTTTAAAAACTCCACTGCCTTGACACTTGTTGACTGCAATAGCAGCCTCTTAACATTGCTTAGATCCACTCCTTGTAAAGCTATGGAAGGTAGTTTAGAATTGAATGAGAAGTCAAGAAGATTGATGAACCTGAATAGTGATGGCCTACATCCCAAAGTGTGCAGATTGTTTTTGCATAGGTGTAACACCTTTAACGACTGTGGTAGTGATGTATTTAAATCTCTGAGTGAAGTCAGTTTGTTTAAGCAAAGGTCTAAGAACTTTAAATTTGTAAGAGCTGCTACAGACTTTATTACCATGGAAAAATTTGTGAGATGGTTGTTCCTCATATTTAATATTTCTAGATTAGCAACGTTGGAGAAAATCTCTCCAGGCAACATTGTTAAATTGTTGTTTGCCAGGGAGAGGGAGGTGAGGTTATGCAGGTCCTCAAACAATAAAGAGCTGAGCTCTGATAAATTGTTAAAGGACATATTTAGATACTTAAGGTGATATAGCTTCTGAAAGGCCAAAGGATCAATCAATGTCAGATTGTTCTGAGCTAAACTGAGGAACTCTAAGTTTGGTAAATGAGCAAAGCTGTTGTTGAGAATGGTCTCAATAACGTTGAAAGACGCTGTAAGGTTGACAGCAGATCCAGGGAGGTCGTCTACTATGCCGGACATGTTCTTTTGTTTTTGACGGTAGCAGTGGAAACTTGTCATGTTTGAATATGGATCTCCAATGCAGCTATTAAAGCTGTAGCTGCAGATTTGCTGAATAGCACAAAGGATGAATCCAAACAGTGTTACTTGATAAAACAGAGTGGCCATTTTTTTATAGTTAATAACCACAAATGAAGATTTTAAAGATCTCTAACTGCTTCGTGGTTAGTTATGATGTAATGACGGATCGAATCTTATGGTTGCCTTATTGGGTCTGAAGAAGCAGAACTCTGTGAACAAACAGCATTTCCAAATCAGACTCTAATAAATACAATTGCAGGAGCAATATGTCAGTTCAAAGAAAAAAAATCAGTTTTACCTTTTTCCTCGTAGTTTCCGGTAGAGTCCCACGATCAAGATAAGCGTTTAGTTCTCTGGAAACTTGCACGCTGTTGATTAAAAATAATGTATAGTTTCCTCTTTTTTTTTTTTTATGACTTTCATAACCCAACACCGCCTCTTGTCTTTTACTTCCTGTCCACTGTACATCTGCAGTCTACACAGCACTTCTTCAACACCCCCCTGCTGGTGAAGCTTCTCAGTCATCCAGGACATGGTAACTTTAATAAGGTTAAAGCACTGAGCCACTGCTGAAACAGAACTGAGATGTTTTGTGTCTATAGAATACTCAGCTGTTCACCTTCACCTCAAGGATAAGGGATACTTTTCTGATAAATGAAATGTTCATAGACAGAAAAATAGCTGGTTTGAGGTAGGAGTGAAGAATGTAATTTAAAATAAAAGCAACAGTAAACAGGAGGATTCCTCAAATTTCAGTAGAAAAAAAACAAAAAAAAAACAGAACACCAATTTGCCCAATATCCAGTCATTTCCAAAGCAGTTTACAAGTTCTTGCATGAGAATGAACATCTCTCCTAAGCCAGGTCAACAGCGGCTGAGAAAGCTCAACAAATTATGGACAAGACGTTTTTATCTAAAAAATAAATAAAATAAAAAACAGCTGCCTTAGTGTTAACTTTTTAGTGCTCACCTCCCTGAATGGTGTGTAATTTCTCTCCCTATAGAAATTAACCAAGGGTTTGCTGCTCATGCTAATCTTTTTTAATTACTGATATCTAGCTACATACGGTGTTTTCATTGATAGCACTTGTTTTACATCTCATGTGTTATAGTCATATTAACTGACAGAGAAATTGCTGAAGAGACATTTTCCTTGATTGGTTGGAGCATGGAGTAACACATTATTGCCCTTTCATATTCTTTGCTACACTCTTGTAGTATTTAATTTCTCCTGCTTAAACTGGGAAGAAGCACTTGCAATATGAAAATGACATACATAAAACATGATCAGTCATCATATGGAATCTAAAAGAGAAATCCCTATTGGTCTAATTGCTGGCTTCAAACTACATTTAATCAGAATCAGAAATACTTTAATAATCCCAGAGCAAAATTACTTTTGTTACACTCTCCAGTTACAGTTTTATATATATATATATATATATATATATATATATATATATATATATATATATATATATATATATATACCTACTCTCAGTAGGTGATGATAAAAACAATAGATTCATATTTACTGTATAGTACTTCACAAATGAATTCATTTAGGGTTTGAGACTGACAATTTTCATATTTCAAGCTTGTTAATACGCTTCCTTACCTTGTATGTAACCAGTTCCTCTCACCTTGACCCTGCAGAGAGCTCTGCTAACATGTGATTTATTAACACGTACTTAATCAGAAAGAAGAAGAGGGTTGCAGCCCAGTTCCTGATGTAAAAGTAATTGAACCCACAAAACACAATTTATTTCTTGTTTTATTGAAATACTGGTGATTGTGTAAGTACAATTACAGAGAATTATTCCTATAAAGACAATTTTATGTGTTATTGAAACATGATTAATTGAAAATTAAATAGTATTCTATGTTGTTTTTTTGTTTGTTTGTTCTTTTTTTGTTTGCATACCTAAATAAATACGAGTCTTAAATGTCCAAAACTATCAGGGCAAAAGAAAAGGTCAATACTGCTTTAAATGTCCATATCCTTCATTGTTCATAATTGGTTTATTTTTTGTTCTGCCTCCACCTCACATTATTAACATTGTTATTTCAGAACATATATAGAATGTTACACAATAGTAAGAAATGTTAATGATACAAAATAGGTATAGTTATAGTTAAGAAATGTTCAAAAACAAGTTTCAGATCAGACAAATATACAAATTCTAACTTATTATTCTAAATAATTAGTCAGTGATCAGTTTATCCCCTTATCTTCTGCTCTCGTGCCATCTGGCATAGTCCACATAAAGGCAAGCAGGCCATGACCAACCAATCATTACACACCGAGCCCTAAAATTCAAAGAGATCATTACAATTACAAAAATATTCATTTAAATGTTACACACAAATACTTTTCTTAACATACAAAAACTATAGATATAAAAGTGTAAAGAATGTATACCATTTTGAAATTAATATTTGTTTTTTGTTTTTTTCTTTTTCTAACAGCTTTTCCAAACTCACTTCAATGTTGTTCTTGTGGCGGATGCTTGTTCTTAAAGCAATCAATGCTCCTGGGAGAAAAGGTAGACAGCAGCTCTCTCCGTTGTCCCGGGCCACATTACAACCAAGGATGCATGGGATGAATGCTCCACATAGACCTGTAGGTGAAAAGCAGGTTAAAGAATTTTAAACTAAACTATGGAGAAGTGTGACCAGCTTATTTTTAAAATCCAATGAAAACTCTTACAGATGACACAGTCATCACAGCAGTCGAACACACTTGTACTCCACTCTGAAGAACGTGCAGTAGTTACTGCATATTGTCTGGCATTGGTAGGTTGTGTGTTGATAACATTAGACTGGAAAGCCATGGCTAAAAGCAAAGGAAAAGATTAGTTGGGAAACAGTTTGAAACTTTCTTTTTATTGTTCATCCTACTGAGAAGATAACATCCATCGCAGCAAATGAAATATTTAAAAAATAGATGAGACATTACCTTCTAAGGTTAGAGCTTGTGTCCTTGAAGAATGCACAGATGCAGAAGATGGTCACTGCTGGAGAGACAAAGCATGGGAACTGCTCTTATATTCTGCTCTTAACTCAAATAACTGTTTCTGTACTTATGTCACACAGCAAACAAGCGAACCATAGGATAACAAGCGCAAACCTTGGGCAAAGAAAAAAACTATTCAGAACTGAGGCTTTTATTTTGGCTTTTGAAGGGATCCTCCTTAAATGAAGTGGCTTTATCAATGGGAAAGAACTACGGAACAAAGGAGGTTTGACTTTTGATTTTGTTCTTTGACTTTCAGCAACTTGGTGAGGTGTGGTTTGTGTGTACTGAGGGTCAAAGTGGAGGCACTGAACACAAAGAAATAAGTTTGTGCTTTTGTGTACGAAAAGCAAATTGAAGGGAGGAAATGACTGGGTGAATTATTTAGGGGGGGTGGGGGTCTCTGGTTAGGTGGCCTGTGCGGGGCGTGTGCTGCCCAACATGCTTTTGCTGGCGGTTGTCTGGGTGCGGGGCGGCCAGGCACGAGTAGGAACGAGATGGGTTAGTGTGCTGGTGTCACAGTTCCTCCCCTTCCATCCGGATTTTAGGTTCACTTATTGGGTCATCCGATCACCGGTGCCGCCAGGTCCTTGGTCCTGGGATTATTGGATGTAAGTGCTATGTGTGAATGTGTGTCTGCGTTTTTTTTTTTTTTTTCCTCATCTTCAGAGAGACTGTGTGGTGTGTGGGGGGCATGAGGGTGGGAAGGCGTGACTGAGACTTTTTTCTTTTCTTTTCAAATGGGAAACAAAACGTCTTCAAAAATCCAACATTTTTGGAAAAACTAGATCTGCTATTTTCACAGCTTTTGGGAGATACTTTTGTATAAAGTAATTTATAAAAAAAAGTTTAATTTAATTCTATATAATCAAAGTTGTCTGCCAAACAGCAATGATGAACTACATGACAGCATTCTAAACCTAGCAATTGTAGTATCTAGGATAGAGCTGTCAGTCTGGTAAAAAAAAAAAAAAAAGGTTTTTAATTGAAATTGTAAAGGTGAACTTATTTTTGAAACATAAAACTGACTAAAACTAGACTAAAACGTTTTAAAGTTTTAGTCAAATAAAACCCACTAAAAGTATCACATTTCGTAATGACTGAAACGCGGCTAAGACTTAGAATAGTTTTCGTGCTGAAGACTAAGACCAAATTTAAGATTGCTGTCAAATACAACACTGCTCCTGACTTATACAACACTTGCCCATAACTTATCCAACTTACTCTGGTGTTTTGCCAATTTCTTCGTATGTCGGCATACGCTGGCTAAATCGTCAAGCTGTGACAGAACCATGAGGCTGTACACTTTAAGATTAAGATGCTAATTTTTGTCCGTAAATCTGTGTAGTTTTGCATTAAAACAAAGGAAAATACCTCAGGGCTGCACTATAATGAAGAACACAAAATGCAGCCTTCAGTTGATCCAAGTTGGTCCAGTTTAATTAGAATGTTGTTATTTAGCAAGTTTTTTAATTGATGTGACCTCTGAAAATAAATCAAATAATGACTAATATTAAAACAGCCACCTATATTAAAGAACATTTACAGCAACAGAAGAAAACAAAGAACTAATTGTGTGAAGAGGGTGGAAACGATAATATTAATTAGGTAACTGAGGCATAACTAAAACTGAACAACAAAAGTTAAATATTGACACAAGAACAACCCAACATGATTAGAGCAATCAAGAATCCATAAAACCAAAAACAAATACCTCAAAGTTTTGACATGTTCCTTATGTTCCTAACTGAGCACTTCTCTCACAATCTGCAGGTTTAGTAGTGGTTCCTAGAAATTGGAGGTAGATATTCAAGTTATTACATTCCTCTCCTGTGGCACCAAATTCCGCTTTTAAACCATGAGCCAGACAACCTGTCTAAGTTTTAAAATAGGCATAAAATAAAATCTGCTTAATAGCTCTTGAAGTTGAAGTTGAAGAGAGCTCTATCTCTCCATAGTTTCACTGCCATAGACTTAGGCTGCTGGAGGACATAGGGACCACTTTTCATCACCTTGCTTCACTGAAACTCTATTCTCCCATTTTGCAATATTTATTAGTTCAACTACTAACTTCTCAATGCATAGTAGCCACATCTGGTCTGGTGCTTTGTTTAGCTATGACACTGTCTTAAGAGCGATGCATCAGCTTGGCTGTTGCTGTCAATAACTTCATTTTTATGGACGATACAGTTGTCCCTGTTTTTTCAGTATTTCTACCTGATTTGTTCATAGAAGTGTTACTTGAGCTTTTGCTGTAACTATCTGTATGTGGTCTCTTTCATTCTGTTATCTTAACATCTGATTCAGGCCCATCTGCTTTATTATGTTTATTTCACATGACAAAAACACCCATGAAGCTTGTCTATTATCACATTTTCTAATATACTGTATAAAGTAGGGTTGTCGTGATAATAAAATTTCTAAATGGATATAAACACCCAAGAAATGTCAATACTAATACCACTTTCGATACCGTGGGGATAAAATATCTAAATATAGCATGAAAAACTTACTTCTTTCAATCTCATCATGGAATATGCTGTTCCACAGTCATACATGATAGCTAAATTAGTGTGCAAATAAATACAAAAAACAAAAAAAGACTAAAAAAAAAGCAAATCTAACTATAAATAAATAAACTAACAATCTTTTAAATTTGTCTGAGCTATTATTTTTTAGGAGCAACAGGAGTACTCAGGCTTCGTCCGAGTCTAAAAGCATGACTGTTAGGGTAGCTGGCTTCTCTAATTTGTCCTTGGTGGGAGTGTGTGTGTACATGGTTGTGTGTCTTTGCGGGTCTCTGTGTTGCCCTGTGACAGACTAGCAACCTGTCCAGATTTACCTCCCCTCTAACCTGTAGACTGGCACCAGCCCCACCACAGCCCTGACGAGGACTAAGCATTAGAAAATGGATGGATGGATTATTATTTTAAGGTGCAAATAATCCAGATATCTAAAATTAGAAGAAATATATGCATTATCAATACCATGCTGAATTTGTATTGTATCCAGATACAGCGTTTAAAGATCTATGCTTTTCTTGTATAAATAGTTTTGACAACCCTGCTACAATGTATGGATCAGTGCCTCTGTGTTACTTTTGTGTGTCTGCTGTCTTCTTAAACCCCCTGAAGATGGTAAATTGGTACATTCATGCTGAGTCTGGTTCTGCTGGAGGTTTTCGTCCTGTTAAAGGGAGTTTCTTTTCCTCTCCACTGTTGCTACATGCATACTCAGTATGAGGGATTGCTGCAAAGTTACCAAAACAATGCAAATGTCTCTCTCATTCAAGAGTTCTGCAAAGTCTATGTCTCAATGCAATCTGCTGGGTTTCCTTATATAGAACACTTTTAACGAATCTGTCTATATGATTTGATTGAACTTACCCTGTGAAGTGCTTTGGGATTACATGTGTGTACAATGACAATATATAAATAAAATATAATTGATCTTTAGTGAAATACTTATGTCTTGCTTTTTGTTTCAAGAATTCACAATAACAGATTCTGACCACCAGAGAGCAGTGTCAAATTAATATCTGAACAACCTTTTTTCTCTCAGGATTCAGATGAATGGTCCATTCAAGGAAAATACATTTTTCCACATGGTACTGCTAGAGACAAAACTGCTGGAGACTGCTAGAGACAAAACTAGCTAAATCGCATCCATGAATGGAACATTTTGAGTAAACAAGGCAGTAAGATCTCCCCTTTTTTATTTACTATTACACTGGCTTGACACTACTGTCACACATGCCAGCAATCCCTTTAAAAATACTTGAATATTCCCAATCATAAAAAGATTGTTATGAATCAGCTAGCAGATGACAGACTTTGTTCCTAAAAAAAAAAAAAAAAACTTCCCAAAATATTTAATCTTGACGATTCAATTTACCAAAGCATTAGGATAAACTCGTAATAGTAATACATGTGAAAAGACCATACATGACCTATGTATATCATGTAAATTGTTAATGTTTATAACATTCTAAAATGTTAATGTCTATAATATTTCCATTAAACAGTTTATGAAATAACTAGGGATCTATATACCAAGAATAAGTGAACCATTTCAACCAACTCTAATATTACCAAGTTAACCAATATTTAAACTCCAAAACTATATTGCTTAATCTAAGCTTAATATGTGGCTACAAAGAGACCTGACAATATTTAAAATATCATACTTAAGTAAAAGGAAATAATTGGCCAAATGTATTATTTCGATAATATAACTCTATATATATTAGATATACTAAATATCTTAATTAATTGAACTTCAGCTTCATTTTGAAAAAAAGATAAATAACGAATATGTCACTTTAAATAGAAAGTGTCTTATTTTACAACATTAGATGGATAGAAATATCTGGTCAGTAACCCACCTGTTAAATTACCACAGACTGTTTTTTTACCATGACTTTTGGTCTAAATATATCTTCTGCACATTTGTGAGGTTCATTTTCTAGATAAGATTTGTTTAAACAAAGTTATTAGTAAAATCGTTTCTTTCCAACACAGTCAAGCAGAATCTCCATTAAGCACTTTACTTTAAGAACTAATACTATAATTCTTCCCTTTTACAAGATAAATCAATTTCAAAGGTGTAATATACAGTATAAATCACCCAACAAGTTGTGTAAGACTATAATTTGGTATTGGTCATAATTGTGTGTTTTGTGAAACTGAAATCAAAATGACTGATCATCTCTTTTATTTTCATTTGTTTTTGTTTTTTTCCACTGTGTAAATTCTGGGAGCACATTTCAGTGGCAAGATGGTTCAAAAGACTTTACATGAGAAAGATTCTGCTAATAGTGTAGAAAAGTTTTTCAAGCAAGAATAGAGTAGAGATGCACAAGATGAAGAAAAAATATGTGGATAGAGTTCTTACTGTTAATCCCATGAAAGGTGAAAGGGTAAAAGCAATGGACACAAGATTATTCTCTGACATGTGACTTGTGTTTACATGAAGGCAGGCGAATGGGCCTCAAAAAGCTGACAGTAACATTGAGAAAAGCCAATTGCAGTGTGTGTTTTAATGTTGCAGAACACTGTTTTTTTGTTTGCAATTCAAAGTTTAGACTGGTATTGTTTTGCATATTCATTATACAGTGAGGAAAATAAGTATTTGAACACCCTGCTATTTTGCAAGTTCTCAAACTTTGTAATCATGGAGAAGTCTGAAAATGTCATTGTAGGTGCATGTCCACCGTGAAAAACATAATCTAAAAAAAATAAATATCCAGAAATCACAATGTATAATTTTTTTTAACAATTTATTTGTATTATTAAGCTGCTATTAAGTATTTGAACACCTGAGAAAATCAATGGCAATAATGGTGGTAGACTTGAAACATGCTGGCACTACGGATCAGTCCAGCGAGGTGTTAAAAATGTCTGTGAGGACACCAGCCAGCTAATCTGCACACTCCTTATTCATCCACCAAGGTATGTTATCAGGCCCTGGGGCCTTCCTTTGGTTAACTCTCCTCAGAGTTTTCCTCACTTCAGCTTCGTCCAGCTTTAGTGTCTGCTCCCCCTGGTGTGGAACGGCTTTCACTGCTGGAGTGTTGTTTAGTGCCTCAAACCTGTGTTCAGTTCATTTAGGAAGTCAGTTTTTGATCTATCTACAGGTGGGGGGGGGGGGGGTTGTAGTCTTTCCACATCCTCCTGGTGTTGCTTTTATCGTGGAAAAGATCCTGGATCTTCTGGTTGTGGTTGTGGTTCTGCTTCGCTGATCTGATTGCACGGTTTAAATTGGCACGCGCTGTACTTAGTACCTCTTTATCACCAGACTTGAAAGCTGAATTCCATGCTTTTAGCGATTTCTGAACCTCTCCATTTATCCAGGGTGGTTGGTTGGCCCGGGTGGTGATGTTTGTTTTTGATGCTGACGTCCTCAATGCATTTGTAAATGTAGGCTGACACAGTCAAGGCATACTCATCAATATTTAACAAGTTATCATATGTTGCTGCAGCCTTGAAGATGTTCCAGTCAAAGCATTCAAAACAGTCTTGGAGTGTCTCCATGGCGCCCTCAGACCACACACGGACCTCTTTAACTGTTGGTTTACCCCTGATCAGCTGGGGCGTATGTGCAGGAATTAGCATGACAGATGGTGATCTGATGACCCGAGGTGGGGGTGAGGGGCTGCTCTGAATGCATTTTTGATGTTCGAATAAACCAGGTCTAAAATGTTTTCACTCTGAGTTGCAAGTCCACATGTTTGTAGGGAGAACAGTCTTCAAGTTAGCCTGGTTAAAAATCACCAGCGATGATGAAATTGTATTGTAAAAGATTGTATAGGTTGAACTGGTGTCTTAATGTAGCTAACGACCTCAAAAAGGTGCATCTAATTTAGGATAATGAAAGGAGTGGAGGTGGATATTTTGAAGGCACACTAACAGGTCTTTGATAGACAGGTGTTCAAATATTTATTTTGCAGCTGGATCATAAAAATATGTAGTGAAAAAAATCATACATTGTGATTTTTTCTTTTTTTTCTTTTTAGATCATGTCTCTCACAGTGGACATGCACCTACTATGACAATATCAGACCCCTCCATTATTTCTAAGGTGGATAACTTGCAAAATAGCAGTTTTCAAATACTTATTTTCCTCACTCTACACTTTACAATGCCAATTTCTAGTAAATGCCCCCTACAAGAGCCACAATGCTCTCCTTTTGAAAATATTGCTTATAATCTAAACACCCCCTTTTTGTTGACAAAAATACTTTAAACCAAGGCTTAGTAACAATGTACTAAAAAAAGATTGCAAGCGCTAGTGTCCAAAATAAAACACAGAACAGCATGTTAAAACACATTTTCCAAGTTTGAAAACTTTTTATGTAAACTTTTGTAACATGCTTTACTAGACCACCCTTAAAGAAAGCAAAATTTACTTGGAACAGGCAAAGCCACAAGATACTTCCGTTTCTCAGAAAGCCGGTGAACTTGTTAACAAAAGAAAAAAAAAGATCACACTCCAGCATATTAAAAAAAGAAAAGTATACTTTTTTACCCTTAAGTCTGGAGTCTAGTTCACTGTGACTCATCTCTGCTCCATAGTCTGCACGTCTGTCTAAACTCAGCAACTCTAAATATACTTTCTGGAGTATAATAAATGCTTAATTTTGAAATATAAATCTCACTTAACTGTTGGTGAAACCATGTTGCAAAGAGGAGAGTTAAATCTACGATAAAGACAGTTTAGTTGGAAGTGAGTTTTTTTTAATTATTATTATTTTAAATCAAGATATGCACTGACTTTCGGAGGAACTGATAACTCTTGTGGTTATGCCTGTTTCAAGCGCTGCATCTTATCCCAGGGTCTTCTGGTAAAGAGTAGGTTGTGCAACATCAAGGAAGTTTTGCTTTCTCAAGATGTCAATATTAAAATGGATATGTTTATAAGGTCTTTTTTCTTTTATAGGGGCAAAATATACTTTCCATTGCGAATTAGAAAAGTTAAAAACATTTAAGATAAGGTAATGAATGTCATTAATGACTGATTAGTTTAAATTTTTTATCACACAATAGGTTCACAACATTTTTTCCCCTTTCACTGGCAAAAAATGTTAATGTCTGCAAATTCATAGAGAACCCACTATCATTCCCCTAATCTCAGGTATTAAAGCGATACAGGAAGCAGACATTTGTCTCATAACCAGAGTGTTGCAGGTTTGAACCCCAACTTTGTCCATCTTAGTGGGTGTCCTTGGGCAAGACAGGTTCCCCACACTGCCTAGAGATTGTAGTCAGAAGGCCTGTTTATACCAGTGTGCCTCATGGTCCCTATGGTTAGAAATATGAATATGACTTGATGAATTACTGAATGTGATGTAGAGTCCTTGGGCTTTATTAGGTACTATATAAGGACCAGCCATTTACCATTGAAATGTTGTGATTACTAGTTCTTAGTAAAAGCAGGTATCGTCTCTCAAGTCTGTATTTTATTGATCCACGGATATAAGAACATGGGTTAAAGAGAGATGTTTCCCTATTTAAGCTATATGTTTATTTTTTTAAGTGACAGTCATTATATTATAGGATATATTGCATTGTGCTGTGTGTTAAATGTCCAGTTACAAATAAGTATTACAAACTTTAGACTCTCTGTAATGTGGCTATGTGTTTATAATCATGCAAAATCGCTCCATGTGATCTGAGCACTCATTTAATTAAATCTAGATTATTAAAATTGCTGGTAAGATAATTCTGGCAGATAAGGACCTAGAAGAACTATATGATGAAACTGAGGTGTAGAAAAATGTAGCTTACAGGATGTGCACTCTTATGCAACCGTGTTATTGCAGTGCTTATTTATAATTTGCAAAATGCTCCTCAATAGTTGTTTTCTTTTCTGCTGAATTATACCACATAACTGTCATCTTATATGTTGAAAAAGAGTGATATCTTAATGTGCCCCTGTGTGGTCTGGTTTATCTCACCTATCTAAAGAGCAAATGACTTCATATCCTGTTCAATTTTTCTTTAGCTATTACTGTAATATAATAAGTGTAGTTTGTCCTTCATCTGCATCTCACCTGGTCACATCCGCTTATCTTTACAAAATCCCAAAAGGTAGGCAAGTTTTTTATAAACTCTTTATTCGTATGTTATACTTTTGAAATGTTAATATTTAGTATAACTGCCAAAGATTGAAAATGAAATGTTATGCAGATATGGATGTGAGCATTACTGCAGATAGTGTGGGAATTATTATTTAAAATCACAACTGAGTGTTAAAAACAAGCAGGGGTGAGACTGATGTTTCTGTCCATCTAGCGCTTTCATTTCTGCAGGGGGATCATTTTTTTTCTTATTTCGTTAAAACTATTTCTGCTTTTTCATCATTTCCAAATTCTCACTTTTGCTATTGTAAAATGAAAATGTGTAAATCTTGAAAAATTATTAGAAAACCTTCATGCATTTTGGGCATCTTCCATAAAAGTTGTTAAGCAGAAGTTTTTTGTAGCCTTCTGCAGACATCTTAAAAAATATGTCACAATTTCCTTCGCACAGTCATCTATTCCCACTATAGCTTCATGCACATCTGGCCAAGTGTACAAAGATTCAGTTCCTGAATTTCTCACTTCTTCTTTCTGATCCACTGGTGTTTGGATAAGTGTGAACACAAAGGTTTGACTGATGTTTTTGTGAGCTGAATGTGTTCTTGGATGATTTTAGTTGTTCTGCAGTCTCCTTGTTTTCTGCAACCATGGATCCAACAGCGTCAACTGACTATGCATATTCTGTAAGTATACTCTGCAACAATCCTTATGCAATCAGTCTAGTTTTAGTTTGTTTTTTAGCTAAATCATGTTATTTTAATAGAAAATATTCCTTGACAAGATGTTTGTTACATAGTCCTGCATCTTGTTCTCTCTTTTTAGGAAATGTATGGATACGACGAGGTGGGGCTTGAGGAGATTGTTGGCCCCTGCCATGTAGAGAATATCTACGGTTTTGCTCAGAAATACTCCCCCGTTGTGTACAGCATAGTGTTTGCCCTTGCTGTCATTGGAAATGTCATGGTGCTGTGTGTGATCAGACGCTACAGAAACTCTCAGAATGGCGGAGCCTGTGCCTTCACTCTAACGGACACCTTCCTCCTTCACCTGGCCATTTCTGACCTCCTGCTGGCCTTCACCCTGCCCCTGTTTGCAGTGCAGGGTGCCTACCAGTGGGTGTTCGGCACAGCTGGTTGCAAGATCTCAGGGGCTCTTTTCTCCTTGAATCGTTACAGCGGCATTCTCTTCCTGGCGTGCATCAGCTTCGACCGATACCTGGCCATTGTTCACGCTGTGAGGTCAGGTTGGAAACGTAATACCTGTCATGCTCAGTTTGCATGTGCAGCCATCTGGATAGTGTGCCTAGGTTTGAGCGGAGTTGACATTGCATTTGGAGTGGTAGTGGAGAACCCGTATGATGGGAAAAATGTATGCATGGTGTGGTTCTCTCAGAATGCCAACCAGTGGCAGATTAGCTTGCTGTCTGTCAGCGTCAGCCTGGGTTTTGGTCTTCCACTGCTTATCATGCTCTATTGCTACATCCAGATCTTCAGATCTCTGTGCAATGCCTCTCGTCGTCAAAAACGCAAGTCTCTCCGTCTCA
Source organism: Cyprinodon tularosa (assembly GCF_016077235.1). Classification (NCBI taxonomy): domain Eukaryota; kingdom Metazoa; phylum Chordata; class Actinopteri; order Cyprinodontiformes; family Cyprinodontidae; genus Cyprinodon; species Cyprinodon tularosa. The sequence goes on along the minus strand of NW_024038733.1, from coordinate 113,373 downwards.
TCATATCCTTAGTATCTGTGTTTGTCATCTGCTGGGCTCCATACAACTGTTTCCAGCTGGCAGACAGCCTGCAGAAGCTCGGTGTGGTGAGTCCAAGCTGTCATTTTAACCAGGTGCTGGACATTGGAATTCTGATTACTGAAAGTGTGGGGCTTTCACACTGTGCCCTCAACCCTCTGCTGTATGGCTTTGTTGGTGTGAAGTTCAGGAGGGAGCTGGTGAAAATGTTTAACGAGATACTTGGACAGAGAGGCTGGGTTGGAATTGAAAGGTTAAAGGAGAGAAGATCTAGAAAAAGCACAGGATCTATAACTTCTGCAGAAAGTGAAAATACCTCCTACTCTGTCATGGTGTGAGATTATTCAGAAATTAAAAGAAAGGTGTGATTGGATGTTTGGGTGAAAGAGTTTTTTTCAATATGAAAACCTGGAAAAAAAAAAAAAAAAAAAATTCCAAAAAGGTTCTCAAAGTAATATCATTTATATCTTTATGTTTCACAGAGGTGCTTAAATGTAATTGTATTTCACTTCATCTTGCTTTGTATTTGCTCTGCCCGTTTCCTCACTGAGACTAAGAAAGTAGAGCACATCACCCCAGTTCTAAAGTTCTTACACTGGCTCCCTGTATCTCAGAGAATAGACTTTAACATACTTCTGTTAGTCTATAAATCCCTGAACGGCTTAGCACCCAAATAAATGAAAGACTTGCTATCAGTGTATCAACCCTCCAGACCACTCAGGTCTTCTGGCTCCAGCCTGCTCTGCATACCTAGAACCAGAACTAAACATGGAGAAGCAGCATTTAGTTCATATGCTCCACTTATCTGGAACAAACTTCCAGAAAACTGTAAAAGTGCAGAAAGCTTGAGTTCCTTTAAATCAAGAGTAAAAACACATTTGTTCAGGATTGCCTTCGACTGTTCTAGTTAAACAGTTCAACTGAAACATCATTGGTTCAATTTTTTTTTTATTTTCTTTAGTCCAACTGTTTTTAATGTTCTTCTTTGTTTCTGCATTTTGTTTTATCCTATGTGTTTTGATTCTGTTTTATTTTCCTATATTTTATCATGTAAAACACTTTGCATTGTCTTTGTACTGAATTGTGCTATACAAATAAATTTGCCTTGCCTTGTTATATTTAGCTGTAAATTCCTGAGAGCAGCATAAATTGTACATAATGCCATAATCCCACAGGTTGATGCTGTTTTAATAGGGAATTCATGAGAATGTATCCATTTTTGTGTCGAGGGGTAAATTTTTTTTTTCATCTTGGGAAATATGGGTATTTCTTCATACTCCTTAAAAAACGCTGGTTCAGCAGTTTAGAGGGAGACCGCAGCCTCAGTACTCTGAATGTTCAGTCAAATCAATGTGTTAAACTTTGATCAAACTACTTTTCATTAGATGCTTTTGTTGTTGTTTTTATCTTTTATATTGTGCTGAACATGAATCTTGCATTTAAAGGAGCAAATAAACCTGAATTATGTACATTAAAAAAAATCAATGTTTTTATGAACATTTTTTTCCAAATAAATGTTTTTGAATGAAAAGAAAGTGTTTTTCTCTCTGTGTAGACTGGCCACCAGGTAAACTGCAGAGACACTCCTCAGTGTTAATACAAGGGATATTATGACAAAGCAGAGTGCAGAAAAGAAGATGAAAGTTGACATTTACAAATGAGTTAGTCAGCTCATACACGATTTACTATGTTACAGGTTAACCCTAATAATTCCCCTTCCTAGTTTATGATTGATTTTATTACGGTATGTTGTTTTTATGTGTTTTTATATGTCTTATTGTACTGCTGCCCCTTGGCCAGGTCTCCCTCGAAAAAGAGATTTTATCTCAAGGGACTTCCTGGTAAAATAAAGGTTAAAAAAAAAAAAAAACATCCCCAAACCAACCATCAAAATACTGTAGATTGTCAGCACTTTAGTCTAAAAACATTGATATGTCAGCAAATAAAAAAAGTGTTGTTCATACAATATTTGTACTACATTGTACAAATACACTGTCAGCAAAACGTTCCAGAGGCAATTTGTGAAAACTATTTTTTAAAAACAAATCTTTAATACACTATACATTAGATCATATTCATTCTATATCTTTTTTTTAGGACATTATAAACATTTTCCCCACAGTGGTCATCTTTACAAAATAGAAGATATAATAAAAAAGAACTACAATAACTATGTCAGGCCAGTATGGGGCAATGACACGTCACCAAAATTCAATAGAAGACAAAGCGTGCTGTATTTTCACCTCACTTATTTACATCAATAGTTAGTTTAGAGGTGTGATTAGGTAATCCACTGCTTATTGATATGATAATATGATAAATAAAACATCTAATAGTAAAGTAAGGTTAAATTTCTATGAAGTTCTTCAAAACTAATTCCATGACTACAGCCCAGTAAGCTTCTGCTCCATAGAAATATTTTTTTTTTTACATCTATGGTTTTTAATTTTTCCATTACTTGTTACACATATGTGGCATAGTGTGCTCAAGCACTTTATGGTCTTGACCAGAAATTGGAAACTCTTGAAGAAGTAACACTGTGGAAACTAGGCAGTTATAACACGGGGGATGTGGGCATAAAATAGAGCTTAATAGTTCCTAAGGTGCTACTGGTTATAAAATGGCTGAGAGCAATTCTTCTAGAGCAGAGGTGTGAAGTAACAAAGTGCAAACACTGTACTTACTTTTTAGGTATCTATGCTTTACTCCATTACTTATTTTTCTTCCTACTTCTAACTTCTACTCATTACATTTTCACTAAAGTATCTGTACTTTCTATTCCTTTCATTTTTAAAACAAACATTATTGGTCCCTCTTGGCTTCGGTTTTATGTTTATAAATATTTATTTCCTGTCATGTGCGCCATCCAATGCATATCACTGGCGCCATCCACATCTAGAGAAAACTAGTGCAATTGGATGAGTCATATAATGCAAACACTTATTGGTTAGCTGAAGGAAATGGTAAGAAACAAGCAGGTGTTCTTCAAACTGCATGCTGCCATGCTACAATGTTGGATGCAGAAAAAGATGTTAAAATGTCTGAAAGGTCGGGCACAGGCGAGAACGTATCGGGAGATTGAGACGGAGACCAACAAGACAAGAGTTTTTGGAGCACATACTTTTTCACTTTTACTTGAGTAAAGAGATACTTCAACTTGAGAGTTCCAGTTGAACTCTCTGAATTAGCAAAATTATTGTCTTCATCTAAGCCTTCAACTTGTATGTTAGATCCAGTTCCAACCAGGTTATTTAAGGAGGTATTCCCTTTGATCTCCTCCTCCATTTTAGATGTGATTAATCTATCTCTGTTACAGGGATATGTACCTAAAGCTTTTAAGGTTGCTGTAATTAAACCTCTGCTTAAGAAACCGTCTCTTGACCCAGATGACTTGGTCAATTATAGACCTATATCCAATCTTCCTTTCTTATCCAAAATTCTTGAGAAAGTAGTTGCCAAACAAGTTTGCGATCACTTCCACCATAATGAACTTTTTGAAGAGTTTCAGTCTGGCTTTAGAGCTCATCATAGCACTGAAACAGCTCTGGTGAAAGTCACTAATGATATTCTCATGGCCTCAGATAATGGACTTGTATCTGTGCTCGTCCTGTTGGATCTTAGTGCTGCATTTGATACAGTTGACCATAATATTCTTTTAGAAAGACTTGAATATTTTGTTGGAATTAAAGGAACAGCACTAGACTGGTTTAAATCTTATCTATCTGATCGAATTCAGTTTGTTCATGTTAATGATAGATCTTCAACACGCTCAAAGGTTACCTGTGGAGTACCACAGGGATCAGTGCTAGGACCAATTCTCTTTACTTTATACATGCTCCCAATTGGTAGAATTATTAGACAGCATGGGATTAATTTCCACTGTTATGCTGATGATACCCAGCTATATCTGTCTATAAATCCAGATGAAGCTAACCCATTACATAGATTACAGGCATGTCTTGAAGACATAAAAACCTGGATGACTCTTAACTTTCTGCTTCTGAATGCAGACAAAACTGAAGTTATAGTCTTTGGACCAGAGTCTCTGAAAAAGAAACTGATTAGCCAGTCACTTCATTTGGATGGGATTAAACTGATTTCAGATAATAAAGTAAAAAATCTTGGTGTTGTTTTTGATCAGGACCTGTCATTTAAATCCCACATCAAAGAGGTTTCTAGAATTTCCTTCTTTCATCTGAGGAACATTGCAAAAATTAGAAATATCCTGTCCAGGGGTGATGCTGAGAAACTAGTCCATGCATTTGTTACTTCAAGGCTGGACTATTGTAATTCTTTACTATCAGGAAGTCCACAAACTGTAGTTAAAAGCCTTCAGCTGATCCAAAATGCTGCAGCCAGAGTTCTAATGAAAATTAAAAAGAGAGATCATATCTCGCCTATCCTGGCTTCTCTTCATTGGCTTCCTGTTAAATCAAGAATAGAATTTAAAATCCTCCTTCTCACATATAAAGCCTTAAATGGCCAAGCTCCATCTTATATCAGAGATCTGATTGTTCCTTATGTTCCTAACAGAGCACTTCGCTCTCAATCTGCAGGTTTACTAGTGGTTCCTAGAATTTCTAAAAGTAGAATGGGAGGCAGATCTTTTAGTTATCAGGCTCCTCTCCTGTGGAACCAACTACCAGTTTTAGTCCGTGAGGCAGACACCCTGTCTACTTTTAAGTCTAGGCTTAAAACTTTCATTTTTGATAAAGCTTATAGTTAGGGTGGCTCAGGTTATCCTGAGCTATCTCTATAGTTATGCTGCTATAGGCTTAGACTTTTGGAGGACATAGGGACCCCCATTTCATCATTCTGCTTCATTCTCTCTCTGTTCTCCTATTCTGCAGAATCTGTTAGTTCAATCTCTAACCTTCTGCTCTCTCTGCTTTTCCTCAGAGTAGCTTTGCCTCGTCTGTTCCTGTTTGGCTGTGACGTCATCCTGGAAAAAAATATCAGCTGTGCTGCTTCTATCAACACCCTTGTTAATAGATGTTGGAGATCGGCCTGTTTTCCAGTGTGGTCCTGTTTCTCTGACCGTGACTGAGTGGATGTGCTCTCTTCGTCCTCTGGCATGGGAGCTGCCTCGGAGCTCGTCTGCCTGGCTGTGTGTTTCCTGGACGGGGCCGCCTTTTACAGCTGCTTTTTGTATCTCTGCTTCTGTCTCCTTGAACCCCAGTCGGCCTCGGCAGATGGCCGCTCACACTGAGCCTGGTTCTGCTGGAGGTTTCTTCCTGTTAAAAGGGAGTTTTTCCTCTCCACTGTCGCTACAAGCATGCTTAGTTTGGGGGATTGTATTTGAGTCAATGAGTCAATGCAATCAACTGGTTTTCCTTAGATAGAAAACTTTGTATCAATTTGATCTGGTTGAACTGTAAAGTGCCTTGAGATGACATGTGTTGTGAATTTGGCGCTATATAAATAAACTGAATTGAATTGAACTTGTACCAGAGTGTTTTTAAACTGCAGTATCTATACTTCTACTTAAGTAACAAATGTGTGTACTTTTGACACCACTGTTCTAGAGGAATTCCAATGCAGGGCTGTATGGGAATTTGGTATGCAAAGCATAAAAAGCATACAGATAGTATCAGCTATTATCACATAGCTACCATGTTCCAACATGGGAACTAAAACAAACAAGATAAACACAGTTTGTCATATTTTTTACATTTTAATTCATGTCTAGACAAAAAAATAGCACATTTGTACCTAGAAAAAAAGCAGCTGACAATCAGAGAGAAAAAAAAAACACAAAAATAAAAAAAGTAGAGTTAGTCCTTCTCTATGTAAAGCCCTAATAGATTATGCCTCACTAAATTTTCCTGATATTGACAGGTCTATGGGTCTCTTCCAAGACGATTGCTCCCCCTAGTGGAAAATAGCAATTATTGCAGTATCACTCTGTTAGTCAGAGGGAATGATGTCACGTCGATGCGGAAGTGCACGATGCTGATTTCCAGAATAATGCAATCATTCTTTAAAAGTTTTATTCTATCTCATGTTATCTGTGTCATTTAAACAAAAAAAGTGATTCTATATAAAACAAAAATACGTTTTTGTTCTTTTTGTATATTTTCTTAGTTTTATAGTTGCGTTTCGATGATTATACGTCATTGCAGAATTTATTTTGAAAAGCAACATAATTAAAATGCTTTGAGCTCGTGCAATTGTTACATCAGGGGACAAAAAAAGGCTATTAGTTTCTGAAGAGATCGATAATCCTAAGTGATAAAGTTGCAAAAAATAGTTGAAGTTTGATTTTAACATTATCAGTGATTTTACTTTAGAGGATGATCCGCTTCAGATGCGCATAACTTCCAGCAGGTGCGCGTTTTCTTATGTTACTATCTCGCTAGGGCTGTATTTTTGCTTTGTTTCTGCAGGTCCAACCCCCCAAAACCCGCTTAAAAGATGGTTTCGTTTCTAAATAAATACAAATGATCAACCCGGTTCAACCGAGGAAACGAGAAGGTTTGTTTATTTCAGTAGCTGGGTTTGACAGGCGTCTGACAGCTGATGTAAGGCAGGAACCGCGTTTGTTTTTTTTACAGTCTGTCTGACGCTCTTTGGAGAATTGACACCGAGTTTTTTGTTTCAAAACGCTGAGAAGTCTCAGCAGACTGCTGCCAGAAAATTCAGAAGAAGTCGGTAAGTGATCGCATTTATACTTTCAAACATCTGTGCTATTTATAAAAGGCTTAACTTTGGTTTCGATTGTGTTTTTCTTTATGTTTTCTATGCAAATCGTCATAAAGGCTACTGGAAACCTACTGATGGAAATTGACTTTTTAAAGAAAATAGTACTTTTTGTTTCCCCCATGAACAATTGTATATTATTACGCATTAACAGCTGGGTTATGGAGGATAGATCCCCACTGCATGATCTGATTAAAAAACTTTGAAAAACAAAGAGAAGAAAAAAGAAAAAAAGCCTCATATCACAGAGTCATTTAGAATCAGGTGGATCAGCTGCCAGCAGCACTTTGCTAGATTTTTGCAGAGATTCCGAAGCATTTAAATTCGGATTCAGCCTTTCTCCACAAATTAATGTAAAGAAAAACAAATCTGAAAACCTCATGTGTTTAAGTTGCTGCCTGCACCTTCACTGTGTTTACAATAATACAAATGACCAGTAAACACCTTTGAAGGGGTGATTTATATTGAAAAACATGAGAATAAACTGGGAGAAACATATATCATTACTTTCTGTGGTGTCATTGGAGGCAGGTGTTTAAAGGATCTTGGTTTTGAGAGGATGTATTAATGACATTTAATAGTGTTTTTTTAAACTCCAAAACAAATGGGAAAACCAAGCTCTGACTTGTTGCTATAGAAATGGTAAACTAAATCTAAACCAAATGCTGATAGGCTTTAAATACTTCATTGGAAGTATACTGTAACTGAGGGAAAGTTTTTTTAGTTTTGCGTTTTTTCCACTTTGCTAACTTCACGCTTGCATCATCGTGACATTGCACCTCGTGCTCTGTGTCTAAGCATGATAATAAAATGTCAGCTGGGTTTTCCAGAGGTATATTTTTAAAATTGCTCTACTCTTGTAGGCAGCTACTGATGCAGAGAGTATAAAAGCCATATCACTTCTGATTTCCTTCTTGTTTCTGTCTCCACTGAAGCTTACGATGAACCTAACTCTTGATGGGCTTTTTAACAAGAATGAAACCTATGACTATGAGGACTATGATTATCCAGGGGAGGAGGAATTAAAGGGAGATGATACGGTGTGGATCCCACTCCTGTACTCCGTCTTTGTGATTGTTGGCCTGCTGGGGAATGGACTTCTCCTGGCAGTCCTGGGTCAGAAGAGCCGATCCTGGACGGTATCGGACAGCTTTATTCTCCAGCTAGGTGTGGTGGACATCCTGCTGTTGGTGACCCTGCCCTTCTACGCTGCACATGCCAGTAAGGGCTGTGAATGGTGCACACCGACTTTCTTCAAGATCTGCGTAGCTGTTTTTAAGGTATGTTTTTTGTTGAAATGAGGCTAATGTAAGATAAGTCTGTTTATTAAGAACAATTTGGCTGCAGCGGCTTTTTATATTTTGACTTTGCTTTTGCAACACAAACTGCCCTTAATATAGTACCTAGGTTTCCGGTGAGGGAGATGCAAGTGAAGGAAATTATTTTTATTCACACAGTTGATAGATCAGGCACTGTTATGTTGTCTTTTTAAGACAAACTGGTCCAAATTATATCCAATAAAAATATGTATTTGAAAGAAGAAGGATACAAATAATCAACTTTGCAAATGTACCGTACAAAGAAATTTGTCTTCTGCATTCAAACTCCCCATTAGAGAGTAATCGGCAGCCTAAAAGCAATCTGGGGATTAGTGTCTTAGATCCAGATCCAGAATTTTAGCCTGTAGTGTTAGAAATGGATTCTTCTTCAGATCCGTGCTCTTCTCTAACCTGGTAAACTTTGGTAACAGCTCTGTCTTTCAAAACATAGAACTGTAACATAAGAATGAATCTATAAAGGTAGGTATTATTAGGATTTAGAATAAAAAAAATGTATTTTGTAGAGTATTAATATGCTACATAAAAATTAAAGCATATTTACAAGGTTAGCTCAGTATAATCTCAGCCACTCCAACCTTTAGCTTTATTAAAAAGTAAAGTTTTACTAAAACTTCTGCCTCCTTTTTAAAGAAGCTTTTGAAACAGTCAGTGAACCTGCAGTCTCAAAGCAAAGCTTTGTTTATATTGGAAACACGTGGAACAGTCAGATATCCTTTACAGTGGGAATTACACTTGACCTTTATTTGTAAGATGAGGAATCCCAGATTATATTTTGGATTTATTAGATAATCAACAAAGAGAAGCTAAAGTTGGAGAATTAAGCTTTTTTTTTGTTTCTTTATTTTTTAGTTTTCTAATAATATTACAATAGTAAAATCTAGACAACAAATAAAGAGACAAATTTTGTGCATCAGAACATTGGGGCAGAACATTTCTAATTAAGGCAATGTTGTGGAAGCGCAGGAAGGATGTACTAAATCATTTTAATATGGGCTTAAAGGTTATGTCAACAAGATGTTTATATCTCCTCCCTTCACATGAACAAACTGAAATCTGTCAGACAAAATTATCTGAATCATTCTGATGGTTTTCCTTCAGCCTCTTGCAGAAATAATTTTCAAATGTAGAAATATTATAACCACCTATTCATTATCTCAGCTTAGATAATATCATCTATGTTGTTGCTAAACTTGAATCATTTATTAAGAGATTTCTTCCTAAATATATTTTTCTTTTTCTAGATCAATTTATATGTTGGGATCTTTCTGCTGGTTTGCGCCTGTCTGGATCTCTATCTATACTCCATATATGCTGACAGGGCTTCCTGCCACAGAGCCAGCTTTGCATTTTTTGGCTGGCTGGCGGCGTGGCTGGTCTCTATTGTCCTGACCGTCCTGGACAGTCTTTACCTCAAGCCTGTCATCGCTTCACTGCCAGGGAAAGCCCTCTCCGCTCTCTCTCCACCTGACTCTGGAATGGACCTGCAGCTGATTTCACGCGTTCTCCACCTCGGAGTTGGCGTTTTGCTCCCCGCACTCGTCCTGGTCGTGTGCTCCTCCAACATCATGATACGATGCAGAGCTAACAACCGGCAGAAGAAACAACCTGTCGTCCTCCTCCTGTCTCTGGTGACAGTTTTCCTAGTCTGTTGGATTCCATATAACATCACTCTCTTCATTGATGCCATCTACTACATGTCAAAAAACCATTTACGCAGTTTTCCCCTCAGTTCTTTGACAACAGCTGTGAAAGTCACATCAGCTGTAGGTTGTGTCAGTGCTTGCCTCAGGCCCTTTTTGTATTTTCTCCTTTGCAGAAACTTCCGTACAGGAATATTCAGCCTTCTTAAATGCAATAGGAAGGATTTTAGGGGCTCAATGTGGGAGCTTGGCATGGATGGGAGCGCACCACATGACCTGTGTCAATCAGAGGACGAGATGAAACAGATGGCAAGCACAGAAAAACAAGTAGAGCCTGTTTAAGTAAGATGGACATGAATACATCAGTATGACTCAGACATCACCTGACAGACGCTCTTCAAAGGAAAGGGACTTTTCAAAGCAAAAGAAGTTATTTGGGATTGTTAGTCCACGTGTTAACTTTCAAGAAGGGAAAAGACCCAGATTGGGTAACAGTCAAGAATCCGAGCCTGGTCATTGTTACATAAATGTTTGTTTCACAATTTAAGCTTTCTATTATGAATGCAAACATATTTACTTTTTTATATGATATTTTTTGTCGTTGTATTTCAAATTAGTGGAATATATTTTATTTAATATATACCAAATATGCAGAAGTGTCATTTTACAATCTTAAAATAAAAGTAACTAAAGTTTCAATAAGAAATATTCAACCTAACTGTAATGTTCAAAAGAAAAAATGTAACTATTAACACATGCTTTTTGTTTTTTTAGCTGTATATCTTCCCATTGATCTTTTAGCCTTTCTAACTTCCAGCAAACATTTTGGCTACAGTCTAACAAGTTTCTTACACCTCTTATCTCTGACCTTTACCAGTTCTTCATTAATGAAAGTCTCTATATTAGGGAATTTGCCTTATTTGTTTTTAATTACCCTTACATCATCAGTCAGATGTACATCTTGTGACTGTAAATTACTTAACTACTCATCAGGATTTTTCTGGATCATGTTTTGGTTGACTTATACTGTAAATGGGCTTCTGGTCAATGTCTTGCTGGAAAGTCCAATGACCATGATGAATTTCCTTGTAAAGAACCTTGTTACAAAGGCAAGGTGTGTAAAAAAACTTCATGATGCTTAGCACATGATAAAGAATGTAATTCCTGTTGCTGAAAAAGAGCCCCCCATCATCAGTCACCCACCTCCATGCTTGATCATTTACCTGAGCATACATATAGTCTTTTTAGTCTCAGGGTGTCATTAGTTGATTGAACTCTCCTCATTGCAAGTTCTATTATTTTGACTTTGCTTGTAGTTTTAGTCTTGGTATTGTGCAATGGCATCTGTTCTCCACACTTCAATTGTGGTAAGCTGCATTGTGACCACAGCTGTTCTTTAGCAGCTGACAGAAGTGTGGCTTCCACAAAATCACAATAGGGAGTGTGAACACCAACAGCAAGGTGGGTGAAGTGTTTTGCCCAAGGACAAAAAGAACACAGATAGGCAGAGCTGGGACTCAAACCACTAACTCAACTGTTACAGAATGAACCCATACATTGTGAGCCACATCGATAGAAGAGAAGGGAGCAGAAATCTACTTTATTGTCTAACAGTGGGGAGGTGTATTTACAGTAGAATGAAAGGCAAATGATGGCATGTGGATGCATGCAAAGTTAGAAAATATTAAAAATAAAAAAATGGGTAAGAGAGACTGTACAGATGAAGCAAATTTAAGAGAATTGTAAAGCGTAGTTCATTAAAACTAAATAAATGTGTAGCTGAGATGGATGATTTCAAAATAACTGCACAGAAGTTTGCATGTATTAATGCATTAAAAACCAAAATGCAATATGCAAAAACAGCTTTGCTGTAAAAAATTATTTATTATTAGGATAAACCATTCTTTCACTGAGGAAACTGCAGCTTCCTGCAAGTGGGAAGAGACATACTGTCCTATAGTAATGCAAATTTGGCCTGTGTTCTATCGCTAGATATGTCCGCAGATTTTCCATAGGTATTTTGGGATGTTAGTCTTTGGAGCTTATTTAACTAAATTCCTTGGCTGTGATGGAAGATTATTTTTCTTTTTTATGCTTTTTTTTTTCTGTGATTATCCCAGTTACCTTGACTTTTCATTGTAGCTGTGGAAGTAAGAAAAGGGATTTTCTTTAGGAATAGGTTGTAAATCAGCTAGTCAGAGCTAAAAACTGGCATTGCTTTCCTATGTAAGACAACAGTAATCAATCATGCCTTTTTGTTGATGATTTTTATCATTCACTCATCACATTCAAAAGTCATTTAAAAGCCTTTTTTTTCACAGAAAACTTTGTTTGGATAAGCCTTTAAGTCTGTCTGGAGTTTGAATATTTCTGATTGTAACAGTATGTAAAAACTAGCACCAGAATCTATAAGCTGTATTTGTTGTCAGTGTTATTTTTCCATCTTGTCTGGCTTTGTTCACTGTAAAACTGAAAAGCTTCAACTATTTTGTTATTGAAGTTGCCAAATGGTCCCTCCCAATAAACCGTTTCACTTTTCTTTCAATGTGTGTGCTGCTTTCTCTTTTCTTATCTTGAACAGCAGCACATGCTTTCCAGGATTGTGCAATCCTTCCTGTTAATTAGCACAGAGCGGTACATGGGAAATTTTTATTGGCTCTAAGCATTTTTTTTTCTCCTTTTTGGATTCTGAGAAACGATTACACTGATGTCATTTGTCAGGTGATAGAAACCACAGCCGAGAGGCCAGGGGTTCTGAGCTGTGTGTTGGTGCTGCACCTTCATTGAAGAGGAGCTTTGTTCACAGTGGAGAGGACAGTGGTTTGCTTTGTGTTTGAAGCCTTGACTTCGTAGGTGGGTGGAACACAGAGTCTTCTGGGGGAGAAAAAGCCCATCTGAAGGGAACAAAGGAAATATCCTAAAAAAAAAAAAAAAAAGCTTTATAAATTCTTTTACTGGTTTGCGAGTCAGGGCCTGCAAATCCACTTCACATTGACTCTAAATATAAACTGGAATGGATGTTATTCACTTCTGGAAATGTGCCGATCAATCACTTCACAAACAGGCAGGGGAACACAAATGGATGCTTGTTCTTCTTCCTGTTTTTGGCTGCAATTTTAGTTTCTTTATATGCAGGGGCTGTGATTTTATGTCATTGTGAAAAATGCTTTTTGACTTTAAAAACACACATTCTAACTGAACGACCTTTCTTGTTAGTCTTTAACACATCAGACTGAGGATCTGTTTCCTGCCATTACTGAGGCTGTAAAGGACCTACTGTACATATGATACATATAAGGGGCAGGAAATGACAAGAGAAACCGCCCACTTCTACATAAAGATCACAATATATTTAGAAAAAAAACTTTTCATGTGGAAAATAACCCAGCTGCATACTGACAAGATGTTTCCGGTTATCATGTATTTTTGTGGTGAGTCCCAGGTTCTTTTGTGAAGGATCTGGCTTGCACACCAAAAAAACAATTTAGATTCCTCACATAAAAGCTTTAGGAATATGAATTTAGAGGAAAAGTCCAGTCAGCAAGGAATATAACTGGATCATTATATATACCTAATACTAATACATTTACGTTATTAGTAAAAAAATAAAATCATTTTTATCAGGATCACCGAGTCTGGGGGCGGCCAGTTACAGTGCGGTAAGCCCAGCGTCATTCTCCCCACTTTACAAGCAAAATCAATGGGAACTACTTTACACACCTGCAATCAACAACAATTATTTTAGATTTCTAGAGGACTTCACCATTGAAATTCACAAGAGCTATTGTTAAAGTAACAACGGCCTCACGCATGGCAGCTGGATATTTCAATACATCAGGTAAAAGTGAAAAAAAGTAGTTATTTCACCTTTCCAATTCATGATCCTCCATGGATGGGTTCGTCGTTGGATTGACAACTTGAAGAGGGAGGATTTGCCATCAAACTTCTGGTCAGAGAAAAACACGTAATATGTAGCAAACATTTAAAAGACGTGTTGTGACAGACACCAGATAGAACATTGGGACTTGCTCAACAGCCGATATCGCACCGTGACATCACAAACAAAGGTGTTGTGTAGTGTTCTTTGACACACATGAATGCCTCCAGTAAAGCACAATCAAATAGAAATTGCTCTTAATTAAAAACACTAATCATTTATTGAACAACTTCTAATAATTTATATTCAAAGTACATTCAGAAGTTTGAATTCTGAATATGAGCGGACTTTTCCTTTAAGCACATTGTATGGATCATGCTCTCTGAACACTGGATAACTTACTAAATCTAGTAATTATCCTCATTAGTAGGAATGTTAAACAGACTGCAGTATGTAATTATTTATCAACCTTAAACCTTTATCACATTAATGTCTGATGCAAATTCCTAATATATCATATCTTGGATTCAAGGTTTAGATCAACATGCACATCATTATGATGAGCTTGATGAATATTTTCAATAGTTTTTACAAAGAAAATTTTTTTTTAAAGCCTTACATTCATAGGTATTCATGCTGGTGGTTCAAATAGTTTTATTTTGGTTTCCTGTGATCTCCTCCTTCTACATGTTTACTATGTCCACTTGCAAAGTTTGTAGTCAGTTATGTGGATAGTGGTGTAATGGCACTGTGAATTCAAGCTTATCCATTCTGGGAACAGGTTTCAGATCTCGTCACATCTGTAGCTGTTTTGTCTGGATAGAACACCCTATCCAAAAAGTAGCTTTCCATATATAACTAAACCACACTTAATATAGACAAGGCCTAGCTTTGGATAAAATGAAATGTGAGCGTTTCTTTTAACCAGGGCTTCCTCTCTGTTTCTGTTACCTCAATTACTTAAGGAGAGAATGACCAAAGGTTGACATATTCTACTTTGGACCTCCTGGCTGCTTCTTTAATTACTCTTCTTCAGTTCCCAGCTGTGTAATTAGGTTTGTGAAATATGCAGTTTAATAAAATGAATGCCGCTCAGTATGATTTGTAAAGCTTAGGAACTTGTTTTGATGACCTAGCCCTATATTACATGGTCAACAGTAAATGGTCTGTACTTATATGGTAAGCTTTTAAAATCAGGGGACTTACACAGCCCTTACACTACATTTAGTCATTCATCTGCTCCAGAGATGGCAAAAGTACTCACTTTCCGTACTTGAGTAAAAGTACAGATACTTGTGTTAAAAAATACTCTGGTAAAAGTGGAAGTACTGATTAAACTTCTTTACTCAAGTAAAAGTAACAAAGTACAGGCTTGTAAATTTACTTAAAGTATAAAAGTAAAAGTAGAAACCACTTTTTTATGCCGTTGCCTACATTTTAAATGGACGTGTGTCAATAGGACTAGATCTTCGTTGTGTTCATTTTCAATCATCTCGTCGTCCATACTACTATGCTAACGCCACCGCCACCAAGCTGCAATGATTTGCCGCGAATGAATACCGCCGAATCTGTCGATTCATCTTGTAGTGGTGCGTCAAATGCAACGTAGATTCCCATCCAATTAGATTGAATTTGGTATTGATGACGTGAAAAATAATAACGGTAACTCCATTGAAGTGATTCAAAACTAAAGTAACGAGCCAATTTTTTAAAATGTAAGGAGTAGAAAGTACAGATATTTGTGTAAAAATGTAAGGAGTAGAAGTAAAAAGTCGCCATAAAAATAAGTAGTAAAGTAAAGTAAAAATATCAGAAAAATCTACTTGAGTACAGATCTCTGATCTGCTCACACATTTACACACTAATGGTGACATGCTTCATCTGTGATAGAAGGGAGAAGGGATGCTGCCATGCTCATGTGCCACTGGGCCCTCTGTGCACCATCAGTAGGCAATGCAGGTGAAGTGTCTTGCCTAATGAGACAAAGGTTCAAACTGCTGACTTCAGTTAAAAGGAGAGGGTTTAATGTAGAGGGGCTCCTCTGTTGCCCCTCCCACATTAAACTTAATCTTTACTTTAACCCTGACACCTTAGGCGTATGACTTTGTCCTTATAATGCTGTACGGTCAAATCTGTCCTAATAAATGTTTGATCTCTTCAAAGAACACCTGGATTTATCATATACAAGGGAGCTGTAGTAGTTAGATGAGCTCTACAGAAAACTGGTCTGGGCTAAAACAGTAAACAGGGCTTAAAAAATGGCATGCCACATATTTCAAATTTTTATTTAAAAAGAAAACAATCTTTGTTTTGTAAGATTGCCCCAGTTATTTTAGTGCATTTGTATGTTAGAGAGTGACACAGCACTAATGATACAGTGAAACCTGCTTTAGAAATGCTAAAGAGGAAACATGAAGCATGACGATGAGATCAAAATAAGGACTGAAATTATTTTAGTTGACAGTCATGTGATTTAAATAAGTCATACCCAGAAGTGAAATGTGTGACTGTATACGTGTTTTAAGGAGGTGATTGCTGATGATAAACCCTTTATAACCTCAGGTATTTTTAACTGCATTGTGGTGTGTGCACATGCTTTATCTTTTGTTTCTGCAATGTCTCCTAGTGCTGAAAATAGTCTTTTACATAAAATTATTTTTTTAACTTAACGCTTTGCTGTACCACAGACATAAGTTTTGCTTTCTGTTCCAAATTGACATTTGCCCTTCTAAAAAAGGTCAGATGATCGGCTTGAACAATCCCTTTGTAGATAAGGGAAATAAGGTTGCTTTCCTTTGCATTGCATAACCTGCTTAACAGATTGCTGGCGTCTCCAGGGAGGAAGCGGTTACATTGTTCTGCTCTTGGCTCTTTCAGAAGCAGAAAAAAATTGCTGTGAGCAGCTACAATGTCTCACCAGCTTGCTGGAAAACACCTTGTCTAGTTTTAAGATGAGGTTTAAAATGTTTCTTTTTAATTCAGCTTATGGTTATGCACTAGCTATATTGTCTTAGGTTCTGAGCTATTTACTGTATGTTGTTATGCTGCTATAGGCTTAGGCTACTGGAGGACATAGGGAACATTTTTCATCATTCTTCATATATTTTACATCTCTACATTGTCTGTTAGTTCAATCCCTAAGTTTATGTGCTCTCCCCTGTGCTTTTTCTAGTCATTTTAGCTTCATCTGGCCTAATGCTAATTTTAGCTGTGAACTCAATCTGAAAGAAACTTTCAGCTCAGCTGTTGCCATGAAGAACTTCAATTAGACATAGGTTTGAGGCTGTTTTCAGTGCTTCTTCCTGTCTCTCTCCTAAACTTAGCTATGGACTCAGTTTTTACTCTGATTAACTTTATTATATCCTCTTTCATCCCCTTTGACATGAAAACTGCTATAGAGATAATCTTGTTAACTGTTTCTTTCCTAGAAAGACTCACACATGGAGCTGGTTTACTTTTACCTTTTGTAACAAAGATAAATTAGTGCTTCTGTGTTTCTTTTGTACGTCTGCTTCTGACTTCTTATACCTCTAGTCAGCCTATAGACAAGACCGCTCACACTGAGTCTTGGTCTGCAGAGAGTCTCTTCCTGTTAAAAGTGAGTTTTCTTCTCCATTATTTCTGTGTGCGTGCTTGGAGTCAGAGGATTGCTGCAGAGTCAACAAAAAGCAGATGTCTACTGTCACCACATGCTCATCCAGGAATAGTGGATCCTGCAAAGTTAATGTCTCAATGCAATCAGCTTGGTTTTCTTAGATATCACACTTATAATCTATGTGTGAATGAATTGATTATATTGTCTTTTTAGGGTGCCTTGAATTGAAATTGTGTTCCATTTAAGTTAATAGGGTGCAGTTTACAACTAAGTCCTGATGGGGTTTATATTTCTGCATTTGTTAGATTAAAATAAACGTATCACATGATGTAAGAGGCTTCTCTGCCAATCTTTCATCTACTGCACAGCAGCTTGTTCATGGTGTAACCATGTGGTTTAGTACATCAGTCTGTTTTCTCACCTATCAGCCTTCCTGTTTGAATAATGTAAATTATTTCTAAGTAACTGCATGAGTGGATGTATATCTGGAAGCTTCTCAATTAAACATCAGATATGTAAAGTGGTTCTTTAAAATATGTACTTTTGTGTCAGTCATTTGCAGTCCTTCATATAGCACAGGATATTCTATTTGCAGCCATTACAGGTTCAACTGTTATCACTTCAGCTGTTGCTCTGCAAAATGTCACAGCTAACACTGACAAGAGAAGGAGCCAAATGTAAAACTTGGAAGTCAGAAGCAGGTAGATAAAACTGAAGATGGCTTTGATATGTTTAAAATGCAGTCAAATCAAGAGACAGCAAGCGATAGTTATCCAAATAAACATATAGGTTCAGGAGGATGGAAAACTGATATGACTAAATTCAGTTGGTTATTCGGCAGATCAAAACAGTTACTTAAGAAAACATGTTTTAATCTAAAAGAGCAAATGATAAAACATAAAACCTGATGGCAAGACTACGTTTTAGATTTAACGGGGAGTGGTGGCCTAGTGGTTAGGGCATAGAGCTTGTAAACCTGAGTTTCTCAGTTTGAGCGCCACTCGCACAAACTGCCACTCTCGGTCTCTGAGCAAAAGACTCTTAACCCCACACTGCTCCCGAGGTACAGCACAATGGCAGCCCACTGCTCCTCAAGGGGGATGAGGTAAATGCAGAGAGTTTATTTCATTGCTTTGTACTTTCGACAGTGTAATGACAATAAAATAACCTAGAAAAGCTAGAACAATTAGAACAGCAGAGTTAAAGTGCAACAGAAGCCACTAAAACTCTAAATATTAAAGATTATCATGGATTAAAGTGCAATCACATGCACCACAGTAAAACCAAGCCTCCCACTAAACCTTAAGTGAGAAAAAAACAAACAAAAAGAGAACAAAAAATACCACAACAAAAACCGGTTTCAAAAAAATATCGAGAAATAAGTTTGATTGTTTCTTTTCTTAATGCATAATTACACCTTACACAACACTTGACATAAGCAGCATGAATATGTGCTGACTTGTGGCCAGAAGTGAGTTCTGGAATAGAAAGTTCCAGAACTCACTCTAACGTTCTGCTCTCTCTGCTTTTGTTTGGCTGTGACGTCATCCTGGAAAGAAACATCAGCTGTGCAGCTTCCATCAACACCCTTGTTTATAGATGTTGGAGATCGGCCTGTTTTCCAGTGTGGTCCTGTTTCTCTGACCGTGACTGGGTGGATGTGCTCTCTTCGTCCTCTGGCATGGGAGTTGGCTCGGTGCTCGTCTGCCTGGCTGTGTGTTTCCTGGACGGGGCCGCCTTTTACAGCTGCTTTTTGTGTCTCTGCTTCTGTCTCCTTGAACCCCAGTCGGCCTCGGCAGATGGCCACTCACACTGAGCCTGGTTCTGCTGGAGGTTTCTTCCTGTTAAAAGGGAGTTTTTCCTCTCCACTGTCGCTACAAGCATGCTTAGTGTGACGGATTGTATTTGAGTCAATGAGTCAATGCAATCAACTGGTTTTCCTTAGATAAAAAACTTTGTATCAATTTGACTGGATGATCTGGTTGAACTGTAAAGTGCCTTGAGATGACATGTGTTGTGAATTTGGCGCTAAATAAATAAACTGAATTGAATTGAATTAAAAGCCTCAGCACATTTTGTTCTTTTCGATATTTCCATTAAAAACAAACCACTACTAAAATATTCTAAATAGAAAAACCCTATCCAGAGGTACATCCAGCTTTAAAGCCATGTTTTTCATGGCAGTCTCATGGTTTCCTATTTGGCATTTATTTCTATGAATGCTGCCATTTGCTGTTCTCTTTCTGCTTCTGTTTATCCCATCATTTCAGTCTGTGGCATCAATCCCAGATGAAGAACTTCAGCTACCTCTTGTGGTGCTCAGTAGAAATGTTAGAAATATCTCATTTATAAAGTAAATAGAAATGAATTATTGTACCTGGATTATAGACAATATACAAAATAACAAAATGCCAATTTGTACTATATACACTCTTTTATATTGTCTGTTATATTTTTATATTTAATGGCATCTTGCTTTAACTCTGCCCTTTGTGTTCCATATAAGCTACTGGAATCAGAATTTCCCTAAAGGAGTAATTCCAAGGGATAAATAAAGATGAGTTTAAATCTAGATCTCATAAGCATCCCCAAGCTAAAAGGGTGAATAGATGTACAATGAACTGAAACACAAATAGGTCAAATATTTGTACCATTTGTAGAACACTGCAGAATGTGATTGTGCCCTCTGATGACCAGGCCTTTGACTGCATTATTAAATCAGGCTCCTGTTTTCACAAGCATCCGATTGCATGTAGATAGAGATCTGTATTGCCTTTACATTTTGCTATAACCTGTTGTTTGGTTTGGGCATATGGAAATAGTTTTAGTACATTTGAAACTTGTGCCTACATTACAAGGATTTAGACTTTTACCCCCTTTGGAAGAAAATGTTGGGCTAAAATTTAGCTGGCAAGAATAAACACACAAGGACAAGCAGACCGAGAATATGGATTATTGTTACCATGATCCTGGTCTGAGGA
This sequence comes from Cyprinodon tularosa, assembly GCF_016077235.1. NCBI lineage: Eukaryota > Metazoa > Chordata > Actinopteri > Cyprinodontiformes > Cyprinodontidae > Cyprinodon > Cyprinodon tularosa. Next base: position 93,223 of record NW_024038733.1, on the reverse strand, counting down.
GATCATGGTTGAGTTAGTGGGAGTGCATGAGTCCTGCAGGCTGTTGGCAGCTACAGCTCCTTGAGCGAACCATAAACGCCTGCATGTGCTGTGACATACTGAAGCAGAACATGATCCCCTCCATCTGGAAACTGGGTTGCAGGGGAGTATTTCAACATAACCAGCCAAAGAAGCACAGCAAGACAGCCACTGCTTAGCTAAAGAAACTGAGGGTAAAGGGGACTGACAGTGAAAGCATGTGTCTAGACATAAATAATTGAGCTAATAGACAGATAAGGACAAATAACAGTCTAAGAGCCTCCTATTAGAGGCAGTTTTACAGCAACCTAATATTTCGCGTAATATTTACTTATCAAAATGTAGTTATCAGTAATTGTAGTTCACAAATAACGCAGCAGAATTCACTTTTTTTTAGCAAGAAGTGAGTTTTATCTGAAGAATGAGAGTAAAGAAACCTTAAAAATACCACAAGGATTGTTTTAAAAAACCACACAGTTTCATTTAAGGCAGGTATTCTGTTATGGGTAAAAGCAGCTATTTCTATTCTTCCCAGTGCTCCTCAAAGGAGTCTTATTTCCATCACCACAGATTTTAAAATGCTTCCGTGTCGCAACACCTTGTTTTATCTGATAGTGGTGAAGAGAACTTCCTCTCGAGACTCAGGTATTTATTAAATATTAGGTGGAAAAAAATATATTTTAATTGGAGAAACTACAGTGAATATAGCAAACTTTGTCAATATGTACAAAGGTACAAAGCCTTTGGATCCTAAACAAATACAAATCTGTGGCCCAGAGCACCTGGCTTCTGTTTACAATGTGGGTTTTATCACATACGATCTTACAGTTCAGATAACAGCATGAGTGTTTTCTACAAGTTAAGACATGTCATGATTTTTTTTCTTGTTTCTTTGTTTGTTTTAATGATAGTTAATATTCAAAGAGACTGAGGTTTTAAACATGTTTTTCCCTGTTCTGACTATCCCTATTATTTTCTGCAGGATCAGTGTTAAAGAAGTGTGTGATGTATAAATTACCTTTCAGACAAAAAGCCCTTTAAGGTCACAGCTAAATCTACTGAATACACAAATGTCAACATGTAGATCCAATATGCAGGGGTTTTTCCCCCACTTTAGTAATACCCTTACTTCAAAGAACTATACAGTAAGCAACAGTCTTTTTCCAGGATTCCCACAATAAATAATGACTACCACCCAAACATATGTATGCTTTTTCAGGTCGTCCATATAAAATGTTAGTGCTTTAAATTCATTAAGGCTGTTTCATTCTGTATTTTCCACATGGTGGCACTGTCTATTGTCTTTATGTGATGATCTGTTTGGTTACAGTTTTGCTGATTCCTGTGTTTCCATGGTGTTTGTTTTGCTGGTAAATCTCAGTCCATTTTATTTCCTTAGTAGATGTCTTTCCTGTTTTCTTTAGCTTAGTCTTCCTCCTTATTTAAAGCTGCCCCGTGTTGAGGTTTTATTGCTGGTTGCCTGGTAATTTTCTTTTCTCTAAAAATTCTTTTCCTTTCACTCCACTCTTGGAAAATAGTTATTAAATATGCTCCGTGTAAGAAAGTTGGGAACAGATGTGGACATGAAATTTGAACGTTTGCACAAAGTATGAAAATGACTAAATGTTGATTAAAACAATGTCATTGCTATATCAAGCTCATACTTTTTTTTTTTACAGAAGAAAAGGTAGAGGCTAACTGTTAAGGAACAAAACACACTGGATTTTATTGTTCAAATGTCTTATAGTTAAACTACAAAAAAGCCTAGCAACCCAAGGAGCAAAAGAGTAAGACAGACTTTAGTTCTTTATTAGGTCAAAGAGTTCCCAATCACAATATTATTTATCTTAACTACTAATGCAATTAAAAGTATTCCTTTTGAGCTTTGGGAATAAACTAGAGACCCAGTCATGTACCAGGAAACAAGCAGGCCTCGGGCAGACAGAATGATCAACAAAGCAAGATGAGCCTCATTTATACAGTAGAATTTTTTGTTTAATCATTATTTGATCAAAGCTAACTAATAGTAATACATACATACATAATACATACATTTATACATCATACATACAACACCAAGCTATTTAAGTGAAAAGATTTTTTTTTTGTTAAAATTTTAAACACTGAAACATTCAGCTGTTGCTCTGCAGATTTTTTTTGTTTTTTACTTACAAGCAGATCAAATGTATGTTTGTTAAAATTATTGAACTGATCCAGGTGTTCATATTTTTATTTTGATAAATGTTTATTATGTGTAACTTGTATCTTTGGAGTAAATTTGTGTGGTGAAAGGAGTTGACTTCAATTAGTGATTTAACTTAATAATAAATGAGTTCAAAAAATGCCTGAATATTATTGAGGAAAAAGAAACAAAAACAAAACATAGTATTTCTTTGTTAAATTAGATTTCTTTTTTTTTTTTACTCCAAAAGGACTATGGCCACAGTTTTGTATAAGTCAGGAATGAAATTAGAAAATTTTTCCTGAAAAAAAATAAAATAAAAAAAACTGATTGCTTTGTATTACTTATCTTATAGCTTAGGGGTTGTATGAGGAACTCATTGTACCATTAAAAAAAATCCTGATGTCATTAACTTTAAACAGATTAGTATCAAATACAGTGGCAGCCCACAGCTTACTTAACTATTCTTTATAATTAAGGAAGAAAAGACTTAGTTCAGACCAGTTCTAAAGCTGAAAAACTAAGATAACCACCAATTAGAATTAACAATGGCATGATACAACATATATTATATTGCTTTGTGACATTCCTGTTTTTCTTCAATAAAACACATGCATTTTTTTAAATTGACAAAGTGTTTTTGAAATACCAACAAACACTGACACATTGAGTGTGTAATATCACCCATGACTATAGATACCACCAAGGTTAGTAAGGAGAAACTGTAACATTACTAGTATTTCTGCTGGGCTCATGGGCCACCATAGCTAGCAATAAATCAACTCAAAGACTGATAATGTCATGATTCTGAACACAAGGACCCAGCATTCAAGGCAAGACAGACAGTGGAATTATATAATGGGTGTTTTTTTTTTTTTTTAACCAGTGGATCAGAGTAAAATTGGCTAGGGCGTCTATCATAGGAAACTCTGGTTTTAACAGTTCTGTCTGTACCCAGAGAACAAGGTAAGATCCAGGCAGTGGGCTTCCAACAAGATGCGGCAGGCACTGCCGAGAGAGTCCCAGATGCTGCAGCCCAGAGTACAAGCAGGAGTCCAGGCAACAGATCACAACAGCAACAGGCAAGCTCAGGGGTCTAGGAGTCCGAGCCCAGGTTAGGCAAACAGATCAGAACAGGAGCAGGCAAGCTCAGTGGTTGAAAGATGGACCAATAAAACAGAAACACTAAGGTCATTCTGGACACACTCTCCCCACTGGCTTGAAAGAAATGATCAGGCACTGATGACTGGATGCAAGCACCTTAAATGGAGGCAGGCACAGCGGGATCAGATGAGCAATGATGAGAAACTGGGCACAGTTAGACAACTGAATATAATGAGTAATTAAGCCAGTCATCAGTGCTAGGATCATGACAGATACAAAGGAGAAAATAAACTAGATTAAATTTTTTTCAATGCTTTTCGATTTTCCTGAGGCTATGCTTATGTTTTTTAAGAACAGTAAATAAATATTACATAATCATGCTTAATTCTTCATATCACTGTCTTGCCTGATAGTTAGAAATGTTAAAATATGTTGCAATGAGAGTCAGACAGAAATAAATGTTATTAAGACAGTATTGTATTCCTGTTTAGCTGCTGTACACTGATGGTTGGAAAACTGCACGGTTGGATGTCTTTCCCCACATGTCCCTCAACTGAAGCCAAAGCTTAACATCAACAAGAACAAACAGAATGGGGTTCAGGACCCAGTGGAAGTAACCCAAAGTAGAGGTTATGGTCAGAGCCTTGTCCAGAAAATTTATACATTCACTAGTTTTTTCAACCATGGTGTTCTGATTACATTTCTCCCACATGAGTGTAATATAAAATGGCGCCTGACAGAGAAAGAAAAGGAGCGAAAGAGCTGTTATGGTTTTGAAAGCTTGCTGCTTTTGGGGGCTTGGGGAACTGCACCACAGCTGCAACAGGATGCAGGAAAAGCACAAGATGAGGACAACTGAAGGAAGCAGAAAGCCTACAGTAGGGTGCAGCCATTTTAGCAAGATCATCATTTCTTCAGTGCCATTTCCAAATTTGGAAAACTGTCGAAGGCACTCCCTTCTGTTTTTCCTGTCATCTATTGCAACTTCTAGAGAGATCCAGTCAGGGATGGAGAGGAGCAGTGAGAAGATCCAAACCACAACACAGCTGGCATGAACCACCCAAGGATTTCTCTGCATGAACCTCTCTGCAGAACGGACGATGGAGAGGCAGTAGACCACACTGATGCAGAGCATGAGAAAAATCCCACAATAGAAATTTATCTGAAAACAAATAAAAGTCAGCCATGAAAAATACTTTGTGTTGTTTTTTTGTTTTGTTTTTTTAGCACATTTCCCTATTGTACATTTCTTACCATGAAAACACCTACAGTGGTCTTGCACATGAGTGTCCCAAATACCCATCCACCAACACTGGCATACTGTGCAGCCCAGAGAGGCAGGGTTGCCAATAGCATGACGTTTGCCACAGCTAGTTGAAGGATGAAGGTGTCTGTTACCCTCCAGGTTTTTCTGCTCTTCAGCAGTACTTTCAGCAGTAATGCATTTGCCAGGATTCCCACAACAAACACCACTGACAACATAACTGCAATGAACACAGGTTTAAAATTCACACCCCAACTCAGGTCAAATACATCCTCATAATCGGGATAATCGGAAAAGGTGTCATTCAAGAAGAGTTCATATGTAAGCTCCTCCCACCATTCATCTGTAGGCGTCACAGCAGCTCCCATTATTCCCACCTGTAAGGAAGAGGGAAAGTCTTTGGCTTCTGTTTTAAGCTTTTAAGTGAGATTCTGCTTTACAGGAACTCATATGTTTAATTCCCCTACAACAGTCATTCAGATGACAAATTCCCATTTTTCTGCTAAAACATGATAGTTGTTGCCATAAATAATCATTAATCTCTGGAGTTAGTAGAGTCAGACTGACCTCAAAATAGAGTGCTATATTTTAAAGCTACAGTGTGTAATTTTCAGCGACATCTAACGTCCAGACTGCAGACCGCAGCAACATGAACATCTCCCCCCCACCGCTTTTCCTCCCAGTACGGCGAGCGTTACGGGACAAAATGTCTTCCACGACGTCCGCATCACCTACCTTCTCAAGTGATGAGGTTTGTTTATATAGATAATTTTAATACTGCCATCTATTGTTCAGTACCGTCTCAGTTCATCTCTCTCAACTTGCCGTAGTTACTTTCGAGCGTAATGGGCGATCTCGCAATCGCTAGTTTGTTGGCTCTGCGCTGCCGTAGCGCAAAGATGTCTGCCTCCATGGCTGCGAGACCCGCTCCTATGTAATTATAAATAACGAATTCTAAGGCAACGCAAATATTAAGGTTAAGAGGCTGAGCTCGTAGATGATGACTGTATATCCCTGTAATTATTACACACTGTAGCTTTAAGTGATTTATTTGGCTCTACTTACAATACATATACTTTTTACATATTATTTGTGTTTCGTTGGGGTTTATGTGTGGTGTTGGAAAACCTGATTTAATCTTGTTTTTGCATTGCATTGTAGACTTTGCAAAGCAATATGAAATTTCTTTTACACACAATTAATCTACTTTCAATTCAAGTATCTGTTGGAAGATGAAAAATTGTAATTCCCAAAATTCTAAGGTGATACTTGCAGAAAGAAAGAAGTACTTGTGTTGAATTCACTCAGTGAGATAAAATTGAAATTTTATCAAATTCAAATTTTCTCAAAAGTTTACGTAGTCCTGTTCTTTAACAGTCATTTATCTGACCTTTGTAGTATTGAGATTTCAGGGTCATCAATATGGTCAAGATAATCCATTTCTCTACACAGCAGGGGCCAAATAGACTCGCAACTTAAAGTAAACCTGCCTGTGGCTAGATTTAATTGAAATACTCATTGAAACTTAAATATAGTCCAGAATTTAATTAAGACATCAATTTATTAGACTTCAAAATGAGATACATTTAAAAAACTACAGTTAAGGTCTAAAAAGAAATTACAGTAAAAACCAGTTTAGTCTTACTTTAACTTATATTAAATTGAAATCTAGTCTAAAGTAGGTTTTAAGACAAGTATGTTTTTATATATATATATATATATATATATTTTTTTTTTTATTATAAAACTTTCATTCACCAATCCTCATTTTCCTTTACCTTAAATACTATGTTGCCTACTTTACCTGATTTTTAAAAACTTTACAGACCAAACATTATTGGCTGTCTCTTACAATCTATTTTCTTTTTTTTTTTTTTTTACACTTTAAGACATGGAATTAAATATAACTATCACGAGCTGCAACCTTTAAGCCTAAACACAAAAATCAGGAAAAACAGCCCCTTTAAAATAAGCTGTTAACCTCTCATTATTGAACATCAGCAATCAATATGCAACCATCAACATTTAATGTTTTTTTTTTTTTTTTTAGGAATATATCAATATGTATTATATTTGCTGTAGAATTTCAAATATTCGATGTGAGCGATTTATTGCCTATGAATTATAACTTACCAAACTGTTCTCTCCAGATACTGGTAGGTCACAAGACAAAACAACAAAGATGGCATTAACAGATTCCTGTTTGCTTATAACAGCATTTAGTTAATAAGGAACCAAAAACCAAGGCAGGCTCAAAATGGGATGCACACACAAAACCTTTTAAGTTTCACTTGATTCTGTTTCATTTTTTCTTTTTACATGCAAGAAAATGACTGAAATAAGCCCTCTGGCTTAAGACAGTTTAACCTCTGCATATTTTGCATTAGAAAATATTAGACACCTCTTATTTTCTTCATTTTCTTGTTCTAAAAGTATTTTACTCTGAACAATAAACACAGAAAGCAACTATATGTGACCCTAAAGAGCCTGCACTTCTTGACTTGGAAATCCCATTTACAATAACGCAACAGTTTCTTCCTCTTCTGTGCTGCCCTTCTAGGCTCCGGTGTTTTCCCTTTAATAAAATCCCCTGATAAATTTACTAACAGACACATTATATTGGTACTAAGCGTCAAAATATTAACGTTACCTCCTTCAGTATTTCCAGCTCACATGCAAAAGGTTTGATGTTTTGGGAAACTAAAAATGTTTTTTCATACTTGAATACAATGTGAGCTGGTAAAATGCCATATATGTTATTTTCAACAGTGTTGCCACATTTAGGCAAGCATTAACTGCTTTGCAAAAAATTTGTTTCAAGAGGTTTTATATCTGTTTTGAAATCTGTAAATGAATTTTAAAACTATTATCAAAAAGTTCAACAAAGACACATCTGACAAAGAAGTTATTTAATCAGCAGATGAACATTTTTTTTAACACAATAAGGGGATTACTGAGCTCTGAAATATGCTGGATAATCATTTTACTGTACGATATATTTCTCAATGTATAAATCAGGGCATTATTTCTACCTTATAAAAACAGATTTAACTTGAGTGCATGTCTAAGAGGGCCAACCGGGCCAACTGAGGGGGCAGAAAAGGTGTGAGCTTAAGATACTAAAAAAGCCAAAAAGTGAAATGCTGTTTTTGTGTCACTGCCAACTGAAATCTGAAAATTTAGGTTTCATTTTTATGTAATTGTGTGAAGAGATTTAGTGTGGGTGCCTTCACTAGGTCATAGTATGATTCATAGTAGCTTCTTTTCACCATTTTAGATGGAAACTTGTGGTTTTGGATGTACTGCAGTTTTTGTTTTTTTTCCCATTTTAAGTTTCTTGCAAAAAAAAAAAAAAATCTTTATGACTTCTTCAGAAAATCTTCTTTTTTCAGTTTCTATTCTTTTTTTTTCTCTTTAACTGCTGACCTTTGTAAACGTTTGGGTACTTCAGGACATTCCAAACATGTTTGGAACTGTCTCTCCCAAAAATGTGTGTGCGTGTATATATACACTTATATATATATATATATGTATCCCATAACATGGGTTATGGGAACATGGGTTATGGGAAATCCGTTAAGTACCGTGGTTTTTTTTGGAACGTAACCCCGTGGAAGACGAGGGTTCACTGTATATACAGCTTATGGTTCCTACAACCATAACAAAATATAAAAATAATTGTAAATAAGTGCCAGGACTGTATATCTGGTCATTACTATATTGTTTAGAGCAGTGCTTGTTTATGCCAAATAGCAAGTCTTAAGTCTTAAAGCGTTTCCCACTGTCAACATTTGAAAAATCACATGTGCTCCATGTTTTAGATGTGCTACTCAAGCACATGTGATTCAAATGACTGCATTACCTTCTCTGTATCTATAAGATGCTGCAAAAGACTGTTGATCACCTTTTCATTTAGGCCAGGTGTGTTGAGGCAGGGAAACACCTAAAACATGTTGGACAATGGGCCTTGTGGACCAGGGTTAAGAAATCCTGTGCTAAGGCACGCTGACTGTCAATACATGGAGGAGTGTTGTGCAATGACAGTAGTTACAACAGAGGTAAACCTTCTGGTTGCATGACAGACTTACCATTTTGGGTGGAATATTCCCCCCATGAAAAACTTTTATAAAGTTTGTTTATGGTTGAATATTGATTATACCCCTACTGTCATGATTCTGCTCTTTGTGGACTTTTGTTTAAGTTTCTTTTTGGCCGTTTCTCAATTCACAAAAACGCAAACAAGGACTCGTGTCCTCGCCAAGCAAGTCCTTGAGAAGAACTGGAAAGTATGGACTTGGGGAGAATGGCAGTATGCAGTATAAATATGGATCAATTGGAATAGAAGTGTACTTGTGACGTCACCACATGCCCGGCTTGTCTTGAGATGCATTTCGACTCCTGTTATTAATAGTCTCTAGATAATAATAAACTTACTTTTTTCATTTAGTGGGGGAATAATAATTAACACAGTCAGATATGCACAAGTCATATTAACAAAATGCCAAATAAAACAAAAAAAATCGCCATCAGAGCCAGCGGTCCTTCACACTTGGCTATCCCAATAGAGGGCCACTGCAGATGGGCCAAAGCTTGCCCTGGCTGTGGTTAGAATCAGCATCTGAACTTTTTTATTTTATTACTCACTAAATCAGTAAATATAGTGAAGCTTAAAGCTCTAATGGTCTCACCTCAAATCGTCTTAAAATATACTTTTTTAGAACAACAGCGACAGAAAAGAGAACTTTTAACTTAATACTCTGAGTGCTAACCTTGAAGCTGCTGCTGCCACAGTTCATGCTGGGACAGCTGTCAATCTCAACAACGGACAAGTCTGCTCTGATGCATACTTGGTAAAGAAGGAGGCGAGAACATCATTCGGGACTTAGTCCGTTCTCGGTTTGTTTTCTTGTGAATTGGAACAGTACTAGGGCTGAGGTTGATGATATTTAACAAGCACATGAGAACGCACATGTACACATATTTAAAAAACAGCCGTTGAGGTTTAGTTTAGTTTATTTTAGTTTTATTAGGATCCCCATTAGCTGCCAAATAAATGGCCACTAATCTTCCTGGGGTCATCACATTAAAGAAATTACATTACAATATTAACAAACCATTAAAAAAAAAAAAAAAATTTGCACAAGTTGCACATTAGCAAATAATAGGAACATGAAAAAGAGTAAAAATATACAACTTAAATACACAGGTCAGTTCATCATATCATCTGCAGTAGTTTCAGTGGTTTCAGTTATTTATGTGATTCTGTTTTGTAAGTCATTGGTTTCTTTTCCATTTTGTGTTATATTTAATCGGTGTTATATTTTTTGAGTTACTCTCTGTTGCCCCCTTATGCCAGTCTCCTTTCCTCTAGCTCCCTTCTAGTTACTTCTACCCACAACTGCTCCCTATCAGCTGATTAGCCAATTCTTTGTTCTGTCCCCCATACATACAACTCCTGTGCAGTTCCTCATTGCTGATCCTCTTCTTCTTGTATGTTTCTCCCGAGCGTCTTTAGTTTTTGGTTTCTGAGTTTCCAGTCTGTTATTTCTGGATTTATGTTTTTTTTACCATCTACTTCACCAATAAAACTTAAAAAAACCTTTTCTGCCATCTCTACTCTGCATTTGGGTCCACAACAACATCCAGCAACCTTGACACCTACATCCTAACCAGATCTGCTCTTCATATAAATTTCCAATGCAATTCACAGCTACTGAAATTAGCGTAGCTTCCTTGCTGTCTAAGCTGTTACAGTATAGTTACCACGCATCTTCCCTAGGGGGGATAATGGAAAGCTAGACCATGATCATCATGTTGCTCGCTTTATAGCTAGCCATATTTTTCAGAATAATCGAAGCATTGATAGAAAGCAATCCTTGGAAATAATAATAATAATACATTTTATTTGAAAAGCACCTTTCACAGCATTTGACTCACTGTAGTGAACAAACTGCCACACATTAAAACTTACAATGAACAGGTATGGACATAGTGCATCCTAAACAGATTTTTTTTTTAGTTTAGACATAAACAAAGAAAGGGTCTAGATATTGAGAACATCTGGAAGAAGAGAATTTCCAATTCCAGAAAGCTTTGTTGACTGTGGTGCTAAGGAAGGAGGAACAGCAGAGTGAATGGAGGAGGAAGAATGAAGGATAAAGGAAACAATTGAGGTTTGATTGAGATAAGAAAAGTTGAGGTAAAGCGAGGCTGTTAGTAACCTTGTGCAGAATCTTAAATTGTATTCTGATATCGACAGGAAGCCAGTAAGTAAGTAAGTAATTAGCCTAAGTAAGCAAGCTAATTTTTAGAAAAAAAGTCTTACTTTAAACTTGAATCTGCAAGGGTTACACAATTTCATTCAGGTATTTTCTGTACATGAATCCCCAATAATATTTAAAAGAATGTTACTTAGCAGGTTTAGAAGAAATAAGACTCTTTTTGTAGCATTTTATTACTGTCTGCCATAATTCTGCCTGGACATTTTTCCCAAAAGAAGGATTAATACTCATCCATAAGGATGGTTTCAAATAGTTAACTCAGCTTTAAGCAGTTTATACATTTTCAACAAGTTTGAGGTTGGACCATTCAAGGATATGTAGTCAGTATATGTCTCCTTTATTCATTTAAACAAGTTTTGCAAAGTGATTCAGCTCATTGTCCCGTTACAGCACCCAGATATGTTCAGGTTTCCATTATGTCATTTTCGGTTTAAAGTGGAGCTATAGCTTTTGGGAATAGTGCTTATTTTTAATATTTTCACCCACCTTGAACAATGTAATGTCTATTGCAGCCATTGTAACATCCCCACAGGATAATGCTACCAACTTAATGCTTGACTGCTGCAACATTGTTCCTATAGGTTGTAAGTCTTACTTTGAGTTGTCAAATATTCTTGTTACCAAATATCTACATCTTTGTATCATCAGACCAAAAATTCTTTCTCCTGAGGGATTTTAGCTTGACTATATTCAAAGTTATACAAATATATACATACTGTAGTAGAGTCTGTAGAATACTTTCAAAGTAAAAAGCATCTATATAAGATTGTTACCCTCTCACGTTGCTGTTAATGTTGATTCAGTGAGGATAATAAGAATATTTATTGATGATAGACTTCTGAGTCTTTGGTTCCAAATGTCAAGGGTAATTTGGGTTAGATAGTTGTTGAGCACATATTATACTGCTGGAATTACCCTGATGACATAACAGTTAAAACTGTTTGCCTAAAAGCTAAGCCAGCGAAACAACCAGTTTTTTACCTAGACCTTTCTGGCTACAAAAAGTCTCGGTTTTCTATAAAGCTTTAACTTTTTGGCTAAGAGAAAATTCACATTCACAATCCTAGTTCTTCAAAAATGTGGGATCTTTACTAAAATAATGACATTTATTCTTAAAGAATATATTTAAACTTTTTAGTGTGGTCTTTCAGATTGCAATAGAGTTTAAGGTGTTGGCTGTCTCAGACCCAATGGAAACTTCCTTGGCAAAAGTCTCAGATTTGACACTTAGCTTTATTTTGCAACCCATGGACCTGAGGATGTTCAGCAGCTGATGTTGGAACTTCACACCTAAAAAAGCATAAAGGATGGGATTGAGGCTGCAGTGAAGGTACCCCAGACTCTCAGTCACTAACCAAGCTTTGTGCATTGATGTTCTTGTTCCACATGATGCTTCCCCAATGATTCTTTGTTGAATTGTGTCCACAATGAGTATAATATTAAGTGGAGTCCAGCAGAGAAAGAAAGCTGCGACCACAGCTATTATGACTTTAAATGCTCTCTGCTTTCTGAAGCCTCTTGTGCCACACCCCAGCTGCCACAGGATAGAGGAGTAGCAGATGATCAAAACAAATGAAGGTAGTATGAAGCCCACAGTGGGGTACAGCCATCGTGCTACCATTTGTAGGTTATGAAAGTGATCTGGGCTAAGTTTAAAATAGTTATGAACACACTTTGTTCTACTTTGTCTGACATCTTCCACAGCTTCCAAAAAGTACCAGTCAGGGATGGAGAGCATCAGGGAGAAGCACCACACCACCAAGCAGCTTGTTTGCACCCGCCAGGGCTTTCTGCAAGTGTACATCTTTGTAGAATGGACAATAAAGAGGTAACAGTCCACACTGATGCAAGCCAGGAGGAAAATCCCACAATACATGCTGATCTGAAAGAAAAAAAACAATAAGATATTTCTTACTTTCTGCTATTATTTCTTATTGTCAAAATCTCACCGTAAAAACAGCTCCAGCAATCTTGCAGAGAGGAGTTCCAAAAGACCACCCAACCGGGCTAGCAGACTGTACAGCCCAGAGCGGCAGCATCAGCAGCAGCAGGATATCCGCAAAAGCAAGGTGAAAAATGAAGGTATCCGTCACATTCCATGCCTTCCTGCTCTTTATAAGCACTGCTATCAACAGTCCATTTCCCAGGATCCCAACTCCAAAGATCACTGAGTAAAGAACTGGGATGAACACTGCCTCGAATTTCATACCCATAGTCAGGTCACAAATGTCTCCATCCTTGTAAATGTAGTCTTCATAAAGCGAATAGTTGTCATAGTTCTCAGGTAAATCATCTAGAAATTCCTCCCACCATGGTTGTTGTGATGACTTCACAGTAGCTTCCATCATCCACATCTGTAAGAGAGCAAGATGGTTAAAATCAAGTTCTTTAGGTTCTGAAGCGAATCTCGAACGACATGATGTTTGGACTCTCCAAGTGATTTCCCTACCATAAGGTTATCTGATATATCAGATCGCAAAAGGGGCCTTGTCAAGTACTATTAATTTAGGAATTTGTATCCTAGTCGCTTAATCAGGTTGCATACAAAGGTTTCCTCATCAGATTATCCTTCCCTGTTAGCTTACCATAATGCATTTGTGTACATAAATCTTTGTTTTTGCTTTATTTGTAGTATACAAACCACTTTTGTATATTCTTCCCAGTGGAGGTTCAAAAGAAGGAGGAAATTCTAAGATCAAGTGTGAAAAAAAATCGAAAATGAAAGCCAAGTAATTAAATACCAGTAGCTCTCAGACAACAATGTGAATGTCATGATTCTGCACTTTTTGGTTCTGTTTAAGTTTTCTTTTTGAGTTTTCAGTTATACTTTGATTCATGTCTTTCTGTATTTTCTAGGGCATTGTTTTATTTCCATTTTGTGTCTTTATATTTTTTTTCTGGTTGTATTTGTGTTCTTATGTATTTCTTGTTAACTCTCTGTTGCCCCCATGTGTCAGTCTTCTTTCCCTAGCTCCATTCTATATCCTTCTGTCCACACCTGCTCCCAATCAGTCAATTACTCATATCTTTGTTTGTTTTGACATTTATACTCTTCCTCTGCAGTTACTCAGTGCTAGATTCTCTTCATTCCTTAATTTCCTCTTTAACCATTGTGTTCCTCTTTGTTCTGGTTCTTGTTTCCTTGATCATTTATTTTTTGATTTATGCTTCTGTTGCCACTACTTCTTATGAAATTAGCAAGAAACCACCTCAGCTTCTGCCTCTGCATTTGGGTCCTGCAAAAACCTCAATGCAACCTGACAGTGAATGCTAGAGGTAAATGAAGCAGAAGCTAAAACTTGAAAGCATTTAGGTTTTATTCCTAAACTAATGGAAGTGAAAATACTCATTTTGTATATGATCAACTATTAAATGGCCGTTATTACTGATTATCAGTCCCATAGCTGAGTTTCTGCCTGTTTCTCTTCTACCTTCTAGGATTCTTATGGCTGATAATATGCAGCTTTCGTTGATAACAGCTGCCTCAGCAGTTAAAAACCGTAAGTTTTATTTACAATTTACCTACTTAACACTGTCCAACTTTATTTACAGGGTACCAACTTTTTTTAAAGCTTTACTTTAACTTAATTCCACATGTTTCAATCATACACATTTGATGTGGAGTTTAATAACAATTTAGTTGACATATGAGATTTTTTTGTTTTTGGTTCGTGAGTGACATTCAATCATTTTTCTTTTTTTTTTTAAATAGACAGAGAATAACTAAAATTATATTCAATATACCTGAAGAGTTGTCTTTTTTTAAAGAAATTACCTTAGAGTTAGGCTTAGGATTCATTCAGTGATAACAACCTATGGAGCCTACTGGGAAGTAGGAGGCATGATCTGAAGCCATTCTATGCAACTGATAACCGCTAATAATGGCCATTTAATGGGATGATGAAATCCAAAGCAGCCGCATAAAACACTATGGAACTATGGACGTTTGTTGGATATTGTTTTATTTGAAGATAATTTTATTTTTTCAGCGTGTTTATTAGTTTTGTAGTCAAGACCACAGTAACTGAGACCAAGGAATACTGAGACTGAGAAAAGGAAGGACTTTTAGAGTTTGAGACCATTTAATGTTCTTGTCTTGACTTGGTTCTGGCCTTTTAAAGGTCCTGGCCTTTTCTCAGTATTGGTACTCTTGGTCTCGGTTACTGTGGTCTTGACTACAACCCTAGTTTTTATAGGCCTAGTTTGTGACTAGGTTCCTGTAATGCAGGAAACATATTAAAATGATGATTGTCTTTCTACGGAAATGTGCTATATAAATAAGCTTGCCTTGCCCTTTCCTCTGCTAAAGAGGCATGACAAATTTGACTAGGCTGAGAGGAATAAGGAAGGAAGACCGAAGTGTGGAAAGCTAACATTTCAATTATGCACTTTAAATGATTTCTAAGTTAAATAACAGTAACTGGCATTTTTTGCTGGGGATATCAACAGAGGCTGGTGTGGATCTATTGCTTCTGAGATGGCGGTTTCACTTATATTTTTATAGGAAGCGATGAAAAAGGTTTTTTTCAGTGTTGTTTTTCCTCAGAAAAAATCTGTAAACTAAGAACAGCCTTGAGTCTACCTGCTGAAAATTGTTAGACTGTATAAGCTCTGTAAACAGGCCGAGTGAGACCAAATCAGGTTGAATATACAATAATAAAATTCATAAACACAGTTTTGTAAATTTTTTATGTTTTCTGTATTAGATCATTGTCAATGCGCCAAAAGTTAAGACATATTTGAAGTTGTTTATCATGCTTCAAATTGTGATAAACCTTATTCACAATGCAGGAACTGTCCTGATTAACTCTTGAATGAAAAGTTTAACGCACTTTGGTGAAAAGAAAACAGGTAGGGAAATAGGGTGGCCAGATGTCCGGCTTTAGGGCGGACAGCCCGGATTTTCATTGCACTGTCCGGCGTCCGGCGCTGCGCCCAGCCGGACGTGTATTTGTCCTCCTTTACCCCCAGATTCCACATACTCCGTCAGCGCTCCGCCCCGCTCACGTACGGAGTACTTGTCTGTCATGTAAATCAATGAGAGCTGTTCCACATCCTCCGCTCGTCACCGCCCACGTACGTCTTCTCCGTCCTTCACCGTCAAAATACGGAGCTGAGCTATGTTTTGCTCCCCTCCGGTCCGTCCAGATCAAGACCCGCTATTGCAATCGCACCAAACAGAAAAAAGAATGTAGAGAAGACCCGGTTTGTCAAATTAAATTATAGTAAAAACAGGTCGGTATCTAGAAATTAGAGCATAGTTTGTATATATTCCCAAAAACTAAGAGCAATTAATTAAATAATTGGATGCAGACTATTGGTGCTTCAACAGACCAGGAAGAAGTTGTGAGATTCTAGATTGAATCTCACAACTTTAAAAGAAAATTCTTATTGCAGGAATGGATGAAGAGATGATGAGTTTGGAAGCAGAGAATAAACAGAGTTCATACAAACTATGTATGATCCTAGTTATCCCTGTTACAAAAATCCACAACAGAAAGAAAATTTTTGGGCAGAAACTGAACATCTGCTGGATGATGATGGGGATTTTTTTAATATGTCAGATTAAATTAAGCGTTCACAGGTTTTATACAGGAATGAGGAACTCTAATTTAATGCTCTTTTAATGCTATTAGAAATAATTTTAATGCCATCAACAAGTATCATGTACATAAGTTATTAGTTTACATGAAATAAGGAGCTGTAAGCACAGTTCCATGACTCAAGTTTATATATATATATATATATATATGGATAGAACATGGTGAAATCATCTTTACTCTCGACAGGCTGCAGCCATGTCATGAATTCCTCTTTTCCAGCCACTTTTTGCAGTTTGCATCGTCCTATTCTCTAGCTCTTTCTCGAGCTTCTTTTCCAAACAACTGCTTTATGATCAATTGCAGCAGTTCTGCGCAAATTAATCGTGTTAAAAAATGGTCCCTTTTTAAACACCACAATGTATTAAATAAATACAAATGCTGGGAACCAATTTTTTTTACATTTCTTTAATATTTTGTTCTATTCAGCTACACAAGCATCCTCTTTAAACTACTAAGAATTGTGCTATAAATGTGACTTTACCCGATTCTTATGTACACCTTAGTAATTTATTGATATGCCGCACAATGTCCTCCTTTTTGGTGCTATAGAAATGGCCACCCTATAGGGAAATGAAAATAGCTTAGACTACATATTAAAGAGGAAATACGGGTGCTCAACTATAAATTGCATTTGTATGAGGATTATAAACTCCAATGAACTTTTTTTAATCATCCAGAAAAATGGATCCATTATTTTAATTTTTAATTGAATCCCAATTAAGTGCCACAAAATCAAACAACAGAACAAGTTTGAAGAAGTCTTCTACATTAAAATTTAACCAAAATAAAATTTTTTATAATTTCTTATTAGGAAAACAGGCAGCTATAAAAATCCCCCAATCATACATTATATCCACAAACAATTTAAAGATTTAAAAAGAGATATCCAGTGTACACTGAGAACAGGGGTGTAAGACAGCGGTCACTTATAAAGACAAAAACAAGACACTTGTGGGCACTAATAATCCAATATAGCATGAAAGAATCCCTGCTAAAAGAACAACTACAAAAAGAACAAGAGCACTTCGTAGAGCATTGCAAAGATATTAACCTAAAATCGTTTGCTCTCAAGTCCCACTCTAAATGTACCATAGTGTAGGACTTTCTTTAGTATTACTTTGATGCGAAATGACTTACAGTTGTGCCAAAGTAAAAAATACCAAAGAATATATTCAAGCAATAAATATGACCTTTTATAAAATAAATTACCTTTAAGTATTTATAAAAGGCAAGTTCTGTTTGAGCATAAAAGATTATTGGTATGAATACCTTACCAATCTTGTTGAATCTTGAAGCTCAGACAAGTATTGCACAAATGCTAGTAAAGGTCTTGCAAAACAATTTAAGGAGGAACCAAAAATACTCCAGCCCCCCAACCACCCCCCAAACTCCACCAGGGGAACTTTAAAAGGTTTTTTTTTTTTTTTATTCTGTTGAACTGTCCAGCTTCTGTTTGCACTTCAAATTAATACATTTCATAAATTTTCCTTATTAGATTGGAGTGATAAGTAGCCACTGATTACTTAAGAAATGAACAACACAATAAAATGAAATCATAAACGGTCACAGCCCAAGGCCAGAGAAAATAAACACTGATTGACCAACATGGATTTACATGATTTTAGCGTTTGATTTTTAGTTCATTTTAATGGAGAGTTGGGACAGTGCTTGACGTAAATGATGAAACATAGGTTTCCCAATAAACCACAAAAAGCCCAGCGCTATTGTTCTCTTTTACCCAGCCATGAAAATAATAGTTTCATTTTCTTTTAATGTATACATTGTGTTGGTTGTCCTAGCAGTTTCACATAATGAATGTCATAAAGCATTAGAGATAATAGAGATTCACCATCCACATTCATTACTTTATACGCATTACCACATCTTACTAAAAGAGATCTGCAAATATCAATCACATTAGATGCTTTCATGTCCAGATTGGTCTAAGTAGGATTTGAGTTGTTTTTAAGCTTTCAACAATGGGTATATAGAGTATGTGATGATATATATCCTTGGGCCCCTTTGAATTTTTATGTACTATAAACTGTTTTCTTGCAACCTGTAAGACAGTTACCTTCACCATGCAACCTCTCCCTGTGTAGTTGTTGCTGTTTTAATGACGCCGACCTAGAGTCACTGCAGCATGGAACAGATGCACTGGTATGGTCTGATGCAAAATGAGATTTGCAACAACAGTGAAATAATTCTAGAATAAATTCTCTGGTTTTGGTGTATTTCTACTGCATGATATTACAGCATCTCTGATAATTGTGCTCTTCCTTTGGAAGACTGAGCAAAGTCTGTGCAGGTGCAGTGCAGTAAAGGCAGGTGCTTCCTGGATGAGGTGAGTAATAATGACAGCTCTACATAAATCTGTCATAGCCACTCACTTTTTACTCATCCTGTAAGAAACTGGAGAGCAATGCTAAACAAACCATAGCAAACTGCTAATGATGCTAACTCTACATTCATATGAAAGTCAAATGCTCATGTGTACCCTTGTGGAAAATAAGGGTATAAATTTGCTCCGAATGAGCTGAATTTATTTATTTTCTCTTAAAATTGATGAAACATCAAATTAAAGACATTTCAGAAGGATTTTAAACATAAAATACCAGACTAAGGCTCCCATAACTCAGTGATTGTCTCCTCCTCAATGGTAGGGTTTGGTTAGTTGGTTTTGTAACTGGACTCACTTTGCTACTGTACTACTATACTTCTATAAATGGAGCTGGAAATGGGGGAGTTGAATTGAAATAACAAACCATAGCTGTTATTTTTCCCAGTTGCATCATGTCTGGTCTGTTCTTTTCCCTCAGTAACTGTATCAGGGGTGATTAAAAGGTTGTAAGAGATGACTAATTGGGAATCCTGAATTAGTACTATGTCTCACAGGTTTTAAATGCCTTTATTGTCTACCTTCTCTTGGTATGTCTACTGACCTTAATCATTGATACTTAAGCAAGACAAGTCTCTTTTGGCGTTCCTAAAAGTTCCTTTGAGTTGCTACGTAAAATCATCACATAATTTGAGTATTTGGTCACGCTTTGATCCAGCCCTCAGGGAAGTGGAATATCAATATCAGCAAGACAGAAAGTGAATAATTGCACTCTAATTACATGTTAAACTAAAGATAAACTTAATGAAATTATTTAAAGTGTTCAATAAAATTGTACCTGTGCCAAAACTACATTAACCAGTCTTGCTATGTCATCCAATATTCATACAGAGAGGAAGCAGAGGCAGGCACAGTGGATGAGACCATGTAGCAATTTTTATTTCCTCCATAGTTTAACAGGTTTAAATAATTATATGCTGTAGTGGCCTTTTGAAATTTCTTTTAAAGTAGGCAGACAGAAAATGGGATCCGCCACTCCCACATAAGTATTAGAAATTTCACTTTTTTATCGTCCTGCATGTGGCCTGACTTGTTGTTTTATAACTTCCAGATAACTACTAACTGACAAACATAGTTGTTTCTGTCATATTAACCAGGTAGTGTAGTGTGGTGTAAGTAATGTTTTATTTTCCTGGCTCTTAGACGGGACACCTTAGAAAAGTTTTTTTTTTCATTTTAGTAGAATTATCTTGGTTTATTTGGTTATATATGGTCATCTTCATTACAAAAACAACACACTCAAGGATAAAAAATATATTTTATTCAGTTCTTTAAAGAAGCAATAAGTAATTAGAATCACAGCTATAAGAGAGACAATGATGTACTGTAGAACAGCTAAATTTAAGATGACGATGAAGATGATTTAGCCACAGTACATTTTTTTGCTAATACTTCTGTAGGATGCCAAGGGTTTTTAGGTACTGTTATGACTGTTACTGGTTCTCTTCTTTCACTGGATATGTCTGTGGGCTGCTACTCTAAAATACTTAATTCTGCACTCTGTTTCGGTAAGCCTGGGAATTCTAACATAAATGGTTAAGAGAGCAGGAACTAGACACAAGCTGTACACTGCCAAACATACCTACAGCTCTAAAAGGAGAAAAAGTTGACCAAGATATTGTTGATAGAAAAGACAGATTTTTTTTATAGCGAATTTTACTTCAATTCTGAGTGACAAATGAGAATAGTTTTGGTTAAATATACTGTCAATACCTTAACTTATTGCTCCTTTAACAGTTAACATGAAGATAATGTAATTAAATGTTGCAAAATAAAGATATATACATATATATACATATATATATATATATATATACAAAACCTTATTATACACTGCAAAAATTATCTTAAAATTAGTCAGAAATTCTTAAAATAAGTGTATTCACCCTTAATTTGAGCAGATAAATAATATGCTCTGCCAATGGAATGAGTATTTTTACCCTTAGAATAAAATAATTAGATAATATGGACTTGAAATAACAGAATGCAATTGTTTTTTCTTATTTTAAATCTAAATCATCTTGTTCCATTGGCAAAGTGTCTCACTTACTTCCTCAATTCAAGACAAAATGCACTTATTTTAAGAAAAAAAAAATAGCCTGTTTATATTTAAATGTTTTGCAGTTTAAAATATATACAAATGCACCATTTTTTTCTTTCACATGTCAAAATAAATTCCAAGTTATCTTATCCTACACAGCTGCCTGGTTATGAGAAAACTGTATCTTGTTGCTTTGCAGTTGATGACGGACGCTATAGCCTTCTGGTTAATTTATGTCACTTGTCTTTTTAGCTGGTTTTATATTATACATTCAGATTGCTATGGAATTTGAGGTTTCTCTAGAGTCAGACCAAATGGAGCTTTTCCTGGTGAACGATTCTGATTTTATACGGGTCTTCAGTTTGCAGCTCATAGACTTCAGGATGATAACCAGCTGACGGCGGAACTTCACACCTACAAAGGCGTACAGAATAGGATTGAGGCTGCAGTGAAGGTATCCCAAAGAAGCTGTTACAGTCAGAGCTTCTCCCATGGATGCCATTGAGCTGCAAGTTGAGATGCCTGTTGAGTTGTTTTGAATTGTGTCTGCCAAAAGTACAATATTATATGGTGTCCAGCAGAGAAAAAAAACTCCCACCACAGCTATTATGACTTTAAAAGCTCTTTGCTTTTGGAGGCTTTGGGAGCCACATTGCAGTTGGAGCAAGATGCAGGAGTAGCAGAAAATCAGGACAACTGAAGGAAGCAAAAAGCCCACAGCATGGTATAGCCATCGTGCTCCCATTCTTTGGGTCTGTATTTCTTCGGGGATGCTGGTAAATTTGGAATAATTACGAGTACACTGTTCTATGTTCCGTCTGTCGTCTGACACAACCTCTAAAAACAGCCAGTCAGGGATGGAGAGGAGCAAAGAGAAGACCCACACCAATAAACAGCTCATATGAACCACCCAGGACTTCCTGCGGTTGTACATATGGGTAGCGTGGACAATGGATAAATAGCGATCTATGCTGATACAGGCCAGGAGAAAAATCCCAGAGTAGAAGTTTATCTGAAAGTTAAAAAAAAGGGATATTGAGTTTTTTTTTTTTTATATATATATAAAGAGTATATAATCTGAGCATGCATATCAAAAGGTAAAATCCTCACCGTAAAAACAGTTCCAGTAGTCTTGCAAAGGTTAGAACCAAATTGCCACCCCGAGCTACTAGCAGCCTGTGCAGCCCAGAGGGGTAGCGTGATCAATAGCAGGATATCTGACACAGCCAGGTGAAGGATGAAGGTGTCTGTCACACTCCAACTCTTCCTGCTCTGAAACAGGACTCCCAACAGCAATCCATTCCCCAAAATACCAACCAAAAATGCCAGCGAGTACAGAGTTGGTAAGAACACAGCTTCAAACTTTGGATTTAGGTCACAAACATCCCCTTCATCTTCGTTATAATCAAAAGTATAGCTTTCATTCAGATCTAATCCCATCCACCATTGATATTCCTCTGTTGAACTCTTAGCAGCTCCCATCATTCACCTCACTATGAAAGAAAAAGGGAAATTTTATTTTAGTTGTTTTTGTTTGTTGAGTTTTGGGTCCAGCCACAAGGGGGTGCTGTCTGTCTTTAATGCACAAGATATGCTTTTACATAGATTTTGACTGAAGCAGGATAATGTTTCTGCTTGTAAAGAGAAGCAATATGTTTTATTCAAATAATTACAATAAATCAATTAAAAAATGCTGATGATAGTTTTAGTTGCTTGAGTCATAAAAAGGACATGAAGGTTTACATTCAACATAAGCTAAGGGGTTATATATAAGATCATATTTTTATTAGCTTTTCCATGTGGCCATTGAAATAATCCTACTCTGCTAGAATGACTTTCATTTTTCAGCCTTCTATTATTAAAGGAGGTCCACATGCTTTAACTCAAACCATTTTACAGAACCTCAGGTTAATAAAAAAAAACTTTACAAATACAATCTATCAACTACAAACCTGTTCGATTAAATCACATAACTTATAAGAATGACTCGACAAAACATAGACAGAAAGGCATTTATATTAATGTAATGCTTATAAATGCCTAATGTTAAGCAAATTGCACCAAATAAACTCTCATTAAATTTAAAGACGTTGTTTTTTCTATGTGTATGAGGATGAAGTGCAAATATTCTATAAAAGAAAAGGATGAAAACAAAACTTACTCAATGGCTCAGTTCAGATGTTGCAGTTCATACAGCTGCTCTGCAGAAATGAGCTTGAGAGAATAGAGGACTGCACAGAGGAAACAGCGAAGCCAAAGAAGAGACAGCTGCATCATAGGGTAAATCAAAGTGCCAATGGTGCGGGGTGGGTGGGGGATTAACAATTGTAGTTTTATACATTCATAAACTTTGAATATTTAAAATAGTCTTTAAAGAGGTTGTACAAATTAAGGTTTGTTAAAATAAAAAAAAAACAGGAATAAAACAACAGTTAACAATATAGATGTGTGTACTCAATGCTCAGTATATTTCAAAAATAACAAAAACTGCAATAAAAAAAACTGGATGTTCAGGAAGATTACAAATAATTAGGTTTCAATGACTACATACTATCAATGACTAAACTACAAAATGAAAGAATCAGTCTTGTCTGCTTTTTAAAGTCTGACTATTGAGATTATTTTAACTGGCAAATATTGTTTGCAATAAAACCTTATCTAAATAATTTTTTCAACTTATCCTAACACACCACCACCTTGCCCTTTTAAAGTGAACTGGAACTGGTATATACCTCTTAATATGTGAAGATTTGGCATTGTGACATTTCCCTGCTATAAACACACTCAAACAGAGATTGACTCATTAGTTTCATGTGCTTACAAACTGTGTTTCAGATTCTGAACCAGTTTAAAAGAAATGCTTTGCAAAGAAATACCTGTTCCTGTGTGCTGACATTGAACCTATGTAGATATTTTCATCTGTCATCATAATTAATCCAGGACGTACAACAGAATCTTCCCTTTAGGGCTATTTAATCCTTTGGAAAGTTACATTTGTATTTAAAGTTGAGACCTTTTATAATATTTACAATCTCAGAAATATTGATTAAAAGACAATGGACCACATTCATTGTAATATTTTTTGGAATTTAAGTGTTATACGAACTGTTATTTTATATGATCATCAATCTTTCATGTTAAAAAAACACAACTTTAATTTACCAATAGAATGGTTTTGATCATCTTTTCTTACAGGGACTTTGAATGGTTTTATAAATTGGATCATGACAGATTCTGTCATGCTACACTGGATACAAAGAGTTGTTTGTTCAGCTAAATTAAAAAAAGAAAATAATTGCTGATCGTCCTTTGAACATAATTTTAGAAAGTGAACAAGATTTTTTCACAGATTAGGAAGAGTTGAGAAAAGAAAGCGACAACAGTGTAGCAGAATAGCCAAACAATAAAAGCGGAAGAATGATGACATAACATTAAAATGTTAAAAAATAGGGTTCCATGCATAATGGCATAAAGAGAGGAAATAAGTAATGATGCAACTTCAGCTCCAATTTCAGATCGTTAGGTAAAAAAATCATATTGTAATTTAGAGAGAGGGAGCAAATAGGAGAATTGTATACCAAGAGCTATAGCTTAAGTCCTAGGAGTTAAAAGCTCTTTGTTGGGAGGCTATTCTGATTGTGACCATAGTATTCACGTTTTCCTTTTCAACACTGATATTTAAAATTCTGCAATTGTTGCAACATTCAGGTAGATGTTGTAACTTCTGCTCTCATTCTGACTGGTTGTTTAATCTTGTTTACATGGGTAACTGTACTCCCTTCTCTTCTACCTATGTTCACTTACTTAAAATTGCTTGATCAGATTGGAATGTGTATGGGTAAGCGAACAATTAAAGATCCCGTCAAGACACGCGGTTATGTTGACCAGGTTTTTTAATTCCAATTCACATTTTTATTCCAAATACTTATGTCTATGTTAATATATTTATAGTATATATAGTGTTTTTGTCCTATAATCAGAATCTGTGTTTTTCTTGTGAAGCTAAAATGTTTTGCCGTAATGTAACTGTCAAAACTGTTGGGTGCTTTCATGCCCTGCCATGTCGCTGAATCTCTATAGCTCCAACAGCATTTAGCTTTCTCATTATAGGTAAATAATTGCATTTCCTAAATAATGAATAGGTAACAAACGAAAAAAGATTAAAATAGATTAAAAGACATTTTAGATACTGGAAGAACAATCAGACTGGACATGTCCTCAAATACTGTCCAATTTATTTGATTTTTGTAGAGAGAAAAATAAAGGGAAAACATTTAGCTTTAAGGCAAGGCAAGGCAAGTTATTGTGCACCACAGTTCCGAGCCAAGGCAATTTTAAGTACTGTATATGATTTAAAAAAAAGAAAGTAAATAGAAAGTAACACCTGAAGTAAGTAGTAGTAAAAAAAAAAGGACATTTAAACATATAAAAAAAGATTAAATTATTGATATTTAAAAAAAAAAGATTAAGTGATTCAGAAAATTACAGAGCATTAGAATGGAAACCTAATAAATCATGATTAGACAGCACACGTTAAAAGATCACTCTAAATAAATTTGTTTTCAAACTTGATTTAAAGTAAGTAAGGATTTGGTTCCTTTTACAGGTTTCTGGGACGTAGATTTGAGGGGCATTATAACTAAATTCTGCTTCTCCATGTTTGGTTTTGGTTCTAGGTGTGCTGAGTAGTAGAGTCCAAGATTTTGGACACTGAGACATAAAGTAAAGTAATCCCAAACCACAAGTAAAAAAATGTTTATTCCAAATACAGGTATTCTATTTATGAGCGATATTTGTACATTTTAATGTAAATTGAGAATATTGTTAAGTTATCTATAACAATTTCTACCAACATTTTAAAAAGACTAACAAAAATAATGATAATTGTACACAATGAAAAACTGTAAGAAAAAGAAAGACGACGACCCATTTTAAGTACAATCATGAAACTTAGACATGGCATTTTTAGTCATAACGAAACCTTTTTTGTCTGCAAATGAAACCTGTATTCCTGCATAGGTTCTCCCCTTTAAAAAAATCACTGTAGGTAAGACAAATGTGTTTGACTGTATGGTTGCTTTGTTTTTGTAAATTCCAAATGTTAAAACTTACAGATAAAAAAAACAGGACAGATTGCTCCGCTGTCTGCTGTAACTGTGAGCTACAAAACCTGAAAGCTATCGAATGTGTCCTTGAGAGATGTTACCTCAGCTGTTACGGTAAAACTCTGCCCACAAACAGGCTGAGACATGCTTCCACAAAGGCCATTCATGTAACATATGCTCCATCTTTGATTCTACCATCACCTAAAATGGTCCTGCTAATCTCATTAAACTTTTCCATACAGTAAACTACTTTTTCCATCTGAAAAACTCACATGGAAAAAAAGAGACAATTAGAAGAATTTTATTGATACCATTATTTTAAGACTTTGGCTAGCAGAGTGGAAACATTAGCGCTGAATTTTTCTTTAACATGCATAAGCAGGTGTATGAGAACAGGAATTTCCCCCCCCCAGGCCTGAAACTGGTGGTCTAGTGGCGAGATGATGGCGAGATGATGTGCTTGAGCTGTCTTAGTGAGATCCAGTAAACCGTGTGAGCTAATACTAGTGCTTCACTTAGAACCTGGAAGATAGATATCCAGCTTAGGTAAACACAGGTTTGCATGAACCTGTCCATGATGAGCAAGCATGAAGAGCCAGTGGAGAGAAAAAATTCCCCCTTGGAAAGAAACATCTGGCAGAACGAGGCTCAACATGGCGGTCTTCCGCCTGACAGGTTTTGATGTGACAGGGAATGCAGTAAGAGTCTGTGAGTAATTACACTCTTAAAGGGACGATGATGAAGAAGCACCATGAAAAAGCCAGAAGGAGCTTAGCTACGATGGTGGAGAAGGGGATGGAGGTGGGTTGAATTGGGGTCATCTGAGTGAAAATCAGACATAGCAAAAAACACGGCTTGCGCTGGCTGGGTAGCAGGCAGAGTCGTGGATTTGAAGACCTTTTAAAATTAACTCTGGATGCTGATTCAAAGGTGATTGGTTTGCGTCAGAGGCAGGTGATCCTCTGATGATGAGGCAGGTAGTTTCTTCAGTTGAACTTCTGCCTATAGGCTTCATTTCAATCTGAAAAACTCACACCGAAAGAAAAAAAATTAGAAGAATTTTATTGATACAATTATTTTAAGACTTTGGCACTCATACCTCGGCAGGAAACACTGGCGCTGAATTCTACTTTATTCCTAACCAGGTGTATGAGAACAGAGATGTTTCCTGTTTTTCATTTTGTGTACTCTTTGTTTATACAAAATGACAATAACATTTGTATTAGTCTAAGTCTAACAGGGGCAACATGGACAGGGGAAAATAGAAAAGAGACAGTTTGAGGGTAAAACTAGGATTTTTAAAAGGTATGCTCACATAACAGCTTCAAGAATCTGCTGGTTACCAAGTGGGAGAGCCAGGAGTATATAGTGCTTCTTCCAGGTGCAGCAATTAATGGCAATTGGAACTGTCGCAGGTGTAACTGCTCAGACCTGATTGCCAGTGTAGCTTAAGGAGTGGGAGGCGATGTCATGGGACTGCACACAAAAGCTTAACATGTAGGAACACACAGGATCCATTACAACCTGATCACAAAAAAAATCCTCACACATTTAAAACACAACTTGGCAAAAATTCAATCTGATTCTTTTTTATTTTATTTTGAAATGTAAAAATTGAAACAACAAATATTACAAAAAGTCGCAGTCAAATCCAAAACAGAGAAACTGTAATGAATGAGGTTATCTTCAGGTGATCATACTGAAAGTGCAATCAGTACACTTTTAACCGATTTTCATATCTATTATCTGTGTTAAATCTCTCCTTAAATGATGATATCAAAATACTTTAGAGAGGCTGTCAGGTTTTCCAAAACCCAAAAATATTATCACACTTTTTTTTTCTAAGTATTGCTTTCCTCATCTGCAGAGCCACAGAGGCTTGCATCATGACACCTGTTAGAGCAGTGCATTTAAAAGTCTCTTCCCCTTCACTTAGCTTGTGCGTAAAAGGTTCCTGTTTTTATCACACCTTTTCTCTCCTGCTTTGCTCTGCAGCATTTCTTCAGTTTGTGGTGAGAGGGACAGGTGGAGACGTGAGTATCTGTCTGTGACAGTCAAAGCAGTGTTCTCAAATCTGTGTTGTTTTTTTCAGCCCAGGACAAGACATGACATGTACATTACAAAGCAGACACAAACATTAAGAGAGAAAGTTTGAGCAAAGCTCTTAATATATCTTTGATAAGATCAGTGTTATGGTTAAGAGGAAGACTTGTATCCTCTGTGTGGTTTCAACTGAGTGGATTATCAAAAAAGCATCTTTTACACTCTTTGATTGAATCTGTCACCAATGATTGACTCGAAGATTATCAAGAAGAATGCTATTTTGCATCTGTGCATTTTTGTCTGATTAAACTAAATTGCACAGATATTTAAAAAGAACAGTATGTTTTTAATATCTGCTTCTAGATGACTATAGCTTATGAGGGTAAATCATGAGGTCTCTACAAATAATTTGTAGTTTTGAAACTATGAATATCTATAGCAAGGTGGAAGTGAAAGTACCAAAGCACATGCTAGTTTTATTTCCTAAAATCTAGTTTTGTTTTTAGTAATGTGTAAAATCTAAAAAGACTCATTATCTTTGACCAGATCCTGCAGATTAAACTGATGAAAATGAAAATGATATTCAGTTTTATTTAACTCTCTGCAGTGATGCAAGGTTGGGGTCACATAATCCTAATTTGGCTTTAGTGGCGGCTTTAATTAATCCATGGTATGATAGCTTGGTATTATGAGACAAAGTACATTTTTTCAATTTTCAATTAGCCAAATATTTTCAGTCTCTGTAATCCACAAAACAGGCTTAAATTAGACACCACTGGACTTTTGCTAAATAACTTGCTTAAAATAGCTACTTTATCCAGAATGCTTGTGTAAATTCTTAGTCATAAGTGTCATGGCAATCACAAAACAAGCTTAAATTGGAATTTCTTTTCTGAAGACGTTTCAACATCTATCTAGGAGTCTTTTTTATTGGCCCGCACCAGAACAATTTGTAAATGGAGCTCTGATGCATTTAAGCAGCATGGAGGTCCATCCTTCAAAGTGCATTCCAAGTCAGATACAAATCACATGGCCATCCATCGTTTTCCTAAATTGCTGAAGTCTATTGTTGTGCATGGCCTATCCACTCCCTCTGTTTCGTTTTTTCTCTTTTAACAAAGATAGCTTAAAGGAGAATTCCGGTTTTTAACACTTTTAGCCCATTTTCTGTAGTGTCCAGGATGAAATCGAATGATCGACACCAAAATTTTGACAATTGGTCCTGTCTCTGCTTTTTGGCTCATGCAGAATCCCCCCCTGGCTGCTTCAGAATGGCTTCCATAGTGCATGTCCGATAATGTCCTTAAAACAACCTTAAACGTTCTTTTTTTTAAAATATGCTACTCACCGTGTCGTCAGCGCTGTTCAATGACGTTCCAAAAAAGTTTCGTAAAGAAAAAACGTTCCTGTAGTGTTTTATTTAGCATTTTGTAAATCCCATTGAGTTCTGTTGGAATAGTCAATATTCCCCTGCCACCGGAAACGGAAATGGGGCCTGTTTACACAGTTGTAGTCTTTTCGCTTCACTCTGTGTACTCCGACGTCGAGGTGCTAACGTCTTTGTTAAACACTTTAAAAAACTCTGAAAATGGAATACGAAAGGTGGATTCTTGATTCTCGACGTCGGAGGTCTGCACTCTGGACTCAGTGGAGGAAGTGGCTGAGAGGAGGGTGCTGTCCAAGCTTACATCCATCATGGACAACTCCTTTCACTGCACCAGAGTGTAGAGGAGCCAAGCAGCTCCTTTAGAGAAAGACTTTCACACCCTGTTTGAAAAAAGGAGCGCTACTGCAGGTCATTCATCCATGCTGCAAATAGACTCTAAAATGTGACTCAACAATGCAACACTAGAAACGCAATAACTTGTGCAATGTATAATGAGCAATTTACTATTTAATACCCTGTGCAATAACATGTTTCACTATATGTAACACCCAATGCAATAACTATATATATAAATATAAATATCCATCAATATTAATACCCACATAAACACTCAATAACCCTATAAGGATCCTAGCATAAATAAATAAATAAAATAAAAAAAAGCTGTCATATACGGACGCACTGTATATGTACTTTATATATCCCATGCCCATTTTTCTTCCTTTGGCACAATGTTCTCCCTTAAATATTTGAGCTCAATTCAATTCAAGTCAGTTTATTTATATAGCGCCAATTCACAACACATGTCATCTCAAGGCACTTTACAGTTCAACCAGATCATACAGTCAAATTGATTCAAAGTTTTCTATATAAGGAAAACCAGTTGATTGCATCGACTCATTGACTCAAATACAATCCCTCACACTAAGCATGCTTGTAGCGACAGTTGAGAGGAAAAACTCAATTTTAACAAGAGGAAACCTCCAGCAGAACCAGGATCAGTGTGAGCGGCCATCTGCTGAGGCCGACTGGGGTTCAAGGAGACAGAAGCAGAGATACAAAAAGCAACTGTAAAAGACGGCCATCGATGTAACCATTCAATAGCTGATGTAACGAGTACATTTCTCCACTGTGAGATCAATTAAGTCAAACAATCAATCAATCAATCGACCTGACCTTACCAGTATCTCTTTAGTGGTAATTAAAGATTCAAACCTCAGACGTTCTTGCTGTGAGGCAAGAGTGCTAACCACTGCAACACTCTACAGCCCATTATAGGAGGCTGTACAGACCTCATTCCAGTGGATCTCACAAACAGGGCTGCTCAGCTTTGGTTTGAGGTGTTCTGGCTTTAGGATGCAGCAGTTTCTGTCTGAGTGTGTTGGTTTTTTTTTGTTTTTTTTATATATTATTTTTATTTAGAGTTTTCATACATAAACACAAACAAATGAAAATGAACAAATACTAGACCCCCGACCCCCCTCCCTTGCTCATTCAAAAAAAAAAAAAAAAAAAACACTACAGTAAGTACAGTAAGGCTTGTTGGTTTACACATTTATACATATATGGTCCAAACAAGGTTTCCAAATTTTTGGAAACATTTTGTAGGATTTCCTCAGGTAGTATGTTATTTTTTCTAATGGTGTGCCACTGTTCATTTCTCTGTACCATTTGTTGTGTTTTGAGAAAATCCTTCTGAGTTTCTCAGAAATTTGTGGCATGGAATATGGAATTACAATGTTTTTGTGTCTGTCTGTTTTCTCCTCTGTGTTAGATTATTATTTTTTTTATTTAACCAGGGAAAAAAATCCCTTTGCGATTAAAAAAACTCTTTTTCAAGGGAGTCCTGACCAAGAGGCAGCAAAGTTATATAATAAATAGAGATATATTAAATTAAATGACAGGTAAATATAGAAACATATTGGCAGAACAAGTATGTGTGCATGTGTGTGTGTGTGTGTGTGGGGGGGTGTTGGTGGATAGGTGTGTTGATTAGTTACAGTTTGTGAATGTGCTGGTGTTCAGTCTGTTAGACTGCTACATAAACCTGCTGATGTGGTTTTTTAGATGTAAAGAAAAGGAGACCATGATGAATCATTTCAGAACCCCACCAGCTGAATGACACCTTTAAGATAAAGATATTTTGAGGCTGTTTCATAACTCCTATTTTCAAAATACCTCAGCTTAACATGAAGTAATGTAACATCAGCAAATGATACTGCTTCTACAATACTTTATGGTGATCTTTTGTGTCATCTACACAGTTTTTGGTGACATTTCTTTGGATGCATGCCCCAAAAGTGCCTGTTTAGTCTATTATACCATATTTCAAGAATAGTTCTTGATAAAGGTTCAGACTTGAATCTAAACCTTATGTGACATGTATGTATGTGTTTAAAAAACAGGAAAGGAAGAGGATACAAATCTGGGATAACAAGAGGTTTGCATTAACTTGAGTTGGTCCTAAGTATTTTGTAATTTTATTTCCGTTATTTTATGTAATAGATGAACCCATGTGTACACTCATAGTGTCCATTCAGATTCAGAGGCAATGGAAGTGTTTTGCCTTTTCTATAAACCAGTCATGTCTACCATGCAGTATAACACCTACATGAAAGTGTCCCTGACAGTAAATCCCCAAGTGAAGACTAAACTCTTAAAAAGAACAAACAAAAAAATGTAATTTGTAGAGCCTCACAGAAAGAAGCCACAGCTGTCCTGTGGATTTCCTGTGAGACATTTTGTGCTGTTATGACTTCAAAAACACTTCGTTTTACAGACCTGTCCCAAACACCTAAACTGAAGTTACAACAAAAGTGCTGTGTATGTTAAAGCCACAAACAATGCATATTATTGGGATATTATTGATGCTTTAACAATGCATAATTGTGAAGGTTAAGGAAATAGTGCTTGGTTTTTTCAATTTTATTTTAGAAATAATATTTAGTAAAATATGGCCTGCATTTATGTTCAGCATCACATATTCTGATCCTCCTAAATAAAAACTAGTGTCACTCATTCTCTTATGTGATATACTAAATTAGAGTCCATCTGCACATAACACCATGTAGGTGAGGCGGCTCTTGATTGTTACCTTAAGACCTAAAGGGTGAACAATCAACCACATAAAGACCAATGAACATACCAGGAAGGTAGGGGATGAGGTTTAGATAAGTTAAAAAGGGGAATTGAGTGATAAAATGAGGGATGCTCTATACTGGAATTTTGACTAATATCCTGTATGACCATATTTTACACCTCAATTAGTCAATAATCAATACCGATTATTTGTTTCCTGGACTTACTTTTAAAGACGCATCCAAACTACCAACACTTTAACTTCAACATCTCATGTGGCAAAAGCATACATTAGTTGGGTTCATGTGACCCTCTAGCAATGCAGGCAAAATTCGAACTTGTTTATCTCAAAAACAGTGCCTTTTCTATCCGTGAGTAATATTTTCAAAATAGCTGATATTGAGTTTTCCAGATAATGTCTGCTGATACCAATAAGATGACGATAATC
Organism: Cyprinodon tularosa; assembly: GCF_016077235.1. Lineage (NCBI taxonomy): Eukaryota > Metazoa > Chordata > Actinopteri > Cyprinodontiformes > Cyprinodontidae > Cyprinodon > Cyprinodon tularosa. The sequence continues at coordinate 60,271 of NW_024038733.1, read as the reverse complement.
CATTCCATTCATATATAAAATGTTACCCCAAGGTTTGAACATAAGAATTACTTTTTCCAATTCGTCTGAAAAGTTTAAAAGTATAGCTCCAAACCTCCCAATAACCTATGATAGGGTGAGCAATGGGACCATTAATAGAATTAGTTCCCATTGGTCCAAATGTTTCTCTGCAGGAGTTGCAGAGATTTCTTGGTTAACAGAGAAGCTGTTAACCATCCAACTGTAGACATGCTCCCCAGAAGTTTAGCGTTCCTGCAAAGGTTGCAGAAAGGATGTTTCTACCAAAATGAAACTAGATCCTTTTTGCATTAAACCACAAGCTTTTTAGGGGGTTCGCCAAAGATATGAAAGGTGATCTGGTCAAAGGAAACTAAAACTGAAATAATAACCCACATGGTAAATGCTATGTAACCAACACTGCGCATGGTATCCTGACCTCATACCATGGCGAAGCATGATGCTAGAATGCTTTTCTAGCTACAGGGTAATCTAAGAGGAAAATCTGCAGGAAACTGCAAAAGACTTTAGACTGGGCTAAAAGTTTCTTTTCCAGAAAGAAAATGGTCACAATCACATAAGAAAAACAATGAAATGGTTTAACTCAGGTCCAATTCATATTTCCGGTGATCAGGTTAAATTCTAGCTCTAAATTTAGCAAAGGATGAGCAAGACTTAAAGAATATTTCCGGGCAATCTAAGATTAAGTGATTTCTTTACAGATTAATGCGCAAACAAGCTATTTCTGAAGTTGGAAGAACAAAATATGTGCAATCAAATTAGCTGTGAAAGATGTTTTAAGATATAAACTCAGATAGTGCTAAATACAAATGGGTGATACAATTTTTAGATTCTTATTTATAAATAAACAAAAAAGAATAAATGATTTTTCTTACTATGTCACAACTAATCTATGTGGATCCATCAAATTGCAAAAGGATGCACTGAAATTTCTAGGAATGTAATGAATAGAAATCTAAATAGTGTGAAGAATTTGAAGAGCCATAAAACTCCTCTCTGAATATTTAGCCCTGTTAGTTACACATGGCAAAGTTGGAGTGCATGTAGTGTTTGTTTTTTAAAGAATCCATTCAAAAAAGGTAAACTTTTTGTCTTTTTCTTAGAGCATCTTATGAAAGTCTGATACATTTACCACATTTTGCTCCTCTGCCATTGACAAACTATGTTGCATTTTAGAATATTAGTAACTGACTTAATGACTAAAGATTTTATAAACATGATGTTGGCATTAAGCTAATAATTAGGAAAGAGAAAAAAACGGATGTTCTAAATAAATGTGTTGGTGTGTTTTTAACCATCTTATTATAATCGCATCCCTCATATGTGCAAATGGAAATTTAGGGGGTGTAACAGAGAAGGTCTAAAGTACTTAGTTAATAACATCTGCCTTTTTTCCTTTAGCTTTCTGGCATTTATAGCATGAGGTTTAACACATAAACGAAACTCTCCAAAAGCCACATTCATCATCCTGTCAGCGGTGTACTGCTGCACAAAAAACTGTCACCAATAAATAAAGTTTCCTCAGTGAGTAGTGGTATCCTATTTCTTCTGTCCTGCTGATGTAAATCTCATGCACTACTGATTTTTTTTCTTTTTGTTTAAATAAACAGCGAAGCATCTTGTTTTAAAAGAAAATCATAACATTCTGATAAAAATGAAACTTGCCGCTGCCTTTGCATGACTCATTGTTGGTATTTTCCCATGTTGCTCATCCAGATTTTAGTGAAATGTGGCAATACTGCTGCAGATCATCAGCTCAGTGTGTCCCTAAAATGAAATTGTTTAATAATCTACTCAGGAAGCCTGTATTCTTCATTCTCTTTTACAATTCTCTTCTGTGCTTGATGACCAGCTTACAATAATCACCTGCAAATAGTTTCATAATTAGAAGAAAAAAAATCAACTTTTAAAATATCAATTTTTTTTTTTGCAGTAATGCAGATCTAATTTGGGAAACCTTAAACATAATTCATAGAACTAGTTAGGTTCTATTGCAGCTTCTTAACTGAAGCTCTGACTGTAAATTTTAACTAGGATCACAAATGAATATCTATAAAAATTTTACTAAAATAGTAGTTTAAGTGTATTACAAATCTTTGATTTAGAAGATTTAAGATTTTAGCTAGTGATGTTAATTCACACAGTGGGATTTTCATGTCAACTTAATGCATGCAGCTATGGTCACAAGCAATGAAGAGCCCCAACCACAAAAGTCACACCCTACTTTAGGTGCAATACTTTGAGTGCATGGCACTGCAAACATTGCAACAGGCTGTTCTTCAAAAATTCATCAAGAATTAATTTTTAAGCAGACTAGTTGTGTGTCAGAACAAAATAGACAAAATTGCTGCATTAAACATTATGTTACTGGGGGGTTGAAGTTAAATAAGAGAACTATGGGGCCTCATGTGTGTCTTGTGCTGTGTTTTCAGTTTAAGTGAAGAGTGGAAAATTGTTACTTCTCCACATGTCTTTCTTTTCTTACTCACTCTCAGAAAAAAAAAAAAAAATGTGAACAGTGGTTTGGATGGATCCCCCACTCAGTTAAAATGATGATTTACGCTGCCACAAAGGTCATGCCCTCTGTGAATGTACATAAGTTTTAGCTAGTAGGGACTTCGACAAACACAAAATAAGACCAAAAAATGAAAGAAAATAAAAAGGGGGCATGTTTGTTAGCCTACATATAAAAACACCACACAACAACTTAGGCTTTGGTGTTGGGGAGCTAGTTTTTAACCACCTAGCTTGTGGAATGCTGCCTACAGTCCTACAAATAGGACAGATAAGAAAAATAAATTAAGTTTGTGCTAAAAACATTGCAAAATGTTAAAATATTCCAGATGCCCTTTTACATTTTGCACTGAGTTCCCTGAAAAGCAGGAATCTTGCAACTCTGATGTTCTGCTTCAACAAACCTGAATCAAGGAGAATGTGGCTGCATACTGAGGAAGCAATAGGCAACATTTATTTAATTGAGGTGTGCGGAAGGAGAGATACATCGACAAGTTGCAGGACACTAAAACTGGGGGACCATATTTGAGGATCCCTGCTTTAAACCTTAACCCTGGGGCATTGATAGCAGCTGAGAGTTTGGGTTGTTGAACAGCAAATAGGTCATAACCTATATGTTTGACTTCTGCTTAAAAATGTTATGTTACAAGACTTAAATTTAGCATGCTTTATTTTTTCCGGTTTGTTATATATTTTAGATGGCTGGTTTTAACCATTCAAATAAAACTAAACCATGCAACAGCTTTTGAAAAGTAAAATGTATATCTCTGTTTTTTTGTGCATTCCACAGCATCATAAATCTTTTGACATGATCTTTAAAAACAAAGCTATGTTTGTAACATTTTACAGTGTAAATGTTGATCTTTTCGCAGTAGTTCTGCAGTTTGAATAGTAAAGTGGCGCCACCTGCTGACCATAGCTCACTGCGGAAAAAAAGCATTACAATTAGCATTATTTACTAATATGTAGCCTATATAATTTGTGAAGAAATTATTATTGTCCCAAAGAGTATTGCAATCCACATACAAATACAAACTTGTACAGACATCACAAATGTAACAAATGTGTGCATTGTAACTCAATATTTTTGCTTTTAGACTTCTAAACCTGTTAAATAGTTGGGTTAAATGACTACAGTATTAATGAAGTAGGGGTAAATGTACCCCTATTAACACATGCCTGAATCACTTGAAGTTTAAGTACTAAGATAACACATTCTTGCATAGTTTGCATGTACACAAATCGCTGTTTTTATGCTCCCTCCTCATGGTCTCATTCTCTTAATACTGTTTGACATCCTTTTTGTTTATGAGCTCAGTTTGCTTCAGCTTTGTGTAAAACAAAGTTCACACATTTACAAGTATCTTAACATACTTTCTTTTACGCAGAGCACCATGCCCAAAAATGAATGTTTATATATATATATATATATATATATATATATATATAAAAAAAGAAATTATGTTGTTAGGTTAATTTAGATTAGATTAGATTAGATTAGATTAGATTAGATTAGATTAGATTAGATGAGCTTTATTGATCTCACAGGGGAGAAATTCCCTTGTCACATATTGGCATAGAAGTCAAAGAAGGTGCAAACAAGGAGGAAAAGGGTGCATTAAGAATAAACACTATATATACAGTATATCCAGGTATATACAGTATATCAAGATAAATAAGGATTAAGGTGCAAGTGTAATTTGCTTCTATAAATTCCCCTTAGGTATGAGTGTGTTTGTGCATGGATGTTCTTCCTGTAAATGGGTATAGTGTTGTGCAGGGGCATTATTTTTTTCTAAAGTGGAGAGGGCGGGTCTTTTAAAACATTTGCTTGTACCTCTAATTCATAATTTCAACTCTATTTTTACTTATTTAACAGGTCATAATTTTGTATGTTGCATTTTAATAAGGGTAAAATTACTGTAAAATGTAAATTGGTATAAATATAATGTACATCTACCTATTCCGTGGTAAACTTATTCATCTAAAGGGAAATACACATTTATATTGTCTTCATTATATATTATAGTCGATCCCAACCTCCACTTTGGGAAACTTTGCCCTACACCAAACAGTGCACTTATGTAAGTAGTATCTTACTAGTATTAAGTTATTTTATATCTTCCTCATAAAACTCACCCAGTTCTGATTAAATGTGTATTTTACATTTTTAAAAATTCAAAAAATATTTCATTTCCCTTTGGGATTCATAAAGTATTTTTGAATTGGATCAGTTGTATCAGTTGTACCTCTTCTATAGATGAATTTGCTATGAATCCAAATACTTTTTGGGATGGTCATTGAAATTACATTACAGACGTTAATATGTATTTTCTGTCATTTTTGTGAGGGAGCATCATTGAACAGTTATATATCAGATTGTAAAAGTAATGTAAAAGCAAACAATTGTTGAAAACAACAACTTAAAATAAAATATGAAATGTGATTCAGTGAGGAAGTTCTCTGAGGTTAAAAACTCCAAGAAGGTCTTACAGCAAACTAAGGGGGAATGTTTGGAGGGAAAACCTTAGCTACAATAAGTATGGTGGAGGTTCAGTCAGAGGCGCACCTTGTCAACAGGCAAACCAAGCAACTGCTTGGAGCCCCGAGCCGCTGGGGGGCCCCCGAGAGCCAGCTACTGTACACCCGGTAGATAAACAGCAACAGGTGAGCATGAAGTGGCACGCTATAGTGACCGAGGAGATGCACAACTGCATTTAAAAATTCTGATTGGATGGAATGTTGATTGACATTGGCTTTGCCCAGTCAAAATCCAGCCCAGCCCAGGTGGATAACTTCCCTTAATAAAAATGAACGTAGCCTAGCGAATGGGTGACGTTGTAGGCCTATCGTTCAGTAAATTGGAAAGCAATTATGTAACTAAGCTGAAGGAAAATTATTAATTTTCCATGTCTCAAGAGAGACTTTCAGGACTGGTGCTTATTTCTATAGAGTATAGCGTGCGAAGGTCTTTGGATCTGGAGGACTTAGGCCCCGTCCACACGAAGTCAAAACGAACACGAAACGCTAATATTTTCCAGAATGTTTGTCGTAAAGACGGAGACGTAAAATAAATGTGAGCGTCCACACGAATGCATGAAAACGCTGCAAAATGTATGCCAGGCCTGTAAGTGGCACTGTGTTGCCAAAGCAAAAATAGGTGACGAAATGTTGGGCATGCGCACTAATATTTATACATGGTTGCCCTGCAGGTCCATTTTGGTGGTTCAGTCAAACTCAGGTGCTGAACTATGTCGTCGATATTGCTCTGTTCTTCCTGGAGATATTCCAGAAGAAGAAGATTCTGTTGTAAGCCCGACAGCAGGGTGAGTAGCATGAGCAGCAACCATTCAACACAGTACGGCGCCATTGTTGTTGTGATACTGTGTCGCGCATGCGTGTTTAGAGGCGACGCTATGACGCATGCGTGTAAAAAAAAAAAGAAAAATGCGGTTAGAGCTTAAAGATGGAAACGCGAAAACGGCGTTTCAAAATCTTCCCACTCTGAAGGCTGAATAAAAAAAAAAGATCGTTTACAGACCCTGAAACTCCGGCTTCATATGGATGAGAGGCTGGTTTGGTGAAAAATTTGTGCGTTTAGGCCAGGGTTTGACTTCGTGTGGACGGGGCCTCAGTGTCTGCATTTGCACAAGCCAAGGCCCGTAAGCAGCAATTCTGGAAGCAGTATAGGACCCCAATAATTTCACTACACTTACTATACTTTATATTTTGTGCAAAGTTTATATTGGGTTTTTAAAGTAATTTACTGTTTTTTTTTATTTTATTATACATTTATTTTAATTTATTAGTTTATTTTTTACTTTTATTCTTTTATATTTTCCAAAATAACAAGGTTGTTCATGTTTAGAACATTTGGAATAAAAAAATGTTTTATTTAATACATTTTTCATTGGTGTCAGATTATTTATAGCCTAACATAAGGGTGATGAACACGTGTCAGCCCCCTAGGATTTTTTGCTTGGGGCCCCCACAGACTCTAGAATCGCCTCTGGGTTCAGTGATGCTGGGGGCTTACATCTCTCCTAAATCCCATAGTAGCCTTACTATGGCACATTCTAGATTTTGCATACAGATCTTTTAAACTGAAATTTGTGATACACGATTTTCTTCAAGAGGGCAACAATCAAACACAAAAAGAGCTAACCAGATGCTGAATCACTTCACCTTGGTGGCCTTATCTGTTCCCAGACGTAAGGCCCCCACAGAAAATAACAGCAGAATGGTGAAAGACCTTTTCTGCTTGCTCTATAAGTTTGTGAAATACCTTTGGAGCAAAAACATGTTTTTTTCTTAAGCAGCTGTTCTGTTGGTGGATTTTATGCAGATGGTTTTGTGTCAAATATAAACCTACTTACATCAAAATGTTTATTTTGAGCAATTCTTGTAAAAAAAAAAAAATGCAAAAATAAAAGTTATTCATTATTTCTTGTAATCTATTGCTGATATAAATCACAATCTCCTTCAGAGACACCATACATGCAAAAAGATTGTAAAATACTGGCAACAAACATCCTCTGACAGTGTGTGGTTGTGTGACATTTCTGTGTGTTGGGGGGTATTTTCATACCTATCTTCAACTCTTTGAAGCTGCGTCACACTGTAACCTCACCACTCGCCCTTTCATCCCTGACTTACACTCACAACATCGATAACACCCAATTACACATAAGCTCACACTTGGCAGGTCCTGAAAACACACAATTACATGGGCTCCGGACACACATTTTATTAACACTCAATTACACACACGCATGAATCACAGACAAACTGTGCACCAAGACAAACTGATATGTGAGGGACACGGGTTTTTTGCACCTTATAAAATGATTATCTATCTATCTATCTATCTATCTATCTATCTATCTATCTATCTATCTATCTATCTATCTATCTATCTATCTATCTATCTATCGTCAAGGGGCAGTGAGTTTCAGTTTGACAATTTGTACAAGAATAACGTCTGCATAAAAAATAGTAAATATAAAATCTTTAATAAATATATATATATATATATATATATATATATATATATATATATATATATATATATATATATATATATATACATTATTTTTTTTGGTGAAATAAACTGCATCAATTATAGATTAATTAACCAAATTTAATTCCAGGATTTCGTTTTGATGATTTTTCTTCAATAAAGCTGCACACTAGTTTGCATTTTGACCTCCATATCCACCAGGGGGCAGTGTGGTAAAAAGAAAACAGGGGGGAAAAAAACGGTTGGAACAAGTAAGTATGACTTTAGTCAAAGCAACGCGGAAGTGGACTTCATAAACGGTAAAACGTCGGTTCTTATTTAAAAATGAGTTGTATTGTCTATCTGTGTCCCTAGAATAATAATTTTATTGTTTTAACAGAGACGGGAAGCTGTCTGACACCACTTTTAGACACTCTATTAGTATTTCTGCCTGTTGTTTTCTTTAAAAACGAAAACAGGCCTAAACGGCTGAGAGGGCATGGATGAGGATATGCCCGAGATCTCCCTGCCTCTCCGGCAGGATTTGACCTGTCCTGTATGTCAGGCCATCTTCAGGGACCCCGTCCTGCTGCCGTGTTCCCACAGCTTCTGTCGAGAGTGTCAGCAGAAAAGTTGGCAGTTCAGCCACACCTGTCCCATCTGCAGGGTGCCTTACGAAGAGAACTATGCTATCAGTAACAGAGCTCTGAATGACGCCTCAGAGAGCTTCCTCCGACAGGCCAATCTCCGGCCTGTCCAGAGCCAACCCTCTGCAGAGGTCTGCAACCTGCACCTCAAGCCTCTGGAGCTGTACTGCGAGAAGGACGAGGAGCCTGTGTGCGTGGATTGTGTCTCGCAGCATAGCACCCACAGGCTGTGGTCCGTGAGAGACGGCATATCCATGTGCAAGGTAAAGTCACTCATCAGACTGTGATTTAAGGTCAGACCTCATGGGATCCAGGTGCTTTAATGCGTTATTACATTATGTAGAAACTGAACAAATTGATTTGATGGATTTTTAATCTGCTTTTTTGTCCTGATAATCATCTCAGGGTCCCTTACAGTCTGAGAAAGTATATTTATATTAGGACGAGTAAGAACATCAACATAGAAAACAGTATTTCCAGGCATGTTCTAGTGTCCTGGAGTCAGAGGTCTAACCCCTGGTCTTCAGGAAACTCATGTTCTACAGGTGCTGGTCATAAAATTAGAATATCATGAAAAAGTAGATTGATTTCAGTAATTCCATTTAAAAAGTGAAACTTGTATATTATATTCATACATTACATACAAACTCATATATTTCAGATGTTTATTTTGTTTAATTTTGATGATTACAAATGACAACAAATGAAAATCTCAAATTCATCATATCAGAAAATTAGAATATTGTGAAAAGGTTCAAAATTGATGGCCCCTGGTGCCACACTCTAATCAGCTAATTAACTCAAACCACCTGCAAAAGCCTTTAAATGGTCTTTCAGTCTAGTTCTATAGGCTACACAATCATGGGGAAGACTGCTGACTTGACAGTTGTCCAAAAGACGACCATCGACACCTTGCACAAGGAGGGCAAGACACAAAAGGTCATCGCTAAAGAGGCTGGCTGTTCACAGAGCTCAGTGTCCAAGCACATTAATAGAGAGGCGAAGGGAAGGAAAAGATGTGGTCGAAAAAAATGTACAAGCAAGAGAGATAACCGCACCCTGGAGAGGATTGTGAAACAAAACCCATTCAAAAATGTGGGGGAGATTCACAAAGAGTGGACTGCAGCTGGAGTGAGTGCTTCAAGAACCACCACACACAGACGTATGAAAGACATGGGTTTCTGCTGTCGCATTCCTTGTGTCAAGCCACTCTTGAACCACAGACAGCGTCAGAAGCGTCTTGCCTGGGCTAAAGAGAAACAGGACTGGACTGCTGGTGAGTGGTCCAAAGTCATGTTCTCTGATGAAAGTAAATTTTGCATTTCCTTTGGAAATCAAGGTCCCAGAGTCTGGAGGAAAAGAAGAGAGGCACTTCATCCACGTTGCTTGAAGTCCAGTGTAAAGTTTCCACAGTCAGTGATGGTTTGGGGTGCCATGTCATCTGCTGGTGTTGGTCCATTGTGTTTTCTGAGGTCCAGGGTCAACGCAGCCACATACCAGGAAGTTTTAGAGCACTTCATGCTTCCTGCAGCTGACCAACTTTTTGGAGATGCAGATTTCATTTTCCAACAGGACTTGGCACCTGCACACAGTGCCAAAGCTACCAGTACCTGGTTGAAGGACCATGGTATCCCTGTTCTTAATTGGCCAGCAAACTCTCCTGACCTTAACCCCATAGAAAATCTATGGGGTATTGTGAAGAAGAAGATGCAATACACCAGACCCAACAATTCAGAAGAGCTAAAAGCCACTATTAGAGCAACCTGGGCTATCATAACACCTGAGCAGTGCCACAGACTGATCGACTCCATGCCACGCCGCATTGCTGCAGTAATACAGGCCAAAGGAGGCCCAACTAAATACTGAGTGCTGTACATGCTCATACTTTTCATGTTCATACTTTTCAGTTGGCCAACATTTCTATAAATCCTTTGTTTTTATTGGTCTTCAGTAATATTCTAATTTTCTGATATGATGAATTTGAGATTTTCATTTGTTGTCATTTGTAATCATCAAAATTAAACAAAATAAACATCTGAAATATATGAGTTTGTATGTAATGTATGAATATAATATACAAGTTTCACTTTTTAAATGGAATTACTGAAATCAATCTACTTTTTCATGATATTCTAATTTTATGACCAGCACCTGTAGATTCTTCTCTACTTCACCACACCTTCTTCTGTCATTTATGGTAAGCGGCAATTAGGAGGTGTATTCCCGCCTCCTACTGATATAGAGAGGACTATTGAGCACACCTGAATCTAATGGTTGCATGCAGTGGCTTTAATATTGGTAAGCAGAGACTTCAGTTGCTTAGGGGCCCGTCACTGACTCCTGGTAGGCCCCCTATGCAATTGTGGATTAGGACGTCTCTTTGCAAATGTAATGCGAAAAATTCCTCTTAAACCCACCTGATGCTAGTCCGTCCGACCGTACCTTATTTATACCCCAACACATGCCAGATTTCAACATGATGGTGGGTCGTTTAAACACGACACCAATAGCAAAGCAGAAAGTGGTACTTTTAATTACTATGTTAATAACTGTCTATGGTTCATTAGGCGGTTGGTAAAAAATACACTCATATGATGTGTTTCAAACCGCAATAAAGATCTTAGAATGATGTATTTCAGTATTTCATTTTTTACACTACAACTTGGAATTATAGGTAACCCACCGCGTAGATTAAATCCATAACCGTTATGAACAATGTGTTAGCGACCAAAAATAGTTACTTAAAGGAGAAGTTCGGTTTTTTACACTTTAAGCCCATTTTCTGTAGTGTCCAGGATGAAATCGAATGATCGACACCAAAAGTTTGACAATTGCTCCTGTCTCTGCTTTTTGACTCATTTAGAATCACCCCCTGGCTGCTTCAGAATGGCTTGCATAGAGCATGTCCGATAATGTCCTTAAAACAACCTTAAACGTTCTTTTTTTAAAATATGCTACTCACCGGGTCGTCAGCGCTGTTCAATGACGTTCCAAAAAAAGTTTTGTTAAGAAAAAACGTTCCTGTAGTGTTTTATTTAGCATTTTGTAAATCCCATTGAGTTCTGTAGGAATAGTCAATATTCCGCTGCCACCGGAAACGGAAATGGGGCCTGTTTACACAGTTGTAGTCTTTTCGCTTCACTCTGTGTACTCCGACGTCGAGAATCAAGAATCCACCTTTCGTATTCCATTTTCAGAGTTTTTTAAAGTGTTTAACAGAGACGTTAGCACCTCGACGTTGGAGTACACAGAGTGAAGCGAAAAGACTACAACTGTGTAAACAGGCCCCATTTCCGTTTCCGGTGGCAGCGGAATATTGACTATTCCTACAGAACTCAATGGGATTTACACAATGCTAAATAAAACACTACAGGAACGTTTTTTCTTCACGAAACTTTTTTTGGAACGTCATTGAACAGCGCTGACGACACGGTGAGTAGCATATTTAAAAAAAAGAATGTTTAAGGTTGTTTTAAGGACATTATCGGACATGCTCTATGCTAGCCATTCTAAAGCAGCCAGGGGGGGATTCTAAATGAGCCAAAAAGCAGAGACAGGAGCAATTGTCAAACTTTTGGTGTCGATCATTCGATTTCATCCTGGACACTACAGAAAATGGGCTTAAAGTGTAAAAAACCGAACTTCTCCTTTAAGCGGATTCCAGAAAAGAATAAGCAAAGAGCTGCTGGAAGAACAGATAAAACATCCCAAAATAAACACGTTCTTTCAAAGAAACTGAAGAGGGAATGGTGGACGAAGTAGCCTGTTAAGACTAATTTTACAGCAGAATATACTAATATACTATATCCATGTCTAGTGAAGGTGAAGAATGATGAAGAGTGTATGGTTGTCTGCGGCGGGGTGGGTGTTGTACTTCGTATGTGGCCCACCCAGATAATGTTGCTTACAGGCCAATTGTTGTGTCGTTACGTCATTGGTTACATATCATCCTCAGCAGCGTCCAAGGGTTAGAGAGGTCACCCATTTATTTAAGACATGTTTGTGGAGGTAAGGGAACACCTAAAACATGCTAGACTGTGGGACCTGAGCACCTGAGTGGAAGACCTCCGAGTTAAATGTTAGGTCAAAAATAGTGAAAATAAATTTCTCCTGTCCGACTGCTTCTTACACTGGGTTTGACTTAAAACAGATATTTATACACAACATCTTTAAAAAAAAGCTGCACTGTATTGGCTGCATATGGCCAATAATTCCCATTGTGGTTGGACAAGATGTTTTTTATTTTAACGGCTGTTTAAATGTATCTAACAAATGCATACACTGGAAAATAGGATCTAAAAGTTATTTTGAGTGTTAGTAAATTTTAATTCAACAGAAAAAATCATGGGATTATATCAGTATTTGCAAAAAATATTTCCCTAGCCTGATGTTTGCTCAGATTTACAAAATATTTTAGATTTTTAAAAGTCATAGTGCTGTATTTTTAATATCACATCTGTGTGTTTAAAGTGCAATAATTGTTGGCCGGTGTATACTAAGTGTGGCAGCAGATGCTCACATGGGACACTAGTCACAATGTTAAAAAGTGATTAAAGACTTTAGACTAGACTTAGACAAAGTTGAGAGAGGGAAATATGATTAAATATTGCAGTATTTATCAAATATTTGGCATCATAAGTGATGATTTATAATAATGTTCAATTCATCTGGGAACCAGCTATCAGCACTTTGACAAAAACTGTATATTAGGAAGAGATTATTAGGGGAAAATTTATACTTTGTAGACCTGCTGTGACTGACATATTATCTGCTTCTGAAGATTAAATATTTAGAAAAAAAATAAATTGATCAAACAGCTTTAGATGCAGCTTGAAAGATGGTATATAGCAGGACGAGAAAATAATGAACATCAGAGAGTTATGGCACTTTGATATGAATCAGCTCATCACAGCTGACATTGAGGCCCTTTACCTGATCATAGTTCTGACTGGCAGTAGATTGCAGATTTTACTTTGCTTGAATGTGGTGTGTTCTTGTTAAAAACTTCATATACATCCATGTTTTTATGAGGCTGTGAAGCCAAAATCAAATTTTTCAATAACTCTGTATGAATTAAACTCTCATTGGTTGCTATTTTTTTTATTATTATTTGTGTTAAAAAAATATTCTACTTTCCTCTAAATTTTGTGAATCTTCCCTCAAGGGGAGAAAAAAAAGAACAAGGAATTTCTATTCCTTTGCTAAATGTCTGTTTTTCTATTTTTACTTTTGCAGAAGGAGCTCGGGTTTAAAGTCCAGATTTTTGAAAAGAAAGTGGAGACGTACAAAAAAATGACTAAAAAGTTCAGCAATACAGTGGAGTATATCAAGGTAGGGTTACTTTCTCATGGTGCTCATGTTGCATTTCATGTGTTAGATATTTTTTTATTATTATTTGTAATAGAATATCAAAAGAAAGGCAAAGGTTGAAAGTTGCAGATTGATTCCTGTTGTTTTAATTTTTGTAGATGAATATATTAGAGGTTTTCATTATATATATGAAAGTTTGTTTACTATTTTGATTTCCCTATTCAACTGTGCGCAGCATCAGGCAGGAGAAGCCGAGAAAAGAATCAAGGCAGAATTTGAGAGGCTACACAAGGTGCTTGTTCAGGAAGAGGCCAAGAGACTGGAAGCTCTGTCCAATGAAGAGCAGAAAAAGCTTGAGATCATGCAAAGAGCGATTGACATGGCAGAGGAGGATATTGTTAAAATGAAAGAGCTCATTGAAACTGTGAAGAAAGAAATGGGCAATGAGGATCTGCTGCTGCTGAAGGTAAACGAGGGCAGCTCCTCACAGCTTTTTTAAGGCTCTTATATTATATTGGTTTTTATTTTAAAAATATATTTTCTTTAAGGCTAATTTTCAGCACCCTCTCTGTTTTACAGAATTTCCAGAGTGTTAAAAGAAAGTAAGTGACTGCTCAGTGAGTTTATTCATCTGTTGGATGATTTCACTGTGTAAAACCAAATTCATTTGAGCAGTTCTGATTGAGTCTCTTTTGTTTATCTTCTTCTCTGTTTTAGAGCCCAGTGGGATCAATCTGATCTGGGTTTTCCCTATGATTCCCTAATAGACATGGGGAAGCATGTCGGTTCTCTGGGCTACAACATCTGGAAGGACATGAAGGATCACATCAAATATTGTAAGTATCTTGACATAATATTAACATCATTAAAGTCGCATGGAAGTCATATTTAAATGTCAAATCATTCTGGTTTAAACATGTATATAATGTACTCTTTATCAGCCTATATTGTCACAAAAGTTAAAAAAATTCTATTTAAAAGAAAATCCTGTCTTAAAAGCTGTGGGGGGTTTTTCTTCGTTATTTTATGCAGGCCAGTTAGTTATACATCAGCCTGAACACCTAAATTCGGCCAATCATATATCAACTGTCATCTGTCAATCAAATTTTTTCAGGCATAGCATCTTGATTCATAAGTCGCAGCTCATATACGCACCACGGTTGAAATAAGAAATAAGAATCTATGGAGTGATTTTTCTGCCAAAACGTGAACAAAAATGCATGTTGCGCACACACATAAAGCATGTTTCACACAAACAAATCTTATCACTCACTAATAAAAATGTTGCACCGAAATAAATCTTATTGTTCACAGATAAAACTTGTGTTATAAACTCTCATCTAATTTCACACACAAATAAAACTTTTTTTCAAACTGTCCTTAAATGTTGCACACACACAAAAATTTATTTTTCAAACCGGACTCTAACATTGCACTTAAAATATAATTTGTAAATTGTCCCCGAGTACAAAATGATCTCTGCTCGCATACAAAACAGCTTCTCCTCGTGTGTACGAGACAATTCTTCACACTCTGCAGTAAGTTTCTGCCAAAAGTCACGTGATACATGGAGAATTGTCATTCTGACTAACCGACAGCAGGAGGCGCCATAGAATCAAAACAACTGAAACTGCCTTAAGTCGAGCTGCGTTTCCGTCAGATACGGTTTCCCCTAAATCTCCGCACAGCGCAGGCGGCACGATTCACCGCGCAAGCCTATATGAAAGGGAAGAAAGTTAGAAAGGGATAAATCGGGATGGATAGATGGATCAATCGATTTGAACGCCCTGTTAAAAAAAAACCTCACACCCATGAGTAGAGGTAAAGCAGCCTGATGATATTTACACCGCACCAGATACGGTTCCCCCCATGTTAAGAAGAGGGGAACGTTATCTGACGGAGTTTATAGGTCCATCAGTTCTTTTTCATAATATTCACTCGGTGTCTCGCTATGGGATGCAGCCTCCTGCAGCCCTGATAGAAGCATCTATCTCAATCTGCCAATCCTGATTGGCCGGTGGAAGTGCCCGTCATACGCCACGCCCCGTAGCTCCGACTACTAAAGCGTGTGCGGATCACGGCACTCCTATTCAAAACCTCTTCTCACCTGAGAGCTTATCTCACGTCGGAGCCTTCGCTAGCTTAACTGCCCACAGACGGACCTTGCTAGTTTCCGTCGCCGGACGCTAGCACTGTGCTCTGGCTTCTGCCCTGTCCGCTCACTCCAGACCGGACCGGTAACCTTTTGTCTCTCTTCACGGCGGAATCCCTCTCGGCTCCTCTCCACGGACGCTCGAGTCGGACGAGCATTTAGCACACCAGCTACTTCCTCGACCCCGCCACGCTAGCACGCCAGCTAGCTACGGTTCCTTTCCCTACCAGCACTCCAGCTCGTCGGAAAATGGCGGCCGTCCAAAACCCCCACGCCAGGGGAGACCACCGTCTTTGTGGCTGCGGGAATAAAATTTCAGGGAAAGACACCCACCCGGTGTGCGGTACCTGTCTAGGAGTCGACCACGCCAGGTTGGCCCTAGAAATTCCCGGCTCCTGTGGACACTGCAAAGTGTTCACGGTCAAGAGCCTCAGACGCAGGCTAGCCCGCCAGGTTAGCATCTCGGACCGTGATCCATTCCTCCCCACCGCCGCACAAGGTGCAGCCGCGGAGGAGGACGTGGACACAGCTGGGGAAGCCCCGGAGACTGACTACGACTGGGGTGCCCAGTGCGAGCAGCTCCATGCCCCCCCCGTTTCCCGAGGAAGACGTGCTGGAAGTCAGTCCCATGGAGGAGGATGACGACACCTCGTTCCTCATATCAGAGGACGAGGAAGAGGATGACACCTTCATGGCCCCAGCACAGCCTGAGAGGCCTAAACCGCCGTGCCCTTCCGCCATGGAAGACAGGGGAGCGAGCTCACCAGCTCCCTCCCTCCATGTGGACCTGCTCGACGTGTGCAAACGCGCGGCAGAGAAGCTGGAGATTCCCTGGCCGGTCGCAATAGCGGAGCCCACCCGGTCCCGCTACGAAGGCAAACGGCTTCCCCTGGCACGAAATGCGGTGAAGCAGCTTCTCCCTGTCTTCCCCGAGTTGCTGACGGAGCTCTCCAAAACATGGACTAGCTGCCCATACAGCAACAGGAGCCCTATTTCGGGCGCAGCATCCCTCGACTGCGAGGCGATGGACGCCCACGGCCTCCTCTCCATGCCTCCGGTGGAAGTCCCGGTAGCTGCGCACCTCTGCCCAGGCAGCGTGAGCCAGCTGTCTGCAGCTTCCCCCAGACGCCCGACGCTGCCAGCTAAGCCCGAACGGTTCCAGTCTGCGCTGACCGAAAAGGCATACAAAGCAGCAGCCCTCTCGGCCAGAGCCCTCAGCGCCCTCTCCATCCTCACTGCCTACCAAGCGGAGTTGTTTGGCGCGTCTGCTGAGGAGCAAGACCCGGATGCGTGGGAGGAGATGGCGGTCATCGCGGACCTGTCTCTCCGTATCCAACGTGTCGCAGTCCAGGCCACAGGGAAGGTGATGGCAACCCTCGTCGTCCAGGAGCGAGCGCGATGGCTCAGTCTCGCTAACCTGACCGACAGGGAGCGGGATGACATCCTGGATATGCCGATCGTCCCTGAAGGCATCTTCGGCTCTGCATTGGCCACAATGCAGCAAAGATGTGAGGCAAAGAAAAAGGACAACGAGGCCCTCAAACTTTGTCTCCCTCGGAAAGCCCCTGCGCCTTCACCTCCGGTGCAACGCAAAACCTTTGCGCATGCAGCCTCCCAGCCGCCACGTTTTAAGGTACCAAGACGGCCACCACCGCCAGGTCCGCCCCCTCCGATGAGGAAGGAGCGCGGAGCCGGCTGGCAGGGGAAACCTGCCTCCACGACCGCTACGCCGCCGCCGCCCACAGCCGCCGCGAGCTCGGTCCCACAGGCGAGGAAGAAAAAGAGGGCGGCCTGACAGCCGCCAGTTCCTCAGTTGGTGCAGCCTGCTGTTCCCCGTTGCGCAGGCCCACCGTTTTGGCTTGTTTGTGCGCACCCCACGCCACCGTTGCCCATCCCAGAGCCGGTCTGCGAGGAGAAGGACATCGCCCCGGAGGTCTGCGCGGTTGCGCCCCGAGCGGAATGTCCAAAAGCACAGTCACACACCCTTGTTCAAAGAAAAAATGGTGTCAAAATAAAAATAAATCTGTCACAGCCAGGCCACGAGCCGAGGGTGCAGATAATAAAAAAAGCCAAAACAGACGATGCTCTCTCTATAAGCAGGGTGGCCGCTCAGCCCCCTGCAGCTCTGCTCCCGGGACGGGCACCGCCGTCCCCGCGGAGCAGAGCAGAGCGCTCCACCGTGCCTCCGGTGGTGCCCGAGAATCATTTCTCGGTTCCACCACAGGGGGGCGCGGGGCAGGAGCCGCAATATGTTCCCCCGCTCTCTCTCAGATGGGAAAGCTGGAGAGCAGCAGCAGCTCCACCGTGGGTGTTGCGCACAATTTCCCGGGGATACAGGCTTC
The DNA here is from genome assembly GCF_016077235.1 of Cyprinodon tularosa. Taxonomy (NCBI): domain Eukaryota; kingdom Metazoa; phylum Chordata; class Actinopteri; order Cyprinodontiformes; family Cyprinodontidae; genus Cyprinodon; species Cyprinodon tularosa. The sequence goes on along the minus strand of NW_024038733.1, from coordinate 42,289 downwards.
AATTCGCCACTGTCCCTCCCCGCTTCTCCGGTGTAATACACTCACATGCACAGGGAGAATCAGCTCGAGTTTTACGGGAGGAAATTCTCTCTCTGATAGACAAACGAGCAGTTTCTGTCGTATCTCCCGAACAGAGTCTGTCAGGGTTTTATTCCAGATACTTCCTCGTCCCCAAACGGGGGGGGAGAGGAATCCGCCCTATTCTGGACTTAAGAGCCCTGAACAAATTCCTGCGGAAATACAAGTTCAGGATGCTGACACATGCAGCTCTGTTGCGTCTAGTAAGACCGAACGACTGGTTTTCGTCCGTGGATCTGAAAGACGCGTATTTCCACATTCCCATTTATCCCCCTCACAGACAATATCTCCGGTTTGCCTTTCAAGGGGTGTGTTACGAATACCGTGTTCTACCATTCGGTCTGTCTCTCAGTCCGAGGGTTTTCATACGGTGCACAGAGGCCGCGGTAGCCCCGCTCAGACGCCGGGGGATACGTCTGGCCACGTATTTAGACGACTGGCTCCTGTTAGCGCAGTCAGAACAGGAAGCCAAGGTTCACACACACATTGTCACAAAACACCTGATGGATTTAGGTTTTGTGATAAATATGGAAAAAAGCCACCTATCTCCAACGCAGGAGATATGCTTTCTGGGATTATCCCTGCGCTCTGTTCCGTTCACAGCCCGCCTGTCAGAGGAAAGAGTGACGGTTTTCAGAACGTGCCTGTCACAATTCCGTCTGCACAGGTCTGTCCAGTTCAGACTGTGCCTTCGGTTGCTGGGTCTGATGGCCTCAGACATCCTCGTGATTCGCCTCGGCCGCCTTCACATGCGGGACTTTCAGCGCTGGGTCGCTTCGCTCCGAATGGACCCTGTGCGTCATGGCGCACGGCGGATAACGGTCACAGCGGACTGTATAACAGCTCTGCGCTGTTGGCGAGCCCCGTCCTTCCTGACCCAAGGGGTGCCTATGGGCACCGTCTCGTCCAGGAAAGTGGTAACCACGGATGCCAGCCTATCAGGCTGGGGCGGCATTCACGAGGGCAGGTCTGTGAGGGGTCGCTGGAGCCAGGCCCTCCAGCGCCTTCACATAAACTTTCTCGAACTTTCGGCGGTGTTTCTTTCTCTGAGACACTTCCTCCCATTCCTCTCGGGTCACCGTGTCCTGGTGAGGACGGACAACACGACAACAGTGGCGTATATCAACCGCCAAGGGGGCCTGCGCTCCCGCATGTTGCACAATCTGGCGCGCGACCTGATTCCCTGGAGCAGTACCCACTTTCTCTCCCTGAGAGCGACGCACGTCCCGGGAGACTTGAACACGGGTGCGGACCTGCTGTCCAGAGGCGCGCCAGTGTACGGGGAATGGACGCTGCACCCACAGGTCGTGGAGCAGATATGGGCGCGCTACGGGCGCGCTCAGATAGATCTGTTCGCGTCCAGGGAAAACGCTCGATGCGAGCTGTTCTTCTCTCTGAGCACTCTGAATGCCCCTCTGGGCGTAGACGCATTAGCGCACGCCTGGCCGCACGAGCTGCTATACGCGTTTCCACCGCTGGCCCTGATACCCCCCACTCTCGCCAGAGTGAGGGCATTCAACCACAGACTGATCCTAATAGCTCCGCACTGGCCAGCGCAACACTGGCTGGCGGAGATATTCCAGATGCTGTGCGCCCAGCCTTGGGAGCTGCCGCTGCGCAGGGACCTGCTCTCGCAGGGTGCGGGGACAGTGTACCACCCACACCCGGAGCGACTGCAGCTGTGGGCCTGGCCCGTGAGTGGCTTAATTTAACCACTGCCGGGCTCCCTCAGAGTGTAATTAATACTATCCAAAACGCCAGGGCTCCCTCCACTAGGAACCTATATGGCTCCAAGTGGGGACTGTTTGAGCGGTGGTGTCTTGAACGGGACTACGTTCCTTTTCAGTGTTCTGTACCAGCGATTCTGTCGTTTTTACAGGAACTGATTGATAAAGGAAAAGCTTTTTCCACGGTTAAGGTTTATCTGGCAGCTATAGCAGCATGCCATATAGGATTTGGAGACAAAACGGCGAGCCAACACCCTTTGGTTTGTCGGTTTATGAAGGGCGCCCGCAGGCTCCTCCCCGTCTCCAGACCTTTGCTGCCTCCGTGGGATTTGTCGGTGGTTCTGGAGGGGCTTAAGGGACCCCCATTTGAACCGTTGTTGGGGTCCAGTCTTAAACATCTGTCTCTCAAGACAGTGCTGTTACTGGCCCTGGCCTCTGCGAAACGAGTCAGCGACATTCATGCGCTCTCTGTGAGCCCCGCATGTACCCGGTTCGACCCGGAATACACGCGTATGGTTCTGAAGCCCAACCCGGCCTTTGTTCCTAAAGTGGTTGGTTCTTGTTCACCGATCGAGCTAGCGGCGTTCGCCGCCCCCCCAGGTGAACGGCAAGCGCACACGCTGTGCCCTGTTCGAGCCGTGCGCTCTTATATGGACAGGACGCAGAGCTTCAGGATGAGTGATCAGCTCTTTGTCTCCTGGGCGGAGCCCCGTAAGGGGCAGCTGATCACAAAGCAACGCCTCGCCCACTGGGTGGTGGAGGCTATAGCTTTGGCGTATGGAAGCAGGGGTCTGCAGCCCCCGGCGGGTCTGCGTGCACACTCTACCCGCGGGATGGCTGCGTCCTGGGCTTTATTTCGGGGAGTGTCCGTTCAGGACATTTGTTCAGCGGCGAATTGGTCTTCGCCTCTGACTTTTGTCCGGTTCTACATGCTTGACGTGTCTGGACCGTGCGTGGCCAGTGCGGTCCTAGAGTCATAACTGACCTTGTGGACCTTCCCCATCGGCCGGTTCTTGTTCGATAAGCTGTCTGACAATACGGGAGCTACCATATCCCATAGCGAGACACCGAGTGAATATTATGAAAAAGAACGTTTGGTTATCTAACATAACCCCAGTTCTTAGAATAATATGAGCAAGGTGTCTCGCCAGACGACCCTTCTTGCAGGGCGGCGAGAAGAGGTTTGCTTGTTGAATTGGAGTGCCGTGATCCGCACACGCTTTAGTAGTCGGAGCTACGGGGCGTGGCGTATGACGGGCACTTCCACCGGCCAATCAGGATTGGCAGATTGAGATAGATGCTTCTATCAGGGCTGCAGGAGGCTGCATCCCATAGCGAGACACCTCGCTCATATTATTCTAAGAACTGGGGTTATGTTAGATAACCAAACGATACCGTTCCCCCCATGTTAGACAGGGGATCGTCAGATACTGTTCATTAAAGATACTATCCATCCATCCATCCCGATTTCTAACTTTCTCCCCTTAAATTCACCTTAATAAAAGGTGTAAATGTTTTTTTTCTCTTTGTTTTTTTTTTTTAACTAAAACCAGTAATTAGTTTGCCTATTTTCTGAAGTATCAGTACAGCAACTACTCTTTCATACATGAACGCTGCTGCTGCCTGAGCTGCTAACAAAGATGAGTTCTCATAACAGGAATTCTGGGAATGAAAGTGTTGTTTCTTCTGACTTGTATAATAGTTTAGTAGGGCTGAAATAGGGCTGAAAAAGTAGGGCTGAAATAGTTCATTTGATTAAGTGTTTTATTTGGATAACATATATTTTTCTGGATTAATAGTTAAATACACAGAATTACTATAAATAACAATATCTGCTGCTCTGTTTTAAAGTGATTTAAAGTGAGTGTCAGATTTGGTCTTAAGTCTATATTACCTGGGATACAAATTTGGCCTCAAAACGGTCTGTGTGTGTTTTGTTAGCTTAATATCCTGAACGATATTTTACATAATCATCTACAACCCTGTATCCTGTTTGTTCCTGTGTGTGCAGACCCAGTTGCTTTCGATCCAAACACAGCCTCTCCGTGGCTCTCATTGAGCGCTGATCTCACCAGCGTGAAGGAGAGCCAAGAGCGACTGACCGTCCCTGACAACCGAGAGCGCTTCGAGCCTATCGTCTTCGTCTTGGGGGCTCAAAATTTCGAAAGTGGAAAACATAAATGGGACGTCATTGTCGGTGACAACCCCAAGTGGATCCTGGGAGTGAGCAAGGTGGAGGTGGCCCGAAAAAAGAAGTTCACCGTCTCACCAAATCGTGGGGTGTGGGCTCTGGGGCTGAGTAAAGGGGTGTATACCGTCCACGATGAGAAGCGCACAGAGCTGGTGGTGCCGCAGAGTCCTGAGAAAATACGCATCAAACTAAATATGGATAAGGGAGAGGTGTCGTTTTGGGACGGGGGGAGAGAGAAGCATTTAGTCACCCTTAAATATGAGTTTAAGGGAGCACTTTGTCCTATTTTTGGCCCAGGCCTCCATTCTACTCCTATGCTCCTGGCCCCTGGAAAAATAGCTGTACACACATCATAAATGAACTTTCTTCCCCTGTAAAACAGGCAGGAAGTCTGGGCAGCCAGAATGATCAGACTTCTACATAGCGTATTACGCTCCATGTAATTCAGTCTGACTGTGCCAGGGTAACAGGCGGATGGTTAACACATTTATGCATGATTTAAAAGTTTCAGTACAGAACTCTAAAAAAAGCTTATCAGGCGATTTGATTTAAGATGCATGTGTGAGAAAAATATGATTAAACATATCTAATGGAGATTAATATTTGCTGTTAGAAGTGCTTAAAGTGCAGGTGTGATTCTTTAAGCAATATACAGCAAACATGTTTTCTTAATGGCCAAAAATATCTTTCAGAAATTATTTCCATTTAAAGTACAAAAAGAGCAATGAAGGCTAAAGTTTCAGAAAACAACCAACTACCCCTTTTCATTGCAATCATACCACAGGAAACACTTCACCTTTTGATATCTGACGAAAAGTTTCAATAAAATATTCATATTCAACTCAACAAGCTATGTTGGCGCTTTTCGATGCTTGGGTATTGTGGGTTATATTTTCTTCTAAAATTTTGCTCTTCTATGCAATGTTCTAGTTGTTTTAGTTGTTTTTGTAATGTAATGTCTGTGTTGACTCTTTTTCTAAGGTAACGTCTGTGATGAGACTTTGATGGCTTGTTAATGAGAAAGGATTGTATTAGTAAGCTTTTTATTTCTTGCTATTACAGTGTACACTGGAATGACTTAAAGTGGGATGAATTACAACATAATGTTTTGTTTCTTCAGTGATATTCTACTTGTTTTCTTTTGATCTCATTAAAGGCCAAATACTGAAACCTAACTTGGTTTCATTGTCCTTTTGTTGAAATGGGGAAAAAAATAAATGCGCAATAAGCAAGCTTTCACTCTTTTCTTTTTTGTTTGTTTGTTTTGTTTTTTTAATACCTAGCAATCAAAAATATATTTATAAAAGTTTGTTGATGCTAGTTCTCTTCTCCAGTGGACAGAATATTGGGTATATCATGAACAGATGCAGAAAAAAACTTCTACTTGACAGCGAGACCGGTTGATTAAATATGCATATCTTTGGACAGGGAGGAGTCCCTGTAGTGAGCTTGTGCACTGAGAAACCGATAATGGCAAAAATGTCTTTCTAAATTCCTCACATGTTTATTGATTATATGTTAACCAGAAACTACATGTATATTAAGATTATATGTAAGAGAAAGACAAAATAAATTATTCTAAGCAAAGAAAATCACAGAAAAGAATCTGGAAAGTAGCAGTGTGGTATTTATCCTCCTAAAAAAAATATATATATATATATGTGTGTGTGTGTGTGTGTGTGTTTGTACTTCATATGGGGTGGGGACCCTGTAATTATACATATTGTATATATAATATATATTGTTTGAAATTGTGTAATATCAAACTGGTCCTATAGTCACTCTATTACAGATAGAGTAATGTAACAAAAGTAGTTTACCCTGGGATTATAAAAGTATTTCTGATTCCTGGTTGATGGGACAGGTGTTGTGAATGAAACAGTGTCCAGCTTGAAAGAGCTCCTCTGTCGCTGAATGTGTGCATGGATGACTGAAATACATCTTCTGCCTCCATTTATCTGTTTACTACAGTGTGTTAAATTCGTGTTAATGTGTATTTGAAGACATTTCAATTAGTGGTTTAATCTAAAAAAAAGTCTAATCAACCAAAACTTTCGTGACCCCCATGCAGTACCTACATGGACCCCTAGGGGTCGCGGACCCCTGTTGAAGACCTCCGACCTAGAATATAAGATATATTTTCAGTTGTTTCTTACTTTTTTTTTGTAAAGTATATAATTCCACGTGTTAATTCATAGTTTTGATGCCTTCAATGTGAATCTTCAATTCTCATAGTCATGAAAATAAAATAAAACTCTTTGAATTAGTTTTTTTTTTTTTTTTCCTGGTCATCAAATATAAACAATGCTGCCTTCTCCTCAGCGAGGCACAAAGTAACCTAAACTGATGTTGCTTAATCCGGTTCGATTCAGGTCACTGCAGTAAACAAGGTTCCTGTCCAGATTTTTGTCCTCCATCTCCGCTGGATGGCAGCGCTGTTGGCAACAACATGCTGCTCAGCCTATTGTGTTGGTGATCTATGGTAACAGCTACCAGCCATCAATACCAAAACAACGACGATGGGGTCTTTAAAACCACAGAGTCGCGGAAGTGATGGCATATTGCGGGTGTTTGGTTGAGAACACCCATCGATAGACGCCAGATTTACCCCTTCCATCATAGCATGTAAGATCATTACAGCTTAATTACACCGAGGGATGATTGCAGGTTTGCAGCCACTGACGCATCTGGATTTAGCAGAGCTCTTTTGCTGCCTCTGTCATCCGCATTGAATCGCATTCAACTGCGGCTAGCTAGTTAAGCTAGATGTGAGGTTTCGCCTAGAAGGAGAAGTCCCATGTGGCTGCTTGCCTTTTCAAACCCATCGACAATGTAAATTAATATGCGATCAAAGAGACGGGATTTGGTGAGTTCGGTCACAAAAAATGGTCATAAACTGCATAATGGCCGCCGCGAGTTAACGGTTTTCTGCCAGCTAGCTTAGCAACCCCTCCTGTTAGCTTTGTTATGATATTCTGCACAGACTGCACTTACTTCAGAAATATATATTTCTCATTCCCCCTGTTTTATTTTATTTCATTTTTCAACGTAAACGCGTGTGGTGAAAGCACTTTAGAAGCCATTTATTGCTTGTTTACTTGTTTTGATTTGAGGTCGTACTCGTAATTACAGCCCTTGTTGCATCTGTGGCTAGCATGTAGCTAGGTTATAATGCTTTATTTATCCTGAACTTAGAGTGCAAATATGTATTTTCTCCTTCGGGGTGTAATTTTGTAAATGCCAGAGTTAAGACTCAGTTTAAAATTCTGCAGGGAAATCAAAGGTGCGCAATAAATACTGTATAAGGTGTTTTTAATGTGATTTGTTTTTTACTTTGATGTTTGTTTACAATCAGCTCTTTTATCTTGTGGATATCAACACTTTAGATTTTATAGTGGATCATGCGGTTGATCAGGAAAATGTTGCAGCACACGTAGGCTTATGTTTATGAATGAGTGTTTTGGTTCTGATAATGTCTTATGACTAACTCATGTTGATCAGCCTTTCTTTCTGTTTCCAGGCAGTGCCAGAGATGGCCTCCCCTCTCCCTGTCTCCATTCTCATTCTGGTGGTCCTTCTATCAGCTGAGTGGCCTGTGTGCCAGGCAGGGGACTGCAAGGGCCACAGGCAGGTGCTGAGGGGACCTCCAGGTTATGTCACAGATGGACCTGGAAACTACTCTGTCAATGGGAACTGCGAGTGGCTTATCAAAGGTAGAGTTTATGCAAACTGAGCTCTTATTTCATATTAGAAGTGTAGGCCTTGAACTTTCTAACATATTGTGATGTCACAGCAAAAATCTCCAGTGTATAATTGAGTTTTATGTAATAGAGAAGGGGTCTTTCACGTTTTCCAGGCCAAGGACCCCCAAACTGATGGAGAAATGGAGCGGGGAGCCCCTAATTATAGAAACTGTTATATCAAACTGGTCCTATAGTCACTCTAATATAGATGGAGTAATGTAACGGAAGTAATTTTGCCCTGGGATTATTAAAGTATTTCTGATTCTGATTCCTGGTTGATGGGACAGGTGTTGTGAATCAAACGGTGCCCAGCTTTAAAAGAGCTCCTGTGTGTCGCTGAATGTGTGCATGGATGACTGAAAAACATCTTCTGCCTCCATTTATCTGTTTACTACAGTGTGTTGAATTCATGTTAATGTGTATTTAAAGACATTTCAATTAGTGGAAAAAATTGCAGGGGAAAATATAAAAAAAGTTAATCAACCAAAACTTTTGTGACCCCCCTGCAGTACCTCCGTGGGTACCCTAGGAATCGCGGACCCCCTGTTGAAGACCTCCATAATAGTGTGCAACAAAGTATATGGTTGTAAATATCAGGAAAAGAGAAACATGGATTAAAGATTTATTTAAAAATTATATACAAAAGGAATTGCATGCATTTGTATCCAGCAGAGGTGGGAGATGTGGAGTCAACAAGTCATCTCTCTATGCCATGTGTTTATTTTTTTTATAGACTTAAACTTTGTCATATTGTATACACAATGTGTATTCACAACACAGTGAATGAGCAGCTTAGCAGTGAAATGAACATTTCCATTAATAAAGTGCAGCAGTGAGGAGAATGTAAAGTGTATGAGAAAAGGAAAACCAGTTTAAAGACATGGTGTGAAAGGCATTGTTATGCAAGATTCAGGGAAGTACAAAATAAATTATGGTGCAAAATGCAGTAGAACACTGAGCTGAGTTCTATTTAAAGTGATTTGAAAATTAAAGTCTCAATGAGTGACTTGATTAGAGTTTCAATGTCAGGGTTTGGTTGTGGTTTGATGACCCAACTGCAGAGGCAGAGAGGCTGAGGAGATTTCTTGTTGATTTAATCAGAGGAAACAGTTTAACAAAGGCAGGAATCCAAAAATCCAACTTAAAATGCAAAGCAAACCAGAACCATGGAGTCATCAGGGGAAACCAAACACGAGGAGCCAGGGAGAGACGAGGTAGGAAGAAAACAGCAGTGAGAAACCAGCAACGACAGAGGAACCAACAAGGAGTGACAGCAGAGGGAGAATATATATATATATATATATATATATATATATATATATATAGCTATAGCTGACTGAGACAAAGGCAGGGCTAACGAGCTGATAAGGGGCAGGTGTGAGTGGAGACAACGAGGGAGCCAAGGGGAAAGGAACACACATAAGAGGGTGACAGAGGACAACAACAGAAAAAAACTGAGAACTAAAATAAATCTAAAAACACAAAGTAGGAAATAAACCAATAAAACACACGGATCAAAGTAAAACAGAAAGTAAGACCATCACATTCAACAGTTCAACAGTCTTATGAAAACGGGGGGAAAGCTGTTGCGGAACCTGCTGGTCCTGCATTGAATGCTGTGAAGCCTGTTCCCAGAGGGCTGCAGGGAGAACAGTCCATGGTGGTGGTGTGAGGCCCAATCTGTCCAATCTGCACAGTGAATTGAATTGTGTAGATTGAACTCACCTGGTTCAGTGGCTGGGCAGAACAAACACATGGCATAGAGATGACTTGTTGACTCTACATCTCCCACTTCTTGTATCCAGCCTCATTTTCCTCTGATATACTGAAATGTGTCATAGCAATAACCTGCCTTATCTTTTCAGATGAGACCAAAGAGATGCACTTTAGGGTCTAAATGTAAAAACCTATGTGCAATGGAATGTGTGGCAGATTAATGCTGTAGGGATCCCTTTTCTTTTGCCAGAGATAGAGAAAGTGCTTACTGTGGATGAGAAGGTGGTTCCTAAGGCAGGTTGATCCTGGATGATTATCTGTTAGAGCCTTTGAGAGCTGTTGCATTTTGGGCAGAGGTTCAACATTCAGCAGTACAACATATAACCAACATTTTATTTGAGTCTTTTAAAGTTTTGAAGACAAAAACTATTTTATAGGATGTCTACACACAGTATATACATAATATAATGTTATTGTACATTTAATGTCATTTGGTTTTGGAAATTTGTTGCAATTTTTCTATGGGGAAAATACTAATGTTATGAAAGTCTCCATTTATTATGTCTATACTTAAAAGCATTATAATTATCATTTAGGAATATATTTGACCTTAAGTTCTTTATACCCAATATTAAAGGTCCAAAAAAAAGGTCCCACTCTCACAGACTGCAGAGCCCTGGTTTAGACTTTAATACATTTGAGAATCGATCACATGCAATGAAAAGGCAGGCAAGAAGTTTCAGATTTTTCTATTAGTAGAAAATTATGCTCCGCTTTCCATTGGTCTAATCTAAATAAGTTGGTAAACAAACTGTGGAATTTGGGGCACTTTTTTAAAGTTTTAGGTTAGTTGTGGTTGAAAAGGTTGAAAGTTTATGATCTTAATCAGAATTTTTTTGTGTTTATCTTTCAGCTCCAAGCATCAGCCATCGGATTGTGTTGAACTTCACCTTTATGGACACAGAGTGTACCTATGACTACCTATTCGTATACGATGGGGACTCCTACCAAAGTCCACTTCTAGCCAGTCTGAGTGGCAACTCTTTGCCTGAGCCCATTGAAGCCAAGTCTGGGAAGGTAACCTAACATCAATACATTTTAACTGCTAACAAGGAAATGCATTTTCATTATATAGCCATAATTAATATATAAATAGAGCATAGATAGAAGATGATACTTGTACACATCATCGGTGATTTTTCTTCATCCAGATGCTGATTCACCTATTCAGTGATGCTAATTACAACCTTCTGGGCTTCAATGCAACATACACCTTCTCGGTATGCCCTGGAGCCTGTAGCGGCCATGGTCGCTGTGATTCCTCTACATCCAAGTGCCACTGCCATCAGGGTTGGGGAGGAGCATCCTGTTCAACCCCTGTTTGTTCCCAGGCTTGTACTGTGAATGGACAATGTGACAAGGTGAGGAGAAAAGGAAAGATGATGACTTTATCACCCCTTTTAGCAAACTATTTTTATCTTACTGACAGAGCCTAAAATAATTCACTCTGTTTCTAACTTTGAATGTTTATATGTTTGTTTTATGTCAGAAAGGAGAACGTTGTCAGTGTAACCCAGGGTTCCTGGGCCAAAGCTGTCAGCTTGGTCTCCGTGACGATAACGGAGCAGGACGATGGTGGCGTGTAAGTGAGGGAAACCCAAACGCACCTCCAAGGACTGGTTCTGCTGGTGTGTACCTGTCCTCCACTGGAGCCCTGTATTTGTTTGGAGGTGGGTGTAACACATCATTGAGATAAATTGATAGAATTTTAGCATAACTCTGCTTTCACTCACTCGTATTTACATACTTTAAAGTTATCTTTCTTTGATCATTTTTAGTCTCAGGGGCACAGATTATGAATTAAACATTCTATTTTTGTAGGTCTGTTATATTTCACTCAGTTTTATCTCTTGTCTCTGACTGAAATTGTCTTGAAGATTCTGATAGTTGTTTTATATCAGTAGCTATTATATTAAATTTTTTTTTCTCTTTTACTTGCAGGATTTGATCTGAACAGGGCTCTTGGTGACTTGATCAAGTACAATTTCACATCCAACCAGTGGGAAAGCAGGTCTTACGGTCACTCCCCTGTAAGTGCTTTGTTATGTTTTTAAAAGAATGCAAAATATTTCAAACGAGAGTATTTTATATTCCAACATCTTAGTTATCATGTTTTGTGTTACACATTTCAGTTCAGACCCACCATAAACATGCATCTGCTCTACATATTAGGGGACGGCTTTGTACAGGAATGTTGATACTGTGCCATCAGATCTGTCTTGAATGATCACATCTAATATACCCACCTTATATACCATCACATCATATAGTAGCAAGTAGCTCAGCATCATCATCTGCAGGTTCACTGATGTATAAGTAAAATCCCCTTGAAATTAAATGCATTTACAGATTAACCTCAGTTTTATTTCTCTCTTTCAAAGAGCCACGAAATAGTTTTAATTTTGAAAGGATAACTTTCCTCAGACTATCCTCCAGGAAGCTGCTCTATCCAAAGGAGTCATTTTCTCTAACCAGGCTAATTCAGGCGGTTATGCTGCTGCATAAATAAATGGGCTCATTTTGGGGCTATTATGTAGGGATCTAGGTCAGTTTCCCACACCACTTCTAAATACTTCCTGGAGAGAAACCTTTCTCTATTCTTATTCAGCTTTCTATTGCTTTTTATTTGTGATCAGATCATCCAGCATATACACTATATTGCCAAAAGTATTTGCTCACCTGCCTTGACTCACATATGAGCTTAAGTGACATCCCGTTCCTAATCCATAGGGTTCAATATGACGTCGGTCCACCCTTTGCAGCTAGAACAGCTTCAACTCTTCTGGGAAGGCTGTCCACAAGGTTTAGGAGTGTGTTTATGGGAATTTTTGACCATTCTTCCAGAAGCGCATTTGTGAGGTCGCACACTGATGTTGGACGAGAAGGCCTGGCTCTCAGTCTCCGCTCTAATTCATCCCAAAGGTGTTCTATCGGGTTGAGGTCAGGACTCTGTGCAGGCCAGTCAAGTTCATCCACACCAGACTCTGTCATCCATGTCTTTATGGACCTTGCTTTGTGCACTGGTGCACAGTCATGTTGGAAGAGGAAGGGGCCAGCTCCAAACTGTTCCCACAAAGTTGGGAGCATGGAATTGTCCAAAATGTCTTGGTATGCTGAAGCATTCAGAGTTCCTTTCACTGGAACTAAGGGGCCAAGCCCAGCTCCTGAAAAACAACCCCACACCATAATCCCCCCTCCACCAAACTTTACACTTGGCACAATGCAGTCAGACAAGTACCGTTCTCCTGGCAACCGCCAAACCCAGACCCGTCCATCAGATTGCCAGATGGAGAAGCGCGATTCGTCACTCCAGAGAACGCGTCTCCACTGCTCTAGAGTCCAGTGGCGGCGTGCTTTACACCACCGCATCCGACGCTTTGCATTGCACTTGGTGATGTATGGCTTGGATGCAGCTGCTCGACCATGGAAACCCATTCCATGAAGCTCTCTGCGCACTGTTCTTGAGCTAATCTGAAGGCCACATGAAGTTTGGAGGTCTGTAGTGATTGACTCTGCAGAAAGTTGGCGACCTCTTCGCACTATGCGCGTCAGCATCCGCTGACCCCGCTCCGTCAGTTTACGTGGCCTACCACTTCGTGGCTGAGTTGCTGTCGTTCCCAAACACTTCCATTTTCTTATAATACAGCTGACAGTTGACTGTGGAATATTTAGGAGCGAGGAAATTTCACGACTGGATTTGTTGCACAGGTGGCATCCTATCACAGTTCCACGCTGGAATTCACTGAGCTCCTGAGAGCGACCCATTCTTTCACAAATGTTTGTAAAAACAGTCTGCATGCCTAGGTGCTTGAATTTATACACCTGTGGCCATGGAAGTGATTGGAACACCTGATTCCAATAATTTGGATGGGTGAGCAAATACTTTTGGCAATATAGTGTATATTAATGTCAAATCCTAATAGATTTTAAGTAAAACATCATAGTTTATAGCATATGTCAGAAGTTAAAACATGTAGAATCAATATGATCGGAACATTTAACTCATCTGCAACACCAAACTTGCTGCATTTTCTGCGGTATACAGAATGATGCATAGGTAAGGCTTAGAATTAGACTTAAACCACTTTATTTTAGATTCCTGATTTTATTTCTCCTTTATTTGTCCCTTATGTAAGGTGGCTCGTCACTCCCACACAGCTGTGCAGTACATGGGTTCTATGGTTATCTTTGGAGGAGAACTAGCCAATGGATCCCTGGCCAGTGACGTCTGGATGTACAGGCCTGTCCAGGATGATTGGCAGCAGCTGGGCTTTTCCCACTCACGTGGCGCTCCGAAACTGGCCAATCACGCTGCAGCGGTGGTCGACAGCTATCTCTATGTTTTTGGAGGTGATAATAATGCCTCACTGGTGTCTGTGTTCACATTGTGGTCTTGTTTAGAGTTCTAAATCTCTGCCAATGTTCCAGGTCGTACCGAGGAGGATATGTTTTCCTCGACTCTGTATCGCTTCGGCTTGCACGGTTCAGGACGATGGGAAACGGTTCAGCCCACTGGTGGGAAACCCCCTGCCTCTGCTGGCCACTCTTTGGTGTTCCACAGCCCATCCAGGACCCTGTTGGTCTATGGGGGTCACAGACCTACTAGTGCCAGGTACAAACCTCATACCAAGTATTAGTCGCTCTTCCTTGGCAGATTTTGCACCAGTTTGTTGTATAGTTTTTAAAGGAAAGTGAGAAAATGATAAGCAGGGCATTGAAAACCTCCACCTACATCAGCGTTTTGATAATTTGATAACAAACCAATAAATTACTAAAGTTTAATTATTGCTGTGTATGTTTTTAAGGTTTAGTGTACGAGTGAACAACACAGATGTGTTCCACGTAGACAGACGGTTTTGGACCACGTTTCGTTCCCGCTTTCCAACAACCGGGCCCAGAGAGAGAGCTTTCCATACGGCCACTGTCATTGGAAACTACATGGTGGTCTATGGTTAGAGATGGCAACATTAGAAAACATTATGTTGATTTAAGCTTCTTGTTTTGTTTATCAACGTCCCTCCTTTGTACCAGGTGGAAATGTTCATAATCACTACCAGGAGGAGAAATGCTATGATAAGGAAATCTTTTTTTATCATCTGGGCTGCCACCAGTGGGTGTCGCCTGGAGGAGGATGGTCAACCAGTCAGTAGCGCTGTTTCCTTTAATCTTCTTATTTTATTTTATATTTTTAGCTTTTAATACCTCCAAACAATCCAATTTATTTTGTTTGTTTGCCTCTTTAGATGGGGAAGCAGTGAGGGGGCGGTATTCACATGTTGCCGCGGTGATGGAAGGACGTGTGCTGCTGGTTGCTGGCGGTTACAGTGGTGTTGCCCGAGGAGATCTTGCGGCTTACAAAGTGCCATTGTTTGTTAGCAGTGATCGAGGCGACAGGGTGAGAGTTCAAAGCGCTCCAGCAACTGAATAATACGTAATAAGAAGTGAAAGTTGGGGAGAAATGGAAGGAAGGGGATTTATTTTGACTTTCTTTTCATCTAGGATGCTGTTTGTGCTGAGGCGCTTGATGAAAGCATGTGCCTGAAGAACCCAGAGTGCAGCTGGTGTGAAGGCCGCTGTAGAGAGTACCAGCCCACCAACCCGGTAACACCTCCATCAGAACATTTCTTTCACAACTTTGTTTTGAACAGATTTGTAGATTTTATAGACACAATGATTTCAAATACATCACGCTCCAATAATGGCTCCTCAGTAGGTTTAATCAAAAGAAATTAAGATTTTGGTTTTTCGGTAAATACACCTGGCTCTCATCTTTCTATCCTAATGACAAAAATCATCTTTTTATGCATTTATTTATTCTCTGCAAAAAACATTCTATGTCTTGATGTCAATGCTTCTCTTTTATTCTGTTATATAACACCAGTTCTCTGTTTGCAGTGTGGCAGCACAGGGTGCCTGGGCCTTGCTCGCTTTCTGTCAGACTGTCAGTCCTGCCTGGTGTTCAGCGGAACGCCGGCATCTCTTGCTAGAGCCCCTGGTGAATTTGGCTGGTGTGTTCAGAACGAGTCCTGCCTGCCAGTTTCAGGTGAGACGTAAGGAGGGAGGAAGGAGGGCAAAAGAGAAGGATCAAAAGATTTGTTGGGAGCTGACATGGGAGGGACCGACTTCTGTGTGATTGTGTGATTTTGGTGGAGTTGAGTGACTTGACTGCATCCGGCTCTGATTGGACAGGCTGCTCAGGCTCTGATGTGGGTGTCTTGTCCAATCACGTACTTTCTGTAGACATGTCATTTTACTCCCCGAGAGCGCTCCACACAGAAGTCACAGAATACATTTCGGTACAGTAGTACATTATTAGAAACTGCTGTATGATAATACGAGGTCAGATGTGTTACTTGTGTGCTGACCTCTCCCTCTCGGTCTCACAGAGCAAAGTGCGTGCCGTGCGGACCAGATCTCAGGGGCGTATGGCTGGTGGGGGGAGCGTACCCGTTTCCTAACCTCCCTCCACTCCTGTCGCACCGAGAACTATGTCCCGGGACTGCACCTGCTCACCTTCCAGCACCCCCGCAACGACTCCCAGCCTGACAAGGTACGGAGTCTAAATCTGCACTGCTCACTGTTGTGGTTTTGGTTGTAACCCCTCACATTTGTGTTTATTCCTAATCCTCCTTCCTTCCTTTGAGACTTTGACTCAGCTGCTCCTCTACAACTTTACTTTATTTGATTAATCATTTCTCTGCAGTCTTTTTTCAGTTCTTTCATGGCTCATGTTGTTCTTTTTTCTCTGTTTTGCATTGACATTAGTTTGTACTCCCACTTAGTTATAGACATGTGAAGAAGTTTATAGAGAATAGTGCTTCTTTTGATGTGTTTCCACTTCCATCCATCCACCTCACCTCTCCACCAGGTATCCATCCTCCGCAGCGCCTCCGTCATCCTCGGCCCCACCACAGAAATGGATGTGTCCCTACAGTTCAAGGGCTTCATCCACCCCTTGTGGGGAGGACCTCCACCTGCACCTCCCCCCACAGAGACCGTCCTCATATGGGCTCGAGTCCAGAGGTTCCACTTTGAGGCTCGAATGGCATCAGGACCCAACTCCACCCAAATGGTAAAGACAAATATTATGAAGTAATAGCCTGTAAGATAGCTTTGAAGTTTCTCACAAAATGTTTATTAAAAAATAAAAATAACAAAAAAAATAATAATAATTAGGAGGACCACTTATTTTGATGATCCACACGGAAAAAGAGCATCCTCCACTAAACCTTAAAGTTAGAATTTATAATGTGAAAACATGTTATAAGGGTGTGAATGTGCCCAGCTCTATGTGAAATTACAGAATATATATTTTATTAATAACTTTGCTGTCAAATTGAAGGAGGTGGTTGGTCGCTGGGCAGCGCAGCAGGAAAAGGAGCTGAAGCCTTTGATGCGACCGGATGGAGGCAGACTTTTTTCTAACCTGACCAGGGGGAACCATTACCTTATTCAAGCTGAAGGCTACCTTAACAACTCGGGTTCAGGACAAACAAGCGAAATGGCCCTGATCTGGAACAGAACATTACGTGAAAGGAGTGTAAGTACTGATAATAGTGCAGTTATGAAATCAAACCTGCAATAAAAAAGCATATGCTGCCATTTTAAGCAGATTTATGTGCAAACCAATTAACAATTGTTTTTTGATTTTTACTGAAGCCGATTAACAAAACAAAATTCTCTCCCATCAAGGAGATCTCTTTCCTGTTCCTGGAGCCCTTCCGCTCAGGCTCCTGTTCAGGCTACATGTCCTGTCTGGCCTGCCTCTCTGACCAGTCATGTGGTTGGTGTCCGTCTCTGTCCCGCTGTCTGTTGCGAGACGGCCCAGACCTGCAGTACTGTCCAGAGACAGAAATGGTTGAAGGCAAAGGAGACAGTCAGCGCCATCTGCTGTTGTCACCACAGCATTGTACTCTGTGTGAGGATTACAGAGACTGCTCCACATGCACTAAGGTACTGAATAACTGCTACTTTTAAAGAAAACCTGTTTTCATGGACCATTGTTTTCCAAATATTACATTAAAAATTAGAAAATTCTGCATTTGTATCTGATTCTGAGCTAACTTTGGTCAATAGGATCCTTACTGTGAGTGGCAAATAAACTCCAGTAAGAAAGGAGAGTTTCTGTGCAGCCGGCGGGGAAGGTTGGAGGGATCCATCCGTGACCCGAAGGGGTGTCCAAAAGTCTGCAACCAGTAAGCTGGAAAACTGTTTTAATTTTTTTTTTTTTTTGCTGTATGTTACACAATTTTCTCTGGAATCAATAGTCAGTTGTTGATGCTTTCCTATTTTTTTTCTTAAAGGAGAAAGACATGCAGTGAGTGTCTCTCCAACTCCAGTCAGTGTGCATGGTGTGAATCTGCCCAGGCTTGCTTCTATTTTGCTGCATACCTCACAAAATATCCCTATGGAGAGTGTAGGGACTGGTATGACAGGTAAAGAAAGCTGCGGAATGAACAGTCCTGTTCATTTTTTGTGTGACATTAACTCTTCTCTTTTTCATCAACAGCGTCCATTCAGTTCCTCAGTGTAAGCAGTGTTCAGCTTTAAACACATGTACAGAATGCCTGAGAACATTTCAGTGTGGCTGGTGTGGGGACTACAACAATCCCACAATTGGAAAGTAAGTATGTAGTGCAGCGAAAATTATCAGCAGTTTTTAAATGAACTTAAATTTAAAAACTGAATAATATTTATTAATCCCCGGTCTTTGATTATTCACATTGTTTCCTTTATTTCAGGTGTTTGAGGGGAGACTGGGCCGGAATGGATGATCCATCAGTATATAACTGCAGTGTGGCTGTGGCTGAAGCTCGGGCTGCAAAGTAATTAAATTGTATTTTAGCATGAACATGTCTTCATAGAGTAGATTATGTAAAATATATTATTTATGTTCATAATTCTGTGCTTTAAGTGCTTTATAGATAATAACAGGTTACAGTTTTTTAAAGGAGTAAATTAAATAAAAAAATGAAATCAATCCAGCTTATTAATTTAGTAATCGAGAATCATTGACTGGAGTATAATGAAGCTAAATCAAGCATCACCAACGCGGAGCCCATGGGCACCAAAAGGCCCTCAAGGTTCACATGGGGTGCCCTCATTGTCTTCTGAAAACAGAACACTTTTTTATTTTATTGCCTCTTTTAATAATAGTAATAATAATAAGAGCAATTCATTATATTAATCATATATAGCATTTATAAAGATATCAAAAGAAAAATTTTTAAAAATTAGAAATTAAAAGAAACAAAAATATATTTATGTATATGTATATATATATAGTGTTGGTAGCCCTTCCTATGAGTCAGTACCTATGAAGTAGCCTTCAACCTTAAAAATGTTGGTGACCCTTGCTCTAAATGATGCCTTTAGCAGAACAGAGATACCTACTTAGAGCAGTAATTTGACCAACATTGTAAAACAATCTATTAACATTTTTAATTTAAGATAAAATAAAAAAATTTTTCTGACAATATGCCCTATCCAGAACTCCTCAAGTGAGAAAGTTTTAGTTTCACCATGTTTCATTTCTAAAACGTCTTCTTTAAGGAACCTGTTGCTATCTGCAGTGTTGGGAAAGTTCTCTTTCTACGTGAACTAGTTCAAAGTTCATTTCACACATTTTAAAATGAACTAGTTCAGTTCATAGTTCATAATTCAAAATTTTGAACTAAGTTCACAATTCCAAAAAATGAACTAGTTCATAGTTCTTTTTTTTTTCATATATTGCTCAATTACACCATAGCCTACTGTAGATCCACAGAAGGCAATTATTTTATCAGTTGTAACTCTGAAACTGTGCGTCAGATTTCATCTTCATATCCAGTTTTGAATCCTTATCCAACCAGGGTTTACATTAGCATTGAGGGGACAGCATTTCCCCTTTGTTGCTTTAATGCTTTGTTGCTGTCCATTCACTTCACACTAGTAGCAGCTGCAGCTTTCACCCTTACAGTATATTCTCAAAAACATCAGGAAAAATGTGCTGCTTGGTCTTTTTTATGAGGAATTATTAAAAGAAAAACAGGAAAGTAGTCTTTAAGGTGCAAATGTTTTTTTTTATTTTAATATTTTTTTCAATTTGAAATTCCATTTCAGTACATACTAAAAAGGAATACTGGAATCCTGGAAAATTATACTACGCAGGTTTAACAAACAAGTTACATGAATAGTAAAACCCTCAAGAACATTATACTAACACAAACTGAGGGACCAGGCTGAGGTAGGAATTTAAGGTTACTGAAGTGCGGATTTTTTTCCTGAAAGCCGGCGGGCAAAGTTTGCAGAGAAATGTAAGATTGTTGCCATCATCCTCACCGACCACCTGGTCATAAAACTGTTTTAAGTGATCATACTGCTGCTTTGTCGCCTCCACGGTCGCCTCCATGCTGCTGTGGCTTCCACGCTGCATTTTGTTTTGATGACGCACGCGGGTGTAGGCTACCACACTGATAGCTGGTGTTGCCAGATTGGGTGTTTTCCCACGCTACATATTAAGGCCTGTTTACGGTGTGATTTAGCCGGGGTGTGATTTAGCCGGGGTTTCGCCCTATTTACACAACTCTTTGTGTGTCTTTCAGTCCAGAACCTCAAACCTCTGCCCCACCCAGACCTTTGGACATGGAAATGGAGTTGGAGATCTTCGACGATGAGGAGAAAGATGCCATCTGGTCTTACCCCACATGTCCTGACGTGGAGGAATGCAGGCTAGGCCTCCACAACTGTCACCCTTTTGCTACCTGTATCAACACTCCAACCTCATATGAGTGCCACTGTGAGAGAGGATACACAGGCGATGGCACGCTGCATTGCAACCAGACGTAAGTTTCAAGCATATACGCTTTTCTCTTTAAACTTTTAGGT
This sequence comes from Cyprinodon tularosa, assembly GCF_016077235.1. NCBI lineage: Eukaryota > Metazoa > Chordata > Actinopteri > Cyprinodontiformes > Cyprinodontidae > Cyprinodon > Cyprinodon tularosa. The sequence continues at coordinate 21,908 of NW_024038733.1, read as the reverse complement.
GTTTGTTTACTCTGTCATTGAAAAGATGGTTTAGTTTGACATTCTAATGGAAGGTAGCATTCCTTTTATTCTTTATTTAACCCTTCCCCAGGTGTTATAATGAATGCCGTGAAGGTCAGTGTAGCGGCAGCCCAAGGTTTGAGTGTGAATGTTCCCTGGGCTGGACATCCGACCCCGCTACTCTGGTTCTGAGTGGTGTCGAATGCGACGTGGACTGTGGCTGCAACTTCCACTCCACCTGTATCACTGCTCCTGGGATCTGTGATGAATGCCAAGGTGAGGACTTTATCTTTTTGATTTCACGTAGTCAATATTTTCCTAAAGGCCAATTTATGCTTCTGATGCATAGCCTCTGCAACCGTCAAGTGCGTTGGACGGTCACAAACCCGTGCAAACCTCTAGCGGAAGTGCGCAGACAAAAAGCAGCTGAGATGGTCCTTGGTAGGCCTTTCCGGCTGCCTGTGTTGTCGTCCTTCTTGATTCTGTGCCAGGGCGCGCCATTTTTAAAAACCGAGGAACAACTACAGTGGACAACTACAACGAAAGATTAATCGAGGAGGTTCGGAAGTACAACCACTTATAAGATGCCTCAGATGAATTATATAAAGATGCCAAGGTCTCTGCCAAAACGAAGTTGTAGTGACCATCTGCCGAAGTTCTCGCGAGTTCTCGAATAGGCTTCCCCTTGCGCTTTTGTGAGAAACTACTGTGCGTCCCTAGAAATTCCAGACCTACGGTGCAGAAGCATACCAGCAAAACTGGTTCAAAACCAGACCCAAGAAACATTTGATGTGTGCGGTTGCAGAAGTGCAATCTGCCCTTAAGAAAGAGCAAGGTACTGTTGTGTTATTGTGTGGCTTCATACTTTGTTTACAATTGTTTTTCATTCTTGTTGTAGATTGGACCACAGGACCTCATTGTGAACACTGCCGTCCAGGCAGCTTTGGTTCGGCCCTGGCTGGCGGTGGTGGCTGTGTCCCATGCGAGTGTAATGGACATGGTGACCCCCTCCAAGGTTATTGTCACAACCAGACAGGCCAATGTTACTGTACTCATAACACGCAGGGACCACACTGTGAGTCCTGCCTACCTGGTTACTATGGAGACCCGAGGTAAGGATGATTTACTTTTTATTGGAAAAACTAAGTGATTCTTATATCCTGGTGTTTTCTGTAATAAAAGAATGAATTTAACTGAAGGATTTTTCTGACAAACAGAAACAATGGCACATGTTACCGGCAGTGTCAGGGCCGCTCCGTCCTGCTCTCCTCCTCATCCTCCTCCTTGACTATCCCCTTGTCGTCGTCTCTGGGGTGGAGGAGTGGCACCGAAAGGAAAGGAGGACTTTCTCACTGTCTTTGGGTCTTGTCTGTCACTGAGAAGCTTGGACCTTGCAAACCCAAACAGCTCTGCCCCCCAGTAGCTCTCACCTTACACCCAGACTCCCACACCTACTGTAATGTGAGTTCTAACTTTTCTTTGGAAAAGATTCAAGTTAAAGTCAAAGCTGCTTTGTAGCAGAAAAAAAGGTTTTTATCCAGTAGTTAGATCAATTCTGAATGTATGTTATTTCACAGACCTCTTATGTTTACGTGTTTGATGGCCTTCCTCGTTTTCTGCCAAATGGAGTTGTTCATTCTGATCACAACCTTATTGGAGCGTTTTGTGGCACCAAAAGGACTCAGCCAATCACTGTTGAGGCCACCTCAGGTAGACATCATTCATTCTTCTTTGCTGTAGGCAGTTTATGCACATTCAGCATTAACAATGATCCATCTTCTTTTTGAACAACAGGTGTGATCTCAGTCTACTTTGAGGCCAACGTTTCTTCAAATATGTCACAAGGCTTTAACGCATCTTTCTGGGTGCGTCGATGTCAGCAGAAGTCGGATGAGGATGAAGAGGGCTCAGCTGTCTGTGCAGGTGGAGCCCAGTGTCAGAGTGGGCTCTGCAGGTGTCCTCAGGGATATGGGGGACCGTACTGTGACCGACCCATGTGCCCCCAGGATTGTGGAGCAACAGAAGGAAGAGGAGTTTGTAACATAGTAAGTCTTCTTGTCTATGTAATCTTGTGATCTTGGAAATAAACTCAAAAAGTTTTTTTTTAAATGAATAAATACATATTTGTTTGTATTTTAATCATTTACCCTACCAGCTGGTATGCTAGTAGGTTATACATTTTGATTTGCTGTTGATTTTTACTTTTATTTTCTCTTTTTTTGTTTGTTTTTTGTGTATGTGGACTATGGATATGATAAAACTGAAGCCTGAAGTTACCCAAATCTGATTTTTTTGCCCATATGCAACCTCTATCAGATCTTTTCATGGCAGCCTGAACAACACAGATCCAATGTTTTCCATTGGGACTAAAGCCTCTTTGCTATGTGGTCCTGAATCTGATACGAATCTGATCTTTTCAAATGCAATTTGTGTCTGAACGGCCAGGTCGCATTCATTCGACCTGAAAGTCATTAATACCCGACAAAGGTCACTATTCTGCATCTTGCTACGCATAAGCAGGAAAAAAAAACAATCATGGTGGATGATAATGCGGAGAGCAGTCTTTTTTTTTTTTTAACCACCTTTAAAAGTTTTGTTTTTAATGTTGGGAAAGATGGCTAGCTGAGCTCCAGCCTTACCATGCATGTTTACTTCCGTAAACACAGGGCACGATTGCTTGTGACGTCATTGCGTCCTCTGCTGCGCATGTGGGACACTTAAGCTGTATGAATGCAGTTCACACAGGAGATCACATACAAGTCACATATATTTGAGAAATGTGAACGGCAACACAAGAAAAAAATAGGATTTCACAAAAATATCGGAATTGAGCATTAAGGCCTGCAGTGTGAACGTAGCCAATGAATCTGTTTTGAAAAAAAAATATCACATTGGAAAATGTAACTAAACTCAGCCCAAAGTTTGGATTACCCGTGTTAGTTTGGGGTCAGAGGGTGGTGAGAAATCTCTCTAAAATAGATTATTTTGTTGTTGTCATTAAAAATTATTATGGTTTAATTACTACCCTTCTGATAATATTTGGCAACCTATTTCGTTTTAATACTTTCTCTAAAGTTTTACAAGATTGGAGCAGACAATGAGATTAGATAGTTGTGTTATTTCCTTGCGTCGTATTTCCTAAAAAAGATTGGACTTTATTAGGCTTCCATTTCTTATTAAAGTCAATCTTAGTGACCCCAAAATGCCACTTTCTAACACTTTATGGCGGCCGGTGGCTAAAATAAACTTGCCTCCATGTCAAGGAAACAGAAAGTCCTGGATTAACTTTTAATAAGAAAAATGAATAAAAACTTCAGCTCCAATTTTCTTTTTAAAGAGATCGTTAGGATGTCAACCATTGTGCCACCAGTATTTTTTGTTAAAAACAATACTCTCCTAATACATGATCCATTAGATAAACTAGATCCAATTAAGGGTTGGTTTTTATACCTGTATTAGATTATATGTGATAAAAGCTGACATATTTTTTTTCCCAAATGGACCAGCTGTTGCATGTTATAGATAACTATCACTATTTATGTGTTCTAGCCTCTGGGAGTCTGTGTGTGTTCTGAAAGCTGGGCTGGCTCAGACTGTTCTGTTCTTCGGGACCCAAACAGTTTGATTTGGGAGACTCTGTTTGACACCCAATTGACCATGGTAGGCCCTAAACAAATTTAAACTAAAAAATTTACATTTTTATTATCTGAGCAGTTGATAAATTAGAAATCCTCTCTGACGTTGAAACATTTCTGTTTTACAGAAACAGGCTCACAGGTTCCTCCACAGGATGGGACACTCTCTGGTGTCTGGACCTCAGGGCAACCTTTGGATGTATGGCGGGTTTTCTCTGTCAGATGGTATTCTCGGAAATGTGTACAGGTAGGACTCTGAGATGTTTTAAAATTTGGTGATTTTTAAGCAGGTTATTCGTTATGCGGTTTATGCCGTATGGAATAACGAGATCCCTACTGGTTGGTTTAGATATTCTGTGAGGGAGCGTCGATGGACCCAGATGTTGACAGGTTCTCTGGATGAAGGGACAACTCCAACCGCCCGCTATCATCACGCCGCTGCACTGCTGAACACCTTTGAGCTGGACTCCGGGAGCCATGAGGGTGGTCACAGCTTTATGTTAGTGGTAGGGGGGGTCACTCAAAATGGCATTGCCATGGATACTTGGAGTCTTAATCTCAGCAGCTTGGTCTGGAGAGAACACAAGGTTAGCTTTAGTATAAAGTGTATTTAGAAAATAAATATATATATATAAAACAGATTTGAAATGTGCCACACTTAAATCCATTGATCTCTGCTGTCTGACAGAGCTCAGTGCTGCCCCCGGTGGCTGGTCACACTTTAACATTACGTCGGGACTCGGTGCTACTGATTGGAGGCTACTCTCCAGAAAACGGTTTCAACCATCATCTGTTGGAGTTCAGCCCTCATTCAGGGAACTGGACAGTTGTTCCCCACACAGGAACCCCTCCCGCAGGTTTATTGCTGCTTTTTTTTCTTTTGTCATATAATATAAAAGTGGATAGAACAGAAAAGAGAAATGAATGGATGAAACTAAAAAAATGTTGTCCCGCTCAGAATTCTGATGCTATGTATCCCCCTCTGTCAGGTTTATATGGACACTCAGCAGTGTACCATGAGCAGACGGATGCCATCTACGTGTTTGGAGGCTATCGCTTTCATGTGGAAACAGTGGAACCATCGGGGGAACTCTATAGCCTGTATTACCCCAACCTTACCTGGTCTCTTCTGGTTCCCACACAGGGCACAAAGGTCAGTAGTTAGCCATGTTCTTTTGTTTTTATATACCTTTTGAGTATTTTTTTTTTATAGATACATTTTTTTAATGCTGTATCATCTCTTTGTTTTACAGCCACTCTCCCGTTTCTTCCACGCCGCTGCTATGATTAAAGACACCATGGTCATTGTGGGTGGGAGGATAGAAGAAGAAGACTACAGTAACTCTGTGTCTCTGTACCAGATCAACTGCAACACCTGGATAAATCCTGGTAAGTCTCTTAATCTTGAACTGCTGATTTATTTTAAAATGTCATATTGTGCAAGCTTATTTTCTTTTTCAATCTTTTATTCAGTTTCAGCAATAGGAGATCCAGTTAATCAATCAGTTTCCCTTGCCATGGCAAGCTGGGGTGGTCGCCTTTTCCTCTCTGGTGGCTTTAATGGGGTCACACTGGGTAGACTACTCACTCTGACTGTGCCCTCTGACCCCTGTGCTGTCCTGCCCACACCAGAGTCCTGCAACAACAACACAGGCAGCTGTGTTTGGTGCAGGGGTACCTGTGCTTCTTCTGATGCCGCAGAAAGGTAACATAGACAAAAAGCATCTATGATTTAAGCTAGAAGTTATCTGCACCCCCTGCATTATGCAGCTTACCAGACACATTGATTCTCCCCCAGAATGGGCTGCCTCATGGGACATTCCACCTGCTCCCCGATTCCTCATCAACCGGAACAGTGCCGCAGACTCAAGACCTGCGGCGAATGCCTCGCTCGTCACCCTAAAACCTTTTCCGGTCCATCTCAGGTAACCTACTTCAATTCCTATGCACCACCTTTACAAAAACCTTCATTAAGCCTTTTTTCTCAATTCCCCAGCCTGCTTTACCGTGCAAGTGGTGCGCAAACTGTCCAGAGGGAGCTTGTATCAGTAGCTCCAACAGCTGTACAACAGAGCATGACTGTCGGATCAACCAGAGAGAGATTTTCCTGTCCAGCAACTGCAGTGAGACCAGCTGTGAGGCTTCAGACTGCCCCAAATGTACTGCATCTGGAAAATGCATGTGGACCCGCCAATTCAAGCGTACAGGTACACAGACTTCATCTGGAGATCTTAATTTGATGAAAATTATTGTTTGTTTCAAAAAATGTCATGTTGATTAGATTTAGACATTAGTTTTGATACGCACCATATAGCCTCATTCCCGGGGTGACCCAAGTACCCCACTGTACTTTATCTACAATGTTTAAAGGCCACCTGCTCTGTTTCTTTCACAGATTGAAATCTACTAAAATGCAAAACATTACCTCCAACACAATGGATTGTATATAATTGTTTTTTTTACCCTGCACTCTGATACTTAGACATAGACAGCTTTATTTGTCATTTTGTTTAAACAAGTGTAAAACAAAAATAAATTTCATTTGGAACAGCTATCTGGACAATTCCATTTTTTTTAAAAGTTAAGCCTTGAAAAATAGTAAAGAAATATATATATTTTATATCCATTGTAGTATTAAAATACCCTGTGGATTGCATGTGAATTATAAACTGAAATTTATAATCCAGAGTCAAATAAAACAAAAGAAGGAAATGGGACCAAAAATGTTAGTAAATGTCATGCCTTTCTTTAAACAAAATGTACGTTATGGATCATCTTAGATTTACAGATTTCGTTTCTTTAAATCTTGACATTTTGTACAAAAATCAGAATACAAAGGAGAGGAATGTAAGAGTTTCTGTTGTTTAAATAAACTGCATTCTGTGTATGAAGTAGTTGAAAAATGGCTAACCCAGGTCACTATTTTGTTAATGAATTCAGTCTAATGTTCCTCCTTCAGGTGAAACAAGGCGAATCCTGAGTGTGAACCCCGCCTATAACTGGACATGTTTTAGCTACGCGCTGCTCAACGTTTCACCAATGCAGGTGGAGTCATCTCCCCCTCTCCCATGTCCCCCTCCCTGTCACACGCTGCACAACTGCAGCCTCTGTCTGGGCTCTAGGGGCTCTGATGGGGGCTGGCAGCACTGTGTGTGGAGTATGGCTCTCCAGCAGGTAACAGCAAACTGCTTCATACATTCTGGCCCTGATCTTCTTTAAGTTATCCTGACGTTTAAAAAAATAATTTGTTTCATGTTTCAGTGCATGAGCCCGTCTTTTGTGCCCCTTCGCTGTGAAGCAGGCCAGTGTGGCCGAATTCTCATTGGGGGAGACTCCTGCTCTCCAAAGTGCTCCCAGCTCACCCAGTGCTCCCAATGCATTGCTAGACCTCAGTGTGGCTGGTGTGCTATTAGCGGAGGCAATGGAGCTGGCCGCTGCTTGCAGGGTGGAGTTGACAGTAAGAAAAGAAAATCCTTAAGGAATTCGCAAAATATTTATGTTAAATGCAGTCTCTATGATTTTTTTTTTGGAGTTGTTAACATTGATCTCTCATTTTAGGTGTGAGTGAGGGAGTTTGCCCCGTGAGAAACAGTAGCTGGTCTTTCCTGCATTGTCCAGAGGAGGATGAGTGTGCCAATGGTCATCACCATTGCAACAACACTCAGGACTGCCACGACTTACCTGAGGGATACCAATGCACATGCAAGCAGGGTTACATTCTTAACAGGTACATAATAACTGTCAGTAAAGCTGCTTTTCTTGCTATATCACCACCTATAACTGCATATCAAATGTGCTTTAATCCAGATTAAAAGATAAAACATGAAGGCCTGTCACTTCAAATCAGGATGTGTTTCACACATGATCTGATCTATATAATAGTTGCTGATTAGGATATATAGACTTCTGCTGGGTTAGGACAGAGTTAGTTACTTTATCTGCAACCCCTTTGCTTCATTGTTGCTGTTTCCTTACTTCTGTCCTTTATCTAACAATCATTTGTACAACTTAATGAGTATCTAAAGTATAAGCAGACAAATATTGAATTAATGAGAAACCAGGTCCGGCTGCCCTGCTATGAAAACCAATTCAAACATTTGGCATGCAGAGGTGAGAGTAGTCATCGTTGTAGACCAGGCATCCCCAAATCCAGTCCTCAAGGCCCCCTGTCCTGCAGGTTTTAGAGGTTTCCTTGCTCCAGCACAGCTGATTTTAATTGAAAGCTGATTAACAGGCTTTTGGTCTACTGCAATCATTATAACCAGCTGTGCTGAAGCAGAGAAACCTCTAAAACCTGCAGGACAGGGGGCCTTGAGGACCGAGTTTGGGGATGCCTGTTGTAGACAAAATAGATCATTGGTCATTTGTAGGGATGCACTGATCGATCAGCCTTGATTTTTTTACATTTTGGAAGATCAGTGATCGGCCAATACTTAGATATGATATTGATCTTTTACACCAAATCTAAATTAACCCTGTAAAGGTCTGAAACTCACCCACTGTCTATGCTTTAAACTTTAAATTATAGTAGAGAGTAGTTGTTTCATCGGCAATGAATAATGTTTTTTCAGTAAGATAAAAATAAATTATCTTGTGTATATACAGTGGCAGTAAAAATAAATTAGTATTAGTAAAAATCGTAATCGGCATGTCGGGCTTTTTAAAGATTGGGAATCGATCATCAGACAGAATCGCGTTATCGGTGCGTCCTTAGTCATTTGGTCATAACTTATTTAAATGCAGAATCTGACAGACTTAGCTTGAAATCCAATGCCATAGTATTAAAGCTGCATATTCTTTCATACTATTGAACTGTTTTATAGGGTACCACTTCTTGCTTTAGAGTGATCTTGATGGTTTGACCATATCTTCATCTCCTGTGTTTCTTCTCTTCAGTGTTTCTGGGCAGTGTGAGCCGGTGTGTGCACAAGGTTGTGTGAACGGGACATGCGTGTCTCCTGGAGTTTGCTGGTGTCACTTTGGTTTTGTTGGGGACAACTGTTCCTCTGAGTGCAAATGCAACAAACACAGCAACTGTGTCAGTGTTGACAAGCCCGACATTTGCCTGGTGTGCCAAAATAACACCAAAGTAAGTGTCAATAAAAGTGTACCATCTGCACACTTAAGCTTTTCCATACACAGCAGTCATCAGTGGTTTTGCTTGTTTGAATTCTAGGGAAAGTACTGCGAAAAGTGCAAGCCTCTATTTGTGGGTTCTGCAATAGATGGCGGAACCTGCCGCCCATGTCGGGAATTTTGCAGGGGAAACGGAGACGTGTGTCTGTCCAGGGATGAACATAACAAGGCTATTGAGAACCCTCACCTCTTCCCTGTGGACCCTTTACTTGTAAGTCTGAAGTAATTCCTGTTATTCCCTTAAAATAAATACAACAGGAAGTTTAATTACGTTTTTTTATCTCTTTTTTTCCTTTGTTGAGATTCGGAGCTGGGTGTTTGAAGGTCCTACAGAAAATACTGCAGTGTGTGTGAATTGCCAAAACAACAGTGTTGGGGATCGGTGTGAGGGCTGCCGTCGTGGCTATTTTCTCCTGCATGGGAAATGTGAAAAGTGAGTAATACGTTGTGCTCAGGAGACAACAGATTCCCTGTTGACTGATGTCAAAAGGACTGTTTATACCTCTTGATTTTTTTTTTCACATTTTGTTACATTTTCCCCCAACTTAAGCAGATTTTTAACAGTAGACATGTATAGCAATATATATGTGTTTTCATTTTAAAGAAAAACAGTCAAGAAAAGTTTCCTGTAACTGCAAAGTGAAATAATATAGAATATATGGTTTTAAGTATCTTTTAAGCAAATAGAAATAACAAAAACCTCTTGTCTTAAAGTATTTAAATCTTGATGCTTTTTTCTGATGTATAGCACATAAAAATGTCCTGCCATTACCATTTGTTATCAAGCAGAGGTTGGCATGCGGAGTTTCCAAGTAATCTCAATACTACCCTGTTCAGTGGTTAAGCACAACTAATACATGGCGTGGAGAGGACTTGGTAACTCTAAAATAAATAACTAATTACCGTATTTTCACGACCATAAGGCGCACCGTACTAAAAGGCGCACTCTCAGTTATGTGTGCCTTTTTTGTATTTAACACACACATAAGGCGCACCGGACTATAGGGCGCGTTTTTTATATACAGGTACATGTCCTCTACTACGTTTAAATACCTCTACTGTGTATTTAAAAATAGAGTGGGAGCAAAACTGAGTATGATTGTGCTTTATTCATGTGTTTATAACAAAGTATTAATCGAACCCATAAAGTCATCATCCTTAGATTGTACCAGCTAGTTCTGACGCGCGGCTGAAGCAGCTTTGCTGCTCTGCCTGCGCGGTGCAAAAGTGTGTCTGACGCGCGTTGGGCGGAGCTACACTATCCTTTCTATGCCTCGGAGCTAGATTTGCTGTCCAGCAGCAAAACTTCAATTTTTCCATCTCGAGCAGCAGCAGCGCGTCAAGCGCGTCAGATGCTTGAACGCTCCCGACGCGCTGCGCCTGCTGCACAAAATGCACTGCGGGACCTTTTGCTGCGCCTATACACGCGTCAACCATTGACTTTGCATGTAAACTCGCTGCTTCTGCTGCACCTGCTGCGTCCGGTTCACACAGATGTCGAGCGGTTGAAGTTCCTTTGTCAGATCTCCCGCAATAAGCACAGCGTTCATTTGTTTCACCATGTTTTTTACATCAGCTGTGTGATGGGCACGCATGGAGTCACAGATTAACAGCGATGGTGATGAGTGGAAAAAAAACACCTGGTCTCCTTACATTCACCTCCCTCAGCCACTCTTTCATCATCTCCTCAATGAGGAGATGAGGAGTTCTGCATGGTGCATAGTGGTCTTAAAAGTCTGCAGTAACAACACACATAGGGCACACCGCACCAAAGGGCACGCCACACATTTTGAGGGGGAAAAAAGAAGTTTATATGCGCCTTATAGTCGTGAAAATACGGTAAATAAACTTGCCTTGCACTAATGGATATATCTCTGGTCCATGTCTTGTTTTATTTTATCTTCATCATTTAGTTTATTCACTAGGACAGAATGAGAATGTACATTTATGCTGAGATTAGATAATGTATACTTTGAACTGCTAATTGTGTGGCTTTTAGAGTCCGTTGTCTTAAATGGACTTTATTGTTTTTTAATCACATGAAACTGAAAACAAATGCATAACCCATTTTGATTTTATATATGTTTTTATTCTTTACTATGTAAATATTATTGTGACACTGAGCTTTTAAGCAAAGTTTATTGCAGTTAGTGGCTGTAACATGAGATCACCTTAACATATACATATAAACAATTTTCCAATTTAAAAAGTATTGTTATTATTTATTTTAAAACATAAACAATGCACTATTACTTGTATTATTGAAGGGCATAATGTTAGGTCTGCATATGTATAACCTGTCAGGTTATACAAATGTTTTAGTAACAGCACCATCGGGGGGTATTTTTCTCTCTGATCTAAGTTAATTAGAAAAGTTAGCTAGACAACAGGAATCATTTGGTGTCTAAATACTAGAAAGCTGACAAAGACCATAGTTACCTTTGATATTGATACTTTTAACTGCTGTTGTGCTGCTTGTTCTTTAGATGCTAGTTAACTTTTCTTTGCAGATGTCAGTGTAATGGTCATGCAGACACATGTGAGCCAGATGGCAGTGGATGCCCCTGCCAAAACAACACAGAGACCTCATCCTGCCTCAGCAGTCCTCAAAATGATCGAAAAGACTGCTACAGGCAGCAGGTTTGAAAAATCTGTTTTTGTGATCAGCATTTATACCTCATTCTTTCTTAATATGTGTTATAGTAACTGCATTTTTTATGTATTTGTTTTCTTTCTCTCTTATTCAGTGTGCCAAATGCAAAGACTCATTCAATGGTAACCCTGTGAACGGGCGTCAGTGCTACCGTCAGTTTAACGTGGATTCAGAGTTCTGCTTTGATCCTACGTCCCAAACGAACTGCTTCCATGATCCCACCATTCGCAACCTACCCAAGGGTCGCACCGTGTTCTTTGCTGCCCAGCCCAAGTTTACAAATGTGGACATCCGGGTCACCATTGATGTGACGTTTGGAGAAGTGGAGGTTTATGTGTCCAATTCACATGACACTTTTATTGTGAATGTGGACCGCGCCACAGGGATTCATACTATTAAGATAGAGGATGAATCAGCAAGTCGTGCGACAGCAGCAGACAAGGATTCTCCTCCATCCCCTATTAAAGTGTTCGCCAACGCCACATCCAACATGGCAGGTCCCTTGCTTTCCCACAATCCCCTGCAACTGCAAGCCAAACCCCCGGGGGCGGAGCGAGAAATCAGAGAGGAGCGCGCCGAGGGACTCATCTCATACATCACCGTGTGGAAGCCGCAGACGGTGCTGATCGTCCGTGGAGTTCGGGATCGCGTGGTCATCACCTTCCCGCATGAGGTGCATTCCCTCAAATCCAGCCGCTTTTACATCGCTCTCAAAGGTGTTGGAACCGGCGACAGACAGGGCGAGTCCCAGGGCCTGCTGTTTGTGCGACAGGACCAAGCCCACATAGACCTCTTTGTCTTCTTCTCTGTTTTCTTCTCCTGTTTTTTCCTGTTCCTCTCCGTCTGTGTCCTCTTGTGGAAGGTCAAGCAGTTCCTAGACTTCCGCCGGGAGCAGCGCCGCCACATTCAGGAGATGACCAAAATGGCATCCAGACCATTTGCTAAACTCACCATATACCTCGAACCAGAGGAGCCTCAGCTCATCTACCTACCTTCAGCCGGTGGGGGGGTGGGGGGCAGCACTGTATCCATCGCTCATGCCCGCACAGGGAAGTTGAGCGGAGTGGTGGTGGGCCAGAGAGGCAGAGCGGGACCTGTCTACAAACACGACCAAGGTTCCGGACCCACAGCGCACCACCACCACCATCATCATCATCACCTCACCTTAAGCAGTGGAGGGAACAGCGGACAGCATCTGCCGCTTCACTACTTAAACACCCATCACTATGCCAGCACCACAGCAGGCACCCAGTCCTCTCACCATCACCATCCATCCACGTACTCTGGCTACCAGCAGTTTTGCCGCTCCGACCCTTTCCTCTCGCAACTCATGGGTTTCTCCTACTCCTCCTTTAAGGTGGGGCCGATCACCCTAGAGCCCACCGAGGACGGCATGGCCGGGGTGGCCACCGTCCTTTTCCAGCTACCTGGTGGTGTGTTGGCACCAAATCGCGCCTGTTTGGGTTCTGCACTGGTCACCCTGCGACAAAATCTGCAGGAATATTGTGGCCACGGCGGTGGGGGCGGGCATCCGGGGGGCGGCGCCGGGCGCAAGGGTTTGCATCAGCACCTGACCACAATGGCTATCTAAGAGTGTAAGTAACAGATTACAAAGAGATGTGGAAGCTTGTAAAGTGTTTGGAATATTATAAATGAACTTTTTGAAAGAATCTTAGCTATAAGACAAAGTCCAAAAGAAAGTTACTGTACATTCAGTAAGATTAGCTTTTTGAACAGACATGTACATACACTGTATTATGAAATAAGTGTCTTATATTGTATGATGTATTGCTCTATGATATTTCAACACTACACATGACCAAGTCAGCTGTATCTGCAATGCACTACAATCTGTTACTCTACAAAATAACCCTTTAGTGATCCCAGAAGGGGTTGAACCACACCGAACGCGGACTCTATTAAAAGTTATTCACCCAGAAGATGGGACAGAAGAAAATTTAGAACCAAATGCACGTGCTTTAAAAAAAAAGCGACAATCTTTTAGTGCAAAAAAATAAAATAAGATTGGAACAATAATGTGCATATTAGTGCTAAAACCGTTGCTTGTGAAATGGTTACTTTATCAGTCAATGTTTGCGATTTATAACTGACTCTCTACCTGTTTTAGTTAAATAAACCATTGGGTATGTTTTTTTTTTATATTTATCCACCTTTTCTGTTTATTTTGTCTTATCTGCCTTCACTTTATGCCTTTTTCTGCAAGTCAGCAGGCTAACACTTGAAACTCTCCTGGTAAAGGTGTGATGCGCAGCTGCCGGAGAAAGTTAAACAATGTTCTACATTTCAAAACTTGTTTTGCTCTTTTAAGGAAGTGACATGAGATAATGTTTTTTGCATTGGTGTTTTATTCTTGCCTGTAAAACCATGTATCAAAAACTACAGGACTGGTCCATAATAGATGAAAAAAACTTCCTGTTTAAACCTGTTTTTTTTTTGTTTTTTTTACAAGATATCAGTTCACAGCTACACTACATGATTGTAATTGCTAAGTATTAATAAGGTTTATAATGTAAGTTTGAGAAGCTCTGAGAGCATTTGAGCCTGAATCACTTAACTGTGCTGTGTTGGCATTAGTGTTTCCTTTCCTTTTTGTTGTTTTCTTTGCACTGCATGGAGCCAGCGGCCTCCTGACCAATATTACCCATTTCGCCGGTAGCACACATTGTAAAAAAAAAAAAGAAGAACTGACAGTGATGTTGCTGGATTTATCTTATCAGATTAAATGAAACAGTGTTTGTTTTCTTTCATCAACTGAATAATAATGAGGCAAACAAAATCTCAAACTGAGACTGTTGTTATTTATAGGAGCCCATCGTGAATAAACATTTGTCTTGTATCTTTGTGCATGAATAGATTTTTGTTTACATGCTTTATTTTTGTACATAACCTCTGTTGTGTTTGATTATTTTTTGTTTGATTTGAAAGAAAGGGAACAGTATTGTGCAAAAAGACTGAGTAAAGCTTCAATGTCCTGATTCAGCTGAAATAAAAAAGTCTGTGGAACATGTTTTGCTTTTGTGTTTATTCTTTGTATTACACAGATGGTAGCTGATATACATTACTGAGGTTCCTCAGTATAAAGGTATTGAAACACATTTTGTTGCAGAAGTAGCTCATTACATTAAGAAAATGTATATTTTGTGTCTGTGTCAGGACTCGGCCTGCTAAGCCGTGCGGCTTGCTGCCGGTTTTGTCTCCTCTGTTTTTCTTGCACAGGTGTCTGTCGTTTGACTGGTGGGCGGGGCGCGCACACCTGAGGGTAGTTCAGCAGCACCGGCCCTGCACTATATGAACAGCACACGGACGGCGGGAGGACGTCAGGGTGTTCCCGTTGTGGTATGCCAGATTTCAGAGTTAGCAAAACTATTGTCTTCATCGAAGCCTTCAACTTGAATGTTAGATCCAGTTCCAACCAGGTTATTTAAGGAGGTATTCCCTTTGATATCCTCCTCCATCTTAGATGTGATTAATCTATCTCTCTACAGGGGTATGTACCAAAGGCTTTTAAGGTTGTTGTAGTTAAACTTTCGCTTAAGAAACTGTCTCTTGACCCAGATGACTTGGTCAGTTATAGACCTATATCCAATCTTCCCTTTTTATCTAAAATTGTTGAGAAAATAGTTGCCAAACACGTGTGCGATCACTTCCACCATAATGAACTTTCTGAAGAGTTTCAGTCTGGCTTTAGAGCTCATCATAGCACTGAAACAGCTCTGGTGAAGGTTACTAATGATATTTTCTTGGCCTCAGATAATGGACTTGTATCTGTGCTCGTCCTGTTGGATCTAAGTGCTGCATTTGATACAGTTGACCATAATATTCTTTTAGAAAAACTTGACCATTTTGTTGGAATTAAAGAAACAGCACTAGACTGGTTTAAATCTTATCTATGATCAATTTCAGTTTGATAATGTTATTGACAAATCTTCCTCATGCTCAAAGGTTACCTGTGGAGTACCACAGGGAGCAGTACTTGGACCAATTCTCTTTACTATATATATGATCCCAATCGGTAGAGTTATTAGACAGAATAATTTTCACTGTTATGCTGATGATACCCAGCTATATCTGTCTATAAATCCAGATGAAGCTAACCCATTACATAAATTACAGGCATGTCTTGAAGACATAAAAACCTGAATGACTCTTAACTTTCTCTTTCTGAATGCAGACAAAACAGAAGCTTTAGTCTTTGGACCAGAATCTTTGAAAAAGAAGCTGATCAGCCAGTCACTTCATTTGAATGGGATTGAACTGATTTCAGATAATAAAGTAAAAAATCCTGGTGTTGTTTTTGATCAGGACCTGTCATTTAAATCCCATATCAAAGAAGTTTCTAGAATTTCCTTCTTTCATCTGGGGAATATTGCAAAAATTAGAAATATCCTGTCCAGGGGTGATGCTGATAAACTAGCCCATGCATTTGTTACTTCAAGGCTGGACTATTGTAATTCTTTACTATCAGGAAGTCCACAAACTGTATTTAAAAGCCTTCAGCTGATCCAAAATGCTGCAGCCAGAGTTCTAATGAAAATGAAAAAGAGAGATCATATCTCTCCTATCCTGGCTTCTCTTCATTGGCTTCCTGTTAAATCCAGAATAGAATTTAAAATCCTCCTTCTCACATATAAAGCCTTAAATGGCCAAGCTCCATCTGATATCAGAGATCTGATTGTTCCTTATGTTCCTAACAGAGCACTTCGCTCTCAATCTGCAGGTTTACTAGTGGTTCCTAGAATTTCTAAAAGTAGAATGGGAGGCAGATCTTTTAGTTATCAGGCTCCTCTCCTGTGGAACCAACTACCAGTTTTAGTCCGTGAGGCAGACACCCTGTCTACTTTTAAGGCTAGGCTTAAAACTTTCCTTTTTGATAAAGCTTATAGTTAGTGTGGCTCAGGTTATCCCAAGCTATCTCTGAAGGTATGCTGCTATAGGCTTAGACTGCTGGAGGACATAGGGACCCCTATTTCATCATTGTGCTTCATTCTATCTATCTATTCTCCCCCTCGGCAGAATCTGTTAGTTCAATCTCTAACATTATGCTCTCTCTGCTTTTTCTCATAGTAGCTTCATCTGGTCTGTTCCTGAAGTGGCCTGGTTCTGCTGGAGGTTTCTTCCTGTTTAAAGGGAGTTTTTCCTCTCCACTGTCACTGCAAGCATGCTTAGTGTCAGGGATTGTATGTGAGTCAATGAGTCGATGCAATCAACTTTTTTTCCTTAGATAGAAAACTTTTAATCAATATGATCTGGTTGAACTGTAAAGTGCCTTGAGATGACTTGTGTTGTGAATTGGTGTTATAGAAATAAACTGAACTGAATTGGAATTGAATTGAAAGGTTCCTACTCTGGGCTTTAGTAAGTATAAGAAATGCATTAATTCTTTTAACACATTTAAGTTTTAATTAATTTAATTTATTACATTTCTTTAAACTGAGTAAGGTGGGCTGTATCTGTACATCCTGTCATGCAAAGGATTGTGGTTTTGGGACATAAACCATGATAATATTCTTTGACAGTGAGAACCAATATCCATAAAACAGCTGTGAGACCTCACTTCTCTGCTCTGCAACCTCCTCTCAGCCAACTGGCTCCACAGCACCCCTCCCAATGGCTCGCTGCGTCGTACCCCCACAGAGCTGAGAACAGTAAAAAAAAAACACAACAGAGAGGATTTCTTTCTCTTTCGTCAAGCTGCTGGGCGTTCACATTGGATGAGGACAACACCATGGCATTAGGCCCAAAAGGCCCAGATCACCAGAATACCCAAGGATAAGTCATGGTGCTTGACATTTCAGAGCCGAACTGCTGCAAAAGAGATCTTTTTAGAGCACATTTCACAGATTTTCAGAATTTAGCGCTCACGTTTTTTTCTCATATGCTCATTATAGTTCGATAACCAAATAATGACCATAAGTTATTTAATGGAATCCTCATGTCTGTTCGCTGCTAGCTATTTCAAAGAGGATAAAAATAATCATTTAATTACAGGTTACTGTTTCATGATTAAGCAAATCATTGAATAGAACATTATTTGGTTAAATAATGTTTTATTCACGTTCACATACGGTGTATATATATATATATATACATATACACGTTTATATATATCAGAGATGGGAAGTAGCGAAGTACAAATACTTCGTTACTGTACTCAAGTAGATTTTTCTGATATTTTTACTTTACTTTACTACTTATTTTTATGGCGACTTTTTACTTCCACTCCTTACACTTATACACAAATATCTGTACTTTCTACTCCTTACATTTTAAAAAATTGTCTCGTTACTTTAGTTTTGAATCATTTCAATGGAGTTACCGTTATTATTTTTCACGTCATCAATACCAAATTCAATCTAATTGGATGGGAATCTACGTTGCATTTGACGCACCACTACAAGATGAATCGACAGATTCGGCGGTATTCATTGGCGGCAAATCATTGCAGCTTGGTGGCGGTGGCGTTAGCATAGTAGCATGGACGACGAGATGATTGAAAATGAACACAACGTAGATCTAGTCCTATTGGCAGACATCCATTTAAAATGTAGGCAACGGCATGAAAAAAGTGGTTTCTACTTTTACTTTTATACTTTAAGTAAATCTACAAGCCTGTACTTTGTTACTTTTACTTGAGTAAAGAAGTTTAATCAGTACTTCCACTTTTACCAGAGTATTTTTTAACACAAGTATCTGTACTTTTACTCAAGTACGGAAAGTGAGTACTTTTGCCATCTCTGATATATATATATATAATATACGTTTATATATATACATGTATATATATATGTATACTGTATATATATATATATATATATATATATATATATATGCATGTATATATATATATACGTATATATCCATATACGTATATATATATATATATATGCATACACATATATATATATATACGTATATGTATATATATATATATATATATATAAACATTTATATATACGTATGTATATATATATATATATATATATATATATATATATATATATATGTGTGTGGGGGGGGGGGTATAAGTGGGAGGGGTTTGTGTGGGCATAATATGACTTCAACATTCTAAACACTCCCTGTGATGTCATCTTTTAGAATCCTTTGCCAATTCTCATTGCTTGCTACACCACTGACCAGTTCAGACGTATGCAAAGCGCTTTCCTGTTCGAGATTCCAACCTTTCGAGATTAACCCAACCTTGAACAACCGTTTTTTGAGTAAAAATGCCACATCAAAAGCAGCGTTACTCCAACGGTGGTAGGAGACATCAGCCGTATGGACGGGAAACTGCACAAGATTTGAGACGCTGCATTAACAACAAGCAGCTTGATAATCATTCCCAGGAAGAAAACCTAGATAACCAACAACTCAGCTCTCTTCTCGAATTCGTGAAAGATAAATGGATTGAGGAGAACATAAAGGTAAACACCCTGAAGGAAGAGCTCCAAAAAACTCAATTGGAGTTGGAAATGCAGAAAAAACAGCAATTTGAATCTGACGATGGACAAGATTTGAGACACTGCATTAAGAAAAGGCAGCGTGATAATAATTCCCAGCATGAAATCCAAAGGCTCAGCTGTCTTTTGGAAAACGAAAAAGCTAAATGGGTTGAAGAGACCCAAAAGGTAGCCGCCCTGGAGGAAGAGCTCCAATATACAAAATTTCAGTTAGAAAGACAGAAAAATCTCAAAGACATGTTGATTAACAAGGACAAAGAAACCAAGAGAAAACTGGTGAAAATTCAAACCTCTAATGACCCAGAAACTCTCAGCCCTGCGACTGCCGCCTCCGAAGTTAACAATGAAATCAAATATAAGACTGAGTTGGAGCAAATGAAGGTCGCTTACCAAGAACTAAAGTCCAGATATGAAACAGACATTTCTGCACTAAAGCAGAAAGCAGAAAAATGTCAACAGGAGAACGAGAAAAGAGCAAAGTCTGATCTGCAGCTCATTAATGAACTCAGAGCTGAGAACAACCATCAGAAAAGGGCTCAAAACTTTGAATCCCTGCATCAAAAATCCACAGAGATGGTGAAAAACCTGCAAGGTGAACTGGAGAAGGTTCAAGTTTCGTTCCAGGAACTGAAAAATAAGTATGAAACCAACGTCTTTGCTCTAAAACGGCAAAAAGACACATTCAAGCAGCAGCTTGATAAAGAGACAGAAATGAGGAACAGCCTTAGAGCTAAGAAGGACGCTCTCCAACAGCAAGTCAATTCCCTTCAACAATTGAACTCTGAGTGTGAAGGCAGTTATAAAAGACAGCTGGAGTCTCTGACAGCTGAGCTCGAAGACAGAGATGACTTCGGTCCTCCAAAACGAAAAATGGCCAGGCGCCAAGAAGCAAGATCCCAAAGAGACTCCATCCCTGCGAAAACCACTTCAGACCCTGCGTCCATGGGTCTTGACGACCTGTCAGAAGAAATTCAACTTACTGATGTAACCCAGATGGAGCTAGATGAGTTTGTAGAGGAGATGCTGAGAGAGGCAGATATTCTTGATTCTAAATCCATGGAAGCGGAAGCCCGCTCTTAGGAGACCCTGCCAGAGCAGAGGGACAGTCCAGATCCTGAACCAACAGGAAAAGGAAGCTGGGGAGAAAAAAAAAAAAAAACCTGATTAAATTATACACATAAAATAAAAAAAAAACTCTCAAAAAAAAAAAAAAGCCAAAAAAAAAAAAAAATTAAGTGTGTGTCTGTGTGCAAATGAATGCACATAGGTGAGTGTGAAGCGTCTCCTGCAGTAGTGTCGAGGTCCTGCTTCGTGCTTGCAGCTCTCTGCATTCAGCTACTGCAGCTGGCATGTCCCTACATTTGGGCTGAAAAGAGGAGCCAGTGAGCGATTCTCCTCCTGCCGGTACATAGCCTCTCCACCACAGAACTCCAAGCAGTGCCTCCACGTGGCCACACACGTCAACTGGGTACTTTACTGTACAAGGCCAAACTGCAGGGGATCTCGGAGCAACAGTGGGCCCCAGAGACGGGACGAGACGAATCCCACCACCATGAGGACGTGTCTTGGCATCCGTCAACCACTGTCCCAGCTATGGGTAAATAGCCTTACTACCTTGTAAGCAGTGTTAAGCACTATAGTTCAAGAAAATAACTAGTCCCCAATTCCTGTTTTGGAACACCTGTCCCCGACTAAAGCTGTCCCCGAAAATGTCCCAGATTTTACCTTTTTATGAATGAGGGGGGAAATGTTGTGTGTAGACTGTTATTACGGTAGAATGAGGGCATGAGCATGCTGCATGCAGTAAAATTTGTCAGCTAGCTGGTTGGCAGCTGTTAACGTATAGATGAGGATTATACCGGTGTTACAACAAAATCTGTGACCCGTCATATAGTGAGACCAAAGCATCTGGTGAGAGTCTCTTCACAACTCTGCTATCTACCAACCCTAACTTCCCTGCCTTCATAGCTACACCTAAAGAAGTCTATAGTGATATAGATGTAGCACATCCTTGGGTCACAATGTATGAAGGGTCACAGATTTTCTTCCTCCACCTGAATAACCCCAGTATCTCATCTAAAAATTACCAGCTTTCAACAGGTGTGTAAAACAAGGATCTTATTCTAACTATTAAATTTTTATATTGTATGTACTAATGTGTTTGGAAATGATTTTGATTAGTTTGTTTCTGTTTTACATTAGTGTAAGATTGATAGAAGAGGAGAGGAAGAATATCAGAAAACGGATAGAAAGAAGATGGAATGAGAGCAGAGAAGTAAGAGGAGTCTACTTAATATAGTTATTTAATGGAATCCTCATGTCTGTTCGCTGCTAGCTATTTCAAAGAGGATAAAAATAATCATTTAATTACAGGTTACTGTTTCATGATTAAGTAAATCATTGAATAGAACATTATTTGGTCAAATAACGCATTATTCACGTTCACATATATATATATATATATATATATATATATATATATATATATATATATATATATATATATATATATATACCTATATATATATACGTATATGTATATATATACATGTATATATACGTATGTATATATATATGTGTGTGTGTGTTGGGTATGAGTGGGAGGGGTTTGTGTGGGCATAATATGATTTCAACATTCTAAACATTCTAAAACACTCCCTGTGATGTCATCTTTTAGAATCCTTTGCCAATTCTCATTGCTTGCTACACCACTGACCAGTTCAGACGTATGCAAAGCGCTTTCCTGTTCGACATTCAAACCTTTCGAGATTAACCCAACCTTGAACAACCGTTTTTTGAGTAAAAATGCCACATCAAAAGCAGCGTTACTCCAACGGTGGTAGGAGACATCAGCCGTATGGACGGGAAACTGGACAAGATTTGAGACGCTGCATTAACAACAAGCAGCTTGATAATCATTCCCAGGAAGAAAACCTAGATAACCAACAACTCAGCTCTCTTCTCGAATTCGTGAAAGATAAATGGATTGAGGAGAACATAAAGGTA